>NC_086318.1:265419490-266831990 GCF_036172605.1 Pelobates fuscus | reverse complement strand
TGTAATACGCTATATTTGACCCTGTAACTTCCCAAAACACCATATAACCTGTACATAGGGGGTACTGTTTTACACGTGAGACTTTGCTGTATACAAATAGGTGTATTTTATTGCAGTAAAAGCAAACAGTATTATGACATTGACCGTTAAAATGTCATGTAGAACTAAAAAAATCAAAAAAATCTTATTTTCTCCCATTTTTTTCATATTAAATTATATTTCATAGCTAAATATTTGATATGAAAGCCCTGCTTCCCCTGAATAAAATTATATATAATAAGGGGGGGTGCATTTAATATAAAAGAGGTGAATTACGGTTGGACAGCCATATAGCGCAAATGCCAGGTTTTGTTCTCTTCACAACTTGTACATTTTGCTCAGTTCTTAACCCTTTAAGTCCACCGGGCGTATATTTACGTCCTTTTAAAAGCGGCTCTAAACGCCGCAGGACGTAAATATACGCCCGCCTTTTTTTTTTTTAACTTACCCGGTCGCCGGTGGTCCCACGCCGGCGATCGCGGTTGGGGGGACTCCCAGGGAGCCCCCCGCGGCAGATCTTCCTCCTCCGGTCCCTCCCGGTCATGTGAGAGTGAGGTCCTTGCGAGGACCTCAATCACATGGCCGGTATAGCTGGCTCAGGCATTGCCAGCAGGGGGACCAACTGTAATGACAGTTGGTCCCCCTGCTGGCTGAAAATCAAATTAAATAATGTTAAAAAAAAATATATATATATATATATACTTCGATCATATATATATATTATATATATATGATCTAAGTATATATATATACGCATATACACACATACACCGTCTAGGTGTATTTTAATATTAATATATATATAATTATATATATATATATATTAATATCAAATTACACGTAGACTGATACTGATTAAATATATATATAATTATTGTTATATATATATTTATACATAATATAAAAAAATAAATATGTAAATACGTAAAAAAATTAAATAAAAAAAATAATTAAAAATAAAATGTAAAAAAATATATAGATGTGTTTTATTTCGTTCTAACTGTATTGTGATATTAATATATATATATTTATATCAAAATACACGTAGAACGAAATAATATATATATCTATATACATAAATATATACGTATATATCACTATATATATATACACCTATATATAAATAAAAATATTAAAAAAAAATTATATATATATATATACACACATATGTATATATATATATACATATATTAATTCTACACATATATTTATGTAATAATTTTACATAATTAGGTATCCTAATTAATTACAATTAGCGGGACCTGCCTGACAACCCATACCGAAAGTATAAGGAATTTAATTTGCTAGCACTATATTTAACCCTATAACTTTCTAAGACACCATAAAACCTGTACATGGGGGGGTACTGTTTTACTCGGGAGACTTCGCTGAACACAAATATTAGTGTTTCAAAACAGTAAAATGTATTACAACGATGATATCGCCAGTAAAAGTGATGTTTTTTGCATTTTTCACGCACAAACAGCACTTACACGGACGATATTACTGCTGCAATACTTTTTACTGTTTTGAAACACAAATATTTGTGTTTAGCGAAGTCTCCCGAGTACAACAGTACCCCTCATGTACAGGTTTTATGGTGTTTTCAAAAATTACAGCGTCAAATATAAGGCTTGTGTTTCATTTTTTTCACATTAAAATTCGCCAGATTGCTTACATTGCCTTTATGACCCTATGGTAGCCCAAGAATGAAAATTACCCCTATGATGGCATACTATTTGCAATAGTAGACAACCCAAGGTATTGCAAATGGGGTATGTCCAGTCTTTTTTTAGTAGCCACTTAGTCAAACACTGGCCAAAATTGGCGTTTTTTGCATTTTTCACACACAAACAAATACTAACGCTAAGTTTGGCCAGTGTTTGTGACCAAATGGCTACTAAAAAAGACTGGACATACCCCATTTGCAATACCTTGGGTCGTCTACTATTGCAAATGGTATGCCATTATGGGTGTAAATTTATTTCCTGGGCTACTATACAGTCTCAAAGGCAACGTAACCAATCTGGCGAATTTCAATTTCAAATGTAACACGCTATATTTGACCCTGTAACTTCCCAAAACACCATAAAACCTGTACATAGGGGGTACTGTTTTACACGTGAGACTTTGCTGAATACAAATATGTGTATTTTATTGAAGTAAAAGCAAACAGTATTATGACATTGACAGTTAAAATGTCATGTAGAACTATTCTTATTTTCTCCCATGTTTTTCATATTAAATTATGTTTCATAGCTAAATATTTGATATTAAATGAAAGCTCTGTTTCCCCTGAATAAAATGACATATAATAAGGGGGGGTGCATTTAATATGAAAGAGGTGAATTACGGTTTGACAGACATATAGCGCAAATGCCAGGTTTTGTTTACGTTTTGTTTCGTTCACAACTTGTACATTTGGCTGCGGTGTTAAGGGGTTAAGGGGTTAAAAAAAATGAAAAATAAAAAAAACTAAAACTTTTTCTAACTTTGACCCCCAAAATCTGTTACGCAACTACAACCGCCAAAAAACAGCCACGCTAAATGGTTTCTAAATTTTGTCCTGAGTTTATAAATATCCAATGTTAAAGGGACATTCCAGGCACCCAGCCCACTTATGCCCATTGGAGTGTTCTGGGTGCCAACTCCCACTACTCTTAACCCTGCAAGTGTAATTATTGCAGTTTTTTTACAATTAACAAAGACAATGGGCTAACTCAATTAACAATAAGCAGAAAAAAACCACACATTTTTACAAACCCCAAAAAGTACCTAAAAATACAACATATCCCCCCCTGATAGCCCCGATCTGGGTGAACAACATATCCAAAAATCACCCAGATCGGTTCAAGAATTTCCTTATTCTTATTTTTGCCCCACCGTGCACATGGTCCCATGCCCAAAACAATTCCATACACTCACACAAAAACACCGCTGGACAATTTAAGATTGCCGCCGCCACATGTTTGAAACTGTTCCAGTTAAAAGTCCAAGGGGCAGAAATAGTACTTTTGAACATGGGTTATCACAGGTGTGACGTATTGCACTTCGCCACTGGGTTTTGGAGAGGACTACTTGCTAGCCTGTTACCTTTTGAATATGGCCCCTGTGACTTATTTTGTTCAAAGGCACTATTTCTGCCTATCGGGATTGTGGACAATTGCTCTTTAAACTGTCTAAGAAGTTGAAATGGCACTTCGGATACAGCGGAAGTGTCGAAGTGGCCGCTGTTTGTATAGTCGAACACGTGGTGGCGGCCATCTTGTTTACTCAAACGCGTTCAGCTTTGTTTGGTTGTCGAGTTCATGGAACTCAAATCAGACATGCGATGGCACAAACACCGCTGAACTTTACCTTCTCCAGAACTTTGACAGGAGTCGAACGGTGTTCGACAATTCAAACGCCACTTTAACTTTGGCTATTTGCACGAACAGACCCAGTTTGTGCATTCGAACGGAACGTAACTATTGGAAATAGACTGGCCGCACAGCCAAAATCTGTTTAACTATTTTGGGCATGAAAGCCATGCTCGCGGTCGTTCAAAAGAGACTTCCATAAAACTTTTGAACCCCTGCTCTGATCTGGGTGATTTTTGGATATGTTGTTCACCCAGATCAGGGTTATCCATGGATGTAGGATTTCTGGGGATATGTTGGAGTGTTTCTGTACTTTGGGTAAACATTTGTGTTTTCTGCCTGTGGGTAATTGAGTTAGTCCATTGTATTTGTTAATTGTATCACAGGCAGAGGGCAGGGTTTGTGTACAGTAACTGGGAGTGCTCAAATGTAAAAACTCTTTTTATTGGATTGTGCATTCATGTCCTGTGCCCCATAAGGTTAACGTGGGCGGTAACCTTGTGGGGAAATACTGTATAAAAGAAGCAGCTGTACTATTAAACCTTCTGTTCTAATTCACCCTCAATCTAGAGTCCTCTCTCTTATTGGGGGGAATTTGCTACAATGGAATGCTATGCTCTTCATACTCCCTTGAATATTCACTAAGCTCTTGTAAGAGCTTGTTCCTGCTTCACTCTCTGGGAACAGAGAGGTTCACCCACTGGAACCTGGAGGCTTGTCGTAGGTCCAGGGTGGGTAGGAGATGGCGAGACCCCAACCAAGCTGCGGCGGTTCATGGGATCTGCAGTGCTTATGGTATCAAGTGGAGTGCTTGGAGCCCTCAGGAAGCACTAGGAGCATCCATCAATGGAGGTACCCAGTCGGGGTGCCAGGTGATCCGTTACAACAGGGCCCATAGTCCTAGGGTAGGAGGCTGGCAAACAGGCCCCTCCAAAAACCATTGGCGAGTGGATTTCGTCACAGTAGCCACTTAGTAACAAACACTGGCCAAAGTTAGCATTTATATTTGTTTGGGTGCTAAAAAATAACTTTGGCTAGTGTTTGTGACTAAGTGGCTACTAAAAAAGACTGGACATACCCCATTTGCAATACCTTGGGTTGTCTTCTTTTGCAAATGGTATGCCATCATGGGCATTTTCATTCCTGGGCTGAGTTTGCTGAACACAAATATTAGTGTTTCAAAACAGTAAAACGTATCACAACAATGATATCAGTGAAAGTGCAGTTTGTGTGTGAAAAATACAAAAATCTTCACTTTCACCGACGATATCATCGCTGTGATATGTTTTAATGTTTTCAAACACTAATATTTGTGTTCAGCTAAGTCACCCGAGTAAAACAGTACCCCCCCATGTACAGGTTTTAGAGTGTTATGGAAAGTTACAGGTTCAAATACAGTGCTAGCAAATTAAATTCTCTGGACTTTCTGCCTGGGTTGTCAAATTGCAATCCAGAAAATTACTAATTTAAAATTAATAATATTCCATTAATATGCACGTATAATTTAAATATATACATATTTATATAAAGGAAATAACAAAAAAAAGGCTGCGCCAAGGGAAATCAATATATAAACGACAATTAGTCCAAATAAAAAAAGAAAGTCTTATCTAGAAGATGCTCCTATGGAGAATGAGAAATCTGTAGATCCTCGGTCAGGGGAAAGTTCCTCGCTGATCTCCTTCTTGGGAATTCACTTGTATGTGAAAAGATAAAGCAGATACAAAACAGGATAGTGCAATACGTCTGGTAGTAAAATGGATAAAAAATTAAAAGCTGGTATAAAACTCACATTTATAAGAGCTATAACTCGCTCTAGTGTAGAAGGCGTATAGCGGTACAATCCCCGCTTATGGGATATAGGGAAAATTTCCTCCGTCAGTGATGTATTCCACGCTCAAAGATAAAAGAGAAACAACCAATAGTGCTCACTGGGTAAAATAGTGATTAAAAAATACGTTTAAAATGGTACTCACAAGAGAGGAGCAGACCGACTGCTCTTTGAAGATAGCGCTGGTGGTATTATCCCCACCTCGGATTACTTGGAGTCCAGGGAAATAAAATGCCAGGTAACAAAATAATATACAGTGTAAAAAAGATAAATGGCACTAAATAAAAAAAGTGTCCAAATAATCTTTAATATTTTAAAATACACAGTATGAACAGTATACACGTATGGAATTTTACTGTGTATTTTAAAATATTAAAGATTATTTGGACACTTTTCATTTAGTGCCATTTATCTTTTTTACACTGTATATTATTTTGTTACCTGGCATTTTTATTTCCCTGGACTCCAAGTAATCCGAGGTGGGGATAATACCACCAGCGCTATCTTCAAGGAGCAGTCGGTCTGCTCCTCTCTTGTGAGTACCATTTTAAACGTATTTTTTAATCACTATTTTACCCAGTGAGTATTATTGGTTGTTTCTCTTTTATCTTTGAGCGTGGAATACATCACTGACGGAGGAAATTTTCCCTATATCCCATAAGCGGGGATTGTACCGCTGTACGCCTTCTACACTAGAGTGAGTTATAGCTCTTATAAATGTGAGTTTTATACCAGCTTTTAATTTTTTTATCCATTTTACTACCAGACGTATTGCACTATCCTGTTTTGTATCTGCTTTATCTTTTCACATACGAGTGAATTCCCAAGAAGGAGATCAGCGAGGAACTTTCCCCTTACCGAGGATCTACAGATTTCTCATTCTCCATAGGAGCATCTTCTAGATAAGACTCTCTTTTTTATTTGGACTAATTGTCGTTTATATATTGATTTCCCTTGGCGCAGCCTTTTTTTGTTATTTCCTTTGTTTTATTTCCTACGGGTTTTTGAGGGATTCCCTTATAAGGTTGCTGCCTTTTTGTTATTTAGCGCTTACTCTCTTTCTCGGTTATACATATTTATATATTTGAAGTCTACATGTGAATTTATGTAATTATGTGTGATGATAGAGAAGATGATAGATAGAAGAGAAGATAGAGAAGATGATAGATAGAAGAGAAGATAGAGAAGATGATAGATAGAAGAGAAGATAGAGAAGATGATAGATAGAAGAGAAGATAGAGAAGATGATAGATAGAAGAGAAGATAGAGAAGATGATAGATAGAAGAGAAGATAGAGAAGATGATAGATAGAAGAGAAGATAGAGAAGATGATAGATAGAAGAGAAGATAGAGAAGATGATAGATAGAAGAGAAGATAGAGAAGATGATAGATAGAAGAGAAGATAGAGAAGATGATAGATAGAAGAGAAGATAGAGAAGATAGATAGAAGAGAAGATAGAGAAGATAGATAGAAGAGAAGATAGAGAAGATAGATAGAAGAGAAGATAGATAGAAGAGAAGATAGATAGAAGAGAAGATAGATAGAAGAGAAGATAGATAGAAGAGAAGATAGATAGAAGAGAAGATAGATAGAAGAGAAGATAGATAGAAGAGAAGATAGATAGAAGAGAAGATAGATAGAAGAGAAGATAGATAGAAGAGAAGATAGATAGAAGAGAAGATAGATAGAAGAGAAGATAGATAGAAGAGAAGATAGATAGAAGAGAAGATAGATAGAAGAGAAGATAGATAGAAGAGAAGATAGATAGAAGAGAAGATAGATAGAAGAGAAGATAGATAGAAGAGAAGATAGATAGAAGAGAAGATAGATAGAAGAGAAGATAGATAGAAGAGAAGATAGATAGAAGAGAAGATAGATAGAAGAGAAGATAGATAGAAGAGAAGATAGATAGAAGAGAAGATAGAGAAGATAGATAGATAGAAGAGAAGATAGATAGAAGAGAAGATAGATAGAAGAGAAGATAGATAGAAGAGAAGATAGATAGAAGAGAAGATAGAGAAGATAGATAGAGAAGATAGATAGAAGAGAAGATAGAGAAGATAGATAGAAGAGAAGATAGAGAAGATAGATAGAAGAGAAGATAGAGAAGATAGATAGAAGAGAAGATAGAGAAGATAGATAGAAGAGAAGATAGAGAAGATAGATAGAAGAGAAGATAGAGAAGATAGATAGAAGAGAAGATAGAGAAGATAGATAGAAGAGAAGATAGAGAAGATAGATAGAAGAGAAGATAGAGAAGATAGATAGAAGAGAAGATAGAGAAGATAGATAGAAGAGAAGATAGATAGAAGAGAAGATAGATAGAAGAGAAGATAGATAGAAGAGAAGATAGATAGAAGAGAAGATAGATAGAAGAGAAGATAGATAGAAGAGAAGATAGATAGAAGAGAAGATAGATAGAAGAGAAGATAGATAGAAGAGAAGATAGATAGAAGAGAAGATAGATAGAAGAGAAGATAGATAGAAGAGAAGATAGATAGAAGAGAAGATAGATAGAAGAGAAGATAGATAGAAGAGAAGATAGATAGAAGAGAAGATAGATAGAAGAGAAGATAGAGAAGATAGATAGAAGAGAAGATAGAGAAGATAGATAGAAGAGAAGATAGAGAAGATAGATAGAAGAGAAGATAGAGAAGATAGATAGAAGAGAAGATAGAGAAGATAGAGAAGATAGAGAAGATAGAGAAGATAGAGAAGATAGAGAAGATAGAGAAGATAGATAGAAGAGAAGATAGAGAAGATAGATAGAAGAGAAGATAGAGAAGATAGATAGAAGAGAAGATAGAGAGAAGATAGATAGATAGAAGAGAAGATAGAGAGAAGATAGATAGATAGAAGAGAAGATAGAGAGAAGATAGATAGATAGAAGAGAAGATAGAGAGAAGATAGATAGATAGAAGAGAAGATAGAGAGAAGATAGATAGATAGAAGAGAAGATAGAGAGAAGATAGATAGATAGAAGAGAAGATAGAGAAGATAGATAGAAGAGAAGATAGAGAAGATAGATAGAAGAGAAGATAGAGAAGATAGATAGAAGAGAAGATAGAGAAGATAGATAGAAGAGAAGATAGAGAAGATAGATAGAAGAGAAGATAGAGAAGATAGAGAAGATAGATAGAAGAGAAGATAGAGAAGATAGATAGAAGAGAAGATAGATAGAAGAGAAGATAGATAGAAGAGAAGATAGATAGAAGAGAAGATAGATAGAAGAGAAGATAGATAGAAGAGAAGATAGATAGAAGAGAAGATAGATAGAAGAGAAGATAGATAGAAGAGAAGATAGATAGAAGAGAAGATAGATAGAAGAGAAGATAGATAGAAGAGAAGATAGATAGAAGAGAAGATAGATAGAAGAGAAGATAGATAGAAGAGAAGATAGATAGAAGAGAAGATAGATAGAAGAGAAGATAGATAGAAGAGAAGATAGATAGAAGAGAAGATAGATAGAAGAGAAGATAGATAGAAGAGAAGATAGATAGAAGAGAAGATAGATAGAAGAGAAGATAGATAGAAGAGAAGATAGATAGAAGAGAAGATAGATAGAAGAGAAGATAGATAGAAGAGAAGATAGATAGAAGAGAAGATAGATAGAAGAGAAGATAGATAGAAGAGAAGATAGATAGAAGAGAAGATAGATAGAAGAGAAGATAGATAGAAGAGAAGATAGATAGAAGAGAAGATAGATAGAAGAGAAGATAGATAGAAGAGAAGATAGATAGAAGAGAAGATAGATAGAAGAGAAGATAGATAGAAGAGAAGATAGATAGAAGAGAAGATAGATAGAAGAGAAGATAGATAGAAGAGAAGATAGATAGAAGAGAAGATAGATAGAAGAGAAGATAGATAGAAGAGAAGATAGATAGAAGAGAAGATAGATAGAAGAGAAGATAGATAGAAGAGAAGATAGAGAAGATAGAGAAGATAGAGAAGATAGAGAAGATAGAGAAGATAGAGAAGATAGAGAAGATAGAGAAGATAGAGAAGATAGAGAAGATAGAGAAGATAGAGAAGATAGAGAAGATAGAGAAGATAGAGATGGAGAAGATAGAGATGATAGAGATGATAGAGATATAGATAGATATATATATATATATATATATAAGCTTCAAATGTCCCGGTCTTGTACTTGCCTCGGTGCTGCCTCAGCCTTCAATATATCCCAATGGTAAGAGTGCACTCGAGAGGTCTTCATATGAAAAATATAATCAATTTATTGTGCCAAAATTCAAAGACAATCAAGCCGACGTTTCAGTCCCCGTAGGACTTTTATCAAGACAGTGAAAGGCGGGGAAAGTGGTGATTTAAATATACCAAGTTTGAAATCTGATTGGAGAGGGAGATCTGCGAAAGTGAGGCTATGATGTCATAGGTGCTGTGCCAGAGTTTAAGAGAGGAATTAACCCCATGAGTGCCTGCTGGTGAAGCCTGTAAGTGAGTGTGAATACGGCCAAGTTGTAGATAATTTGCTGTCGCAAACATATTAAAATACAGGGATATGATAAAAGGTGAAGGGTAACGGAGCCACCGAGTAGTGCATGTATACTGAGGTTCTACATAGATAGATATACACGCACATTGACTGAAATTCAGTAAGAGTAATATTCAATTAAAGTGTAAATTGGGGTGGCTACATTCCTGCAGAGGAGTTCCAAGAACAGAGAAGATACAAGTCTGCATATAAATACAATGTTGCACTCATGCCAAGGCAAGAACAATATAGTTACATTTGTATAAACGTAAAATACTATAACATATGCTGGAAACTACTTAGACTGTATAGTGCAAACATAGAGAGGAATCACCCTAAAAGTAAAGACTATATACACTTATGATAATCCTGTCAAAGAACGACAATTCTGTTCCTCTATGTGAAATCATATATACATATGATTACCTCATTTATATACATATACTGAAACTTGTCGCAGCCTTATCTTTTCGGAATGAAACAATTCAATGGATTGATCTCATTTAATCCCCCCGGAGATAATGTCCCCAGTGTGAAGATCCAAAAAGCTTCTCTTTGAAGAAGTAAAATATCTCTGTCGCCCCCTCTCAACGGGGACGGAACGTGTTCGATGCCCATAAATTTCAATGTTGGCAATGTGTGTCCCATCTCGAGAAAATGTTTAGCTATGGGAGTAGTTGCAATGCCACTGGACAATGCTGCCCTGATTGTGGATCTGCCCTGATTGTGGATCAGTACCCAAGGGGGTACTGTCTAGGCTGTCAGGCAGTCCCCACAGACCGGGAGCAACACCGATCGCCGGCAGGGGAACAGCAGAGATCGGGTAAGTAATATATTTGATATCTGCGGTCCTTAAGGAGTTAACTCAATGCATCTATGAGGAGATGCAGATTGGCACAGTGCTGTATTTTGACAAGCATACACAACTGCCCAATTCTTTCCTACGGGAAAGCATTGGATTGGATGATATCATTAATATTTATGGTCTCAGCCATGGAAACTGGGCCAGATGCAGCAAGACCGGCATGGAGTGGGAAAAAAAAGCAGAGTAAGAAACACCTTTTCCAATGCGATAGGAGGAAGGCCGGTAACTTAAACTGACACACATTTTCTCAAAAATCTGTTTATTTTTTTCAAATTTAAGTCCACCCAGCCTACCTACACCTTTGGGAGAGTTGGAATGGATACTTTCCATGTGGTTTCTGTGTTATTTTCCCTTTTAACCAAAATACTTGTCGAACGGCTGGCCACCCAGTGGGGAAGTGGGCTGCTTGTTAACCTCTTGGCCTCATTAGAACGTTAACCGCAGACACTTCCCCTTGTTCAATGGTCATCGTTTGTATGAACAAACACGAGGCGGCAACCATCTTGGATATGCGAACGCCCAGCGGTGTTCATCGACGATTCCCTGGATCTAAAAAAAGGCTACTATTTTCATGCCAACAACGCTGAAGCTGCCGACCTCCCTTCATCTGTTTCATCCACTCATATGAACAACGGGCCGTTCAGTACATCTCCATACGAACAGAGTCACCCTCAGATAGCCATCCCATGGAGCCCATTTGTATACGAAAGGAATATGTGAAAGACTTTGGCTCCATGGCTAATGAACTTCTGTGTGCATAGGATCTGAGCGCTATTCGGTAGTTTTGTTCGCTCAGATCTCAGCTATCTGGTGATACGTTAAATGTGGATATGCTGTTTGGGAGTTGTGTAGTTATATATTTTTATGCATTTCTGTTACACTGTATAAAATGGAGGTTAGGCTCTATCCTCCGAGATAATTGAGTTACTTCCCAATTATCTCCAGGATAGAGAGGAGGGTCCTATGCATGTAGAGGGGAGTGTTTATGTCTGCAACACTGTGATTGGCTACTGTACTGTTCTTGTCACAGTTTTCCACCAGGTCCCCTATGGGCGTGTACACCTGGTGGAAGACATGCATAAAAGGCGGGCATGTCGCGCACATTAAACCAGATTCCTGCTTGACCCTCAATACAGAGCCTCATCTCGTACTTGGGGGGATTATTCGTATGATTTTCCGGTTCGGCTGTTTGGAGTGTGGATTATTCGTATGCTTGCTTGTTCGGCTGATTGGAGTGTTCGGTAGTTGCCTTCATGTTCGGGAAGGGAATATCCTAAACGGCTTTAACCCCTTCTATACTTGGGGTGCCATTACATATGTCATGGCGCTGTTCTACAAGATAGGCACCATTCCCTTATAAACCAACGTCTGTCAGTGGTCATAGGTAGACAACACAAATGCATTTTAGGTTTTATTTAAGGTTAGACAATAAGCAGAGACATGTAAACAGTTGGGTACAATGGCGGACTGTGTAAATTTGTGAAAATGTAATTTAGTGAGTGTAACGGCCACCCAGGTAGTGAGAGGGGTAGCCGTTGGAGACATCCTGTACCCCGGCGAGAGGCTGTGCTGCAGTGTATTCTCGATGTCCCATCAGCTGGATGAGTGTAGAGAGAGTAGCAGAGCTCTTACAAGAGCTAGTGATTGACAAGATGCAGGTTCCCTACAATAACGAGACAATGCTACGTATTGAGGGTTAAGCAGGAACTCAAGGTTTAATGTGCCAGGCCAGCTTTTATGCAACTTTTCCCACAAGGTTACCACCCACGTCGACCTTGTTGGGCACCGAAAACACAAACTCAACAACCAATAGTTTACAGTCAAACACAGTTAAACAATCCCATTCATTACAGTAAATTCCTCCCCTCTGCTTGGGAGATAATTTAGTTAATTTCCATATCAAATCAATTATCTCCAAGAAAAATACACTTTTTACTAATTTTTCATAACTTTAAAATTATACATCACATTCCCATAAAACTTATATTTAACGAGCATAATTTGGGAACAAACATTTAAAAAATCCTACAAATCGGTTCAGGGGTTCGGGAGATAGATGGAAGTCCCATTTCTGCCCGTCTGCACACGAGGTTCCTGCCCAAAATAGTTCAATGCGTTCAGCTGGTGCAGCCGGTCCCTTTTCGTATGTTTTAAAATACCGAAAAGTCATTATTTTTATTATTCGTGCTTTTAGTGGTCGTGTGCCACCTCGTTCGTGTAATAATTTTACAGAATGCCACCTTGTTCATATGAATCTGTGCGAAGCCAAGTGGTCCTGGAAGTCTCAGAGGTGCTCGGGAGCTTGAGTGTCCAAAAATAGTTCCAGACACTCGATGACCAAACCCCGCTGGACGCTTTCGACAAAACAAGATGGCCGCCGCGTGTTCGTGCATACGAATCAACGGCTACCCAGTGAACCACTTAGAACATTTGCGGTTTGGCACAGAGTCAAGGAGTTAATTGGCGACACACGCCGGGTCTGGGTGGTCTTTAGTTCGGCAGTTTGTTCGGTGATATGAACGGATTAGCAGGGTTATTCGTTTTCCCATTCGTATGTTCAGCATAACTACAGTTGCAAATAAAGTGGTTACAATGTTCCAAGTCTGTTGGCCAGGCAATAACAGGAGATCTGTTACAGGAGGATTACAGGAAAGATTAAATATGTCCATCATCTGATTACTATTTAAAAGATCACAAGTTAGATCACAAATGACCATGTGTTTGAAACTCATGTGAAAAGTGTCACTGAAAATACTTCTAAATAAAGAAAATATGTATTTGTGTCACATTTTTAAGTGTAACTACTGATTTTTATGATTAAGTACTTTTTATTCAATCACAGAAAAAAAACTAATATTCAGAGATTTGTTTTGTAAATTTGTTTGGTTTTCCTTTCATGCAGAGCACAGAAAGTAGAATGCATAGTTCAAGGTAGCAAAGACAAGAGTTTATTATCAGTTAGCTTTTGCTAATACAATTTGCAAACCAGTGGTTCCCAAACTGTGTGCCGCGGCAAAATGTTTCCCCTGGTGATGGTACCCGATGATCATAGCACCGGGTACCATCTGTGCCATGGTCAACAATGCCAGCTGTGCAGGACAGGAGGGGAGATCAGACTGTAATGCTGTAGCCGGAAGAGGAGGGAGGGAGAGAGAGGACCCAGTGGAGCTCTAATCTGCAGCTCCGTTGTGTTCTCCTCTCGCAAGCTTTGAGCGTTGCTGCAGTTACCATGGTACCGCTCCAAAAATGGCAAGAGTGAACCTCATGAGCTGCTAGACCATCAGAGATTACCTTGTACTGTCCCCCCTCCCAGGCAAAGATAAGAAGGGACGAAGGATATCAAAATTCTTTAGTTTTATTATTTAAAAAACAAAACCAAATGAATCGCTACTCCTACCCCCGCAGATCTACAATAACTCCACACACACACACACAGTACCCCCCCACACTACCCACCCCCACCCCACACCCCACCCTCATCACACACACTAACCCACCCCCACCCCACCCCACACACACTAACCCAACCCCACCCGTACACCACACACCCACCCCACCACACCACACTACCCCACACACTAACCCACCCCACCCCCACCCCACCACACTACCCCACCCCACCCCCACACTACCCACCCCTACCCACTACCCCACCATTCCATGGTGGTCCTAATTTGACCTGCCCAAAAGAGTTCCATGAAATCAGACTGTGCAGTCGGTCTCTTCCGGGAGTTCACAATACAACGGAAATACAAATCCAACCAATTCATATGTACACTTAGTCTGTATCTCTTGTTCGGGAGTGTGTTTCCACCGAACGCTACTCTTCTCAAGTGAATCCAGACGAACGTATGAAGAGATGGAAGTCCCAGCGGTGTTCGCGCCGTCGAGTGTCCGATTATAGTTCCATGCACTCGACGATCAAACGCCGCTGTATGAGTTCGCAGCTAAAGATGGCCACCGCCACGTGTTCGCACATATGAACGACAACCACCCAGCCGATCCCCCATGAAGTTGCGGCTTAGAGATGTTAATAGATAGAAACATAGAATGTGACGGAAGGTAAGAATAATTCGGCCCATCTAGTCTGCCCAATTTTATAAATACTTTCATTAGTCCCTGGCCTTATAGTTAGGATAGCCTTATGCCTATCCCACGCATGCTTAAACTCCTTTACTGTGTTAACCTCTACCACTTCAGCTGGAAGGCTATTCCATGCATCCACTACGCTCTCAGTAAAGTAATACTTCCGGATATTTTTAAACCTTTGTCCCTCTAATTTAAGACTGTCCTCTTGTTGTGGTAGTTTTTCTTCTTTTAAATATAGTCTCCTCCTTTACTGTGTTGATTCCCTTTATGTATTTAAATGTTTCTATCATATCCCCCCTGTCTTGTCTTTCCTCCAAGCTATGCATGTTAAGATCCTTTAACCTTTCCTGGTACGTTTTATCCTGCAATCCATGAACCAGTTTAGTAGCCCTTCTCTGAACTCTCTCTAAAATATCAATATACTTCTGAAGATACGGTCTCCAGTACTGTGTACAGTACTCCAAGTGAGGTCTCACCAGTGTTCTGTACAATGGCATGAGCACTTCCCTCTTTCTACTGCTAATACCTCTCCCTATACAACCAAGCATTCTGCTAGCAATCCCTTTCCTCAGATGTTGAGGTTAGGACTCTATCAAATATTCTGTACTCTGCCCTTGGGTTTTTACGTCCAAGATGCATTATCTTGCACTTATCCACATTAAATGTCAGTTGCCACAACTCTGATCATTTTTCTAGTTTACCTAAATCATTTGCCATTTGGCTTATCCCTCCTGGAACATAAACCCTGTTACATATCTTAGTATCATCAGCAAAAAGACATACCTTACCATCAAGACCTTCTGCAATATCACTAATAAAAATATTAAAGAGAATGGGTCCAAGTACAGATCGCTGAGGTACCCCACTGGTGACAAGCCCAAGCTTTGAATATACTCCATTGACTACAACCCTCTGTTGCCTGTCACTCAGCCACTGCCTTACCCATTCAACAATATTGGAATCCAAACTTAAAGATTGCAGTTTATTGATAAGCTTTCTATGTGCAACAGTGTCAAAAGCCTTACTGAAATCTAGGTAAGCAATGTCTACTGCACCACCCTGCTCTATAATTTTAGTTACCCAATCAAAAAAAATCAATAAGATTAGTTTGGCATGATCTCCCTGAAATAAACCCATGTTGTCTCTGATCTTGAAATCCATGTGTTTTTAGATGTTCAACAATCCTATCCTTTAACATGGTTTCCATCACTTTCCCCACTACTGAAGTAAGGCTTACTGGCCTATAGTTGCCCGACTCCTCCCTATTACCTTTCTTGTGAATGGGCACAACATTCGCTAACTTCCAATCTTCTGGGACTACTCCTGTTATCAATGATTGGTTAAATAAATCTGTTAATGGCTTTGCTAGTACACCACTAAGCTCTTTTAATAGCTTTGGGTGTATTCCATCAGGTCCCATTGACTTATTTGTCTTTACTTTTGACAGTTGAAATAGAACCTCTTCCTCTGTAAACTCACGTGTAATAAATAACTCATTTATCCTTTTTCTTAACTGAGGTCCCTTTCCTTCATTTTCATCTGTAAATACTGAACAAAAATATTCATTGAGGCAGTCAGCTAGACCTTTATCCTCATCTACATACTTTCCTTCTTTTGTTTTTAGTCTAACTAATCCTCGTTTTACTTTTCTTTTCTCATTTATGTATCTAAAAAAAAAGGTTTTGCCCCCCTTTTTTATGGACTGTGCTATTTTCTCTTCTGTGTGAGATTTGGAACCTCTTTCTGCCTAATCTTATAGATCATTATGTCTTCCTCACTCTGGTTTTTTTTATAATTACTAAATGCTAACTTTTTGTTTTTTACTATTTTGGCCACATCTGCAGAGTACCACAGTGGTTTCTTGAATTTTTTGCTTTTACTGACAAGCCTAATGCAATTTTCTGTTGCCTTCAGTAGTGCAACTTTTAAATAATCCCTTTTCTCTTGGACTCCATTTAAATTGCTCCAATAGTGGTAATGAGATGCACACTCCCCTTAACTGTGGTCCAAGTGTTCGGTACCCGAACAGAATAAGTACAATGCGTTCCGTAAACCCCATATACCGAACCACATAAGGGAACAGGCACAAACAAAGCCTTTACACAGTCCTGAACCAAGGTCTAATACAGGGGCCATAGTCCTGGGGCAGGAGGCTGGCAAGCAGGCCCCTCCGAAAGCCCGTGGCAAGGATTGCCACACCAAGCAATCATTTAAGTAAGGTAGCTGTAGGGGGGCAGTGGCTTTAGAGGGGGACGGGGCAGTAGAGGGGGATATAGACAATATGTTGGGAAGTAGAAGGGAGACAGAGGCAGTGGAGAGGGCACAGGGATAGTAGAAAGGACATGGGCAGTAGAGGGGGATACAGGGGCTTTAGAGGGGAGTGCAGGGGCAGTGAAAGGGAGACAGAGGCAGTGGAGAGTGGGCACATGGATAGTAGAGGGGACAGGGCCTTGTGCCAGGGAAGGGGGACCCTATCCAGGTTGGACAGGAGCTAGAGGTAGGAGATCCACTGAGGACCGCTGGGAGCAAATTAAGTCACGCCCCCTCCTCTGACATCATCAGAGGAGGCCGGCTGACTTTACTGCCATATTTCTGCTGACTGCTGGAACGATGTAAATTAAAAAAAAATGAGTCTCAAGCCAGAGGCAGGGGATTCGTATGCCCACCTGCTCTGTCGCCCTAAGGCGGCTGCCTGTGTCGCCTTATGGATGCACCGGCCCTGACTGCAGTAGACAAAAAAAAAATACAAAATCGATTAGATAAATCGCCATCAGTAGGGGTTACTAGGCGCACAGAACTCACAGCAAGGACTTAAAGGGGCAGTTTCTCTGAAATTGCAGTGTATTACCTTGCAGGGTTAAAAGGACAGGGACAGTGCACCCAGACCACTTTAGTGAAATTAGGTGTTCTGTGTGCTTATATTGTCTCTTTAAGGGCAAAGAAAAGTGGGTACCATTTTTAATAGCTGTCTAGGTATCCAAATTACATTGGCTGTGAGTTGTTCTCGAATAGCATCTATAATAGCAAACAAACTGTGACAGAGACAAAAGGGTTGTCTTAATTTAAAGTAACTTTGCCATAGTAATTTGCCATATACAGGGGGGTGTATATATATATATATATATATATATATATATACATATACACACACAGGGAGTGCAGAATTTTACCACATGACAGGAGGCTTCATATTTGCATATCTTTCTTTACTGAAAACTCCAGCAGCATAGAAACAGTAACAACCAATCAGAGAAAAGATATGGTGCCCATAAAAGGCCCTGTCTATGACATCACTTCCTCTTTCTTTGCTGCTGCTCCAGCCATCAACAGGTCAGAGTATTTTTTACCTGATGCTTTCATTTGGTTACTTACTGTTATGCTTTATTCTGTACTGTTTTAATTTGTTTTAATTCGTTTTACTACTCTTCATACCCGGTCTACTTGTACCCGATTTTTCCCCTCACTGCCTTTCACTGTCCCTGTATCTTGTTTTATAATCTCTCCTCACTTTCCAGGTGATCCGCGGGCGGCGCGACTTCCCGTGCGCTCGCCACGCGGACCTGCCTGCTACCACACAGGGGCTGGTGGGGACGGGTGGAGGGTAGCCGGGGTTATTATTATTTTCTACTATTAATGTGTTTGCCTTTTGTTCGCGCGTTTTCCGCGTCTCGCTAGTGGCCGCGAGCGGGAACCCCTTCCCCACGCGGCCGGCGGCCATCTTGGATCTCGCGGTTATCGCGAGATCCGCACCGGCCGTCTATCTTCCATCACGGCGGCTCGGTAATCACCCGACCGCCGCCACAATTCCGGGGACTACCCTCAGGGTGACTCCCCGCTCTCTCCCCTAGCCATTTGCATTCTGGCGCAGGGGAAAGCTATATTTTTACAGTCTACCCCTAAGGGTGGAAAAGTTTGACTTTCCGCTTTTTTATGTATACCTGCCTCAGTGAGGCAAGAGGAGTTTTATACATTGGTATTCGAAGGCCTAATATTATACATGTTACCAGTGTCCCCTACTGGATAGGATACAAGCAATTTAAAGTGATCACCCGATCGCCACAAAAGAGTTGGGGGACCCCCCCTCAGGGACACCCTCACCCCCCTCTCTTCTCAGTCTCAGGAAATCAGACATTAGGTGAAATGCTGTTTGCCTGCAAGCAAACAGATTCTAGCTATATGCAAGTTCGAACCCCAATAGGGGCACCTGTGGAAAACAATGGTTTTAATTAGAATGTTTACATGGGATTAAGTGAAACAATTTTTTAGATATATCACCTGTTCCCATAACCAACTAGGTATTCTTACTGGCAATAAAGCAGGATATATATAGGACCTTTTATCAAATATTTGTAAATACATTCGTTATCTATGTTGAAATTTTATCAATTAGTTTAATAAGTGTCCTATTTTACCTAGGTATCAGTTTATTAGGTACATATGTAAGTTTGTGGTAGACATTACTCTCCATCCCGTGCAAGGTCAGTAGGTATGATCACATTCTGATGGTGGTCCTGTTTATATTGTTCGGTACAAGATAGTCAATGCAGGCACAATTGAGTTCTCTTTGGTATGAAGGCTGTACTATATATGATATACATACCTTAACTGACATACTGCCTCGCTGGTCCCTGCAGGGACAGATGCAATGTTATTCCCCCTCAGGGGATCAAATACTACTATACCCTTCAAAGGGAATATTATACTGATTACCCGGCACAGGGTCATATTACATTACTGTACCCAAGGGTGCAAAATTTATGTGGGTGTCCTCTGGGTATTTTTTCATGGCACACCACCTGGGGTGACCCCCCAGATATGCATGCAAGGGCGCTGACGGCCCATTTCAATTGATGTGGGTGTCCTCTGATTGCCACGGCACACCACCCGGGGTGAACCCCGAGGATATGCACAAGGGCCTGTAATTTCAAGAGATAAACACATACAGCCCTGATTTCACTGGATACGTGCATATACAGCCCTCTCACTGCCTGTCAGTTTACTTTAAAACAACAGTACCATGCTGGATACGGTTTGACGGCAGGACCACTAAGGAAACTGAGTGTACGGCGTAGTATCCTTTACAGGGATACATATATGTATATTTACGGGCCTAGTGTACATATTGAATGTGGGTGTCCTCTGGGTTATTTTTACATGGCACACCACCTGGGGTGACCCCCAGATATGCATGCGATACTTGCAAGGTACCAATAATTATAATGTGGGTGTCCTCTGGGTACTTTTTCATGGCACACCACCTGGGGTGACCCCCCAGATATGCATGCGAGGTCGCTGACAGACCATTACCTTTGATGTGGGTGTCCTCTGGGCTACCATGGCATACCACCTGGGATGACCCCAACCGGACAGACGTGGGTCCTGCGGTTGCAGACCTTATGGAGACAGGCCCCACGCGCCTCTATAATATGCCTGTATAATTTAATACCGTACATACTGCTCTGGCGTACATTTGTGGTGGACCTGGCTAACCTGACCAAACACCACTACCAGTCAGTCGCACCTGCACCGCGACTCTCAGTAGCCAGATTAAACTAATAGGGGTGACCCCTCTACACTTGGCACAGGTATTCATACTCTCAAACAAGCTAAACAGGCAATTCAAACCATTTTACCCGGGTGACCCCCAGTTCTACCAGGAGTCTAGCACCCCTACGTGCTGATCCTCAAACACTACTCCCACTGCCTACCACTGTCTCCAAACAGGACGGGAACGAGTCATGGTGGACACCCTCAACCTTCCCAAGATTTCTGGGCAATGACAAAGCCGCTGTAGCGGCCTCAGTGGAGAGGTTTCTGTTATGGGCTCTGCCCCACACCGCTTGATGGAGGACACTTCCTCGAGGTACGTTAGGGAAACCTGACTCTGTGACAGCGGCCGAGGCAGAGATAGCAATGGCGGCACTAAACCAGAGTGACCGAAGACGGACCGTTCCTGGATGAACACCATTGGCTGCGCAACCCTGGAAGTATGCGCACGCCTCAAGGCCAAATACCCCAGACCACTGCTACCAGACAAAGTGGTAGTTACGCCT
Source organism: Pelobates fuscus (assembly GCF_036172605.1). Classification (NCBI taxonomy): domain Eukaryota; kingdom Metazoa; phylum Chordata; class Amphibia; order Anura; family Pelobatidae; genus Pelobates; species Pelobates fuscus. Next base: position 266,811,263 of record NC_086318.1, on the reverse strand, counting down.
GGCTCAATGGATGACGTACTATGCGCCGACAGACACAATTCTGTTCTGGTGCGCATCAACAACGCATTGTGGGACTTAGGAACGACAAGAATTCGTCCCAAAAGCACAAGGCCTACTATTTGACGTGGTGTCCATGGCAGAACTCAAGGAGCACGTAAATCTGTTCAAACTCCCCTACGGGGAAAGATGTTTTTGGGAGGACTGGTCGGTAGCGGAACCGAGCCGCCAGCCGCTTCTGGGCGACAGGTTCCAGATCGTATACACAGTCCTTATATATTTTTTCTTATATATTTTTTATTACTCGCTCCTCTTCTAGTGAGTCGACCTACATAGCTAACTGTCTCCAATTTTACGACCGGCAGCCTCTCCCTGTTTTACGGAATTGGGAGACGATTACCAAAGTCACCGGGGTTCTCCGGACACTACAAGGCTATGTCATAGACTCTCTTTCGCCTCCATTACGCATGCTGGCAGAACTGGAATGCCTCATGGACAAAGAAATCCGCACCCCTTTTCAAGAAGGGCGCAATCCAATATGCACCGGAGGGGAAGGCTTCCTCAGCTAATGTTTTCCTGGTCAGGCAGAAGCCAGGAGGCTACATCGATGGAACTCCTACGTGGTATACAAACACTTCAAGATGGAGGAAATTCATCTTCTACAAGACCTCCTAAGCGATAACGACTGGTTCACACATTTGGTAGTACTCAAACAAAGATCGCTTCTCCATCTGAGTTGGGCCAATTCCTCGGTTCCGACATCAGCTTGGAGAACCACGTTCCGCGTCGGTCTAGGGCAAAGATCGCCTCTATAAGGATAGAGGTCAGACACGCTCTAAGGTTGGATACGATTCCTCTCAGGATACTCGCCGGATTGCGGGATTCCTCTCCTCCTCTCCTCCTCCATACAAGCGATATTCCCTGGCCCACTACTCTACAGGGCCATGCAACAGCTGATGGCGAGATACGTACGCAGCCACTCTTATGCTCTTCCTCCGGATGCGAAGCGGTGGATGTACCCTACAAGCGTGTCCCAGCCGTTCTCCACAATAGCAAGGGTGCTTCGATACACACGTACCCACGAGATATCGCTCCTGCTCATGACACCCCTCGGGCAGATCAACCGCGGCTCCCGGATCGCCTGGAGATGTCTCGCGAAGACCCTCTACTATTCCCTGACTTTCCCCTACTTCCGACGGGACCGCGAGGGGAAGCTCACTCCCTTGTCAGGAAAGGACTACTGACACTAGTGGCCTGGACGGTTTCAGGGGCTCCTGGTCGGTCCACGACCTATTGCATCAACTAGTCCCTCTATGGGAATCGTAGGCTCCCGGCACCAGGAAATGCTATATTTCTGCCTGGTCGGCCTGGAGTGATTGGTGGGTGGAAAGGGATTCCGACCACTTTACCGCACCTGTCACACTGATCCTTACTATCCGACACACCGGGTCTCGTGGGTCGGTCATATCGATCCCTCCACATGATCTGACCCACCATATCGGCGGCGCACGTTCCGGTACAGGGCAGGCCAGTGGATCAATATTCACTGGTTTTGTCGACTACTACGGGGTGCCGAATTATCGAGGTGGATGTGGTGCTGAGATCCCTTAGGGAATGACCGGACAATCCTTGTTTGTCACCGAAACAACCTTCAGCCAAATTAGCCCTCTTATTATGCCTCGACTCATTTAGAGGTGTGGCAGACGTTAGGGCTTGCGATATGGATGGTTTCTCTCTCACACCAGACGGGGTTGCCTTTGCCATATCGAGACGAACTAAGTCCGATTTGTCTTCAGTGTCAGACACCACACTATGCGTGGTCAGAACGCTAATGGGTATGCCGATATCAATATCCCCCTTCGAACTCATTCGACGGGTCACCTCCTGACGTCTTACGTGAACCCTCATGGACCGGTGACTACCGCAACACTGACCAGATGGGTCCGTTGGCTATTGTCTTTCGCGGGCGTCAAACCTTGTTTCGGAGCCCACTCGGTCAGGGGAGCGGCGGCCTCACGAGCCTTTTCCGGGCTGACGCTCCCCTAGCCGGCATTATACGCTGCGCGGTCTGGGCGCGAGAAAGTACGTTTAGGACGTTCTATTTTGACAACATCTCACGCTTCCTTCACATTGGTCAATTCAAAGCTTTAAAAATGCAAATATGAAGCCTCCTGTCATGTGGTAAAATTGAAGATTATATTAGCTTTAGTGTACTAATAATCTTAATTTTAGTAATGACAGGAGGCGAATATTTCCCACCCTATAGGATCCCTCCCATGTTTCTCGTGTGGAACAGAATATGCCCTTTATGTTCAGGAAGGTAAGTACGTTATGGTTTGTATGTTTGCTATTAGACCCGTATCTTGAGGGTCTTGTATAGGTTGAATATTAGACATGAACCTTGAATTATGTTGTGTTTATAGATTCTTACATATCATTGCTTTAGTATTATATATATTGAAATGTTTCACACTCTAATGTTCGTGGGTATATCAGATGCTTGATGCTTATTGTATGCGGACAAGCTACCACGCCAGAGTCCTTTCACCCTTTTCTTTTTCTTGCAGCGTGAACGTCTTCTCATCGAGACAAAGATTCACCTTCCATACCTCTGCATCACGGAACTTCTGGAGTTGGATATTCTAATATGTTGTTGAACTGTTGACGTAATATGATTATGTCTCTTTTTGTTACTTATTGTTTCGCTTCAAAGAAAGAGGAAGTGATGTCATAGACAGGGCCTTTTATGGGCACCATATCTTTTCTCTGATTGGTTGTTACTGTTTCTATGCTGCTGGAGTTTTCAGTAAAGAAAGATATGCAAATATTCGCCTCCTGTCATTACTAAAATTAAGATTATTAGTACACTAAAGCTAATATAATCTTCAATTATTAGGCAAGTTGTATTTTTGAGGATTAATTTTATTATTGAACAACAACCATGTTCTCAATGAACCCAAAAAACTCATTAATATCAAAGCTGAATATTTTTGGAAGTAGTTTTTAGTTTGTTTTTAGTTATAGCTATTTTAGGGGGATATCTGTGTGTGCAGGTGACTATTACTGTGCATAATTATTAGGCAACTTAACAAAAAACAAATATATACCAATTTCAATTATTTATTTTTACCAGTGAAACCAATATAACATCTCAACATTCACAAATATACATTTCTGACATTCAAAAACATAAAAACAAATCAGTGACCAATATAGCCACCTTTCTTTGCAAGGACACTCAAAAGCCTGCCATCCATGGATTCTGTTAGTGTTTTGATCTGTTCACCATCAACATTGCGTGCAGCAGCAACCACAGCCTCCCAGACACTGTTCAGAGAGGTGTACTGTTTTCCCTCCTTGTAAATCTCACATTTGATGATGGACCACAGGTTCTCAATGGGGTTCAGATCAGGTGAACAAGGAGGCCATGTCATTAGATTTTCTTCTTTTATACCCTTTCTTGCCAGCCACGCTGTGGAGTACTTGGACGCGTGTGATGGAGCATTGTCCTGCATGAAAATCGTGTTTTTCTTGAAGGATGCAGACTTCTTCCTGTACCACTGCTTGAAGAAGGTGTCTTCCAGAAACTGGGAGTTGAGCTTGACTCCATCCTCAACCCGAAAAGGCCCCACAAGCTCATCTTTGATGATACCAGCCCAAACCAGTACTCCACCTCCACCTTGCTGGCGTCTGAGTCGGACTGGAGCTCTCTGCCCTTTACCAATCCATCCATCTGGCCCATCAAGACTCACTCTCATTTCATCAGTCCATAAAACCTTAGAAAAATCAGTCTTGAGATATTTCTTGGCCCAGTCTTGACGTTTCAGCTTGTGTGTCTTGTTCAGTGGTGGTCGTCTTTCAGCCTTTCTTACCTTGGCCATGTCTCTGAGTATTGCACACCTTGTGCTTTTGGGCACTCCAGTGATGTTGCAGCTCTGAAATATGGCCAAACTGGTGGCAAGTGGCATCTTGGCAGCTGCACGCTTGACTTTTCTCAGTTCATGGGCAGTTATTTTGCGCCTTGGTTTCTCCACACGCTTCTTGCGACCCTGTTGACTATTTTGAATGAAACGCTTGATTGTTCGATGATCACGCTTCAGAAGCTTTGCAATTTTAAGAGTGCTGCATCCCTCTGCAAGATATCTCACTATTTTTAACTTTTCTGAGCCTGTCAAGTCCTTCTTTTGACCCATTTTGCCAAAGGAAAGGAGGTTGCCTAATAATTATGCACACCTGATATAGGGTGTTGATGTCATTAGACCACACCCCTTCCCATTACAGAGATGCACATCACCTAATATGCTTAATTGGTAGTAGGCTTTCGAGCCTATACCGCTTGGAGTAAGACAACATGCATAAAGAGGATGATGTGGTCAAAATACTCATTTGCCTAATAATTCTGCACGCAGTGTATATATATATATATATATATATATATATACATACATACACACACACACACACACACACATATAACAGGGCAGCAGATGGGGATTTTGGAAATACTAATTGGGTGGGGCGTGGGGCGTAATGACAGAACCACTTTAAGCCCCTGAAGTGTCTTATCGTGTGCTAAAATTAGACATACCATAAATGCATTGCATGGACTGGTTGTTTCCATTTGAATCGCTTTTTTTTTTATTTAAAAAAATTAAATAAAAATGCAACTAGGTACAATGGCAGACTGTGTAAATTTGTGAAAATGAGCATTACAGGAAGGAGGAAATATGTCGTCCATCATCTGATTACCATTTAAAAAGATCACAAGTTAGATCACAAAGGACCATGTGATAAAAACTCATGTGAAAGTATCACTGAAAATATTTCTAAATAAAGAAAATATGTATTTGTGTGTCACATTTTAAGTGTAACTACTGATTTTTAGGATAAAGTCATTTGTATTCAACCACAGATAAAACTACTAAGAAAGAGACAAAAAAAATAATACTAAGAGTTTTCCGTTTTTGTAAATTTGTTTGGTTTTTCTTTCACACATAGCACGGAAAGTAGAATGCACAGTTCGAGATAGCAAATACAACAGTTTATTGTCAGACCTCTTTTGCGAATACAATTTGCTAAACTGTTCTCAACCTCTAACTAAACATTTTGCACAAATCGCACTAAAAAAAAAAACATACAAAACCGTGTCATTCTGTTTTTTTCTTTTGTTTTTTTAAATTTATAGGTTTATTTTATTTTTTTTCCCCGTCTATTGCCAGAATTCAAATTTCACTAAATGCCTTCAACCACTGGTAATAAATAGTAAATTTACTATAGTAAATAGTAAATCTAGTAAAACAGTCGCTAAAGAGCCAATGAAATAAGTAAAAGCAAATAGAAAAAAAGGGTTAACATCTCAGGTATCAGCACCTCAAGCAGTGCCTTCGCCTTTAGGATTATGCCACATTTTTTCATGTATTTCATTTTAATTTTATGAGCGATAAAAGTGGAAGGGCAGACAAATGGGCGATCATCACAGAGACCAGGCAGCGTAGTAGTGGAGAGTGGAGAATAAATCTCTAGTTGGACAAGAACCACGGCAATGCTTCCAGTGGGATTTTCATATGCATTTGTTGTGATCTTCACATAAGATATTTATGACGTTCTGCAAGAATGGTGTCTATGTTCAATCAAACCGGTCTTATCTGCACCGCTTTAACCCCTGTATCACAACTCAACTTTGAATTTTATGTGTCGTCTTGCTCAGAAATGCTTCAGACTTGAGAAAGGGAGGTTCTCCCGAAAACGTCATTAAAAAAATTCTGTTAGTCCAATAAACTGAGAGAAATTATATATATAACGGACACTCCGTCAATCGATGCTCCTAGTGCTTTCTAAGGACCATCAGCACCGCACCAGACACCATAAGCACGGCAGATCCCACGAACCGCGGAAGCATGGCTGGGGTCTCGCCGTCTCCTACCCACCCTGGACCTACGACAAGGCTCCAGTGAGTGAACCTCTCTTCCTTCAGAGAGCGAAGCAGGAACAAGCTCTTACAAGAGCTCAGTGAAGCTAAGGGAGTGTACAGAGTATAGCCATCCCTGTAGTGATTATAGCTGCCCCCTCCAAACACGAGACGAGGCTGCGAGTTGAGGGTCAAGGAGAACTGAAGGTTTAATGGTACAGCTGCTTCTTTTATACAGTATTTCCCCTTGTGGGGCACAGGACATGAATGCACAATCCAATAAAAACAGAGTTTTACATTTGAACACTCCCAGTTACTGTACACAAATCTTTTCCTCTGCATGTGATACAATTAAAGACAATAGACTAACTCAATTAACTCTAAGCAGAAAAAAACTAACCCCAAAAAGTACCCCAGAATACAATGTATCCCCTGATAGCCCAGATCTGGGCTGACAACATATCCAAAAATCACCCAGATCGGTTCAAGAATTTCCTTATTCTTATTTTTGCCCAACTGTGCACATGGTCCCATGCCCAAAACAGTTCCATACACTCGACGACAAAACACTGCTTAACAATTTAAGATGGCCGCCGCCACAACATGTTTGAATCTGTTCCAGTTAAAAGTCCAAGCGGCAGAAACAGTACTTTTGAACATGGGTTATCCCAGGGCCCATAGTCCCAGGGTAGGAGGCGGGCAAGCAGGCCCCTCCAAAAACCAGTGGAGAAGTGTAGTTCGTCATATATTTATATATTTATATATATAATAAAAACTTGTATTGGCCCCCCTCAATCTTGGTGATCTCAGCCAATGCTTTCCCAAAGAATAGCATTGGAAGGCTAAAAATTCATTAAATCAATCCATATCTATGAGGAATGTTCAGCACCTTCATGCAGGGCGCATCCTAGGCAGCATTGTCCCAAGAAGCACCTCTAGTGGCATCTGGGTGATTGCCACTAGAGGTGTCCCTAGGCGGTAATGTAAACAGTGCCTTTGCTCGGAAAAGGCAGTGTTTACATTAAAAAAAAACATGCAGGAACAGACTACACAGACACCAGAACAACTACATTAAGTTGTAGTTGTTCTGGTGACTACAGTGTCCCTTAAAAAAAACTAGTCATGTAGTTAATCTATTATAGCCAAATCTGTTTGGGAAATAAATCAGAGAGCCAGATTACCAATAAGGTGTCATAGGCAGCCACCTAGGGCCTGGGCTGAGCCAGTGGTCCAGTAGACCACTGCCTGAGCCTGGAGATCCAGCACTGTGGCAGCGGCATGGGACTGTCAGGAGCATGGCTTGAAGATCAGCAGATCTCACTACCCAGGCTCATGAGCATACCTGTAAGTCAGTTGTGAAAAAAAAAAAATATATATATTTTTATTTTTTAAATAGCACATTTTAAATGGCAAGTTTGACAAGTGCAAGAGGAGAACAAGAGAGAAAAGGCTGGTGAATAGAGGGAGAGAGACTGGGAGGCTGATAAAGGGAGAGACACATGTGGACTGATAGAGTGAGCAGTGAAGCTATTAAAGGACCACTATAGGCACCCAGACCACTTCAGCTTAATGAAGTGGTCTGGGTGCCTGGTCCAGCTAGCGTTAACCCTTTTTTTTTATAAACATAGCAGTTTCAGAGAAACTGCTATGTTTATACTGAGGGTTAATCCAGCCTCCAGAGCCTCTAGTGGCTGTCTCATTGACAGCCGCTAGAGGCGCTTGCGTGCTTCTCACTGTGAAAATCACAGTGAGAAGACGCCAGCGTCCATAGGAAAGCATTCAGCCGATGACGTCGCGAGGAAGGAGGAGAGGAGGAGGAAAGCTCCCCGCCCGGCGCTGGAGAAAGGTAAGATTTTAATCCCTTCCTCTCTCCAGAGCCCGGCGGGAGGGGGTCCCTGAGGGTGGGGGCACCCTCAGGGCACTATAGTGCCAGGAAAACGAGTATGTTTTCCTGGCACTATAGTGGTCCTTTAAAGAGGCAGAAAGAGGGGAAAACCTATGCACACACTCTCAACCTCCTTCCCCAACACACTAAGACACCACAAACACTTACACACGCGATCTAGGAAGGGGCTCAATCTGGCATCCTAGGAAATAAACTAGCTTACTTTTTGCCTAATCTGGCCTAGGGCCCAAGACAATTTTATTCCAGCTCTGTGTAAAATGCACTGTGAGATGGTTAAAGCAGATTTATGGACAACTTACAAATTATGTCAAGATCACACAAACCTATGGAAATAGCAAGAAATTGAATAGTGTATGTAGTGGAACCTTAGTCCTATCAGGGACTCTCCTGAAGCATCAGGACCACCAGCCATCCAATAATGTGTACTTATATTTACAATATAAAAATTGCAGGAAAAAAAAAAAAGCAAATAAATAATCGAAAACACCAGCATGTGGCAGGCAAGACACCCACATGTTTAAACTACTTGCATTGGGGTGGGGTGGCTGCACTATTGGCACCATAACCACTACAGCATGCTGTAGTGGTTATGGTGCTTGGAATTTCACTGGAAGAGAAATTCAGAATGTTTAACCCCTTAAAGGGACACTCCAGGCACCCAGACCACTTCTGCTCATTGGAGTGGTCTGGGTGCCAACTCCCACTACCCTTAACCCTGCAAGTGTAATTATTGCAGTTTTTCATAAACTGCAATAATTACCTTGCAGGGTTAACTCCACCTCTAGTGGCTGTCTACTAGACAGCCACTAGAGGTCACTTCCTGGGTTCTAGCACAGGAAACCTGTGCTAGAGCGTCGCTGGACGTCCTCACGCTGTGTGAGGACCTGCAGCGTCGCTCAAAACCCCATAGGAAAGCATTGAAATTATTTTTCAATGCTTTCCTATGGGGAGACGTAATGCGCATGCGCGGCATTTCCGCGCATGCGCATTAGGTCTCCTCGGCCGGTGGGCGAGATTAGTCTCGCCCACCGGCCGACGTAATCACCAGGAGGAGCGTCGCGGAGGCGGAGACAGCGGCGAGGGACATCGCCGCTGTCCCAGGTAAGTCACTGGAGGGGTTTTCACCCCTTCAGTAACCGGGGATTGGGGGGTGGGAGGGAGAGGGACCCTCCAGTGCCAGAAAAACGGATCGTTTTTCTGGCACTGGAGTTTCCCTTTAAGGACCAAACTTCTGGAATAAAAGGGAATCATGACATGTCACACATCTCATGTGTCCTTAAGGGGTTAAACTACATAAATCAGTAGGGATGCAAGCATTATATTAGTAAATAGTATTAGATAATAATAAGATGAGTAAGATATATGGCAGGGGGGAAAAAACAAGCAAAAAGAAAAAAAAGCAAATTAATTGAGAATAATAATAAGAAGAAATTAAAAAAATCATTTAGTCACTGGGATTAAAAAAAAGAGGTCTCTACCAGTTACATATTTTGCATATTTGTTAAGAGTAACAAATGTGTGCGTATGATGAGTATTTCTCACAATCTGATAATATCAATATCAGATACAAAAACCAATCCAATTTTGTGCCAAAATACAGCAGTCCAACTACATACCCTCCACTGATATTGGTCTCCCATTACTGTTTAGCAAGATGCAGATTTTATTGAAATAAAATCTGCACTGTATATTTAAAATGTATGCCAAACCATGGAAAAATATTCTCCAGTATACATATACATTTGACCCAAAATAGAGTTGGAAAGATAAACTCCAGTATATCATGTGTTTCATCTCTGCAACTATGGCAAATTCACCACAACTTGTGTGAAAACTGAAATGTGGTAATTCTTGCAGTTATAAACCTTAATAAAAAAAATAAATAATGAGGCTCCCCAAGCTAATTAGCAGATATTGTGATTTTGTGCATCTTTTCTCTTTGGTTCAAATAAAATAGGAGGTTTCAAAACATGAACTCCAGTGAAGGTTTGTGACATTACTGAATATTGTCAGAAATGGGAAGAACAAGAAAACAGAAGACAATGCAGGGATATATCTAAATATGGAATTGTAGGGAGTTAAACATTGAACTGACAAATGTAGTCACAATTTGGAAAACAAATCCGAACTCTTAGGTGTCTAACGCACTTTAATCAGGTATCACTATTATACATTTTAAAATGTATTTTATTATATAAACACTAAGTAGTGGTTAGTTGAAAAACAAATCACAACACAAAAGCCTAAATTCTGTAATCTGGTTGTCTCCTCATCATAAACTAAATATATATTGAATAATACGCTATATTTGTTATACTGAGTTCCTAATTCCAAGGTAGCAGAACCAACATAAAATGAGCAAGTTGCAACACATGCTTTCTCAAAGTTGAACTGGGTAAATATAAGTAAAGCTGTTACTAAAGTATAGAGATTGACTCTAGGTTGTATTTACATAAATAAGTCTGCAAAGTGTATATAACTCATAAGAAGGAAGACAGGCCTATCTCCATTATACATATAACTAAAAATCCATGTAATGATTTGGAGCGAGATCTTGATAGTTACTGGATATTCTATAGCACGCTAGCCATGAGTATATTTTCACTCACCACTGTCAGTGTATATGTAAAGTCCTGCAAAATAGGGTGTGTACAATGTACCAAATCTTTTGCTGAGAATTCTAAAATGTCGATGATGCACACAAATCTAGCAACAAAAAGGAACTAGAATGAAGGCAACATGTTAATAGAAAAATATTGACAATCAATGCTTGCATCTCTTACTTTCTCCCCAAAAAAATGTTTTAAAAAAAAATAATGTTAACACGGTTTAGAGATAACAATTAAGCCTTTCTTAGAAGTGTAATAGATTACACAAATACTAAATAGCTGGTCATGCGGTTCATCTGTCTGTCTAATTCCTATCAACCGCTTCTACTGCCAAACCAGCAGGATACATGACACAACAACCAAGACAGCGACATAGGGGTTATGTTACTTGCTTTTACCCACAACCATCAAAATGATCATGAACGCCAACAACATGCTGCAGTGATGTCCAGCTATCGTAGAGCAGACTGGATCATCACAATAATAACAACAACATAATTTGACTATTTAATCTGCTGTCATTAGGAAATACAGCGGGCGTATCTAAATAAAAGCCTTTTATGTTACCGTCAAGAAATGTTTTTATTTTTTTTAATTTTGTGAGAGTTCAAACTTTTTTTGTTAATTTTGTTGGTTTTACTCGCACATTTACTACAAAAAAAAAACATGCAGAAAAAGAAAAAAAGGCAATAAATACTAAATATCATGACATAGGTTGGAACTCAAGTTAACACTAACATTATAATTCACCGTAAAGTACGATTTAAAATTATTAAGTGTGATATGCAACTTACCGGTCAATCGGTCCTGATCGCTTTTGACTGCCTACCCCTGACGTAAGATCTAGATCATAAGAGTCTCCGGTGACAGATGGAGCAAATCGGGCAATCAGCTCCTTCCTCTCAATGTACGTGTGTATGTGTGTGGGACATTACTTCCTCAGGCCTGTCATGGCCACAGCATCAAAGATCACGCAAAGCGCATGCTCCCAGCATCAGGCCGCTTGGCATTGGGGGTTGGCGAGTAATGATGTAATATGAGGGCAGCGGCTAGACATATACTCCATTTTTAGTTAGGGCACGAAACAGTGTTAGACTCCAGGGTTACCCAAGTCTAGATTTGGTTGAGTCTAGTTACTATCCAGTAGAAGGATCCTGTCCTTTCCGAGGATAGGAAATGGCCTGCTCAATGTGAGTAAGCTAGTTCATATCCTTCTAAATCTGAAGGACTTTTTTGCCCCCTACTGGTCAGGTCCTGTATAGAGATCGGAACTATCCAGCTCACGCTGAGAGAGCTAGTTCCTATCCTGCTAAAGGACCTATTGATCTATAGTGTCCATTAGATCCTCTTAATGGATAGGTACTAGCCAGTTCACAGTGAAAAATCTATTTCCCATCCAGCATAAGGACCTTTACACCTCTAGCTAGCCATGGTGCTTCACAGGGATATAAACTAGAAAGTTCACAGCATAGGCGTGTGCAGCCTATTGCATTAGGGTGTGCACCCTAAAGCACAAGCACACGCCGCGTATATATATGTATGTATGTATGTATATATATGTGTATATATACATATACACATATATGCACACACACACATACACTGCTGTGTATGTGTGTGTGTGTGTGTGTGTGTGTGTGTGTGTGCTGGTAGTGTACTATGTGGGTGAGGGTGTTTGTGTGTGCGCGCTTGTGAGGGTGCTGTTTGTGTGTGTGAGGGTGCTGTTAATGTACTGTGTGTGAGGGTACTGGTAGTGTGCTGTGTGTGTCTGTTAGGGTCCTGTTTGTGTTTGTGAGGGTACTGTTTGTGCGCTGTGTGTTAGGGTGCTGTTTGTGTAATGTGTGTAAGGGTGCTGTGTCTTTTTGTGAGGGTGCTGTATGTGTGGGTGCTGTATGTGTGTAGGTGCTGTGTATGTCTGTGGGTGCTGTATGTCTGTAGGTGCTGTATGTCTGTGGGTGCTGTGTATGTCTGTGGTTGCTGTATGTGTGTATGTGCTGTGTATGTCTGTGGGTGCTGTATGTGTGTTGGTGCTGTGTATGTGTGTGGGTGCCGTGTATGTGTGTAGTTGCTGTGTATGTGTGGGTGCTGTATGTGTGTAGGTGCTGTGTATGTCTGTGGGTGCTGTATGTGTGTTGGTGCTGTGTATGTGTGTGGGTGCTGTATGTGTGTGGGTGCTGTGTATGTCTGTGGGTGCTGTATGTGTGTAGGTGCTGTGTATGTGTGTATGTGCTGTGTATGTCTGTGGGTGCTGTATGTATGTGGGTGCTGTGTATGTCTGTGGGTGATGTATGTGTGTAGATGCTGTGTATGTCTGTGGGTGCTGTATGTGTGTGGGTGCTGTATGTGTGTGGGTGCTGTGTATGTCTGTGTGTGCTGTATGTGTGTAGGTGCTGTGTATGTCTGTGGGTGCTGTGTATGTGTGTGGGTGCTGTATGTCTGTGGGTGCTGTATGTTTGTGGGTGCTGTGTATGTCTGTGGGTGCAGTATGTGTGTAGGTGCTGTGTATGTCTGTGGGTGTTGTATGTGTGTGGGGGCTGTATGTCTGTGGGTGCTGTATGTGTGTGGGTGCTGTGTATGTCTGTGGGTGCTGCATGTGTGTAGGTGCTGTGTATGTCTGTGGGTGCTGTATGTGTGTGGGTGCTGTGTATGTGTGTGGGTGCTGTGTATGTGTGTAGGTGCTGTGTATGTGTGGGTGCTGTATGTGTGTAGGTGCTGTGTATGTCTGTGGGTGCTGTATGTGTGTTGGTGCTGTGTATGTGTGTGGGTGCTGTATGTGTGTGGGTGCTGTATGTGTGTAGGTGCTGTGTATGTGTGTATGTGCTGTGTATGTCTGTGGGTGCTGTATGTATGTGGGTGCTGTGTATGTCTGTGGGTGCTGTATGTGTGTAGATGCTGTGTATGTCTGTGGGTGCTGTATGTGTGTGGGTGCTGTATATGTGTGGGTGCTGTGTATGTCTGTGGGTGCTGTATGTGTGTAGGTGCTGTGTATGCCTGTGGGTGCTGTGTATGTGTGTGGGTGCTGTATGTCTGGGGGTGCTGTATTTTTGTGGGTGCTGTGTATGTCTGTGGGTGCTGTATGTGTGTGGGTGCTGTGTATGTCTGTGGGTGCTGTGTATGTGTGTGGGTGCTGTATGTCTGTGGGTGATGTATGTTTGTGGGTGCTGTGTATGTCTGTGGGTGCTGTATGTGTGTAGGTGCTGTGTATGTCTGTGGGTGCTGTATGTGTGTGGGTGCTGTATGTCTGTGGGTGCTGTATGTGTGTGGGTGCGGTGTATGTGTGTGGGTGCTTTGTATGTGTGTAGGTGCTGTGCATGTGTGGGTGCTGTATGTGTGTAGGTGCTGTGTATGTCTGTGGGTGCTGTATGTGTGTTGGTGCTGTGTATGTGCATGGGTGCTGCATGTGTGTGGGTGCTGTATGTGTGTGGGTGGTGTATGTGTGTAGGTGCTGTGTATGTGTGTATGTGCTGTGTATGTCTGTGGGTGCTGTATGTATGTGGGTGCTGTGTATGTCTGTGGGTGCTGTATGTGTGTAGATGCTGTGTATGTCTGTGGGTGCTGTATGTGTGTGGGTGCGGTATGTGTGTGGGTGCTGTGTATGTCTTTGGGTGCTGTACGTGTGTAGGTGCTGTGTATGTCTGTGGGTGCTGTGTATGTGTGTGGGTGCTGTATGTCTGTGGGTGCTGTATGTTTGTGGGTGCTGTGTATGTCTGTGGGTGCTGTATGTGTGTAGGTGCTGTGTATGTCTGTGGGTGCTCTATGTGTGTGGGTGCTGTATGTCTGTGGGTGCTGTATGTGTGTGGGTGCTGTGTATGTCTGTGGGTGCTGCATGTGTGTAGGTGCTGTGTATGTCTGTGGGTGCTGTATGTGTGTGGGTGCTGTGTATGTCTGTGGGTGCTGTATGTGTGTGGGTGCTGTATGTCTGTGGGTGCTGTATGTGTGTGGGTGCTGTGTATGTCTGTGGGTGCTGCATGTGTGTAGGTGCTGTGTATGTCTGTGGGTGCTGTATGTGTGTTGGTGCTGTGTATGTGTGTGGGTGCTGTGTATGTGTGTAGGTGCTGTGCATGTGTGGGTGCTGTATGTGTGTAGGTGCTGTGTATGTCTGTGGGTGCTGTATGTGTGTTGGTGCTGTGTATGTGCGTGGGTGCTGCATGTTTATGGGTGCTGTATGTGTGTGGGTGCTGTATGTGTTTAGGTGCTGGGTATGTGTGTATGTGCTGTGTATGTCTGTGGGTGCTGTATGTATGTGGGTGCTGTGTATGTCTGTGGGTGCTGTATGTGTGTAGATGCTGTGTATGTCTGTGGGTGCTGTATGTGTGTGGGTGCGGTATGTGAGTGGGTGCTGTGTATGTCTGTGGGTGCTGTACGTGTGTAGGTGCTGTGTATGTCTGTGGGTGCTGTGTATGTGTGTGGGTGCTGTATGTCTGTGGGTGCTGTATGTTTGTGGGTGCTGTGTATGTCTGTGGGTGCTGTATGTGTGTAGGTGCTGTGTATGTCTGTGGGTGCTGCATGTGTGTAGGTGCTGTGTATGTCTGTGGGTGCTGTATGTGTGTGGGTGCTGTGTATGTCTGTGGGTGCTGTATGTGTGTGGGTGCTGTATGTCTGTGGGTGCTGTATGTCTGTAGGTGCTGTATGTGTGTAGGTTTTTATGTGTGTGGGTGCTGTATGTGTGTGGGTGATTGTGGGGGGTGGAGGTGGGGGTACATTACTCAATATCCCCCCTCCCTTCTTTCTTTATGTGGGGAGGGGGGATTCTTGTTCCTTGCTACATTCCCTGGTGGTCCAGTGGAGGTGGGGGCAGATCAGTTAATATCCCCCCTCCCTTGTTTTCTTATGCCTGGGAGGGGGGATCCTTGTTCTGCCATCCTTCCCTGGTGGTCCAGTGGTGAGTGAACTCTAACCTGCGGGGCTAGAGTTCACTCTCGCGAGATCTGAGCGTTGCCGCGGAGCTGCTGGCAAGAGCTCCGCCGGTCCTCTCCTGCCTCCCTCACTGCCTGTGGGTCGGTGGGGAGGGAGGCTGAGAGCAGAGCCGGCGTTTGGATAGCGCCGGCTCTGCATGAGCCGACAGGGGGGATCCTGAGATCTCCCCTGCCGGTCTCAATACATAGGCGTGCCGCGGGGATTAGGGTGTGCCCAGGCACACCCGGCACACCCCGTGCGCACGCCTATGGTTCACAGTGAGAAATCTAGTTCCTATCCAACAAAATGACCTCCAGTAAAAAGGGATATAGGGATAGTTATACCTACTTCCTATACTGCTAAAGGACCTTTATACCTTCAGCTAACAATGGTCTTTTACAGGAATAGGAAATAGTTCACAGTGAAAAATCTAGTTCCTATCCAGCAAATGGACCTTTATATCTCCAGCTCACACAAATCATTTACTCTCTCTCCCTTCTCCATAATGTGAGTGCGTGTCTCTCTCCAATCCCCTTAGTGTGTCTGTGTGTTGCCATGGCAATGCTCCAGACATGCATGTGCTCAGCAGGGGTTAAATCGGACTGATACTTAATGACATCAATAATAATAAACAATGTAACCATTACATAAATACATAATAATAAGTGAAAACACAGACTCAGAACTGTTGCAGAAAAGGCTGTGCTCTTTTATTTAGTTTGAAATTAATACAACCAATACTTAATAACTTTATAACCAAAACATCTCCGGTCTTTAAACCCCCAGAGCATTAACCAAAAATCTCCGGTATTTAAACCCCCAGAGAATTAAAACATAACTCACCAGAGTTCCGCCCTATTAGCCAGAACTTCAACCAAATGATCATAAACTCAGCTAGTCCACCCCCCTTTAAATTAGGCAGGTGACCTCAATCCCACACGCTGCAGCATGCCACTAATGCTGCAGCCCACCCCACCAGACCAGGCCTTATCGATCATACATTGTACATCATTATTAAAAATATACAAACCAATGTCAGACAAATGTATACCATCTTTTAAATACAGCCCTTCACATTGACCCTCGATATCCACATGGCGAAAAAAAGAAAAAACACCGATTGATGGCATACTGTCAGGATCGGGACAGGGATCCAACACGCAAAGTACAAACAGGTACAGGGTACGTATACCGGACCTTAGAATGGCCGGACTAACGTACGGAGAGTATAGAGAATGGTCAGAGACAAGCCGAGGTCGAGGGAACGAGAGGACAGGTAAGCGAGGAACAAGCCGGGTCAAGGATAACAGAGGTAAACAGAGTAAGACAAACGAGCCGGGTCGGAACCAAAAGGATAACTGAAAAACACCAGAGCACTGTGTGACTAGACAGGCTAGAACCACGACAGGGCAATGAGCAACAGGGCGAAGTATGTTTAAATACCCTGGCTAGAGGGGATAGACACGCCTCCGACGAGTCCTGATTAGTCTCCAATGGATTGAGTGACAGGTCGTTCCGGATTGGCGTCATGACGTCGGTCTCCGGGCGCCATGCTACATAAGGAAGTGACTCCCTCGCGGCCGGCGTTTATGTGACCGGGTCGACCGCGAGGAACAGGAGAAACCTGGCGTCCGGACGGATAAACGTTTGAGTCTCTACCTCTCTCGGAGGCAGAGACTTCAGGTACCCTGACAGTACCCCCCCTCTCAGATACGCCCACCGGGCGGAAGGAACCGGGACGAGATGGGAAGCGGGCGTGATACGCCCTGCGGAGATGAGGAGCATGAACATCCTCTTGAGGTACCCAACTCCTCTCCTCAGGACCATATCCCTTCCAATCGACCAGGTATTGTACCTTCCCCCGGGATATTCGAGAATCAATAATAGAGTTAACTTCATACTCCTCCTGACCCTCCACCTGAACAGAGCGAGGAGGGGCTGTTGGGGAGGAAAATCTGTTGCATATAAGTGGTTTCAGCAATGAAACATGAAATGAGTTAGGGATGCGTAAGGTAGTAGGCAGAGCTAGACGATACGCAACTGGATTGATACGAGTCAGAACCCTGTAAGGTCCAATATAACGGGGAGCGAACTTCATGGAAGGCACTTTTAACCGGATGTTCCTTGTGCTCAGCCATACCCTATCACCTGGAACAAAGACCGGAGCCGCCCTTCTACGTTTATCAGCGTGTTTCTTAACCAGCATAGAGTTGTGCATAAGGATTTGTCGAGTCTGATCCCACAACTTCCTCAAATTGGCAACATGAACATCAACCGACGGCACCCCCTGGGAAGGGGAAGCCAACGGAAGAATAGACGGATGAAAGCCATAATTCATGAAGAAGGGGCTTGAATGAGTAGAATCGCAAACGAGATTATTGTGTGCAAACTCCGCCCAAGGAATCAAACCGACCCAATCATCCTGGTGCTCGGAAAAAAAACATCGTAAATATTGTTCAATTTTCTGGTTGGTACGTTCAGCAGCTCCGTTAGACTGAGGATGATAGGCAGAAGAAAAGTTCAATTTGATACCAAGTTGCGAACAGAAGGACCTCCAAAAACGGGAAATAAATTGGGAGCCTCTGTCAGATACAATTTGAGAGGGTATCCCATGTAGGCGAAAAATCTCCCTAGCGAATATCTCTGCCAATTCGGGAGAAGACGGGAGTTTAGGCAGAGGAATGAAGTGAGCCATCTTAGTGAATCTGTCAACCACGGTGAGGATAACAGTCTGTTTTTTAGAGATAGGTAGATCGACAATAAAGTCCATGGCCAAACAGGACCATGGTTTCTCTGGAACCTCTAAGGGGTGCAGGAATCCACATGGGAGCGTATGGGGTTGTTTGGTTTTAGTACAAACCTCACATGCAGCGATGAAATCTTTAGTATCCCTACGTAAAGCAGGCCACCAGAAGTCTTTAGAGATCAAAGCATATGTCTTGCGAATACCAGGTAATAGATTAATTTTACAATCAAATGTCCTGTGTGGAGGTAGTGTATCAGCGTTCTTCTTGTCGAACACTGCTTTTAAGTCCAGGTACAGAGGAGGTATCTGTATCCCCGTAGACTGGTTAGAACTGTCTGGTGTGTTAATTACAGCCAAAGGAGATAACCTGCGTTAACACCTCTCCTGACAACCCTGGCCCCATGAGAGTATTTCCCCTCTCTCCCAATCGATATTAGGGTTATGTCTCTTTAACCATGGGTACCCCAGGACTATGGGAACAGAAGGAGACGAAATGAGCATAAATGATAAGTTCTCCTCGTGTAAGATACCAACCGTTAGGTTAATGGGTATAGTCTCACGAGAGATAACAGGCTCGAGTAGCGGTCTACCATTTATGGCCTCAACGGCCAAGGGTGTATCTCTTAACTGGGATGGGATAGTGTTTTTAGTAGCAAAGGCTTGGTCGATAAAATTCTCAGCAGCTCCGGAATCTATCAAGGCCATAGTCTTTAGTACTCCCTTCTCCCACGTTAAAGAAACTGGTAGCAGAAGCCTGTGATCTTTATAATTATGCGTAGAGGACAAAATAGAAACACCCAAGGCCTGTCCTCTAGAGAAACTTAGGTGCGGGCGTTTCCCGAGCGAATGGGACAATTCAGGCGCAAGTGACCTGTGACTCCACAATACATACATAATCCCTCCCTTCTCCTGTACTGTCTCTCCTCTTCTGAGAGGCGAGTATTGCCTATCTGCATAGGTTCAGGAAACAGTGGGGTATTGGAATCAGGACTTAGAAATGCGGGTGCTAATTTAAAGGCAGGTCTCAGGTTCCTCTCTCGAGTGTTCTGTCTCTCTCTTAAACGCTCATCAATACGAGAAATGAACTAAATTAAATCCTCTAAATTCTCAGGGAGCTCCCTAGTAGCAACTTCGTCAAGGATAACATCTGATAGCCCGTTTAAGAATACATCCATATAAGCCTGCTCATTCCACTTGACTTCTGCCGCCAGAGACCTGAACTCTAGTGCATAATCCACTAGTGTTCGGTTCTCCTGTCTCAGGCGCAACAGTAATCTGGCTGCATTGACCTTTCTACCAGGCGGGTCAAAAGTTCTTCTAAAGGCAGCTACAAAGGCATTATAATTATATACCAACGGGTTATCGTTCTCCCATAATGGGTTGGCCCATCTCAGAGCTTTCTCAATGAGTAAGGTGATAATAAATCCAACCTTTGCCCTATCGGTAGGATAGGATCGAGGTTGCAATTCAAAGTGAATACTGATCTGGTTTAAAAAACCACGACACTTCTTAGGTGAACCACCATAGCGTACTGGTGGGGTAATACGGGAAGAGGCACCTACAGTGGCTACCTCTAGGCCTGAACTTACAGAGGAAATTGGAGTAGGACGCGTCTCCTCTGGTGGGTTATTAGCACGAGATAATAACGCCTGTAGTGCTAAGGCCATTTGGTCCATTCTGTGTTCCATGGCGTCAAACCTGGAATCAGAGGAACCAACCTGACTGTTTGTACCTGCAGGATCCATTGGCCCTGTCGTAATGTCAGGATCGGGACAGGGATCCAACACGCAAAGTACAAACAGGTACAGGGTACGTATACCGGACCTTAGAATGGCCGGACTAACGTACGGAGAGTATAGAGAATGGTCAGAGACAAGCCGAGGTCGAGGGAACGAGAGGACAGGTAAGCGAGGAACAAGCCGGGTCAAGGATAACAGAGGTAAACAGAGTAAGACAAACGAGCCGGGTCGGAACCAAAAGGATAACTGAAAAACACCAGAGCACTGTGTGACTAGACAGGCTAGAACCACGACAGGGCAATGAGCAACAGGGCGAAGTATGTTTAACCCCTTAAGGACCAAACTTCTGGAATAAAATGGAATAATGACGTGTCACACACGTCATGTGTCCTTAAGGGGTTAAATACCCTGGCTAGAGGGGATAGACACGCCTCCGACGAGTCCTGATTAGTCTCCAATGGATTGAGTGACAAGTCGTTCCGGATTGGCGTCATGACGTCGGTCTCCGGGCGCCATGCTACATAAGGAAGTGACTCCCTCGCGGCCGGCGTTTATGTGACCGGGTCGACCGCGAGGAACAGGAGAAACCTGGCGTCCGGACGGATAAACGTTTGAGTCTCTACCTCTCTCGGAGGCAGAGACTTCAGGTACCCTGACACATACATTTCTCCATGGCTTTGTTTAGCTTACGCCTAACTCTTTCTAGCGCTTTAAGCTTCGCGTTGCGCAACCAAACTAATCTTGGTATTATTTCAGACCAAATAAACAATGATCCAGGGAACATTTGTTGAAAGTGTAACAGATCATCCTTAACCCCTTAAGGACACATGACATGTGTGACATGTCATGATTCCATTTTATTCCAGAAGTTTGGTCCTTAAGGGGTTAAAGGACCACTATAGGCACCCAGACCACTATAGGCACTCCAGCTAGGGATAACCCTTTTTTCTATAAACATAGCAGTTTCAGAGAAACATGCGCATTCAGCCAAAGAGGAGGAGAGGAGGCGGAGAGGAGGAGGAGAGCTCCCCGCCCGGCACTGGAGAAAGAGGTAAGTTTATCCCCTTCCTCTCCATCCAGCTCGGCGGGGCACCCTCAGGGCACTATAGTGCCAGGAAAGCGAGTATGTTTTCCTGGCACTATAATGGTCCTTTAAACTTATGGAATAAGATTACAGATTTAACTTTACCCACATCATTACCACCTTAATGAAAAATAATCATTTGTGGCCCCGGAATCCAGCCAGTCCAAACTTGTAATAAATGGAAAACATCCTCTCTTAGTAAACCCCTTACACCAATCCAATATAACATAACAGATTCAAAATCAAAGCTTAAGTTCTGGCCATAAGACCTGTCCACCGCTCTTCTGTGTGCCCAGTGGACAAAAGAATGGCCTACAATCCACACAATCACGGGACTCGAATCTGAAACAAGAAGAAAGAAGTTAGTATACTAGAAAATCAAGGTCTAACATAAACTTTAAATCTACTTGAGGACCATCGACCAACTTTTTTGACCACTTCCTCTGAGAGACCGCTTACTGCAGCTTCCGTTGCCGCACCTATACGAAAGGAATGAGAAGTAATCCTCTTATCAATAATACCTAAATTTTTACAAGAGAGTTGTAGAACTTTACGAAATTGGAATTTGGAAAGGGGGACTCCAGACCGGTGTAACAACAAACTGCCCTGCAATACTAGGTGAATCTGCAGGTAAGCTTTAGTAGCCTTAACTGGGCATAACCAATGGCAAATAGCTTTTAAATGCACCCATTGACCCTTTCCCAGTTGATCTGTTTTTGATCTTCTTAATAAAATACTTAACTTTCCCTCCTGTAAAGTAATATCACCAAATTGTATACCAGAATGGCAGGACTTTTAAGCAGAGACAAGATCACTAACCCTAAAAGCTCCAAAAAATGCCAATATAAAAGCTGTTGAGAAAAGCTGGGTCTCAAAGTCATCATTACAAACCTGGTCCAAATTTCTAACCAAATCACCCAGGAGCTGAAATGAGATAGGGGACCTATCTTCTTGAACTCATGGTTTCTTTACCCAGGCCCCTTTTAACACTTGCTGGATAATGAATTCTTTAAACACCGGCTTCTTGCCCAGTACCTTTAGAAAAAATGAAATGCCTAACAGGGCTCTTTTAAAAGAGAATCTGGATACGCCT
This sequence comes from Pelobates fuscus, assembly GCF_036172605.1. Taxonomy (NCBI): domain Eukaryota; kingdom Metazoa; phylum Chordata; class Amphibia; order Anura; family Pelobatidae; genus Pelobates; species Pelobates fuscus. Next base: position 266,789,285 of record NC_086318.1, on the reverse strand, counting down.
GCCCGAAGCTTAGCGATAACGTATTTAATTCCATCTTGAACTGTAGGATCAGTAGCATCCTTATCCAAATCTAGCATAAACTTTTGCCAATCATCCCAAGCCTTCAGATATGTATCCCATGTAACTGCAGACAATGATAAACACAGCAAATGACTTATCTGGGTAAAGTTAGCTCCCAGATGCTTTCTGGCAGCCTCATTCCAACTTCGTCCGCTAGAGGCGCCAGAGATCTGAAAGACTTAAAATCAAAACGGGACAAAGCATCAGCTATACAATTGCGTTTACCCTGCACATGCTTTGCTTTTACCCAGATGTTATTGACCAGGTAAATAAAGAATTTATACATTTTGCCCTAAGGGAATTGATTATCCAGACTACTCCCAAATCATCGCAATGAAAAATGATCCTTTTGTTGGCCGATTCGGAGCCCAGACCTCTAGGGCTACAATTATTGGAAATAATTCTAAAAGGGTGATCATACGTGCCCAGCCATGTTCTTCCCATGACTGGGGCCACTTGGCCGCTGCCCATTTACCATGAAAATATATACCAAAACCCCGAGACCCAGCCGCATCTGTAAAAATGTCTAGCTCCCAACTAGATATAAAGTCACTTTGCCAAATTGTGGACCCATTAAATTCTCATAAAAATTCGTTCCATGCCTGTAAGTCTTCTTTTATTTCCTTGGAGATTCTAACATGGTGATGTGGGTTTTTATAGCCAGCTATCGCTCTTGACATACGCCTAGAAAAATCTCTGGCCATGGGCATTACCCTAGAGGCAAAATGAAATAGCCCCAAAACAGACTGTAATTTACCCACCAAGGTTTTGCTTACCCATAATAATTGTACAATTTCACGCTTCATTCCAGTAACCTGGTCTTCGGGCAAACGGAATTCCATCCATTCTGAATCAATGATTATGCCCAAGAACTGTAAGCATGTACTAGGCCAGACTGTTTTCTCTTTCGCCAAGGGAATGCCAAAATGCTGCGCAATAGCCATGAAAATCTGCAACAAATGCAAGCACTCCTTAGAATCCGCTTTACCAATGAAGAGAAAATCATCTAAATAGTGGATAACCGAATACAAACCAGACACCTGTTTCAGGACCCACTCCAAGAAAGTTGAAAAACTTTCAAAATAAAAACACGAGGCAGAGCAACCCATAGGCATACATTTGTCAAAATAAAAATTTCCTTCAAACTGAAAACCTAAAGAGCTAAAACAATCTGGATGAATGGGAAGCAGCCTAAACGCTGCTTCATTGTCGACCTTAGACATAAGAGCCTTATGTCCACACTCCCTGACACTGCAAAGCATCATCAAAAGAGCTATAAGAAACAGAGTTAATCGAAGCATCCACCTCATCATTTAAAGATGTACCCTTCGGATAAGATAGGTGATGAATTCATCTAAAATAACCTTTTTCTTTTTTAGGGACCAAACCAAGCGGAGATAACCTGAAACAAGGAAAGGGCGGAACAGAAAACGGACCTTCAACTCTACCTAACGCTATTTCTTTATAAATTTTAACTCTAACTACACTACTATTTAACTTAATTAAAATTCTCAACAAACTGAACAGCTGAAATACAAACCGGAATTCTTAAACCAAATAAAAAACCTTCCTCAATTAACTGCGCTGTTTGTTTGGGTAACGTTTTAAATAAGGAAGCAGATTTTGTATTTTCACTGGGGTCGAAGCCTTTCGAAATGTGTTCTTTGGCTGTAGTACTTGGCTGTAGTACTGTAGTGCCAGAAAGGATTAGGCGTATTCCCTAGCTTGACAAGCTTCGGGAGCGCCAGGAGAGGGAGTACTGCAGCTGTTGTACTGCTTTAAATAATGGTCTAAAATATTTTTATTGAGGGTATCATTAAAAATATGATCCCTAATGGAAAAATAAATGAACAAATAAAACTTAATGTACCTCCACCATTATAAACACACTGGGGTGGGTCTGTACACTGAATCAGTAACACACACTGAACCTGGTGCTGTAGCAGGGATAATCCAGCTACTAGTGTTAAATTATGCACTAGAGACTTGTGTCCCTCAGCATCAGACTGTAGAGAAACCTATTCATGAGGAAAAAATAGGTGACTCGATCCCAAGCAACCACTGCTGGAGAGCACAATATCCCTGTATAGCTAGAGGGACACAGAGTTGCCGCCTGTCCTGCTAAGGATACAATGTTATAACCCAACAATAGGGCTAACTGAGTGGTAGCAGTGGATTACTCCAATTACAGAGCGGACTCTGTGAGCCTGCTGCAGGAAGGAAATATGACTCCTCCAATAACAGCCCAAATCATACCAAAGGCTGACAGGACTAACTCGCTGCAGTGCTTGCCCTTTCTATATGAGGAGCAATGGTTAGGCCGCTGTGGAAGGAAAAAGATTTCTACACTGTTCAGAAAACAGTTACTGATATTAGTATACTCTAACGTCGGTTAGCAAAGGTATCGACCCACTCTCCTCACCCAATGATCACATCAAAACGTGCTGGTGAATTTTAAAAGAAAAGGTAACGACCTAACGTCCGTTTCGGCGCTGCTCAAGCGCCTTTGTCAAAGGTGAACCGGCTCCTGTGCTTTGCTGGGTTTAAATACCCAGACCGGCAGTGTGAGTGACCAATCACGGCGCTGGGCGTGTCATGCCCCTTGGCGCCAAAATTCCGTATGGTCCGTCATTGGTCCGTGTTTCCGCTCACGTGGGTGTCAGTGAGGCGGATCTACGGACGTAGGGAGAGTGTCAGTCATCGGCTGACTGAAGGAAAACTCCTCTCCCGTGTGTGAACGGTTTAACCATTTATGCCACCTCCACAGTCTGGTTTAACCCCCTAATACACGACATCATGGGTTGCAAACCCATAGTCAGTGGAGGCAAAAAGCCAATCACACTACGTGTACCGAAGGATCCTATGTTGGATTTAAGGAATGTAGGGCTGCAAACACCCTTTCTGGTTTATAACAGAGATTATACTACAATAATGAGAAAGAGTACGACTCTCTCATTCCTCAATGGATTTGTGCCGTGGTAGGCACTGCGAATTGTAGTAGACCTGCGTGTTGCTGAACCCTGTGAATGGTATTGGCAAACTTCTAACCCATACAAGATGGGATGCAAACAGATGTTGCCATGTAACATATAGGGTGATTAAAGGTAAATGATCACTTATATTCCTACGGTACCCAACAAGGATCAACGGTGGGGGGGGGGGGGGGGGTTAACCAGAACTGGAGGTGTGGTGGAATGGGTGATGTACGGTCACTCAAGATGCCAGCACATAGGTATCCGGTGAATCACTCTTCACTTGTACAGCAAGAAATATCTGTTGACAAAAAGACCTAAATTAAAGACTGGACAACACAAATCTATATACATATATACACAGTGGGGTAGTCATCAATCAATAAATGGGGTGAAGGTAAAGCCTTCATTGAGGCCTTTGGGGGCTAATGTATCGAATTTGTAAATCCAATAACATTCCCTTCTTTTAAGGGTCTGGTCTAGATCTCCCCCCCTTTTGCCCAGTTGGATTTTTTCTATTCCCGCAAACTTAATACATTTAGGGGTGTCCATGTGGTTGGTTCTAATATGTCTAGCAACTGACGTGTCTCTGTTAGATGTTACAGAGTGGACATGTTCCATAATGCGCCGCTTAAATGGGCGTATAGTTTTGCCCACATATTTCATGCCACACCTACACGTGAGTAAGTAGACCATTCCCTGGGTATTACAGTTAAAGAACTGTTTTATGGGAATCTCGACCGAGTTGTTATAGTTGGTAAGGGTTTTTGACCCTTTGGCTATATATGTACATGCAACACATTTCCCACATTGGTACGTGCCGTGTACGGTCAACCACGTGGAGTTTGTTTTTTTGGGGGTGGAGAGGTAACTGGGTACAAGCATCTCTTTTATATTTTTGCCTCTTTTCGCTGTAATAGACACCTTAGTGGAGATGGTGTCCTTCAGATGCGGATCTTGTGTCAAGAGAGGCCAAAAACGACCCATTACTTTCTTTACCTCATTCCATCCAGCGTCATAGTTAGCTACACATCTGATAAGTTTCTTTGAGTCCTGTTTGGGCTCATCCTTAAGTAGATCATCGCGAGTACTGTTGAGTGCCCGTTGGTAGGCATGCTTTAGGCAGCGATTTGGATATCCTCTTTGTTTGAACCTAAGTCTCAATTCAGTTGCTTTTAGTTTGAAATCCTCGATATCCGAGCAATTTCTCCTCAAACTGGCCCACCGGAATCCCTCTTTTGAGTGGAGTGGGGTGGTGACTCTCCCATCTTAACATGCTATTGGTAGAGGTGGGTTTGCGGTATAAGGTGGTTTCAATTGCCCGGTCCGTGGTTATCCTGAATGAGCAGTCCAAAAAGTTGAGTGCCTGGTCACCAAACTCCATAGTGAGTCGGAGATTCAGATTGTTCCTGTTGAGACTCTCAACAAAGGTCTCAAAGTGTGATTGGGTACCCGTCCAAACAATGAGGATGTCGTCTATGTACCTTTTCCACAAATAGATACAGTCAGTAAACTCTGTGTTTTGCTCCGTGAATACCTTCTCACTCTCCCACCATCCCAGGTGCAGGTTGGCATATGATGGGGCACAAGATGTCCCCATCGCAGTCCCCTGCACCTGATGGTAATATTTGCTTTGGAAGATGAAAAAGTACTGTAGTGCCTCCTGAAACACCGAAAGGATGGATGATTCCCAGCACAATTCAGGCATTCATGCCTGAACCTGCATGAATTTAGCCATTTACATTGTGATTCATTAAAAGACCAACAGACCCCTTTCGGGCGTGACTGTAACCCACTCGCTTGAGCCTGCATTCTGTACTGATTTTGTGGTACCCTGCTTGGCAGCACGATACTCACTCAGGAGCCTACATCCTTCATACCCCTTTTTAAGTTCTTATGTACAGACAATTTCTCATTTTAAGTTCTTATGTACAGACAAAAGTCTCGTCATAATTAAACCAGGCTAAACTACCAAATTGTTTGAACGCTTCCAAAATAGCCTCTAAATGCCGAAACAGACCACTAGCTCTATCTGAATGTCATTTGCAATAGACACTGGCAAAATACAAAAAGCCTGCAGCCAATTGTTAAAGAGCGAGGCACTGGCCTTTTCCTATCCTCATCTTTGTCTAACCTAGCCAAAAATTCTTTGGATGATGGTAACAAAGAGAGAATATCAACATATTCATTGTGGCGAAACCGACCTCGCCACGTGTCCTTGGAGGGGGCTGCTTGCCCGCCTCTTGCCTTTGGACTATGGACCCTACTTTATGTGAATGTGTTAACCCAGATAGCTATGCCATGGAGCCCATTCGTGTAGTTAAAGACTTCGGCTCCATGGCAATTGAACTGTGTGAATAGGATCTGAGCGCTATTTGGTAGTTTTGTGCGCTCAGATCCCAGCTATCTGGGGATATGTGACATATCTGTGTTTTATGTATAAAATGTGACTTTGTGTATTTTATAGTATGTTAATGCTTTGTGCTCACCATGTGCATAATGGAGTCTTGTCTCTGTCCTGGGAGATAATTGAATTACTTCTCAATTATCTCCAGGATAGAAGACTCTGAAAATGGTCTGGGCCGGAAAGCCATTCTGGCATGGGGTTTTAAAAGATACTTTACTAACTTTTGAACCCCTGGTCTGATTCATGCCATTTTTTAATATGTTGTTCCCCTGAATGGATTGATTGCGAATATGTAATTTATGTGAATGTGATGTATGGTTTTAGAGTTATGAAAGTTGTGTAAAAAGTATGTTTTAAAATGTATGTATAATTGGATTACCTCCCAGGCTAAGGGGAGGGAATCTGTGGGATGTAACTATTGTGTAGTGATGTCGTGAACCCAAAATTTTCGGTTCGCGAACGGCGAACGTGAACCTCCGCAAACGTTCGCGAACCGACGAACCGGGCGAACCGCCATTGACTTCAATGGGCAGGTGAATTTTAAAACCCACAGGGACTCTTTCTAGCCACAAAAGTGATGGAAAAGTTGTTTCAAGGGGACTAACACCTAGACTGTGGCATGCCGGAGGGGGATCCATGGCAAAACTCCCATGGAAAATGACACAGTTGATGCAGAGTCTATAAAGGGCAGAAATCACCTAACATTCCTAAATCACAATGGATATGGATTGACACCTGACATATGACATATTGACACCTTGACATATGGATTGACACCTGTCCTCAGAGCCCCTGATGCACACGGACACAGAGCAGAATAGGGACTGTTCCCCCTACATAGGGTCACTTGGCAGGTATGGATTGACACCTGTCCTCAGGGACCCTGATACACACTGACACAGAGCAGATTAGGGACTGTTCCCCGTACATAGGGTCACTTGGCAGATATGGATTGACACCTGTCCTCAGAGACCCTGATACACACTGACAGAGCAGAATAGGGACTGTTCCCCCTACATTGGGTCACTTGGCAGATATGGATTGACACCTGTCCTTAGGGACCCTGATACACACTGACACAGAGCAGAATAGAGACTGTTCCCCCTACATAGGGTCACTTGGCAGATATGGCGTGGTCGTGGGAGGAGGAGGAGGATCACTTTCACCTCTTCCCCTGTTAGATTCCCGTTGTGCTGTGACATCACCCTTATACGCTGTGTAAAGCATACTTTTTAATTTATTTTGCAAATGCTGCATCCTTTCCGACTTGTAATTCGGTAACATTTCCGCCACTGTCTGCTTATACCGGGGGTCTAGTAGCGTGGACACCCAGAACAGGTTGTTCTCCTTCAGCCTTTTTATACGAGGTTTCCTCAACAGGCATGACAGCATGAAAGACCCCATTTGCACAAGGTTGGATGCCGAGCTACTCATTTCCCGTTCCTCCTCCTCACACAGAGCAGAATAGAGACTGTTCCCCCTACATAGGGTCACTTGGCAGATATGGATTGACACCTGTCCTCAAAACCCCTGATACACACTGACACAGAGCAGAATAGGGACTATTCCCCCTACATTGGGTCACTAGGCAGATATGGATGACACCTGTCCTAAGGATCCCTGTATTGGTGAACATTGTCGCCCAAACTAATTTATATGCCCATCAATTCTGAGCTACAAATCCGGACTCTTGTTTGGCAAAGATACACACTGTGCCAGAATTTAAAAGATTCTGGGCATCATAAAGACACCCTCCATCTGCTCCTACTGGAGCAGTAGCCCCATCTGCTCTACCCCCATTTACTCCCAATGTATGTCGAGGAAGAGGTATGAAATGATTCTGCATTTCATGCACTTCAGCGACAACAGCCTGTTTCCCCCTAGGGAGCATCCCCAGTTTGACAGGCTGTATAAAATCTGCCCCCTGATTACCCACTTTGCTGCCAGGTTTGCAGAGGCTTATACACCTGGAAGGAATATATGCGTGGATGAATCCCTGATGAAGTATAAGGGAAGGCTGGGATTCAAGCAGTATGTTCCTTCCAAGCACTCTAGGTATGGTGTAAAGATGTATAAGCTCTGTGATAGCGAGACTGGGTATACTCAGGCCTTCCGGGTGTACGAGGGAAAGGATAGCCACCTTGACCCTCCAGGTTGCCCAGAACATATGGGAACCAGTGGCAAGATTGTCTGGGACCTGATATTCCCCCTGATGAACAAAGGGTACCACTTGTATACTGACAATTTTTATACAAGTGTCCCTTTGTTCAAGCTACTGTACTGTTTTGATACAGTAGCTTGCGGCACAATTAAAAAGAACAGCACAGGTTTCCCAGGACAACTTGCACGCACCCGGCTACGAAGGGGGGAGACCTCAGCTCGGCGCCAAGAGGAACTGTTGGCAGTTAAGTACAGAGACAAGAAGGACGTCCTGTAAGCCTGTGTACTTATGCACAAAGCGTTGTACGATCAGATTACACACATGTGCCATGCACGGCACATGTGTCAACTTGCCCAACTTCAATGCCACCAACAAATTTGTTCTTTTGTGAAAAGAAATTTCGTCCGGGTACATTCCACTGCGGTGTCCCAATAGCTACAAATTCTTTGAACGTCTCAGTCTCCACCAGCTTGTATGGTAAAAGCTGGCGGGCTAATAGTACTGATAAGCCAGCTGTCAGACGCCGGGCAAGGGGGTGACTTTCTGACATTGGCTTCTTACGCTCAAACATGTCCTTGGCAGACACCTGACTGTGGGCAGATGAGCAGGCCTGACACACAGACGCTTGGAGACAACTAACTGCTATTCAATCTATAACAGTGAAAAATGTGTTTTGGTTTTTAAATGCAAGCTATTGGGACACTGTTCAAGCTGCTCGTTCAAGCTGCTCTGGTTCCTTGATGAGCCAGCTGCCTGCGAGTTAACATGTCCCGTGGAGAAGCACTCTGTCCTGTAAAGCCTCATCCAAAAAATTTAAATAAATAACAGCACTTGGAGTGGTGAGTTTAGTATTGTTCTGATCAGTTTAATACCTTCCGCGTCTCCTATCAGTGGACGTGTATATGGCAGCATGGCATAAGGATTTGAGTACAGTCTTCTCAGAAGAACAATGGAACCAAGCCTTCATAGCCCATAAAGGTAGATCCAGATGCGCATCCCACCTAGAGCTAATGCGCAAGATACAATATAGGTGGTACTTGGTACCGACTAGACTAGCAACCATATATCCCAACACCTTGAGACTTTGCTGGAGATGTTTAATAGAGTAGGGCACAATGCTCCACATCTGGTGGGCCTGCTCGGCCATCAGAGGATACTGGAAGGCAGTTGAGGGGGTGATACAAGGGGCACTGGTCATGAGAACCAACCTGAGACCAGAAAATGCCCTACTATTCATCTCGATTGACCCATTCCCAAAAGCACATGCTGACCTAACATATCATATTTTGATTGCTGCCAACTTATTAATAGCCAGAGGGTGGAAACAACAAAAGCCACTGGAGAGATCTAGCCTTCTCCAACAGATCTCCCTAAACCTAGCATATGAAACAAAAATCTGCCAGCGGCTACACCCCCCACACCACATAGTGGAAGCCAGGAACATATGGGAGGCGTATCTGAGGAAGGAGGAGGAGGGGGTCGTGTTAGAACAATAACATATATCACATATATATATATATACACGAAGGATGAATAGTACCACTCCTAAGACCTAAGTGCTCTGACGCAGAGAGACAACGACTCCAAACACCATGGTACAACAGCCAACATTGAGGTATACCAAGCTGAGGTTAAACAATCTACAGGGCATAACGGAACAAACACCCACATTTTACATAGTTAAGTAGTTAGGTAAGGGAATAGACCTGGTGACCGCACACAGCGTGTTAACTAAGAAGGAGACAAAGGGAGATGAGGGGCTTCCGACGTCTATTTCCCCCGTTCTTCTTCCCCTACCGTAGCCTGTCCCCAGGTTTACCCCTTCCCATACCCCGGACCAAACCCAGGTTTAGGAGAGAAAGACAACCCTGACATGGTACTAGACCGAAGGCACAAGGGCAGCGGAAAAACTCCCACGAGAATGAATAACCAGTTTGCTCTTGAATGTATAAGATGTGAATAAGATCGATGTACCTTAACCGCTTACCCTCCCTTTTTTCCTTTCTGTATCCCGAACAAGTTCTCTGATAAAATAAAAATTGTCAGATTCAAGTTCTTGTGCCCCACAGTTCAAATTAACATTCAAATGACAATTCATGACAGATCACACAAGTGAATAGCCCTGCCAATGTCGTCTCAGATTTTTTTTGTTATCTAAGAAATAGAAATGCAAGAGCAGAATAGAGACTGTTCCCCGTCCTCAGCGACCATGATACACACTGACACAGAGCAGAATAGGGACTGTTCCACCTACATAGGGTCACCATGTGCCTTTTTTTGGTTTGTTTTTTGAAGCCACAGTGCTGCACCAGTGGGCCTAAAAATTAGGCATGTACACATGCCTGAAAAATTTGGTATTGTTGCAGCCGCTGCTGTAGCAGCGGCCATAAAAATTGATGTTTGTTTCACAGGCAGAAAGTGCCCTAAAACATGGCGGCTTGAACCCTAGTTGGTGGCGGATAAGTCACGCAAGTCAACCGGCATTCAGAGCTAAAATACAGCAGCGTGTGGACCATTTTTAGCCCAAGGCAGCTCATCTCATCAGGCCTTTTTTAATCGAATGTATCGCCCAGTGTCAGTCCCTTCGGGATCCATCCCTCATTCATCTTAATAAAGGTGAGGTAATCTAGACTTTTTTGACCTAGGCGACTTCTCTTCTCAGTGACAATACCTCGTGCTGCACTGAAGGTCCTTTCTGACAGGACACTTGAAGCGGGGCAGGACAGAAGTTCTATCGCAAATTGGGATAGCTCAGGCCACAGGTCAAGCCTGCACACCCAGTAGTCAAGGGGTTCATCGCTCCTCAGAGTGTCGATATCTGCAGTTAAGGCGAGATAGTCGGTCGAGTCGCTCTCTGAGGGTGGATCCCGAAGGGCTGTGGCGATGCGTAGGACTTAAAAAGGTCCGCATGTCCTCCATCAACAACACGTCTTTAAAGCGTCCTGTCCTTGCCGGCGTGGTCGTGGGAGGAGGAGGATGACTTCCACCTCTCCCCCTGTTAGATTCCCGTTGTGCTGTGACATCACCCTTATACGCTGTGTAAAGCATACTTTTGAATTTATTTTGCAAAGGCTGCATCCTTTCCGACTTGTTGTAATTCGGTAACATTTCCGCCACTTTCTGCTTATACCGGGGGTCTAGTAGCGTGGACAACCAGTACAGGTCGTTCTCCTTCAGCCTTTTTATACGAGGGTCCCTCAACAGGCAGGACAGCATGAAAGACCCCATTTGCACAAGGTTGGATGCCGAGCTACTCATTTCCCATTCCTCCTCCTCACTGATGTCATTGAAGGTATGTTCTTCCCCCCAGCCACGTACAACACCACGGGTACCAGATAGGTGACAACGAGCACCTTGGGATGCCTGTTGTGTTTGGTCTTGCTCCTCCTCCTCCTCAAAGCCACATTCCTCCTCTGACTCCTCTTCCTCACAATCCTCTTCCAGCGTTGCCGCAGGTCCAGCAAGCGATGCTGATAAGGCTGTTTCTGGTGGTGATGGTGACCACAACTCTTCCTCTTCCTCTTCACGCTCATCTACGGCCTGATCCAGCACTCTTCGCAGGGCACGCTCCAGGAAGAAAACAAATGGTATGATGTCGCTGATGGTGCCTTCGGTGCGACTGACTAGGTTTGTCACCTCCTCAAAAGGACGCACATTGCGCATGAGCATCCAGTATCGTGGCAAAAAAATTCCCAGCTCCCCAGAGGCTGTCCTAGCACCCCGGTCATACAAATATTCATTAACAGCTTTTTCTTGTTGGAGCAGGCGGTCGAACATTAGGAGTGTTGAATTCCAACGTGTAGGGCTGTCGCAAATCAAGCACCTCACTGGCATGTTGTTTCGCCGCTGGATATCGGCAAAGTGAGCCATGTCCGTGTAGGAATGCCTGAAATGGCCACACACCTTCCTGGCCTGCTTCAGGACGTCCTGTAAGCCTGTGTACTTATGCACAAAGCGTTGTACGATCAGATTACACACATGTGCCATGCACGTCACATGTGTCAACTTGCCCAACTTCAATGCCGCTAACAAATTTTTTCCATTGTCACAAACCACTTTGCCGATATCCAGTTGCTGGGGAGTCAGCCACTTTTCCACCTATGTGTTCAGGGCGGACAGGAGTGCTTGTCCGGTGTGACTCTCTGCTTTCAAGCAAGTCAAACCCAAGACGGCGTGACACTGCCGTATCCGGGATGTGGAATAGTACCTGGGGAGCTGGGGGGGTGCCGAGGTGGTTATGGAAGAGGATGGAGTAGAAGGAGTAGAAGAGGTGGCAGCAGGACTGCCTGCAAGTCATGGCAGTGTCACCAACTCCTCTGCAATGCCATGCATTCCATGCTTGTCAGCCGTCAGCAGGTTTACCCAATGCGCAGTGTAGGTGATATACCTGCCCTGACCATGCTTTGCAGACCAGGTATCAGTGGTCAGATGGACCCTTGCCCCAACACTGTGTGCCAGACATGCCATTACTTCCTTTTGCACAATCGAGTACAGGTTGGGGATTGCCTTTTGTGAAAAGAAATTTCATCCGGGTACCTTCCACTGCGGTGTCCCAATAGCTACAAATTTTTTGAACGCCTCAGACTCCACCAGCTTGTATGGTAAAAGCTGGTGGGCTAAAAGTTCGGACAAGCCAGCTGTCAGACGCTGGGCAAGGGGGTGACTTTGTGACATTGGCTTCTTACGCTCAAACATGTCCTTGACTTACACATGACTGTGGGCAGATGAGCGGGAACTGCTCAAGGCGGGAGACGGAGTGGCGGATGGTTTAGAGGGGGCAAGGAGGACAGCAGTGGTTGACGTGGCTGAAGAAGCTGGAACAGGAGGAGGAGGGTGGCTTAGAGTAGGCGTGCTGCTTGTACTCATGTGTTGATCCCATAGGCGTTTGTGATGTGAGATCATGTGCCTATGCAAAGCAGTTGTACCTAGGTGGGTGTTGGACTTCCCACGACTCAGTTTCTTTTGGCACAGGTTGCAAATGGCATCGCTGTTGTCAGAGGAAGACACACAAAAAAAATTCCACACTGCTGAGCTCTGCAATGACGGCATTCTGGTGGTGGACACAGCATGTGTTGATTGGCGTGCTGTCGGGCTGACCCCGGGTGCCGATGCATGCTGTCTGACTGTGCCACTAGCTCCTTGCGACGACCTCCTCCTGCTTCCAACTCGTCTCCTCCTCCTCCTCTCTGTCTCCCCATCTGAACTTTCACCCTGTTCTTCTTCTTGCCGAGCGGGCACCCACGTGACATCCATGGACGCATCGTAATCATCAACCGCTTCACTTGTATCTGACAACTCAGCAAAGGAAGCAGCAGCGGGTACAACATCATCATCATCATCACACCGTATGTCCATGTGTGTAATGCTGCCTGCCTGAGACATATCCCTGTTATCTACATCCTCTGGCAATAATGGTTGCGCATCACTCATTTCTTCAAACGGATGTGTGAATAACTCCTCTGACATACCAAGTAAAGCGGCTGTGGTGCTAGTTTTGGTGGTGCGGCAGGCGGGTGAGTTGTATCTTGAGAGGTGCCTGAAGCTAAGCTGGAGGAGGATTGTCAGGGTATTTATATCGGCAGACATTTTGTGCTATGATAGAAATACAAAGTGTATATTCTGAAGTCAAAATGAACAGACCAGACTCCATTTTGTATCTTCAAGTTAACAAAGAGACACAAAATTTCTATCCTTTCTGTTACACTAACCTTAGCTTGAACCTAAAACTTGCCAGAGCTAAGAATGTCTTGTAGTATAAACAACAAAGAGATAAGACATTGAGAACGGGGGATGGACAGACTGTCTAAATTCTATTCCCAGACTTAGGTGACAGAGAAGATTAAATAATTAAATTTTACTTTCTATACCAACAGATTCTCATTGTATTTTTGAGTTCATCTATGGTATTACAGGCTGTCATATTAGGAATTATTACCGAAAATGGAGACGCATAGTCTGAAGAAATTTCAGAAAGACCCTTTGATCTGAAAGGAAAATAAGTTATAGCCACCATAAAGATAACGTAAATGACGTAAAAAATAGCCACCAGGAAAAGTTAACTCTTTCCTGGATAGGTATGTTTAGTGGGACAATACTGCCCTCTAGAGTTCAAATATTAATATGGTTACCTAGAAGGCAACCACACCCCACATTTGTGATTGGCTATCACTTAGAGGAATTTCCCCTTTAAAAAGTTAAGACAAGGGAAGAGTCAAAAATTCAAAGATTGAAGAGAGAGACATTACAACACTCTCGGGAGATTCAGAGAGATCCAGGCAGAATCGGGTGATCAGAGTAACCAAGAAACTCCTACACTCCATGCAGAGAAAGAGACCCATGACATTTAGCTACCTGAGAACATCTGATGAGAAAATATCTACTTAACTGGTAAATATACAGGCATTTAATTAATTAATTAAAATTAATTACAATTAATATCATGATATATGACTGGATAAATCATGTTTGATTTCATATTTAGAAATCTTAATTATTAAAGAATATATATATGGTTATAGCATCCCATCTGCAGCTGGGATCAATATAATCATTAATGTATTTGTGTGATTAATATCACGTTAGCATATTATGACCATTTATCCAGCTGTATTGATTGGCTCTAAAATAAGATAAAATATCTATTTAGACAAATTAATAAAATATCAGCTAATATAACATAGTAGATTTCTCTCATTGGATAAAATCAATGAAATGGTTGATGACGGGTTAAATGTTATTTTAATTAAAATTACATAGGAGTAGATCTTAACTACTTAGGAGGTCTAGCCAGCACTGCAAGGGTTATTTCTAACTGCTAGCTAAGTTCTATTGCCCTACACTGTAGCTCTGTGTGTGAAACATCACATTCCCTCTGTGAAGCCCATCGTAAATCTTATCTTGACAGCTTGTAGATTCAATGCTGTAGAGGCGTTTATACTAACCAGGAAGTAAACTGCCACCTTGTATAGCATATATTGTTTTATACTGAATATTCATTGATTATTGCCATATTGTATTACATATTCATGTTATACTGAAAATTCCATTGATTATTATCATGCATGTTACTCATCATTATTATTTAAATTGTTAAGAAATAAATATCTATTTTTATAACAATTTGTGATTTTTAATTACCGGTATATGGTTATACATTTCATTTAACACGATAACGATTAGGGATCTGAGAATTGAAATAGTGGGCAATTTCTCATCTGTTTACAATTATTATCTCACAAATATCCCCACAGGATGGTGCGTCAAGGTTCCGAGCGGAGGCTGTAGAAGATTGGGTGTCCTGTTTTAGCCAGTCAACTATGTCCTCAGAACTTTTCAAGTTCAGGGTACGTGGCTTCTGAAAACTGGGCATTATTCTAGGGCAAAAGGGAATCACAGCACCATGACCACGACGGCCCCTGCGGGGTGGCCTGCCTCTGCCTGTCATTTTTTGGGGGATTAGTGGTACTATGCGTACAAGCTACTGTGAGACCAGAAATGAGTGGCAATGTGCACTGGCACCGGTCTGCAGAGCACACGCTGAAGGAAGGCCTGACAGAGCCGCTTAAAGGACACTGACTGGCTGCTATTAGCTTACATTGGAAACCTTTTTTCTTTGTAAAAGCACGCTATAGAGACACCAGATATGAGTGGCAATGTGCACTGGCACCGGTCTGCAGAGCACACACTGTAGGCCTGACAGAGCCGCTTGAAGGACACTGACTGGATGCTATTAGCTTACACTGAAAACCTTTTTTCTTTGTAAAAGCACGCTATAGAGACACCAGATATGATTGGCAATGTGCACTGGAACAGTTCTGCAGAGCACACACTGTAGGCCTGACAGAGCCGCTTGAAGGACACTGACTGGCTGCTATTAGCTTACACTGGAAACCTTTTTTCTTTGTAAAAGCACGCTATAGAGACACCAGATATGAGTGGCAATGTGCACTGGCACCGGTCTGCAGAGCACACACTGTAGGCCTGACAGAGCCGCTTGAAGGACACTGACTGGCTGCTATTAGCTTACACTGGAAACCTTTTTTATTTGTAAAAGCACGCTATAGAGATACCAGATATGATTGGCAATGTGCAGTGGAACAGTTCTGCAGAGCACACACTGTAGGCCTGACAGAGCCGCTTGAAGGACACTGACTGGATGCTATTAGCTTACACTGGAAACCTTTTTTCTTTGTAAAAGCATGCTATAGAGACACCAGATATGAGTGGCAATGTGCACTGGCACCGATCTGCAGAGTACACACTGTAGGCCTGACAGAGCCGCTTGAAGGACACTGACTGGCTGCTATTAGCTTACACTGGAAACCTTTTTTATTTGTAAAAGCACGCTATAGAGATACCAGATATGATTGGCAATGTGCAGTGGAACAGTTCTGCAGAGCACACACTGTAGGCCTGACAGAGCCGCTTGAAGGACACTGACTGGATGCTATTAGCTTACACTGGAAACCTTTTTTCTTTGTAAAAGCATGCTATAGAGACACCAGATATGAGTGGCAATGTGCACTGGCACCGATCTGCAGAGTACACACTGTAGGCCTTACAGAGCCGCTTGAAGGACACTGACTGGATGCTATTAGCTTACACTGGAAACCTTTTTTCTTTGTAAAAGCACGCTATAGAGACACCAGATATGAGTGGCAATGTGCACTGGAACAGTTCTGCAGAGCACACGCTGAAGGAAGGCCTGACACAGCCGCTTGAAGGACACTGACTGGCTGTTATTAGCTTACACTGGAAACTTTTTTATTTGTAAAAGCACGCTACAGAGACACCAGATAACTGGCCATGTGCACTGGCACCGGTCTGCAGAGCACACACTGTAGGCCTGACAGAGCCGCTTGAAGGACACTGACTGGCTGCTATTAGCTTACACTGGAAACCTTTTTTCTATGTAAAAGCACGCTATAGAGACACCAGATATGAGTGGCAATGTGCACTGGCACCGGTCTGCAGAGCACACACTGTAGGCCTGACAGAGCCGCTTGAAGGACACTGACTGGATGCTATTAGCATACACTGGAAACCTTTTTTCTTTGTAAAAGCACACTATAGAGACACCAGATATGAATTGCAATGTGCACTGGCACCAGTCTGCAGAGCACACACTGTAGGCCTGACAGAGCCGCTTGAAGGACACTGACTGGCTGCTATTAGCTTACACTGGAAACCTTTTTTCTTTGTAAAAGCATGCTATAGAGACACCAGATATGAGTGGCAATGTGCACTGGAACAGTTCTGCAGAGCACACGCTGAAGGAAGGCCTGACAGAGCCACTTGAAGGACACTGACTGGATGCTATTAGCTTACACTGAAAACCTTTTTTCTTTGTAAAAGCACACTATAGAGACACCAGATATGAGTGGCAATGTGCAATGGCACCGGTCTGCAGAGCACACACTGTAGGCCTGACAGAGACGCTTGAAGGACACTGACTGGCTGCTATTAGCTTACACTGGAAACCTTTTTTCTTTGTAAAAGCACACTAGAGAGACACCAGATATGAGTGGCAATGTGCACTGGCACTGGTATGCAGAGCACACACTGTAGGCCTGACAGAGCCGCTTGAAGGACACTGACTGGATGCTATTAGCTTACACTGGAAACCTTTTTTATTTGTAAAAGCACGCTATAGAGATACCAGATATGATTGGCAATGTGCAGTGGAACATTTCTGCAGAGCACACACTGTAGGCCTGACAGAGCCGCTTGAAGGACACTGACTGGATGCTATTAGCTTACACTGGAAACCTTTTTTCTTTGTAAAAGCACGCTATAGAGACACCAGATATGAGTGGCAATGTGCACTGGCACCGGTCTGCAGAGTACACACTGCAGGCCTTACAGAGCCGCTTGAAGGACACTGACTGGCTGCTATTAGCTTACACTGGAAACCTTTTTTCTTTGTAAAAGCACGCTATAGAGACACCAGATATGAGTGGCAATGTGCACTGGAACAGTTCTGCAGAGCACACGCTGAAGGAAGGCCTGACACAGCCGCTTGAAGGACACTGACTGGCTGTTATTAGCTTACACTGGAAAACTTTTTTATTTGTAAAAGCACACTACAGAGACACCAGATAACTGGCAATGTGCACTGGAACAGTTCTGCAGAGCACACACTGTAGGCCTGACAGAGCCGCTTGAAGGACACTGACTGGATGCTATTAGCTTACACTGGAAACCTTTTTTCTTTGTAAAAGCACGTTATAGAGACACCAGATATGAGTGGCAATGTGCACTGGCACCGGTCTGCAGAGCACACACTGTAGGCCTGACAGAGCCGCTTGAAGGACACTGACTGGCTGCTATTAGCTTACACTGGAAACCTTTTTTCTATGTAAAAGCACGCTATGGAGACACCAGATATGAGTGGCAATGTGCACTGGAACAGTTCTGCAGAGCACACGCTGAAGGAAGGCCTGACAGAGCCACTTGAAGGGCACTGACTGGATGCTATTAGCTTACACTGAAAACCTTTTTTCTTTGTAAAAGCACGCTATAGAGATACCAGATATGATTGACAATGTGCACTGGAACAGTTCTGCAGAGCACACACTGTAGGCCTGACAGAGCCGCTTGAAGGACACTGACTGGATGCTATTAGCTTACACTGGAAACCTTTTTTCTTTGTAAAAGCACGTTATAGAGACACCAGATATGAGTGGCAATGTGCACTGGCACCGGTCTGCAGAGCACACACTGTAGGCCTGACAGAGCCGCTTGAAGGACACTGACTGGCTGCTATTAGCTTACACTGGAAACCTTTTTTCTATGTAAAAGCACGCTATGGAGACACCAGATATGAGTGGCAATGTGCACTGGAACAGTTCTGCAGAGCACACGCTGAAGGAAGGCCTGACAGAGCCACTTGAAGGGCACTGACTGGATGCTATTAGCTTACACTGAAAACCTTTTTTCTTTGTAAAAGCACGCTTTAGAGACACCAGATATGATTGGCAATGTGCACTGGAACAGTTCTGCAGAGCACACACTGTAGGCCTGACAGAGCCGCTTGAAGGACACTGACTGGATGCTATTAGCTTACACTGGAAACCTTTTTTCTTTGTAAAAGCACGTTATAGAGACACCAGATATGAGTGGCAATGTGCACTGGCACCGGTCTGCAGAGCACACACTGTAGGCCTGACAGAGCCGCTTGAAGGACACTGACTGGCTGCTATTAGCTTACACTGGAAACCTTTTTTCTATGTAAAAGCACGCTATGGAGACACCAGATATGAGTGGCAATGTGCACTGGAACAGTTCTGCAGAGCACACGCTGAAGGAAGGCCTGACAGAGCCACTTGAAGGACACTGACTGGATGCTATTAGCTTTCACTGGAAACCTTTTTTCTTTGTAAAAGCACGCTATAGAGACACCAGATATGAGTGGCAATGTGCACTGGCACCGGTCTGCAGAGCACACACTGTAGTCCTGACAGAGCCGCTTGAAGGACACTGACTGGATGCTATTAGCTTACACTGGAAACCTTTTTTCTTTGTAAAAGCACGCTATAGAGACACCAGATATGAGTGGCAATGTGCACTGGCACCGGTCTGCAGAGCACACACTGTAGGCCTGACAGAGCCGCTTGAAGGACACTGACTGGCTGCTATTAGCTTACACTGGAAACCTTTTTTCTTTGTAAAAGCACGCTATAGAGACACCAGATAAGAGTGGCAATGTGCACTGGAACAGTTCTGCAGAGCACACACTGTAGGCCTGACAGAGCCGCTTGAAGGACACTGACTGGCTGCTATTAGCTTACACTGGAAACCTTTTTTCTTTGTAAAAGCACGCTATAGAGACACCAGATATGAGTGGCAATGTGCACTGGCACCGGTCTGCAGAGCACACACTGTAGGCCTGACAGAGCCGCTTGAAGGACACTGACTGGCTGCTATTAGCTTACACTGGAAACCTTTTTTCTTTGTAAAAGCACGCTATAGAGACACCAGATATGAGTGGCAATGTGCACTGGCACCGGTCTGCAGAGCACACACTGTAGGCCTGACAGAGCCGCTTGAAGGACACTGACTGGCTGCTATTAGCTTACACTGGAAACCTTTTTTATTTGTAAAAGCACGCTACAGAGACACCAGATAACTGGCAATGTGCACTGGAACAGTTCTGCAGAGCACACACTGTAGGCCTGACAGAGCCGCTTGAAGGACACTGACTGGCTGCTATTAGCTTACACTGGAAACCTTTTTTCTTTGTAAAAGCACGCTATAGAGACACCAGATATGAGTGGCAATGTGCACTGGCACCGGTCTGCAGAGCACACACTGTAGGCCTGACAGAGCCGCTTGAAGGACACTGACTGGCTGCTATTAGCTTACACTGGAAACCTTTTTTCTTTGTAAAAGCACGCTAAAGAGACACCAGATATGAGTGGAAATGTGCACTGGCACCGGTCTGCAGAGCACACACTGTAGGCTTGACAGAGCCGCTTGAAGGACACTGACTGGATGCTATTAGCTTACACTGGAAAACTTTTTTCTTTGTAAATGCATGCTATAGAGACACCAGATAATAGAGACACCAGATATGAGTGGCAATGTGCACTGGCACCGGTCTGCAGAGCACACACTGTAGGCCTCACAGAGCCGCTTGAAGGACACTGACTGGCTGCTATTAGCTTACACTGGAAACCTTTTTTCTTTGTAAAAGCACGCTATAGAGACACCAGATATGAGTGGCAATGTGCACTGGAACAGTTTTGCAGAGCACACGCTGAAGGAAGGCCTGACACAGCCGCTTGAAGGACACTGACTGGCTGCTATTAGCTTACACCGGAAACCTTTTTTCTTTGTAAAAGCACGCTATAGAGACACCAGATATGAGTGGCAATGTGCACTGGCACCGGTCTGCAGAGCACACACTGTAGTCCTGACAGAGCCGCTTGAAGGACACTGATTGGATGCTATTAGCTTATACTGGAAACCTTTTTTCTTTGTAAAAGCACGCTATAGAGACACCAGAAATGAGTGGCAATGTGCACTGGCACCGGTCTGCAGAGCACACACTGTAGGCCTGACAGAGCCGCTTGAAGGACACTGACTGGCTGCTATTAGCTTACACTGGAAACCTTTTTTCTTTGTAAAAGCACGCTATAGAGACACCAGATAAGAGTGGCAATGTGCACTGGAACAGTTCTGCAGAGCACACACTGTAGGCCTGACAGAGCCGCTTGAAGGACACTGACTGGCTGCTATTAGCTTACACTGGAAACCTTTTTTCTTTGTAAAAGCACGCTATAGAGACACCAGATATGAGTGGCAATGTGCACTGGCACCGGTCTGCAGAGCACACACTGTTGGCCTGACAGAGCCGCTTGAAGGACACTGACTGGATGCTATTAGCTTACACTGGAAACCTTTTTTCTTTGTAAAAGCACGCTATAGAGACACCAGATATGAGTGGCAATGTGCACTGGCACCGGTCTGCAGAGCACACACTGTAGGCCTGACAGAGACGCTTGAAGGACACTGACTGGCTGCTATTAGCTTACACTGGAAACCTTTTTTATTTGTAAAAGCACGCTACAGAGACACCAGATAACTGGCAATGTGCACTGGAACAGTTCTGCAGAGCACACGCTGAAGGAAGGCCTTACACAGCCGCTTGAAGGACACTGACTGGCTGCTATTAGCTTACACTGGAAACCTTTTTTATTTGTAAAAGCACGCTACAGAGACACCAGATAACTGGCAATGTGCACTGGAACAGTTCTGCAGAGCACACGCTGAAGGAAGGCCTGACACAGCCGCTTGAAGGACACTGACTGGCTGCTATTAGCTTACACTGGAAACCTTTTTTATTTGTAAAAGCACGCTACAGAGACACCAGATAACTGGCAATGTGCACTGGAACAGTTCTGCAGAGCACACACTGTAGGCCTGACAGAGCTGCTTGAAGGACACTGACTGGCTGCTATTAGCTTACACTGGAAACCTTTTTTCTTTGTAAAAGCACGCTATAGAGACACCAGATATTAGTGGAAATGTGCACTGGAACAGTTCTGCAGAGCCCACACTGTAGGCCTGACACAGCCGCTTGAAGGACACTCACTGGCTACTATTAGCTTACACTGGAAACCTTTTTTATTTGTAAAAGCACGCTATAGAGATACCAGATATGATTGGCAATGTGCACTGGAACAGTTCTGCAGAGCACACACTGTAGGCTTGACAGAGCCGCTCGAAGGACACTGACTGGATGCTATTAGCTTACACTGGAAACCTTTTTTATTTGTAAAAGCACGCTATAGAGATACCAGATATGATTGGCAATGTGCACTGGGGCAGTTCTGCAGAGCACACACTGTAGGCCTGACAGAGCCGCTTGAAGGACACTGACTGGATGCTATTAGCTTACACTGGAAACCTTTTTTCTTTGTAAAAGCACGCTATAGAGACACCAGATATGAGTGGCAATGTGCACTGGCACCGGTTTGCAGAGCACACACTGTAGGCCTGACACAGCCGCTTGAAGGACACTGACTGGCTGCTATTAGCTTACACTGGAAACCTTTTTTCTTTGTAAAAGCACGCTATAGAGACACCAGATATGAGTGGCAATGTGCGCTGGCACAGTTCTGCATAGCACACGCTGAAGGAAGGCCTGACAGAGCCGCTTGAAGGACACTGACTGGCTGCTATTAGCTTACACTGGAAACCTTTTTTCTTTGTAAAAGCACGCTATAGAGACACCAGATATGATTGGCAATGTTCACTGGAACAGTTCTGCAGAGCACACACTGTAGGCCTGACATAGTCGCTTGAAGGACACTGACTGGCTGCTATTAGCTTACACTGGAAACCTTTTTTATTTGTAAAAGCACGCTACAGAGACACCAGAAAACTGGCAATGTGCACTGGAACAGTTCTGCAGAGCACACACTGTAGGCCTGACAGAGCCGCTTGAAGGACACTGACTGGCTGCTATTAGCTTACACTGGAAACCTTTTTTCTTTGTAAAAGCACGCTATAGAGACACCAGATATTAGTGGAAATGTGCACTGGAACAGTTCTGCAGAGCCCACACTGTAGGCCTGACACAGCCGCTTGAAGGACACTCACTGGCTACTGTTAGCTTACACTGGAAACCTTTTTTATTTGTAAAAGCACGCTATAGAGATACCAGATATGATTGGCAATGTGCACTGGAACAGTTCTGCAGAGCACACACTGTAGGCCTGACAGAGCCGCTTGAAGGACACTGACTGGATGCTATTAGCTTACACTGGAAACCTTTTTTATTTGTAAAAGCACGCTATAGAGATACCAGATATGATTGGCAATGTGCACTGGGGCAGTTCTGCAGAGCACACACTGTAGGCCTGACAGAGCCGCTTGAAGGACACTGACTGGATGCTATTAGCTTACACTTGTTACAAATCGCTATTTGTAACTGGCCCTTTAAATGAAAAATTGCCCTGCTTCCCTGGATTGTGGAGAAGCCTATTTGCCAGCCTCCTTCCTTATGACTATGGCCCTGTGTGAGCGGTGATACCCCAGATGGCTATGCCATGGAGCCTATTCATATAATGAAAGACTATGGGAAAGACTTTAGCTCCGTGGCAATTGAACTGTGTGAATAGGATCTGCGCGCTATTCGGTAGTTTTGTGCGCTCAGATCCCAGCTATCTGGGGATATGTGAAATGTCTGTGTGTTATGTGTAAAATGTGACTTTATGTATTTTAAAGTGTTTTATGTTGTTTTGCAACCATGTGGTTAATGGAGTCTGCCTCAAGTCCTGGATAATTGAATTACTTCCCCCCATTGTCTCCAGGATAGAGGGCCCTGTAAAACCATGCTTCCAGAAGGTCAAATGCACATTTTTACTAACTTCTGAACCCCTGGTCCAATTCGTATGATTTTTGAGTATGTTGTTCCCCTGAATGGATTGATTGTGAATATGTATTTTTATGCGAATGTGATGTATATTTTGGGAGTTATGAATGTTGTGTAAAAACTGTATTTTTACTGTCTGTGATAATTATGTTAATCCCTTGTGTAGCATAATTATATCACAGACATAGGGGAGGATTTTGTGTGTAATTACTGGGAGTGGTTTTAATGATGTACGTGTATGATTGGTTGTTTTGTCCCGCCCTGTGGGTGGTCCTGTATTTTCAAAATGGTAATAAAAACCAGGCTGGGTGTTCCAGCACCTCAGACCTCTTCTGACCCTCTAACTTGCAGCCTCGACTCATGTTTGTAGGGGACAGCTATAATCACTACAGGGATTGCTATGCTCTTCATACTCCCTTAGCTACTGAGCTCTTGTAAGAGCTCTTGTTCCTGATCCTGCTTCGCTCGACAGAAGGAAGAGGTTCGCCTATTGGAACCTGGAGCCTGGTCGTAGGTCCAGGGCGCAGAGCAGACGGCGAGATACCAGCCCAGCAGCGGTGGTTCGTGGAGTCTGCAGTGCTTATGGTGGCTGCGGTGCTGATGGTCCTTGGGTAAGCGCTAGGAGCATCCATTTCTACGGTCCAACTTCCAGCCAGCCTGGAGGCAACCGTAACAACACTGGAAACCTTTTTTCTTTGTAAAAGCACGCTATAGAGACACCAGATATGAGTGGCAATGTGCACTGGCACCGGTTTGCAGAGCACACACTGTAGGCCTGACACAGCCGCTTGAAGGACACTGACTGGCTGCTATTAGCTTACACTGGAAACCTTTTTTTCTTTGTAAAAGCACGCTATAGAGACACCAGATATGAGTGGCAATGTGCGCTGGCACAGTTCTGCATAGCACACGCTGAAGGAAGGCCTGACAGAGCCGCTTGAAGGACACTGACTGGCTGCTATTAGCTTACACTGGAAACCTTTTTTCTTTGTAAAAGCACGCTATAGAGACACCAGATATGATTGGCAATGTTCACTGGAACAGTTCTGCAGAGCACACACTGTAGGCCTGACATAGTCGCTTGAAGGACACTGACTGGCTGCTATTAGCTTACACTGGAAACCTTTTTTCTTTGTAAAAGCACGCTATAGAGACACCAGATATGAGTGGCAATGTGCACTGGAACAGTTCTGCAGAGCACACGCTGAAGGAAGGCCTGACACAGCTGCTTGAAGGACACTGACTGGCTGTTATTAGCTTACACTGGAAACTTTTTTATTTGTAAAAGCACGCTACAGAGACACCAGATAACTGGCAATGTACACTGGAACAGTTCTGCAGAGCACACACTGTAGGCCTGACAGAGCCGCTTGAAGGACACTGACTGGCTGCTATTAGCTTACACTGGAAACCTTTTTTCTATGTAAAAGCACGCTATAGAGACACCAGATATGAGTGGCAATGTGCACTGGCACCGGTCTGCAGAGCACACACTGTAGGCCTGACAGAGCCGCTTGAAGGACACTGACTGGATGCTATTAGCTTACACTGGAAACCTTTTTTCTTTGTAAAAGCACGCTATAGAGACACCAGATATGAATGGCAATGTGCACTGGCACCAGTCTGCAGAGCACACACTGTAGGCCTGACAGAGCCGCTTGAAGGACACTGACTGGCTGCTATTAGCTTACACTGGAAACCTTTTTTCTTTGTAAAAGCACGCTATAGAGACACCAGATATGAGTGGCAATGTGCACTGGAACAGTTCTGCAGAGCACACGCTGAAGGAAGGCCTGACAGAGCCACTTGAAGGACACTGACTGGATGCTATTAGCTTACACTGAAAACCTTTTTTCTTTGTAAAAGCACACTATAGAGACACCAGATATGAGTGGCAATGTGCACTGGCACCGGTCTGCAGAGCACACACTGTAGGCCTGACAGAGCCGCTTGAAGGACACTGACTGGCTGCTATTAGCTTACACTGGAAACCTTTTTTCTTTGTAAAAGCACACTAGAGAGACACCAGATATCAGTGGCAATGTGCACTGGCACTGGTATGCAGAGCACACACTGTAGGCCTGACAGAGCCGCTTGAAGGACACTGACTGGATGATATTAGCTTACACTGGAAACCTTTTTTATTTGTAAAAGCACGCTATAGAGATACCAGATATGATTGGCAATGTGCAGTGGAACATTTCTGCAGAGCACACACTGTAGGCCTGACAGAGCCGCTTGAAGGACACTGACTGGATGCTATTAGCTTACACTGGAAACCTTTTTTCTTTGTAAAAGCACGCTATAGAGACACCAGATATGAGTGGCAATGTGCACTGGCACCGGTCTGCAGAGTACACACTGTAGGCCTTACAGAGCCGCTTGAAGGACACTGACTGGCTGCTATTAGCTTACACTGGAAACCTTTTTTCTTTGTAAAAGCACGCTATAGAGACACCAGATATGAGTGGCAATGTGCACTGGAACAGTTCTGCAGAGCACACGCTGAAGGAAGGCCTGACACAGCCGCTTGAAGGACACTGACTGGCTGTTATTAGCTTACACTGGAAACCTTTTTTATTTGTAAAAGCACACTACAGAGACACCAGATAACTGGCAATGTGCACTGGAACAGTTCTGCAGAGCACACACTGTAGGCCTGACAGAGCCGCTTGAAGGACACTGACTGGATGCTATTAGCTTACACTGGAAACCTTTTTTCTTTGTAAAAGCACGCTATAGAGATACCAGATATGATTGACAATGTGCACTGGAACAGTTCTGCAGAGCACACACTGTAGGCCTGACAGAGCCGCTTGAAGGACACTGACTGGATGCTATTAGCTTACACTGGAAACCTTTTTTCTTTGTAAAAGCATGTTATAGAGACACCAGATATGAGTGGCAATGTGCACTGGCACCGGTCTGCAGAGCACACACTGTAGGCCTGACAGAGCCGCTTGAAGGACACTGACTGGCTGCTATTAGCTTACACTGGAAACCTTTTTTCTATGTTAAAGCACGCTATGGAGACACCAGATATGAGTGGCAATGTGCACTGGAACAGTTCTGCAGAGCACACGCTGAAGGAAGGCCTGACAGAGCCACTTGAAGGGCACTGACTGGATGCTATTAGCTTACACTGAAAACCTTTTTTCTTTGTAAAAGCACGCTTTAGAGACACCAGATATGATTGGCAATGTGCACTGGAACAGTTCTGCAGAGCACACACTGTAGGCCTGACAGAGCCGCTTGAAGGACACTGACTGGCTGCTATTAGCTTACACTGGAAACCTTTTTTCTTTGTAAAAGCACGCTATAGAGACACCAGATATGAGTGGCAATGTGCACTGGCACCGGTCTGCAGAGCACACACTGTAGGCCTGACAGAGCCGCTTGAAGGACACTGACTGGATGCTATTAGCTTACACTGGAAACCTTTTTTCTTTGTAAAAGCACGCTATAGAGACACCAGATATGAGTGGCAATGTGCACTGGAACAGTTTTGCAGAGCACACGCTGAAGGAAGGCCTGACACAGCCGCTTGAAGGACACTGACTGGCTGCTATTAGCTTACACTGGAAACCTTTTTTCTTTGTAAAAGCACGCTATAGAGACACCAGATATGAGTGGCAATGTGCACTGGCACCGGTCTGCAGAGCACACACTGTAGGCCTGACAGAGCCGCTTGAAGGACACTGACTGGCTGCTATTAGCTTACACTGGAAACCTTTTTTCTTTGTAAAAGCACGCTATAGAGACACCAGATATGAGTGGCAATGTGCACTGGAACAGTTCTGCAGAGCACACGCTGAAGGAAGGCCTGACACAGCCGCTTGAAGGACACTGACTGGCTGTTATTAGCTTACACTGGAAACCTTTTTTATTTGTAAAAGCACACTACAGAGACACCAGATAACTGGCAATGTGCACTGGAACAGTTCTGCAGAGCACACACTGTAGGCCTGACAGAGCCGCTTGAAGGACACTGACTGGATGCTATTAGCTTACACTGGAAACCTTTTTTCTTTGTAAAAGCACGCTATAGAGATACCAGATATGATTGACAATGTGCACTGGAACAGTTCTGCAGAGCACACACTGTAGGCCTGACAGAGCCGCTTGAAGGACACTGACTGGCTGCTATTAGCTTACACTGGAAACCTTTTTTCTATGTAAAAGCACGCTATGGAGACACCAGATATGAGTGGCAATGTGCACTGGAACAGTTCTGCAGAGCACACGCTGAAGGAAGGCCTGACAGAGCCACTTGAAGGGCACTGACTGGATGCTATTAGCTTACACTGAAAACCTTTTTTCTTTGTAAAAGCACGCTTTAGAGACACCAGATATGAGTGGCAATGTGCACTGGAACAGTTCTGCAGAGCACACACTGTAGGCCTGACAGAGCCGCTTGAAGGACACTGACTGGCTGCTATTAGCTTACACTGGAAACCTTTTTTCTTTGTAAAAGCACGCTATAGAGACACCAGATATGAGTGGCAATGTGCACTGGCACCGGTCTGCAGAGCACACACTGTAGGCCTGACAGAGCCGCTTGAAGGACACTGACTGGATGCTATTAGCTTACACTGGAAACCTTTTTTCTTTGTAAAAGCATGCTATAGAGACACCAGATATGAGTGGCAATGTGCACTGGCACCGGTCTGCAGAGCACACACTGTAGGCCTCACAGAGCCGCTTGAAGGACACTGACTGGCTGCTATTAGCTTACACTGGAAACCTTTTTTCTTTGTAAAAGCACGCTATAGAGACACCAGATATGAGTGGCAATGTGCACTGGCACCGGTCTGCAGAGCACACACTGTAGGCCTGACAGAGCCGCTTGAAGGACACTGACTGGCTGCTATTAGCTTACACTGGAAACCTTTTTTCTTTGTAAAAGCACGCTATAGAGACACCAGATAAGAGTGGCAATGTGCACTGGAACAGTTCTGCAGAGCACACACTGTAGGCCTCACAGAGCCGCTTGTAGAACACTGACTGGCTGCTATTAGCTTACACTGGAAACCTTTTTTCTTTGTAAAAGCACGCTATAGAGACACCAGATATGAGTGGCAATGTGCACTGGCACCGGTCTGCCGAGCACACACTGTAGGCCTGACAGAGCCGCTTGAAGGACACTGACTGGCTGCTATTAGCTTACACTGGAAACATTTTTTCTTTGTAAAAGCACGCTATAGAGACACCAGATATTAGTGGAAATGTGCACTGGAACAGTTCTGCAGAGCCCACACTGTAGGCCTGACACAGCCGCTTGAAGGACACTCACTGGCTACTGTTAGCTTACACTGGAAACCTTTTTTATTTGTAAAAGCACGCTATAGAGATACCAGATATGATTGGCAATGTGCACTGGAACAGTTCTGCAGAGCACACACTGTAGGCCTGACAGAGCCGCTTGAAGGACACTGACTGGATGCTATTAGCTTACACTGGAAACCTTTTTTATTTGTAAAAGCACGCTATAGAGATACCAGATATGATTGGCAATGTGCACTGGGGCAGTTCTGCAGAGCACACACTGTAGGCCTGACAGAGCCGCTTGAAGGACACTGACTGGATGCTATTAGCTTACACTGGAAACCTTTCTTCTTTGTAAAAGCACGCTATAGAGACACCAGATATGAGTGGCAATGTGCACTGGCACCGGTTTGCAGAGCACACACTGTAGGCCTGACACAGCCGCTTGACGGACACTGACTGGCTGCTATTAGCTTACACTGGAAACCTTTTTTCTTTGTAAAAGCACGCTATAGAGACACCAGATATGAGTGGCAATGTGCACTGGAACAGTTCTGCATAGCACACGCTGAAGGAAGGCCTGACAGAGCCGCTTGAAGGACACTGACTGGCTGCTATTAGCTTACACTGGAAACCTTTTTTCTTTGTAAAAGCACGCTATAGAGACACCAGATATGATTGGCAATGTTCACTGGAACAGTTCTGCAGAGCACACACTGTAGGCCTGACATAGTCGCTTGAAGGACACTGACTGGCTGCTATTAGCTTACACTGGAAACCTTTTTTCTTTGTAAAAGCACGCTATAGAGACACCAGATATGAGTGGCAATGTGCACTGGAACAGTTCTGCAGAGCACACACTGAAGGAAGGCCTGACACAGCCGCTTGAAGGACACTGACTGGCTGCTATTAGCTTACACTGGAAACCTTTTTTATTTGTAAAAGCACGCTACAGAGACACCAGATAACTGGCAATGTGCACTGGAACAGTTCTGCAGAGCACACACTGTAGGCCTGACAGAGCCGCTTGAAGGACACTGACTGGCTGCTATTAGCTTACACTGGAAACCTTTTTTATTTGTAAAAGCACGCTATAGAGATACCAGATATGATTGGCAATGTGCACTGGAACAGTTCTGCAGAGCACACACTGTAGGCCTGACAGAGCTGCTTGAAGGACACTTACTGGCTGCTATTAGCTTACACTGGAAACCTTTTTTATTTGTAAAAGCACGCTACAGAGACACCAGATATGAGTGGCAATGTGCACTGGAACAGTTCTGCAGAGCACACACTGTAGTCCTGACAGAGCCGCTTGAAGGACACTGACTATATGCTATTAGCTTACACTGGAAACCTTTTTTCTTTGTAAAAGCACGCTATAGAGACACCAGATATGAGTGGCAATGTGCACTGGCACCGGTCTACGGAGCACACACTGTAGGCCTGAAAGAGCCGCTTGAAGGACACTGACTATATGCTATTAGCTTACACTGGAAACCTTTTTTATTTGTAAAAGCACGCTATAGAGATACCAGATATGATTGGCAATGTGCACTGGGGCAGTTCTGCAGAGCATACACTGTAGGCCTGACAGAGCCGCTTGAAGGACACTGACTGGATGCTATTAGCTTACACTGGAAACCTTTTTTCTTTGTAAAAGCACGCTATAGAGACACCAGATATGAGTGGCAATGTGCACTGGCACCGGTCTGCAGAGCACACACTGTAGGCCTGACAGAGCCGCTTGAAGGACACTGACTGGCTGCTATTAGCTTACACTGGAAACCTTTTTTATTTGTAAAAGCACGCTACAGAGACACCAGATAACTGGCAATGTGCACTGGAACAGTTCTGCAGAGCACACACTGTAGGCCTGACAGAGCCGCTTGAAGGACACTGACTGGATGCTATTAGCTTACACTGGAAACCTTTTTTCTTTGTAAAAGCACGCTATAGAGACACCAGATATGAGTGGCAATGTGCACTGGCACCGGTCTGCAGAGCACACACTGTAGGCCTGACAGAGCCGCTTGAAGGACACTGACTGGCTGCTATTAGCTTACACTGGAAACCTTTTTTCTTTGTAAAAGCACGCTAACGAGACACCAGATATGAGTGGAAATGTGCACTGGCACCGGTCTGCAGAGCACACACTGTAGGCCTGACAGAGCCGCTTGAAGGACACTGACTGGATGCTATTAGCTTACACTGGAAAACTTTTTTCTTTGTAAATGCATGCTATAGAGACACCAGATAATAGAGACACCAGATATGAGTGGCAATGTGCACTGGCACCGGTCTGCAGAGCACACACTGTAGGCCTCACAGAGCCGCTTGAAGGACACTGACTGGCTGCTATTAGCTTACACTGGAAACCTTTTTTCTTTGTAAAAGCACGCTATAGAGACACCAGATATGAGTGGCAATGTGCACTGGAACAGTTTTGCAGAGCACACGCTGAAGGAAGGCCTGACACAGCCGCTTGAAGGACACTGACTGGCTGCTATTAGCTTACACCGGAAACCTTTTTTCTTTGTAAAAGCACGCTATAGAGACACCAGATATGAGTGGCAATGTGCACTGGCACCGGTCTGCAGAGCACACACTGTAGTCCTGACAGAGCCGCTTGAAGGACACTGACTGGATGCTATTAGCTTACACTGGAAACCTTTTTTCTTTGTAAAAGCACGCTATAGAGACACCAGAAATGAGTGGCAATGTGCACTGGCAGCGGTCTGCAGAGCACACACTGTAGGCCTGACAGAGCCGCTTGAAGGACACTGACTGGCTGCTATTAGCTTACACTGGAAACCTTTTTTCTTTGTAAAAGCACGCTATAGAGACACCAGATAAGAGTGGCAATGTGCACTGGAACAGTTCTGCAGAGCACACACTGTAGGCCTGACAGAGCCGCTTGAAGGACACTGACTGGCTGCTATTAGCTTACACTGGAAACCTTTTTTCTTTGTAAAAGCACGCTATAGAGACACCAGATATGAGTGGCAATGTGCACTGGCACCGGTCTGCAGAGCACACACTGTAGGCCTGACAGAGCCGCTTGAAGGACACTGACTGGATGCTATTAGCTTACACTGGAAACCTTTTTTCTTTGTAAAAGCACGCTATAGAGACACCAGATATGAGTGGCAATGTGCACTGGCACCGGTCTGCAGAGCACACACTGTAGGCCTGACAGAGACGCTTGAAGGACACTGACTGGCTGCTATTAGCTTACACTGGAAAACTTTTTTCTTTGTAAAAGCACGCTATAGAGACACCAGATATGAGTGGCAATGTGCACTGGAACAGTTCTGCAGAGCACACGCTGAAGGAAGGCCTGACACAGCCGCTTGAAGGACACTGACTGGCTGCTATTAGCTTACACTGGAAACCTTTTTTATTTGTAAAAGCACGCTACAGAGACACCAGATAACTGGCAATGTGCACTGGAACAGTTCTGCAGAGCACACACTGTAGGCCTGACAGAGCCGCTTGAAGGACACTGACTGGCTGCTATTAGCTTACACTGGAAACCTTTTTTCTTTGTAAAAGCACGCTTTAGAGACACCAGATATTAGTGGAAATGTGCACTGGAACAGTTCTGCAGAGCCCACACTGTAGGCCTGACACAGCCGCTTGAAGGACACTCACTGGCTACTGTTAGCTGACACTGGAAACCTTTTTTATTTGTAAAAGCACGCTATAGAGATACCAGATATGATTGGCAATGTGCACTGGAACAGTTCTGCAGAGCACACACTGTAGGCTTGACAGAGCCGATCGAAGGACACTGACTGGATGCTATTAGCTTACACTGGAAACCTTTTTTATTTGTAAAAGCACGCTATAGAGATACCAGATATGATTGGCAATGTGCACTGGGGCAGTTCTGCAGAGCACACACTGTAGGCCTGACAGAGCCGCTTGAAGGACACTGACTGGATGCTATTAGCTTACACTGGAAACCTTTTTTCTTTGTAAAAGCACGCTATAGAGACACCAGATATGAGTGGCAATGTGCACTGGCACCGGTTTGCAGAGCACACACTGTAGGCCTGACACAGCCGCTTGAAGGACACTGACTGGCTCCTATTAGCTTACACTGGAAACCTTTTTTCTTTGTAAAAGCACGCTATAGAGACACCAGATATGAGTGGCAATGTGCGCTGGCACAGTTCTGCATAGCACACGCTGAAGGAAGGCCTGACAGAGCCGCTTGAAGGACACTGACTGGCTGCTATTAGCTTACACTGGAAACCTTTTTTCTTTGTAAAAGCACGCTATAGAGACACCAGATATTAGTGGAAATGTGCACTGGAACAGTTCTGCAGAGCCCACACTGTAGGCCTGACACAGCCGCTTGAAGGACACTCACTGGCTACTGTTAGCTTACACTGGAAACCTTTTTTATTTGTAAAAGCACGCTATAGAGATACCAGATATGATTGGCAATGTGCACTGGAACAGTTCTGCAGAGCACACACTGTAGGCTTGACAGAGCCGCTCGAAGGACACTGACTGGATGCTATTAGCTTACACTGGAAACCTTTTTTATTTGTAAAAGCACGCTATAGAGATACCAGATATGATTGGCAATGTGCACTGGGGCAATTCTGCAGAGCACACACTGTAGGCCTGACAGAGCCGCTTGAAGGACACTGACTGGATGCTATTAGCTTACACTGGAAACCTTTTTTCTTTGTAAAAGCACGCTATAGAGACACCAGATATGAGTGGCAATGTGCACTGGCACCGGTTTGCAGAGCACACACTGTAGGCCTGACACAGCCGCTTGAAGGACACTGACTGGCTCCTATTAGCTTACACTGGAAACCTTTTTTCTTTGTAAAAGCACGCTATAGAGACACCAGATATGAGTGGCAATGTGCGCTGGCACAGTTCTGCATAGCACACGCTGAAGGAAGGCCTGACAGAGCCGCTTGAAGGACACTGACTGGCTGCTATTAGCTTACACTGGAAACCTTTTTTCTTTGTAAAAGCACGCTATAGAGACACCAGATATGATTGGCAATGTTCACTGGAACAGTTCTGCAGAGCACACACTGTAGGCCTGACATAGTCGCTTGAAGGACACTGACTGGCTGCTATTAGCTTACACTGGAAACCTTTTTTATTTGTAAAAGCACGCTACAGAGACAACAGAAAACTGGTAATGTGCACTGGAACAGTTCTGCAGAGCACACACTGTAGGCCTGACAGAGCCGCTTGAAGGACACTGACTGGCTGCTATTAGCTTACACTGGAAACCTTTTTTCTTTGTAAAAGCACGCTATAGAGACACCAGATATTAGTGGAAATGTGCACTGGAACAGTTCTGCAGAGCCCACACTGTAGGCCTGACACAGCCGCTTGAAGGACACTCACTGGCTACTGTTAGCTTACACTGGAAACCTTTTTTATTTGTAAAAGCACGCTATATAGATACCAGATATGATTGGCAATGTGCACTGGAACAGTTCTGCAGAGCACACACTGTAGGCCTGACAGAGCCGCTTGAAGGACACTGACTGGATGCTATTAGCTTACACTGGAAACCTTTTTTATTTGTAAAAGCACGCTATAGAGATACCAGATATGATTGGCAATGTGCACTGGGGCAGTTCTGCAGAGCACACACTGTAGGCCTGACAGAGCCGCTTGAAGGACACTGACTGGATGCTATTAGCTTACACTGGAAACCTTTTTTCTTTGTAAAAGCACGCTATAGAGACACCAGATATGAGTGGCAATGTGCACTGGCACCGGTTTGCAGAGCACACACTGTAGGCCTGACACAGCCGCTTGAAGGACACTGCCTGGCTGCTATTAGCTTACACTGGAAACCTTTTTTCTTTGTAAAAGCACGCTATAGAGACACCAGATATGAGTGGCAATGTGCGCTGGCACAGTTCTGCATAGCACACGCTGAAGGAAGGCCTGACAGAGCCGCTTGAAGGACACTGACTGGCTGCTATTAGCTTACACTGGAAACCTTTTTTCTTTGTAAAAGCACCTTATAGAGACACCAGATATGATTGGCAATGTTCACTGGAACAGTTCTGCAGAGCACACACTGTAGGCCTGACATAGTCGCTTGAAGGACACTGACTGGCTGCTATTAGCTTACACTGGAAACCTTTTTTCTTTGTAAAAGCACGCTATAGAGACACCAGATATGAGTGGCAATGTGCACTGGAACAGTTCTGCAGAGCACACGCTGAAGGAAGGCCTGACACAGCCGCTTGAAGGACACTGACTGGCTGTTATTAGCTTACACTGGAAACTTTTTTATTTGTAAAAGCACGCTACAGAGACACCAGATAACTGGCAATGTACACTGGAACAGTTCTGCAGAGCACACACTGTAGGCCTGACAGAGCCGCTTGAAGGACACTGACTGGCTGCTATTAGCTTACACTGGAAACCTTTTTTCTATGTAAAAGCACGCTATAGAGACACCAGATATGAGTGGCAATGTGCACTGGCACCGGTCTGCAGAGCACACACTGTAGGCCTGACAGAGCCGCTTGAAGGACACTGACTGGATGCTATTAGCTTACACTGGAAACCTTTTTTCTTTGTAAAAGCACGCTATAGAGACACCAGATATGAATGGCAATGTGCACTGGCACCAGTCTGCAGAGCACACACTGTAGGCCTGACAGAGCCGCTTGAAGGACACTGACTGGCTGCTATTAGCTTACACTGGAAACCTTTTTTCTTTGTAAAAGCACGCTATAGAGACACCAGATATGAGTGGCAATGTGCACTGGAACAGTTCTGCAGAGCACACGCTGAAGGAAGGCCTGACAGAGCCACTTGAAGGACACTGACTGGATGCTATTAGCTTACACTGAAAACCTTTTTTCTTTGTAAAAGCACACTATAGAGACACCAGATATGAGTGGCAATGTGCACTGGCACCGGTCTGCAGAGCACACACTGTAGGCCTGACAGAGCCGCTTGAAGGACACTGACTGGCTGCTATTAGCTTACACTGGAAACCTTTTTTCTTTATAAAAGCACACTAGAGAGACACCAGATATGAGTGGCAATGTGCACTGGCACTGGTATGCAGAGCACACACTGTAGGCCTGACAGAGCCGCTTGAAGGACACTGACTGGATGCTATTAGCTTACACTGGAAACCTTTTTTATTTGTAAAAGCACGCTATAGAGATACCAGATATGATTGGCAATGTGCAGTGGAACATTTCTGCAGAGCACACACTGTAGGCCTGACAGAGCCGCTTGAAGGACACTGACTGGATGCTATTAGCTTACACTGGAAACCTTTTTTCTTTGTAAAAGCACGCTATAGAGACACCAGATATGAGTGGCAATGTGCACTGGCACCGGTCTGCAGAGTACACACTGTAGGCCTTACAGAGCCGCTTGAAGGACACTGACTGGCTGCTATTAGCTTACACTGGAAACCTTTTTTCTTTGTAAAAGCACGCTATAGAGACACCAGATATGAGTGGCAATGTGCAATGAAACAGTTCTGCAGAGCACACGCTGAAGGAAGGCCTGACACAGCCGCTTGAAGGACACTGACTGGCTGTTATTAGCTTACACTGGAAACCTTTTTTATTTGTAAAAGCACACTACAGAGACACCAGATAACTGGCAATGTGCACTGGAACAGTTCTGCAGAGCACACACTGTAGGCCTGACAGAGCCGCTTGAAGGACACTGACTGGATGCTATTAGCTTACACTGGAAACCTTTTTTCTTTGTAAAAGCACGCTATAGAGATACCAGATATGATTGACAATGTGCACTGGAACAGTTCTGCAGAGCACACACTGTAGGCCTGACAGAGCCGCTTGAAGGACACTGACTGGCTGCTATTAGCTTACACTGGAAACCTTTTTTCTTTGTAAAAGCACGCTATAGAGACACCAGATATGAGTGGCAATGTGCACTGGAACAGTTCTGCAGAGCACACGCTGAAGGAAGGCCTGACAGAGTCACTTGAAGGGCACTGACTGGATGCTATTAGCTTACACTGAAAACCTTTTTTCTTTGTAAAAGCACGCTTTAGAGACACCAGATATGATTGGCAATGTGCACTGGAACAGTTCTGCAGAGCACACACTGTAGGCCTGACAGAGCCGCTTGAAGGACACTGACTGGCTGCTATTAGCTTACACTGGAAACCTTTTTTCTTTGTAAAAGCACGCTATAGAGACACCAGATATGAGTGGCAATGTGCACTGGCACCGGTCTGCAGAGCACACACTGTAGGCCTGACAGAGCCGCTTGAAGGACACTGACTGGATGCTATTAGCTTACACTGGAAACCTTTTTTCTTTGTAAAAGCATGCTATAGAGACACCAGATATGAGTGGCAATGTGCACTGGCACCAGTCTGCAGAGCACACACTGTAGGCCTCACAGAGCCGCTTGAAGGACACTGACTGGCTGCTATTAGCTTACACTGGAAACCTTTTTTCTTTGTAAAAGCACGCTATAGAGACACCAGATATGAGTGGCAATGTGCACTGGAACAGTTTTGCAGAGCACACGCTGAAGGAAGGCCTGACACAGCCGCTTGAAGGACACTGACTGGCTGCTATTAGCTTACACTGGAAACCTTTTTTCTTTGTAAAAGCACGCTATAGAGACACCAGATATGAGTGGCAATGTGCACTGGCACCGGTCTGCAGAGCACACACTGTAGGCCTGACACAGCCGCTTGAAGGACACTGACTGGCTGTTATTAGCTTACACTGGAAACCTTTTTTATTTGTAAAAGCACACTACAGAGACACCAGATAACTGGCAATGTGCACTGGAACAGTTCTGCAGAGCACACACTGTAGGCCTGACAGAGCCGCTTGAAGGACACTGACTGGATGCTATTAGCTTACACTGGAAACCTTTTTTCTTTGTAAAAGCACGCTATAGAGATACCAGATATGATTGACAATGTGCACTGGAACAGTTCTGCAGAGCACACACTGTAGGCCTGACAGAGCCGCTTGAAGGACACTGACTGGATGCTATTAGCTTACACTGGAAACCTTTTTTCTTTGTAAAAGCACGTTATAGAGACACCAGATATGAGTGGCAATGTGCACTGGCACCGGTCTGCAGAGCACACACTGTAGGCCTGACAGAGCCGCTTGAAGGACACTGACTGGCTGCTATTAGCTTACACTGGAAACCTTTTTTCTTTGTAAAAGCATGTTATAGAGACACCAGATATGAGTGGCAATGTGCACTGGCACCGGTCTGCAGAGCACACACTGTAGGCCTGACACAGCCGCTTGAAGGACACTGACTGGCTGTTATTAGCTTACACTGGAAACCTTTTTTATTTGTAAAAGCACACTACAGAGACACCAGATAACTGGCAATGTGCACTGGAACAGTTCTGCAGAGCACACACTGTAGGCCTGACAGAGCCGCTTGAAGGACACTGACTGGATGCTATTAGCTTACACTGGAAACCTTTTTTCTTTGTAAAAGCACGCTATAGAGATACCAGATATGATTGACAATGTGCACTGGAACAGTTCTGCAGAGCACACACTGTAGGCCTGACAGAGCCGCTTGAAGGACACTGACTGGCTGCTATTAGCTTACACTGGAAACCTTTTTTCTATGTAAAAGCACGCTATGGAGACACCAGATATGAGTGGCAATGTGCACTGGAACAGTTCTGCAGAGCACACGCTGAAGGAAGGCCTGACAGAGCCACTTGAAGGGCACTGACTGGATGCTATTAGCTTACACTGAAAACCTTTTTTCTTTGTAAAAGCACGCTTTAGAGACACCAGATATGATTGGTAATGTGCACTGGAACAGTTCTGCAGAGCACACACTGTAGGCCTGACAGAGCCGCTTGAAGGACACTGACTGGCTGCTATTAGCTTACACTGGAAACCTTTTTTCTTTGTAAAAGCACGCTATAGAGACACCAGATATGAGTGGCAATGTGCACTGGCACCGGTCTGCAGAGCACACACTGTAGGCCTGACAGAGCCGCTTGAAGGACACTGACTGGATGCTATTAGCTTACACTGGAAACCTTTTTTCTTTGTAAAAGCATGCTATAGAGACACCAGATATGAGTGGCAATGTGCACTGGCACCGGTCTGCAGAGCACACACTGTAGGCCTCACAGAGCCGCTTGAAGGACACTGACTGGCTGCTATTAGCTTACACTGGAAACCTTTTTTCTTTGTAAAAGCACGCTATAGAGACACCAGATATGAGTGGCAATGTGCACTGGCACCGGTCTGCAGAGCACACACTGTAGGCCTGACAGAGCCGCTTGAAGGACACTGACTGGCTGCTATTAGCTTACACTGGAAACCTTTTTTCTTTGTAAAAGCACGCTATAGAGACACCAGATAAGAGTGGCAATGTGCACTGGAACAGTTCTGCAGAGCACACACTGTAGGCCTGACAGAGCCGCTTGAAGGACACTGACTGGCTGCTATTAGCTTACACTGGAAACCTTTTTTCTTTGTAAAAGCACGCTATAGAGACACCAGATATGAGTGGCAATGTGCACTGGCACCGGTCTGCCGAGCACACACTGTAGGCCTGACAGAGCCGCTTGAAGGACACTGACTGGCTGCTATTAGCTTACACTGGAAACCTTTTTTCTTTGTAAAAGCACGCTATAGAGACACCTGATATTAGTGGAAATGTGCACTGGAACAGTTCTGCAGAGCCCACACTGTAGGCCTGACACAGCCGCTTGAAGGACACTCACTGGCTACTGTTAGCTTACACTGGAAACCTTTTTTATTTGTAAAAGCACGCTATAGAGATACCAGATATGATTGGCAATGTGCACTGGAACAGTTCTGCAGAGCACACACTGTAGGCCTGACAGAGCCGCTTGAAGGACACTGACTGGATGCTATTAGCTTACACTGGAAACCTTTTTTATTTGTAAAAGCACGCTATAGAGATACCAGATATGATTGGCAATGTGCACTGGGGCAGTTCTGCAGAGCACACACTGTAGGCCTGACAGAGCCGCTTGAAGGACACTGACTGGATGCTATTAGCTTACACTGGAAACCTTTCTTCTTTGTAAAAGCACGCTATAGAGACACCAGATATGAGTGGCAATGTGCACTGGCACCGGTTTGCAGAGCACACACTGTAGGCCTGACACAGCCGCTTGACGGACACTGACTGGCTGCTATTAGCTTACACTGGAAACCTTTTTTCTTTGTAAAAGCACGCTATAGAGACACCAGATAAGAGTGGCAATGTGCACTGGAACAGTTCTGCAGAGCACACACTGTAGGCCTGACATAGTCGCTTGAAGGACACTGACTGGCTGCTATTAGCTTACACTGGAAACCTTTTTTCTTTGTAAAAGCACGCTATAGAGACACCAGATATGAGTGGCAATGTGCACTGGCACCGGTCTGCCGAGCACACACTGTAGGCCTGACAGAGCCGCTTGAAGGACACTGACTGGCTGCTATTAGCTTACACTGGAAACCTTTTTTCTTTGTAAAAGCACGCTATAGAGACACCAGATATTAGTGGAAATGTGCACTGGAACAGTTCTGCAGAGCCCACACTGTAGGCCTGACACAGCCGCTTGAAGGACACTCACTGGCTACTGTTAGCTTACACTGGAAACCTTTTTTATTTGTAAAAGCACGCTATAGAGATACCAGATATGATTGGCAATGTGCACTGGAACAGTTCTGCAGAGCACACACTGTAGGCCTGACAGAGCCGCTTGAAGGACACTGACTGGATGCTATTTGCTTACACTGGAAACCTTTTTTATTTGTAAAAGCACGCTATAGAGATACCAGATATGATTGGCAATGTGCACTGGGGCAGTTCTGCAGAGCACACACTGTAGGCCTGACAGAGCCGCTTGAAGGACACTGACTGGATGCTATTAGCTTACACTGGAAACCTTTCTTCTTTGTAAAAGCACGCTATAGAGACACCAGATATGAGTGGCAATGTGCACTGGCACCGGTTTGCAGAGCACACACTGTAGGCCTGACACAGCCGCTTGACGGACACTGACTGGCTGCTATTAGCTTACACTGGAAACCTTTTTTCTTTGTAAAAGCACGCTATAGAGACACCAGATATGAGTGGCAATGTGCACTGGAACAGTTCTGCATAGCACACGCTGAAGGAAGGCCTGACAGAGCCGCTTGAAGGACACTGACTGGCTGCTATTAGCTTACACTGGAAACCTTTTTTCTTTGTAAAAGCACGCTATAGAGACACCAGATATGATTGGCAATGTTCACTGGAACAGTTCTGCAGAGCACACACTGTAGGCCTGACATAGTCGCTTGAAGGACACTGACTGGCTGCTATTAGCTTACACTGGAAACCTTTTTTCTTTGTAAAAGCACGCTATAGAGACACCAGATATGAGTGGCAATGTGCACTGGAACAGTTCTGCAGAGCACACGCTGAAGGAAGGCCTGACACAGCCGCTTGAAGGACACTGACTGGCTGCTATTAGCTTACACTGGAAACCTTTTTTATTTGTAAAAGCACGCTACAGAGACACCAGATAACTGGCAATGTGCACTGGAACAGTTCTGCAGAGCACACACTGTAGGCCTGACAGAGCCGCTTGAAGGACACTGACTGGCTGCTATTAGCTTACACTGGAAACCTTTTTTATTTGTAAAAGCACGCTATAGAGATACCAGATATGATTGGCAATGTGCACTGGAACAGTTCTGCAGAGCACACACTGTAGGCCTGACAGAGCTGCTTGAAGGACACTTACTGGCTGCTATTAGCTTACACTGGAAACCTTTTTTATTTG
The DNA here is from genome assembly GCF_036172605.1 of Pelobates fuscus. Taxonomy (NCBI): domain Eukaryota; kingdom Metazoa; phylum Chordata; class Amphibia; order Anura; family Pelobatidae; genus Pelobates; species Pelobates fuscus. The sequence goes on along the minus strand of NC_086318.1, from coordinate 266,747,744 downwards.
TAAAAGCACGCTACAGAGACACCAGATATGAGTGGCAATGTGCACTGGAACAGTTCTGCAGAGCACACACTGTAGTCCTGACAGAGCCGCTTGAAGGACACTGACTATATGCTATTAGCTTACACTGGAAACCTTTTTTCTTTGTAAAAGCACGCTATAGAGACACCAGATATGAGTGGCAATGTGCACTGGCACCGGTCTACGGAGCACACACTGTAGGCCTGAAAGAGCCGCTTGAAGGACACTGACTGGATGCTATTAGCTTACACTGGAAACCTTTTTTATTTGTAAAAGCACGCTATAGAGATACCAGATATGATTGGCAATGTGCACTGGGGCAGTTCTGCAGAGCACACACTGTAGGCCTGACAGAGCCGCTTGAAGGACACTGACTGGATGCTATTAGCTTACACTGGAAACCTTTCTTCTTTGTAAAAGCACGCTATAGAGACACCAGATATGAGTGGCAATGTGCACTGGCACCGGTTTGCAGAGCACACACTGTAGGCCTGACACAGCCGCTTGACGGACACTGACTGGCTGCTATTAGCTTACACTGGAAACCTTTTTTCTTTGTAAAAGCACGCTATAGAGACACCAGATAAGAGTGGCAATGTGCACTGGAACAGTTCTGCAGAGCACACACTGTAGGCCTGACATAGTCGCTTGAAGGACACTGACTGGCTGCTATTAGCTTACACTGGAAACCTTTTTTCTTTGTAAAAGCACGCTATAGAGACACCAGATATGAGTGGCAATGTGCACTGGCACCGGTCTGCCGAGCACACACTGTAGGCCTGACAGAGCCGCTTGAAGGACACTGACTGGCTGCTATTAGCTTACACTGGAAACCTTTTTTCTTTGTAAAAGCACGCTATAGAGACACCAGATATTAGTGGAAATGTGCACTGGAACAGTTCTGCAGAGCCCACACTGTAGGCCTGACACAGCCGCTTGAAGGACACTCACTGGCTACTGTTAGCTTACACTGGAAACCTTTTTTATTTGTAAAAGCACGCTATAGAGATACCAGATATGATTGGCAATGTGCACTGGAACAGTTCTGCAGAGCACACACTGTAGGCCTGACAGAGCCGCTTGAAGGACACTGACTGGATGCTATTAGCTTACACTGGAAACCTTTTTTATTTGTAAAAGCACGCTATAGAGATACCAGATATGATTGGCAATGTGCACTGGGGCAGTTCTGCAGAGCACACACTGTAGGCCTGACAGAGCCGCTTGAAGGACACTGACTGGATGCTATTAGCTTACACTGGAAACCTTTCTTCTTTGTAAAAGCACGCTATAGAGACACCAGATATGAGTGGCAATGTGCACTGGCACCGGTTTGCAGAGCACACACTGTAGGCCTGACACAGCCGCTTGACGGACACTGACTGGCTGCTATTAGCTTACACTGGAAACCTTTTTTCTTTGTAAAAGCACGCTATAGAGACACCAGATATGAGTGGCAATGTGCACTGGAACAGTTCTGCATAGCACACGCTGAAGGAAGGCCTGACAGAGCCGCTTGAAGGACACTGACTGGCTGCTATTAGCTTACACTGGAAACCTTTTTTCTTTGTAAAAGCACGCTATAGAGACACCAGATATGATTGGCAATGTTCACTGGAACAGTTCTGCAGAGCACACACTGTAGGCCTGACATAGTCGCTTGAAGGACACTGACTGGCTGCTATTAGCTTACACTGGAAACCTTTTTTCTTTGTAAAAGCACGCTATAGAGACACCAGATATGAGTGGCAATGTGCACTGGAACAGTTCTGCAGAGCACACGCTGAAGGAAGGCCTGACACAGCCGCTTGAAGGACACTGACTGGCTGCTATTAGCTTACACTGGAAACCTTTTTTATTTGTAAAAGCACGCTACAGAGACACCAGATAACTGGCAATGTGCACTGGAACAGTTCTGCAGAGCACACACTGTAGGCCTGACAGAGCCGCTTGAAGGACACTGACTGGCTGCTATTAGCTTACACTGGAAACCTTTTTTATTTGTAAAAGCACGCTATAGAGATACCAGATATGATTGGCAATGTGCACTGGAACAGTTCTGCAGAGCACACACTGTAGGCCTGACAGAGCTGCTTGAAGGACACTTACTGGCTGCTATTAGCTTACACTGGAAACCTTTTTTATTTGTAAAAGCACGCTACAGAGACACCAGATATGAGTGGCAATGTGCACTGGAACAGTTCTGCAGAGCACACACTGTAGTCCTGACAGAGCCGCTTGAAGGACACTGACTATATGCTATTAGCTTACACTGGAAACCTTTTTTCTTTGTAAAAGCACGCTATAGAGACACCAGATATGAGTGGCAATGTGCACTGGCACCGGTCTACGGAGCACACACTGTAGGCCTGAAAGAGCCGCTTGAAGGACACTGACTATATGCTATTAGCTTACACTGGAAACCTTTTTTATTTGTAAAAGCACGCTATAGAAATACCAGATATGATTGGCAATGTGCACTGGGGCAGTTCTGCAGAGCACACACTGTAGGCCTGACAGAGCCGCTTGAAGGACACTGACTGGATGCTATTAGCTTACACTGGAAACCTTTTTTCTTTGTAAAAGCACGCTATAGAGACACCAAATATGAGTGGCAATGTGCACTGGCACCGGTCTGCAGAGCACACACTGTAGGCCTGACAGAGCCGCTTGAAGGACACTGACTGGCTGCTATTAGCTTACACTGGAAACCTTTTTTATTTGTAAAAGCACGCTACAGAGACACCAGATAACTGGCAATGTGCACTGGAACAGTTCTGCAGAGCACACACTGTAGGCCTGACAGAGCCGCTTGAAGGACACTGACTGGCTGCTATTAGCTTACACTGGAAACCTTTTTTCTTTGTAAAAGCACGCTATAGAGACACCAGATATGAGTGGCAATGTGCACTGGCACCGGTCTGCAGAGCACACACTGTAGGCCTGACAGAGCCGCTTGAAGGACACTGACTGGCTGCTATTAGCTTACACTGGAAACCTTTTTTCTTTGTAAAAGCACGCTATAGAGACACCAGATATGAGTGGCAATGTGCACTGGCACCGGTTTGCAGAGCACACACTGTAGGCCTGACACAGCCGCTTGACGGACACTGACTGGCTGCTATTAGCTTACACTGGAAACCTTTTTTCTTTGTAAAAGCACGCTATAGAGACACCAGATATGAGTGGCAATGTGCACTGGAACAGTTCTGCATAGCACACGCTGAAGGAAGGCCTGACAGAGCCGCTTGAAGGACACTGACTGGCTGCTATTAGCTTACACTGGAAACCTTTTTTCTTTGTAAAAGCACGCTATAGAGACACCAGATATGATTGGCAATGTTCACTGGAACAGTTCTGCAGAGCACACACTGTAGGCCTGACATAGTCGCTTGAAGGACACTGACTGGCTGCTATTAGCTTACACTGGAAACCTTTTTTCTTTGTAAAAGCACGCTATAGAGACACCAGATATGAGTGGCAATGTGCACTGGAACAGTTCTGCAGAGCACACGCTGAAGGAAGGCCTGACACAGCCGCTTGAAGGACACTGACTGGCTGCTATTAGCTTACACTGGAAACCTTTTTTATTTGTAAAAGCACGCTATAGAGACACCAGATAACTGGCAATGTGCACTAGAACAGTTCTGCAGAGCACACACTGTAGGCCTGACAGAGCCGCTTGAAGGACACTGACTGGCTGCTATTAGCTTACACTGGAAACCTTTTTTATTTGTAAAAGCACGCTATAGAGATACCAGATATGATTGGCAATGTGCACTGGAACAGTTCTGCAGAGCACACACTGTAGGCCTGACAGAGCTGCTTGAAGGACACTTACTGGCTGCTATTAGCTTACACTGGAAACCTTTTTTATTTGTAAAAGCACGCTACAGAGACACCAGATATGAGTGGCAATGTGCACTGGAACAGTTCTGCAGAGCACACACTGTAGTCCTGACAGAGCCGCTTGAAGGACACTGACTATATGCTATTAGCTTACACTGGAAACCTTTTTTCTTTGTAAAAGCACGCTATAGAGACACCAGATATGAGTGGCAATGTGCACTGGCACCGGTCTACGGAGCACACACTGTAGGCCTGAAAGAGCCGCTTGAAGGACACTGACTATATGCTATTAGCTTACACTGGAAACCTTTTTTATTTGTAAAAGCACGCTATAGAAATACCAGATATGATTGGCAATGTGCACTGGGGCAGTTCTGCAGAGCACACACTGTAGGCCTGACAGAGCCGCTTGAAGGACACTGACTGGATGCTATTAGCTTACACTGGAAACCTTTTTTCTTTGTAAAAGCACGCTATAGAGACACCAAATATGAGTGGCAATGTGCACTGGCACCGGTCTGCAGAGCACACACTGTAGGCCTGACAGAGCCGCTTGAAGGACACTGACTGGCTGCTATTAGCTTACACTGGAAACCTTTTTTCTTTGTAAAAGCACGCTACAGAGACACCAGATAACTGGCAATGTGCACTGGAACAGTTCTGCAGAGCACACACTGTAGGCCTGACAGAGCCGCTTGAAGGACACTGACTGGCTGCTATTAGCTTACACTGGAAACCTTTTTTCTTTGTAAAAGCACGCTATAGAGACACCAGATATGAGTGGCAATGTGCACTGGCACCGGTCTGCAGAGCACACACTGTAGGCCTGACAGAGCCGCTTGAAGGACACTGACTGGCTGCTATTAGCTTACACTGGAAACCTTTTTTCTTTGTAAAAGCACGCTATAGAGACACCAGATATGAGTGGCAATGTGCACTGGCACCGGTCTGCAGAGCACACACTGTAGGCCTGACAGAGCCGCTTGAAGGACACTGACTGGCTGCTATTAGCTTACACTGGAAACCTTTTTTCTTTGTAAAAGCACGCTATAGAGACACCAGATATGAGTGGCAATGTGCACTGGAACAGTTCTGCATAGCACACGCTGAAGGAAGGCCTGACAGAGCCGCTTGAAGGACACTGACTGGCTGCTATTAGCTTACACTGGAAACCTTTTTTCTTTGTAAAAGCACGCTATAGAGACACCAGATATGATTGGCAATGTTCACTGGAACAGTTCTGCAGAGCACACACTGTAGGCCTGACATAGTCGCTTGAAGGACACTGACTGGCTGCTATTAGCTTACACTGGAAACCTTTTTTCTTTGTAAAAGCACGCTATAGAGACACCAGATATGAGTGGCAATGTGCACTGGAACAGTTCTGCAGAGCACACGCTGAAGGAAGGCCTGACACAGCCGCTTGAAGGACACTGACTGGCTGCTATTAGCTTACACTGGAAACCTTTTTTCTTTGTAAAAGCACGCTATAGAGACACCAGATATGATTGGCAATGTTCACTGGAACAGTTCTGCAGAGCACACACTGTAGGCCTGACATAGTCGCTTGAAGGACACTGACTGGCTGCTATTAGCTTACACTGGAAACCTTTTTTATTTGTAAAAGCACGCTATAGAGACACCAGATAACTGGCAATGTGCACTGGAACAGTTCTGCAGAGCACACACTGTAGGCCTGACAGAGCCGCTTGAAGGACACTGACTGGCTGCTATTAGCTTACACTGGAAACCTTTTTTATTTGTAAAAGCACGCTATAGAGATACCAGATATGATTGGCAATGTGCACTGGAACAGTTCTGCAGAGCACACACTGTAGGCCTGACAGAGCTGCTTGAAGGACACTTACTGGCTGCTATTAGCTTACACTGGAAACCTTTTTTATTTGTAAAAGCACGCTACAGAGACACCAGATATGAGTGGCAATGTGCACTGGAACAGTTCTGCAGAGCACACACTGTAGTCCTGACAGAGCCGCTTGAAGGACACTGACTATATGCTATTAGCTTACACTGGAAACCTTTTTTATTTGTAAAAGCACGCTATAGAGATACCAGATATGATTGGCAATGTGCACTGGGGCAGTTCTGCAGAGCACACACTGTAGGCCTGACAGAGCCGCTTGAAGGACACTGACTGGATGCTATTAGCTTACACTGGAAACCTTTTTTCTTTGTAAAAGCACGCTATAGAGACACCAGATATGAGTGGCAATGTGCACTGGCACCGGTCTGTAGAGCACACACTGTAGGCCTGACAGAGCCGCTTGAAGGACACTGACTGGCTGCTATTAGCTTACACTGGAAACCTTTTTTATTTGTAAAAGCACGCTACAGAGACACCAGATAACTGGCAATGTGCACTGGAACAGTTCTGCAGAGCACACACTGTAGGCCTGACAGAGCCGCTTGAAGGACACTGACTGGCTGCTATTAGCTTACACTGGAAACCTTTTTTCTTTGTAAAAGCACGCTATAGAGACACCAGATATGAGTGGCAATGTGCACTGGCACCGGTCTGCAGAGCACACACTGTAGGCCTGACAGAGCCGCTTGAAGGACACTGACTGGCTGCTATTAGCTTACACTGGAAACCTTTTTTCTTTGTAAAAGCACGCTAAAGAGACACCAGATATGAGTGGAAATGTGCACTGGCACCGGTCTGCAGAGCACACACTGTAGGCCTGACAGAGCCGCTTGAAGGACACTGACTGGATGCTATTAGCTTACACTGGAAAACTTTTTTCTTTGTAAATGCATGCTATAGAGACACCAGATAATAGAGACACCAGATATGAGTGGCAATGTGCACTGGCACCGGTCTGCAGAGCACACACTGTAGGCCTCACAGAGCCGCTTGAAGGACACTGACTGGCTGCTATTAGCTTACACTGGAAACCTTTTTTCTTTGTAAAAGCACGCTATAGAGACACCAGATATGAGTGGCAATGTGCACTGGAACAGTTTTGCAGAGCACACGCTGAAGGAAGGCCTGACACAGCCGCTTGAAGGACACTGACTGGCTGCTATTAGCTTACACCGGAAACCTTTTTCCTTTGTAAAAGCACGCTATAGAGACACCAGATATGAGTGGCAATGTGCACTGGCACCGGTCTGCAGAGCACACACTGTAGTCCTGACAGAGCCGCTTGAAGGACACTGACTGGATGCTATTAGCTTACACTGGAAACCTTTTTTCTTTGTAAAAGCACGCTATAGAGACACCAGAAATGAGTGGCAATGTTCACTGGCACCGGTCTGCAGAGCACACACTGTAGGCCTGACAGAGCCGCTTGAAGGACACTGACTGGCTGCTATTAGCTTACACTGGAAACCTTTTTTCTTTGTAAAAGCACGCTATAGAGACACCAGATAAGAGTGGCAATGTGCACTGGAACAGTTCTGCAGAGCACACACTGTAGGCCTGACAGAGCCGCTTGAAGGACACTGACTGGCTGCTATTAGCTTACACTGGAAACCTTTTTTCTTTGTAAAAGCACGCTATAGAGACACCAGATATGAGTGGCAATGTGCACTGGCACCGGTCTGCAGAGCACACACTGTAGGCCTGACAGAGCCGCTTGAAGGACACTGACTGGATGCTATTAGCTTACACTGGAAACCTTTTTTCTTTGTAAAAGCACGCTATAGAGACACCAGATATGAGTGGCAATGTGCACTGGCACCGGTCTGCAGAGCACACACTGTAGGCCTGACAGAGACGCTTGAAGGACACTGACTGGCTGCTATTAGCTTACACTGGAAAACTTTTTTCTTTGTAAAAGCACGCTATAGAGACACCAGATATGAGTGGCAATGTGCACTGGAACAGTTCTGCAGAGCACACGCTGAAGGAAGGCCTGACAGAGCCGCTTGAAGGACACTGACTGGCTGCTATTAGCTTACACTGGAAACCTTTTTTATTTGTAAAAGCACGCTACAGAGACACCAGATAACTGGCAATGTGCACTGGAACAGTTCTGCAGAGCACACACTGTAGGCCTGACAGAGCCGCTTGAAAGACACTGACTGGCTGCTATTAGCTTACACTGGAAACCTTTTTTCTTTGTAAAAGCACGCTATAGAGACACCAGATATTAGTGGAAATGTGCACTGGAACAGTTCTGCAGAGCCCACACTGTAGGCCTGACACAGCCGCTTGAAGGACACTCACTGGCTACTGTTAGCTTACACTGGAAACCTTTTTTATTTGTAAAAGCACGCTTTAGAGATACCAGATATGATTGGCAATGTGCACTGGAACAGTTCTGCAGAGCACACACTGTAGGCTTGACAGAGCCGCTTGAAGGACACTGACTGGATGCTATTAGCTTACACTGGAAACCTTTTTTATTTGTAAAAGCACGCTATAGAGATACCAGATATGATTGGCAATGTGCACTGGGGCAGTTCTGCAGAGCACACACTGTAGGCCTGACAGAGCCGCTTGAAGGACACTGACTGGATGCTATTAGCTTACACTGGAAACCTTTTTTCTTTGTAAAAGCACGCTATAGAGACACCAGATATGAGTGGCAATGTGCACTGGCACCGGTTTGCAGAGCACACACTGTAGGCCTGACACAGCCGCTTGAAGGACACTGACTGGCTGCTATAAGCTTACACTGGAAACCTTTTTTCTTTGTAAAAGCACGCTATAGAGACACCAGATATGAGTGGCAATGTGCGCTGGCACAGTTCTGCATAGCACACGCTGAAGGAAGGCCTGACAGAGACGCTTGAAGGACACTGACTGGCTGCTATTAGCTTACACTGGAAACCTTTTTTCTTTGTAAAAGCACGCTATAGAGACACCAGATATGATTGGCAATGTTCACTGGAACAGTTCTGCAGAGCACACACTGTAGGCCTGACATAGTCGCTTGAAGGACACTGACTGGCTGCTATTAGCTTACACTGGAAACCTTTTTTATTTGTAAAAGCACGCTACAGAGACACCAGAAAACTGGCAATGTGCACTGGAACAGTTCTGCAGAGCACACACTGTAGGCCTGACAGAGCCGCTTGAAGGACACTGACTGGCTGCTATTAGCTTACACTGGAAACCTTTTTTCTTTGTAAAAGCACGCTATAGAGACACCAGATATTAGTGGAAATGTGCACTGGAACAGTTCTGCAGAGCCCACACTGTAGGCCTGACACAGCCGCTTGAAGGACACTCACTGGCTACTGTTAGCTTACACTGGAAACCTTTTTTATTTGTAAAAGCACGCTATAGAGATACCAGATATGATTGGCAATGTGCACTGGAACAGTTCTGCAGAGCACACACTGTAGGCCTGACAGAGCCGCTTGAAGGACACTGACTGGATGCTATTAGCTTACACTGGAAACCTTTTTTCTTTGTAAAAGCACGCTATAGAGACACCAGATATGAGTGGCAATGTGCACTGGAACAGTTCTGCAGAGCACACGCTGAAGGAAGGCCTGACACAGCCGCTTGAAGGACACTGACTGGCTGTTATTAGCTTACACTGGAAACTTTTTTATTTGTAAAAGCACGCTACAGAGACACCAGATAACTGGCAATGTACACTGGAACAGTTCTGCAGAGCACACACTGTAGGCCTGACAGAGCCGCTTGAAGGACACTGACTGGCTGCTATTAGCTTACACTGGAAACCTTTTTTCTATGTAAAAGCACGCTATAGAGACACCAGATATGAGTGGCAATGTGCACTGGCACCGGTCTGCAGAGCACACACTGTAGGCCTGACAGAGCCGCTTGAAGGACACTGACTGGATGCTATTAGCTTACACTGGAAACCTTTTTTCTTTGTAAAAGCACGCTATAGAGACACCAGATATGAATGGCAATGTGCACTGGCACCAGTCTGCAGAGCACACACTGTAGGCCTGACAGAGCCGCTTGAAGGACACTGACTGGCTGCTATTAGCTTACACTGGAAACCTTTTTTCTTTGTAAAAGCACGCTATAGAGACACCAGATATGAGTGGCAATGTGCACTGGAACAGTTCTGCAGAGCACACGCTGAAGGAAGGCCTGACAGAGCCACTTGAAGGACACTGACTGGATGCTATTAGCTTAAACTGAAAACCTTTTTTCTTTGTAAAAGCACACTATAGAGACACCAGATATGAGTGGCAATGTGCACTGGCACCGGTCTGCAGAGCACACACTGTAGGCCTGACAGAGCCGCTTGAAGGACACTGACTGGCTGCTATTAGCTTACACTGGAAACCTTTTTTCTTTGTAAAAGCACAATAGAGAGACACCAGATATGAGTGGCAATGTGCACTGGCACTGGTATGCAGAGCACACACTGTAGGCCTGACAGAGCCGCTTGAAGGACACTGACTGGATGCTATTAGCTTACACTGGAAACCTTTTTTATTTGTAAAAGCACGCTATAGAGATACCAGATATGATTGGCAATGTGCAGTGGAACATTTCTGCAGAGCACACACTGTAGGCCTGACAGAGCCGCTTGAAGGACACTGACTGGATGCTATTAGCTTACACTGGAAACCTTTTTTCTTTGTAAAAGCACGCTATAGAGACACCAGATATGAGTGGCAATGTGCACTGGCACCGGTCTGCAGAGAACACACTGTAGGCCTTACAGAGCCGCTTGAAGGACACTGACTGGCTGCTATTAGCTTACACTGGAAACCTTTTTTCTTTGTAAAAGCACGCTATAGAGACACCAGATATGATTGGCAATGTTCACTGGAACAGTTCTGCAGAGCACACACTGTAGGCCTGACATAGTCGCTTGAAGGACACTGACTGGCTGCTATTAGCTTACACTGGAAACCTTTTTTATTTGTAAAAGCACGCTATAGAGACACCAGATAACTGGCAATGTGCACTGGAACAGTTCTGCAGAGCACACACTGTAGGCCTGACAGAGCCGCTTGAAGGACACTGACTGGCTGCTATTAGCTTACACTGGAAACCTTTTTTATTTGTAAAAGCACGCTATAGAGATACCAGATATGATTGGCAATGTGCACTGGAACAGTTCTGCAGAGCACACACTGTAGGCCTGACAGAGCTGCTTGAAGGACACTTACTGGCTGCTATTAGCTTACACTGGAAACCTTTTTTATTTGTAAAAGCACGCTACAGAGACACCAGATATGAGTGGCAATGTGCACTGGAACAGTTCTGCAGAGCACACACTGTAGTCCTGACAGAGCCGCTTGAAGGACACTGACTATATGCTATTAGCTTACACTGGAAACCTTTTTTATTTGTAAAAGCACGCTATAGAGATACCAGATATGATTGGCAATGTGCACTGGGGCAGTTCTGCAGAGCACACACTGTAGGCCTGACAGAGCCGCTTGAAGGACACTGACTGGATGCTATTAGCTTACACTGGAAACCTTTTTTCTTTGTAAAAGCACGCTATAGAGACACCAGATATGAGTGGCAATGTGCACTGGCACCGGTCTGTAGAGCACACACTGTAGGCCTGACAGAGCCGCTTGAAGGACACTGACTGGCTGCTATTAGCTTACACTGGAAACCTTTTTTATTTGTAAAAGCACGCTACAGAGACACCAGATAACTGGCAATGTGCACTGGAACAGTTCTGCAGAGCACACACTGTAGGCCTGACAGAGCCGCTTGAAGGACACTGACTGGCTGCTATTAGCTTACACTGGAAACCTTTTTTCTTTGTAAAAGCACGCTATAGAGACACCAGATATGAGTGGCAATGTGCACTGGCACCGGTCTGCAGAGCACACACTGTAGGCCTGACAGAGCCGCTTGAAGGACACTGACTGGCTGCTATTAGCTTACACTGGAAACCTTTTTTCTTTGTAAAAGCACGCTAAAGAGACACCAGATATGAGTGGAAATGTGCACTGGCACCGGTCTGCAGAGCACACACTGTAGGCCTGACAGAGCCGCTTGAAGGACACTGACTGGATGCTATTAGCTTACACTGGAAAACTTTTTTCTTTGTAAATGCATGCTATAGAGACACCAGATAATAGAGACACCAGATATGAGTGGCAATGTGCACTGGCACCGGTCTGCAGAGCACACACTGTAGGCCTCACAGAGCCGCTTGAAGGACACTGACTGGCTGCTATTAGCTTACACTGGAAACCTTTTTTCTTTGTAAAAGCACGCTATAGAGACACCAGATATGAGTGGCAATGTGCACTGGAACAGTTTTGCAGAGCACACGCTGAAGGAAGGCCTGACACAGCCGCTTGAAGGACACTGACTGGCTGCTATTAGCTTACACCGGAAACCTTTTTCCTTTGTAAAAGCACGCTATAGAGACACCAGATATGAGTGGCAATGTGCACTGGCACCGGTCTGCAGAGCACACACTGTAGTCCTGACAGAGCCGCTTGAAGGACACTGACTGGATGCTATTAGCTTACACTGGAAACCTTTTTTCTTTGTAAAAGCACGCTATAGAGACACCAGAAATGAGTGGCAATGTTCACTGGCACCGGTCTGCAGAGCACACACTGTAGGCCTGACAGAGCCGCTTGAAGGACACTGACTGGCTGCTATTAGCTTACACTGGAAACCTTTTTTCTTTGTAAAAGCACGCTATAGAGACACCAGATAAGAGTGGCAATGTGCACTGGAACAGTTCTGCAGAGCACACACTGTAGGCCTGACAGAGCCGCTTGAAGGACACTGACTGGCTGCTATTAGCTTACACTGGAAACCTTTTTTCTTTGTAAAAGCACGCTATAGAGACACCAGATATGAGTGGCAATGTGCACTGGCACCGGTCTGCAGAGCACACACTGTAGGCCTGACAGAGCCGCTTGAAGGACACTGACTGGATGCTATTAGCTTACACTGGAAACCTTTTTTCTTTGTAAAAGCACGCTATAGAGACACCAGATATGAGTGGCAATGTGCACTGGCACCGGTCTGCAGAGCACACACTGTAGGCCTGACAGAGACGCTTGAAGGACACTGACTGGCTGCTATTAGCTTACACTGGAAAACTTTTTTCTTTGTAAAAGCACGCTATAGAGACACCAGATATGAGTGGCAATGTGCACTGGAACAGTTCTGCAGAGCACACGCTGAAGGAAGGCCTGACAGAGCCGCTTGAAGGACACTGACTGGCTGCTATTAGCTTACACTGGAAACCTTTTTTATTTGTAAAAGCACGCTACAGAGACACCAGATAACTGGCAATGTGCACTGGAACAGTTCTGCAGAGCACACACTGTAGGCCTGACAGAGCCGCTTGAAAGACACTGACTGGCTGCTATTAGCTTACACTGGAAACCTTTTTTCTTTGTAAAAGCACGCTATAGAGACACCAGATATTAGTGGAAATGTGCACTGGAACAGTTCTGCAGAGCCCACACTGTAGGCCTGACACAGCCGCTTGAAGGACACTCACTGGCTACTGTTAGCTTACACTGGAAACCTTTTTTATTTGTAAAAGCACGCTTTAGAGATACCAGATATGATTGGCAATGTGCACTGGAACAGTTCTGCAGAGCACACACTGTAGGCTTGACAGAGCCGCTTGAAGGACACTGACTGGATGCTATTAGCTTACACTGGAAACCTTTTTTATTTGTAAAAGCACGCTATAGAGATACCAGATATGATTGGCAATGTGCACTGGGGCAGTTCTGCAGAGCACACACTGTAGGCCTGACAGAGCCGCTTGAAGGACACTGACTGGATGCTATTAGCTTACACTGGAAACCTTTTTTCTTTGTAAAAGCACGCTATAGAGACACCAGATATGAGTGGCAATGTGCACTGGCACCGGTTTGCAGAGCACACACTGTAGGCCTGACACAGCCGCTTGAAGGACACTGACTGGCTGCTATAAGCTTACACTGGAAACCTTTTTTCTTTGTAAAAGCACGCTATAGAGACACCAGATATGAGTGGCAATGTGCGCTGGCACAGTTCTGCATAGCACACGCTGAAGGAAGGCCTGACAGAGACGCTTGAAGGACACTGACTGGCTGCTATTAGCTTACACTGGAAACCTTTTTTCTTTGTAAAAGCACGCTATAGAGACACCAGATATGATTGGCAATGTTCACTGGAACAGTTCTGCAGAGCACACACTGTAGGCCTGACATAGTCGCTTGAAGGACACTGACTGGCTGCTATTAGCTTACACTGGAAACCTTTTTTATTTGTAAAAGCACGCTACAGAGACACCAGAAAACTGGCAATGTGCACTGGAACAGTTCTGCAGAGCACACACTGTAGGCCTGACAGAGCCGCTTGAAGGACACTGACTGGCTGCTATTAGCTTACACTGGAAACCTTTTTTCTTTGTAAAAGCACGCTATAGAGACACCAGATATTAGTGGAAATGTGCACTGGAACAGTTCTGCAGAGCCCACACTGTAGGCCTGACACAGCCGCTTGAAGGACACTCACTGGCTACTGTTAGCTTACACTGGAAACCTTTTTTATTTGTAAAAGCACGCTATAGAGATACCAGATATGATTGGCAATGTGCACTGGAACAGTTCTGCAGAGCACACACTGTAGGCCTGACAGAGCCGCTTGAAGGACACTGACTGGATGCTATTAGCTTACACTGGAAACCTTTTTTCTTTGTAAAAGCACGCTATAGAGACACCAGATATGAGTGGCAATGTGCACTGGAACAGTTCTGCAGAGCACACGCTGAAGGAAGGCCTGACACAGCCGCTTGAAGGACACTGACTGGCTGTTATTAGCTTACACTGGAAACTTTTTTATTTGTAAAAGCACGCTACAGAGACACCAGATAACTGGCAATGTACACTGGAACAGTTCTGCAGAGCACACACTGTAGGCCTGACAGAGCCGCTTGAAGGACACTGACTGGCTGCTATTAGCTTACACTGGAAACCTTTTTTCTATGTAAAAGCACGCTATAGAGACACCAGATATGAGTGGCAATGTGCACTGGCACCGGTCTGCAGAGCACACACTGTAGGCCTGACAGAGCCGCTTGAAGGACACTGACTGGATGCTATTAGCTTACACTGGAAACCTTTTTTCTTTGTAAAAGCACGCTATAGAGACACCAGATATGAATGGCAATGTGCACTGGCACCAGTCTGCAGAGCACACACTGTAGGCCTGACAGAGCCGCTTGAAGGACACTGACTGGCTGCTATTAGCTTACACTGGAAACCTTTTTTCTTTGTAAAAGCACGCTATAGAGACACCAGATATGAGTGGCAATGTGCACTGGAACAGTTCTGCAGAGCACACGCTGAAGGAAGGCCTGACAGAGCCACTTGAAGGACACTGACTGGATGCTATTAGCTTAAACTGAAAACCTTTTTTCTTTGTAAAAGCACACTATAGAGACACCAGATATGAGTGGCAATGTGCACTGGCACCGGTCTGCAGAGCACACACTGTAGGCCTGACAGAGCCGCTTGAAGGACACTGACTGGCTGCTATTAGCTTACACTGGAAACCTTTTTTCTTTGTAAAAGCACAATAGAGAGACACCAGATATGAGTGGCAATGTGCACTGGCACTGGTATGCAGAGCACACACTGTAGGCCTGACAGAGCCGCTTGAAGGACACTGACTGGATGCTATTAGCTTACACTGGAAACCTTTTTTATTTGTAAAAGCACGCTATAGAGATACCAGATATGATTGGCAATGTGCAGTGGAACATTTCTGCAGAGCACACACTGTAGGCCTGACAGAGCCGCTTGAAGGACACTGACTGGATGCTATTAGCTTACACTGGAAACCTTTTTTCTTTGTAAAAGCACGCTATAGAGACACCAGATATGAGTGGCAATGTGCACTGGCACCGGTCTGCAGAGAACACACTGTAGGCCTTACAGAGCCGCTTGAAGGACACTGACTGGCTGCTATTAGCTTACACTGGAAACCTTTTTTCTTTGTAAAAGCACGCTATAGAGACACCAGATATGAGTGGCAATGTGCACTGGAACAGTTCTGCAGAGCACACGCTGAAGGAAGGCCTGACACAGCCGCTTGAAGGACACTGACTGGCTGTTATTAGCTTACACTGGAAACCTTTTTTATTTGTAAAAGCACACTACAGAGACACCAGATAACTGGCAATGTGCACTGGAACAGTTCTGCAGAGCACACACTGTAGGCCTGACAGAGCCGCTTGAAGGACACTGACTGGATGCTATTAGCTTACACTGGAAACCTTTTTTCTTTGTAAAAGCACGCTATAGAGATACCAGATATGATTGACAATGTGCACTGGAACAGTTCTGCAGAGCACACACTGTAGGCCTGACAGAGCCGCTTGAAGGACACTGACTGGATGCTATTAGCTTACACTGGAAACCTTTTTTCTTTGTAAAAGCATGTTATAGAGACACCAGATATGAGTGGCAATGTGCACTGGCACCGGTCTGCAGAGCACACACTGTAGGCCTGACAGAGCCGCTTGAAGGACACTGACTGGCTGCTATTAGCTTACACTGGAAACCTTTTTTATTTGTAAAAGCACGCTATGGAGACACCAGATATGAGTGGCAATGTGCACTGGAACAGTTCTGCAGAGCACACGCTGAAGGAAGGCCTGACAGAGCCACTTGAAGGGCACTGACTGGATGCTATTAGCTTACACTGAAAACCTTTTTTCTTTGTAAAAGCACGCTATAGAGACACCAGATATGAGTGGCAATGTGCACTGGCACCGGTCTGCAGAGCACACACTGTAGGCCTGACAGTGCCGCTTGAAGGACACTGACTGGCTGCTATTAGCTTACACTGGAAACCTTTTTTCTTTGTAAAAGCACGCTATAGAGACACCAGATATGAGTGGCAATGTGCACTGGCACCGGTCTGCAGAGCACACACTGTAGGCCTGACAGAGCCGCTTGAAGGACACTGACTGGATGCTATTAGCTTACACTGGAAACCTTTTTTCTTTGTAAAAGCATGCTATAGAGACACCAGATATGAGTGGCAATGTGCACTGGCACCGGTCTCCAGAGCACACACTGTAGGCCTCACAGAGCCGCTTGAAGGACACTGACTGGCTGCTATTAGCTTACACTGGAAACCTTTTTTCTTTGTAAAAGCACGCTATAGAGACACCAGATATGAGTGGCAATGTGCACTGGAACAGTTTTGCAGAGCACACGCTGAAGGAAGGCCTGACACAGCCGCTTGAAGGACACTGACTGGCTGCTATTAGCTAACACTGGAAACCTTTTTTCTTTGTAAAAGCACGCTATAGAGACACCAGATATGAGTGGCAATGTGCACTGGCACCGGTCTGCAGAGCACACACTGTAGGCCTGACAGAGCCGCTTGAAGGACACTGACTGGATGCTATTAGCTTACACTGGAAACCTTTTTTCTTTGTAAAAGCATGCTATAGAGACACCAGATATGAGTGGCAATGTGCACTGGCACCGGTCTGCAGAGCACACACTGTAGGCCTCACAGAGCCGCTTGAAGGACACTGACTGGCTGCTATTAGCTTACACTGGAAACCTTTTTTCTTTGTAAAAGCACGCTATAGAGACACCAGATATGAGTGGCAATGTGCACTGGAACAGTTCTGCAGAGCACACGCTGAAGGAAGGCCTGACACAGCCGCTTGAAGGACACTGACTGGCTGCTATTAGCTTACACTGGAAAACTTTTTTTATTTGTAAAAGCACGCTACAGAGACACCAGATAACTGGCAATGTGCACTGGAACAGTTCTGCAGAGCACACACTGTAGGCCTGACAGAGCCGCTTGAAGGACACTGACTGGCTGCTATTAGCTTACACTGGAAACCTTTTTTATTTGTAAAAGCACGCTATAGAGATACCAGATATGATTGGCAATGTGCACTGGAACAGTTCTGCAGAGCACACACTGTAGGCCTGACAGAGCTGCTTGAAGGACACTTACTGGCTGCTATTAGCTTACACTGGAAACCTTTTTTATTTGTAAAAGCACGCTACAGAGACACCAGATATGAGTGGCAATGTGCACTGGAACAGTTCTGCAGAGCACACACTGTAGTCCTGACAGAGCCGCTTGAAGGACACTGACTATATGCTATTAGCTTACACTGGAAACCTTTTTTCTTTGTAAAAGCACGCTATAGAGACACCAGATATGAGTGGCAATGTGCACTGGCACCGGTCTACGGAGCACACACTGTAGGCCTGAAAGAGCCGCTTGAAGGACACTGACTATATGCTATTAGCTTACACTGGAAACCTTTTTTATTTGTAAAAGCACGCTATAGAGATACCAGATATGATTGGTAATGTGCACTGGGGCAGTTCTGCAGAGCACACACTGTAGGCCTGACAGAGCCGCTTGAAGGACACTGACTGGATGCTATTAGCTTACACTGGAAACCTTTTTTCTTTGTAAAAGCACGCTATAGAGACACCAGATATGAGTGGCAATGTGCACTGGCACCGGTTTGCAGAGCACACACTGTAGGCCTGACACAGCCGCTTGAAGGACACTGACTGGCTGCTATTAGCTTACACTGGAAACCTTTTTTATTTGTAAAAGCACGCTACAGAGACACCAGATAACTGGCAATGTGCACTGGAACAGTTCTGCAGAGCACATACTGTAGGCCTGACAGAGCCGCTTGAAGGACACTGACTGGCTGCTATTAGCTTACACTGGAAACCTTTTTTCTTTGTAAAAGCACGCTAAAGAGACACCAGATATGAGTGGAAATGTGCACTGGCACTGGTCTGCAGAGCACACACTGTAGGCCTGACAGAGCCGCTTGAAGGACACTGACTGGATGCTATTAGCTTACACTGGAAAACTTTTTTCTTTGTAAATGCATGCTATAGAGACACCAGATAATAGAGACACCAGATATGAGAGGCAATGTGCACTGGCACCGGTCTGCAGAGCACACACTGTAGGCCTCACAGAGCCGCTTGAAGGACACTGACTGGCTGCTATTAGCTTACACTGGAAACCTTTTTTCTTTGTAAAAGCACGCTATAGAGACACCAGATATGAGTGGCAATGTGCACTGGCACCGGTCTGCAGAGCACACACTGTAGGCCTGACAGAGCCGCTTGAAGGACACTGACTGGATGCTATTAGCTTACACTGGAAACCTTTTTTCTTTGTAAAAGTACGCTATAGAGACACCAGATATGAGTGGCAATGTGCACTGGCACCGGTCTGCAGAGCACACCCTGTAGGCCTGACAGAGACGCTTGAAGGACACTGACTGGCTGCTATTAGCTTACACTGGAAACCTTTTTTCTTTGTAAAAGCACGCTATAGAGACACCAGATATGAGTGGCAATGTGCACTGGAACAGTTCTGCAGAGCACACGCTGAAGGAAGGCCTGACACAGCCGCTTGAAGGACACTGACTGGCTGCTATTAGCTTACACTGGAAACCTTTTTTATTTGTAAAAGCACGCTACAGAGACACCAGATAACTGGCAATGTGCACTGGAACAGTTCTGCAGAGCACATACTGTAGGCCTGACAGAGCCGCTTGAAGGACACTGACTGGCTGCTATTAGCTTACACTGGAAACCTTTTTTCTTTGTAAAAGCACGCTAAAGAGACACCAGATATGATTGGCAATGTGCACTGGAACAGTTCTGCAGAGCACACACTGTAGGCCTGACAGAGCCGCTTGAAGGACACTGACTGGATGCTATTAGCTTACACTGGAAACCTTTTTTATTTGTAAAAGCACGCTATAGAGATACCAGATATGATTGGCAATGTGCACTGGGGCAGTTCTGCAGAGCACACACTGTAGGCCTGACAGAGCCGCTTGAAGGACACTGACTGGATGCTATTAGCTTACACTGGAAACCTTTCTTCTTTGTAAAAGCACGCTATAGAGACACCAGATATGATTGGCAATGTGCACTGGCACCGGTTTGCAGAGCACACACTGTAGGCCTGACACAGCCGCTTGAAGGACACTGACTGGCTGCTATTAGCTTACACTGGAAACCTTTTTTCTTTGTAAAAGCACGCTAAAGAGACACCAGATATGAGTGGCAATGTGCACTGGAACAGTTCTGCATAGCACACGCTGAAGGAAGGCCTGACAGAGCCGCTTGAAGGACACTGACTGGCTGCTATTAGCTTACACTGGAAACCTTTTTTCTTTGTAAAAGCACGCTATAGAGACACCAGATATGATTGGCAATGTTCACTGGAACAGTTCTGCAGAGCACACACTGTAGGCCTGACATAGTCGCTTGAAGGACACTGACTGGCTGCTATTTTCTTACACTGGAAACCTTTTTTCTTTGTAAAAGCACGCTATAGAGACACCAGATATGAGTGGCAATGTGCACTGGAACAGTTCTGCAGAGCACACGCTGAAGGAAGGCCTGACACAGCCGCTTGAAGGACACTGACTGGCTGCTATTAGCTTACACTGGAAACCTTTTTTATTTGTAAAAGCACGCTACAGAGACACCAGATAACTGGCAATGTGCACTGGAACAGTTCTGCAGAGCACACACTGTAGGCCTGACAGAGCCGCTTGAAGGACACTGACTGGCTGCTATTAGCTTACACTGGAAACCTTTTTTCTTTGTAAAAGCACGCTATAGAGACACCAGATAAGAGTGGCAATGTGCACTGGAACAGTTCTGCAGAGCACACACTGTAGGCCTGACAGAGCTGCTTGAAGGACACTTACTGGCTGCTATTAGCTTACACTGGAAACCTTTTTTATTTGTAAAAGCACGCTACAGAGACACCAGATATGAGTGGCAATGTGCACTGGAACAGTTCTGCAGAGCACACACTGTAGTCCTGAAAGAGCCGCTTGAAGGACACTGACTATATGCTATTAGCTTACACTGGAAACCTTTTTTCTTTGTAAAAGCACGCTATAGAGACACCAGATATGAGTGGCAATGTGCACTGGCACCGGTCTGCAGAGCACACACTGTAGGCCTCACAGAGCCGCTTGAAGGACACTGACTGGCTGCTATTAGCTTACACTGGAAACCTTTTTTCTTTGTAAAAGCACGCTACTGAGACACCAGATAACTGGCAATGTGCACTGGAACAGTTCTGCAGAGCACACACTGTAGGCCTGACAGAGCCGCTTGAAGGACACTGACTGGATGCTATTAGCTTACACTGGAAACCTTTTTTCTTTGTAAAAGCACGCTACTGAGACACCAGATAACTGGCAATGTGCACTGGAACAGTTCTGCAGAGCACACACTGTAGGCCTGACAGAGCCGCTTGAAGGACACTGACTGAATGCTATTAGCTTACACTGGAAACCTTTTTTCTTTGTAAAAGCACGCTATAGAGACACCAGATATGAGTGGCAATGTGCACTGGCACCGGTTTGCAGAGCACACACTGTAGGCCTGACACAGCCGCTTGAAGGACACTGACAGGCTGCTATTAGCTTACACTGGAAACCTTTTTTATTTGTAAAAGCACACTATAGAGATACCAGATATGATTGGCAATGTGCACTGGAACAGTTCTGCAGAGCACACACTGTAGGCCTGACAGAGCTGCTTGAAGGACACTGACTGGCTGCTATTAGCTTACACTGGAAACCTTTTTTATTTGTAAAAGCACGCTACAGAGACACCAGATATGAGTGGCAATGTGCACTGGAACAGTTCTGCAGAGCACACACTGTAGTCCTGACAGAGCCGCTTGAAGGACACTGACTATATGCTATTAGCTTACACTGGAAACCTTTTTTTCTTTGTAAAAGCACGCTATAGAGACACCAGATATGAGTGGCAATGTGCACTGGCACCGGTCTACGGAGCACACACTGTAGGCCTGAAAGAGCCGCTTGAAGGACACTGACTGGATGCTATTAGCTTACACTGGAAACCTTTTTTCTTTGTAAAAGAATGCTATAGAGACACCAGATATGAGTGGCAATGTGCACTGGCACCGGTCTGCAGAGCACATACTGTAGGCCTCACAGAGCCGCTTGAAGGACACTGACTGGCTGCTATTAGCTTACACTGGAAACCTTTTTTCTTTGTAAAAGCACGCTATAGAGACACCAGATATGAGTGGCAATGTGCACTGGAACAGTTCTGCAGAGCACACGCTGAAGGAAGGCCTGACACAGCCGCTTGAAGGACACTGACTGGCTGCTATTAGCTTACACTGGAAACCTTTTTTATTTGTAAAAGCACGCTACAGAGACACCAGATAACTGGCAATGTGCACTGGAACAGTTCTGCAGAGCACACACTGTAGACCTGACAGAGCCGCTTGAAGGACACTGACTGGCTGCTATTAGCTTACACTGGAAACCTTTTTTATTTGTAAAAGCACGCTATAGAGATACCAGATATGATTGGCAATGTGCACTGGGGCAGTTCTGCAGAGCACACACTGTAGGCCTGACAGAGCCGCTTGAAGGACACTGACTGGATGCTATTAGCTTACACTGGAAACCTTTCTTCTTTGTAAAAGCACGCTATAGAGACACCAGATATGATTGGCAATGTGCACTGGCACCGGTTTGCAGAGCACACACTGTAGGCCTGACACAGCCGCTTGAAGGACACTGACTGGCTGCTATTAGCTTACACTGGAAACCTTTTTTCTTTGTAAAAGCACGCTAAAGAGACACCAGATATGAGTGGCAATGTGCACTGGAACAGTTCTGCATAGCACACGCTGAAGGAAGGCCTGACAGAGCCGCTTGAAGGACACTGACTGGCTGCTATTAGCTTACACTGGAAACCTTTTTTCTTTGTAAAAGCACGCTATAGAGACACCAGATATGATTGGCAATGTTCACTGGAACAGTTCTGCAGAGCACACACTGTAGGCCTGACATAGTCGCTTGAAGGACACTGACTGGCTGCTATTTTCTTACACTGGAAACCTTTTTTCTTTGTAAAAGCACGCTATAGAGACACCAGATATGAGTGGCAATGTGCACTGGAACAGTTCTGCAGAGCACACACTGTAGTCCTGAAAGAGCCGCTTGAAGGACACTGACTATATGCTATTAGCTTACACTGGAAACCTTTTTTCTTTGTAAAAGCACGCTATAGAGACACCAGATAAGAGTGGCAATGTGCACTGGAACAGTTCTGCAGAGCACACACTGTAGGCCTGACAGAGCTGCTTGAAGGACACTTACTGGCTGCTATTAGCTTACACTGGAAACCTTTTTTATTTGTAAAAGCACGCTACAGAGACACCAGATATGAGTGGCAATGTGCACTGGAACAGTTCTGCAGAGCACACACTGTAGTCCTGAAAGAGCCGCTTGAAGGACACTGACTATATGCTATTAGCTTACACTGGAAACCTTTTTTCTTTGTAAAAGCACGCTATAGAGACACCAGATATGAGTGGCAATGTGCACTGGCACCGGTCTGCAGAGCACACACTGTAGGCCTCACAGAGCCGCTTGAAGGACACTGACTGGCTGCTATTAGCTTACACTGGAAACCTTTTTTCTTTGTAAAAGCACGCTATAGAGACACCAGATAAGAGTGGCAATGTGCACTGGAACAGTTCTGCAGAGCACACACTGTAGGCCTGACAGAGCTGCTTGAAGGACACTTACTGGCTGCTATTAGCTTACACTGGAAACCTTTTTTATTTGTAAAAGCACGCTACAGAGACACCAGATATGAGTGGCAATGTGCACTGGAACAGTTCTGCAGAGCACACACTGTAGTCCTGAAAGAGCCGCTTGAAGGACACTGACTATATGCTATTAGCTTACACTGGAAACCTTTTTTCTTTGTAAAAGCACGCTATAGAGACACCAGATATGAGTGGCAATGTGCACTGGCACCGGTCTGCAGAGCACACACTGTAGGCCTCACAGAGCCGCTTGAAGGACACTGACTGGCTGCTATTAGCTTACACTGGAAACCTTTTTTCTTTGTAAAAGCACGCTACTGAGACACTAGATAACTGGCAATGTGCACTGGAACAGTTCTGCAGAGCACACACTGTAGGCCTGACAGAGCCGCTTGAAGGACACTGACTGGATGCTATTAGCTTACACTGGAAACCTTTTTTCTTTGTAAAAGCACGCTACTGAGACACCAGATAACTGGCAATGTGCACTGGAACAGTTCTGCAGAGCACACACTGTAGGCCTGACAGAGCCGCTTGAAGGACACTGACTGAATGCTATTAGCTTACACTGGAAACCTTTTTTCTTTGTAAAAGCACGCTATAGAGACACCAGATATGAGTGGCAATGTGCACTGGCACAGGTTTGCAGAGCACACACTGTAGGCCTGACACAGCCGCTTGAAGGACACTGACAGGCTGCTATTAGCTTACACTGGAAACCTTTTTTATTTGTAAAAGCACGCTATAGAGATACCAGATATGATTGGCAATGTGCACTGGAACAGTTCTGCAGAGCACACACTGTAGGCCTGACAGAGCTGCTTGAAGGACACTGACTGGCTGCTATTAGCTTACACTGGAAACCTTTTTTATTTGTAAAAGCACGCTACAGAGACACCAGATATGAGTGGCAATGTGCACTGGAACAGTTCTGCAGAGCACACACTGTAGTCCTGACAGAGCCGCTTGAAGGACACTGACTATATGCTATTAGCTTACACTGGAAACCTTTTTTTCTTTGTAAAAGCACGCTATAGAGACACCAGATATGAGTGGCAATGTGCACTGGCACCGGTCTGCAGAGCACATACTGTAGGCCTCACAGAGCCGCTTGAAGGACACTGACTGGCTGCTATTAGCTTACACTGGAAACCTTTTTTCTTTGTAAAAGCACGCTATAGAGACACCAGATATGAGTGGCAATGTGCACTGGAACAGTTCTGCAGAGCACACGCTGAAGGAAGGCCTGACACAGCCGCTTGAAGGACACTGACTGGCTGCTATTAGCTTACACTGGAAACCTTTTTTATTTGTAAAAGCACGCTACAGAGACACCAGATAACTGGCAATGTGCACTGGAACAGTTCTGCAGAGCACACACTGTAGACCTGACAGAGCCGCTTGAAGGACACTGACTGGCTGCTATTAGCTTACACTGGAAACCTTTTTTCTTTGTAAAAGCACGCTATAGAGACACCAGATATGAGTGGAAATGTGCACTGGAACAGTTCTGCAGAGCACACACTGTAGGCCTGACAGAGCCGCTTGAAGGACACTGACTGGCTACTATTAGCTTACACGGGAAACCTTTTTTATTTGTAAAAGCACGCTATAGAGATACCAGATATGATTGGCAATGTGCACTGGAACAGTTCTGCAGAGCACACACTGTAGGCCTCACAGAGCCGCTTGAAGGACACTGACTGAATGCTATTAGCTTACACTGGAATCCTTTTTTCTTTCTAAAAGCACGCTATAGAGACACCAGATATGAGTGGCAATGTGCACTGGCACCGGTCTGCCGAGCACACACTGTAGGCCTGACACAGCCGCTTGAAGGACACTGACTGGCTGCTATTAGCTTACACTGGAAACCTTTTTTCTTTGTAAAAGCACGCTATAGAGACACCAGATATGAGTGGCAATGTGCACTGGCACCGGTCTGCAGAGCACACACTGCAGGCCTGACAGAGACGCTTGAAGGACACTGACTGGCTGCTATTAGCTTACACTGGAAACCTTTTTTCTTTGTAAAAGCACGCTATAGAGACACCAGATATGAGTTGCAATGTGCACTGGAACAGTTCTGCAGAGCACACGCTGAAGGAAGGCCTGACACAGCCGCTTGAAGGACACTGACTGGCTGCTATTAGCTTACACTGGAAACCTTTTTTATTTGTAAAAGCACGCTACAGAGACGCCAGATAACTGGCAATGTGCACTGGAACAGTTATGCAGAGCACACACTGTAGGCCTGACAGAGCCGCTTGAAGGACACTGACTGGCTGCTATTAGCTTACACTGGAAACCTTTTTCTTTGTAAAAGCACGCTATAGACACACCAGATATGAGTGGAAATGTGCACTGGAACAGTTCTGCAGAGCACACACTGTAGGCCTGATAGAGCCGCTTGAAGGACACTGACTGGCTGCTATTAGCTTACACTGGAAACCTTTTTTCTTTGTAAAAGCACGCTATAGAGACACCAGATATGAGGGGAAATGTGCACTGGAACAGTTCTGCAGAGCACACACTGTAGGCCTGACAGAGCCGCTTGAAGGACACTGACTGGCTACTATTAGCTTACACTGGAAACCTTTTTTCTTTGTAAAAGCACGCTATAGAGACACCAGATATGAGTGGAAATGTGCACTGGAACAGTTCTGCAGAGCACACACTGTAGGTCTGACAGAGCCGCTTGAAGGACACTGACTGGCTGCTATTAGCTCACACTGGAAACCTTTTTTCTTTGTAAAAGCACGCTATAGAGACACCAGATATGAGTGGCAATGTGCACTGGCACCGGTCTGAAGAGCACACACTGTAGGCCTGACATAGACGCTTGAAGGACACTGACTGGCTGCTATTAGCTTACACTGGAAACCTTTTTTCTTTGTAAAAGCACGCTATAGAGACACCAGATATGAGTGGCAATGTGCACTGGAACAGTTCTGCAGAGCACACACTGTAGGCCTGACAGAGCCGCTTGAAGGACACTGACTGGCTGCTATTAGCTTACACTGGAAACCTTTTTTCTTTGTAAAAGCACGCTATAGAGACAACAGATATGAGTGGCAATGTGCACTGGCACCGGTCTGCAGAGCACACACTGTAGGCCTGACAGAGCCGCTTGAAGGACACTGACTGGCTGCTATTAGCTTACACTGGAAACCTTTTTTCTTTGTAAAAGCACGCTATAGAGACACCAGATATGAGTGGCAATGTGCACTGGAACAGTTCTGCAGAGCACACGCTGAAGGAAGCTTACACTGGAAACCTTTTTTCTTTGTAAAAGCACGCTATAGAGACACCAGATATGAGTGGCAATGTGCACTGGAACAGTTCTGCAGAGCACACGCTGAAGGAAGGCCTGACACAGCCGCTTGAAGGACACTGACTGGCTGCTATTAGGTTACACTGGAAACCTTTTTTATTTGTAAAAGCACGCTACAGAGACACCAGATAACTGGCAATGTGCACTGGAACAGTTCTGCATAGCACACACTGTAGGCCTGACAGAGCCGCTTGAAGGACACTGACTGGCTGCTATTAGCTTACACTGGAAACCTTTTTTATTTGTAAAAGCACGCTATAGAGATACCAGATATGATTGGCAATGTGCACTGGAACAGTTCTGCAGAGCACACACTGTAGGCCTGACAGAGCTGCTTGAAGGACACTTACTGGCTGCTATTAGCTTACACTGGAAACCTTTTTTATTTGTAAAAGCACGCTACAGAGACACCAGATATGAGTGGCAATGTGCACTGGAACAGTTCTGCAGAGCACACACTGTAGTCCTGACAGAGCCGCTTGAAGGACACTGACTATATGCTATTAGCTTACACTGGAAACCTTTTTTCTTTGTAAAAGCACGCTATAGAGACACCAGATATGAGTGGCAATGTGCACTGGCACCGGTCTACGGAGCACACACTGTAGGCCTGAAAGAGCCGCTTGAAGGACACTGACTATATGCTATTAGCTTACACTGGAAACCTTTTTTCTTTGTAAAAGCACGCTATAGAGATACCAGATATGATTGGCAATGTGCACTGGGGCAGTTCTGCAGAGCACACACTGTAGGCCTGACAGAGCCGCTTGAAGGACACTGACTGGATGCTATTAGCTTACACTGGAAACCTTTTTTCTTTGTAAAAGCACGCTATAGAGACACCAGATATGAGTGGCAATGGGCACTGGCACCGGTTTGCAGAGCACACACTGTAGGCCTGACACAGCCGCTTGAAGGACACTGACTGGCTGCTATTAGCTTACACTGGAAACCTTTTTTCTTTGTAAAAGCACGCTATAGAGACACCAGATATGAGTGGCAATGTGCACTGGCACAGTTCTGCATAGCACATGCTGAAGGAAGGCCTGACAGAGCCGCTTGAAGGACACTGACTGGCTGCTATTAGCTTACACTGGAAACCTTTTTTCTTTGTAAAAGCATGCTATAGAGACACCAGATATGATTGGCAATGTTCACTGGAACAGTTCTGCAGAGCGCACACTGTAGGCCTGACAGAGTCGCTTGAAGGACACTGACTGGCTGCTATTAGCTTACACTGGAAACCTTTTTTCTTTGTAAAAGCACGCTATAGAGACACCAGATATGAGTGGAAATGTGCACTGGAACAGTTCTGCAGAGCACACGCTGAAGGAAGGCCTGACAGAGCCACTTGAAGGGCACTGACTGGATGCTATTAGCTCACACTGGAAACCTTTTTTCTTTGTAAAAGCATGCTATAGAGATACCAGATATGATTGGCAATGTGCACTGGGGCAGTTCTGCAGAGCACACACTGTAGGCCTGACAGAGCCGCTTGAAGGACACTGACTGGCTGCTATTAGCTCACACTGGAAACCTTTTTTCTTTGTAAAAGCACGCTATAGAGACACCAGATATGAGTGGCAATGTGCACTGGCACCGGTCTGAAGAGCACACACTGTAGGCCTGACAGAGCCGCTTGAAGGACACTGACTGGATGCTATTAGCTTACACTGGAAACCTTTTTTCTTTGTAAAAGCGTGCTATAGAGACACCAGATATGAGTGGCAATGTGCACTGGCACCGGTCTGCAGAGCACACACTGTAGGCCTCACAGAGCCGCTTGAAGGACACTGACTGGCTGCTATTAGCTTACACTGGAAACCTTTTTTCTTTGTAAAAGCACGCTATAGAGACACCAGATATGAGTGGCAATGTGCACTGGAACAGTTCTGCAGAGCACACGCTGAAGGAAGGCCTGACAGAGCCGCTTGAAGGACACTGACTGGCTGCTATTAGCTTACACTGGAAACCTTTTTTCTTTGTAAAAGCACGCTATAGAGACACCAGATATGAGTGGCAATGTGCACTGGCACAGTTCTGCATAGCACATGCTGAAGGAAGGCCTGACAGAGCCGCTTGAAGGACACTGACTGGCTGCTATTAGCTTACACTGGAAACCTTTTTTCTTTGTAAAAGCATGCTATAGAGACACCAGATATGATTGGCAATGTTCACTGGAACAGTTCTGCAGAGCGCACACTGTAGGCCTGACAGAGTCGCTTGAAGGACACTGACTGGCTGCTATTAGCTTACACTGGAAACCTTTTTTCTTTGTAAAAGCACGCTATAGAGACACCAGATATGAGTGGAAATGTGCACTGGAACAGTTCTGCAGAGCACACGCTGAAGGAAGGCCTGACAGAGCCACTTGAAGGGCACTGACTGGATGCTATTAGCTCACACTGGAAACCTTTTTTCTTTGTAAAAGCATGCTATAGAGATACCAGATATGATTGGCAATGTGCACTGGGGCAGTTCTGCAGAGCACACACTGTAGGCCTGACAGAGCCGCTTGAAGGACACTGACTGGCTGCTATTAGCTCACACTGGAAACCTTTTTTCTTTGTAAAAGCACGCTATAGAGACACCAGATATGAGTGGCAATGTGCACTGGCACCGGTCTGAAGAGCACACACTGTAGGCCTGACAGAGCCGCTTGAAGGACACTGACTGGATGCTATTAGCTTACACTGGAAACCTTTTTTCTTTGTAAAAGCGTGCTATAGAGACACCAGATATGAGTGGCAATATGCACTGGCACCGGTCTGCAGAGCACACACTGTAGGCCTCACAGAGCCGCTTGAAGGACACTGACTGGCTGCTATTAGCTTACACTGGAAACCTTTTTTCTTTGTAAAAGCACGCTATAGAGACACCAGATATGAGTGGCAATGTGCACTGGAACAGTTCTGCAGAGCACACGCTGAAGGAAGGCCTGACAGAGCCGCTTGAAGGACACTGACTGGATGCTATTAGCTTACACTGGAAACCTTTTTTCTTTGTAAAAGCATGCTATAGAGACACCAGATATGAGTGGCAATGTGCACTGGCACCGGTCTGCAGAGCACACACTGTAGGCCTCACAGAGCCGCTTGAAGGACACTGACTGGCTGCTATTAGCTTACACTGGAAACCTTTTTTCTTTGTAAAAGCACGCTATAGAGACACCAGATATGAGTGGCAATGTGCACTGGAACAGTTCTGCAGAGCACACGCTGAAGGAAGGCCTGACACAGCCGCTTGAAGGACACTGACTGGCTGCTATTAGCTTACACTGGAAACCTTTTTTATTTGTAAAAGCACGCTACAGAGACACCAGATAACTGGCAATGTGCACTGGAACAGTTCTGCAGAGCACACACTGTAGGCCTGACAGAGCCGCTTGAAGGACACTGACTGGCTGCTATTAGCTTACACTGGAAACCTTTTTTCTTTGTAAAAGCACGCTATAGAGTCACCAGATATGAGTGGCAATGTGCACAGGCACCGGTCTGCAGAGCGCACACTGTAGGCCTGACAGAGTCGCTTGAAGGACACTGACTGGCTGCTATTAGCTTACACTGGAAACCTTTTTTCTTTGTAAAAGCACGCTATAGAGACACCAGATATGAGTGGAAATGTGCACTGGAACAGTTCTGCAGAGCACACGCTGAAGGAAGGCCTGACAGAGCCACTTGAAGGGCACTGACTGGATGCTATTAGCTCACACTGGAAACCTTTTTTCTTTGTAAAAGCATGCTATAGAGATACCAGATATGATTGGCAATGTGCACTGGGGCAGTTCTGCAGAGCACACACTGTAGGCCTGACAGAGCCGCTTGAAGGACACTGACTGGCTGCTATTAGCTCACACTGGAAACCTTTTTTCTTTGTAAAAGCACGCTATAGAGACACCAGATATGAGTGGCAATGTGCACTGGCACCGGTCTGAAGAGCACACACTGTAGGCCTGACAGAGCCGCTTGAAGGACACTGACTGGATGCTATTAGCTTACACTGGAAACCTTTTTTCTTTGTAAAAGCGTGCTATAGAGACACCAGATATGAGTGGCAATATGCACTGGCACCGGTCTGCAGAGCACACACTGTAGGCCTCACAGAGCCGCTTGAAGGACACTGACTGGCTGCTATTAGCTTACACTGGAAACCTTTTTTCTTTGTAAAAGCACGCTATAGAGACACCAGATATGAGTGGCAATGTGCACTGGAACAGTTCTGCAGAGCACACGCTGAAGGAAGGCCTGACAGAGCCGCTTGAAGGACACTGACTGGATGCTATTAGCTTACACTGGAAACCTTTTTTCTTTGTAAAAGCATGCTATAGAGACACCAGATATGAGTGGCAATGTGCACTGGCACCGGTCTGCAGAGCACACACTGTAGGCCTCACAGAGCCGCTTGAAGGACACTGACTGGCTGCTATTAGCTTACACTGGAAACCTTTTTTCTTTGTAAAAGCACGCTATAGAGACACCAGATATGAGTGGCAATGTGCACTGGAACAGTTCTGCAGAGCACACGCTGAAGGAAGGCCTGACACAGCCGCTTGAAGGACACTGACTGGCTGCTATTAGCTTACACTGGAAACCTTTTTTATTTGTAAAAGCACGCTACAGAGACACCAGATAACTGGCAATGTGCACTGGAACAGTTCTGCAGAGCACACACTGTAGGCCTGACAGAGCCGCTTGAAGGACACTGACTGGCTGCTATTAGCTTACACTGGAAACCTTTTTTCTTTGTAAAAGCACGCTATAGAGTCACCAGATATGAGTGGCAATGTGCACAGGCACCGGTCTGCAGAGCACACACTGTAGTCCTGACAGAGCCGCTTGAAGGACACTGACTATATGCTATTAGCTTACACTGGAAACCTTTTTTCTTTGTAAAAGCACGCTATAGAGACACCAGATATGAGTGGCAATGTGCACTGGCACCGGTCTACAGAGCACACACTGTAGGCCTGAAAGAGCCGCTTGAAGGAAACTGACTGGATGCTATTAGCTTACACTGGAAACCTTTTTTCTTTGTAAAAGCATGCTATAGAGACACCAGATATGAGTGGCAATGTGCACTGGCACCGGTCTGCAGAGCACACACTGTAGGCCTGACAGAGCCGCTTGAAGGACACTGACTGGCTGCTATTAGCTTACACTGAAAACCTTTTTTCTTTGTAAAAGCACGCTATAGAGACACCAGATATGAGTGGCAATGTGCACTGGAACAGTTCTGCAGAGCACACGCTGAAGGAAGGCCTGACACAGCCGCTTGAAGGACACTGACTGGCTGCTATTAGCTTACACTGGAAACCTTTTTTATTTGTAAAAGCACGCTACAGAGACACCAGATAACTGGCAATGTGCACTGGAACAGTTCTGCAGAGCACACACTGTAGGCCTGACAGAGCCGCTTGAAGGACACTGACTGGATGCTATTAGCTTACACTGGAAACCTTTTTTCTTTGTAAAAGCACGCTATAGAGACACCAGATATGAGTGGCAATGTGCACTGGCACCGGTTTGCAGAGCACACACTGTAGGCCTGACACAGCCGCTTGAAGGACACTGACTGGCTGCTATTAGCTTACACTGGAAACCTTTTTTCTTTGTAAAAGCACGCTATAGAGACACCAGATATGAGTGGCAATGTGCACTGGCACAGTTCTGCATAGCACATGCTGAAGGAAGGCCTGACAGAGCCGCTTGAAGGACACTGACTGGCTGCTATTAGCTTACACTGGAAACCTTTTTTCTTTGTAAAAGCACGCTATAGAGACACCAGATATGATTGGCAATGTTCACTGGAACAGTTCTGCTTGTAGGCCTGACAGAGTCGCTTGAAGGACACTGACTGGCTGCTATTAGCTTACACTGGAAACCTTTTTTATTTGTAAAAGCACACTATAGAGATACCAGATATGATTGGCAATGTGCACTGGAACAGTTCTGCAGAGCACACACTGTAGGCCTCACAGAGCCGCTTGAAGGACACTGACTGAATGCTATTAGCTTACACTGGAATGCTTTTTTCTTTGTAAAAGCACGCTATAGAGACACCAGATATGAGTGGCAATGTGCACTGGCACCGGTCTGCAGAGCACACACTGTAGGCCTGACACAGCCGCTTGAAGGACACTGACTGGCTGCTATTAGCTTACACTGGAAACCTTTTTTCTTTGTAAAAGCACGCTATAGAGACACCAGATATGAGTTGCAATGTGCACTGGAACAGTTCTGCAGAGCACACGCTGAAGGAAGGCCTGACACAGCCGCTTGAAAGACACTGACTGGCTGCTATTAGCTTACACTGGAAACCTTTTGTATCTGTAAAAGCACGCTACAGAGACACCAGATAACTGGCAATGTGCACTGGAACAGTTCTGCAGAGCACACACTGTAGGCCTGACAGAGCCGCTTGAAGGACACTGACTGGCTGCTATTAGCTTACACTGGAAACCTTTTTCTTTGTAAAAGCACGCTATAGAGACACCATATATGAGTGGAAATGTGCACTGGAACAGTTCTGCAGAGCACACACTGTAGGCCTGACAGAGCCGCTTGAAGGACACTGACTGGCTGCTATTAGCTTACACTGGAAACCTTTTTTCTTTGTAAAAGCACGCTATAGAGACACCAGATATGAGGGGAAATGTGCACTGGAACAGTTCTGCAGAGCACACACTGTAGGCCTGACAGAGCCGCTTGAAGGACACTGACTGGCTGCTATTAGCTTACACTGGAAACCTTTTTTCTTTGTAAAAGCACGCTATAGAAACACCAGATATGAGTGGA
Organism: Pelobates fuscus; assembly: GCF_036172605.1. Classification (NCBI taxonomy): domain Eukaryota; kingdom Metazoa; phylum Chordata; class Amphibia; order Anura; family Pelobatidae; genus Pelobates; species Pelobates fuscus. The sequence continues at coordinate 266,714,200 of NC_086318.1, read as the reverse complement.
AATGTGCACTGGAACAGTTCTGCAGAGCACACACTGTAGGCCTGACAGAGCCGCTTGAAGGACACTGACTGGCTGCTATTAGCTTACACTGGAAACCTTTTTTCTTTGTAAAAGCACGCTATAGAGACACCAGATATGAGTGGCAATGTGCACTGGCACCGGTCTGCAGAGCACACACTGTAGGCCTTACATAGACGCTTGAAGGACACTGACTGGCTGCTATTAGCTTACACTGGAAACCTTTTTTCTTTGTAAAAGCACGCTATAGAGACACCAGATATGAGAGGCAATGTGCACTGGAACAGTTCTGCAGAGCACACGCTGAAGGAAGGCCTGACACAGCCGCTTGAAGGACACTGATTGGCTGCTATTAGCTTACACTGGAAACCTTATTTATTTGTAAAAGCACGCTACAGAGACACCAGATAACTGGCAATGTGCACTGGAACAGTTCTGCAGAGCACACACTGTAGGCCTGAAAGAGACGCTTGAAGGACACTGACTGGCTGCTATTAGCTTACACTGGAAACCTTTTTTCTTTGTAAAATAACGCTATAGAGACACCAGATATGAGTGGAAATGTGCACTGGAACAGTTCTGCAGAGCACACACTGTAGGCCTGACAGAGCCGCTTGAAGGACACTGACTGGCTGCTATTAGCTTACACTGGAAACCTTTTTTATTTGTAAAAGCACGCTATAGAGATACCAGATATGATTGGCAATGTGCACTGGAACAGTTCTGCAGAGCACACACTGTAGGCCTTACAGAGCCGCTTGAAGGACACTGACTGGATGCTATTAGCTTACACTGGAAACCTTTTTTATTTGTAAAAGCACGCTACAGAGACACCAGATAACTGGCAATGTGCACTGGAACAGTTCTGCAGAGTACACACTGTAGGCCTTACAGAGCCGCTTGAAGGACACTGACTGGATGCTATTAGCTTACACTGGAAACCTTTTTTATTTGTAAAAGCACGCTATAGAGACACCAGATATGAGTGGAAATGTGCACTGGAACAGTTCTGCAGAGCACACACTGTAGGCCTGACAGAGCCGCTTGAAGGACACTGACTGGCTACTATTAGCTTACACTGGAAACCTTTTTTATTTGTAAAAGCACGCTATAGAGATACCAGATATGATTGGCAATGTGCACTGGAACAGTTCTGCAGAGCACACACTGTAGGCCTCACAGAGCCGCTTGAAGGACACTGACTGAATGCTATTAGCTTACACTGGAATCCTTTTTTCTTTCTAAAAGCACGCTATAGAGACACCAGATATGAGTGGCAATGTGCACTGGCACCGGTCTGCCGAGCACACACTTTTTCTTTGTAAAAGCACGCTATAGAGACACCAGATATGAGTTGCAATGTGCGCTGGAACAGTTCTGCAGAGCACACGCTGAAGGAAGGCCGCTTGAAGGACACTGACTGGCTGCTATTAGCTTACACTGGAAACCTTTTTTATTTGTAAAAGCACGCTACAGAGACACCAGATAACTGGCAATGTGCACTGGAACAGTTATGCAGAGCACACACTGTAGGCCTTACATAGACGCTTGAAGGACACTGACTGGCTGCTATTAGCTTACACTGGAAACCTTTTTTCTTTGTAAAAGCACGCTATAGAGACACCAGATATGAGAGGCAATGTGCACTGGAACAGTTCTGCAGAGCACACACTGTAGGCCTTACATAGACGCTTGAAGGACACTGACTGGCTGCTATTAGCTTACACTGGAAACCTTTTTTCTTTGTAAAAGCACGCTATAGAGACACCAGATATGAGATGCAATGTGCACTGGAACAGTTCTGCAGAGCACACGCTGAAGGAAGGCCTGACACAGCCGCTTGAAGGACACTGATTGGCTGCTATTAGCTTACACTGGAAACCTTATTTATTTGTAAAAGCACGCTACAGAGACACCAGATAACTGGCAATGTGCACTGGAACAGTTCTGCAGAGCACACACTGTAGGCCTGAAAGAGACGCTTGAAGGACACTGACTGGCTGCTATTAGCTTACACTGGAAACCTTTTTTCTTTGTAAAATAACGCTATAGAGACACCAGATATGAGTGGAAATGTGCACTGGAACAGTTCTGCAGAGCACACACTGTAGGCCTGACAGAGCCGCTTGAAGGACACTGACTGGCTGCTATTAGCTTACACTGGAAACCTTTTTTATTTGTAAAAGCACGCTATAGAGATACCAGATATGATTGGCAATGTGCACTGGAACAGTTCTGCAGAGCACACACTGTAGGCCTTACAGAGCCGCTTGAAGGACACTGACTGGATGCTATTAGCTTACACTGGAAACCTTTTTTATTTGTAAAAGCACGCTACAGAGACACCAGATAACTGGCAATGTGCACTGGAACAGTTCTGCAGAGCACACACTGTAGGCCTGAAAGAGCCGCTTGAAGGAAACTGACTGGATGCTATTAGCTTACACTGGAAACCTTTTTTCTTTGTAAAAGCATGCTATAGAGATAACTGGCAATGTGCACTGGAACAGTTCTGCAGAGCACACACTGTAGGCCTGACAGAGCCGCTTGAAGGACACTGACTGGCTGCTATTAGCTTACACTGGAAACCTTTTTTCTTTGTAAAAGCACGCTATAGAGACACCAGATATGAGTGGAAATGTGCACTGGAACAGTTCTGCAGAGCACACACTGTAGGCCTGACAGAGCCGCTTGAAGGACACTGACTGGCTACTATTAGCTTACACTGGAAACCTTTTTTATTTGTAAAAGCACGCTATAGAGATACCAGATATGATTGGCAATGTGCACTGGAACAGTTCTGCAGAGCACACACTGTAGGCCTCACAGAGCCGCTTGAAGGACACTGACTGAATGCTATTAGCTTACACTGGAATCCTTTTTTCTTTCTAAAAGCACGCTATAGAGACACCAGATATGAGTGGCAATGTGCACTGGCACCGGTCTGCCGAGCACACACTTTTTCTTTGTAAAAGCACGCTATAGAGACACCAGATATGAGTTGCAATGTGCGCTGGAACAGTTCTGCAGAGCACACGCTGAAGGAAGGCCGCTTGAAGGACACTGACTGGCTGCTATTAGCTTACACTGGAAACCTTTTTTATTTGTAAAAGCACGCTACAGAGACACCAGATAACTGGCAATGTGCACTGGAACAGTTATGCAGAGCACACACTGTAGGCCTTACATAGACGCTTGAAGGACACTGACTGGCTGCTATTAGCTTACACTGGAAACCTTTTTTCTTTGTAAAAGCACGCTATAGAGACACCAGATATGAGAGGCAATGTGCACTGGAACAGTTCTGCAGAGCACACACTGTAGGCCTTACATAGACGCTTGAAGGACACTGACTGGCTGCTATTAGCTTACACTGGAAACCTTTTTTCTTTGTAAAAGCACGCTATAGAGACACCAGATATGAGATGCAATGTGCACTGGAACAGTTCTGCAGAGCACACGCTGAAGGAAGGCCTGACACAGCCGCTTGAAGGACACTGATTGGCTGCTATTAGCTTACACTGGAAACCTTATTTATTTGTAAAAGCACGCTACAGAGACACCAGATAACTGGCAATGTGCACTGGAACAGTTCTGCAGAGCACACACTGTAGGCCTGAAAGAGACGCTTGAAGGACACTGACTGGCTGCTATTAGCTTACACTGGAAACCTTTTTTCTTTGTAAAATAACGCTATAGAGACACCAGATATGAGTGGAAATGTGCACTGGAACAGTTCTGCAGAGCACACACTGTAGGCCTGACAGAGCCGCTTGAAGGACACTGACTGGCTGCTATTAGCTTACACTGGAAACCTTTTTTATTTGTAAAAGCACGCTATAGAGATACCAGATATGATTGGCAATGTGCACTGGAACAGTTCTGCAGAGCACACACTGTAGGCCTTACAGAGCCGCTTGAAGGACACTGACTGGATGCTATTAGCTTACACTGGAAACCTTTTTTATTTGTAAAAGCACGCTACAGAGACACCAGATAACTGGCAATGTGCACTGGAACAGTTCTGCAGAGCACACACTGTAGGCCTGAAAGAGCCGCTTGAAGGAAACTGACTGGATGCTATTAGCTTACACTGGAAACCTTTTTTCTTTGTAAAAGCATGCTATAGAGATAACTGGCAATGTGCACTGGAACAGTTCTGCAGAGCACACACTGTAGGCCTGACAGAGCCGCTTGAAGGACACTGACTGGCTGCTATTAGCTTACACTGGAAACCTTTTTTCTTTGTAAAAGCACGCTATAGAGACACCAGATATGAGTGGAAATGTGCACTGGAACAGTTCTGCAGAGCACACACTGTAGGCCTGACAGAGCCGCTTGAAGGACACTGACTGGCTACTATTAGCTTACACTGGAAACCTTTTTTATTTGTAAAAGCACGCTATAGAGATACCAGATATGATTGGCAATGTGCACTGGAACAGTTCTGCAGAGCACACACTGTAGGCCTCACAGAGCCGCTTGAAGGACACTGACTGAATGCTATTAGCTTACACTGGAATCCTTTTTTCTTTCTAAAAGCACGCTATAGAGACACCAGATATGAGTGGCAATGTGCACTGGCACCGGTCTGCCGAGCACACACTTTTTCTTTGTAAAAGCACGCTATAGAGACACCAGATATGAGTTGCAATGTGCGCTGGAACAGTTCTGCAGAGCACACGCTGAAGGAAGGCCGCTTGAAGGACACTGACTGGCTGCTATTAGCTTACACTGGAAACCTTTTTTATTTGTAAAAGCACGCTACAGAGACACCAGATAACTGGCAATGTGCACTGGAACAGTTATGCAGAGCACACACTGTAGGCCTGACAGAGCCGCTTGAAGGACACTGACTGGCTGCTATTAGCTTACACTGGAAACCTTTTTCTTTGTAAAAGCACGCTATAGAGACACCAGATATGAGTGGAAATGTGCACTGGAACAGTTCTGCAGAGCACACACTGTAGGCCTGATAGAGCCGCTTGAAGGACACTGACTGGCTGCTATTAGCTTACACTGGAAACCTTTTTTCTTTGTAAAAGCACGCTATAGAGACACCAGATATGAGGGGAAATGTGCACTGGAACAGTTCTGCAGAGCACACACTGTAGGCCTGACAGAGCCGCTTGAAGGACACTGACTGGCTACTATTAGCTTACACTGGAAACCTTTTTTCTTTGTAAAAGCACGCTATAGAGACACCAGATATGAGTGGAAATGTGCACTGGAACAGTTCTGCAGAGAACACACTGTAGGCCTGACAGAGCCGCTTGAAGGACACTGACTGGCTGCTATTAGCTCACACTGGAAACCTTTTTTCTTTGTAAAAGCACGCTATAGAGACACCAGATATGAGTGGCAATGTGCACTGGCACCGGTCTGAAGAGCACACACTGTAGGCCTGACATAGACGCTTGAAGGACACTGACTGGCTGCTATTAGCTTTCACTGGAAACCTTTTTTCTTTGTAAAAGCACACTATAGAGACACCAGATATGAGTGGCAATGTGCACTGGAACAGTTCTGCAGAGCACACACTGTAGGCCTGACAGAGCCGCTTGAAGGACACTGACTGGCTGCTATTAGCTTACACTGGAAACCTTTTTTCTTTGTAAAAGCACGCTATAGAGACAACAGATATGAGTGGCAATGTGCACTGGCACCGGTCTGCAGAGCACACACTGTAGGCCTGACAGAGCCGCTTGAAGGACACTGACTGGCTGCTATTAGCTCACACTGGAAACCTTTTTTCTTTGTAAAAGCACGCTATAGAGACACCAGATATGAGTGGCAATGTGCACTGGCACCGGTCTGAAGAGCACACACTGTAGGCCTGACATAGACGCTTGAAGGACACTGACTGGCTGCTATTAGCTTTCACTGGAAACCTTTTTTCTTTGTAAAAGCACACTATAGAGACACCAGATATGAGTGGCAATGTGCACTGGAACAGTTCTGCAGAGCACACACTGTAGGCCTGACAGAGCCGCTTGAAGGACACTGACTGGCTGCTATTAGCTTACACTGGAAACCTTTTTTCTTTGTAAAAGCACGCTATAGAGACAACAGATATGAGTGGCAATGTGCACTGGCACCGGTCTGCAGAGCACACACTGTAGGCCTGACAGAGCCGCTTGAAGGACACTGACTGGCTGCTATTAGCTCACACTGGAAACCTTTTTTCTTTGTAAAAGCACGCTATAGAGACACCAGATATGAGTGGCAATGTGCACTGGCACCGGTCTGAAGAGCACACACTGTAGGCCTGACAGAGCCGCTTGAAGGACACTGACTGGATGCTATTAGCTTACACTGGAAACCTTTTTTCTTTGTAAAAGCGTGCTATAGAGACACCAGATATGAGTGGCAATGTGCACTGGCACCGGTCTGCAGAGCACACACTGTAGGCCTCACAGAGCCGCTTGAAGGACACTGACTGGCTGCTATTAGCTTACACTGGAAACCTTTTTTCTTTGTAAAAGCACGCTATAGAGACACCAGATATGAGTGGCAATGTGCACTGGAACAGTTCTGCAGAGCACACGCTGAAGGAAGGCCTGACAGAGCCGCTTGAAGGACACTGACTGGATGCTATTAGCTTACACTGGAAACCTTTTTTCTTTGTAAAAGCATGCTATAGAGACACCAGATATGAGTGGCAATGTGCACTGGCACCGGTCTGCAGAGCACACACTGTAGGCCTCACAGAGCCGCTTGAAGGACACTGACTGGCTGCTATTAGCTTACACTGGAAACCTTTTTTCTTTGTAAAAGCACGCTATAGAGACACCAGATATGAGTGGCAATGTGCACTGGAACAGTTCTGCAGAGCACACGCTGAAGGAAGGCCTGACACAGCCGCTTGAAGGACACTGACTGGCTGCTATTAGCTTACACTGGAAACCTTTTTTATTTGTAAAAGCACGCTACAGAGACACCAGATAACTGGCAATGTGCACTGGAACAGTTCTGCAGAGCACACACTGTAGGCCTGACAGAGCCGCTTGAAGGACACTGACTGGCTGCTATTAGCTTACACTGGAAACCTTTTTTCTTTGTAAAAGCACGCTATAGAGTCACCAGATATGAGTGGCAATGTGCACAGGCACCGGTCTGCAGAGCACACACTGTAGTCCTGACAGAGCCGCTTGAAGGACACTGACTATATGCTATTAGCTTACACTGGAAACCTTTTTTCTTTGTAAAAGCACGCTATAGAGACACCAGATATGAGTGGCAATGTGCACTGGCACCGGTCTACGGAGCACACACTGTAGGCCTGAAAGAGCCGCTTGAAGGAAACTGACTGGATGCTATTAGCTTACACTGGAAACCTTTTTTCTTTGTAAAAGCATGCTATAGAGACACCAGATATGAGTGGCAATGTGCACTGGCACCGGTCTGCAGAGCACACACTGTAGGCCTGACAGAGCCGCTTGAAGGACACTGACTGGCTGCTATTAGCTTACACTGAAAACCTTTTTTCTTTGTAAAAGCACGCTATAGAGACACCAGATATGAGTGGCAATGTGCACTGGAACAGTTCTGCAGAGCACACGCTGAAGGAAGGCCTGACACAGCCGCTTGAAGGACACTGACTGGCTGCTATTAGCTTACACTGGAAACCTTTTTTATTTGTAAAAGCACGCTACAGAGACACCAGATAACTGGCAATGTGCACTGGAACAGTTCTGCAGAGCACACACTGTAGGCCTGACAGAGCCGCTTGAAGGACACTGACTGGATGCTATTAGCTTACACTGGAAACCTTTTTTCTTTGTAAAAGCACGCTATAGAGACACCAGATATGAGTGGCAATGTGCACTGGCACCGGTTTGCAGAGCACACACTGTAGGCCTGACACAGCCGCTTGAAGGACACTGACTGGCTGCTATTAGCTTACAATGGAAACCTTTTTTCTTTGTAAAAGCACGCTATAGAGACACCAGATATGAGTGGCAATGTGCACTGGCACAGTTCTGCATAGCACATGCTGAAGGAAGGCCTGACAGAGCCGCTTGAAGGACACTGACTGGCTGCTATTAGCTTACACTGGAAACCTTTTTTCTTTGTAAAAGCACGCTATAGAGACACCAGATATGATTGGCAATGTTCACTGGAACAGTTCTGCAGAGCACACACTGTAGGCCTGACAGAGTCGCTTGAAGGACACTGACTGGCTGCTATTAGCTTACACTGGAAACCTTTTTTCTTTGTAAAAGCACGCTACAGAGACACCAGATATGAGTGGCAATGTGCACTGGAACAGTTCTGCAGAGCACACGCTGAAGGAAGGCCTGACAGAGCCACTTGAAGGGCACTGACTGGATGCTATTAGCTCACACTGGAAACCTTTTTTCTTTGTAAAAGCATGCTATAGAGATACCAGATATGATTGGCAATGTGCACTGGGGCAGTTCTGCAGAGCACACACTGTAGGCCTGACAGAGCCGCTTGAAGGACACTGACTGGCTGCTATTAGCTCACACTGGAAACCTTTTTTCTTTGTAAAAGCACGCTATAGAGACACCAGATATGAGTGGCAATGTGCACTGGCACCGGTTTGAAGAGCACACACTGTAGGCCTGACAGAGCCGCTTGAAGGACACTGACTGGATGCTATTAGCTTACACTGGAAACCTTTTTTCTTTGTAAAAGCATGCTATAGAGACACCAGATATGAGTGGCAATGTGCACTGGCACCGGTCTGCAGAGCACACACTGTAGGCCTCACAGAGCCGCTTGAAGGACACTGACTGGCTGCTATTAGCTTACACTGGAAACCTTTTTTCTTTGTAAAAGCACGCTATAGAGACACCAGATATGAGTGGCAATGTGCACTGGAACAGTTCTGCAGAGCACACGCTGAAGGAAGGCCTGACAGAGCCGCTTGAAGGACACTGACTGGATGCTATTAGCTTACACTGGAAACCTTTTTTCTTTGTAAAAGCATGCTATAGAGACACCAGATATGAGTGGCAATGTGCACTGGCACCGGTCTGCAGAGCACACACTGTAGGCCTCACAGAGCCGCTTGAAGGACACTGACTGGCTGCTATTAGCTTACACTGGAAACCTTTTTTCTTTGTAAAAGCACGCTATAGAGACACCAGATATGAGTGGCAATGTGCACTGGAACAGTTCTGCAGAGCACACGCTGAAGGAAGGCCTGACACAGCCGCTTGAAGGACACTGACTGGCTGCTATTAGCTTACACTGGAAACCTTTTTTATTTGTAAAAGCACGCTACAGAGACACCAGATAACTGGCAATGTGCACTGGAACAGTTCTGCAGAGCACACACTGTAGGCCTGACAGAGCCGCTTGAAGGACACTGACTGGCTGCTATTAGCTTACACTGGAAACCTTTTTTATTTGTAAAAGCACGCTATAGAGATACCAGATATGATTGGCAATGTGCACTGGAACAGTTCTGCAGAGCACACACTGTAGGCCTGACAGAGCCGCTTGAAGGACACTGACTGGATGCTATTAGCTTACACTGGAAACCTTTTTTCTTTGTAAAAGCACGCTATAGAGACACCAGATATGAGTGGCAATGTGCACTGGCACCGGTCTGCAGAGCACACACTGTAGTCCTGACAGAGCCGCTTGAAGGACACTGACTATATGCTATTAGCTTACACTGGAAACCTTTTTTCTTTGTAAAAGCACGCTATAGAGACACCAGATATGAGTGGCAATGTCCACTGGCACCGGTCTACGGAGCACACACTGTAGGCCTGAAAGAGCCGCTTGAAGGACACTGACTGGATGCTATTAGCTTACACTGGAAACCTTTTTTATTTGTAAAAGCATGCTATAGAGACACCAGATATGAGTGGCAATGTGCACTGGCACCGGTCTGCAGAGCACACACTGTAGGCCTGACAGAGCCGCTTGAAGGACACTGACTGGCTGCTATTAGCTTACACTGGAAACCTTTTTTATTTGTAAAAGCACACTATAGAGATACCAGATATGATTGGCAATGTGCACTGGAACAGTTCTGCAGAGCACACACTGTAGGCCTCACAGAGCCGCTTGAAGGACACTGACTGAATGCTATTAGCTTACACTGGAATGCTTTTTTCTTTGTAAAAGCACGCTATAGAGACACCAGATATGAGTGGCAATGTGCACTGGCACCGGTCTGCAGAGCACACACTGTAGGCCTGACACAGCCGCTTGAAGGACACTGACTGGCTGCTATTAGCTTACACTGGAAACCTTTTTTCTTTGTAAAAGCACGCTATAGAGACACCAGATATGAGTTGCAATGTGCACTGGAACAGTTCTGCAGAGCACACGCTGAAGGAAGGCCTGACACAGCCGCTTGAAAGACACTGACTGGCTGCTATTAGCTTACACTGGAAACCTTTTGTATCTGTAAAAGCACGCTACAGAGACACCAGATAACTGGCAATGTGCACTGGAACAGTTCTGCAGAGCACACACTGTAGGCCTGACAGAGCCGCTTGAAGGACACTGACTGGCTGCTATTAGCTTACACTGGAAACCTTTTTCTTTGTAAAAGCACGCTATAGAGACACCATATATGAGTGGAAATGTGCACTGGAACAGTTCTGCAGAGCACACACTGTAGGCCTGACAGAGCCGCTTGAAGGACACTGACTGGCTGCTATTAGCTTACACTGGAAACCTTTTTTCTTTGTAAAAGCACGCTATAGAGACACCAGATATGAGGGGAAATGTGCACTGGAACAGTTCTGCAGAGCACACACTGTAGGCCTGACAGAGCCGCTTGAAGGACACTGACTGGCTGCTATTAGCTTACACTGGAAACCTTTTTTCTTTGTAAAAGCACGCTATAGAAACACCAGATATGAGTGGAAATGTGCACTGGAACAGTTCTGCAGAGCACACACTGTAGGCCTGACAGAGCCGCTTGAAGGACACTGACTGGCTGCTATTAGCTTACACTGGAAACCTTTTTTCTTTGTAAAAGCACGCTATAGAGACACCAGATATGAGTGGCAATGTGCACTGGCACCGGTCTGCAGAGCACACACTGTAGGCCTTACATAGACGCTTGAAGGACACTGACTGGCTGCTATTAGCTCACACTGGAAACCTTTTTTCTTTGTAAAAGCACGCTATAGAGACACCAGATATGAGTGGCAATGTGCACTGGCACCGGTTTGAAGAGCACACACTGTAGGCCTGACAGAGCCGCTTGAAGGACACTGACTGGATGCTATTAGCTTACACTGGAAACCTTTTTTATTTGTAAAAGCACGCTACAGAGACACCAGATAACTGGCAATGTGCACTGGAACAGTTCTGCAGAGCACACACTGTAGGCCTGACAGAGCCGCTTGAAGGACACTGACTGGCTGCTATTAGCTTACACTGGAAACCTTTTTCTTTGTAAAAGCACGCTATAGAGACACCATATATGAGTGGAAATGTGCACTGGAACAGTTCTGCAGAGCACACACTGTAGGCCTGACAGAGCCGCTTGAAGGACACTGACTGGCTGCTATTAGCTTACACTGGAAACCTTTTTTCTTTGTAAAAGCACGCTATAGAGACACCAGATATGAGGGGAAATGTGCACTGGAACAGTTCTGCAGAGCACACACTGTAGGCCTGACAGAGCCGCTTGAAGGACACTGACTGGCTGCTATTAGCTTACACTGGAAACCTTTTTTCTTTGTAAAAGCACGCTATAGAAACACCAGATATGAGTGGAAATGTGCACTGGAACAGTTCTGCAGAGCACACACTGTAGGCCTGACAGAGCCGCTTGAAGGACACTGACTGGCTGCTATTAGCTTACACTGGAAACCTTTTTTCTTTGTAAAAGCACGCTATAGAGACACCAGATATGAGTTGCAATGTGCACTGGCACCGGTCTGCAGAGCACACACTGTAGGCCTTACATAGACGCTTGAAGGACACTGACTGGCTGCTATTAGCTTACACTGGAAACCTTTTTTCTTTGTAAAAGCACGCTATAGAGACACCAGATATGAGAGGCAATGTGCACTGGAACAGTTCTGCAGAGCACACGCTGAAGGAAGGCCTGACACAGCCGCTTGAAGGACACTGATTGGCTGCTATTAGCTTACACTGGAAACCTTATTTATTTGTAAAAGCACGCTACAGAGACACCAGATAACTGGCAATGTGCACTGGAACAGTTCTGCAGAGCACACACTGTAGGCCTGAAAGAGACGCTTGAAGGACACTGACTGGCTGCTATTAGCTTACACTGGAAACCTTTTTTCTTTGTAAAATAACGCTATAGAGACACCAGATATGAGTGGAAATGTGCACTGGAACAGTTCTGCAGAGCACACACTGTAGGCCTGACAGAGCCGCTTGAAGGACACTGACTGGCTGCTATTAGCTTACACTGGAAACCTTTTTTATTTGTAAAAGCACGCTATAGAGATACCAGATATGATTGGCAATGTGCACTGGAACAGTTCTGCAGAGCACACACTGTAGGCCTTACAGAGCCGCTTGAAGGACACTGACTGGATGCTATTAGCTTACACTGGAAACCTTTTTTATTTGTAAAAGCACGCTACAGAGACACCAGATAACTGGCAATGTGCACTGGAACAGTTCTGCAGAGTACACACTGTAGGCCTTACAGAGCCGCTTGAAGGACACTGACTGGATGCTATTAGCTTACACTGGAAACCTTTTTTATTTGTAAAAGCACGCTACAGAGATAACTGGCAATGTGCACTGGAACAGTTCTGCAGAGCACACACTGTAGGCCTGACAGAGCCGCTTGAAGGACACTGACTGGCTGCTATTAGCTTACACTGGAAACCTTTTTTCTTTGTAAAAGCACGCTATAGAGACACCAGATATGAGTGGAAATGTGCACTGGAACAGTTCTGCAGAGCACACACTGTAGGCCTGACAGAGCCGCTTGAAGGACACTGACTGGCTGCTATTAGCTTACACTGGAAACCTTTTTTATTTGTAAAAGCACGCTATAGAGATACCAGATATGATTGGCAATGTGCACTGGAACAGTTCTGCAGAGCACACACTGTAGGCCTCACAGAGCCGCTTGAAGGACACTGACTGAATGCTATTAGCTTACACTGGAATCCTTTTTTCTTTCTAAAAGCACGCTATAGAGACACCAGATATGAGTGGCAATGTGCACTGGCACCGGTCTGCCGAGCACACACTTTTTCTTTGTAAAAGCACGCTATAGAGACACCAGATATGAGTTGCAATGTGCGCTGGAACAGTTCTGCAGAGCACACGCTGAAGGAAGGCCGCTTGAAGGACACTGACTGGCTGCTATTAGCTTACACTGGAAACCTTTTTTATTTGTAAAAGCACGCTACAGAGACACCAGATAACTGGCAATGTGCACTGGAACAGTTATGCAGAGCACACACTGTAGGCCTGACAGAGCCGCTTGAAGGACACTGACTGGCTGCTATTAGCTTACACTGGAAACCTTTTTCTTTGTAAAAGCACGCTATAGAGACACCAGATATGAGTGGAAATGTGCACTGGAACAGTTCTGCAGAGCACACACTGTAGGCCTGATAGAGCCGCTTGAAGGACACTGACTGGCTGCTATTAGCTTACACTGGAAACCTTTTTTCTTTGTAAAAGCACGCTATAGAGACACCAGATATGAGGGGAAATGTGCACTGGAACAGTTCTGCAGAGCACACACTGTAGGCCTGACAGAGCCGCTTGAAGGACACTGACTGGCTACTATTAGCTTACACTGGAAACCTTTTTTCTTTGTAAAAGCACGCTATAGAGACACCAGATATGAGTGGAAATGTGCACTGGAACAGTTCTGCAGAGAACACACTGTAGGCCTGACAGAGCCGCTTGAAGGACACTGACTGGCTGCTATTAGCTCACACTGGAAACCTTTTTTCTTTGTAAAAGCACGCTATAGAGACACCAGATATGAGTGGCAATGTGCACTGGCACCGGTCTGAAGAGCACACACTGTAGGCCTGACATAGACGCTTGAAGGACACTGACTGGCTGCTATTAGCTTACACTGGAAACCTTTTTTCTTTGTAAAAGCACGCTATAGATACACCAGATATGAGTGGCAATGTGCACTGGAACAGTTCTGCAGAGCACACACTGTAGGCCTGACAGAGCCGCTTGAAGGACACTGACTGGCTGCTATTAGCTTACACTGGAAACCTTTTTTCTTTGTAAAAGCACGCTATAGAGACAACAGATATGAGTGGCAATGTGCACTGGCACCGGTCTGCAGAGCACACACTGTAGGCCTGACAGAGCCGCTTGAAGGACACTGACTGGCTGCTATTAGCTTACACTGGAAACCTTTTTTCTTTGTAAAAGCACGCTATAGAGACACCAGATATGAGTGGCAATGTGCACTGGAACAGTTCTGCAGAGCACACGCTGAAGGAAGGCCTGACACAGCCGCTTGAAGGACACTGACTGGCTGCTATTAGCTTACACTGGAAACCTTTTTTATTTGTAAAAGCACGCTACAGAGACACCAGATAACTGGCAATGTGCACTGGAACAGTTCTGCAGAGCACACACTGTAGGCCTGACAGAGCCGCTTGAAGGACACTGACTGGCTGCTATTAGCTTACACTGGAAACCTTTTTTCTTTGTAAAAGCACGCTATAGAGACACCAGATATTAGTGGAAATGTGCACTGGAACAGTTCTGCAGAGCCCACACTGTAGGCCTGACACAGCCGCTTGAAGGACACTCACTGGCTACTGTTAGCTTACACTGGAAACCTTTTTTATTTGTAAAAGCACGCTATAGAGATACCATATATGATTGGCAATGTGCACTGGAACAGTTCTGCAGAGCACACACTGTAGGCCTGACAGAGCCGCTTGAAGGACACTGACTGGATGCTATTAGCTTACACTGGAAACCTTTTTTATTTGTAAAAGCACGCTATAGAGATACCAGATATGATTGGCAATGTGCACTGGGGCAGTTCTGCAGAGCACACACTGTAGGCCTGACAGAGCCGCTTGAAGGACACTGACTGGCTACTATTAGCTTACACTGGAAACCTTTTTTCTTTGTAAAAGCACGCTATAGAGACACCAGATATGAGTGGAAATGTGCACTGGAACAGTTCTGCAGAGCACACACTGTAGGCCTGACAGAGCCGCTTGAAGGACACTGACTGGCTGCTATTAGCTCACACTGGAAACCTTTTTTTTTTGTAAAAGCACGCTATAGAGACACCAGATATGAGTGGCAATGTGCACTGGCACCGGTTTGCAGAGCACACACTGTAGGCCTGACACAGCCGCTTGAAGGACACTGACTGGCTGCTATTAGCTTACACTGGAAACCTTTTTTCTTTGTAAAAGCACGCTATAGAGAGACCAGATATGAGTGGCAATGTGCACTGGCACAGTTCTGCATAGCACATGCTGAAGGAAGGCCTGACAGAGCCGCTTGAAGGACACTGACTGGCTGCTATTAGCTTACACTGGAAACCTTTTTTCTTTGTAAAAGCACGCTATAGAGACACCAGATATGATTGGCAATGTTCACTGGAACAGTTCTGCAGAGCACACACTGTAGGCCTGACAGAGTCGCTTGAAGGACACTGACTGGCTGCTATTAGCTTACACTGGAAACCTTTTTTCTTTGTAAAAGCACGCTATAGAGACACCAGATATGAGTGGCAATGTGCACTGGAACAGTTCTGCAGAGCACACGCTGAAGGAAGGCCTGACACAGCCGCTTGAAGGACACTGACTGGCTGCTATTAGCTTACACTGGAAACCTTTTTTATTTGTAAAAGCATGCTACAGAGACACCAGATAACTGGCAATGTGCACTGGAACAGTTCTGCAGAGCACACACTGTAGGCCTGACAGAGCCGCTTGAAGGACACTGACTGTCTGCTATTAGCTTACACTGGAAACCTTTTTTATTTGTAAAAGCACGCTATAGAGATACCAGATATGATTGGCAATGTGCACTGGAACAGTTCTGCAGAGCACACACTGTAGGCCTGACAGAGTTGCTTGAAGGACACTGACTGGCTGCTATTAGCTTACACTGGAAACCTTTTTTATTTGTAAAAGCACGCTACAGAGACACCAGATATGAGTGGCAATGTGAACTGGAACAGTTCTGCAGAGCACACACTGTAGTCCTGACAGAGCCGCTTGAAGGACACTGACTATATGCTATTAGCTTACACTGGAAACCTTTTTTTCTTTGTAAAAGCTTGCTATAGAGACACCAGATATGAGTGGCAATGTGCACTGGCACCGGTCTACGGAGCAGACACTGTAGGCCTGAAAGAGCCGCTTGAAGGACACTGACTGGATGCTATTAGCTTACACTGGAAACCTTTTTTCTTTGTAAAAGCATGCTATAGAGACACCAGATATGAGTGGCAATGTGCACTGGCACCGGTCTGCAGAGCACACACTGTAGGCCTCACAGAGCCGCTTGAAGGACACTGACTGGCTGCTATTAGCTTACACTGGAAACCTTTTTTCTTTGTAAAAGCACGCTATAGAGACACCAGATATGAGTGGCAATGTGCACTGGAACAGTTCTGCAGAGCACACGCTGAAGGAAGGCCTGACACAGCCGCTTGAAGGACACTGACTGGCTGCTATTAGCTTACACTGGAAACCTTTTTTATTTGTAAAAGCACGCTACAGAGACACCAGATAACTGGCAATGTGCACTGGAACAGTTCTGCAGAGCACACACTGTAGGCCTGACAGAGCCGCTTGAAGGACAATGACTGGCTACTATTAGCTTACACTGGAAACCTTTTTTATTTGTAAAAGCACGCTATAGAGATACCAGATATGATTCGCAATGTGCACTGGAACAGTTCTGCAGAGCACACACTGTAGGCCTCACAGAGCCGCTTGAAGGACACTGACTGAATGCTATTAGCTTACACTGGAATCCTTTTTTCTTTGTAAAAGCACGCTATAGAGACACCAGATATGAGTGGCAATGTGCACTGGCACCGGTCTGCCGAGCACACACTGTAGGCCTGACACAGCCGCTTGAAGGACACTGACTGGCTGCTATTAGCTTACACTGGAAACCTTTTTTCTTTGTAAAAGCACGCTACAGAGACACCAGATAACTGGCAATGTGCACTGGAACAGTTATGCAGAGCACACACTGTAGGCCTGACAGAGCCGCTTGAAGGACACTGACTGGCTGCTATTAGCTTACACTGGAAACCTTTTTCTTTGTAAAAGCACGCTATAGAGACACCAGATATGAGTGGAAATGTGCACAGGAACAGTTCTGCAGAGCACACACTGTAGGCCTGATAGAGCCGCTTGAAGGACACTGACTGGCTGCTATTAGCTTACACTGGAAACCTTTTTTCTTTGTAAAAGCACGCTATAGAGACACCAGATATGAGGGGAAATGTGCACTGGAACAGTTCTGCAGAGCACACACTGTAGGCCTGACAGAGCCGCTTGAAGGACACTGACTGGCTACTATTAGCTTACACTGGAAACCTTTTTTCTTTGTAAAAGCACGCTATAGAGACACCAGATATGAGTGGAAATGTGCACTGGAACAGTTCTGCAGAGCACACACTGTAGGCCTGACAGAGCCGCTTGAAGGACACTGACTGGCTGCTATTAGCTCACACTGGAAACCTTTTTTCTTTGTAAAAGCACGCTATAGAGACACCAGATATGAGTGGCAATGTGCACTGGCACCGGTCTGAAGAGCACACACTGTAGGCCTGACAGAGCCGCTTGAAGGACACTGACTGGATGCTATTAGCTTACACTGGAAACCTTTTTTCTTTGTAAAAGCATGCTATAGAGACACCAGATATGAGTGGCAATGTGCACTGGCACCGGTCTGCAGAGCACACACTGTAGGCCTCACAGAGCCGCTTGAAGGACACTGACTGGCTGCTATTAGCTTACACTGGAAACCTTTTTTCTTTGTAAAAGCACGCTATAGAGACACCAGATATGAGTGGCAATGTGCACTGGAACAGTTCTGCAGAGCACACGCTGAAGGAAGGCCTGACAGAGCCGCTTGAAGGACACTGACTGGATGCTATTAGCTTACACTGGAAACCTTTTTTCTTTGTAAAAGCATGCTATAGAGACACCAGATATGAGTGGCAATGTGCACTGGCACCGGTCTGCAGAGCACACACTGTAGCCCTCACAGAGCCGCTTGAAGGACACTGACTGGCTGCTATTAGCTTACACTGGAAACCTTTTTTCTTTGTAAAAGCACGCTATAGAGACACCAGATATGAGTGGCAATGTGCACTGGAACAGTTCTGCAGAGCACACGCTGAAGGAAGGCCTGACACAGCCGCTTGAAGGACACTGACTGGCTGCTATTAGCTTACACTGGAAACCTTTTTTATTTGTAAAAGCACGCTACAGAGACACCAGATAACTGGCAATGTGCACTGGAACAGTTCTGCAGAGCACACACTGTAGGCCTGACAGAGCCGCTTGAAGGACACTGACTGGCTGCTATTAGCTTACACTGGAAACCTTTTTTATTTGTAAAAGCACGCTATAGAGATACCAGATATGATTGGCAATGTGCACTGGAACAGTTCTGCAGAGCACACACTGTAGGCCTGACAGAGCCGCTTGAAGGACACTGACTGGATGCTATTAGCTTACACTGGAAACCTTTTTTCTTTGTAAAAGCACGCTATAGAGACACCAGATATGAGTGGCAATGTGCACTGGCACCGGTCTGCAGAGCACACACTGTAGTCCTGACAGAGCCGCTTGAAGGACACTGACTATATGCTATTAGCTTACACTGGAAACCTTTTTTCTTTGTAAAAGCACGCTATAGAGACACCAGATATGAGTGGCAATGTGCACTGGCACCGGTCTACGGAGCACACACTGTAGGCCTGAAAGAGCCGCTTGAAGGACACTGACTGGATGCTATTAGCTTACACTGGAAACCTTTTTTCTTTGTAAAAGCATGCTATAGAGACACCAGATATGAGTGCAATGTGCACTGGCACCGGTCTGCAGAGCACACACTGTAGGCCTGACAGAGCCGCTTGAAGGACACTGACTGGCTGCTATTAGCTTACACTGGAAACCTTTTTCTTTGTAAAAGCACGCTATATAGACACCATATATGAGTGGTAATGTGCACTGGAACAGTTCTGCAGAGCACACACTGTAGGCCTGACAGAGCCGCTTGAAGGACACTGACTGGCTGCTATTAGCTTACACTGGAAACCTTTTTTCTTTGTAAAAGCACGCTATAGAGACACCAGATATGAGGGGAAATGTGCACTGGAACAGTTCTGCAGAGCACACACTGTAGGCCTGACAGAGCCGCTTGAAGGACACTGACTGGCTGCTATTAGCTTACACTGGAAACCTTTTTTCTTTGTAAAAGCACGCTATAGAGACACCAGATATGAGTGGAAATGTGCACTGGAACAGTTCTGCAGAGCACACACTGTAGGCCTGACAGAGCCGCTTGAAGGACACTGACTGGCTGCTATTAGCTTACACTGGAAACCTTTTTTCTTTGTAAAAGCACGCTATAGAGACACCAGATATGAGTGGCAATGTGCACTGGCACCGGTCTGCAGAGCACACACTGTAGGCCTTACATAGACGCTTGAAGGACACTGACTGGCTGCTATTAGCTTACACTGGAAACCTTTTTTCTTTGTAAAAGCACGCTATAGAGACACCAGATATGAGAGGCAATGTGCACTGGAACAGTTCTGCAGAGCACACGCTGAAGGAAGGCCTGACACAGCCGCTTGAAGGACACTGATTGGCTGCTATTAGCTTACACTGGAAACCTTATTTATTTGTAAAAGCACGCTACAGAGACACCAGATAACTGGCAATGTGCACTGGAACAGTTCTGCAGAGCACACACTGTAGGCCTGAAAGAGACGCTTGAAGGACACTGACTGGCTGCTATTAGCTTACACTGGAAACCTTTTTTCTTTGTAAAATAACGCTATAGAGACACCAGATATGAGTGGAAATGTGCACTGGAACAGTTCTGCAGAGCACACACTGTAGGCCTGACAGAGCCGCTTGAAGGACACTGACTGGCTGCTATTAGCTTACACTGGAAACCTTTTTTATTTGTAAAAGCACGCTATAGAGACACCAGATATGAGTTGCAATGTGCACTGGAACAGTTCTGCAGAGCACACACTGAAGGAAGGCCTGACACAGCCGCTTGAAAGACACTGACTGGCTGCTATTAGCTTACACTGGAAACCTTTTGTATCTGTAAAAGCACGCTACAGAGACACCAGATAACTGGCAATGTGCACTGGAACAGTTCTGCAGAGCACACACTGTAGGCCTGACAGAGCCGCTTGAAGGACACTGACTGGCTGCTATTAGCTTACACTGGAAACCTTTTTCTTTGTAAAAGCACGCTATATAGACACCATATATGAGTGGTAATGTGCACTGGAACAGTTCTGCAGAGCACACACTGTAGGCCTGACAGAGCCGCTTGAAGGACACTGACTGGCTGCTATTAGCTTACACTGGAAACCTTTTTTCTTTGTAAAAGCACGCTATAGAGACACCAGATATGAGGGGAAATGTGCACTGGAACAGTTCTGCAGAGCACACACTGTAGGCCTGACAGAGCCGCTTGAAGGACACTGACTGGCTGCTATTAGCTTACACTGGAAACCTTTTTTCTTTGTAAAAGCACGCTATAGAGACACCAGATATGAGTGGAAATGTGCACTGGAACAGTTCTGCAGAGCACACACTGTAGGCCTGACAGAGCCGCTTGAAGGACACTGACTGGCTGCTATTAGCTTACACTGGAAACCTTTTTTCTTTGTAAAAGCACGCTATAGAGACACCAGATATGAGTGGCAATGTGCACTGGCACCGGTCTGCAGAGCACACACTGTAGGCCTTACATAGACGCTTGAAGGACACTGACTGGCTGCTATTAGCTTACACTGGAAACCTTTTTTCTTTGTAAAAGCACGCTATAGAGACACCAGATATGAGAGGCAATGTGCACTGGAACAGTTCTGCAGAGCACACGCTGAAGGAAGGCCT
The DNA here is from genome assembly GCF_036172605.1 of Pelobates fuscus. Classification (NCBI taxonomy): domain Eukaryota; kingdom Metazoa; phylum Chordata; class Amphibia; order Anura; family Pelobatidae; genus Pelobates; species Pelobates fuscus. Next base: position 266,693,123 of record NC_086318.1, on the reverse strand, counting down.
GACACAGCCGCTTGAAGGACACTGATTGGCTGCTATTAGCTTACACTGGAAACCTTATTTATTTGTAAAAGCACGCTACAGAGACACCAGATAACTGGCAATGTGCACTGGAACAGTTCTGCAGAGCACACACTGTAGGCCTGAAAGAGACGCTTGAAGGACACTGACTGAATGCTATTAGCTTACACTGGAATGCTTTTTTCTTTGTAAAAGCACGCTATAGAGACACCAGATATGAGTGGAAATGTGCACTGGAACAGTTCTGCAGAGCACACACTGTAGGCCTGACGGAGCCGCTTGAAGGACACTGACTGGCTGCTATTAGCTTACACTGGAAACCTTTTTTCTTTGTAAAAGCACACTATAGAGACACCAGATATGAGTGGCAATGTGCACTGGCACCGGTCTGCAGAGCACACACTGTAGGCCTTACATAGACGCTTGAAGGACACTGACTGGCTGCTATTAGCTTACACTGGAAACCTTTTTTCTTTGTAAAAGCACGCTATAGAGACACCAGATATGAGAGGCAATGTGCACTGGAACAGTTCTGCAGAGCACACGCTGAAGGAAGGCCTGACACAGCCGCTTGAAGGACACTGATTGGCTGCTATTAGCTTACACTGGAAACCTTATTTATTTGTAAAAGCACGCTACAGAGACACCAGATAACTGGCAATGTGCACTGGAACAGTTCTGCAGAGCACACACTGTAGGCCTGAAAGAGACGCTTGAAGGACACTGACTGGCTGCTATTAGCTTACACTGGAAACCTTTTTTCTTTGTAAAATAACGCTATAGAGACACCAGATATGAGTGGAAATGTGCACTGGCACCGGTCTGCAGAGCACACACTGTAGGCCTGACACAGCCGCTTGAAGGACACTGACTGGCTGCTATTAGCTTACACTGGAAACCTTTTTTCTTTGTAAAAGCACGCTATAGAGACACCAGATATGAGTTGCAATGTGCACTGGAACAGTTCTGCAGAGCACACGCTGAAGGCCTTACAGAGCCGCTTGAAGGACACTGACTGGATGCTATTAGCTTACACTGGAAACCTTTTTTATTTGTAATAGCACGCTACAGAGACACCAGATAACTGGCAATGTGCACTGGAACAGTTCTGCAGAGTACACACTGAAGGCCTGACAGAGCCGCTTGAAGGACACTAACTGGCTGCTATTAGCTTACATTGGAAACCTTTTTTCTTTGTAAAAGCACGCTATAGAGACACCAGATATGAGTGGCAATGTGCACTGGCACTGGTCTGCAGAGCACACACTGTAGGCCTGACAGAGCCGCTTGAAGGACACTGACTGGCTGCTATAAGCTTACACTGGAAACCTTTTTTATTTGTAAAGGCACGCTATAGAGATACCAGATATGATTGGCAATGTGCACTGGAACAGTTCTGCAGAGCACACACTGTAGGCCTTACAGAGCCGCTTGAAGGACACTGACAGGATGCTATTAGCTTACACTGGAAACCTTTTTTATTTGTAAAAGCACGCTACAGAGACACCAGATAACTGGCAATGTGCACTGGAACAGTTCTGCAGAGCACACACTGAAGGCCTGACAGAGCCGCTTGAAGGACACTGACTGGCTGCTATTAGCTTACCTTGGAAACCTTTTTTCTTTGTAAAAGCACGCTATAGATACACCAGATATGAGTGGCAATGTGCACTGGCACTGGTCTGCAGAGCACACACTGTAGGCCTGACAGAGCCGCTTGAAGGACACTGACTGGATGCTATTAGCTTACACTGGAAACCTTTTTTATTTGTAAAGGCACGCTATAGAGACACCAGATATGAGTGGCAATGTGCACTGGCACCGGTCTGGAGAGCACACACTGTAGGCCTTACAGAGCCGCTTGAAGGAGACTAACTGGATGCTATTAGCTTACACTGGAAACCTGTTTTATTTGTAAAAGCACGCTACAGAGACACCAGATAACTGGCAATTTGCACTGGAACAGTTCTGCAGAGCACACGCTGAAGGAAGGCCTGACAAAGCCGCTTGAAGGACACTGACTGGCTGCTACTAGCTTACACTGGAAACCTTTTTTCTTTGTAAAAGCACGCTATAGAGACACCAGATATGAGTGGCAATGTGCACTGGAACAGTTCTGCCGAGCACACGCTGAAGGAAGGCCTGACACAGCCGCTTGAAGGACACTGACTGGCTGCTATTAGCTTACACTGGAAACCTTTTTTATTTGTAAAAGCACGCTACAGAGACACCAGATAACTGGCAATGTGCACTGGAACAGTTCTGCAGAGCACACACTGTAGGCCTGACAGAGCCGCTTGAAGGACACTGACTGGCTGCTATTAGCTTACACTGGAAACCTTTTTTCTTTGTAAAAGCACGCTATAGAGACACCAGACATGAGTGGAAATGTGCACTGGAACAGTTCTGCAGAGCACACACTGTAGGCCTGACAGAGCCGCTTGAAGGACACTGACTGGCTACTATTAGCTTACACTGGAAACCTTTTTTATTTGTTAAAGCATGCTATAGAGATACAAGATATGATTGGCAATGTGCACTGGAACAGTTCTGCAGAGCACACACTGTAGGCCTCACAGAGCCGCTTGAAGGACACTGACTGAATGCTATTAGCTTACACTGGAAATCTTTTTTCTTTGTAAAAGCACGCTATAGAGACACCAGATATGAGTGGCAATGTGCACTGGCACCGGTCTGCAGAGCACACACTGTAGGCCTGACACAGCCGCTTGAAGGACACTGACTGGCTGCTATTAGCTTACACTGGAAACCTTTTTTCTTTGTAAAAGCACGCTATAGAGACACCAGATATGAGTGGCAATGTGCACTGGCACCGGTCTGCAGAGCACACACTGTAGGCCTGACAGAGACGCTTGAAGGACACTGACTGGCTGCTATTAGCTTACACTGGAAACCTTTTTTCTTTGTAAAAGCACGCTATAGAGACACCAGATATGAGTGGCAATGTGCACTGGAACAGTTCTGCAGAGCACACGCTGAAGGAAGGCCTGACACAGCCGCTTGAAGGACACTGACTGGCTGCTATTAGCTTACACTGGAAACCTTTTTTATTTTTAAAAGCACGCTACAGAGACACCAGATAACTGGCAATGTGCACTGGAACAGTTCTGCAGAGCACACACTGTAGGCCTGACAGAGCCGCTTGAAGGACACTGACTGGCTGCTATTAGCTTACACTGGAAACCTTTTTTATTTGTAAAAGCATGCTACAGAGACACCAGATAACTGGCAATGTGCACTGGAACAGTTCTGCAGAGCACACACTGTAGGCCTGACAGAGCCGCTTGAAGGACACTGACTGGCTGCTATTAGCTTACACTGGAAACCTTTTTTCTTTGTAAAAGCACGCTATAGAGACACCAGATATGAGTGGAAATGTGCACTGGAACAGTTCTGCAGAGCACACACTGTAGGCCTGACAGAGCCACTTGAAGGACACTGACTGGCTGCTATTAGCTTACACTGGAAACCTTTTTTATTTGTAAAAGCACGCTATAGAGATACCAGATATGATTGGCAATGTGCACTGGAACAGTTCTGCAGAGCACACACTGTATGCCTTACAGAGCCGCTTGAAGGACACTGACTTGCTGCTATTAGCTTACACTGGAAACCTTTTTTATTTGTAAAAGCACGCTTCAGAGACACCAGATAACTGGCAATGTGCACTGGAACAGTTCTGCAGAGCACACACTGTAGGCCTGACAGAGCCGCTTGAAGGACACTGACTGGCTGCTATTAGCTTACACTGGAAACCTTTTTTCTTTGTAAAAGCACGCTATAGAGACACCAGATACGAGTGGCAATGTGCACTGGCACCGGTCTGCAGAGCACACGCTGAAGGAAGGCCTGACAAAGCCGCTTGAAGGACACTGACTGGCTGCTATTAGCTTACACTGGAAACCTTTTTTATTTGTAAAAGCACGCTACAGAGACACCAGATAACTGGCAATGTGCACTGGAACAGTTCTGCAGAGCACACACTGTAGGCCTGACAGAGCCACTTGAAGGACACTGACTGGCTGCTATTAGCTTACACTGGAAACCTTTTTTCTTTGTAAAAGCACGCTATAGAGACACCAGATATGAGTGGAAATGTGCACTGGAACAGTTCTGCAGAGCACACACTGTAGGCCTGACAGAGCCGCTTGAAGGACACTGACTGGCTGCTATTAGCTTACACTGGAAACCTTTTTTATTTGTAAAAACACGCTATAGAGATACCAGATATGATTGGCAATGTGCACTGGAACATTTCTGCAGAGCACACACTGTAGGCCTGACAGAGCCGCTTGAAGGACACTGACTGGATGCTATTAGCTTACACTGGAAACCTTTTTTCTTTGTAAAAGCACGCTATAGAGACACCAGATATGAGTGGCAATGTGCACTGGAACAGTTCTGCAGAGCACACGCTGAAGGAAGGCCTGACAGAGCCACTTGAAGGACACTGACTGGATGCTATTAGCTTACACTGAAAACCTTTTTTCTTTGTAAAAGCACACTATAGAGACACCAGATATGAGTGGCAATGTGCACTGGCACCGGTCTGCAGAGCACACACTGTAGGCCTGACAGAGCCGCTTGAAGGACACTGACTGGCTGCTATTAGCTTACACTGGAAACCTTTTTTCTTTGTAAAAGCACACTAGAGAGACACCAGATATGAGTGGCAATGTGCACTGGCACTGGTATGCAGAGCACACACTGTAGGCCTGACAGAGCCGCTTGAAGGACACTGACTGGATGCTATTAGCTTACACTGGAAACCTTTTTTATTTGTAAAAGCACGCTATAGAGATACCAGATATGATTGGCAATGTGCAGTGGAGCATTTCTGCAGAGCACACACTGTAGGCCTGACAGAGCCGCTTGAAGGACACTGACTGGATGCTATTAGCTTACACTGGAAACCTTTTTTCTTTGTAAAAGCACGCTATAGAGACACCAGATATGAGTGGCAATGTGCACTGGCACCGGTCTGCAGAGTACACACTGTAGGCCTGACAGAGCCGCTTGAAGGACACTGACTGGCTGCTATAAGCTTACACTGGAAACCTTTTTTCTATGTAAAAGCACGCTATAGAGACACCAGATATGAGTGGCAATGTGCACTGGAACAGTTCTGCAGAGCACACGCTGAAGGAAGGCCTGACAGAGCCACTTGAAGGGCACTGACTGGATGCTATTAGCTTACACTGAAAACCTTTTTTCTTTGTAAAAGCACGCTTTAGAGACACCAGATATGATTGGCAATGTGCACTGGAACAGTTCTGCAGAGCACACACTGTAGGCCTGACAGAGCCGCTTGAAGGACACTGACTGGCTGCTATTAGCTTACACTGGAAACCTTTTTTCTTTGTAAAAGCACGCTATAGAGACACCAGATATGAGTGGCAATGTGCACTGGCACCGGTCTGCAGAGCACACACTGTAGGCCTGACAGAGCCGCTTGAAGGACACTGACTGGATGCTATTAGCTTACACTGGAAACCTTTTTTCTTTGTAAAAGCATGCTATAGAGACACCAGATATGAGTGGCAATGTGCACTGGCACCGGTCTGCAGAGCACACACTGTAGGCCTCACAGAGCCGCTTGACGGACACTGACTGGCTGCTATTAGCTTACACTGGAAACCTTTTTTCTTTGTAAAAGCACGCTATAGAGACACCAGATATAAGTGGCAATGTGCACTGGAACAGTTTTGCAGAGCACACGCTGAAGGAAGGCCTGACACAGCCGCTTGAAGGACACTGACTGGCTGCTATTAGCTTACACTGGAAACCTTTTTTCTTTGTAAAAGCACGCTATAGAGACACCAGATATGAGTGGCAATGTGCACTGGCACCGGTCTGCAGAGCACACACTGTAGTCCTGACAGAGCCGCTTGAAGGACACTGACTGGATGCTATTAGCTTACACTGGAAACCTTTTTTATTTGTAAAAACACGCTATAGAGATACCATATATGATTGGCAATGTGCACTGGAACATTTCTGCAGAGCACACACTGTAGGCCTGACAGAGCCGCTTGAAGGACACTGACTGGATGCTATTAGCTTACACTGGAAACCTTTTTTCTTTGTAAAAGCACGCTATAGAGACACCAGATATGAGTGGCAATGTGCACTGGAACAGTTCTGCAGAGCACACGCTGAAGGAAGGCCTGACAGAGCCACTTGAAGGACACTGACTGGATGCTATTAGCTTACACTGAAAACCTTTTTTCTTTGTAAAAGCACACTATAGAGACACCAGATATGAGTGGCAATGTGCACTGGCACCGGTCTGCAGAGCACACACTGTAGGCCTGACAGAGCCGCTTGAAGGACACTGACTGGCTGCTATTAGCTTACACTGGAAACCTTTTTTCTTTGTAAAAGCACACTAGAGAGACACCAGATATGAGTGGCAATGTGCACTGGCACTGGTATGCAGAGCACACACTGTAGGCCTGACAGAGCCGCTTGAAGGACACTGACTGGATGCTATTAGCTTACACTGGAAACCTTTTTTATTTGTAAAAGCACGCTATAGAGATACCAGATATGATTGGCAATGTGCAGTGGAGCATTTCTGCAGAGCACACACTGTAGGCCTGACAGAGCCGCTTGAAGGACACTGACTGGATGCTATTAGCTTACACTGGAAACCTTTTTTCTTTGTAAAAGCACGCTATAGAGACACCAGATATGAGTGGCAATGTGCACTGGCACCGGTCTGCAGAGTACACACTGTAGGCCTGACAGAGCCGCTTGAAGGACACTGACTGGCTGCTATAAGCTTACACTGGAAACCTTTTTTCTATGTAAAAGCACGCTATAGAGACACCAGATATGAGTGGCAATGTGCACTGGAACAGTTCTGCAGAGCACACGCTGAAGGAAGGCCTGACAGAGCCACTTGAAGGGCACTGACTGGATGCTATTAGCTTACACTGAAAACCTTTTTTCTTTGTAAAAGCACGCTTTAGAGACACCAGATATGATTGGCAATGTGCACTGGAACAGTTCTGCAGAGCACACACTGTAGGCCTGACAGAGCCGCTTGAAGGACACTGACTGGCTGCTATTAGCTTACACTGGAAACCTTTTTTCTTTGTAAAAGCACGCTATAGAGACACCAGATATGAGTGGCAATGTGCACTGGCACCGGTCTGCAGAGCACACACTGTAGGCCTGACAGAGCCGCTTGAAGGACACTGACTGGATGCTATTAGCTTACACTGGAAACCTTTTTTCTTTGTAAAAGCATGCTATAGAGACACCAGATATGAGTGGCAATGTGCACTGGCACCGGTCTGCAGAGCACACACTGTAGGCCTCACAGAGCCGCTTGACGGACACTGACTGGCTGCTATTAGCTTACACTGGAAACCTTTTTTCTTTGTAAAAGCACGCTATAGAGACACCAGATATGAGTGGCAATGTGCACTGGAACAGTTTTGCAGAGCACACGCTGAAGGAAGGCCTGACACAGCCGCTTGAAGGACACTGACTGGCTGCTATTAGCTTACACTGGAAACCTTTTTTCTTTGTAAAAGCACGCTATAGAGACACCAGATATGAGTGGCAATGTGCACTGGCACCGGTCTGCAGAGCACACACTGTAGTCCTGACAGAGCCGCTTGAAGGACACTGACTGGATGCTATTAGCTTACACTGGAAACCTTTTTTCTTTGTAAAAGCACGCTATAGAGACACCAGATATGAGTGGCAATGTGCACTGGCACCGGTCTGCAGAGCACACACTGTAGGCCTGACAGAGCCGCTTGAAGGACACTGAATGGCTGCTATTAGCTTACACTGGAAACCTTTTTTCTTTGTAAAAGCACACTAGAGAGACACCAGATATGAGTGGCAATGTGCACTGGCACTGGTATGCAGAGCACACACTGTAGGCCTGACAGAGCCGCTTGAAGGACACTGACTGGATGCTATTAGCTTACACTGGAAACCTTTTTTATTTGTAAAAGCACGCTATAGAGATACCAGATATGATTGGCAATGTGCAGTGGAACATTTCTGCAGAGCACACACTGTAGGCCTGACAGAGCCGCTTGAAGGACACTGACTGGATGCTATTAGCTTACACTGGAAAACTTTTTTCTTTGTAAAAGCACGCTATAGAGACACCAGATATGAGTGGCAATGTGCACTGGCACCGGTCTGCAGAGTACACACTTTAGGCCTTACAGAGCCGCTTGAAGGACACTGACTGGCTGCTATTAGCTTACACTGGAAACCTTTTTTCTTTGTAAAAGCACGCTATAGAGACACCAGATATGAGTGGCAATGTGCACTGGAACAGTTCTGCAGAGCACACGCTGAAGGAAGGCCTGACACAGCCGCTTGAAGGACACTGACTGGCTGTTATTAGCTTACACTGGAAACCTTTTTTATTTGTAAAAGCACACTACAGAGACACCAGATAACTGGCAATGTGCACTGGAACAGTTCTGCAGAGCACACACTGTAGGCCTGACAGAGCCGCTTGAAGGACACTGACTGGATGCTATTAGCTTACACTGGAAACCTTTTTTCTTTGTAAAAGCACGCTATAGAGATACCAGATATGATTGACAATGTGCACTGGAACAGTTCTGCAGAGCACACACTGTAGGCCTGACAGAGCCGCTTGAAGGACACTGACTGGATGCTATTAGCTTACACTGGAAACCTTTTTTCTTTGTAAAAGCACGTTATAGAGACACCAGATATGAGTGGCAATGTGCACTGGCACCGGTCTGCAGGGCACACACTGTAGGCCTGACAGAGCCGCTTGAAGGACACTGACTGGCTGCTATAAGCTTACACTGGAAACCTTTTTTCTATGTAAAAGCACGCTATAGAGACACCAGATATGAGTGGCAATGTGCACTGGAACAGTTCTGCAGAGCACACGCTGAAGGAAGGCCTGACAGAGCCACTTGAAGGGCACTGACTGGATGCTATTAGCTTACACTGAAAACCTTTTTTCTTTGTAAAAGCCCCCTTTAGAGACACCAGATATGATTGGCAATGTGCACTGGAACAGTTCTGCAGAGCACACACTGTAGGCCTGACAGAGCCGCTTGAAGGACACTGACTGGCTGCTATTAGCTTACACTGGAAACCTTTTTTCTTTGTAAAAGCACGCTATAGAGACACCAGATATGAGTGGCAATGTGCACTGGCACCGGTCTGCAGAGCACACACTGTAGGCCTCACAGAGCCGCTTGAAGGACACTGACTGGCTGCTATTAGCTTACACTGGAAACCTTTTTTCTTTGTAAAAGCACGCTATAGAGACACCAGATATGAGTGGCAATGTGCACTGGCACCGGTCTGCAGAGCACACACTGTAGTCCTGACAGAGCCGCTTGAAGGACACTGACTGGATGCTATTAGCTTACACTGGAAACCTTTTTTCTTTGTAAAAGCACGCTATAGAGACACCAGATAGGAGTGGCAATGTGCACTGGCACCGGTCTGCAGAGCACACACTGTAGGCCTGACAGAGCCGCTTGAAGGACACTGACTGGCTGCTATTAGCTTACACTGGAAACCTTTTTTCTTTGTAAAAGCACGCTGTAGAGACACCAGATAAGAGTGGCAATGTGCACTGGAACAGTTCTGCAGAGCACACACTGTAGGCCTGACAGAGCCGCTTGAAGGACACTGACTGGCTGCTATTAGCTTACACTGGAAACCTTTTTTCTTTGTAAAAGCACGCTATAGAGACACCAGATATGATTGGCAATGTGCACTGGCACCGGTCTGCAGAGCACACACTGTAGGCCTGACAGAGCCGCTTGAAGGACACTGACTGGCTGCTATTAGCTTACACTGGAAACCTTTTTTCTTTGTAAAAGCACGCTATAGAGACACCAGATATGAGTGCCAATGTGCACTGGCACCGGTCTGCAGAGCACACACTGTAGGCCTGACAGAGCCGCTTGAAGGACACTGACTGGCTGCTATTAGCTTACACTGGAAACCTTTTTTATTTGTAAAAGCACGCTATAGAGACACCAGATATGAGTGGCAATGTGCACTGGCACCGGTCTGCAGAGCACACACTGTAGGCCTGACAGAGCCGCTTGAAGGACACTAACTGGATGCTATTAGCTTACACTGGAAACCTTTTTTCTTTGTAAAAGCATGCTATAGAGACACCAGATATGAGTGGCAATGTGCACTGGCACCGGTCTGCAGAGCACACACTGTGGGCCTCACAGAGCCGCTTGAAGGACACTGACTGGCTGCTATTAGCTTACACTGGAAACCTTTTTTCTTTGTAAAAGCACGCTATAGAGACACCAGATATGAGTGGCAATGTGCACTGGAACAGTTTTGCAGAGCACACGCTGAAGGAAGGCCTGACACAGCCGCTTGAAGGACACTGACAGGCTGCTATTAGCTTACACTGGAAACCTTTTTTCTTTTAAAAGCACGCTATAGAGACACCAGATATGAGTGGCAATGTGCACTGGCAACGGTCTGCAGAGCACACACTGTAGTCCTGACAGAGCCGCTTGAAGGACACTGACTGGATGCTATTAGCTTACACTGGAAACCTTTTTTCTTTGTAAAAGCACGCTATAGAGACACCAGATATGAGTGGCAATGTGCACTGGCACCGGTCTGCAGAGCACACACTGTAGGCCTGACAGAGCCGCTTGAAGGACACTGACTGGCTGCTATTAGCTTACACTGGAAACCTTTTTTCTTTGTAAAAGCACGCTGTAGAGACACCAGATAAGAGTGGCAATGTGCACTGGAACAGTTCTGCAGAGCACACACTGTAGGCCTGACAGAGCCGCTTGAAGGACACTGACTGGCTGCTATTAGCTTACACTGGAAACCTTTTTTCTTTGTAAAAGCACGCTATAGAGACACCAGATATGAGTGGCAATGTGCACTGGCACCGGTCTGCAGAGCACACACTGTAGGCCTGACAGAGCCGCTTGAAGGACACTGACTGGCTGCTATTAGCTTACACTGGAAACCTTTTTTCTTTGTAAAAGCACGCTATAGAGACACCAGATATGAGTGCCAATGTGCACTGGCACCGGTCTGCAGAGCACACACTGTAGGCCTGACAGAGCCGCTTGAAGGACACTGACTGGCTGCTATTAGCTTACACTGGAAACCTTTTTTATTTGTAAAAGCACGCTACAGAGACACCAGATAACTGGCAATGTGCACTGGAACAGTTCTGCAGAGCACATACTGTAGGCCTGACAGAGCCGCTTGAAGGACACTGACTGGCTGCTATTAGCTTACACTGGAAACCTTTTTTCTTTGTAAAAGCACGCTAAAGAGACACCAGATATGAGTGGAAATGTGCACTGGCACCGGTCTGCAGAGCACACACTGTAGGCCTGACAGAGCCGCTTGAAGGACACTGACTGGATGCTATTAGCTTACACTGGAAAACTTTTTTCTTTGTAAATGCATGCTATAGAGACACCAGATAATAGAGACACCAGATATGAGTGGCAATGTGCACTGGCACCGGTCTGCAGAGCACACACTGTAGGCCTCACAGAGCCGCTTGAAGGACACTGACTGGCTGCTATTAGCTTACACTGGAAACCTTTTTTCTTTGTAAAAGCACGCTATAGAGACACCAGATATGAGTGGCAATGTGCACTGGAACAGTTTTGCAGAGCACACGCTGAAGGAAGGCCTGACACAGCCGCTTGAAGGACACTGACTGGCTGCTATTAGCTTACACCGGAAACCTTTTTTCTTTGTAAAAGCACGCTATAGAGACACCAGATATGAGTGGCAATGTGCACTGGCACCGGTCTGCAGAGCACACACTGAAGTCCTGTCAGAGCCGCTTGAAGGACACTGACTGGATGCTATTAGCTTACACTGGAAACCTTTTTTCTTTGTAAAAGCATGCTATAGAGACACCAGATATGAGTGGCAATGTGCACTGGCACCGGTCTGCAGAGCACACACTGTAGGCCTCACAGAGCCGCTTGAAGGACACTGACTGGCTGCTATTAGCTTACACTGGAAACCTTTTTTCTTTGTAAAAGCACGCTATAGAGACACCAGATATGAGTGGCAATGTGCACTGGAACAGTTTTGCAGAGCACACGCTGAAGGAAGGCCTGACACAGCCGCTTGAAGGACACTGACTGGCTGCTATTAGCTTACACTGGAAACCTTTTTTCTTTGTAAAAGCACGCTATAGAGACACCAGATATGAGTGGCAATGTGCACTGGCACCGGTCTGCAGAGCACACACTGTAGTCCTGACAGAGCCGCTTGAAGGACACTGACTGGATGCTATTAGCTTACACTGGAAACCTTTTTTCTTTGTAAAAGCACGCTATAGAGACACCAGATAGGAGTGGCAATGTGCACTGGCACCGGTCTGCAGAGCACACACTGTAGGCCTGACAGAGCCGCTTGAAGGACACTGACTGGCTGCTATTAGCTTACACTGGAAACCTTTTTTCTTTGTAAAAGCACGCTGTAGAGACACCAGATAAGAGTGGCAATGTGCACTGGAACAGTTCTGCAGAGCACACACTGTAGGCCTGACAGAGCCGCTTGAAGGACACTGACTGGCTGCTATTAGCTTACACTGGAAACCTTTTTTCTTTGTAAAAGCACGCTATAGAGACACCAGATATGATTGGCAATGTGCACTGGCACCGGTCTGCAGAGCACACACTGTAGGCCTGACAGAGCCGCTTGAAGGACACTGACTGGCTGCTATTAGCTTACACTGGAAACCTTTTTTCTTTGTAAAAGCACGCTATAGAGACACCAGATATGAGTGCCAATGTGCACTGGCACCGGTCTGCAGAGCACACACTGTAGGCCTGACAGAGCCGCTTGAAGGACACTGACTGGCTGCTATTAGCTTACACTGGAAACCTTTTTTATTTGTAAAAGCACGCTACAGAGACACCAGATAACTGGCAATGTGCACTGGAACAGTTCTGCAGAGCACATACTGTAGGCCTGACAGAGCCGCTTGAAGGACACTGACTGGCTGCTATTAGCTTACACTGGAAACCTTTTTTCTTTGTAAAAGCACGCTAAAGAGACACCAGATATGAGTGGAAATGTGCACTGGCACCGGTCTGCAGAGCACACACTGTAGGCCTGACAGAGCCGCTTGAAGGACACTGACTGGATGCTATTAGCTTACACTGGAAAAATTTTTTCTTTGTAAATGCATGCTATAGAGACACCAGATAATAGAGACACCAGATATGAGTGGCAATGTGCACTGGCACCGGTCTGCAGAGCACACACTGTAGGCCTCACAGAGCCGCTTGAAGGACACTGACTGGCTGCTATTAGCTTACACTGGAAACCTTTTTTCTTTGTAAAAGCACGCTATAGAGACACCAGATATGAGTGGCAATGTGCACTGGCACCGGTCTGCAGAGCACACACTGTAGTCCTGACAGAGCCGCTTGAAGGACACTGACTGGATGCTATTAGCTTACACTGGAAACCTTTTTTATTTGTAAAAACACGCTATAGAGATACCATATATGATTGGCAATGTGCACTGGAACATTTCTGCAGAGCACACACTGTAGGCCTGACAGAGCCGCTTGAAGGACACTGACTGGATGCTATTAGCTTACACTGGAAACCTTTTTTCTTTGTAAAAGCACGCTATAGAGACACCAGATATGAGTGGCAATGTGCACTGGAACAGTTCTGCAGAGCACACGCTGAAGGAAGGCCTGACAGAGCCACTTGAAGGACACTGACTGGATGCTATTAGCTTACACTGAAAACCTTTTTTCTTTGTAAAAGCACACTATAGAGACACCAGATATGAGTGGCAATGTGCACTGGCACCGGTCTGCAGAGCACACACTGTAGGCCTGACAGAGCCGCTTGAAGGACACTGACTGGCTGCTATTAGCTTACACTGGAAACCTTTTTTCTTTGTAAAAGCACACTAGAGAGACACCAGATATGAGTGGCAATGTGCACTGGCACTGGTATGCAGAGCACACACTGTAGGCCTGACAGAGCCGCTTGAAGGACACTGACTGGATGCTATTAGCTTACACTGGAAACCTTTTTTATTTGTAAAAGCACGCTATAGAGATACCAGATATGATTGGCAATGTGCAGTGGAGCATTTCTGCAGAGCACACACTGTAGGCCTGACAGAGCCGCTTGAAGGACACTGACTGGATGCTATTAGCTTACACTGGAAACCTTTTTTCTTTGTAAAAGCACGCTATAGAGACACCAGATATGAGTGGCAATGTGCACTGGCACCGGTCTGCAGAGTACACACTGTAGGCCTGACAGAGCCGCTTGAAGGACACTGACTGGCTGCTATAAGCTTACACTGGAAACCTTTTTTCTATGTAAAAGCACGCTATAGAGACACCAGATATGAGTGGCAATGTGCACTGGAACAGTTCTGCAGAGCACACGCTGAAGGAAGGCCTGACAGAGCCACTTGAAGGGCACTGACTGGATGCTATTAGCTTACACTGAAAACCTTTTTTCTTTGTAAAAGCACGCTTTAGAGACACCAGATATGATTGGCAATGTGCACTGGAACAGTTCTGCAGAGCACACACTGTAGGCCTGACAGAGCCGCTTGAAGGACACTGACTGGCTGCTATTAGCTTACACTGGAAACCTTTTTTCTTTGTAAAAGCACGCTATAGAGACACCAGATATGAGTGGCAATGTGCACTGGCACCGGTCTGCAGAGCACACACTGTAGGCCTGACAGAGCCGCTTGAAGGACACTGACTGGATGCTATTAGCTTACACTGGAAACCTTTTTTCTTTGTAAAAGCATGCTATAGAGACACCAGATATGAGTGGCAATGTGCACTGGCACCGGTCTGCAGAGCACACACTGTAGGCCTCACAGAGCCGCTTGACGGACACTGACTGGCTGCTATTAGCTTACACTGGAAACCTTTTTTCTTTGTAAAAGCACGCTATAGAGACACCAGATATAAGTGGCAATGTGCACTGGAACAGTTTTGCAGAGCACACGCTGAAGGAAGGCCTGACACAGCCGCTTGAAGGACACTGACTGGCTGCTATTAGCTTACACTGGAAACCTTTTTTCTTTGTAAAAGCACGCTATAGAGACACCAGATATGAGTGGCAATGTGCACTGGCTCCGGTCTGCAGAGCACACACTGTAGTCCTGACAGAGCCGCTTGAAGGACACTGACTGGATGCTATTAGCTTACACTGGAAACCTTTTTTATTTGTAAAAACACGCTATAGAGATACCATATATGATTGGCAATGTGCACTGGAACATTTCTGCAGAGCACACACTGTAGGCCTGACAGAGCCGCTTGAAGGACACTGACTGGATGCTATTAGCTTACACTGGAAACCTTTTTTCTTTGTAAAAGCACGCTATAGAGACACCAGATATGAGTGGCAATGTGCACTGGAACAGTTCTGCAGAGCACACGCTGAAGGAAGGCCTGACAGAGCCACTTGAAGGACACTGACTGGATGCTATTAGCTTACACTGAAAACCTTTTTTCTTTGTAAAAGCACACTATAGAGACACCAGATATGAGTGGCAATGTGCACTGGCACCGGTCTGCAGAGCACACACTGTAGGCCTGACAGAGCCGCTTGAAGGACACTGACTGGCTGCTATTAGCTTACACTGGAAACCTTTTTTCTTTGTAAAAGCACACTAGAGAGACACCAGATATGAGTGGCAATGTGCACTGGCACTGGTATGCAGAGCACACACTGTAGGCCTGACAGAGCCGCTTGAAGGACACTGACTGGATGCTATTAGCTTACACTGGAAACCTTTTTTATTTGTAAAAGCACGCTATAGAGATACCAGATATGATTGGCAATGTGCAGTGGAGCATTTCTGCAGAGCACACACTGTAGGCCTGACAGAGCCGCTTGAAGGACACTGACTGGATGCTATTAGCTTACACTGGAAACCTTTTTTCTTTGTAAAAGCACGCTATAGAGACACCAGATATGAGTGGCAATGTGCACTGGCACCGGTCTGCAGAGTACACACTGTAGGCCTGACAGAGCCGCTTGAAGGACACTGACTGGCTGCTATAAGCTTACACTGGAAACCTTTTTTCTATGTAAAAGCACGCTATAGAGACACCAGATATGAGTGGCAATGTGCACTGGAACAGTTCTGCAGAGCACACGCTGAAGGAAGGCCTGACAGAGCCACTTGAAGGGCACTGACTGGATGCTATTAGCTTACACTGAAAACCTTTTTTCTTTGTAAAAGCACGCTTTAGAGACACCAGATATGATTGGCAATGTGCACTGGAACAGTTCTGCAGAGCACACACTGTAGGCCTGACAGAGCCGCTTGAAGGACACTGACTGGCTGCTATTAGCTTACACTGGAAACCTTTTTTCTTTGTAAAAGCACGCTATAGAGACACCAGATATGAGTGGCAATGTGCACTGGCACCGGTCTGCAGAGCACACACTGTAGGCCTGACAGAGCCGCTTGAAGGACACTGACTGGATGCTATTAGCTTACACTGGAAACCTTTTTTCTTTGTAAAAGCATGCTATAGAGACACCAGATATGAGTGGCAATGTGCACTGGCACCGGTCTGCAGAGCACACACTGTAGGCCTCACAGAGCCGCTTGACGGACACTGACTGGCTGCTATTAGCTTACACTGGAAACCTTTTTTCTTTGTAAAAGCACGCTATAGAGACACCAGATATGAGTGGCAATGTGCACTGGAACAGTTTTGCAGAGCACACGCTGAAGGAAGGCCTGACACAGCCGCTTGAAGGACACTGACTGGCTGCTATTAGCTTACACTGGAAACCTTTTTTCTTTGTAAAAGCACGCTATAGAGACACCAGATATGAGTGGCAATGTGCACTGGCACCGGTCTGCAGAGCACACACTGTAGTCCTGACAGAGCCGCTTGAAGGACACTGACTGGATGCTATTAGCTTACACTGGAAACCTTTTTTCTTTGTAAAAGCACGCTATAGAGACACCAGATATGAGTGGCAATGTGCACTGGCACCGGTCTGCAGAGCACACACTGTAGGCCTGACAGAGCCGCTTGAAGGACACTGAATGGCTGCTATTAGCTTACACTGGAAACCTTTTTTCTTTGTAAAAGCACACTAGAGAGACACCAGATATGAGTGGCAATGTGCACTGGCACTGGTATGCAGAGCACACACTGTAGGCCTGACAGAGCCGCTTGAAGGACACTGACTGGATGCTATTAGCTTACACTGGAAACCTTTTTTATTTGTAAAAGCACGCTATAGAGATACCAGATATGATTGGCAATGTGCAGTGGAACATTTCTGCAGAGCACACACTGTAGGCCTGACAGAGCCGCTTGAAGGACACTGACTGGATGCTATTAGCTTACACTGGAAAACTTTTTTCTTTGTAAAAGCACGCTATAGAGACACCAGATATGAGTGGCAATGTGCACTGGCACCGGTCTGCAGAGTACACACTTTAGGCCTTACAGAGCCGCTTGAAGGACACTGACTGGCTGCTATTAGCTTACACTGGAAACCTTTTTTCTTTGTAAAAGCACGCTATAGAGACACCAGATATGAGTGGCAATGTGCACTGGAACAGTTCTGCAGAGCACACGCTGAAGGAAGGCCTGACACAGCCGCTTGAAGGACACTGACTGGCTGTTATTAGCTTACACTGGAAACCTTTTTTATTTGTAAAAGCACACTACAGAGACACCAGATAACTGGCAATGTGCACTGGAACAGTTCTGCAGAGCACACACTGTAGGCCTGACAGAGCCGCTTGAAGGACACTGACTGGATGCTATTAGCTTACACTGGAAACCTTTTTTCTTTGTAAAAGCACGCTATAGAGATACCAGATATGATTGACAATGTGCACTGGAACAGTTCTGCAGAGCACACACTGTAGGCCTGACAGAGCCGCTTGAAGGACACTGACTGGATGCTATTAGCTTACACTGGAAACCTTTTTTCTTTGTAAAAGCACGTTATAGAGACACCAGATATGAGTGGCAATGTGCACTGGCACCGGTCTGCAGGGCACACACTGTAGGCCTGACAGAGCCGCTTGAAGGACACTGACTGGCTGCTATAAGCTTACACTGGAAACCTTTTTTCTATGTAAAAGCACGCTATAGAGACACCAGATATGAGTGGCAATGTGCACTGGAACAGTTCTGCAGAGCACACGCTGAAGGAAGGCCTGACAGAGCCACTTGAAGGGCACTGACTGGATGCTATTAGCTTACACTGAAAACCTTTTTTCTTTGTAAAAGCCCCCTTTAGAGACACCAGATATGATTGGCAATGTGCACTGGAACAGTTCTGCAGAGCACACACTGTAGGCCTGACAGAGCCGCTTGAAGGACACTGACTGGCTGCTATTAGCTTACACTGGAAACCTTTTTTCTTTGTAAAAGCACGCTATAGAGACACCAGATATGAGTGGCAATGTGCACTGGCACCGGTCTGCAGAGCACACACTGTAGGCCTCACAGAGCCGCTTGAAGGACACTGACTGGCTGCTATTAGCTTACACTGGAAACCTTTTTTCTTTGTAAAAGCACGCTATAGAGACACCAGATATGAGTGGCAATGTGCACTGGCACCGGTCTGCAGAGCACACACTGTAGTCCTGACAGAGCCGCTTGAAGGACACTGACTGGATGCTATTAGCTTACACTGGAAACCTTTTTTCTTTGTAAAAGCACGCTATAGAGACACCAGATAGGAGTGGCAATGTGCACTGGCACCGGTCTGCAGAGCACACACTGTAGGCCTGACAGAGCCGCTTGAAGGACACTGACTGGCTGCTATTAGCTTACACTGGAAACCTTTTTTCTTTGTAAAAGCACGCTGTAGAGACACCAGATAAGAGTGGCAATGTGCACTGGAACAGTTCTGCAGAGCACACACTGTAGGCCTGACAGAGCCGCTTGAAGGACACTGACTGGCTGCTATTAGCTTACACTGGAAACCTTTTTTCTTTGTAAAAGCACGCTATAGAGACACCAGATATGATTGGCAATGTGCACTGGCACCGGTCTGCAGAGCACACACTGTAGGCCTGACAGAGCCGCTTGAAGGACACTGACTGGCTGCTATTAGCTTACACTGGAAACCTTTTTTCTTTGTAAAAGCACGCTATAGAGACACCAGATATGAGTGCCAATGTGCACTTGCACCGGTCTGCAGAGCACACACTGTAGGCCTGACAGAGCCGCTTGAAGGACACTGACTGGCTGCTATTAGCTTACACTGGAAACCTTTTTTATTTGTAAAAGCACGCTATAGAGACACCAGATATGAGTGGCAATGTGCACTGGCACCGGTCTGCAGAGCACACACTGTAGGCCTGACAGAGCCGCTTGAAGGACACTAACTGGATGCTATTAGCTTACACTGGAAACCTTTTTTCTTTGTAAAAGCATGCTATAGAGACACCAGATATGAGTGGCAATGTGCACTGGCACCGGTCTGCAGAGCACACACTGTGGGCCTCACAGAGCCGCTTGAAGGACACTGACTGGCTGCTATTAGCTTACACTGGAAACCTTTTTTCTTTGTAAAAGCACGCTATAGAGACACCAGATATGAGTGGCAATGTGCACTGGAACAGTTTTGCAGAGCACACGCTGAAGGAAGGCCTGACACAGCCGCTTGAAGGACACTGACAGGCTGCTATTAGCTTACACTGGAAACCTTTTTTCTTTTAAAAGCACGCTATAGAGACACCAGATATGAGTGGCAATGTGCACTGGCAACGGTCTGCAGAGCACACACTGTAGTCCTGACAGAGCCGCTTGAAGGACACTGACTGGATGCTATTAGCTTACACTGGAAACCTTTTTTCTTTGTAAAAGCACGCTATAGAGACACCAGATATGAGTGGCAATGTGCACTGGCACCGGTCTGCAGAGCACACACTGTAGGCCTGACAGAGCCGCTTGAAGGACACTGACTGGCTGCTATTAGCTTACACTGGAAACCTTTTTTCTTTGTAAAAGCACGCTGTAGAGACACCAGATAAGAGTGGCAATGTGCACTGGAACAGTTCTGCAGAGCACACACTGTAGGCCTGACAGAGCCGCTTGAAGGACACTGACTGGCTGCTATTAGCTTACACTGGAAACCTTTTTTCTTTGTAAAAGCACGCTATAGAGACACCAGATATGAGTGGCAATGTGCACTGGCACCGGTCTGCAGAGCACACACTGTAGGCCTGACAGAGCCGCTTGAAGGACACTGACTGGCTGCTATTAGCTTACACTGGAAACCTTTTTTCTTTGTAAAAGCACGCTATAGAGACACCAGATATGAGTGCCAATGTGCACTGGCACCGGTCTGCAGAGCACACACTGTAGGCCTGACAGAGCCGCTTGAAGGACACTGACTGGCTGCTATTAGCTTACACTGGAAACCTTTTTTATTTGTAAAAGCACGCTACAGAGACACCAGATAACTGGCAATGTGCACTGGAACAGTTCTGCAGAGCACATACTGTAGGCCTGACAGAGCCGCTTGAAGGACACTGACTGGCTGCTATTAGCTTACACTGGAAACCTTTTTTCTTTGTAAAAGCACGCTAAAGAGACACCAGATATGAGTGGAAATGTGCACTGGCACCGGTCTGCAGAGCACACACTGTAGGCCTGACAGAGCCGCTTGAAGGACACTGACTGGATGCTATTAGCTTACACTGGAAAACTTTTTTCTTTGTAAATGCATGCTATAGAGACACCAGATAATAGAGACACCAGATATGAGTGGCAATGTGCACTGGCACCGGTCTGCAGAGCACACACTGTAGGCCTCACAGAGCCGCTTGAAGGACACTGACTGGCTGCTATTAGCTTACACTGGAAACCTTTTTTCTTTGTAAAAGCACGCTATAGAGACACCAGATATGAGTGGCAATGTGCACTGGAACAGTTTTGCAGAGCACACGCTGAAGGAAGGCCTGACACAGCCGCTTGAAGGACACTGACTGGCTGCTATTAGCTTACACCGGAAACCTTTTTTCTTTGTAAAAGCACGCTATAGAGACACCAGATATGAGTGGCAATGTGCACTGGCACCGGTCTGCAGAGCACACACTGAAGTCCTGTCAGAGCCGCTTGAAGGACACTGACTGGATGCTATTAGCTTACACTGGAAACCTTTTTTCTTTGTAAAAGCATGCTATAGAGACACCAGATATGAGTGGCAATGTGCACTGGCACCGGTCTGCAGAGCACACACTGTAGGCCTCACAGAGCCGCTTGAAGGACACTGACTGGCTGCTATTAGCTTACACTGGAAACCTTTTTTCTTTGTAAAAGCACGCTATAGAGACACCAGATATGAGTGGCAATGTGCACTGGAACAGTTTTGCAGAGCACACGCTGAAGGAAGGCCTGACACAGCCGCTTGAAGGACACTGACTGGCTGCTATTAGCTTACACTGGAAACCTTTTTTCTTTGTAAAAGCACGCTATAGAGACACCAGATATGAGTGGCAATGTGCACTGGCACCGGTCTGCAGAGCACACACTGTAGTCCTGACAGAGCCGCTTGAAGGACACTGACTGGATGCTATTAGCTTACACTGGAAACCTTTTTTCTTTGTAAAAGCACGCTATAGAGACACCAGATAGGAGTGGCAATGTGCACTGGCACCGGTCTGCAGAGCACACACTGTAGGCCTGACAGAGCCGCTTGAAGGACACTGACTGGCTGCTATTAGCTTACACTGGAAACCTTTTTTCTTTGTAAAAGCACGCTGTAGAGACACCAGATAAGAGTGGCAATGTGCACTGGAACAGTTCTGCAGAGCACACACTGTAGGCCTGACAGAGCCGCTTGAAGGACACTGACTGGCTGCTATTAGCTTACACTGGAAACCTTTTTTCTTTGTAAAAGCACGCTATAGAGACACCAGATATGATTGGCAATGTGCACTGGCACCGGTCTGCAGAGCACACACTGTAGGCCTGACAGAGCCGCTTGAAGGACACTGACTGGCTGCTATTAGCTTACACTGGAAACCTTTTTTCTTTGTAAAAGCACGCTATAGAGACACCAGATATGAGTGCCAATGTGCACTGGCACCGGTCTGCAGAGCACACACTGTAGGCCTGACAGAGCCGCTTGAAGGACACTGACTGGCTGCTATTAGCTTACACTGGAAACCTTTTTTATTTGTAAAAGCACGCTACAGAGACACCAGATAACTGGCAATGTGCACTGGAACAGTTCTGCAGAGCACATACTGTAGGCCTGACAGAGCCGCTTGAAGGACACTGACTGGCTGCTATTAGCTTACACTGGAAACCTTTTTTCTTTGTAAAAGCACGCTAAAGAGACACCAGATATGAGTGGAAATGTGCACTGGCACCGGTCTGCAGAGCACACACTGTAGGCCTGACAGAGCCGCTTGAAGGACACTGACTGGATGCTATTAGCTTACACTGGAAAAATTTTTTCTTTGTAAATGCATGCTATAGAGACACCAGATAATAGAGACACCAGATATGAGTGGCAATGTGCACTGGCACCGGTCTGCAGAGCACACACTGTAGGCCTCACAGAGCCGCTTGAAGGACACTGACTGGCTGCTATTAGCTTACACTGGAAACCTTTTTTCTTTGTAAAAGCACGCTATAGAGACACCAGATATGAGTGGCAATGTGCACTGGCACCGGTCTGCAGAGCACACACTGTAGTCCTGACAGAGCCGCTTGAAGGACACTGACTGGATGCTATTAGCTTACACTGGAAACCTTTTTTCTTTGTAAAAGCACGCTATAGAGACACCAGATAGGAGTGGCAATGTGCACTGGCACCGGTCTGCAGAGCACACACTGTAGGCCTGACAGAGCCGCTTGAAGGACACTGACTGGCTGCTATTAGCTTACACTGGAAACCTTTTTTCTTTGTAAAAGCACGCTGTAGAGACACCAGATAAGAGTGGCAATGTGCACTGGAACAGTTCTGCAGAGCACACACTGTAGGCCTGACAGAGCCGCTTGAAGGACACTGACTGGCTGCTATTAGCTTACACTGGAAACCTTTTTTCTTTGTAAAAGCACGCTATAGAGACACCAGATATGATTGGCAATGTGCACTGGCACCGGTCTGCAGAGCACACACTGTAGGCCTGACAGAGCCGCTTGAAGGACACTGACTGGCTGCTATTAGCTTACACTGGAAACCTTTTTTCTTTGTAAAAGCACGCTATAGAGACACCAGATATGAGTGCCAATGTGCACTGGCACCGGTCTGCAGAGCACACACTGTAGGCCTGACAGAGCCGCTTGAAGGACACTGACTGGCTGCTATTAGCTTACACTGGAAACCTTTTTTATTTGTAAAAGCACGCTACAGAGACACCAGATAACTGGCAATGTGCACTGGAACAGTTCTGCAGAGCACATACTGTAGGCCTGACAGAGCCGCTTGAAGGAGACTGACTGGCTGCTATTAGCTTACACTGGAAACCTTTTTTCTTTGTAAAAGCACGCTAAAGAGACACCAGATATGAGTGGAAATGTGCACTGGCACCGGTCTGCAGAGCACACACTGTAGGCCTGACAGAGCCGCTTGAAGGACACTGACTGGATGCTATTAGCTTACACTGGAAAACTTTTTTCTTTGTAAATGCATGCTATAGAGACACCAGATAATAAAGACACCAGATATGAGTGGCAATGTGCACTGGCACCGGTCTGCAGAGCACACACTGTAGGCCTCACAGAGCCGCTTGAAGGACACTGACTGGCTGCTATTAGCTTACACTGGAAACCTTTTTTCTTTGTAAAAGCACGCTATAGAGACACCAGATATGAGTGGCAATGTGCACTGGAACAGTTTTGCAGAGCACACGCTGAAGGAAGGCCTGACACAGCCGCTTGAAGGACTCTGACTGGCTGCTATTAGCTTACACCGGAAACCTTTTTTCTTTGTAAAAGCACGCTATAGAGACACCAGATATGAGTGGCAATGTGCACTGGCACCGGTCTGCAGAGCACACACTGTAGGCCTGACAGAGCCGCTTGAAGGACACTGACTGGCTGCTATTAGCTTACACTGGAAACCTTTTTTCTTTGTAAAAGCACGCTATAGAGACACCAGATATGAGTGGAAATGTGCACTGGAACAGTTCTGCAGAGCACACACTGTAGGCCTGACAGAGCCACTTGAAGGACACTGACTGGCTGCTATTAGCTTACACTGGAAACCTTTTTTATTTGTAAAAGCACGCTATAGAGATACCAGATATGATTGGCAATGTGCACTGGAACAGTTCTGCAGAGCACACACTGTAGGCCTGACAGAGACGCTTGAAGGACACTGACTGGCTGCTATTAGCTTACACTGGAAACCTTTTTTCTTTGTAAAAGCACGCTATAGAGACACCAGATATGATTGGCAATGTGCACTGGAACAGTTCTGCAGAGCACACACTGTAGGCCTTACAGAGCCGCTTGAAGGACACTGACTGGCTGCTATTAGCTTACACTGGAAACCTTTTTTATTTGTAAAAGCACGCTTCAGAGACACCAGATAACTGGCAATGTGCACTGGAACAGTTCTGCAGAGCACACACTGTAGGCCTGACAGAGCCGCTTGAAGGAAACTGACTGGCTGCTATTAGCTTACACTGGAAACCTTTTTTCTTTGTAAAAGCACGCTATAGAGACACCAGATATGAGTGGCAATGTGCACTGGCACCGGTCTGCAGAGCACACGCTGAAGGAAGGCCTGACAAAGCCGCTTGAAGGACACTGACTGGCTGCTATTAGCTTACACTGGAAACCTTTTTTATTTGTAAAAGCACGCTATAGAGATACCAGATATGATTGGCAATGTGCACTGGAACAGTTCTGCAGAGCACACACTGTAGGCCTGACAGAGCCGCTTGAAGGACACTGACTGGATGCTATTAGCTTACACTGGAAACCTTTTTTCTTTGTAAAAGCATGCTATAGAGACACCAGATATGAGTGGCAATGTGCACTGGAACAGTTCTGCAGAGCACACGCTGAAGGAAGGCCTGACACAGCCGCTTGAAGGACACTGACTGTCTGCTATTAGCTTACACTGGAAACCTTTTTCTTTGTAAAAGCACGCTATAGAGACACCAGATATGAGGGGAAATGTGCACTGGAACAGTTCTGCAGAGCACACACTGTAGGCCTGACAGAGCCGCTTGAAGGACACTGACTGGCTGCTATTAGCTTACACTGGAAACCTTTTTTCTTTGTAAAAGCACGCTATAGAGACACCAGATATGAGTGGCAATGTGCACTGGCACCGGTCTGCAGAGCACACGCTGAAGGAAGGCCTGACAAAGCCGCTTGAAGGACACTGACTGGCTGCTATTAGCTTACACTGGAAACCTTTTTTCTTTGTAAAAGCACACTATAGAGACACCAGATATGATTGGCAATGTGCACTGGAACAGTTCTGCAGAGCACACACTGAAGGCCTGACAGAGCCGCTTGAAGGACACTGACTGGCTGCTATTAGCTTACACTGGAAACCTTTTTTCTTTGTAAAAGCACGCTATAGAGACACCAGATATGAGTGGCAATGTGCACTGGCACCGGTCTGCAGAGCACACACTGTAGGCCTGACAGAGCCACTTGAAGGACACTGACTGGATGCTCTTAGCTTACACTGGAAACCTTTTTTCTTTGTAAAAGCACGCTATAGAGATACCAGATATGATTGGCAATGTGCACTGGAACAGTTCTGCATAGCACACACTGTAGGCCTGACAGAGCCGCTTGAAGGACACTGACTGGATGCTATTAGCTTACACTGGAAACCTTTTTTCTTTGTAAAAGCACGCTATATAGACACCAGATATGAGTGGCAATGTGCACTGGCACCGGTCTGCAGAGCACACACTGTAGGCCTGACAGAGCCGCTTGAAGGACACTGACTGGCTGCTATTAGCTTACACTGGAAACCTTTTTTCTTTGTAAAAGCACACTATAGAGACACCAGATATGAGTGGCAATGTGCACTGGAACAGTTCTGCAGAGCACACGCTGAAGGAAGGCCTGACACAGCCGCTTGAAGGACACTGACTGGCTGCTATTAGCTTACACTGGAAACCTTTTTTCTTTGTAAAAGCACGCTATAGAGACACCAGATATGAGTTGCAATGTGCACTGGAACAGTTCTGCAAAGCACACACTGTAGGCCTGACAGAGCCGCTTGAAGGACACTGACTGGCTGCTATTAGCTTACACTGGAAACCTTTTTTATTTGTAAAAGCACGCTATAGAGATACCAGATATGATTGGCAATGTGCACTGGAACAGTTCTGCAGAGCACACACTGTAGGCCTGACAGAGCCGCTTGAAGGACACTGACTGGATGCTATTAGCTTACACTGGAAACCTTTTTTCTTTGTAAAAGCATGCTATAGAGACACCAGATATGAGTGGCAATGTGCACTGGAACAGTTCTGCAGAGCACACGCTGAAGGAAGGCCTGACACAGCCGCTTGAAGGACACTGACTGTCTGCTATTAGCTTACACTGGAAACCTTTTTCTTTGTAAAAGCACGCTATAGAGACACCAGATATGAGGGGAAATGTGCACTGGAACAGTTCTGCAGAGCACACACTGTAGGCCTGACAGAGCCGCTTGAAGGACACTGACTGGCTGCTATTAGCTTACACTGGAAACCTTTTTTCTTTGTAAAAGCACGCTATAGAGACACCAGATATGAGTGGCAATGTGCACTGGCCACGGTCTGCAGAGCACACACTGTAGGCTTGACATAGACGCTTGAAGGACACTGACTGGCTGCTATTAGCTTACACTGGAAACCTTTTTTCTTTGTAAAAGCACGCTATAGAGACACCAGATATGAGTGGCAATGTGCACTGGAACAGTTCTGCAGAGCACACACTGTAGGCCTGACAGAGCCGCTTGAAGGACACTGACTGGCTGCTATTAGCTTACACTGGAAACCTTTTTTCTTTGTAAAAGCACGCTATAGAGACACCAGATATGATTGGCAATGTGCACTGGCACCGGTCTGCAGAGCACACACTGTAGGCCTGACAGAGCCGCTTGAAGGACACTGACTGGCTGCTATTAGCTTACACTGGAAACCTTTTTTCTTTGTAAAAGCACGCTATAGAGACACCAGATATGAGTGCCAATGTGCACTGGCACCGGTCTGCAGAGCACACACTGTAGGCCTGACAGAGCCGCTTGAAGGACACTGACTGGCTGATATTAGCTTACACTGGAAACATTTTTTATTTGTAAAAGCACGCTACAGAGACACCAGATAACTGGCAATGTGCACTGGAACAGTTCTGCAGAGCACATACTGTAGGCCTGACAGAGCCGCTTGAAGGAGACTGACTGGCTGCTATTAGCTTACACTGGAAACCTTTTTTCTTTGTAAAAGCACGCTAAAGAGACACCAGATATGAGTGGAAATGTGCACTGGCACCGGTCTGCAGAGCACACACTGTAGGCCTGACAGAGCCGCTTGAAGGACACTGACTGGATGCTATTAGCTTACACTGGAAAACTTTTTTCTTTGTAAATGCATGCTATAGAGACACCAGATAATAGAGACACCAGATATGAGTGGCAATGTGCACTGGCACCGGTCTGCAGAGCACACACTGTAGGCCTCACAGAGCCGCTTGAAGGACACTGACTGGCTGCTATTAGCTTACACTGGAAACCTTTTTTCTTTGTAAAAGCACGCTATAGAGACACCAGATATGAGTGGCAATGTGCACTGGAACAGTTTTGCAGAGCACACGCTGAAGGAAGGCCTGACACAGCCGCTTGAAGGACTCTGACTGGCTGCTATTAGCTTACACCGGAAACCTTTTTTCTTTGTAAAAGCACGCTATAGAGACACCAGATATGAGTGGCAATGTGCACTGGCACCGGTCTGCAGAGCACACACTGTAGGCCTGACAGAGCCGCTTGAAGGACACTGACTGGCTGCTATTAGCTTACACTGGAAACCTTTTTTCTTTGTAAAAGCACGCTATAGAGACACCAGATATGAGTGGAAATGTGCACTGGAACAGTTCTGCAGAGCACACACTGTAGGCCTGACAGAGCCACTTGAAGGACACTGACTGGCTGCTATTAGCTTACACTGGAAACCTTTTTTATTTGTAAAAGCACGCTAAAGAGATACCAGATATGATTGGCAATGTGCACTGGAACAGTTCTGCAGAGCACACACTGTAGGCCTGACAGAGACGCTTGAAGGACACTGACTGGCTGCTATTAGCTTACACTGGAAACCTTTTTTCTTTGTAAAAGCACGCTATAGAGACACCAGATATGAGTGGAAATGTGCACTGGAACAGTTCTGCAGAGCACACACTGTAGGCCTGACAGAGCCACTTGAAGGACACTGACTGGCTGCTATTAGCTTACACTGGAAACCTTTTTTATTTGTAAAAGCACGCTATAGAGATACCAGATATGATTGGCAATGTGCACTGGAACAGTTCTGCAGAGCACACACTGTAGGCCTTACAGAGCCGCTTGAAGGACACTGACTGGCTGCTATTAGCTTACACTGGAAACCTTTTTTATTTGTAAAAGCACGCTTCAGAGACACCAGATAACTGGCAATGTGCACTGGAACAGTTCTGCAGAGCACACACTGTAGGCCTGACAGAGCCGCTTGAAGGAAACTGACTGGCTGCTATTAGCTTACACTGGAAACCTTTTTTCTTTGTAAAAGCACGCTATAGAGACACCAGATATGAGTGGCAATGTGCACTGGCACCGGTCTGCAGAGCACACGCTGAAGGAAGGCCTGACAAAGCCGCTTGAAGGACACTGACTGGCTGCTATTAGCTTACACTGGAAACCTTTTTTATTTGTAAAAGCACGCTATAGAGATACCAGATATGATTGGCAATGTGCACTGGAACAGTTCTGCAGAGCACACACTGTAGGCCTGACAGAGCCGCTTGAAGGACACTGACTGGATGCTATTAGCTTACACTGGAAACCTTTTTTCTTTGTAAAAGCATGCTATAGAGACACCAGATATGAGTGGCAATGTGCACTGGAACAGTTCTGCAGAGCACACGCTGAAGGAAGGCCTGACACAGCCGCTTGAAGGACACTGACTGTCTGCTATTAGCTTACACTGGAAACCTTTTTCTTTGTAAAAGCACGCTATAGAGACACCAGATATGAGGGGAAATGTGCACTGGAACAGTTCTGCAGAGCACACACTGTAGGCCTGACAGAGCCGCTTGAAGGACACTGACTGGCTGCTATTAGCTTACACTGGAAACCTTTTTTCTTTGTAAAAGCACGCTATAGAGACACCAGATATGAGTGGCAATGTGCACTGGCACCGGTCTGCAGAGCACACGCTGAAGGAAGGCCTGACAAAGCCGCTTGAAGGACACTGACTGGCTGCTATTAGCTTACACTGGAAACCTTTTTTCTTTGTAAAAGCACACTATAGAGACACCAGATATGATTGGCAATGTGCACTGGAACAGTTCTGCAGAGCACACACTGAAGGCCTGACAGAGCCGCTTGAAGGACACTGACTGGCTGCTATTAGCTTACACTGGAAACCTTTTTTCTTTGTAAAAGCACGCTATAGAGACACCAGATATGAGTGGCAATGTGCACTGGCACCGGTCTGCAGAGCACACACTGTAGGCCTGACAGAGCCACTTGAAGGACACTGACTGGATGCTCTTAGCTTACACTGGAAACCTTTTTTCTTTGTAAAAGCACGCTATAGAGATACCAGATATGATTGGCAATGTGCACTGGAACAGTTCTGCATAGCACACACTGTAGGCCTGACAGAGCCGCTTGAAGGACACTGACTGGATGCTATTAGCTTACACTGGAAACCTTTTTTCTTTGTAAAAGCACGCTATATAGACACCAGATATGAGTGGCAATGTGCACTGGCACCGGTCTGCAGAGCACACACTGTAGGCCTGACAGAGCCGCTTGAAGGACACTGACTGGCTGCTATTAGCTTACACTGGAAACCTTTTTTCTTTGTAAAAGCACACTATAGAGACACCAGATATGAGTGGCAATGTGCACTGGAACAGTTCTGCAGAGCACACGCTGAAGGAAGGCCTGACACAGCCGCTTGAAGGACACTGACTGGCTGCTATTAGCTTACACTGGAAACCTTTTTTCTTTGTAAAAGCACGCTATAGAGACACCAGATATGAGTTGCAATGTGCACTGGAACAGTTCTGCAAAGCACACACTGTAGGCCTGACAGAGCCGCTTGAAGGACACTGACTGGCTGCTATTAGCTTACACTGGAAACCTTTTTTATTTGTAAAAGCACGCTATAGAGATACCAGATATGATTGGCAATGTGCACTGGAACAGTTCTGCAGAGCACACACTGTAGGCCTGACAGAGCCGCTTGAAGGACACTGACTGGATGCTATTAGCTTACACTGGAAACCTTTTTTCTTTGTAAAAGCATGCTATAGAGACACCAGATATGAGTGGCAATGTGCACTGGAACAGTTCTGCAGAGCACACGCTGAAGGAAGGCCTGACACAGCCGCTTGAAGGACACTGACTGTCTGCTATTAGCTTACACTGGAAACCTTTTTCTTTGTAAAAGCACGCTATAGAGACACCAGATATGAGGGGAAATGTGCACTGGAACAGTTCTGCAGAGCACACACTGTAGGCCTGACAGAGCCGCTTGAAGGACACTGACTGGCTGCTATTAGCTTACACTGGAAACCTTTTTTCTTTGTAAAAGCACGCTATAGAGACACCAGATATGAGTGGCAATGTGCACTGGCCACGGTCTGCAGAGCACACACTGTAGGCTTGACATAGACGCTTGAAGGACACTGACTGGCTGCTATTAGCTTACACTGGAAACCTTTTTTCTTTGTAAAAGCACGCTATAGAGACACCAGATATGAGTGGCAATGTGCACTGGAACAGTTCTGCAGAGCACACGCTGAAGGAAGGCCTGACACAGCCGCTTGAGGGACACTGACTGGCTGCTATTAGCTTACACTGGAAACCTTATTTATTTGTAAAAGCACGCTATAGAGACACCAGATAACTGGCAATGTGCACTGGAACAGTTCTGCAGAGCACACACTGTAGGCCTGACAGAGACGCTTGAAGGACACTGACTGGCTGCTATTAGCTTACACTGGAAACCTTTTTTCTTTGTAAAAGCACGCTATAGAGACACCAGATATGAGTGGAAATGTGCACTGGAACAGTTCTGCAGAGAACACACTGTAGGCCTGACAGAGCCACTTGAAGGACACTGACTGGCTGCTATTAGCTTACACTGGAAACCTTTTTTATTTGTAAAAGCACGCTATAGAGATACCAGATATGATTGGCAATGTGCACTGGAACAGTTCTGCAGAGCACACACTGTAGGCCTTACAGAGCCGCTTGAAGGACACTGACTGGCTGCTATTAGCTTACACTGGAAACCTTTTTTATTTGTAAAAGCACGCTTCAGAGACACCAGATAACTGGCAATGTGCACTGGAACAGTTCTGCAGAGCACACACTGTAGGCCTGACAGAGCCGCTTGAAGGAAACTGACTGGCTGCTATTAGCTTACACTGGAAACCTTTTTTCTTTGTAAAAGCACGCTATAGAGACACCAGATATGAGTGGCAATGTGCACTGGCACCGGTCTGCAGAGCACACGCTGAAGGAAGGCCTGACAAAGCCGCTTGAAGGACACTGATTGGCTGCTATTAGCTTACACTGGAAACCTTTTTTCTTTGTAAAAGCACGCTGTAGAGACACCAGATAAGAGTGGCAATGTGCACTGGAACAGTTCTGCAGAGCACACACTGTAGGCCTGACAGAGCCGCTTGAAGGACACTGACTGGCTGCTATTAGCTTACACTGGAAACCTTTTTTCTTTGTAAAAGCACGCTATAGAGACACCAGATATGATTGGCAATGTGCACTGGCACCGGTCTGCAGAGCACACACTGTAGGCCTGACAGAGCCGCTTGAAGGACACTGACTGGCTGCTATTAGCTTACACTGGAAACCTTTTTTCTTTGTAAAAGCACGCTATAGAGACACCAGATATGAGTGCCAATGTGCACTGGCACCGGTCTGCAGAGCACACACTGTAGGCCTGACAGAGCCGCTTGAAGGACACTGACTGGCTGCTATTAGCTTACACTGGAAACCTTTTTTATTTGTAAAAGCACGCTACAGAGACACCAGATAACTGGCAATGTGCACTGGAACAGTTCTGCAGAGCACATACTGTAGGCCTGACAGAGCCGCTTGAAGGACACTGACTGGCTGCTATTAGCTTACACTGGAAACCTTTTTTCTTTGTAAAAGCACGCTAAAGAGACACCAGATATGAGTGGAAATGTGCACTGGCACCGGTCTGCAGAGCACACACTGTAGGCCTGACAGAGCCGCTTGAAGGACACTGACTGGATGCTATTAGCTTACACTGGAAAACTTTTTTCTTTGTAAATGCATGCTATAGAGACACCAGATAATAGAGACACCAGATATGAGTGGCAATGTGCACTGGCACCGGTCTGCAGAGCACACACTGTAGGCCTCACAGAGCCGCTTGAAGGACACTGACTGGCTGCTATTAGCTTACACTGGAAACCTTTTTTCTTTGTAAAAGCACGCTATAGAGACACCAGATATGAGTGGCAATGTGCACTGGAACAGTTTTGCAGAGCACACGCTGAAGGAAGGCCTGACACAGCCGCTTGAAGGACACTGACTGGCTGCTATTAGCTTACACCGGAAACCTTTTTTCTTTGTAAAAGCACGCTATAGAGACACCAGATATGAGTGGCAATGTGCACTGGCACCGGTCTGCAGAGCACACACTGTAGGCCTGACAGAGCCGCTTGAAGGACACTGACTGGCTGCTATTAGCTTACACTGGAAACCTTTTTTCTTTGTAAAAGCACGCTATAGAGACACCAGATATGAGTGGAAATGTGCACTGGAACAGTTCTGCAGAGCACACACTGTAGGCCTGACAGAGCCACTTGAAGGACACTGACTGGCTGCTATTAGCTTACACTGGAAACCTTTTTTATTTGTAAAAGCACGCTATAGAGATACCAGATATGATTGGCAATGTGCACTGGAACAGTTCTGCAGAGCACACACTGTAGGCCTGACAGAGACGCTTGAAGGACACTGACTGGCTGCTATTAGCTTACACTGGAAACCTTTTTTCTTTGTAAAAGCACGCTATAGAGACACCAGATATGAGTGGAAATGTGCACTGGAACAGTTCTGCAGAGCACACACTGTAGGCCTGACAGAGCCACTTGAAGGACACTGACTGGCTGCTATTAGCTTACACTGGAAACCTTTTTTATTTGTAAAAGCACGCTATAGAGATACCAGATATGATTGGCAATGTGCACTGGAACAGTTCTGCAGAGCACACACTGTAGGCCTTACAGAGCCGCTTGAAGGACACTGACTGGCTGCTATTAGCTTACACTGGAAACCTTTTTTATTTGTAAAAGCACGCTTCAGAGACACCAGATAACTGGCAATGTGCACTGGAACAGTTCTGCAGAGCACACACTGTAGGCCTGACAGAGCCGCTTGAAGGAAACTGACTGGCTGCTATTAGCTTACACTGGAAACCTTTTTTCTTTGTAAAAGCACGCTATAGAGACACCAGATATGAGTGGCAATGTGCACTGGTCTGCAGAGCACACGCTGAAGGAAGGCCTGACAAAGCCGCTTGAAGGACACTGACTGGCTGCTATTAGCTTACACTGGAAACCTTTTTTATTTGTAAAAGCACGCTATAGAGATACCAGATATGATTGGCAATGTGCACTGGAACAGTTCTGCAGAGCACACACTGTAGGCCTGACAGAGCCGCTTGAAGGACACTGACTGGATGCTATTAGCTTACACTGGAAACCTTTTTTCTTTGTAAAAGCATGCTATAGAGACACCAGATATGAGTGGCAATGTGCACTGGAACAGTTCTGCAGAGCACACGCTGAAGGAAGGCCTGACACAGCCGCTTGAAGGACACTGACTGTCTGCTATTAGCTTACACTGGAAACCTTTTTCTTTGTAAAAGCACGCTATAGAGACACCAGATATGAGGGGAAATGTGCACTGGAACAGTTCTGCAGAGCACACACTGTAGGCCTGACAGAGCCGCTTGAAGGACACTGACTGGCTGCTATTAGCTTACACTGGAAACCTTTTTTCTTTGTAAAAGCACGCTATAGAGACACCAGATATGAGTGGCAATGTGCACTGGCACCGGTCTGCAGAGCACACGCTGAAGGAAGGCCTGACAAAGCCGCTTGAAGGACACTGACTGGCTGCTATTAGCTTACACTGGAAACCTTTTTTCTTTGTAAAAGCACACTATAGAGACACCAGATAGGATTGGCAATGTGCACTGGAACAGTTCTGCAGAGCACACACTGAAGGCCTGACAGAGCCGCTTGAAGGACACTGACTGGCTGCTATTAGCTTACACTGGAAACCTTTTTTCTTTGTAAAAGCACGCTATAGAGACACCAGATATGAGTGGCAATGTGCACTGGCACCGGTCTGCAGAGCACACACTGTAGGCCTGACAGAGCCACTTGAAGGACACTGACTGGATGCTCTTAGCTTACACTGGAAACCTTTTTTCTTTGTAAAAGCACGCTATAGAGATACCAGATATGATTGGCAATGTGCACTGGAACAGTTCTGCATAGCACACACTGTAGGCCTGACAGAGCCGCTTGAAGGACACTGACTGGATGCTATTAGCTTACACTGGAAACCTTTTTTCTTTGTAAAAGCACGCTATATAGACACCAGATATGAGTGGCAATGTGCACTGGCACCGGTCTGCAGAGCACACACTGTAGGCCTGACAGAGCCGCTTGAAGGACACTGACTGGCTGCTATTAGCTTACACTGGAAACCTTTTTTCTTTGTAAAAGCACACTATAGAGACACCAGATATGAGTGGCAATGTGCACTGGAACAGTTCTGCAGAGCACACGCTGAAGGAAGGCCTGACACAGCCGCTTGAAGGACACTGACTGGCTGCTATTAGCTTACACTGGAAACCTTTTTTCTTTGTAAAAGCACGCTATAGAGACACCAGATATGAGTTGCAATGTGCACTGGAACAGTTCTGCAAAGCACACACTGTATGCCTGACAGAGCCGCTTGAAGGACACTGACTGGCTGCTATTAGCTTACACTGGAAACCTTTTTTATTTGTAAAAGCACGCTATAGAGATACCAGATATGATTGGCAATGTGCACTGGAACAGTTCTGCAGAGCACACACTGTAGGCCTGACAGAGCCGCTTGAAGGACACTGACTGGATGCTATTAGCTTACACTGGAAACCTTTTTTCTTTGTAAAAGCATGCTATAGAGACACCAGATATGAGTGGCAATGTGCACTGGAACAGTTCTGCAGAGCACACGCTGAAGGAAGGCCTGACACAGCCGCTTGAAGGACACTGACTGTCTGCTATTAGCTTACACTGGAAACCTTTTTCTTTGTAAAAGCACGCTATAGAGACACCAGATATGAGGGGAAATGTGCACTGGAACAGTTCTGCAGAGCACACACTGTAGGCCTGACAGAGCCGCTTGAAGGACACTGACTGGCTGCTATTAGCTTACACTGGAAACCTTTTTTCTTTGTAAAAGCACGCTATAGAGACACCAGATATGAGTGGCAATGTGCACTGGCCACGGTCTGCAGAGCACACACTGTAGGCTTGACATAGACGCTTGAAGGACACTGACTGGCTGCTATTAGCTTACACTGGAAACCTTTTTTCTTTGTAAAAGCACGCTATAGAGACACCAGATATGAGTGGCAATGTGCACTGGAACAGTTCTGCAGAGCACACGCTGAAGGAAGGCCTGACACAGCCGCTTGAGGGACACTGACTGGCTGCTATTAGCTTACACTGGAAACCTTATTTATTTGTAAAAGCACGCTATAGAGACACCAGATAACTGGCAATGTGCACTGGAACAGTTCTGCAGAGCACACACTGTAGGCCTGACAGAGACGCTTGAAGGACACTGACTGGCTGCTATTAGCTTACACTGGAAACCTTTTTTCTTTGTAAAAGCACGCTATAGAGACACCAGATATGAGTGGAAATGTGCACTGGAACAGTTCTGCAGAGCACACACTGTAGGCCTGACAGAGCCACTTGAAGGACACTGACTGGCTGCTATTAGCTTACACTGGAAACCTTTTTTATTTGTAAAAGCACGCTATAGAGATACCAGATATGATTGGCAATGTGCACTGGAACAGTTCTGCAGAGCACACACTGTAGGCCTTACAGAGCCGCTTGAAGGACACTGACTGGCTGCTATTAGCTTACACTGGAAACCTTTTTTATTTGTAAAAGCACGCTTCAGAGACACCAGATAACTGGCAATGTGCACTGGAACAGTTCTGCAGAGCACACACTGTAGGCCTGACAGAGCCGCTTGAAGGAAACTGACTGGCTGCTATTAGCTTACACTGGAAACCTTTTTTCTTTGTAAAAGCACGCTATAGAGACACCAGATATGAGTGGCAATGTGCACTGGCACCGGTCTGCAGAGCACACGCTGAAGGAAGGCCTGACAAAGCCGCTTGAAGGACACTGACTGGCTGCTATTAGCTTACACTGGAAACCTTTTTTATTTGTAAAAGCACGCTATAGAGATACCAGATATGATTGGCAATGTGCACTGGAACAGTTCTGCAGAGCACACACTGTAGGCCTGACAGAGCCGCTTGAAGGACACTGACTGGATGCTATTAGCTTACACTGGAAACCTTTTTTCTTTGTAAAAGCATGCTATAGAGACACCAGATATGAGTGGCAATGTGCACTGGAACAGTTCTGCAGAGCACACGCTGAAGGAAGGCCTGACACAGCCGCTTGAAGGACACTGACTGTCTGCTATTAGCTTACACTGGAAACCTTTTTCTTTGTAAAAGCACGCTATAGAGACACCAGATATGAGGGGAAATGTGCACTGGAACAGTTCTGCAGAGCACACACTGTAGGCCTGACAGAGCCGCTTGAAGGACACTGACTGGCTGCTATTAGCTTACACTGGAAACCTTTTTTCTTTGTAAAAGCACGCTATAGAGACACCAGATATGAGTGGCAATGTGCACTGGCCACGGTCTGCAGAGCACACACTGTAGGCTTGACATAGACGCTTGAAGGACACTGACTGGCTGCTATTAGCTTACACTGGAAACCTTTTTTCTTTGTAAAAGCACGCTATAGAGACACCAGATATGAGTGGCAATGTGCACTGGAACAGTTCTGCAGAGCACACGCTGAAGGAAGGCCTGACACAGCCGCTTGAGGGACACTGACTGGCTGCTATTAGCTTACACTGGAAACCTTATTTATTTGTAAAAGCACGCTATAGAGACACCAGATAACTGCAATGTGCACTGGAACAGTTCTGCAGAGCACACACTGTAGGCCTGACAGAGACGCTTGAAGGACACTGACTGGCTGCTATTAGCTTACACTGGAAACCTTTTTTCTTTGTAAAAGCACGCTATAGAGACACCAGATATGAGTGGAAATGTGCACTGGAACAGTTCTGCAGAGCACACACTGTAGGCCTGACAGAGCCACTTGAAGGACACTGACTGGCTGCTATTAGCTTACACTGGAAACCTTTTTTATTTGTAAAAGCACGCTATAGAGATACCAGATATGATTGGCAATGTGCACTGGAACAGTTCTGCAGAGCACACACTGTAGGCCTTACAGAGCCGCTTGAAGGACACTGACTGGCTGCTATTAGCTTACACTGGAAACCTTTTTTATTTGTAAAAGCACGCTTCAGAGACACCAGATAACTGGCAATGTGCACTGGAACAGTTCTGCAGAGCACACACTGTAGGCCTGACAGAGCCGCTTGAAGGAAACTGACTGGCTGCTATTAGCTTACACTGGAAACCTTTTTTCTTTGTAAAAGCACGCTATAGAGACACCAGATATGAGTGGCAATGTGCACTGGCACCGGTCTGCAGAGCACACGCTGAAGGAAGGCCTGACAAAGCCGCTTGAAGGACACTGACTGGCTGCTATTAGCTTACACTGGAAACCTTTTTTCTTTGTAAAAGCACGCTATAGAGACACCAGATATGAGTGGAAATGTGCACTGGAACAGTTCTGCAGAGCACACACTGTAGGCCTGACAGAGCCGCTTGAAGGACACTGACTGGCTGCTATTAGCTTACACTGGAAACCTTTTTTATTTGTAAAAACACGCTATAGAGATACCAGATATGATTGGCAATGTGCACTGGAACAGTTCTGCAGAGCACACACTGTAGGCCTGACAGAGCCGCTTGAAGGACACTGACTGGATGCTATTAGCTTACACTGGAAACCTTTTTTCTTTGTAAAAGCACGCTATAGAGACACCAGATATGAGTGGCAATGTGCACTGGCACCGGTCTGCAGAGCACACACTGTAGGCCTGACAGAGCCGCTTGAAGGACACTGACTGGCTGCTATTAGCTTACACTGGAAACCTTTTTTCTTTGTAAAAGCACGCTACAGAGACACCAGATATGAGTGGCAATGTGCACTGGCACAGTTCTGCAGAGCACACACTGAAGGAAGGCCTGACAGAGCCGCTTTAAGGACACTGACTGGCTGCTATTAGCTTACACTGGAAACCTTTTTTCTTTGTAAAATCACGCTATAGAGACACCAGATATGATTGGCAATGTGCACTGGAAGAGTTCTGCAGAGCACACACTGAAGTCCTGACAGAGCCGCTTGAAGGACACTGACTGGCTGCTATTAGCTTACACTGGAAACCTTTTTTCTTTGTAAAAGCACGCTATAGAGACACCAGATATGAGTGGCAATGTGCAATGGCACCGGTCTGCAGAGCACACACTGTAGGCCTGACAGAGCCACTTGAAGGACACTGACTGGATGCTCTTAGCTTACACTGGAAACCTTTTTTCTTTGTAAAAGCACGCTATAGAGATACCAGATATGATTGGCAATGTGCACTGGAACAGTTCTGCATAGCACACACTGTAGTCCTGACAGAGCCGCTTGAAGGACACTGACTGGATGCTATTAGCTTACACTGGAAACCTTTTTTCTTTGTAAAAGCACGCTATATAGACACCAGATATGAGTGGCAATGTGCACTGGCACCGGTCTGCAGAGCACACACTGTAGGCCTGACAGAGCCGCTTGAAGGACACTGACTGGCTGCTATTAGCTTACACTGGAAACCTTTTTTCTTTGTAAAAGCACACTATAGAGACACCAGATATGAGTGGCAATGTGCACTGGAACAGTTCTGCAGAGCACACGCTGAAGGAAGGCCTGACACAGCCGCTTGAAGGACACTGACTGTCTGCTATTAGCTTACACTGGAAACCTTTTTTCTTTGTAAAAGCACGCTATAGAGACACCAGATATGAGTTGCAATGTGCACTGGAACAGTTCTGCAGAGCACACACTGTAGGCCTGACAGAGCCGCTTGAAGGACACTGACTGGCTGCTATTAGCTTACACTGGAAACCTTTTTTCTTTGTAAAAGCACGCTACAGAGACACCAGATATGAGTGGCAATGTGCACTGGCACAGTTCTGCAGAGCACACACTGAAGGAAGGCCTGACAGAGCCGCTTTAAGGACACTGACTGGCTGCTATTAGCTTACACTGGAAACCTTTTTTCTTTGTAAAATCACGCTATAGAGACACCAGATATGATTGGCAATGTGCACTGGAAGAGTTCTGCAGAGCACACACTGAAGTCCTGACAGAGCCGCTTGAAGGACACTGACTGGCTGCTATTAGCTTACACTGGAAACCTTTTTTCTTTGTAAAAGCACGCTATAGAGACACCAGATATGAGTGGCAATGTGCAATGGCACCGGTCTGCAGAGCACACACTGTAGGCCTGACAGAGCCACTTGAAGGACACTGACTGGATGCTCTTAGCTTACACTGGAAACCTTTTTTCTTTGTAAAAGCACGCTATAGAGATACCAGATATGATTGGCAATGTGCACTGGAACAGTTCTGCATAGCACACACTGTAGTCCTGACAGAGCCGCTTGAAGGACACTGACTGGATGCTATTAGCTTACACTGGAAACCTTTTTTCTTTGTAAAAGCACGCTATATAGACACCAGATATGAGTGGCAATGTGCACTGGCACCGGTCTGCAGAGCACACACTGTAGGCCTGACAGAGCCGCTTGAAGGACACTGACTGGCTGCTATTAGCTTACACTGGAAACCTTTTTTCTTTGTAAAAGCACACTATAGAGACACCAGATATGAGTGGCAATGTGCACTGGAACAGTTCTGCAGAGCACACGCTGAAGGAAGGCCTGACACAGCCGCTTGAAGGACACTGACTGGCTGCTATTAGCTTACACTGGAAACCTTTTTTCTTTGTAAAAGCACGCTATAGAGACACCAGATATGAGTTGCAATGTGCACTGGAACAGTTCTGCAGAGCACACACTGTAGGCCTGACAGAGCCGCTTGAAGGACACTGACTGGCTGCTATTAGCTTACACTGGAAACCTTTTTTATTTGTAAAAGCACGCTATAGAGATACCAGATATGATTGGCAATGTGCACTGGAACAGTTCTGCAGAGCACACACTGTAGGCCTGACAGAGCCGCTTGAAGGACACTGACTGGATGCTATTAGCTTACACTGGAAACCTTTTTTCTTTGTAAAAGCACGCTATAGAGACACCAGATATGAGTGGCAATGTGCACTGGAACAGTTCTGCAGAGCACACGCTGAAGGAAGGCCTGACACAGCCGCTTGAAGGACACTGACTGGCTGCTATTAGCTTACACTGGAAACCTTTTTTATTTGTAAAAGCACGCTACAGAGACACCAGATATGAGGGGAAATGTGCACTGGAACAGTTCTGCAGAGCACACGCTGAAGGAAGGCCTGACAGAGCCGCTTGAAGGACACTGACTGGCTGCTATTAGCTTACACTGGAAACCTTTTTTCTTTGTAAAAGCACGCTATAGAGACAGCAGATATGAGTGGCAATGTGCACTGGCCACGGTCTGCAGAGCACACACTGTAGGCTTGACATAGACGCTTGAAGGACACTGACTGGCTGCTATTAGCTTACACTGGAAACCTTTTTTCTTTGTAAAAGCACGCTATAGAGACACCAGATATGAGTGGCAATGTGCACTGGAACAGTTCTGCAGAGCACACGCTGAAGGAAGGCCTGACACAGCCGCTTGAGGGACACTGACTGGCTGCTATTAGCTTACACTGGAAACCTTATTTATTTGTAAAAGCACGCTATAGAGACACCAGATAACTGGCAATGTGCACTGGAACAGTTCTGCAGAGCACACACTGTAGGCCTGACAGAGACGCTTGAAGGACACTGACTGGCTGCTATTAGCTTACACTGGAAACCTTTTTTCTTTGTAAAAGCATGCTATAGAGACACCAGATATGAGTGGAAATGTGCACTGGAACAGTTCTGCAGAGCACACACTGTAGGCCTGACAGAGCCACTTGAAGGACACTGACTGGCTGCTATTAGCTTACACTGGAAACCTTTTTTTATTTGTAAAAGCACGCTATAGAGACACCAGATATGATTGGCAATGTGCACTGGAACAGATCTGCAGAGCACACACTGTAGGCCTTACAGAGCCGCTTGAAGGACACTGACTGGCTGCTATTAGCTTACACTGGAAACCTTTTTTATTTGTAAAAGCACGCTTCAGAGACACCAGATAACTGGCAATGTGCACTGGAACAGTTCTGCAGAGCACACACTGTAGGCCTGACAGAGCCGCTTGAAGGAAACTGACTGGCTGCTATTAGCTTACACTGGAAACCTTTTTTCTTTGTAAAAGCACGCTATAGAGACACCAGATATGAGTGGAAATGTGCACTGGAACAGTTCTGCAGAGCACACACTGTAGGCCTGACAGAGCCGCTTGAAGGACACTGACTGGCTGCTATTAGCTTACACTGGAAACCTTTTTTATTTGTAAAAACACGCTATAGAGATACCAGATATGATTGGCAATGTGCACTGGCACCGGTCTGCAGAGCACACACTGTAGGCCTGACAGAGCCGCTTGAAGGACACTGACT
Source organism: Pelobates fuscus (assembly GCF_036172605.1). Classification (NCBI taxonomy): domain Eukaryota; kingdom Metazoa; phylum Chordata; class Amphibia; order Anura; family Pelobatidae; genus Pelobates; species Pelobates fuscus. The sequence continues at coordinate 266,650,919 of NC_086318.1, read as the reverse complement.
GGCTGCTATTAGCTTACACTGGAAACCTTTTTTCTTTGTAAAAGCACGCTACAGAGACACCAGATATGATTGGCAATGTGCACTGGAAGAGTTCTGCAGAGCACACACTGAAGGCCTGACAGAGACGCTTGAAGGACACTGACTGGCTGCTATTAGCTTACACTGGAAACCTTTTTTCTTTGTAAAAGCACGCTATAGAGACACCAGATATGAGTGGAAATGTGCACTGGAACAGTTCTGCAGAGCACACACTGTAGGCCTGACAGAGCCACTTGAAGGACACTGACTGGCTGCTATTAGCTTACACTGGAAACCTTTTTTATTTGTAAAAGCACGCTATAGAGATACCAGATATGATTGGCAATGTGCACTGGAACAGTTCTGCAGAGCACACACTGTAGGCCTTACAGAGCCGCTTGAAGGACACTGACTGGCTGCTATTAGCTTACACTGGAAACCTTTTTTATTTGTAAAAGCACGCTTCAGAGACACCAGATAACTGGCAATGTGCACTGGAACAGTTCTGCAGAGCACACACTGTGGGCCTGACAGAGCCGCTTGAAGGAAACTGACTGGCTGCTATTAGCTTACACTGGAAACCTTTTTTCTTTGTAAAAGCACGCTATAGAGACACCAGATATGAGTGGCAATGTGCACTGGTCTGCAGAGCACACGCTGAAGGAAGGCCTGACAAAGCCGCTTGAAGGACACTGACTGGCTGCTATTAGCTTACACTGGAAACCTTTTTTATTTGTAAAAGCACGCTATAGAGATACCAGATATGATTGGCAATGTGCACTGGAACAGTTCTGCAGAGCACACACTGTAGGCCTGACAGAGCCGCTTGAAGGACACTGACTGGATGCTATTAGCTTACACTGGAAACCTTTTTTCTTTGTAAAAGCATGCTATAGAGACACCAGATATGAGTGGCAATGTGCACTGGAACAGTTCTGCAGAGCACACGCTGAAGGAAGGCCTGACACAGCCGCTTGAAGGACACTGACTGTCTGCTATTAGCTTACACTGGAAACCTTTTTCTTTGTAAAAGCACGCTATAGAGACACCAGATATGAGGGGAAATGTGCACTGGAACAGTTCTGCAGAGCACACACTGTAGGCCTGACAGAGCCGCTTGAAGGACACTGACTGGCTGCTATTAGCTTACACTGGAAACCTTTTTTCTTTGTAAAAGCACGCTATAGAGACACCAGATATGAGTGGCAATGTGCACTGGCACCGGTCTGCAGAGCACACGCTGAAGGAAGGCCTGACAAAGCCGCTTGAAGGACACTGACTGGCTGCTATTAGCTTACACTGGAAACCTTTTTTCTTTGTAAAAGCACACTATAGAGACACCAGATATGATTGGCAATGTGCACTGGAACAGTTCTGCAGAGCACACACTGAAGGCCTGACAGAGCCGCTTGAAGGACACTGACTGGCTGCTATTAGCTTACACTGGAAACCTTTTTTCTTTGTAAAAGCACGCTATAGAGACACCAGATATGAGTGGCAATGTGCACTGGCACCGGTCTGCAGAGCACACACTGTAGGCCTGACAGAGCCACTTGAAGGACACTGACTGGATGCTCTTAGCTTACACTGGAAACCTTTTTTCTTTGTAAAAGCACGCTATAGAGATACCAGATATGATTGGCAATGTGCACTGGAACAGTTCTGCATAGCACACACTGTAGGCCTTACAGAGCCGCTTGAAGGACACTGACTGGATGCTATTAGCTTACACTGGAAACCTTTTTTCTTTGTAAAAGCACGCTATATAGACACCAGATATGAGTGGCAATGTGCACTGGCACCGGTCTGCAGAGCACACACTGTAGGCCTGACAGAGCCGCTTGAAGGACACTGACTGGCTGCTATTAGCTTACACTGGAAACCTTTTTTCTTTGTAAAAGCACACTATAGAGACACCAGATATGAGTGGCAATGTGCACTGGAACAGTTCTGCAGAGCACACGCTGAAGGAAGGCCTGACACAGCCGCTTGAAGGACACTGACTGGCTGCTATTAGCTTACACTGGAAACCTTTTTTCTTTGTAAAAGCACGCTATAGAGACACCAGATATGAGTTGCAATGTGCACTGGAACAGTTCTGCAAAGCACACACTGTAGGCCTGACAGAGCCGCTTGAAGGACACTGACTGGCTGCTATTAGCTTACACTGGAAACCTTTTTTATTTGTAAAAGCACGCTATAGAGATACCAGATATGATTGGCAATGTGCACTGGAACAGTTCTGCAGAGCACACACTGTAGGCCTGACAGAGCCGCTTGAAGGACACTGACTGGATGCTATTAGCTTACACTGGAAACCTTTTTTCTTTGTAAAAGCATGCTATAGAGACACCAGATATGAGTGGCAATGTGCACTGGAACAGTTCTGCAGAGCACACGCTGAAGGAAGGCCTGACACAGCCGCTTGAAGGACACTGACTGTCTGCTATTAGCTTACACTGGAAACCTTTTTCTTTGTAAAAGCACGCTATAGAGACACCAGATATGAGGGGAAATGTGCACTGGAACAGTTCTGCAGAGCACACACTGTAGGCCTGACAGAGCCGCTTGAAGGACACTGACTGGCTGCTATTAGCTTACACTGGAAACCTTTTTTCTTTGTAAAAGCACGCTATAGAGACACCAGATATGAGTGGCAATGTGCACTGGCCACGGTCTGCAGAGCACACACTGTAGGCTTGACATAGACGCTTGAAGGACACTGACTGGCTGCTATTAGCTTACACTGGAAACCTTTTTTCTTTGTAAAAGCACGCTATAGAGACACCAGATATGAGTGGCAATGTGCACTGGAACAGTTCTGCAGAGCACACGCTGAAGGAAGGCCTGACACAGCCGCTTGAGGGACACTGACTGGCTGCTATTAGCTTACACTGGAAACCTTATTTATTTGTAAAAGCACGCTATAGAGACACCAGATAACTGGCAATGTGCACTGGAACAGTTCTGCAGAGCACACACTGTAGGCCTGACAGAGACGCTTGAAGGACACTGACTGGCTGCTATTAGCTTACACTGGAAACCTTTTTTCTTTGTAAAAGCACGCTATAGAGACACCAGATATGAGTGGAAATGTGCACTGGAACAGTTCTGCAGAGCACACACTGTAGGCCTGACAGAGCCACTTGAAGGACACTGACTGGCTGCTATTAGCTTACACTGGAAACCTTTTTTATTTGTAAAAGCACGCTATAGAGATACCAGATATGATTGGCAATGTGCACTGGAACAGTTCTGCAGAGCACACACTGTAGGCCTTACAGAGCCGCTTGAAGGACACTGACTGGCTGCTATTAGCTTACACTGGAAACCTTTTTTATTTGTAAAAGCACGCTTCAGAGACACCAGATAACTGGCAATGTGCACTGGAACAGTTCTGCAGAGCACACACTGTAGGCCTGACAGAGCCGCTTGAAGGAAACTGACTGGCTGCTATTAGTTACACTGGAAACCTTTTTTCTTTGTAAAAGCACGCTATAGAGACACCAGATATGAGTGGCAATGTGCACTGGCACCGGTCTGCAGAGCACACGCTGAAGGAAGGCCTGACAAAGCCGCTTGAAGGACACTGACTGGCTGCTATTAGCTTACACTGGAAACCTTTTTTATTTGTAAAAGCACGCTATAGAGATACCAGATATGATTGGCAATGTGCACTGGAACAGTTCTGCAGAGCACACACTGTAGGCCTGACAGAGCCGCTTGAAGGACACTGACTGGATGCTATTAGCTTACACTGGAAACCTTTTTTCTTTGTAAAAGCATGCTATAGAGACACCAGATATGAGTGGCAATGTGCACTGGAACAGTTCTGCAGAGCACACGCTGAAGGAAGGCCTGACACAGCCGCTTGAAGGACACTGACTGTCTGCTATTAGCTTACACTGGAAACCTTTTTCTTTGTAAAAGCACGCTATAGAGACACCAGATATGAGGGGAAATGTGCACTGGAACAGTTCTGCAGAGCACACACTGTAGGCCTGACAGAGCCGCTTGAAGGACACTGACTGGCTGCTATTAGCTTACACTGGAAACCTTTTTTCTTTGTAAAAGCACGCTATAGAGACACCAGATATGAGTGGCAATGTGCACTGGCCACGGTCTGCAGAGCACACACTGTAGGCTTGACATAGACGCTTGAAGGACACTGACTGGCTGCTATTAGCTTACACTGGAAACCTTTTTTCTTTGTAAAAGCACGCTATAGAGACACCAGATATGAGTGGCAATGTGCACTGGAACAGTTCTGCAGAGCACACGCTGAAGGAAGGCCTGACACAGCCGCTTGAGGGACACTGACTGGCTGCTATTAGCTTACACTGGAAACCTTATTTATTTGTAAAAGCACGCTATAGAGACACCAGATAACTGGCAATGTGCACTGGAACAGTTCTGCAGAGCACACACTGTAGGCCTGACAGAGACGCTTGAAGGACACTGACTGGCTGCTATTAGCTTACACTGGAAACCTTTTTTCTTTGTAAAAGCACGCTATAGAGACACCAGATATGAGTGGAAATGTGCACTGGAACAGTTCTGCAGAGCACACACTGTAGGCCTGACAGAGCCACTTGAAGGACACTGACTGGCTGCTATTAGCTTACACTGGAAACCTTTTTTATTTGTAAAAGCACGCTACAGAGACACCAGATAACTGGCAATGTGCACTGGAACAGTTCTGCAGAGCACACACTGTAGGCCCGACAGAGCCGCTTGAAGGACACTGACTGGCTGCTATTAGCTTACATGGGAAACCTTTTTCTTTGTAAAAGCACGCTATAGAGACACCAGATATGAGGGGAAATGTGCACTGGAACAGTTCTGCAGAGCACACACTGTAGGCCTGACCGAGCCGCTTGAAGGACACTGACTGGCTGCTATTAGCTTACACTGGAAACCTTTTTTCTTTGTAAAAGCACGCTATAGAGACACCAGATATGAGTGGCAATGTGCACTGGCCACGGTCTGCAGAGCACACACTGTAGGCTTGACATAGACGCTTGAAGGACACTGACTGGCTGCTATTAGCTTACACTGGAAACCTTTTTTCTTTGTAAAAGCACGCTATAGAGACACCAGATATGAGTGGCAATGTGCACTGGAACAGTTCTGCAGAGCACACGCTGAAGGAAGGCCTGACACAGCCGCTTGAGGGACACTGACTGGCTGCTATTAGCTTACACTGGAAACCTTATTTATTTGTAAAAGCACGCTATAGAGACACCAGATAACTGGCAATGTGCACTGGAACAGTTCTGCAGAGCACACACTGTAGGCCTGACAGAGACGCTTGAAGGACACTGACTGGCTGCTATTAGCTTACACTGGAAACCTTTTTTCTTTGTAAAAGCATGCTATAGAGACACCAGATATGAGTGGAAATGTGCACTGGAACAGTTCTGCAGAGCACACACTGTAGGCCTGACAGAGCCACTTGAAGGACACTGACTGGCTGCTATTAGCTTACACTGGAAACCTTTTTTTATTTGTAAAAGCACGCTATAGAGATACCAGATATGATTGGCAATGTGCACTGGAACAGTTCTGCAGAGCACACACTGTAGGCCTTACAGAGCCGCTTGAAGGACACTGACTGGCTGCTATTAGCTTACACTGGAAACCTTTTTTATTTGTAAAAGCACGCTTCAGAGACACCAGATAACTGGCAATGTGCACTGGAACAGTTCTGCAGAGCACACACTGTAGGCCTGACAGAGCCGCTTGAAGGAAACTGACTGGCTGCTATTAGCTTACACTGGAAACCTTTTTTCTTTGTAAAAGCACGCTATAGAGACACCAGATATGAGTGGAAATGTGCACTGGAACAGTTCTGCAGAGCACACACTGTAGGCCTGACAGAGCCGCTTGAAGGACACTGACTGGCTGCTATTAGCTTACACTGGAAACCTTTTTTTTTAGTCAATCTTTATTTTATTTGTGCATATAGAGGACAAACACGTTTGCACTGCCACAACAGCTGGTGCAGACAATTATGCAGTCATAGTTTACCATTGGTTGGCATTTAGAAACTTTGCACATTTTTTTTTTTTTTTGAGTATCAGAGTATGGAACACGTTAAATATTAAACAATAAGTATAACCAGGCTGAACAACGTCTCGCTCATAAGTGTTAAAGAGACTTGCCAGGTTAACATGCAACATATAAATCTAGACCTGCTGATCGAATATAGTAGGTGCTAAATAATAGGCTAGGTCAACATGCTGGATATAAACATATATGTGAAACACGAAATCTTATATACCGTGCATTTCCACTGGGATTATCCATTAGGCAAAATATCATACCCGCAATATGAATGGGTCAAAAACAAGTGTTTAAGGGATGCGGTACTGCAATGGAATACAATAAACAAGCATGTAATCTTAAGGCTGGAACTGTTTATGCGTAGATATTGCGCAGATAAAAGTCAGCGGGCGCTGTAACCACTGGGACCCAGTTATCAAGGCCCTTGTACATTCGAGCATTTTGGCACGAGGCTGCAGGTAATTAGTTAGTTCATACGAGGCTCTCACTATTGTGGAAGTCCAGTGTGCGTGCCCAGGAGGTCCTAGGTCATTATTTTGCAGATTTGGGCTCACGTGCGGGTACTGGTCATCGGCTGAAGTAGTTAGCGGTCGGCACCTATGAATCAGGCTGTCCCTTGTGTAGCGGCTCTTCACCCAATTCCCTGTCTGGGCTCTGCTCGGGACTGGTTGCGGGATCTAACTGGGGAAGCGCTGCTGCAATTCGAGTGTGCTGCATATCTCCACCTCCAGCCCCTTTCCGAGTCGGTGATAGCTGCAGTGAGGTAGTGCGCAGAGGTAGCGGCCCGTTGGGAGCGAGGCAACCATGCCCTCCAGCCCCGGGCCGGTGATGAGGCCGACATCTTCTTGCCACGGACCCGACAGTCCGGATGGGCCGGGTCCCTCCCGGGTGGGGAGTAGCGGTGGGTTCCGATGGTGCGTCGACGCCAATGGCGGTGAACCCTCCGTCTATGTGGGCGATGTCTCAGGGTCGAGCCCTTGGTGGCCCTCAGCCCAGGTAGGCCAGTGGCCGAAGCGACTAGGCCCAAGGGGGTCTCCTGCGCTCCCTGGTTTGCACCCCTCCGCGCCTTCGCACGTGGTTGGGGCTGCAGCTGTTCTACCCGGTGCCCCAGAGCTCTCCAGAAGTGCCTAAAGTGCTCATCAATTCGTTGTAGGAGTCGCTCTATGGGGCAACAAGGGAACAGTTCTGATTGCACGCTGGTATCGTTTTGAGGGTAAGTCGCCACCGCCATCTTAATTCAGGTTGCTTTGCTCCGAGTGTGTTAGCGGTGAGGCCTGTAGATCATTTCTGGGCCTCAGTGTGGATTATAAGGTAAGTGCAGTGGTGGCCCCTTGTAATAGTCCAGTGGGGACCGGGATAACCCCCGCCGGTCCAAGGGGGGGGGGGGGGGTAGGAGCAGTTCCAAACGTTTGTGTTGCTTGTGAGCAGGGAGATCGGCCGCCTCTCCTCCGCTCCGTTATAGCAGGTTGCAGTAGTGGATCGCCGGTTCCCGGTGGGTATTAGGCTTTGCTTAGGCTTTAGGTCGCTTTGCTGGATCCCCCTCAGTATTGTGGTTCTCGTTATTGTGTTAAAGTCACTTGTTTACCGGGGTTAAAGACTTAAATTCAGCCCAATTTGCAGGAGCTCAGGACATACACGTCTGCTCTGCTTGATGGCTAGGCTCCGCCCCCTGGAAACCTTTTTTATTTGTAAAAACACGCTATAGAGATACCAGATATGATTGGCAATGTGCACTGGCACCGGTCTGCAGAGCACACACTGTAGGCCTGACAGAGCCGCTTGAAGGACACTGACTGGCTGCTATTAGCTTACACTGGAAACCTTTTTTCTTTGTAAAAGCACGCTACAGAGACACCAGATATGAGTGGCAATGTGCACTGGCACAGTTCTGCAGAGCACACACTGAAGGAAGGCCTGACAGAGCCGCTTTAAGGACACTGACTGGCTGCTATTAGCTTACACTGGAAACCTTTTTTCTTTGTAAAATCACGCTATAGAGACACCAGATATGATTGGCAATGTGCACTGGAAGAGTTCTGCAGAGCACACACTGAAGGCCTGACAGAGACGCTTGAAGGACACTGACTGGCTGCTATTAGCTTACACTGGAAACCTTTTTTCTTTGTAAAAGCACGCTATAGAGACACCAGATATGAGTGGAAATGTGCACTGGAACAGTTCTGCAGAGCACACACTGTAGGCCTGACAGAGCCACTTGAAGGACACTGACTGGCTGCTATTAGCTTACACTGGAAACCTTTTTTATTTGTAAAAGCACGCTATAGAGATACCAGATATGATTGGCAATGTGCACTGGAACAGTTCTGCAGAGCACACACTGTAGGCCTTACAGAGCCGCTTGAAGGACACTGACTGGCTGCTATTAGCTTACACTGGAAACCTTTTTTATTTGTAAAAGCACGCTTCAGAGACACCAGATAACTGGCAATGTGCACTGGAACAGTTCTGCAGAGCACACACTGTAGGCCTGACAGAGCCGCTTGAAGGAAACTGACTGGCTGCTATTAGCTTACACTGGAAACCTTTTTTCTTTGTAAAAGCACGCTATAGAGACACCAGATATGAGTGGCAATGTGCACTGGTCTGCAGAGCACACGCTGAAGGAAGGCCTGACAAAGCCGCTTGAAGGACACTGACTGGCTGCTATTAGCTTACACTGGAAACCTTTTTTATTTGTAAAAGCACGCTATAGAGATACCAGATATGATTGGCAATGTGCACTGGAACAGTTCTGCAGAGCACACACTGTAGGCCTGACAGAGCCGCTTGAAGGACACTGACTGGATGCTATTAGCTTACACTGGAAACCTTTTTTCTTTGTAAAAGCATGCTATAGAGACACCAGATATGAGTGGCAATGTGCACTGGAACAGTTCTGCAGAGCACACGCTGAAGGAAGGCCTGACACAGCCGCTTGAAGGACACTGACTGTCTGCTATTAGCTTACACTGGAAACCTTTTTCTTTGTAAAAGCACGCTATAGAGACACCAGATATGAGGGGAAATGTGCACTGGAACAGTTCTGCAGAGCACACACTGTAGGCCTGACAGAGCCGCTTGAAGGACACTGACTGGCTGCTATTAGCTTACACTGGAAACCTTTTTTCTTTGTAAAAGCACGCTATAGAGACACCAGATATGAGTGGCAATGTGCACTGGCACCGGTCTGCAGAGCACACGCTGAAGGAAGGCCTGACAAAGCCGCTTGAAGGACACTGACTGGCTGCTATTAGCTTACACTGGAAACCTTTTTTCTTTGTAAAAGCACACTATAGAGACACCAGATATGATTGGCAATGTGCACTGGAACAGTTCTGCAGAGCACACACTGAAGGCCTGACAGAGCCGCTTGAAGGACACTGACTGGCTGCTATTAGCTTACACTGGAAACCTTTTTTCTTTGTAAAAGCACGCTATAGAGACACCAGATATGAGTGGCAATGTGCACTGGCACCGGTCTGCAGAGCACACACTGTAGGCCTGACAGAGCCACTTGAAGGACACTGACTGGATGCTCTTAGCTTACACTGGAAACCTTTTTTCTTTGTAAAAGCACGCTATAGAGATACCAGATATGATTGGCAATGTGCACTGGAACAGTTCTGCATAGCACACACTGTAGGCCTGACAGAGCCGCTTGAAGGACACTGACTGGATGCTATTAGCTTACACTGGAAACCTTTTTTCTTTGTAAAAGCACGCTATATAGACACCAGATATGAGTGGCAATGTGCACTGGCACCGGTCTGCAGAGCACACACTGTAGGCCTGACAGAGCCGCTTGAAGGACACTGACTGGCTGCTATTAGCTTACACTGGAAACCCTTTTTCTTTGTAAAAGCACACTATAGAGACACCAGATATGAGTGGCAATGTGCACTGGAACAGTTCTGCAGAGCACACGCTGAAGGAAGGCCTGACACAGCCGCTTGAAGGACACTGACTGGCTGCTATTAGCTTACACTGGAAACCTTTTTTCTTTGTAAAAGCACGCTATAGAGACACCAGATATGAGTTGCAATGTGCACTGGAACAGTTCTGCAAAGCACACACTGTAGGCCTGACAGAGCCGCTTGAAGGACACTGACTGGCTGCTATTAGCTTACACTGGAAACCTTTTTTATTTGTAAAAGCACGCTATAGAGATACCAGATATGATTGGCAATGTGCACTGGAACAGTTCTGCAGAGCACACACTGTAGGCCTGACAGAGCCGCTTGAAGGACACTGACTGGATGCTATTAGCTTACACTGGAAACCTTTTTTCTTTGTAAAAGCATGCTATAGAGACACCAGATATGAGTGGCAATGTGCACTGGAACAGTTCTGCAGAGCACACGCTGAAGGAAGGCCTGACACAGCCGCTTGAAGGACACTGACTGTCTGCTATTAGCTTACACTGGAAACCTTTTTCTTTGTAAAAGCACGCTATAGAGACACCAGATATGAGGGGAAATGTGCACTGGAACAGTTCTGCAGAGCACACACTGTAGGCCTGACAGAGCCGCTTGAAGGACACTGACTGGCTGCTATTAGCTTACACTGGAAACCTTTTTTCTTTGTAAAAGCACGCTATAGAGACACCAGATATGAGTGGCAATGTGCACTGGCCACGGTCTGCGAGCACACACTGTAGGCTTGACATAGACGCTTGAAGGACACTGACTGGCTGCTATTAGCTTACACTGGAAACCTTTTTTCTTTGTAAAAGCACGCTATAGAGACACCAGATATGAGTGGCAATGTGCACTGGAACAGTTCTGCAGAGCACACGCTGAAGGAAGGCCTGACACAGCCGCTTGAGGGACACTGACTGGCTGCTATTAGCTTACACTGGAAACCTTATTTATTTGTAAAAGCACGCTATAGAGACACCAGATAACTGGCAATGTGCACTGGAACAGTTCTGCAGAGCACACACTGTAGGCCTGACAGAGACGCTTGAAGGACACTGACTGGCTGCTATTAGCTTACACTGGAAACCTTTTTTCTTTGTAAAAGCACGCTATAGAGACACCAGATATGAGTGGAAATGTGCACTGGAACAGTTCTGCAGAGCACACACTGTAGGCCTGACAGAGCCACTTGAAGGACACTGACTGGCTGCTATTAGCTTACACTGGAAACCTTTTTTATTTGTAAAAGCACGCTATAGAGATACCAGATATGATTGGCAATGTGCACTGGAACAGTTCTGCAGAGCACACACTGTAGGCCTTACAGAGCCGCTTGAAGGACACTGACTGGCTGCTATTAGCTTACACTGGAAACCTTTTTTATTTGTAAAAGCACGCTTCAGAGACACCAGATAACTGGCAATGTGCACTGGAACAGTTCTGCAGAGCACACACTGTAGGCCTGACAGAGCCGCTTGAAGGAAACTGACTGGCTGCTATTAGCTTACACTGGAAACCTTTTTTCTTTGTAAAAGCACGCTATAGAGACACCAGATATGAGTGGCAATGTGCACTGGCACCGGTCTGCAGAGCACACGCTGAAGGAAGGCCTGACAAAGCCGCTTGAAGGACACTGACTGGCTGCTATTAGCTTACACTGGAAACCTTTTTTATTTGTAAAAGCACGCTATAGAGATACCAGATATGATTGGCAATGTGCACTGGAACAGTTCTGCAGAGCACACACTGTAGGCCTGACAGAGCCGCTTGAAGGACACTGACTGGATGCTATTAGCTTACACTGGAAACCTTTTTTCTTTGTAAAAGCATGCTATAGAGACACCAGATATGAGTGGCAATGTGCACTGGAACAGTTCTGCAGAGCACACGCTGAAGGAAGGCCTGACACAGCCGCTTGAAGGACACTGACTGTCTGCTATTAGCTTACACTGGAAACCTTTTTCTTTGTAAAAGCACGCTATAGAGACACCAGATATGAGGGGAAATGTGCACTGGAACAGTTCTGCAGAGCACACACTGTAGGCCTGACAGAGCCGCTTGAAGGACACTGACTGGCTGCTATTAGCTTACACTGGAAACCTTTTTTCTTTGTAAAAGCACGCTATAGAGACACCAGATATGAGTGGCAATGTGCACTGGCCACGGTCTGCAGAGCACACACTGTAGGCTTGACATAGACGCTTGAAGGACACTGACTGGCTGCTATTAGCTTACACTGGAAACCTTTTTTCTTTGTAAAAGCACGCTATAGAGACACCAGATATGAGTGGCAATGTGCACTGGAACAGTTCTGCAGAGCACACGCTGAAGGAAGGCCTGACACAGCCGCTTGAGGGACACTGACTGGCTGCTATTAGCTTACACTGGAAACCTTATTTATTTGTAAAAGCACGCTATAGAGACACCAGATAACTGGCAATGTGCACTGGAACAGTTCTGCAGAGCACACACTGTAGGCCTGACAGAGACGCTTGAAGGACACTGACTGGCTGCTATTAGCTTACACTGGAAACCTTTTTTCTTTGTAAAAGCACGCTATAGAGACACCAGATATGAGTGGAAATGTGCACTGGAACAGTTCTGCAGAGCACACACTGTAGGCCTGACAGAGCCACTTGAAGGACACTGACTGGCTGCTATTAGCTTACACTGGAAACCTTTTTTATTTGTAAAAGCACGCTATAGAGATACCAGATATGATTGGCAATGTGCACTGGAACAGTTCTGCAGAGCACACACTGTAGGCCTTACAGAGCCGCTTGAAGGACACTGACTGGCTGCTATTAGCTTACACTGGAAACCTTTTTTATTTGTAAAAGCACGCTTCAGAGACACCAGATAACTGGCAATGTGCACTGGAACAGTTCTGCAGAGCACACACTGTAGGCCTGACAGAGCCGCTTGAAGGAAACTGACTGGCTGCTATTAGCTTACACTGGAAACCTTTTTTCTTTGTAAAAGCACGCTATAGAGACACCAGATATGAGTGGCAATGTGCACTGGCACCGGTCTGCAGAGCACACGCTGAAGGAAGGCCTGACAAAGCCGCTTGAAGGACACTGACTGGCTGCTATTAGCTTACACTGGAAACCTTTTTTCTTTGTAAAAGCACGCTATAGAGACACCAGATATGAGTGGAAATGTGCACTGGAACAGTTCTGCAGAGCACACACTGTAGGCCTGACAGAGCCGCTTGAAGGACACTGACTGGCTGCTATTAGCTTACACTGGAAACCTTTTTTATTTGTAAAAACACGCTATAGAGATACCAGATATGATTGGCAATGTGCACTGGAACAGTTCTGCAGAGCACACACTGTAGGCCTGACAGAGCCGCTTGAAGGACACTGACTGGATGCTATTAGCTTACACTGGAAACCTTTTTTCTTTGTAAAAGCACGCTATAGAGACACCAGATATGAGTGGCAATGTGCACTGGCACCGGTCTGCAGAGCACACACTGTAGGCCTGACAGAGCCGCTTGAAGGACACTGACTGGCTGCTATTAGCTTACACTGGAAACCTTTTTTCTTTGTAAAAGCACGCTACAGAGACACCAGATATGAGTGGCAATGTGCACTGGCACAGTTCTGCAGAGCACACACTGAAGGAAGGCCTGACAGAGCCGCTTTAAGGACACTGACTGGCTGCTATTAGCTTACACTGGAAACCTTTTTTCTTTGTAAAATCACGCTATAGAGACACCAGATATGATTGGCAATGTGCACTGGAAGAGTTCTGCAGAGCACACACTGAAGTCCTGACAGAGCCGCTTGAAGGACACTGACTGGCTGCTATTAGCTTACACTGGAAACCTTTTTTCTTTGTAAAAGCACGCTATAGAGACACCAGATATGAGTGGCAATGTGCAATGGCACCGGTCTGCAGAGCACACACTGTAGGCCTGACAGAGCCACTTGAAGGACACTGACTGGATGCTCTTAGCTTACACTGGAAACCTTTTTTCTTTGTAAAAGCACGCTATAGAGATACCAGATATGATTGGCAATGTGCACTGGAACAGTTCTGCATAGCACACACTGTAGTCCTGACAGAGCCGCTTGAAGGACACTGACTGGATGCTATTAGCTTACACTGGAAACCTTTTTTCTTTGTAAAAGCACGCTATATAGACACCAGATATGAGTGGCAATGTGCACTGGCACCGGTCTGCAGAGCACACACTGTAGGCCTGACAGAGCCGCTTGAAGGACACTGACTGGCTGCTATTAGCTTACACTGGAAACCTTTTTTCTTTGTAAAAGCACACTATAGAGACACCAGATATGAGTGGCAATGTGCACTGGAACAGTTCTGCAGAGCACACGCTGAAGGAAGGCCTGACACAGCCGCTTGAAGGACACTGACTGGCTGCTATTAGCTTACACTGGAAACCTTTTTTCTTTGTAAAAGCACGCTATAGAGACACCAGATATGAGTTGCAATGTGCACTGGAACAGTTCTGCAGAGCACACACTGTAGGCCTGACAGAGCCGCTTGAAGGACACTGACTGGCTGCTATTAGCTTACACTGGAAACCTTTTTTATTTGTAAAAGCACGCTATAGAGATACCAGATATGATTGGCAATGTGCACTGGAACAGTTCTGCAGAGCACACACTGTAGGCCTGACAGAGCCGCTTGAAGGACACTGACTGGATGCTATTAGCTTACACTGGAAACCTTTTTTCTTTGTAAAAGCACGCTATAGAGACACCAGATATGAGTGGCAATGTGCACTGGAACAGTTCTGCAGAGCACACGCTGAAGGAAGGCCTGACACAGCCGCTTGAAGGACACTGACTGGCTGCTATTAGCTTACACTGGAAACCTTTTTTATTTGTAAAAGCACGCTACAGAGACACCAGATAACTGGCAATGTGCACTGGAACAGTTCTGCAGAGCACACACTGTAGGCCCGACAGAGCCGCTTGAAGGACACTGACTGGCTGCTATTAGCTTACATGGGAAACCTTTTTCTTTGTAAAAGCACGCTATAGAGACACCAGATATGAGGGGAAATGTGCACTGGAACAGTTCTGCAGAGCACACACTGTAGGCCTGACAGAGCCGCTTGAAGGACACTGACTGGCTGCTATTAGCTTACACTGGAAACCTTTTTTCTTTGTAAAAGCACGCTATAGAGACACCAGATATGAGTGGCAATGTGCACTGGCCACGGTCTGCAGAGCACACACTGTAGGCTTGACATAGACGCTTGAAGGACACTGACTGGCTGCTATTAGCTTACACTGGAAACCTTTTTTCTTTGTAAAAGCACGCTATAGAGACACCAGATATGAGTGGCAATGTGCACTGGAACAGTTCTGCAGAGCACACGCTGAAGGAAGGCCTGACACAGCCGCTTGAGGGACACTGACTGGCTGCTATTAGCTTACACTGGAAACCTTATTTATTTGTAAAAGCACGCTATAGAGACACCAGATAACTGGCAATGTGCACTGGAACAGTTCTGCAGAGCACACACTGTAGGCCTGACAGAGACGCTTGAAGGACACTGACTGGCTGCTATTAGCTTACACTGGAAACCTTTTTTCTTTGTAAAAGCATGCTATAGAGACACCAGATATGAGTGGAAATGTGCACTGGAACAGTTCTGCAGAGCACACACTGTAGGCCTGACAGAGCCACTTGAAGGACACTGACTGGCTGCTATTAGCTTACACTGGAAACCTTTTTTTATTTGTAAAAGCACGCTATAGAGATACCAGATATGATTGGCAATGTGCACTGGAACAGTTCTGCAGAGCACACACTGTAGGCCTTACAGAGCCGCTTGAAGGACACTGACTGGCTGCTATTAGCTTACACTGGAAACCTTTTTTATTTGTAAAAGCACGCTTCAGAGACACCAGATAACTGGCAATGTGCACTGGAACAGTTCTGCAGAGCACACACTGTAGGCCTGACAGAGCCGCTTGAAGGAAACTGACTGGCTGCTATTAGCTTACACTGGAAACCTTTTTTCTTTGTAAAAGCACGCTATAGAGACACCAGATATGAGTGGAAATGTGCACTGGAACAGTTCTGCAGAGCACACACTGTAGGCCTGACAGAGCCGCTTGAAGGACACTGACTGGCTGCTATTAGCTTACACTGGAAACCTTTTTTATTTGTAAAAACACGCTATAGAGATACCAGATATGATTGGCAATGTGCACTGGCACCGGTCTGCAGAGCACACACTGTAGGCCTGACAGAGCCGCTTGAAGGACACTGACTGGCTGCTATTAGCTTACACTGGAAACCTTTTTTCTTTGTAAAAGCACGCTACAGAGACACCAGATATGAGTGGCAATGTGCACTGGCACAGTTCTGCAGAGCACACACTGAAGGAAGGCCTGACAGAGCCGCTTTAAGGACACTGACTGGCTGCTATTAGCTTACACTGGAAACCTTTTTTCTTTGTAAAATCACGCTATAGAGACACCAGATATGATTGGCAATGTGCACTGGAAGAGTTCTGCAGAGCACACACTGAAGGCCTGACAGAGCCGCTTGAAGGACACTGACTGGCTGCTATTAGCTTACACTGGAAACCTTTTTTCTTTGTAAAAGCACGCTATAGAGACACCAGATATGAGTGGAAATGTGCACTGGAACAGTTCTGCAGAGCACACACTGTAGGCCTGACAGAGCCGCTTGAAGGACACTGACTGGCTGCTATTAGCTTACACTGGAAACCTTTTTTATTTGTAAAAACACGCTATAGAGATACCAGATATGATTGGCAATGTGCACTGGAACAGTTCTGCAGAGCACACACTGTAGGCCTGACAGAGCCGCTTGAAGGACACTGACTGGATGCTATTAGCTTACACTGGAAACCTTTTTTCTTTGTAAAAGCACGCTATAGAGATACCAGATATGAGTGGCAATGTGCACTGGCACCGGTCTGCAGAGCACACACTGTAGGCCTGACAGAGCCGCTTGAAGGACACTGACTGGCTGCTATTAGCTTACACTGGAAACCTTTTTTCTTTGTAAAAGCACGCTACAGAGACACCAGATATGAGTGGCAATGTGCTCTGGCACAGTTCTGCAGAGCACACACTGAAGGAAGGCCTGACAGAGCCGCTTTAAGGACACTGACTGGCTGCTATTAGCTTACACTGGAAACCTTTTTTCTTTGTAAAATCACGCTATAGAGACACCAGATATGATTGGCAATGTGCACTGGAAGAGTTCTGCAGAGCACACACTGAAGGCCTGACAGAGCCGCTTGAAGGACACTGACTGGCTGCTATTAGCTTACACTGGAAACATTTTTTCTTTGTAAAAGCACGCTATAGAGACACCAGATATGAGTGGCAATGTGCAATGGCACCGGTCTGCAGAGCACACACTGTAGGCCTGACAGAGCCACTTGAAGGACACTGACTGGATGCTCTTAGCTTACACTGGAAACCTTTTTTCTTTGTAAAAGCACGCTATAGAGATACCAGATATGATTGGCAATGTGCACTGGAACAGTTCTGCATAGTACACACTGTAGGCCTGACAGAGCCGCTTGAAGGACACTGACTGGATGCTATTAGCTTACACTGGAAACCTTTTTTCTTTGTAAAAGCACGCTATATAGACACCAGATATGAGTGGCAATGTGCACTGGCACCGGTCTGCAGAGCACACACTGTAGGCCTGACAGAGCCGCTTGAAGGACACTGACTGGCTGCTATTAGCTTACACTGGAAACCTTTTTTCTTTGTAAAAGCACACTATAGAGACACCAGATATGAGTGGCAATGTGCACTGGAACAGTTCTGCAGAGCACACGCTGAAGGAAGGCCTGACACAGCCGCTTGAAGGACACTGACTGGCTGCTATTAGCTTACACTGGAAACCTTTTTTCTTTGTAAAAGCACGCTATAGAGACACCAGATATGAGTTGCAATGTGCACTGGAACAGTTCTGCAGAGCACACACAGTAGGCCTGACAGAGCCGCTTGAAGGACACTGACTGGCTGCTATTAGCTTACACTGGAAACCTTTTTTATTTGTAAAAGCACGCTATAGAGATACCAGATATGATTGGCAATGTGCACTGGAACAGTTCTGCAGAGCACACACTGTAGGCCTGACAGAGCCGCTTGAAGGACACTGACTGGATGCTATTAGCTTACACTGGAAACCTTTTTTCTTTGTAAAAGCACGCTATAGAGACACCAGATATGAGTGGCAATGTGCACTGGAACAGTTCTGCAGAGCACACGCTGAAGGAAGGCCTGACACAGCCGCTTGAAGGACACTGACTGGCTGCTATTAGCTTACACTGGAAACCTTTTTTATTTGTAAAAGCACGCTACAGAGACACCAGATAACTGGCAATGTGCACTGGAACAGTTCTGCAGAGCACACACTGTAGGCCTGACAGAGCCGCTTGAAGGACACTGACTGGCTGCTATTAGCTTACATGGGAAACCTTTTTCTTTGTAAAAGCACGCTATAGAGACACCAGATATGAGGGGAAATGTGCACTGGAACAGTTCTGCAGAGCACACACTGTAGGCTTGACAGAGCCGCTTGAAGGACACTGACTGGCTGCTATTAGCTTACACTGGAAACCTTTTTTCTTTGTAAAAGCACGCTATAGAGACACCAGATATGAGTGGCAATGTGCACTGGCCACGGTCTGCAGAGCACACACTGTAGGCTTGACATAGACGCTTGAAGGACACTGACTGGCTGCTATTAGCTTACACTGGAAACCTTTTTTCTTTGTAAAAGCACGCTATAGAGACACCAGATATGAGTGGCAATGTGCACTGGAACAGTTCTGCAGAGCACACGCTGAAGGAAGGCCTCACACAGCCGCTTGAGGGACACTGACTGGCTGCTATTAGCTTACACTGGAAACCTTATTTATTTGTAAAAGCACGCTATAGAGACACCAGATAACTGGCAATGTGCACTGGAACAGTTCTGCAGAGCACACACTGTAGGCCTGACAGAGACGCTTGAAGGACACTGACTGGCTGCTATTAGCTTACACTGGAAACCTTTTTTCTTTGTAAAAGCACGCTATAGAGACACCAGATATGAGTGGAAATGTGCACTGGAACAGTTCTGCAGAGCACACACTGTAGGCCTGACAGAGCCACTTGAAGGACACTGACTGGCTGCTATTAGCTTACACTGGAAACCTTTTTTATTTGTAAAAGCACGCTATAGAGATACCAGATATGATTGGCAATGTGCACTGGAACAGTTCTGCAGAGCACACACTGTAGGCCTTACAGAGCCGCTTGAAGGACACTGACTGGCTGCTATTAGCTTACACTGGAAACCTTTTTTATTTGTAAAAGCACGCTTCAGAGACACCAGATAACTGGCAATGTGCACTGGAACAGTTCTGCAGAGCACACACTGTAGGCCTGACAGAGCCGCTTGAAGGACACTGACTGGATGCTATTAGCTTACACTGGAAACCTTTTTTCTTTGTAAAAGCACGCTATAGAGACACCAGATATGAGTGGAAATGTGCACTGGAACAGTTCTGCAGAGCACACACTGTAGGCCTGACAGAGCCGCTTGAAGGACACTGACTGGCTGCTATTAGCTTACACTGGTAACCTTTTTTATTTGTAAAAACACGCTATAGAGATACCAGATATGATTGGCAATGTGCACTGGAACAGTTCTGCAGAGCACACACTGTAGGCCTGACAGAGCCGCTTGAAGGACACTGACTGGATGCTATTAGCTTACACTGGAAACCTTTTTTCTTTGTAAAAGCACGCTATAGAGACACCAGATATGAGTGGCAATGTGCACTGGCACCGGTCTGCAGAGCACACACTGTAGGCCTGACACAGCCGCTTGAAGGACACTGACTGGCTGCTATTAGCTTACACTGGAAACCTTTTTTCTTTGTAAAAGCACGCTACAGAGACACCAGATATGAGTGGCAATGTGCACTGGCACAGTTCTGCAGAGCACACACTGAAGGAAGGCCTGACAGAGCCGCTTTAAGGACACTGACTGGCTGCTATTAGCTTACACTGGAAACCTTTTTTCTTTGTAAAAGCACGCTATAGAGACACCAGATATGATTGGCAATGTGCACTGGAACAGTTCTGCAGAGCACACACTGAAGGCCTGACAGAGCCGCTTGAAGGACACTGACTGGCTGCTATTAGCTTACACTGGAAACCTTTTTTCTTTGTAAAAGCACGCTATAGAGACACCAGATATGAGTGGCAATGTGCACTGGCACCGGTCTGCAGAGCACACACTGTAGGCCTGACAGAGCCACTTGAAGGACACTGACTGGATGCTCTTAGCTTACACTGGAAACCTTTTTTCTTTGTAAAAGCACGCTATAGAGATACCAGATATGATTGGCAATGTGCACTGGAACAGTTCTGCATTGCACACACTGTAGGCCTGACAGAGCCGCTTGAAGGACACTGACTGGATGCTATTAGCTTACACTGGAAACCTTTTTTCTTTGTAAAAGCACGCTATATAGACACCAGATATGAGTGGCAATGTGCACTGGCACCGGTCTGCAGAGCACACACTGTAGGCCTGACAGAGCCGCTTGAAGTACACTGACTGGCTGCTATTAGCTTACACTGGAAACCTTTTTTCTTTGTAAAAGCACACTATAGAGACACCAGATATGAGTGGCAATGTGCACTGGAACAGTTCTGCAGAGCACACGCTGAAGGAAGGCCTGACACAGCCGCTTGAAGGACACTGACTGGCTGCTATTAGCTTACACTGGAAACCTTTTTTATTTGTAAAAGCACGCTACAGAGACACCAGATAACTGGCAATGTGCACTGGAACAGTTCTGCAGAGCACACACTGAAGGCCTGACAGAGCCGCTTGAAGGACACTGACTGGCTTCTATTAGCTTACATTGGAAACCTTTTTTCTTTGTAAAAGCACGCTATAGAGACACCAGATATGAGTGGCAATGTGCACTGGCACTGGTCTGCAGCGCACACACTGTAGGCCTGACAGAGCCGCTTGAAGGACACTGACTGGATGCTATTAGCTTACACTGGAAACCTTTTTTATTTGTAAAGGCACGCTATAGAGACACCAGATATGAGTGGCAATGTGTACTGGCACCGGTCTGCAGAGCACACACTGTAGGCCTGACAGAGCCGCTGAAAGGACACTGACTGGCTGCTATTAGCTTACACTGGAAACCTTTTTTATTTGTAAAAGCACGCTACAGAGACACCAGATAACTGGCAATGTGCACTGGAACAGTTCTGCAGAGCACACACTGTAGGCCTGACAGAGCCGCTTGAAGGACACTGACTGGCTGCTATTAGCTTACACTGGAAACCTTTTTTCTTTGTAAAAGCACGCTATAGAGACACCAGATATGAGTGGCAATGTGCACTGGAACAGTTCTGCAGAGCACACGCTGAAGGAAGGCCTGACAGATCCGTTTGAAGGACACTGTCTGGCTGCTATTAGCTTACACTGGAAACCTTTTTTCTTTGTAAAAGCATGCTATAGAGACACCAGATATGATTGGCAATGTGCACTGGAACAGTTCTGCAGAGCACACACTGTAGGCCTGACAGAGCCGCTTGAAGGACACTGACTGGCTGCTATTAGCTTACACTGGAATCCTTTTTTCTTTGTAAAAGCATGCTACAGAGACACCAGATATGAGTGGCAACTGTCAAAGTACGCTGGCACAGGTCTGCAGAGCACACGCTAAAGGAGGCCTGACACCCAGACGCTTGCAGACAACTAACTGCTCTTCTATTACAGTGAAAAAAATTATTATTTTTTAAATCTAAAGCTTAAGTTATTGTCACAACAGATATGAATGGTGGCACTGACTGTGCAAATGGGCACAGCATCCAGGCTGACACAGAAGATGGCAGGCAGGCAACTGTTCTTCTATTACAGTGAAATGTTTTTTATTTTTTTTAAATCTAAAGCTTAAGCTATTGTCACAACAGATATGAGTGGTGGCACTGACTGTGCAAATGGGCACAGCATCCAACCTGTCACAGAAGATGGCAGGCAGGCAACTGCTCTTCTATTACAGTGAAAAAAAATTTTTTTTTCTAAATCTAAAGCTTAAGCTATTGTCACAACAGATATGAGTGGTGGCACTGACTGTGCAAATGGGCACAGCATCCAGCCTGACACAGAAGATGGCAGGTAGGCAACTGCTCTTCTATTACAGTGAATAAAATATATATATTTTTTAAATCTAAAGCTTAAGCTATTGTCACAACAGATATGAGTGGTGGCACTGACTGTGCAAATGGGCACAGCATCCAGCCTGACACAGAAGATGGCAGGCAGGCAACTGCTCTTCTATTACAGTGAAAAAATATATATTTTTTTAAATCTAAAGCTTAAGCTATTGTAATAACAGATATGAGTGGTGGCACTGACTGTGCAAATGGGCACAGCATCCAGCTTGACACAGAAGATGGCAGGCAGGCAACTGCAATTACATTACACAGAAAAAAAAAAAAAGCAGACTGATGTTCTAGCCCTAAAAAGGGCTTTTTGGGGTGCTGTCCTTACAGCAGAGATCAGATGAGTCCTTCAGGATTGTAGTGGACACTGAATACCCTAGCCTAGCTATCAATTTCCCTATCTAATCAGCAGCAGCTAAACTTTCCCTCCTCTCACTAAGCATGCAGCTTCAGAATGAATCGAAAATGGATGCTGGGAGGGAGGTGGGAGGGTGTGGAAGGGAGGGAGTGCTGCTGATTGGCTGGAATGTGTCTGCTGACCGAGAGGCACAGGGTCAAAGTTTGCTCAATGATGACGAATAGGGGGCGGATCGAACCTCGCATGTGTCCGCCCGCCGTGGCGAACGCGAACACGCTAAGTTCGCCGGGAACTATTCGCCGGCGAACAGTTCGGTACATCACTATTTGTAGGAACGGCGTATTTTGTTCACATTTATACCAGCTATTGGGAACACCCCTTAGAGGGGAGTTATCCGATTATAGTTTTTCTTCTTGTTTTTCGTATACAATACCCGGGTTCAAGCCCATATTTGGTTGAGCTGGTACCACCATCCTGACCAACTTCCCTAGCCTTTGATCCAACTTATGGTTAGTTAAAAGACGAAGGGAAACTTCTTATTTTCCATTACAGTATGATATATCAATGAACAAAAAGAGATAATATATACAGTGAAGGAAGTGTGAATGTGATAAAACACCTGAGTGGGAAATCCCTTATACCACTCAAAATAATACAAAAGTAAAATACATACAGTAGGTGAATCACACTCGTAGGAACACCTACAAGAAAAATTACAAAGCAATATAGCGTAATATCGTTGGTAGGTAAGTTGAATAAAATTGGAATGAGAATGGAATACTCACAAACCAGGAGCCAAATATATACATATGGCTCTCATGGGAACAGCATTGGGACCATTAAATAGGATGTCCCTCTCCTTCTTAAGGATTTTCTTCCAATGGATATGTAGATGTAGTAATGATGTAAAAAAAAAAGATTACTGGCTACACTTACTTGGTAAGGGAAATCTTTATTTACTCAAAATAGAAGATAGTGGTAATAATAAAAAATAATAAAAGCAGGCTGCCACACACTGGTAATATGCAGTCTTACTTTAGTCCAAACTTAGGAACAGTCCGATACGCGTTCCAAAATACAGCCGTCAAGCGTCTACAGTTTGTGAACTAACCCGGAAGTGGATTTTCTAAAGCACCCGGAACTGGCTCACGGATGCGTTCCACAGGCAAATGGAAACCGGAAACATCGCTCACAACGGTTACAAAAGACGCCGAAGAAGCAAGTTCACTTAACGCCGACTGAGGAAGCCCCTGGTACGGGGCGAAACGCGTATCGGACTGTTCCTAAGTTTGAACTAAAGTAAGACTGCATATTACCAGTGTGTGGCAGCCTGCTTTTATTATTTTTTTTATTACCACTATCTTCTATTTTGAGTAAATAAAGATTTCACTTACCAAGTAAGTGTATCTTACCAAGTATCTATCTATCTATCTATCTATCTATCTATCTATCTATCATACGTGACAGAGTAAAGTGGATATCTTTTTTCTTTCTACTTTATTTTGCTAATCAATCCTTGAACGCTAAGTAGCACTAATAGATTCTCTAGCTTTGCCTACAGTTCAGGCAAGGTTTGGAGCAAGCAGACAGACTGGACGTAATTTATTTTTTCTGTCTAGCTCTTATCATGACTAGCACTGTATAGTACATGCTATCTCAATCAGTGTTGGAATTGCTACATACAAGTCCTAGTCATTATATATTGCAACATTTAAACCTTTCTTCCTGCTACATTTGCGAGCGATCTATCCAGCCACATCAAGCAGTAATTATACATAGAGCTAGACACTGACTTTTTCTTTCTGCCTGTCTGCAGTGATATTTCTATCAATGTCAACCTATTTAATACTCTTTTAATATCTCTCTACAATCCCTTTATTTATATATATATATATATAGGCTTTCTGAGAGTAAGTTTTTACATTACACACTATTTACTGATTTTTTTCTGATTAAAAGTTATGTTTCAACTATCTCCATTCAGGACAGTGTTTCTTTCTTCTTGTTTCCAGGATTCTTCTTCACCTCATTGAGCAGTCTGCACTATGCTCTTGCAGTCATCTTTACAGGACGGCCACTCCTAGGGAGAGTAGCAGCAGTGCTGAACTTTCTCCATTTATAGACAATTTGTCTTACCGTGGACTGATGAACAGCACGGCTTTTGGATATACTTTTATTACCCTTTCCAGCTTAATGCAAATCAACAATTCTTAATCGTAGGTCTTTTGAGAGCTCTTTTGTGCGAGGCATCATTCACATCAGGCAATGCTTCTTGTGAAAAGCAAACCCAGAACTGGTGTCTGTTTTTTATAGGGCAGGGCAGTTGTAACCAACACCTCCAATCTCATCTCATTGATTGGACTCCAGTTGGCTGACATCTCACTCCAATTAGCTCTTGGAGATGTCATTAGTCTAGACTAATGTTCACATACTTTTTCCACCTGCACTGTGAATGTTTACATGGTGTGTTCAATAAAAACATGGCAACATTTCATCCTTTGTGTTATTAGTGTGTTATTAGTTTAAGCAGACTGTGATTGTCTATTGTTGTGACTTAGATGATGATCAGATCACATTTTATGACCAATTTGTGCAGAAATCCATATCATTCCAAAGGGTTCACATACTTTTTCTTGCAACTGTATATATGTGTGTATATATATATATATATATATATATATATATATATATATAATTTTTTGTAATTATTTTTATTTATATTTATTTATATATATGTATATACTTATGTATATAGATATATATTATTTTGTTCTACATGTATTTTGATATCAATATATATTAATATCAAAATACAGTTAAAACAAAATTACTGGAAAAATTACAAAATTATATAATTATATATATTAATCTTAAAATACACCTAGACAGTGTATGTATGTATATGTGTGTGTGTGTGTGTGTGTATATATATATATATATATATATATATATATATATATATATATACTTAGATCAGATGATCTACGTATGTAGAAAGGCCATTAGGTCTGAATTTTTGGGAGGAGTAAGTCCCCTACTTAAACTCCCAGCCCCTACTCACCTCTGACATTCAAGTTCAAGTGTTCCTGATCAACTTCCGGTTCGCATGACTTTCGGTCCGGGCGTCCTGTATGTTAGCTGCAGTCTCCGGCAGAATCCTTCGTTCTATCTGCGGTCCGGCTTCCTAAACTGCGAAACCTTGAGTCTTACATACGTTACATTCCGGTCCCCTCCACGCCACTCTGTGGTCTTATCGGGGGGCCGGAACGCACATGGCGGTAATCTTACCGGGGACCACCCACGGTCCCCACACTACGGCATCAAGGCGGTCGGTTTTTTTTGTACACCTGTCTGGGGAGGTCCTACACCCCCTCCCACAGACTCATAGGTTCGCGGTACGTTACTACCCTCTGTAAAAATGATACTCTTGTAAATAGGGGCATGTAAATCCACTTTGGGTTAAGCCTCCGCTGTTATAGCAGAGGCTATGCCACTATATTGTATATATAAAGGATGCCATAATTTTACTATAGTGTGCACGGCATATTGGTTGTAAAACTTTCATTCATACTTTCCATTATTGTTGTGGACTGTTATCGCCACCTAGTGGCTTTTTATGGTATTTGCTGGTTCATTATGTATTATATGTAGCTTCCCTGCAGCAGCTGCAATCTTACTTACTTGGAGGTGTTACCGTGAAATTACTAATCACACAATTTTATACCATTCCTTTATG
The DNA here is from genome assembly GCF_036172605.1 of Pelobates fuscus. Classification (NCBI taxonomy): domain Eukaryota; kingdom Metazoa; phylum Chordata; class Amphibia; order Anura; family Pelobatidae; genus Pelobates; species Pelobates fuscus. The sequence goes on along the minus strand of NC_086318.1, from coordinate 266,624,594 downwards.
TGCAAGTTAATCTTAGCTCTGTTAAAAAAATTCTTTGAACTCCACAGATCGCCCATTTTGTCATATATTACGGCTAAATTGCAAAATCCTGGTTCTTGTCCTTTAATCCAGGTATAGTATTTATTTTACTTCAGTTTCTGTTTTGTTAAAGCCTCAGACAGCCTTCACTTTACATTTGTCAACTCACGCTGCGCTCATACATCACGCTCACTGAGATCTACATCTGTCTCAAACCCTTAGGTTTCTTCTACGATAGCACCAACCGCTTTGCCTCTTTTAAATTGCGCAAAAAAAATAAACCCTTGTTCTTGTCCTTTAATCCAGGTATAGTATTCATTTCACTTCAGTTTCTGTTTGTCAAAGCCTCAGGCAAGCCTTGACTCTACTCTTGTCACTCTGTCTCGTATCACTCGTTCAGACCCCCCAGGAGCTCATGTTGCGCTCTTACGTCATGCTCATACAGATCTACATCTGTCTCAAACCCTTAGGTTTCTTCTACGATATCACCAACCGCTGTACCTCTTCTAAACTGAAAAACCTGGTTCTTGTCCTACAATATAGGTATAGTATTTATTTCACTTCCGTTTCTGTTTTTCAAGGCCTCAGGCAGCCTTCACTTTACACTTGCCACTCTCTCGTATCACTCGTTCAAACCCCCCAGGACCTCATGTTGCGCTCATACGCCATGCTCACACAGATCTACATCTGTCTCAAACCCCTTAGGCTTCTTCTACGAAATCACCAACTGCTGTGCCTCTTTTCCCAAAAATACTCGAAGGTTCAAGTTCCCGGGTATAACCACTATCAAGGTTAGTTTCCACCCATTACATAATTTGCCAATTTATCCCATAGATGGTACGTGAACTGGTTCACAGGGTCTGGGCTCCAGACCTAGCTCACCGAGGCATTTACAGGCCCCGCAAAGCCATCTCCCACCTCAACAAGGAGGTACGGCCCCACGTCCAAATCATAGGTAAAACGCCTAATTCGCTCTTCTACAGGGCCGTAGTCAGGGCCTCACTTTCCACGGCTACACGTTTTGAATCTTTTAAATGTCATCGAGAGGCCAACATCCCGCCACCACATCTGTGGCAACGTACTTACCTCGGCCAAATCATATATAGAGCCTCTCACCGCCACTTGGCACTAGTAAGGCCTCATCTGTCACTAGTCAAAGTTAAGTTTTTCACTTCGGCAATAGCATTACAGTCCAGTTCACCTGAGGAATTCCACCCTGCCCCCCCCTTTTGTGTCAATTTTCTCAGACGCCCCTACTAAATCCAATTAATTAATTCATTTCTAAAATGTCTCAAGATAAAGTTCCCATTGACGAGTTGCCTACCGATGAGATACCATTCACTCCTATCAGACCCGAGTCTCCAGGCGTATCTCTCACCCCTTCTACCCCTACGTCTTTGAGAGCATGGACTATTCCAAAAATTACGACCGAATTTAGGATTAGGGGCATCCACCTTTCCTGCTATGGCTCGTAAGGCGGAACTCTACAGACTTTCGACCAACCAGGCCCCTGAGCCTAGGCCAGGCACTAGCTCTCAAGGTCAACCATCTGGCGCTGGCACAGCCACCCAGGACACCCTTGCGGCAATCCTGGCCAACCTGCAGACCTTGAACAGCAGGTTAAGCAAGGTAGAGAGTGCCATAGCCGCAGTACCTATGGCACCAACACCCACCCCTATACTTCCCCCTTCAGCTCCTGCCTCAGAAACGTCACCTTTTGTGTCACCAGCTCACTCCGTCCCAGACTCCATTAGGAAAGAAATCCTGGATGGGAAAGACGTGTGTCTGGTGTCATTGCTTATAGCCTCCCAAGACGTGCTGGAGAACGAGGCTTATAACTTTGGGGATATTTCGGTGGTTCTTAAAACCAGAGACCCTAGGCTCAACCAAAAAAATTATCTATTCCCAATTTTGTTTTGGCTTTCGGGATATTCCGTGATGTCATCTGCTCGGTATATCCCCACAGGAGAGAGGAACTGGACCTCTATCTCCATAAAGTAGTGGATTTGGGCGTCAAGAACAGGGGCTCATCTTTTTATGATTATCATAAATCGATATCAGCAAAAGCGGCGACACATCTGAAACAATTTAACATAAGAATTAACTGGTGTACTGGATACAGAATTATTCTGTTGCCACTTCGCTGCTCTGAGGCACCCGTCTTGTGCCATATGTAATTCTTCAACTCACTTGGCTGATTTGTGCCCTTCTGTGGCTGATCCATCCACCCCCACCCCCACCCCTCAATCCACTTCCACTCCTCACAATAAACATGAGGGTGGTCAGCGGGATAAACTGGGTAGGCCCATCTCCTTTCTTGGGAAATTTCAGGTGTGCAACAATTTCAATGCAAGTTCCTGCATCTTCAGCGCCTGTAGATTGTTGCACATCTGCTCTATCTGCTTCAGGGCACACACTAAGACCATGTGCCTGGCCAGGTTGTCCCCTAGCAAGTGACTAACTGACATTAATATCGGCAACCTGTTTTTTTACTTGAAAACTCATCCAAGTAGACATCTAGTAGAATATTTGTTAACAGGGTTCACCCAGGGCTTTCTCACGGGTCTCGTAGCCATCCCCTCAGGCACGCTGGAATGCCCCAATCTCCTATCAGCCTGCCTAGACCCAGAGGACGCTCTCCTTTCCACAGAAATAGCACAAGGTTTCATTATCGGCCAAATACTCTAATAAAAAGTGCATGATTATCGATTTATCGGCACCGCACTCTTCTTTTGTTCCCAGCATTAACGCACTCATTCCCGCAGACAAATTCTCACTACTGTACGTAAAAATTGACGACGCTATACAAACCATCATTTCAACTGGTAGCAAAACGCTTGGCTTAGCAAAACAGACATAACCAATGCATTCAAATTACTGCCCATCACTTTGGCACTTGCACGGTGTTAAATGGCGAAACAGGTACTATTTTTCCATGCGACTCACTTTCGGGTCCAGAAGGAGCCCTAAACTGTTTGATATTTTCGCAGAAACTCTATGCTTGCTGCTTCTGAACATTCTCAGGTGTCATGCTGTCATTCATTATTTGGATGACTTCCTCATAATAGAACCGAGCGCACGCACACCCACTGATATCCTCAGCATGTTTTTCCACTCTCGTTGTACGTTGGTCTCCCTCTAAAACGATTGGCCCCCCTACTAAACTTACTTTCTTGGGGATAGAGCTGGACTCTGGTACCTTCTGCGCCAGCCTTCCCCCTGACAAACTAGTCCGCTTGAGAGGGGAGATAGACATGTTCCTGCGGAACGATGTATGCACCAGGAAAGAACTTCAGTCCTTTTTGGGGTCCCTTTCGTGATGCGCATCATTCCGCAGGGAAGGTCTTTTGTATCCAGGCTTCTTTGTCTGCTTCACGGGGTACCGGACGCCTGCCCAATTGCGTTGGACCAGCACGCCAAAGCTGACCTACTCATGTGGGGGAAGTTTTTGACTGAGTGGAACGGTATCTCCATGTTTATTCCCCCTCTCTCCGACTCCTCATCCTGCATTTACACTAACGCTGCAGCCAACATGGGTTTGGCAGCTATATTCGGTAATCACTGGTTTAGGGGTCACTGGCCCGCTGAGACGGATGCCTTGCCAGGTTTTAGAGAGCCCTCAGCCCTTTTTTAAAATTTATCCCATCGTGGCGGCCGCACACACCTGGGGTTTCTACATTTTACAAGAAGCAGGAGGAGTACCTGTAATAAATACCTTAGTAAGTATGCCCCTTAATAATATATACCACAGTAAATTTGCCTGTTAATAAGTATCACATTACGTTTGCTCCTTAATTAACGAGCATACTTATTGTGGTTTAAGTTAAAGGGCAAACATACTGTGGTATTTACTAAATGGAAAACCTACTGAATTTATTACTGACTGTGGCATGTTCTGTTGGGCAACATGACACTGTTCTGTGTATGCATTTTATGACACCTTTGTTGAGGGGCACTGGCATGCTTTATATATATATATATATATATATCCTCAACCTTTTTTCACCCACATAGAAGTTACCTCAATCGAAAGCACTCAGTGGTCTTCTTGTGAACTTGAATTTATTCAAAAATGTGTTAATTCTTTACATCAATATGTCAGTCAATATTTTGTATCCTGATGAAATTGCAATTATGGAGTAAAATGTTAATGTTAACAATCAACCAATTTTTTAGAGAAATTTCAGTTCACAAGAAGACCACTGAGCGTTCTCCTTTGAGATAACTTATTGCTGTGAGGCTGAAGGTACACCTTGGCAAGAAATATATAAAAGTGACTCAATCACTTTTCTAAAGAGAGCACACTCAGTAGTTTTCCTTTAAAATCGATTTTCGTTCGTGTGTGTGTATGCATGTGTGTGTATGTGTGTGTGTGTATATATTATGCCCAAATAATGGGCAGCTTGGGCGCACATTAGAATGCACTCTTCCTCCCTCATTTCCATAAAGCGCTGCATATTTTGATCCAAGGAAACCATTGCTGTTGTAAATTGCCTAATGCCCTCATTCAAAATGTTAGACATGGGGCGTACCTCGGTTATTACATTCTGCAAGAGTTCTCGCTGATTCTCCCTATCCTGCTGTATGGACATCTCCAGTTCAGCTTGACGAGCCTGGATCGTCGCATACAGCGCAACCAACTGTGGAGGAAGTTGTGGCAATGGCATTTCTTCGACCACTTATGTCACTGATTCAAGATCCAATTCTGTTAGGGTAATGGTACCCTCCTCTTGTAGGGGGAGAGCACCATCAGAACCTATAGGGGAGAACAGAGAAAGAACATTGTTAGCATGTGTCATATGTTGCAATGCTAACTATTATCTGTTCAACAATATTATTTAAACTTGGAAATAAGATATATGCAGTCATGCTATTAATTTAATATGTCTAAGTATAGTTATGCATCTTTGTCCCCCCCTAGCCCTTTCTCTGTCTCTTTGTGACCTCTCAACACATCTCTTTGTGCCCACCTCCCTTTCCTTCTAATCTCACTACATGTATCGTGGCCGAGCGTCCCCAGGTAGAGAATCTCCTGTTTCTTCTGCATGACAGGAAGCTGATCGCTGCACTCAGCTTCCTGTCAGGCCAAGTAGATGGTACAGAAGATCATACACACGTGGTCCACTCAGCCACAGTACATAAAGTGAACAGAAGGACAGGAGCAATGTGCGCTCCCCCCCACCCCTGCTGATCACCCAGACATTGAGCCTCCTGGCCAGTGCGCCCTAGGCAGACGCCTAGTTTGCTTAGCGATCGACCTGGCCCTGCCTGTTACATAAACTAGTATGCCTGAAAAGAAAATGTGTACCGTTAAAGCATTTTTTACTTAAGCTCAGCAGTGGATCCCTGTTCCTGGACACCAGTGGCCGGCTGTTGGAGGGAAACCACACTCATACATGGTGAAGGAACGTCGACAAGTTGCGGATGGTCTGAAATACATGTATGTGATATATTAACTTCATAAACAGTAAAATCACATATGGGTGTGTATGTTTAAATGCGCACACATATAACATATATCGAAAAATGCTATGCAAGTACTTACGAGAGGAAAGTGAAGCCAGGTGCATTTCCAGGGAGACAGGAGTTGAACCTGCTACCCTACTCTCCGTGGAGACAGCATCTCCTGCAGTTCCTGGTGCCTCTTCTGGGGATTGAGGGGCTTGCACTGATGGCATAGAAAACACACATTGGAGGGTTAACACAAGAAAACTGATATATGTACATTTTGACTAACAAATATGAATTTAAAGGACCACTATAGGCACCCAGACAACTTCAGCTCAATTAAGTGGTCTGGATGCCAGGTCCCTCTTGTTTAAAGCCTGCAGCTGAAAACAACACAGCAGTTCTAGAGAAACTGCTATGTTTCACTGAGGGTTAATCAGTCAGTGAGACAACCCCTAGAGGCGCTTCCGCGATTCTCACTGTGAAAATCAATTGAGTAATGCTTTCCTATGGGCAGTTTGAATGCGCGCACGGCTCTTGCTGCGCATTCAAAGATGACGTCAGCAGAGGGAGGAGTGTTCCCCGGTGCCGAGGGAGCCAGGCGCTGGAGAAAGGTAAGTAGCTGAAGGGGTTGGAGAAAGGTAAGCGGCTGAAGTGGGAAGGGAGCCACGAGTGTGGGGGGGACCTAATTACCTTAACGTGCCAGAAAAATTAGTTTCTTTTCCTGGCACTATAGTGGTCCTTTAACCCCTTAAGGACACATGACATGTGTGACATGTCATAATTCCCTTTTATTCCAGACGTTTGGTCCTTAAGGGGCTAACAATGTACCTTCAGATGTTTCAGCGCCAGTTGTCCCCTCAATCCCAATGAGGTTATCTCTTCCCAGGAACTGCAGGAGCTCCTCTTCATAGGGCAGCAGGTCCGGTTCTTGCTCTTGTGAACCGCCTCCTGTCTTCCTGGAGGCAGCTGCTGCCTTCTTCACCTTCCTCTTCACCATCCGCCTGATGTCGTAGTAACTGCAATGACATGTGTAATTGATTAACCACTTTAATATGTTTTTATTTATATGTATACTGACATATTTAAAGGGGTACTATAGGCACCCAATCCAATTCAGCTCATTGAAGTGGTCTGGGTTCAGTGTCCCTTAACCCTGTAAAGGTAACTACTGCAACTGCAATAATTATCTTTATGTGTTAACTCCACCTCTAGTGGCTGGCTACCAGACGCCCACTAGAGGGACTTCTGGGTTGTTAGGCAACTTTTGGTCACCCCTCCATATCCCCCATCCCATGTTTATCACCCCTATTAACCTCCTATCCCTGTGTGTCACCCCCATTAACCGTGCATCTCCCTTATTTAACACCACATTCACCTACACTGTGTATGTTACTACACAGTGAAAGCTGTGGTACAGAAATCTGTCAGATTTGTAGATCAGATTGCAATGTCTGATGGATGTGCTGCACGCATGCGCAGTACACCCATCAGATTTCTATAGCTGAAGGATGTGCCGCGAGCATGTGCTGTACACCCATCAAGTTGCAATATCTGATGGAAGGGTGGCGCGCATGCGCAGTAAACCTATCAGATTTCTATAGTTGAAGGATGTGCCGCGCGCATGCACAGTACACCCATAAGATTTCTATAGCTGAAGGATGTGCCACACGCATGCGCAGTACACCCATCAGATTTCTATAGCTGAAGGATGTGCCGCGGGCATGCGTGGTACAAACTTCAGATTAAAGGCCCAGCTGATCGAGCGTCATCAGAGGTGGCACACATGCTCACAGTGCCTCCACCAGATTTCTATACCTCAAGGCCTGCTAGCGCGCAGCTGATCTCGCGTCACTTCTGGTGACGTGGGGGCACCGGAAGTGACGTAGATATAGAAATCTGATAGATATAGAAATCTGATAGAGCAGCAGCATTTTGCAACATGATAGCCTCCGCATTGGATTGGCTGATTTTGTCAATTATGAAGATTGCAGCCAAGGAGGCAGAGTGTGGGCGGAGCCAGCTGTGATAGACTCGTGCAGCTCTGCTAAAAGGATGAGAAATTAAAGTGACACTCCAGGCACCCAGACCACTTCTGCCCATTGAAGTGGTCTGGGTGCCAACTCCCCCTACCCTTAACCCTGCAACTGTAAATATTGCAGTTTTCATAAACTGCAATATTTACCTTGCAGGGTTAACTCCTCCTCTAGTGGCGTCGCTGAAATCCCCATAGGAAAGCATTGAAAGCATTTTTCAATGCTTTCCTATGGGGAGGTCTAGTGCGCATGGAGTATCCCTTTAATGACAGTTACATTGCTAAGAGGGAGGTTAAACTGTGTTTTCACAGTTACAGTGACAGGACTACAAACACGTATTCCTGTCACTATAGTGTTCCTTTAAAACGGAGCTGCACATGGTGTTTTTTTTCCCTCTATGTGCTTAAGTGACCCAGCCCTCACTTTTAAAAGACTTTAAAAGCATAGCTGCCAATGGTGGGGGTGTGTAGCAAAAGCACATGGAGGGAAAAAAATAAGTTTTAAAAAACATGGCATAAAGAAAATAATTTTTTAGGAATATAAGGGCACTTACCATTTCTTCACCACGTATTCAGTGCGGTTGTTCCCTCCAACAGCATTCACCGCTGCCACAATCTTCCTCCACAGACTGTTCTTCTTTGCTCTTGAAGCCTTTTTGGCTGTTCCCCCAAACATACATTGGTAGTACTGGCAAAGCTTGTTTACCAGTACTGTATTCTCCTCTGCACCAAAGCTGTCAGCGTATTTATTCTTCCTCCCAGGACATACTGCTTTTAACATTCTAGGCTTTCTTTGCTTCTTCTTGCTTCTCCCACTTGCTTCTCCTTCATCCTGGCCAGAGTGGCCAATGCCCCCTTCCACTATATCCATGGGTGGATCACTTGAGGAGCTGGAGGAGGACATGACCACTTCTGGCAAGGTCCCTATGAAAGTGCCTAAAATGGCTGACAGGGTGGTGGGCTGGCTGAGCTCCAAAATGGCTGAATGGCTGGCCTATAGAAAATCTGGATATATTTTGCATTGAAGGACTGCCTTGAGTTGATACTTTTATTTTTTACAGTTTTGTCTGGCAGTATGTAAAAGCCTATTTAATTGGCTCCTACTTTCCCACTCCCTGCTAAAATGATACTGTGTTGCCAGTACCACCTGTCCGGGAAGCATGATGATTCATGAGCCCAAAAAACTAAGCAAAAGCAATGCATTGCATTTGCAATGTCATTCGACATGCGAATGACTATAGTAAGTGGTGTTCGGTAGTTTACTAACAGTGCCAATACATTTTCATGCGAATGGCAGCGTTCGTGCATTAGACGGTTTGGAAGTTAGTTCGGGAGTTTTAGGCATAAATAGATTAGAACATTGTTCAATGCCATGTGTTGTGAGATCAATGTACGAAAATTTAAACAAATGAATGGTTTTACTGCGTTCACTTGAGGCTATTCGTTATTTAGGGATTAGGGAACTGACTTTTATGATTGCATTGTATTTGCAATGCCATTCGACATACGAATAGTGAGTGGTGTTGTTCGGTAGTTTACTAATAGTGCCAATACATTTTCATGCGATTGGCAGCGTTCGTGCATTTGACGGTTCGGGAGTTTTAGGCGTAAATTGAACGCAATACAGCATTCGATGCCATGTTGTTAGAGCAATGTACAAAATTTGGAACAAATGGTTTTACTGAGTTCGGTTGAAGCTATTCGGTATTTAGGGATTAGGGAACATAGTTTTATGAATTCATTTGGTTCAATTAAATGAACAAGCCGAATGAACAAATGAGTTTATCCGAAACGAAAATACGAACGAATATCGTACAAAAACGAATGGAAGAATTGACGAATTTCGGTTCTGACTAAACTACTTTATTTTTTGTACGAATACATTCGTACGAAGCGAAAATTTCTGAAGTGCCCAAGTCTAATGGCAAGGATGTCAGCCTAGTCTCTCTCCTTATTGCTTCGCAGGACATTTTAGAAAACAGAGCTTTTTATTATGGTGATAATTCTGTGATCCTCAAAACAAGGGAACCACAGCTTAATAAAAAACTCTCCATCCCTGAATTCGTTCTCGGCTTTACTTTGGACTATACAGAGATGTCATCTGCTCTGTATATCCTCAGAGGCGAGAGGGATTCGACCTCTATTTACACGAGGTGTTGGACCTAGGGCACAAGTATGGGGGTTTCGCTTTCTACGGTTACCACAAGTCAGTATCATCTAAAGTAGCAGCCACTCTGGCCAGTCCAACTCTCGATTGCAGTCAGTTGGCATTTTGCGGGCTTGAGATCCCCATCTTGTGCAGTTTGTTCTTCTACCTCACACTTCTGCAACTTGTTTCCCTGTCCTCTAAATCCCACCCCTCCACTTCCTACCCCTCCACCACCGCCTTCGTCAGTCAGGAAAGGGGACAAAGGGACAAAGACCAGTTGTATTCTTGGGCAAGGCACAGGTGTGCAACAACTTTAATGCAGGAACCTGTAATTACAATGCTTGCAGGTTGTTGCACATTTGCTCCATCTGCTTCAGGGCACATACAAAAGCCATGTGCCCTTCTAAGCTTTTCCCTAAGAAATGACTGATGGAGATCAACATTGACGCCAGGGCCGGCCTTAGGCAAATAGGCGCCCTGTGCGAAAAGTCTTCATGGCGCCCCCCCACCAGCCACCAAGTTGCCTGAATACAGTAACACACACAGGCACCAGGGACGTGTATATCGTGAGGCAAACAAGGCATCTGCCTTAGGTGGCACTTTGCAGGGGGTGGCAAAAAAAGCCGCCCCCAAACCCCCAGGCAGATCCCTTGCTTGCCTCACGTCCTGGGGGGCTCAAGAGCTGGCCGGCTGGCCATGTTTGAGCCCACCCCCCCGAGGCTGGCAGCGGGCAGCGAAGGAGCATACTCACCTGAGCTCTTCCTGCTCAGCTCCCTCTGCGCCGCTTAATGAAGCCGGGAGCCGGAATATTACGTCAGTCCGGCTCCCGGCATCACTAAGAGCCGCCTACTCAGTCTGTGCGCCCCCTGCCTGCCCGCCCAGCAGTCACACTGGACTGCAGGTAAGAAATCCACTCCAGCTCTCCCATGGAGGCTGGGTGGATTTAAAATAAAATTTAAAAAATATTAGTTTGTGAGTGTTAATGGAAATGTCTGTGTGTGTGTGTGTGTGTGTGTCTGTGAGTGTGTATGTCTAAGTGAATGTGTGTGTGTGTCTGTAAGTGAATGTGTGTGTGTGTGTGTAAGTGTTTATGTGTGTGTCTGTGAGTGAATGTGTGTGTCAGTCAGTGAGGGTGTATGTGTCAGTGAGTGAGGGTGTATGTGTCAGTGAGTGAGTGTGTATGTGTCGGTCAGTGGGGGCGTGCGTCTTTCAGTGAGTGCATGCGTCTGTCAGTGAGAGTGTGCATCTGTCAGTGTGTGTCCAAGTAATAGTGTGTGTGTGTATGTCATTGTTTGTCAGTGTATATGAGAGTGTGTGTATGTCAGTGAGTGTTCGTCTGTCAGTGAGTGTGCGTCTGTCAGTGAGTGAGCGTCTGTCAGTCAAAGTGCGGCCTTGACAGGAAGGGGTGGGGGAAATTTAAACTTGGTTACAGGCATGTACACACACACACACACTCAGTTAAAGGCAGTCACACATACAGGCACACACAATGGCACAGTTACAGCGACACACACAATTAGAGTCACACACAGACAGTCACACACACAGACAGACAGTTATACACACACACAGGCAGTCACACACGCAGGCAGTAACACACGCAGGCAGTCACACACGGACAGACAGTTATACAGGCAGTCACACACACAGGCAGTCACACACACACAGGCAGTCACACACAGTCACACACACAGGCAGTCACACACAGCCACACACACAGGCAGTCACACACACAGACAGGCAGTCACACACACACACACAGACAGACAGTCACACACAGGCAGTCAGGCAGATAGACAGTCACACACACACAGTCACACAGCCACATGGGACATGTGTGGGGGGCTATAGGGACACATGGGGGCTATAATGGGACACATGGGGGCTGGGGAGGGGGCTATAGGGACACATGGGGCTATAAGGACATATGAAGGGCTGGGAGGGGGTACAGGGACACATGGAGGGCTGGGGGGGCTATAGGGACACATGAAGGGCTGGAGGGGGGTATAGGAGCATATGAAGGGCTGGGAGGGGGGAATAGTGGGACACATAGAGGGCTGGAAAAGAGGGCTAACAGGCAATCAGTCACACTTACCTCTATCCAGTGGATGCAGCTGGCTGATGGGGAAGCAGGGACTCAGTAAGCCCCGCCCCCTTTGCCGCAATTTTTTTTTTTTTTTTTTAACTAGACCCTGACACCGGCCATGTGCGGGCTGTGTCGGCTGTCAGGGCGCCCCCTGCTCAATGGCGCCCTGTGCGGCCGCACAGCTCGCACACCCCTAAGGCCGGCCCTGATTGACGCGTTAGCCTACCACTTGCACACCCCCCCTTCCCACCTACTGGTACAATTTCTGATTCAGGATTTTCCAATGGGTTTCACACAGGATTAGCACTCTTCTGTCACACCAGTATGTCCTAACTTACTCTCGGCTACAAACAACCCATCTGCTGTTGACGAGTTGCTACGGAAAGAGACCATGTCAGGTTTTATGATTGGTCCTTTCCACACCCTCCTTTTCCCACATGGTGAACGAACCCTATTATTGACCCATGCACGGTCACTCTCACACAATACTCTGTCAGCCAACACTAAGATAGCATACAATAGGGCGTGGATTGCTTTCTGCAGATTTGGTGGAGAGTTTCACTTTTTGGATAATTACTCTATCGAGACCATGGTGGCTTTAACCTCTTTTTGTCACTTACACCTCAAATTAGCACATAACACTATCAAATTATATCTTACAGGTATACAGCACCACATCCTCACTACCTTTCCCAATCACCCACCTTTTCTTGCTACATATCCCAACAAAACCATTCTTAAAGGCATCAACAAGATAGATCAACCTCCTACTACCAATAGATTACCAATAGATGGACCCATATTCAGGAACATATCAGCCTATTGGACACAAACCCCTATAATGTCCAGACTACCTCTATAATCAAAGTAGCTGTAGCGGATTACGTTTGGCTGTCCATCACTTTTTATATTTGCAACATTATTCGTCTGGTTGTTCGGTGAAAACACAAAAGATACAAAGTTGCGTACCTCTGTTCGACATACGAACAAACTACCGAACAACCAGACCACCCCGGAGAGAAGTGTGGCTCTAATTTACCCTCCCCATTGATCTTCACACCAGCCTAATTGCTAACTATACAAATGCACAGTGTATTCCCTGGGTGGGCGCCGTTCGACATGCGAACACGAGGCGGTGGCCATCTTGCCATACGAACGCCCAGCGGTGTTTGGTCGTCGAGTGTCTGGAACCCAAATCAGACACTCGACCACGCGAACACCACAGAGACGTCCATACTATCAGGGGATGTATCATTTAGGGGTGTACGCCATGTCTTTGGGGTACATCTGTGAAACAGGGCAAAATGTGTGTTGAAACTGTTTTGTTAATTAGATTATTTCTCAGGCTGAGTGGAGGGGATGTGTGGGCTGCAACCTGTATGTGATTGGTTAATGTACATTTTTCTGTGGGTGTCTCCCTTGCATGGGAGAGTTTCATAAAAGCAGGGTATGTGGCAGTAAACGCGAGTTCTGCTCCTGATGCTGTGTGTCGTCCAGTTATTGGGAAAGGTGATGGGATATTCACGGCCCCGTTCGTGCATTCGAATGGGACTTAGTCATTTTTCTGTGTAAAATAGACCGACTGCACAGCCCCAATCTATGGAACTGTTTGGGCAGGAAAAATATGGGTCGGTCATAAATGACTCCCAGTTAACTTTTTATCTACTAGATGGATTTGTCTGATTTTTTAGAGTGTTTATGTTTAAAGTGTGCTGATTCTGATTTATGAATATTGGATGTATATTTTTTTTTTTTAAATTCTTTATTTTTGTAGTGCATACGTTAACATTTGCTTGTGAGGTACCCCAAAGGCAGTCCTCTAGCGCATCATAAACAAATTAAACATTGGGGTAGACAGTGGGTCTAGCACTCTTTTTTTTTTTTAAAGCATAGAAACAGTAGCAATTTACATTGCTTAGGTTTTTTCAGTACATAACAGAAAGGTGTCTCGAAACTGACTATTTGTGGGCAGCAGCTGTGTATAGTTGAATCAATAAGGCTTCAGGTTAGACATTATATGAACACTTGGTCTACATATGATAGATAACATGCTTGCTGCCTTAAGTGTGTGACTGCCCTAGGGCTTGCTATCTAGTTATGCTTGAACACGCATGAGTAAGAAACATACATTTTGTAGATTATCGACAGGTCTGCACGTTTACATCATATGCTTATATCACAGGTTTATGTAGCAGTCCTGTGCTTTGTTAGTCATAGGTAATTCTAAAGAGGGTAACAGATCGCTTTTTGGCACATAGTCATTCTAGGCGTATCTTCTAAAGGACTCCTGGTTTGGTGGGTCGCTATTTAGGAGGCTGCAGGGTGGTAAACCCAGCGTCCGTTGTGGCAGAGGTTTTGAGTTTGTGCCTCTGAGAGTCCTGCATGAGTGCCTGCTGTCAGCCCACATCCAGCCCCGGGATAGATGATCGGGTTACTTGGCAGACCTTCTGGGGCATAGGTAGGGGTGATGTCATATGAGTGGATAGAGTGGTCGGTAGTCGCAGAAAGTCCGGCAACAGTTAGGGTGCCCCAGTTGTAGAGTACCAGAGAAAGTCAGCCAATGCCTCTTGTGGGCCACTGCAGGCGATCTTCTCCCGTATCCGCCATGGGGTAAGCGCCGTGGGGCGAACCTCTGCAGGTTCTGGCTCCCGTTGTGGATTGGAGGGGTGGTGAGGGAGTTCTCCGGCACCAGGCCCATGCCAGGGTCCGCTTCTTTGTGCCACCGGTCAAGGGCCTTGCATAGCCCAGATCGTTCTCCATTTGGGGAGAGTGGGGCCGGGTCGGGGTTTTGCGTCGCTGTGTGGGTAAACTGCTCCGCCTGCTTGGTTGGCACCGAAGGGCTGTTCTTTTGGCGACCCTGGGTCCGGATCTGGGTAGGCAGTTTTTGCCTATGGCGGGTGCTGGGTGTTGGCGTGTACCGCTTCGTATTCCGCGGCTATTTTGCGTCTCCCACCCCTGGTCTTTTGCCTGGAGGTCTCGTTTGTAGCTTGCCTCTCTAGCCTTCAGCTTCTCCCAGAAGGCCTCCAGGATGGTTGTAAGTTTAGCCTCTAGGGCCTCCTGAGGCAACTGTCTGCTATGTGAGCTCGTTTGCTTGGCTCGGCTGCTGCAGAGAGGTGCGTCCGCCATTTTGTGTATAGGAGCTCTCTCTGTTGCTCCGTCGCGTGTGCTGCCTGGAGCCTTCCGCTCTGCTGTCGATAGCTTGTGGACCGGGATATCCCCCCCGGCCCTGAGGGGGGGGACGGGACTCTTTGTAGTCCTGCTGGGGGTTCGGGCAGGGGACGGGAGACCGGCCGTCTCTCCCGGCCGGAGCCGTCACCAGGCCGCAGCCTCACTGTCTCGTCTTGGTCGGGCGGCATTCCGGTTTTCGGCATCGGAACGCTCCACCCGTCTTTCTCGCTGGGTAAGTACCAGTTTGATGCGGTTTGTGGACGGCAGGAGTCCCGGTAAGACGCTCGGGAGGGTAGTTTATTAGGGAGCTCCTGCATAATGCTGCCATCCGCCATGATTGTCAGGCCCCGCCCCTGGATGTATATTTTTAAAGTTATAGTACATGTATAAAAACTGTATTTTTCCTGCTTGTGATAATTATGTTAACCCATTGTGTACCATAATTAGATCACAGGCAGAGGGGAGGATTTTGTGTGTAATTGCTGGGAGTGTTTTCTGTAGTGTACATGTGTTATTGGTTGTTCTGTAAAACCCTGTGGGTGGTCCTATGTAGGGAAAACCTGCATAAAAGAAGATCTTCTTGACCCTCAACACATAGTCTTGTCTCGTGATTGCAGGGAACTGCTATATCACACTGGGGATTGCTATGCTCTGCATACTCCCTTGAGCTTTAATCACTTAGCTCTTTTAAGAGCTTGTTCCTGATACGCTCTCCCGGAGGAGAGGTCTTCCCCACACGGTCCTGGAGTACAGAAGCTGATCCAGGGTGGACAGAGGACGGCGAGACTCCAGTTAAGCTACGGTGGTTGTGGAGTCTGCGGTGGTTGTGGTGTCCGGTGTGGTGCTTGTGGTCCTTGGCGCAAGCTAGGAAGCGTCCATTACCGGAAGGTTCCGTTACATTCTAGTCCTTACAAGGACTTTTCCCGTTGAATCCCCTACAAGCTGGAACAGCAGACACAGGAGTGAATCTTCTTTCCCTCCAATAACAGGACGGCACACAGTTTTGGAGTGTAAGCTGGAATTGAATTTTAATAGGGGCACACTGGCCCAGAACGGTTCAGGGGTTCAGGAATTTACTGGAAGTCATAGTTTTGACTGAACGTGCACATGATCCTATGCCCAAAACAGTTCCAGGGAAAACAGTGCTAACAGTCGATCAAGTTCGGTAGTCTTTTACAGCTTTCCATTCAGGGCCCATAGTCTGTGGGCAGGAAGCTGGCAAACAGGCTTCTCCAGGAGCTTGTGGCAAACTCGGGTAAAAAGGGGAGTCTCGCCCGGGGAGACTATCCAGACCTTAGACCTCCAAACAGTCTGGGTCTGTGATAGTCTGGTGGCCTTTCCCAAAATATGTAGTTGTCCAGATGGCCTCCTGCCACAAGTGCCCATTTGTAGATCCAGTGTCCTGCGGGGAAACAACCTGGATGCACTACCACCTGGTTGGATAAAGTTGTCGCTGGGGATGATGGGTGCAGTTTTCCTCACCCGTGCCTGTTGGACAGAGGCAAGCGGTACCCTGCCCTGTAGCCAGCAGTTCAGCTGGCTTGGTTGGTGGGTCGTCAGTACTCAGAACAAAGGGGTAGGTAGGGCAGATGCCAGCTGTGTTCTGCCCTGATGCCAGCTCTGCTGCTGGAAGGAGGTCAATAGAGGCCGTAGTTCCCTCTCCTTCACCTGGACCATGGTTGCGAACGGGCAGTTGGGGATCTGGGTCCCATCTGCACCATCCATGCTAGGGGGCTTGTCCCTGGATGACAGCCCCAGTTGCTGGGGAGTGGAACCGACTATCTCCACTCCCTGTAACACAAATTGCCGCTGGGGAGACCGTCTCCTCTCCCAATAATACACTCTGCCACTGGGAAGGAAGGCCGACATACTCCGCTCCCTGTAATGCACACTGACGCTGGGGAGTGAGACCGGTTGTCTCCACTCCCTGTAACACACTCTGTAGCTGGGGAGGAAGGATGGCACACTCCGCTCCCTGTGACACACTCTGCTGCTGGGGAGAGAGACCAACCGTCTCTTCTCCCAATAACATACTCTGCCGCTGGGGAGGAAGGATGACACACTCCACTCCCTGTACTGCACACTGCTGCTGGGGAGTGAGACCGATTGTCTCCACTACCTGTAGGATACACAGCCACTGGTGAACAAGGCTGGGTGTCTCTGTTCCCTGGACCTCATACTGCTGCTGGGGAGGAAGGATGACACACTCCACTCCCTGTAAAACGCTCTGCCGCTGGGGAGAGAGACCAACCGTATAATACCCTCTGCCGCTGAGGGGGAATGACGATACACTCCGCTCCCTGTACTGAACACTGCTGCTGGGGAGTGAGACAGATTGTCTCCACTCCCAGTAGGATACACAGCCACTGGGGAGTGAGACCGGTTGTCTCCACTCCCTGTAACACAATCTGCCGCTGGGGGAAGGGGGGGGGGGTGGTAAGACCAGTTGTCTCCACTCCTAACATTTCCATCTGGGGTTGGAGATCTCCACCTGCCAACTGGGGGTCTTTCCAGGACCAGGCGAAAAGGTCTTCTATCTCTGGGGCTGGTTGGGAAGTAAGTGGTACAATGCCCGGGTCTCCTGATGACAGGCTTAGTTGCTGGGGAGGAGGGACGAAACACAATGCTCCCGATGGTATACAGTCCATAAACCCCGTCATGTTTACGTTTAAGTTGTCCATTGTGATAAGGTTCATGATGCATAAAACTAAAGGTTGCAATATGCAGCAGCCATCTGGAAATTTCATTAAGCCTCAGGAGCTGCTAGAGTTCACACCCTGGTGAGATTCGGAGCAATGCTGGCAGAGGTGCAGGTTAGAGTCTCAACCCCTTCCCCTCCCCCCAATGTCCTCTGTCCCTCCCCTGCCGGCTGCCAGCATTACAGTGCTATCGGGCCAGTGAGGGAGATCTCTGATCTCCCCTCCTGTCCTGCAGAGCTGGGAGGGGTGAGTGAGGAACAGTCATACGTTCATAGCACCCGATAAATATTTTGCGGCATCCCTGTGTGCCCGTCTCCTCAGGACGCTGCGGCACACAGTTTAGAGCATTACCTAAACCTTCCTAATTGTGTGGAAGCACAAAGGAGACGATGCCATGGGGTAATGCCAGTGGTGTTGTAAACTAGAGTCCCAACTGACACTCCTGCCCCTATAACAACTTTAGTTATTATTGGGGTGGGAGTGCTGCTTTAAGTAGTTAAAAAATCTAAACTTTATATAAAATTTTAATTAGGGGCGGAGCCAGCGCCCATGCGAGACGGTCGCATCCTCAGCGAGCTCCGAGCCGCCGCCCGACTAAACGACAGATATACATACCGGCTAAGCACAAAAACAACCTAGCTGTGCTCCACAGGGTCCGGAGACAATGGGGCGCCGCTCCAAGAAACAGCGGGCAGATCCGGGGACCGGCTGCCGTGATATAGGAAGCCTGTTCAGGCAGCCGCAGCACCCCGCGCAATCCAAGATGGCGCCGACCGCGGCCTACTCCACGGCTTCGTCGGAAGCTGAGAGCGCGCAGGAGGATGATTTCCCTGCCACGATACCATCCACATTGCCTACACAATGACAGTATGTGGGTCTTGGGGATGCTGCTCCCTCAACTAAGGCAGACATCAAAGCCCTATTTCAGGACCTTAAGGCCATGTTTCAAGCCGACATAGCAGTAGTGAGAGAGGAGGTCGCCACACTGACAGACCGTGTCCAAGCAGTGGAAGGGGAGCTAGGGGGCACACATTTGGCACAATCAGCCACAGATTCTGCACTCCATGCCATGCAAAAAAAAATTTGCGAAATGAGCCAGCGACTGGCAAGTCTGGAAGACAGGGCTAAAGCCCGCAATATAAGGATAAGAGGCATACCCGAATCCGTTTCAACAGAGGAACTGCCTCACTACACACGGCGAATGATGGCCACATTATTACCACCTAAGCAAGTTAAGCAAGCCACAATTGATAGATGCCACCGATTGCCCAAGGCAGCCAAGGCACCCCCAGAGGCCCCAAGGGATGTGCTCCTGCATTTTCAAAGGGTCTCTGATAAGATAGCAGTCCTGGAAACAACGAGAGGGTCCCCCTCACTGTTATTTGAGGGCTCGCAGCTGTCCTTTTACAAGGACCTCTCAAGAGCAACCATGCAATGGAAGCAATCACTCCGCTCCACCACAAAGCTTCTGAGAGAGGCTGAAATCCCTTACAGATGGGGCCCACATCATCTAGTGGCAGAGAAAAATGGCAAGAAGTTCCCACTCTCACAACTCCAAGACGCACCTGCCTTCCTTCAAGCATTGGGAGTCTCGGCGGGAACCCCACCTACACGGGACAGGAGAACACGAGCAGTAGAGGAAATCCCTCTGTTTGTCCCAAGACGTGCATTGGTGGGGTCGGCGGATCCACCAGCTTGACACCGTCTGAACCAACTATTTGTTTCTTCATGTCATACTTGACAGTTAACGAACTCATAAAAGTTTTAGTTGTTTAATAAGTTCTGTTATTATTTCTCTGGCTCCGTAGGCAAACTTACTAAGCCGTAGCAACGCTAAACTATCCCCCCTACATATTTACATATTTACTTTTATTAATGCCACATATACTACGCTCACACCAGCTCTGATTTAAGCGCTGTGGCGCACGCATAGCGCAACATAGATCCTCTTAATGCAACCGGATAACATATAGCGCAGTGAACGCAGAGGATGTAATGTCAGCATTTACAGTTACTTATATTTTTTTTTATTTCTACCAGTCGATAGTTCTCAAGCTCATAACTTATGCGTCCAAAAACAAACCTAAATATAAAAATTGTGCTTGATTTTGCATGTACCTATATGTTTCAAATGTCTTTTCTGCGTTGGAGGAATGCCTTTGGGGTACCTCACAACAACCTGTTATCAGCTTATGCACTACAAAAATAAAGAATTTAAAAAAATACAAAAAATAATGAATTAACATAGGTAAAGAATTTCCAGGTACACACCCTAATGAACTGTGCTGCATATGCCTATGTTTCTACTATTTGTCTGTTTTCATTTTGAGATTACTTGCTGGCTCTGTCCTTATACTCCACTTGTACTAACTTTTTTGTAAGAAATAGTTAAAACACACTTTAAGGTTTCATGGCAGAATATTTATACATTTTGTTCTTGAGCTGTGCAGCTGTTATTTTATTTTAATGTTTTGGTTGCAGACCAAATTTGCAGTTGCAGGGAAATATGCAGCATTTTCAAAGAACCCCGACAGTCACATTGCAACTGCGGGTCCGGTTGTCAGAGGGGAGGCAGTCAAAAGTGAGTTCTACTTACCTGAACCTGTCCCTCATGGGTGCCACCATCTTCTTCCTGCAGGTTCTCATGAGCTCCTGTGCTTCAGCCCTAGGAGCCAACATCACTGCTGTACTCTTGCAGGACCCTCCATAGGTAACGCCAATTCGCTGCAGCCGTCACTGAGGACGGCTGGTGGATTGACACTTTTAGACAGCAGTAGCTCCCCCCAGTGTAAAGAAGTGTTAGCCATAGGAAATAAACAGAAACAAAGTAGTTCCTATTTTGTCTCAGTGTATCTCTTGATACACTGAAATGTCAAGATTCAATCTTTATAAAATACTCATTTGGGAGGGGTGACAGTGCTACTTTATGTAAAATATTGAAATTCAGAGATTACCATATTATTATTATTATTATTATTATTATTTATGAGATTTGTTTTATATATATTTTTTCATGCATTATCTCTATAATACATAACAAGGAAGACAATTCCTCCCAGAGTGTTCTATTAAATTAAACAGCTTACATCCTCTGTTGATTTTATTGCTGCAATTTGATTGCCTAATGGTGGCCATTGAATTGTAAAATTGTGCATTTAAGTACTAATGAAATCGATCTTATGATGCTCCAAAACACACAGACACACACATATAAGGAAGATGATTGTTCTTCATTATGTATTGTATCTTTCTTTTCTAGGAAGTTAATATTTTGAAGTTTAAGTTGTCCATTGTGATAAGGTTCATGATGCATAAAACAAAAGGTTGCAATATGCAGCAGCCATCTGGAAACTTCATTAAGTGGGGGATGGAGCAAACAGAATGGCAGATGGCAAATAAATCATTTGCATGTAGACACCTAAAACGGAATATTTTGTGACATACATGGTTTAACAATAATCACATTTTTTTATCAGATGTGCACTTTTATGAAGCATTCATAAAAAAACATGTATATTTATTGATCATTGTCTTTACAGATTGGAACATGTAAATACATGTCCAGCTTAGGAAAAGTAATTCAAAATTGTATTAATTTATGTGTCTTGATTTACAAAGTACATAATATGTGTAGGATTTCAGTTTATTTTGAAAGTTACAGGTCACGAACTACAAGGTCTAAAATAAAATGTCAACGTGAGGGGCGGAGCCTGACTGCCAAGCCGAGCAGACTTGTTCAGCTTGAGCTCCTGCATGAAAACAAAGAAAACTGCAATTTTGAGCCTAAATGCGGGGCTCAAAAGCAAAAACTTGGCAGAAATTACACACAGGGGACTCCGGGCACACAATACTATACTTACCCTGAAACTACCGTCGACGACAGCCCGAGAGTCCGAAGGCGACCTGCTGAGGGCTGGACGAGGGAGAGGCGGACGATCTCCCAGAGCTTGGGCCCTGCTTGCGGACCCGCTATACTCTGAACCCCCCCCCGGAACGGTGGGGGTCATCCCGGTCCACCAACTAGACACGGAAGGAGACACAAGTACGGAGAACCGGAGGGCAGAGACCAAGATGGCCGCCACGCGGGAAGCCCGGCAAAGTAACCCACAAACTCAATGGAGGGCCTTATTTGAAGCCAGGTTTGAAGCCATCTGCCGCAAATTCTGGCAAAGCATCAACCGAAGGGCAGCCATGACAACCTGCCTACCTACCAAACAAGGGACTCACCCTGAGAAGCATCTGGCGATCAAGACTCCCACCCGGAGGGAACTCTGGAGGGGGGAGAAATCTAGGCCCCACGCCTATGCTGAGGTGAAAGTGAGGCGGAATCAGAAGGGGACGCACTCAGGCACACCATACAGAACCGCAACTATCCTGCACTCCACAAGCCATCCTAGGCTGAGGGCCAACCGGAGAATATTTCCAAGGCACCGTCCACAGGCCCGACTGCCGCTGGCGGCAGCAGAACTACAGGGCACATCTGGGCATCCGAAAAAGGGAAGACCCGGCCTCAAGTAGTTCCCGAGTCTGTGGGCGGCCCTCCAACATCCGCACCTCACCATCCTCCGGGGGACACCCCAAACACACAGTACCCCCACACCCCACTTGGGCATCGGCTGATCGAGGACTCAAGGGTCGGGGGGACCTACACGTAGACGCTTCCAGCTGTGGTCCTCACTGCTCATCGGGAACCCCACTCAGACTGTACACACTGCCAGTCACAAGCCCAGCATATACTGGCTGTACCTTGTTGGTCTAGGGGCCTCCATAAGTTACTTAAAAGCCCTGTCTACGGCTATGTAGGTCTTTCATGATGTAAAATAAGCCTGACGTTATTATCATGCAATTACATAGCCATTGTGTCCACTAAGACTAAACTGTGTTACATGTGCCGTAGTAACTGACCTCAGCTCAGCCTTACTATACCGTATAACTTGATAAGCCTATATCTCAGCCCGTTAACAGAATGTCTAAAGGGATAGATCCCTAGGTTCAAGCGAGCTGACAAGACTAGGTAGAGCCATAACAATTGTTGCAAGAGAACCCCTAGCACTGTACCTAGCGAAGAAACAGCCACACGGTGTGATATGCCAATCTAGAAAAGCTTTTCTCACAGCTAGACATGGGCTCCTACCCTACCTCCGGTGCTCACTAATAACGACTACATATAGCATACCCTTGATTGCGATAAGCCTGTACAATTAACTATGCCATAAGTACTAAGCTCAAAAGTTCAGCATGTTCAAGTTTTACTAACCCATAAAAACGAGGCACCATTATCTAGGAAATGTTATTTACAGCTGTGATTTTCCTAACATGTACCTGAAATTGCACATTTCCCTTCTCTCTTTTTCTGTATCCCAACTCAATTGCCTCAATAAAAGAAAAAAAGAGTAGATATTGCACTGAATATAGTCAACTCTGTAGTATGTTACCTTTAGTTGCCAGAAAAGCTAAATAATAGTTTTCCCATTTGGTATATAGCTTGTGTGTGCTAATATTCATACTTGCATTTTGAATTTTAAGGCAGTATTTCTTTTTTTATAAGCAGATTTTGAAATTTTTGTATCTTTTTAAACATATATTTTCTCAAGCCGCTTTGATAGATTAACATTTCTTTATTTTATTAATCAATGTGCTTAATCGTATTGGTGTACTAATTTCCAGTATATCTAAAAATGTTTTACATATTTTCTGATTTTCATTGCCATGTGTACCTTTCGTATGCCCATGTGAAACGTTTTACCATTTAGGGCCCAGAGTGGGGTCATTTAAACAGATCATACCTCGAGTG
The DNA here is from genome assembly GCF_036172605.1 of Pelobates fuscus. Taxonomy (NCBI): domain Eukaryota; kingdom Metazoa; phylum Chordata; class Amphibia; order Anura; family Pelobatidae; genus Pelobates; species Pelobates fuscus. The sequence goes on along the minus strand of NC_086318.1, from coordinate 266,601,197 downwards.
CAGAGTGCGTTTAATCCGACTCGTTGATGTTAGTTATTCACTAAGCTTAGTGAAAACATAGTTGGCTTAAAGATGTTTTCGATTCAAGTTCTTGTGCCCCACAGTTCAAATTAACATTCAAATTATAATTCATGACAGATCACACAAGTGAATAGCCCTGCCAATGTCGTCTCAGGATTTTTTTGTTATCTAAGAATAAATAAAAATGCATATCAACTAAAAATGCTTTTCCCAGCTGTTATGGTATTGAAAGCCAGCTGTGATTTCCCTATGCACAATTACCAATGCTAACTGTTGTATGACGCCCCCGAGCTGTGTACACATAGTTTAACTTTTATAAGTATTATTCCAACTAGGTACTACTATACTAATCATCAGTCAGCTGTTAACTACTTTTCTTTTTTTTTTTAAATATATCTTTATTTGATTTTAAAAAAAGATTTTAAGTCAATATCAAAGAACATACATCATACAAAATACAAAAATATAAACAGTTACGACAGTAGTATTGACCATCAAACCATTCAAGCTATATCATATAACTTCCGTCGAAGTTCATTCTAAGTCCTGCATACATACAAAATGGGAGTAGACCGCAACATACAATAGGATCAGTTATACATACATAATCAATTTTATCATTTAAACACTTCAGTGTATTCATCCTAAATAATTATTGTTATTGCTCATTATTTTCTAAGAATTTTAGACATTTCTTACCCATTTCATATTTCTGTACAATATCCCTCCTCTTAAAAAGCCCTATTTCATTTTTAATTTGAAGTATTAGTTGTTTCTCCCAGTGTTTAACCTCAATTGTCACAGAGTTCTTCCATCCTCTTGCTATCAGAATCTTTGCTGCCATAAAAGAATGGCAGACCAAAAAATGTTGGTATATTAGTAAATCAGGCCATTGAAGGTGTAAAAGGGCCGTTGTTGGGGATTTTTCTATCATAATTTTGTCCCAAACATACAGTTTTCTAAAGAGCTCATCCCATAAATTCTTAATTAATCTACAACTCCACCAAATATGAATAAAACTTCCCAAGTTCCTTCCACATCTCCAACATATTTTAGATTCATTGTGATCAATTCTATTTAGTCTCATTGGCACTAAATACCAGCGATAGCAAACTTTATAATGTGTCTCAAACAGTGTGACATTGTGAACATTCCTTTTTAACTGTGTCAACATATTTCCCCACTTTATTGGGTCTATTTTTAGATTACATTCTTTTTCCCAACTTTTTATTTGTTTGGACCTTATATTTTTAGGGATTGCTCTTATCAGGGCATAGCAATTTGCCATGTTTTTCCGAGAGCTATTGTTTCCAAAAATCTGTTTTATGAGGATACTACTGATTATATTACTCTTTTTTATTCTTAAATAACGAAAAACCTCAGCCTGAGGGAGACCAAATTCCTTAGATAAAGTTACAAAATCTTTGATTTTATCTCCTCTTAATATATCTTCCAAATTTTCAATTTTCATATCCTTCCAAGAATCTATTTTTAAGTCTGGCATTAGGGCTTCTAGTATTTCTATCTTCATAAACCCAAAAATATTTCCCAAGATTTTTAGTTTTTTTCTAATCTTATTCCAGTCATTCAGTAAATATTTTAGAATTACACTATTAATTTCTTGCCCGATCTTCTTGGGTTGCCAGATATATCTAAATAGTTCTTTTCCATTTAGGTCTTGAGTCTCTAAACCAAACCAGCCAGATTTTTCAGAATCTTTTTTGGTTAATAACTGTGTATGGAATATGATAGAGGCTTCATAGTGACCTACTATATTCGGAAAGTTCACCCCTCCATGCATGTTCACCCCTCCATGTATTTGTTAATTGATCTAAACTAATCCGAGGTTTTTTCCCCTTCCAGATAAAGTTTTTAATAAGCCTCTGTGTTATCTCCAGCCATGGCAATGGGATTTTTAGAGGAACCATTCTAAAAAAGTATGTCCATCTAGGCACTATGTACGCATTTATTACATTTATCCTTCCCAGCCAACTAAGAAACAGGGGGTTCCATTTTTTTAACGATATCCCAGTGGACTTCAGAAGCCTAGTAAAATTAATCTCCACCATTTTGTCCAATTTATCTGATAATATTACCCCTAGATATTCAAAACTCCCCTTCGCATCCGTAAAGCAATGTGTCTTCAAAAATTCATTTTTCCACTCTTTGCTACAGTTCTTAAATAACACAATTGTTTTATCTGAGTTTATTTTGTAGTTTGAGATAGTACTAAATATTTCTATTTCTTTTATCAAGTTGTCAATTGATCTGGTTGGGTCTATGAGGGTCAAGATGGTATCGTCTGCATACATACTTATTTTTAATTCTCTATCGGAGGTTGGTACTCCCCGGATATCTGGGTTTTCTCTTATTCTAATTGCAAAGGGCTCCATTGAAAGAATATATAGAATAGGTGAGAGTGGACACCCTTGCCGTGTGCCATTTTTCAATGGAAACCAATCTGAGCATAGATCTATGCCGACTACTCTCGCCATGGGATTTTGGTAAATAGAGCCTATTGCTGACAACATCCAACCATCTATGCCCATTGGCCTTAACACCCCCATCATGTATCCCCACCCGACCCTGTCAAAGGCCTTTTCTGCATCCAGTGACAGGGTCAGGAGGGGAATTCGCGTTCTATCACTCCAATCCAGAACATTGATCATTCTTCTTATATTAGTACTAGCCTGTCTAGTTGGGACAAACCCTATCTGGTCTCTATCTACCAGTTCCATAATGATCTTTTTCAACCTATCTGCCAATATAGATGAAAACAGTTTTGAATCGACGTTAATAAGTGAAATCGGACGATAGTTCTTTAAATCTTGCGGATCCTTATCTTTTTTATGAATAGGGATTATGTTTGCCTGTAATAATTCTTTAGGGCCTGTACCTTTCAATGAGATTTCATTATATGTTCTAGTCAAATATTCTACCAAAATATCTCCATATATCTTATAGAATCTATTGGTCAGACCGTCTGGGCCAGGGGTCTTATAGTTCACAAGTTTTTTAATAGCACCTGTAAATTCCCTAATTTGTAGAGGGGCATTAAGCATTATTTTTTGATCTTCAGAAACCCTGGGGAAATTAATTTCCCTCAGGTAATCATTTATAGCCTCTTCTTTTGATTGATTTGGTAAATTATCCAATTTTTCATAGTATATTTGAAATGCCTTTGCTATTGTTTCTGGTTTTCTACAAATTATTGATTCATTTCTAATGCTACTAATCCTATTTTTACCATTTTTTGTATTCTTAAGTTTTTTTGTTAACCATTTATTGATCCTATTACTATCATAGTAAAAATTGGATTTCATCCTCTCTAGATTTTTCTCTATTCGTTCTTTCTCCATTTTTTCTATTTTCATTTTAATCTCAGATAGTTGTTTAGATGATTCATTATTTAAAAATCTTTTATTTCTTCTGGCCAACAGATAGTATTCTATATATAGTTTTTCTCTAGTCAGACCTCTATCTCTTTGGATCCTTTTTTTAAGTTTAATCAGATACCCCCGTACTACAGCTTTAAATGCACACCATATAGTGGTTATTGGGAGTTCTTCTGAGATATTTTCTTTAAAGTACAGTTGAATCAATTCTCTAATTTGTAGTTGTTCTTTACTATTCTTCAAAATACTATCATCTAGACGCCATGTCGTATTAGGTCTATATTTTTTGACATCATTTATAGAAAAAATAAGATAACTATGGTCTGACCAGACATTCTCTTCTATATATATGGTTTTTATTTGTTCTACTAAATTAGCTTCCCCCAACACATAGTCTATTCTGGAGAGTGAGGAGTGTACCCTTGAGGTGTGCGTGTATTCTCTTTCCTCTGAATTAAATACTCTCCATATATCTAATAAGTTATTTTCTAGAAGTATATTTCTCAAGATCCTAGCTTGATTTATCAAATGTTTAGTTATGGGTTTATTATTTTTTGTTTTTTTGTCTAGAACTGTATCCACCACACAATTAAAGTCTCCTGAGATGACTAATAATCCTGTTTTGACTTTATCTACTTTTTCCATGATCTCTTTAAGACATTTCGTTGGTAGTACGTTTGGGAGGTATACGTTTACCAAGGTGTAAACTATCTCGTCCAACTTACATATTAGTATCTGATACCGTCCTTCTATGTCTACATCTTCGTATATGATTTCTCTATTTATATTTTTTGAAAGGATTATGGCCACTCCTCTTTTCTTTTTCTTATTCAAGGCAGCTTGTGAAATTATCTCATATCCTTCATAGGTCCACCTATTCCTATCTTCTCGTTTCCAATGTGTCTCCTGCAACATCGCTAAATCTATTCCTTTTTTTTTGAGCAATTCTCTCATCATAACTCTTTTATATGGGGTATTTAGCCCTTGTACATTTAATGAAATACACTTCATGCTAGTTATATTTTTCAAGTAACACCTATTCCTGCTGCCATCCCTCCCACATCATTCACACACGTCTGAGCTCTCATAGAACAGAGAAACTCATTCCCAATCATTCTTACTTGTTGTTTCAAGAGATAATAAATATTAATCATCTCTTCAACCTGTAAGCCTTGACAATATCTTGTGTACCGTCTAGGGCTAAGGTCTGTTTCTGACCTTAAAGTGGTAGCTACTCAGGGGCAATCAGAACATTCTTATATATTTGTTTAAATATGCAGCCATTATTTCCCCCTCCCTCTTTTTCCCTTTGGTCCCACTCAGTGAGACAGAGAAAGGGGAGAGAGGGGGGAGAAAAGAAGAACAAAGAGGGAAAAAAAAAAAAAAATTCCCTTCCAATGTGCACACAACAATATATCCACTCTATTTATTTATAATCTTCCATAAATCACTATTTCATCTCACAAAACTTTTGGTGAAACTATATATTTTCCCTTAATACTTAATTGTTCTTATTAGTTTACCCTTAATCCCTTATTTCACCTTAATCATACACAGTGCTATATTATCGTGATCATTTATATCCCCTAAACACACTCCATCTATTGTATAGATCTTTTCCCTTTTTTTTTTTTCCTTTCTTCTCTTTCTCCTTCTTTCCTTTTTGTTTAGGAGATCTCTTATTAATTTATCCATTTTTACATATCCCTTATTAACATATCACAATCAAAATATCACCCCTCCATTTCCACTGTGCACATAGCAATATATCCACTCTATTTATTTATAATCTTCCATAGATCACTATTTCATCTCTCAAAACTTTTGGTGAAACTATATATTTTCCCTTAATATTTACTTGTTTTTATTAATTTACCCTTAATCCCTTGTTTCACCTTAATCATACAAAGTGCTATATTATCGTGTTCAATTATATCTCCTAAACACACTCCATCTATTGTATAAATTCTTTCCTTTTTTTCTTTCTTTTCCTTTTTCCTTTCTGTTTAGGAGATCTCTTATTAATTTATCCATTTTTACATATCCCTTATCAACATATCACAATCAAAATATCACCCCTCCATTTGTGCAAATATCTTTATATCCATCTTATTATTTATAATAGCTCATGTGATCCTTTGCTATTTTCATCAAAAATCCTCTCTAAGTCCCAAAATACATCTCATAACTCCATTGGTGAAAATATAGTGTTACTCTTGGTACTTAATTGCTCATATTATTTTACCATTACTCCCTATTTCCCCTTATACAAAAAAAAAAAAAAAAAAAAAATCCCGTTCAAATTATATCCCTTAACCCACTCCATCCATTGTATTTATATTTGTGAAATCTCATATTGAGCTTATCCATGACTACGAATCACATTTCAAATATCACATTCAATACTCCTATTAACCTATTATTAATTAATTATTTAAATATTAGTTTTACCATCATTTAACATTTCCCCCTCGTACCAACCGTTCCCCCCCGTATACAAGATTTTCTCTTTTTTTTCCCCTTTTTTTTCCTTCCTCCTCCCTTTTAGGAAACCCAACCAATTGCTTCTTAACATTACTCATTGCATGGGGAGAGCGGGGAAGAGAAGCAGAAAAAAAAATAAATAAATCCCTTCTTTCTCCCATCTCTTATCACTTTCTCCACTCCTCTTCCCTTTTTCGCCAGAGCTCTTGCATTTTTGTCCTTATTACTTAAATTGTTGAGATGTCCATTCTTCTAGTTCTTTTGGGTTCAGAAAGACTTTTCTTCTATCATTCCAGTTTATTGTAATAGCCTTGCCTGGTCCCCATCGATATCCAATATTTCTTTCTTTCAATGGTTTCAATTTTTCAAAGTAGCTTTTTCTCTCCATTCTTACTGCTCTGGATAAATCTTGGTAAATTTGGATATCTTTGAATTTGTCATCTTCTGAAATTTTTTTGCTTCTTATTGCATTTATTATTTGCTGCTTAGCTATCAGGGAATGAAGAGTAACAATCGTATCTCTAGGAAAGGCATTCTGGATTCCTTGGGGTTTCTTAATTCTATATATATTTTCCATACACACTGCCGAAACTTGAGGTTGTAGATTTAATGCTGCAAACAGACCGTTCAAATAATCCTTGATTTTATCATGCGAAATAGCTTCTGGGATATTTTTTATCCTTATGTTTTTAGCTCTCATTTTTTCTTCCATCATGTTTAGTCGATCTTCTAAATTTTTTAATTCCACCTTTGTCTTAATTTGTTCTTCTGTAATTAGATTATAGTGGTTAGTTATTTGTTCTTGAGTTTCTTCCACTTTAGCTATTTTTCTGTTAATTTCTTCCATTTGTCTTGTCATTTGAGCTGTACTGTTTTCTAATTCTTTCTTGAAAATTTCAGTTTGATTATCTAGACTTATCTTTATAAAGTCCTGGAAATTAGTTATTGAGCCTCTTTTATCTTCCAATGTTTATTCATCCAGAAAAGATAGATCTTCACTCTGTTTACTATGTGGTGAGAAGAAGTTTGAAACAGTTTTTTCATTTTTATTATCTTTTTTGACCTCCTTGGTTTTTTTTGAGATCTTTGGCATCGCCATCTTTACTTAATATTATATCAAGAAACCAATATGGAAATTCTGTATTACTTTCTCTTCCTCTCTCCTTTTTCTTTCCACTTTATCCCTGAAAATTTCTCCCTTTCTTTCTCTTTCTTGGAACAATCAGTTCTTTTGGTCAATTTCTATGGTCATAACCTTTTTGGAGTGCTAAACCCCTTATTATGTTGTGGCCTTTATACTGTTTTTCTCTTCCAGTTGTATGATCCTATTATTTACAAGATTATTTACAAGATTATTTACAAGAGGTCCAGAGGTCCAAATAAGGTCCAATTAGAGGTCCAATGGTGCCAATCAGAAAAAATCAAACGTTTTTAATTTCAAACCTATAAACTTACAGTTCCAGCGATTATATTTTAAGTGGTATCAGCCACTTCATCAAAACAAACGCAACAGAAATCCTTATAGTTGTTTACCAGGTGATAGATAAGCTAATAGCTTTTCTGCTCATCTATTATTTGAGCAATCGGTCGTTGCAATCAATTCTTGTGGTCATAAACTTTTCATAGTATTAAACCACTTATTATATTTTGACCTCTATACTGTTTTTCATCCAGTATTATTATAATCCTGTTATTTAGAAGATTGTTTGCAAAAAGTCCCTTAGTATCAGCCAAAAAAAAAAAAGGGTTCAAATTCAGCTCTATATTCTTGCAATTCCAACAATTATATTTCAAAGAATAATATCGGCCACTTCTTCAGAGTAAACCAAACAAGAAAATCGTTGTAGTTATTTACCAGCTGATAGTCAAGTATACGGCCGGATAATCGATTATAACTACACACAGCATTCATGCCTTATATTTGTATATACCCCAAGTCCTCATCTCCTCATAGCTGCGTCCGCATTACTCCAGACTGGGCTGCTGCTGCTTATCGTTTCCCCGACGGACTCAGCCTAGACGCCATACGCCATTCCCTCGTGGCTGCACCTTCCTCCCGTTCCGTTACCCCTGTTGAGCTCCACCTCCTGGTGCGCGCTCACGTCACATCACGTCGCGCTCCGTATAAATATTCTCAGCTGTTAACTACTTTTCAATGCTTTTCCTGTGCCTAGTCAGGGTAACAAGATCTTTGAATATTTTATACTATAGTTAGCGATGTTACATTTGTATTCAAGTGTCCTAGATCAGTTAGATAAGCCAGTGCCTAGATTGAATGCTTCATAAAGTTTATAACGCATTGTGCCGCCAAGGTTTCGTTAGAACTGCTCAGCTAAACTAGGACCACATTTTAATTGTATACTCAGTGTAATGTGTAAACGTGGACAATCTTGACATAAATAACAAAAAAATGTGCACGGATTTATGAAAACCCCATTGTTAAAAATGTTGATGATCAGCGTGAGGAATGCAATTGGGGCACCACACGCCTGCTGTTATGATTTTTTGCACTGCAAAAATAAAGAATAATAAAAAGCTGCCGGGCTAATAGTACGGACAAACCAGCTGTCAGACGCTGGGCAAGGGGGTGACTTTCTGACATTGGCTTCTTACGCTCAAATGTGTCCTTGACAGACACCTGACTGTGGGCAAATGAGCGGGAACTGCTCAAGGCGAGAGACGGAGTGGCGGATGGTTGAGAGGGGGCAAGGAGGACAGCAGTGGTTGACGTGGCTGAAGATGCTGGACCAGGAGGAGGATGGCGGCTTTGAGTTTGTGTGCTGCTTGTACTCATGTGTTGATCCCATAGGCGTTAGTGATGTGCGATCATGTGCCTACGCAAAGCAGTTGTACCGAGGTGGGTGTTGGACTTCCCACGACTCAGTTTCTTTTGGCACAGGTTGCAAATGGCATCGCTGTTGTCAGAGGTAGACACACAAAAAAAATGCCACACTGCTGAGCTCTGCAATGACGGCATTCTGGTGGTGGACACAGCATGCGTTGATTGGCGTGCTGTCGGGCTGACCCCGGGTGCCGATGCATGCTGTCTGACTGTGCCACTAGCTCCTTGCGACGACCTACCCCTGCTTCCAACTCGTCTCTTCCACCTCCTCTCTGTCTCCCCATCTGAACTTTCACCCTGTTCTTCTTCTTGCCGAGCGGGCACCCACGTGATATCCATGGATGCATCGTCATCATCAACCGCTTCACTTGTATCTGACAACTCGGCAAAGGAAGCAGCAGCGGGTACAACATCATCATCATCACACCGTACGTCCATGTGTGTAAAGCTGCCTGCCTGAGACATAGACCAGATATGACACGTAAAAAGAAACAAAGATATAATTCCTGGTAAACCAGGAAAAATAAATGGGTGGATTGGCGCTATTAGGAAAGGATGCAACTACTCCCAAGTGCTACAGAATCACCAAAAAAGCACAATGAACATACATAGAAAATAGCAAATTGGATTTAGGGAGGTGCAACAGAGGATAAATAATGAACAGATTATACTTATATTTAGTGAATCCTGATTTCGACCTAGAATTCAAGAAAAATGCATAGTATAATACTGTAACACTTAAAAGCAGAGTGAAATCAGAGGTAATGGGTCACTCACGATCTGCAGAGCCTTAGGAAGCAGGCTCTAGCTGTGAAAGCATGCGAATAATGAGCTTATTCAGGCTATCTCCACTGGTTCCTGGTGATAAGGCACTTTTTCTCCCCACAAAGGACCACAGCCGAATAAAATAAAGTAAAAAAGTTTTACTGGTTTAAAAGGCAATAAGAACCAAGGCACAACGCGTTTCGACCGTAGCAGGTCTTCCTCAGGTGCATAATCCATAAGTTACATTTCATTCTGTTTTATACACATGAATTAATTAAACAATCCTAAACACATGATTAATTGGAGGACCATATATGGTCTTTCCGACTTGCCTCCGCCATATTGGGAAGGTCAAATTAATAAAAGTTCGTGCAATCTACTAAAACCATTGTTATACAACATCATAACCCTAATTGTACATCATAAACTGTATAAACATTTACATCAATAGTATACATATGCTCAGAAAATCCCCAGTTCTCTTCGAATTTTTCAGCACATTTTTCCTCATCCGGGATTCCAAGATGGCGATCGAGTGTCTTCCGGTTTTCCTGACGTCATGACGTCACGTGATTCGTCCTGACGTGTCATGTGATCGGAAGATTCTTCATTTTATTAGATAATAGAAAAAGTCCTCTTTACAGCAGAAAGCCATTTTGGGGTCTGGCATAAAGTTCTTTTAATAAGCATTTTAAAGGGAGAAACTAATGGATAAAAACAAATGTCAGAAAAATTATAATTAACTAACATACATATTTGAAAAAACCCTTTATAAAGAGAGGTTAAATAGAAAACTTTGTTCAAAATATTTGGAATGATTTAAATACTATTGGTTTAATCAAATTAAATGAGAGCTGCCATTTCGAAATCCAAGTTGAGCCCACCTGGAGATAGAGTCTCCAAATTGAAAATCCATCTCATTTCACAACGATTAAGGGTGGACTCAACTTGGCCTCCTCTCCAATGGCAGTTAATTTTTTGGATGGCATAAAAGGTGAGCCCAGTAGGGTCTCCTCCATGAACATTAAAAAAATGGGAAGACACATTATGTTTAAGAAAACCTCTCTTTACATTATATATGTGCTCACGTATCCTTGTTTTGAGGGTCCTAGAGGTCCGCCCTACATACTGCAGTCCACAAGGACACGTGAGCAAGTACACAACATTATTACTGTGACAGGTAATAAACGACTGGATTTTAAAAATCTTAGACCCCATTTTAGATTTAAATTCTCCTAGTTGTTTGGGTTTATTCTTAAGATTTTTACAGCCCATACATGCTCCACAATAGTGGAATCCCTTCTTTGATGTTTTATAATTACTCAGAAAGTTGTCTTTCTGTTTTGGCACATCTAAGTAACTGGATGTTAATTTTTGTTTTAAATTTTGTGCTCCCCTAAAAATTAATTTTGGTCTTTCTTCCAGATAGGGTAGAATCTCTCCATCTTGCTGGAGGATGTGCCAGTTTTTTGTTAAGACTCTTTTTAATGCTTTATGTTCCTGATTGTAATTAAATATAAAAGGTATTTGGTCTTTATTCTTCGCTGGATTTTTTTTGTTGATATTCTAGTAGGGGATCTCTATCCATTAACCTAATTTTCTGGATCTCTCGATCCAAATCCTCGATACAATAGCCTCGATCAGTAAATTGACCCTTAAGAAACTCCGCTTGGGAGTCAAAAGTCTCCAATTCAGTGCAGTTACGTCTCATACGGAGAAACTGCCCTCTAGGTATATTATTAAGCCAGGGGTGGAAATGGCAACTCTCTTTATGAATGTAACCATTCACATCCACTGGCTTAAAATATGTCTGGGTGATAATGTTGGAATTTTTAATGGAGATTTCCAAATCGAGGAAGTGGATGCTCTGTTGGCTGGACTCTTGAGTCAAAAGAACATTCCACTGATTGGAATTCAAGAAATTAAAGAAATCAAGAAAGGAATTGGAATCTCCTCTCCAAATAATAAAAATGTCGTCAATGTAGCGATTGTATAGGGCCAGGTTCGCGCTCCAGCCATGCTGGGAATAAACAAATTCTCTTTCCCAATATGCCATAAACAAATTTGCATAGCTGGGCGCGAACCTGGTCCCCATAGCATTCCCTCTACATTGTAAAAAGAAATCTCCCTCAAACCAAAAAAAGTTGTTGCGGAGGATAAAAGAAATACCCTCCATTACAAATTCTACCTGATCGTGGGGATATAATTTAGAATTTTCTAGAAAAAAGCGGGTGGCTATGCATCCAATATTGTGTTCGATGCATGTATAAAGGCTGGTGACGTCACACGTGACAAAAAGAAAATCACTTTCCCATCTAAAATCCTTCAATATATGGAGCAGACTCATGGAGTCTTTCAAATACGAGGGGCTGTCCCTAACTACTGGTTGGAGGAGAGTATCGATGTACTTTGATAAGTTGGACAAGAGAGATCCCACCCCGGAGACTATCGGTCTCCCTGGGGGATTTTGAATATCCTTGTGCAATTTAGGTAATATATACAAGACAGGTATTTTCGGGGATTTGATGTTCAAAAAATCATATTCTTTTCTATTTAGAATACCTTTTGAAAAACCTTTGTCTAGAAGATCAATGAAATTCTTCTGGATATACCCTTGAGGGTTTTTATTAAGTTTCAAATAGGTTTCTTTATCTCCTAGTTGTCGATAAATTTCTAGGATGTACTTCTCCCTATCCATAACTACCACCCCTTGTCAGCGGGTTTTATGACTATCTGAGAGTCTTCTTTAAGACTTCGTACAGCTGAGATCTCCGATTTAGTTAGATTCCCCTTTTTATGTGAAATAATACACTAATTTACATACACCGTATGAAATAGTGAGAGTGTGTAGCGCTTAATTTTGTGAACTTACTCCACAGGAGATCCCTCAGAGTATGAAGGGTTGATAATCTATTTAAACAAATAGAGAAAAATATAGTGCACTCTGTGTGAAACGTAGTATTTATACACCACACGATAAAGGACACACTCACGTGGTTTAGAGCCTATTGAGGATTGGCTCTGATCACTTTCGCCTTGTGTCCTTTTAGGTGACACACACCTTACTCTCCAAGTGAAATTTTCCTCAAAAGAGAGAGAGAAAGACAGGGGAAAATCGCCCTAGTATTGAAATCTTCAATGTAATCTGACAGCAAATTTAAAAGCACATAGGTGAAGATTGCTTCTCACCTGAGAGAGAGCCTGTGACCTGGCTCAAAGTAGATCAGCATGTGAGTCCTTTTAGGGATGACTCCTTCCCTCTTTGGTAGGATGGAAAATGCACCAGATATGTATTCTAATAAAAATAACTATTTATTACATAAGCTTAAAATCAAATGATACATACAATATAAGGTGAATCCGAAACGCGTTTCGCCGGTTCCGTCCGGCTTTCTCAATCGGTATTTTCCATCCTGCTTACTTCCTGATTATAAACCCCGCCTTTCGTCCTGATTGGATGCCGGAAATCCAGTGTCATCCAATCACGGGCGTCGCTGCGAGGGAGGGCAAAGTGTTCCAACTGTATTGCTTTATCCCTTAATGTTGACGTCGTCACGCACGCACATATGATCGTGCGGACGGCGTCACTTCCGGGAATGTGAAAGGGTAGTATTTCTCCTATTAGTCTTTGGGATCCAATCCATTTCTTTTTAGAACGATATGTGTCACTTCCGGTCTCGCAGGTTTTCTCCTTTAGTCTATTATGAAAGTTCAAACGTCCATTTTAAGTGGTGGCAAAAGTCCTGGAAGACCGGAAAGGTCATCCATATTATTATGAATGTTCTTCAATCCTAAAAATGTGCTCATAATGAGCATAGATAACAAACAATAAAGTGCATCAATAGACTATAAGTATACAAAGGTAACAATACACATCTATACATAGAGGGGAGCATATTATAGATTAAAAGATTAATAATATGGTGCATATGTGTTAATGATGTTTTATAGATTTAAGCCACTAAAAATCTTAAAAATAGAAATATAAAATATATATAGAAAAAATTTATAAAAATGTATAAAATGTGCAAAATTGCAATTTCATATAAATAAATTATATAAAAATTATAAAAAGTGGCATAGTTCGAAGTCATCATTAAGAAAGAAAAAACTGGATTCTATGGATGCGGTATGTGTGGGGCCTGCAAGGGCTCCAATAACAATAGAACAATAGGAGGACAGTACGTGAATTCTGTCACCCACAAGATGAAAACAAAAATTACAAGATTAAACAAATAATCACCTGCCATACAACCAGAGTAATCTATATGATTACATGTCCCTGTGGATTAGCCTATGTAGGAAGAACCAATAGAACTCTGAACACTAGGATTCAAGAACATATTAGGAATATCAGGAAAGGTTTCCTAAATCATAGTGTATCCCTGCATTTTAAGAATCAACATAATAGTAATCCCCAATTAATGGAGTTTATGGGAATTCAAAAAATAGTAGGTAATTGGAGAGGCGGCGATCTCAATAAACAAATTGGACAAACAGAGATGAAATGGATTTTTAACTTGAACACTATGCAACCATATGGTCTTAATGATGACTTCGAACTATGCCACTTTTTATAATTTTTATATAATTTATTTATATGAAATTGCAATTTTGCACATTTTATACATTTTTATAAATTTTTTCTATATATATTTTATATTTCTATTTTTAAGATTTTTAGTGGCTTAAATCTATAAAACATCATTAACACATATGCACCACATTATTAATCTTTTAATCTATAATATGCTCCCCTCTATGTATAGATGTGTATTGTTACCTTTGTATACTTATAGTCTATTGATGCACTTTATTGTTTGTTATCTATGCTCATTATGAGCACATTTTTAGGATTGAAGAACATTCATAATGCTATGGATGACCTTTCCGGTCTTCCAGGACTTTTGCCACCACTTAAAATGGACGTTTGAACTTTCATAATAGACTAAAGGAGAAAACCTGCGAGACCGGACGTGACACATATCGTTCTAAAAAGAAACGGATTGGATCCCAAAGACTAATAGGAGAAATACTACCCTTTCACATTCCCGGAAGTGACGCCGTCCGCACGATCATATGTGCGTGCGTGACGACGTCCACATTAAGGGATAAAGCAATACAGTTGGAACACTTTGCCCTCCCTCGCAGCGACGCCCGTGATTGGATGACACTGGATTTCCGGCATCCAATCAGGACGAAAGGCGGGGTTTATAATCAGGAAGTAAGCAGGATGGAAAATACCGGTTGAGAAAGCCGGACGGAACCGGCGAAACGCGTTTCGGATTCACCTTATATTGTATGTATCATTTGATTTTAAGCTTATGTAATAAATAGTTATTTTTATTAGAATACATATCTGGTGCATTTTCCATCCTACCAAAGAGGGAAGGAGTCATCGCTAAAAGGACTCACATGCTGATCTACTTTGAGCCAGGTCACAGGCTCTCTCTCAGGTGAGAAGCAATCTTCACCTATGTGCTTTTAAATTTGCTGTCAGATTACATTGAAGATTTCAATACTAGGGCGATTTTCCCCTGTCTTTCTCTCTCTCTTTTGAGGAAAATTTCACTTGGAGAGTAAGGTGTGTGTCACCTAAAAGGACACAAGGCGAAAGTGATCAGAGCCAATCCTCAATAGGCTCTAAACCACGTGAGTGTGTCCTTTATCGTGTGGTGTATAAATACTACGTTTCACACAGAGTGCACTATATTTTTCTCTATTTGTTTAAATAGATTATCAACCCTTCATACTCTGAGGGATCTCCTGTGGAGTAAGTTCACAAAATTAAGCGCTACACACTCTCACTATTTCATACGGTGTATGTAAATTAGTGTATTATTTCACATTGAATTACGTCAGGATTGGAGAGTTCCTGGTTTTTGTGTGGGAGCAGCTGTCATATTAGAGCACTTGATATAATTTATGCAAAGCGCCTGAAAACACAGAACACTTTTGTTATACTATTAATAGATTCCCCTTTTTGTTCAACTTAATCTTTTTGATGTCATTAATACATGCTCGTTCAAAAACTTTCATGGAGTTGGATTTCAAATAGATGGGAAAAAAGGAAAAGGGAGGTTTTAGATCTGTGTGGATAAAATCCCCCAAATCTTGTCTATTTAAATCTTCTGTAATAGGTTTTTTATCAAATAATTTTTTTATGCACAGTTTCCTCATAAAGCGGTTGATTAGTGTTGTCGCGAACCCGAAATTTTCGGTTCGCGAACGGCGAACGCGAACTTCCGCAAATGTTCGCGAACCGGCGAACCGCGCGAACCGCCATTGACTTCAATGGGCAGGCGAATTTTAAAACCAACAGGGACTCTTTCTGGCCACAAAAGTGATGGAAAAGTAGTTTCAAGAGGACTAACACCTGGACTGTGGCATGCCGGAGGGGGATCCATGGCAAAACTCCCATGGAAAATTACACAGTTGATGCAGAGTCTGCTTTTAATCCATAAAGGGCAGAAATCACCTAACATTGACACCTGTCCTCAAAGCCCCTGCTACACACTGACACAGAGCAGAATAGAGACTGTTCCCCCTACATAGGGTCACTTGGCAGGTATGGATTGACACCTGTCCTCAAAGCCCATGATACACACTGACACAGAGCAGAATAGAGACTGTTCCCTGTCCACAGAGTCCATGATACACACTGACACAGAGCAGAATAGAGACTGTTCCCCGTCCACAGAGACCATGATACACACTGACACAGAGCAGAATAGAGACTGTCCCCCCTACATAGGGTCACTTGGCAGGTATGGATTGACACCTGTCCTCAAAGCCCCTGATACACACTGACACAGAGCAGAATAGAGACTGTTCCCTGTCCACAGAGACCATGATACACACTGACACAGAGCAGAATAGAGACTGTCCCCCCTACATAGGGTCACTTGGCAGGTATGGATTGACACCTGTCCTCAAAGCCCCTGATACACACTGACACAGAGCAGAATAGAGACTGTTCCCTGTCCACAGAGACCATGATACACACTGACACAGAGCAGAATAGAGACTGTTCCCCGTCCACAGAGACCATGATACACACTGACACAGAGCAGAATAGAGACTGTTCCCTGTCCACAGAGTCCATGATACACACTGACAGAGAGCAGAATAGAGACTGCTCCCCGTCCACAGAGACCATGATACACACTGACACAGAGCAGAATAGAGACTGTTCCCCGTCCACAGAGACCATGATACACACTGACACAGAGCAGAATAGGGACTGTTACCCCTACATAGTGTCACTTGGCAGATATGGCGGGGTCGTGGGAGGGGGAGGATGACTTTCACCTCTTCCCCTGTTAGATTCCCGTTGTGCTGTGACATCACCTTTATACGCTGTGTAAAGCATACTATTTAATTTGATCAGCATGGCCACTTGAGTTTTTATAGTTTTCACGCTGCTTGTAGTTTATATATGGTTCACAAAAATCAAACAAACGATAAAGTAAACATGTAAGGATTCAGAATATTCTTTCAAACCCTTACACATTGTGTGTACGTATTTTTTGTCTTAAGTTTGTGGCTTTAAAGAGGTTCACGTTGTTTCTATGATGTGCATAACATGTTCTTGTAAATGTTTGTTGAATTTTTCCTGGAATTGTAATTTTTGAATCTGAATAAAGATAGTCAAATCCCTGATACACACTGACACAGAGCAGAATAGAGACTGTTCCCCCTACATAGGGTCACTTGGCAGATATGGATTGACACCTGTCCTCAAAACCCCTGATACACACTGACACAGAGCAGAATAGGGACTGTTCCTCCTACATAGGGTCACTTGGCAGATATGGATTGACACCTGTCCTCAAAACCCCTGATACACACTGACACAGAGCAGAATAGAGACCGGGGGTCTAGTAGCGTGGACACCCAGCACAGGTTGTTCTCCTTCAGCCTTTTTATACGAGGGTCCCTCAACAGGCACGACAGCATGAAAGAACCCATTTGCACAAGGTTGGATGCCGAGCTACTCATTTCCCGTTCCTCCTCCTCACACAGAGCAGAATAGGGACTGTTCCCCCTACATAGGGTCACTTGGCAGATATGGATTGACACCTGTCCTCAAAGCCCCTGATACACACTGACACAGAGCAGAATAGAGACTGTTCCCTGTCCACAGAGACCATGATACACACTGACACAGAGCAGAATAGAGACTGTTCCCCGTCCACAGAGACCATGATACACACTGGCACAGAGCAGAATAGGGACTGTTCCTCCTACATAGGGTCACTTGGCAGATATGGATTGACACCTGTCCTCAAAGCCCCTGATACACACTGACACAGAGCAGAATAGAGACTGTTCCCTGTCCACAGAGACCATGATACACACTGACACAGAGCAGAATAGAGACTGTTCCCCGTCCACAGAGACCATGATACACACTGGCACAGAGCAGAATAGAGACTATTCCCCCTACATAGGGTCACTTGGCAGGTATGGATTGACACCTGTCCTCAAAGCCCCTGATACACACTGACACAGAGCAGAATAGGGACTGTTCCTCCTACATAGGGTCACTTGGCAGATATGGATTGACACCTGTCCTCAAAACCCCTGATACACACTGACACAGAGGAGAATAGAGACTGTTCCCCGTCCACAGAGACCATGATACACACTGACACAGAGCAGAATAGAGACTGTTCCCCGTCCACAGAGACCATGATACACACTGACACAGAGCAGAATAGGGACTGTTCCCCCTACATAGGGTCACTTGGCAGGTATGGATTGACACCTGTCCTCAAAGCCCATGATACACACTGACACAGAGCAGAATAGAGACTGTTCCCTGTCCACAGAGTCCATGATACACACTGACACAGAGCAGAATAGAGACTGTTCCCCGTCCACAGAGACCATGATACACACTGACACAGAGCAGAATAGAGACTGTCCCCCCTACATAGGGTCACTTGGCAGGTATGGATTGACACCTGTCCTCAAAGCCCCTGATACACACTGACACAGAGCAGAATAGAGACTGTTCCCTGTCCACAGAGACCATGATACACACTGACACAGAGCAGAATAGAGACTGTCCCCCCTACATAGGGTCACTTGGCAGGTATGGATTGACACCTGTCCTCAAAGCCCCTGATACACACTGACACAGAGCAGAATAGAGACTGTTCCCTGTCCACAGAGACCATGATACACACTGACACAGAGCAGAATAGAGACTGTTCCCCGTCCACAGAGACCATGATACACACTGACACAGAGCAGAATAGAGACTGTTCCCTGTCCACAGAGTCCATGATACACACTGACAGAGAGCAGAATAGAGACTGCTCCCCGTCCACAGAGACCATGATACACACTGACACAGAGCAGAATAGAGACTGTTCCCCGTCCACAGAGACCATGATACACACTGACACAGAGCAGAATAGGGACTGTTACGCCTACATAGGGTCACTTGGCAGATATGGCGGGGTCGTGGGAGGGGGAGGATGACTTTCACCTCTTCCTTGTTAGATTCCCGTTGTGCTGTGACATCACCTTTATACGCTGTGTAAAGCATACTATTTAATTTGATCAGCATGGCCACTTGAGTTTTTATAGTTTTCACGCTGCTTGTAGTTTATATATGGTTCACAAAAATCAAACAAACGATAAAGTAAACATGTAAGGATTCAGAATATTCTTTCAAACCCTTACACATTGTGTGTACGTATTTTTTGTCTTAAGTTTGTGGCTTTAAAGAGGTTCACGTTGTTTCTATGATGTGCATAACATGTTCTTGTAAATGTTTGTTGAAACATGCGTGTGTGGGTGGGGGGCCATAAATCACAATGGGGGGGCCTACTTTCCTCCCCCCCGGCCCCCATCCCTGCGCGGTGGGTGGCATAAATCACAATGGGACGGACCTACTGATAGGAGTGGAGTATTGTTCATATCAGTTTAATACCTTCCGCGTCTCCTATCAGTGGACGTGTATATGACAGCCATTTTAGGAACCGCACACCTGGGACCCGAGCAAGGTCACCTCGTTCAAGCTGCTCTGGTTCCTTGATGAGCCAGCTGCCCGTGAGTTAACATGTCCCGTGGAGAAGCACTCTGTCCTGTAAAGCCTCACCACAAAAAAATTAAATAAGTAACAGCACTCGGAGTGGTGAGTTTAGTAAATGTTCATATCAGTTTAATACCTTCCGCGTATCCTATCAGTGGACATGTATATGGCAGCCATTTTAGGAACCGCACACCTGGGACCCGAGCAAGGTCACCTCTTCAACAGGCGACAAGATTTGGCCCTGTAAAACTCTCCTGGATATTATGTACAATTTCTATGGATATGGCATTGATTTATGTAACTGGGAGATGGAAGAAGATGCTTGGTCGGTCCTCTTACTTGAAATTTGGGGCACTGCGCGGGCAAGCTAATGTGCCACCAGATAGGAGTGGTGAGTTTAGTATTGTTCTGATCAGTTTAATACCTTCCGCGTCTCCTATCAGTGGACGTGTAAATGGCAGCGATTTTTAATTGTGGAATCACCTCCCCTTTTTAGGCCAAGGTGGGAAGATGCTTAGACCACTGGTATAATGGTGCCATCTTGGAGGATTTTTGTTTGGTTTGGTTTTTGAAGCCACAGTGCTGCACCAGTGGGCCTAAAAATTAGGCATGTACACATGCCTGAAAAATTTGGTATTGTTGCAGCCGCTGTAGCAGCTGTAGCAGCGGGCAGAAAAATTGATGTTTGTTTCACAGGCAGAAAGTGCCCTAAAACATGGCAGCTTGAACCCTAGTTGGTGGCGGATAAGTCACGCAAGTCAAACGTCATTCAGAGCTAAAATACAGCAGCGTGGGGGGCGGAGCTTAACGTAAAGTAAACGGGCACAATCTATTAAAAATCCCAACACCCTCAGCCGATCCAACCTCTTCCAGCCCCCAGCTGGACTCCCTACCTACACCCGAGCCGATCGATGCCCTTCTTTGCGGCTTCCACCCAGCAGAAGCGGAGACGGAAGGTTGGGGCCTACCCCACGCTCACAATCCCAGACCTGGAGAAACAGTAGCCGACCTTTAAGAGGGCAGCATAGTAAAGGTACAGGTTGTATACGACCCATTACCTACCGTCAAAGTGTCCATATGGCAACGTACATTATTGATCATTATTCTGCAAAGATTAGGGTTTGTCCTGCACTCTTAGTGGGTGTAGAGCTTTCGGGTTTGTGAAGTCTAAAACGAGTCAAGAATTGCATACAAAAGCATAGGTCAGGAGAAACCTATCTAACTTCACACCATACCTGAGTTACAAAAGGACGTTTAAACGGTTTATTGTTTATGTTGTTGCGATCCCTACTAGAAGACTGACACACGTACAACAATCGACAGGCCTAACCCTGACATGGACCGTACTTGACTGACACCACAGGCTCAACGGGACCCACTCTCGCACGACTGGTACACCTAAGACGGGGACATACCACAAACGCTTAATGGAGTGACTGCTACACTCTTACCACGACCACCCCCCCCCGCGACTCCCTAGGTTAGAAGTTTCGATCACATGAGGCAGAGACCACACTCACGGCAGGAGGCTGCACTGGACAGCCCACACGCTTCAGAAGTCACTCACTAGTACACACCCATCAATATGCCCACGGGACACCATACCGACACATACAGGCACACCCAAGTGTCATAACCATGGAGGCACCACATACTCCATAACTACTTCACACACGGAACGCGGATACCAGCACCGAATGTACGACTCAAACACAAAAATAACAGGTTAAGCGGTTAATGACCCGGATCCAAGTTATTGCTTGTATGTTATAAAATTATATAATTGGTGCAGTCTCACAAGATGCAAGATAAATATGTTGATGCTATATACTGGAAATTCTGACTTGCAATGTACTGTTTTACTGTCATGCAAAGCACCGCAAAAATAAAGAATTAAAAAAAAAAAAATACAGCAGCGTGTGGACCATTTTTAGCCCAAGGCAGCTCATCTCATCAGGCCTTTTTATACGAGGGTCCCTCAACAGGCAGGACAGCATGAAAGACCCCATTTGCACAAGGTTGGATGCCGAGCTACTCATTTCCCGTTCCTCCTCCTCACTGATGTCATTGAAGGTATGTTCTTCCCCCCAGCCACGTACAACACCACGGGTACCAGATAGGTGACAACGAGCACCTTGGGATGCCTGTTGTGTTTGGTCTTGCTCCTCCTCCTCCTCCTCAAAGCTACAATCCTCCTCTGACTCCTCTTCCTCACAATCCTCTTCCAGCGTTGACGCAGGTCCAGCAAGCGATGCTGATAAGGCTGTTTCTGGTGGTGATGGTGACCACAACTCTTCCTCTTCCTCTTCACGCTCATCTACAGCCTGATCCAGCACTCTTCGCAGGGCACGCTCCAGGAAGAAAACAAATGGTATGATGTCGCTGATGGTGCCTTCGTTGCGACTGACTAGGTTTGTCACCTCCTCAAAAGGACGCATGAGCCTACAGGCATTGCGCATGAGCGTCCAGTAACGTGGCAAAAAATTCCCAGCTCCCCAGAGGCTGTCCTAGCACCCCGGTCATACAAATATTCATTAACAGCTTTTTCTTGTTGGAGCAGGCGGTCGAACATTAGGAGTGTTGAATTCCAACGTGTAGGGCTGTCGCAAATCAAGCACCTCACTGGCATGTTGTTTCGCCGCTGGATATCGGCAAAGTGAGCCATGGCCGTGTAGGAACGCCTGAAATGGCCACACACCTTCCTGGCCTGCTTCAGGACGTCCTGTAAGCCTGTGTACTTATGCACAAAGCGTTGTACGATCAGATTACACACATGTGCCATGCACGGCACATGTGTCAACTTGCCCAACTTCAATGCCGCTATCAAATTTTTTCCGTTGTCACACACCACTTTGCCGATATCCAGTTGCTGCGGAGTCAGCCACTTTTCCACCTGGGCGTTCACGGCGGACAGGAGTGCTTGTCCGGTGTGACTCTCTGCTTTCAAGCAAGTCAAACCCAAGACGGCGTGACACTGCCGTATCCGGGATGTGGAATAGTACCTGGGGAGCTGGGGGGGTGCCGTTGATGTGGAGCAAGACGCAGCAGCACAAGAGGACTCAGCCGAGGAGGTTATGGAAGAGGATGGAGTAGGAGGAGTAGAGGAGGTGGCAGCAGGACTGCCTGCAATTCGTGGTGGTGTCACCAACTCCTCTGCAATGCCACGCATTCCTTGCTTGTCAGCCGTCAGCAGGTTTACCCAATGCGCAGTGTAGGTGATATACCTGCCCTGACCATGCTTTGCAGACCAGGTATCAGTGGTAAGATGGACCCTTGCCCCAACACTGTGTGCCAGACATGCCATGACTTCCTTTTGCACAATCGAGTACAAGTTGGGGATTGCTTTTTGTGAAAAGAAATTCCGGCCGGGTACCTTCCACTGCGGTGTCCCAATAGCTACAAATTTTTTGAACGCCTCAGACTCAACCAGATTGTATGTTAAAAGCTGGCGGGCTAATAGTTCGGACAAGCCAGCTGTCAGACGCTGGGCAAGGGGGTGACTTGGTGACATTGGCTTCTTACGCTCAAACATGTCCTTGACAGACACATGACTGTGGGCAGATGAGCGGGAACTGCTCAAGGCGGGAGACGGAGTGGCGGATGGTTGAGAGGGGGCAAGAAGGACAGCAGTGGTTGACGTGGCTGAAGATGCTAGACCAGGAGGAGGATGGCGGCTTAGAGTAGGCGTGCTGCTTGTACTCATGTGTTGATCCCATAGGCGTTTGTTATGTGAGATCATGTGCCTACGCAAAGCAGTTGTACCTAGGTGGGTGTTGGACCTCCCACGACTCAGTTTCCTTTGGCACAGGTTGCAAATGGCATCGCTGTTGTCCGAGGCAGAGACACAAAAAAATGCCACACTGCTGAGCTCTGCAATGACGGCATTCTGGTGGTGGACACAGCATGCGTTGATTGGCGTGCTGTCGGGCTGACCCCGGGTGCCAATGCATGCTGTCTGACTGTGCCACTAGCTCCTTGCGACGACCCCCCCGCTTCCAACTCGTCTCCTCCTCCTCTCTGTCTCCCCATCTGAACTTTCGCCCTGTTCTTCTTGCCGAGCGGGCACCCACGTGACATCCATGGACGCATCGTCATCATCAACCGCTTCGCTTGTATCTGACAACTCAGAAAAGGAAGCAGCAGCGGGTACAACATCATCATCATCACACCGTACCTCCATGTGTTTAATGCTGCCTGCCTGATACATATCCCTGTTATCTACATCCTCTAGCAATAATGGTTGCGCATCACTCATTTCTTCAAACGGGTGTGTGAATAACTCCTCTGACATACCAAGTAAAGCGGCTGTGGTGCTAGTTTTGGTGGTGGCGGCAGGCGGGTGAGTGCTATCTTGAGAGGTGCCTGAAGCTAAGCTGGAGGAGGATGGTGCGTCAAGGTTCCGAACGGATGCTGTACAAGATTGGGTGTCCTGTGTTAGCCAGTCAACTATGTCCTCACGCGGCACACGCTGAAGGAAGGCCTGACAGAGCCGCTTGAAGGACACTGACTGGCTGCTATTAGCTTACACTGGAAACCTTTTTTCTTTGTAAAAGCACGCTAAAGAGACACCAGATATGATTGGCAACTGTCAAAGCACGCTGGCAGTGTTGTGCAGGGCACACGCTGAAGGAAGGCCTGACAGAGCCGCTTGAAGGACACTGACTGGCTGCTATTAGCTTACACTGGAAACCTTTTTTCTTTGTAAAAGCACGCTATAGAGACACCAGATATGAGTGGCAACTGTCAAAGTACGCTGGTAGGGTTGTGCAGGGCACACGCTGAAGGAAGGCCTGACAGAGCCGCTTGAAGGACACTGACTGGCTGCTATTAGCTTACACTGGAAACCTTTTTTCTTTGTAAAAGCACGCTAAAGAGACACCAGATATGATTGGCAACTGTCAAAGCACGCTGGCACAGGTCTGCAGAGCACACGCTGAATTAGGCCTGACACCCAGACGCTTGCAGACAACTAACTGCTCTTCTATTACAGTGAAAAAAAAATATTTATTTTAAATCTAAAGCTTAACCTATTGTAAAAACAGATATGAGTGGTGGCACTGGGCAAGTAGGCACAGTATCCAATGTGAACCTCACACAGAAGCTGGCAGGCAGGCACCTGCAATTACATTACACAGGAAAAAAAAAAAAGCAGCCTGATGTTATAGCCCTAAAAAGGGCTTTTTGGGGTGCTGTCCTTACAGCAGAGATCAGATGAGTCCTTCAGGATTGTAGTGGACACTGAATACCCTAGCCTAGCTATCAATTTCCCTATCTAATCAGCAGCAGCTAAACTTTCCCTCCTCTCACTAAGCATGCAGCTTCAGAATGAATCGAAAATGGATGCTGGGAGGGAGGTTGGAGGGTGTGGAAGGGAGGGAGTGTTGCTGATTGGCTGGAATGGGTCTGCTGACCGAGAGGCACAGGGTCAAAGTTTGCCCAATGATGACGAATAGGGGGCGTATCGAACTGCGCATGTGTCCGCCCGCCGTGGCGAACGCGAACACGCTAAGTTCGCCGGGAACTGTTCGCCGGCGGACAGTTCGGTACATCACTACGGTTGATGTCTGTATAGGCATCAAACTGATCTATGTGGCAGCTGGGCACAAATTTGAAACCCCTTTCCAGTACTTTTATCTGATCTTTATTCAGGATTTTCTTTGAGAGGTTAAAGACTTTTATCTCCTCATTAATTTTCCTCTTTGGTCTTTCCAATTTCTTTCCTCTCCTATTTCCCCTTCTTCTACCTCCCTGTATCGTCTTTTGAGAGGGATCGGGGTTCTTATGGATGAATCCTCCCATCCTTTCTCTAAAAAAGGGATAGTGTTGTTAGTGTCTATTTGGTTGAGAGGTTCGTACCGGTTAGTGGTGGGGATCTCTCTTGTTTGTCTCCCCAATAGCCTATGATCATTATGAGGATATTTATATCCTTGGCTGAGATGGTTAGATCGATTATCTCTTCCATCATAGTCATGGGTCCTGATGTTTTCCCTTTTATCCCGACCCTGAGTTTTCCCTTGATATGAGTTGCACTGTGCAGTGGCAGAGGTTGGCAGAGTACACGCTGTAGGCCTGACACACCCGCTTGAAGACAACTAACTGCTATTCAATCTATAACAGTGAAAAAAGTTATTTGTTTTTAAATGCACGCTATTGTGACACCAGATATGAGTGGCAAAGTGCACTTGCAGAGGTTGGCAGAGTACACGCTGAAGGCATGACACCCGCTTGAAGACAACTAACTGCTATTCAATCTATAACAGTGAAAAAAGTTTTTTGTTTTTAAAGGCACGCTATTGTCACACCAGAAATAGTGGCAAAGTGGACTGGCAGAGGTTGGCAGAGTACACGCTGAAGGCCTGATACTCACTTGAAGGACACTGACTGCTATTAGCTTACAGTGAAAAACTTTTTTTGTTTTTAAAGGCACGCTATAGTCACACCAGATATGAGTGGCAAAGTGCACTTGCTAAGGTTGTCAGAGTACACGCTGAAGGCCTGACACCCGCTTGAAGACAACTAACTGCTATTCTGCTATGATTTGTGGACCCAGGACATACTTGAAAACAAGAGAAATCTCAATGTATCTTTCCTGGTAAAATATTTTATAAATAAATATTCAATCTAGAACAGTGAAAACATTTTTTGTTTTTAAATGTCAAGCTTAAGCTATTGTGACACCAGATATGAGTGGTGGCACTGGGCAAGTGGGCACAGTATCCACTGTGAGCCTGACACAGAAGCTGGCAGGCAGGCAACTGCAATTAGAAAAAAAAAGCAGACTGATGTTCTAGCCCTAAAAAGGGCGTTTTGGGGTGCTGTTCTTACAGCGGAGATCAGATGAGTCCTTCAGGACTGTAGTGGACACTGAATACCCTAGCCTAGCTACCAATTTCCCTATCTAATGAGCAGCAGCTACACTTTCCCTCCTCTCACTAAGAATGCAGCTTCAGAATGTGTGACAGACCCATCCCGCTGGACTAAACCTATTGGGTTCGTCTGATTTGCCCAGTACTTATGGTCCCTGAGAGATCCTGCGGAGAGTTGTGACTTTGCACAACTAACAGTTCGAATACAGCCAAAACCAACGAAGCGCTAAAGCTATCAAAGCCTCGTGGTGGCCGACATCGGACAAAGGGCCACGTGGCGGCGGCCATTTTACCTTCGAATCCGCCGACCCGTATTATCGACGATACTTCGACAGTACAACGTAGTCGAAGTACCGATCCACTTCAAACAGGACGTGGACATTTTTAGGCCAACAAGTGACCGACCGTATAGCCCGAATCCAGGGAACTCTTTTGGGCACGAAACGGTAGCTGCGGTCGGTCATAAACAGACATTCGAGTAACTTTGGATTCACTGGAGGGATTGGTGTGATTTTTGAGACTGTTTATGATTTAAGTATGCTGAATCTGCATATGTGCCTTTTATGTGAATATGATGGATGGATTTGGAGTTATGAAAGTTGTATAAAAATATATATTAAACTGCCTGTATAATAAGATTATGTGTCACACCAAGGGGAGGGAATGTGTGGGATGTACCATCGATGCCAGTGGTTGTTTTATGCCTCCCCTTGGGTGTGGCCTGTGTGTGTGAAATGCAAATAAAAGGCAGGCTGGCTGTTCCAGTCCTCAGTTCATGTTTTACCCTCATAATGGAGCTTGGTCTCGTTATTGGGGGAACCGGGAATACAAGTGACTAACGACTGTGTCTGGAGCTCGGAAGGTGGTACCGTAACAACTGGTGGCAAGCGACGGGATGATCTTCAACGCCCAAAGAAACCGCTACGACCAAGAATAAAATGGAACTACAATACCAAAACCTGAGAAGAGCTACCTTAAAAGACTTATTGGAACAAAGGGGCGGACAGGCCAGTAACCTCAAGAAGAGGGACATTATTGCTTTATTGCTGGAAATGGATGGAGTACCAGCGGCAGAGGGAACCAATGGACTCAGCCCAGACGACAGAACCCCCGAGGAGGCAAGGTTTGACCGGGCGGTAAAAATTCGGCTGGCCCATTATGGCCCCAACCCCTCCGCGGAGATCGTCACCCAGGTTCAAGCCGCTGTGGAGGCCAGCCTGCTACGCCAAAACGGTACTGCAGCGGCCCCAGTCACAGCAAACCCGGGGGACAAACAGAAAGTGCCGTTTGCGGCCTTCAAAGCCTTCAGTGAGACCGAAGGAGAGATTGACGGGTACCTTGCGGATTTTGAGCGGCAATGTGCTCTGCACAAGGTACCCCCGGCAGACTGGGTTGCTATACTGTCCGGCAAGTTATCCGGCCGGGCCAACGACGCTTTTCGGGCTATTCCGGATGAGGAGATCGGGGATTATGTTACCGTCCGGGAAGCTTTACTTGCCCGGTATGCCGTTACACCCGAGGCATACCGGAGGAGGTTCCGGGACACTGCAAAAACAACTGGGGACTCCTACGTGGAATGGGCCTGCAAGGTACATCGCACAGCCGCCCACTGGATGGCAGGGTGCCAGGCGGTGTCGGGAGAAGAGGTGCTGCAGATGTTTTTATTGGAACATTGTTTCGACAAATTGCCGACAGGGGTCAGAGAGTGGGTACGAGACCGTAAGCCTTCCACTCTACACGAGGCGGCTCGCTTGGCCGACGAGTACACTGACGCTCGCAGACTGGACAATTCCATCACCAAGGCCACAGCCAGAGCGGAATACCAACCAGCCGCTGCCTCGTATCAGCCTCCCATAAACAGACCATCCGCACCCCCTCCGGCTGCCCAGTACCAACGTCCACCCCGGTTTAACGCCCGAGAATACTCTGAACCCCTTCGGTGCTTCCTGTGCAATCAGCTAGGGCACAGGCGACAGGAGTGCCCGATGAACCGTGCCAACAGGAACCAGTCCTGGAGGAAACCCACGGGGGCCCCTTCCCCAGCACCTCTTCCAGCCGTCCACTGTGTAGAGGAAGAGGAATGCTGGGGCATATTACATGAGGCGGACCCTGTTCAGGCTGCCCACCAGGACAATCGACAACACCACAGACAGAGTGTAAAGGTCAACGGAAAGGAAGCCAGTGGGCTACGAGACACTGGTGCAACCCTGACTTTGCTCCAAAAGCACCTAGTGTCCGAAGCGCAACATACCGGGGATACCGTGGCAGTACGAGTAGCCGGGGGTGCAGTATTTCGTCTACCCGTGGCCCGGGTACATTTGGATTGGGGAGTGGGCGCTAGACACGTGAATGTGGGGGTCATTAAGGATTTACCCGCTGATGTTCTTCTTGGCAACGACTTGGCCCCCCTGGTTTCGGCCTTTGCTCCCATGGGCCCCGCTGCAGTGGACGCTGTTACGACCCGTGCCCAGACCCGTGCCACTGAGGCCGGCCCACCTGCTGTTGAGACCCAGGTAAGACTCTCTACCCCGACTTGTACCTTAGACCAGGCCCCGTTCGGCTGGGATACCCCAGAGATGTACGGGAAAGAAACTAGGGAGGACCCGACGTTAGCCAAGTACAGAGCCAGGGCCGACGCTGGGGAAGAAGGAGTAGGTGGGGAACGCTACGAGTGGGTGGGGGATAGGCTGTACAGGATCCCGAAACCTTCCCCGAAACCGAATGCCCCTTCGCAGAAGCGACAACTAGTAGTACCTGCGAAGTATCGGCAGGAGATCCTGCGGATTGGGCATGACGTGCCCTTAGCAGGTCATCTAGGTTCCCACCGCACAGCTCATAGAATCACCCAAAACTTTTTCTGGCCCAATTTTAACCGAGATGTGCGGATGTATTGTAGCACGTGCGACACTTGTCAACGGGTAGGTAAGCGGGGAGATCATCCAAAAGCTAGGCTACAGCCGATGCCTATCATTGGAGAGCCTTTTTCCCGCATAGCCGTTGACATTGTGGGTCCACTGGCCAGGGCTAGTCCATCCGGTAAGAAATATATTCTTACTGTGGTAGACTACGCCACCCGTTACCCAGAGGCAGTAGCGCTGTCCAATATAGAGGCAGAGACGGTTGCTGATGCCCTGGTTAAAATCTTTACTAGGGTCGGGTTCCCGCAGGAGATCCTCTCGGATCAGGGAACCCAATTTACCGCTGTGCTCACCCAGCAGCTGTGGAAGGTGTGCGGCATCAACCCGCTACTTAGTTCACCCTATCACCCACAGACTAACGGTCTCTGCGAGCGATTTAATGGTACCCTCAAACAGATGCTGAGGACCTTTACTGACACTTGCAGAGACTGGGAGCGATTCCTGCCTCATCTGCTATTTGCATACAGAGAGGTGCCCCAGGAATCAACTGGGTTCTCCCCCTTTGAGTTACTCTATGGGAGAAGGGTTCGTGGACCCCTAGATCTCATTAGAGGACACTGGGAGGGGGAGACAGAGCAAGAAGGGACCCCCATAGTACCGTATGTGCTGGAACTCCGGGACCGTATGGAGAAACTATCCCTGATGGTAAGGGAAAATCTCCGGGCGGCCCAGGGGAAACAGAAACGATGGTACGATCGGGGTGCTCGACAGCGGGTCTTCCAGGTTGGGCAGAAGGTCCTAGTGCTCAAACCTGTGAAGGCAAACAAGATGCAAGCATCTTGGCAGGGCCCGTACAAGGTGTTAGCTCAGGTATGCGATACCACCTATCTCATAGCCAGCTGTTCGGATGAAAGGGTACAACAATCCTTTCATGTGAACATGCTCAAGGAGTATCAGGAACGACCCGAAGATGTTGCAGCAGTTTGTGCCCCAGCTACCGACGACACCGAGAACTTACCTTTACCGGACCTGTTAGAAAGGGATCCCCAGACCGACCTTACTAGCCTCGTACAGTTAGGTGACCGACTAAGCCCGGCCGAGAAGACCCAGGCAAGACAGCTTCTGTGGGAGAAGCAGGCGACATTCTCCCAAGAACCAGGGTACACCCCACTAGCTATACACAAGGTCGAGACACCCGGGCAGAACCCCCTACGACAACCTCCATACCGCATCCCGGAAGCAGTCCGAGAAGGAATGCGGAAGGAGATACAGGAGATGACCCGGCTGGGGGTTATTGAGCACTCCGATAGTCCGTGGGCGTCGCCCGTAGTCCTAGTACCCAAGAAAGATGGGACCACCCGGTTCTGTGTGGATTACAGGCGGCTCAACGAGCGGACTACCACGGACGCCTACCCGATGCCCCGGATAGACGAGTTATTAGACCGCATTGCCAGGGGGCGCTACCTGACCACCATTGACCTATGTAAAGGGTACTGGCAGATCCCCCTGGCCGAGGATGCTATCCCCAAGTCGGCCTTCGTCACCCCGTTTGGCCTATACCAGTTTAGGGTTATGCCATTCGGGATGAAGAACGCTCCGGCTACCTTCCAGCGTATGGTGGATAGGCTCCTAGATGGCTGCCAGGGATTTGCATGTGCATACCTGGACGACATCGCGGTTTACAGTGAGTCTTGGGAAGACCACCTAGTACACGTAGGGGTAGTGCTGGACAAGATTCGGGCCGCCGGCCTGACTCTGAAACCAGACAAGTGCCATTTAGGCATGGCAGAAGTGCAGTACTTGGGTCACCGGGTGGGTTGTGGGAGCCAGAGACCCGAACCGGCCAAGGTGGAAGCAGTAGCTAACTGGCCCACACCTATCACCAAGACCCAAGTACTTGCCTTCCTAGGGACAGCGGGTTACTATCGACGTTTTGTCCCCGACTACAGTACGATTGCCAAGCCCCTAACTGATTTGCCTAAAAAGAATTTACCTAGACAGGTCCTGTGGTCTCCAGCTTGTGAAGCCGCGTTTCAAGCCCTGAAGCAGGCTCTTGTGAATGCCCCTGTCCTGGCTGCCCCAGTCCCTAACAAACGTTTTCTTGTCCACACAGACGCTTCCATGTATGGACTGGGGGCTGTGCTGAGCCAGGTCGGGGAGGATGGCGGAGAACACCCTGTCGCATATCTCAGCAGAAAGTTACTACCTCGAGAAGTGAGTTATGCGGCAGTAGAGAAAGAGTGTTTAGCCCTGGTCTGGGCACTGAAGAAACTGAGCCCCTACCTATATGGACAAGAATTTTCCCTCGTAACAGACCACAACCCCCTCGTCTGGCTTAACCGGGTCTCTGGGGACAATGGCAGACTGCTGAGGTGGAGTTTGGCCTTGCAGCCTTATAATTTCACTATCAGCTACCGACCCGGTAAGCAGAATGGGAATGCGGATGGGTTATCCCGGCAAATAGACGTCCCCATTCTCTCTAAGTCCGGTCATCCCCAAGTTGACCCGCCACAGGGTCAAGCCGGGTCTGCCGGAGTGTTCCACAAGGAGGGAGCCATGTGACAGACCCATCCCGCTGGACTAAACCTATTGGGTTCGTCTGATTTGCCCAGTACTTATGGTCCCTGAGAGATCCTGCGGAGAGTTGTGACTTTGCACAACTAACAGTTCGAATACAGCCAAAACCAACGAAGCGCTAAAGCTATCAAAGCCTCGTGGTGGCCGACATCGGACAAAGGGCCACGTGGCGGCGGCCATTTTACCTTCGAATCCGCCGACCCGTATTATCGACGATACTTCGACAGTACAACGTAGTCGAAGTACCGATCCACTTCAAACAGGACGTGGACATTTTTAGGCCAACAAGTGACCGACCGTATAGCCCGAATCCAGGGAACTCTTTTGGGCACGAAACGGTAGCTGCGGTCGGTCAT
The DNA here is from genome assembly GCF_036172605.1 of Pelobates fuscus. NCBI lineage: Eukaryota > Metazoa > Chordata > Amphibia > Anura > Pelobatidae > Pelobates > Pelobates fuscus. The sequence continues at coordinate 266,568,985 of NC_086318.1, read as the reverse complement.
AAACAGACATTCGAGTAACTTTGGATTCACTGGAGGGATTGGTGTGATTTTTGAGACTGTTTATGATTTAAGTATGCTGAATCTGAATATGTGCCTTTTATGTGAATATGATGGATGGATTTGGAGTTATGAAAGTTGTATAAAAATATATATTAAACTGCCTGTATAATAAGATTATGTGTCACACCAAGGGGAGGGAATGTGTGGGATGTACCATCGATGCCAGTGGTTGTTTTATGCCTCCCCTTGGGTGTGGCCTGTGTGTGTGAAATGCAAATAAAAGGCAGGCTGGCTGTTCCAGTCCTCAGTTCATGTTTTACCCTCATAATGGAGCTTGGTCTCGTTATTGGGGGAACCGGGAATACAAGTGACTAACGACTGTGTCTGGAGCTCGGAAGGTGGTACCGTAACAGAATGAATCTAAAATGGATGCTGGGAGGGAGGTGGGAGGGTCTGGAAGGGAGGGTCTGCTGCTAATTTGCTGGAATGTGTGTGGCGAACGCGAACACGCTATATTCGCCGGGAACTATTCGCTGGCGAACAGTTTGGCACATCACTACTTGGGTCCCTTGGGATCAACAAGGTCCCTATTGGAGTGTCCCTTGGTGGAAGACCTGCATAAAAGACGGGCATGTATCCCACATTAAACAGATCCTGTTTGACCCTCAATACAGAGCCTCCTCTCATACTTGGGGGGGTATTATTCGTGTGTTTCCTGTTCGGCGCTTAGGAGTGTTTGGTAGCTGACTTCTCATTCGGGAAAGGGAACATCTTTGGCAGCGTTAACCCCTTCAATACCCGGGGTGCCGTTACATGAGTATACAAACCTTCAAAGCCAGCAAAGAGAGGAATATGTAGGGAACATCTTATTAATTTTCTTTGTAACCAAATGCCATCTAGTTAATATCTTATACTGTAGCTCTATGAGATTAAGGCAATGTATACATGTCTTAACTTCTGGTATAATCTTATACCAGTCCAAAAATGTGATCTCTATTTCAAGGTCACTTTTCAAATATTTACTATTCTTATAACTCGGTCTATTATAGATGGATCATCAAAAATGGTACTTCTCATCAAAGTACTGACATTATCTCCATATTTCAATAAACATTCCAATCCCTTGATTTCATTGTCTTTCTTGCGTGTAAATTTTCTCAAATAACTTTTAATTCTAAGATAGCGGAAGACTTATTTTGAGGGAATATGGAATTCAAAAGCTATTTTATGGAAAGATTTTATATTAGGACCATTTAAAATATCAGTTAAAACATTTATACCATTCTTTTTCCATGTACATAGATTGATTTCCTCCATATTATATTCTAGGAGACTTATACTGCTCTTAGATCGAATAATGTTATCCCATGGCAAGTTGTAGACTTGGGCATTCGTATTCGTACAAATGGATTTTCGTACGAAAATATGCATTTTCGGCCATTTTCCCAAATACCGAATAACAAAGGGCTATACAAACTAAAGAACGAACAAACGAATGGCCGTTTACCGAAAATCTTTCATTTGTTCGCTCATTCAGCATTTTGAATTACACTCTGTGTGAATTACACTTAACACTCTGTGTAATTCAAAAAGCCGAACTACTAACCGAATGAATGAATGTGGTATTTAGGCGCTTGGAGATAATTGTATTGTCAAAACCGTTGGATTCATTATCTCCAAGCTGGGAGGTAACAAATTCAAACGATGCATTTTATTCTGATTGGTTGATTCCTTGTAACATTCCTGTATCCCATCAGGTCCAGAGGGGGCTGTCCCTGGACCTGAGATTTTGCATAAATACCGATCCTTGTGTGCCATTAAAGCCAGTTCTTGTTTGACCTTCAAATCGCAGACTCGCCTTGTGGGGGAAAGAGTATCCTAGCTGTTGGATTGTTCTAAATTTACAGGATTCGTATGGACTACTAGCTGTAGAGGTTCTTCTCACTCTCTACACTGAGATCCAAATCATCCAAGCGGTCCAGCTTCCAGCTAGCCGGGGAGTAACTGTAACAATTAGTAACTTTAATAAGTACTAGGACAAATTAAACAGTGTAGCCTGATATGGGGGGGAAAACATTTGTCACAGGTCTCTCCGTTACGGAGCACCTTATCACTATGCACGCACTTTTGTCACTTTATTTATGAAATTTTTTTTTTTGTCTTTTAGTACTTAGACAGCGATTGAGAACTTGAGGGAATTACCCTAGATGGAGTATAAGCATAGAACACCCATGAAGGTGTTTACAGGAGATTTAGGGTCTAGAGACTAGGGACACCTTTACAAGATACCTCTAGTATTTATAGAGAGGTGGAGTCATTTGTATATATCCCTATCACCTATCTCCTTGTATATATACCCTTCACTTTATATAATTTTTCCTGTGCTTATTTCTCACTGTTTAGCATATATCCCTTTGTGTTTTGACTTTTGCCTCTGGATGATTAAACTAGGCTCTGTTGTAGCCAGTGTTATATAGATTTCCATGAGGGCTTATAAACACAAAGGTGGAGATTGCTTATTTTTCTGTTAGTTCTCATATCGTTACATTCGTATCCTGTGGAGCAGGGGTCAAGTTCTGGGGAAAAAAGTGTGGGAACTCACCCAAGATTCCCGCCCCTCTCTCCCCCCCCTTAAAATAATAATAAAAAAAATATATATATATATATATATATTTATATCTCACTCCTATGCATATAGTGCAGTGCAGGGTGTGTAATGAATGTAGTGTGTTTGTAGTGAATGCAGTGTATGAATAATGAATGTAGTGTGTTTGTAGTGAGTGCAGTGTGTATAATAAATGTAGTGTGTTTGTAGTGAGTGCAGAGTGTGTATAATGAATGTAGTGTGTTTGTAGTGAGTGCATTGTGTATAATAAATGTAGTCTGTTTGTAGTGAGTGCAGAGTGTGTATAATGAATGTAGTGTGTTTGTAGTGAGTGCAGAGTGTGTATAATGAATGTAGTGTGTTTGTAGTAAATGCAGAGTGTGTATAATAAATGTAGTGTGTTTGTAGTGAGTGCAGAGTGTGTATAATGAATGTAGTGTGTTTGTAGTGAGTGCATTGTGTATAATAAATGTAGTCTGTTTGTAGTGAGTGCAGAGTGTGTATAATGAATGTAGTGTGTTTGTAGTGAGTGCAGAGTGTGTATAATGAATGTAGTGTGTTTGTAGTAAATGCAGAGTGTGTATAATAAATGTAGTGTGTTTGTAGTGAGTGCAGAGTGTGTATAATGAATGTAGTGTGTTTGTAGTGAGTGCAGAGTGTGTATAATGAATGTAGTGTGTTTGTTGTGAGTGCAGAGTGTGTATAATGAATGCAGTGTGTTTGTAGTGAGTGCAGAGTGTGTATAATGAATGTAGTGTGTTTGTAGTAAATGCAGAGTATGAATAATTAATGTAGTGTGTTTGTAGTGAGTGCAGTGTGTATAATAAATGTAGTGTGTTTGTAGTGAGTGCAGGGTATGTATAATGAATGTAGTGTGTTTGTAGTAAGTGCAGAGTGTGTTTGTAGTGAGTGCAGTGTGTATAATGAATGTAGTGTGTTGGTAGTGAGTGCAGAGTATGAATAATGAATGTAGTGTGTTTGTAGTAAGTGCAGAGTGTGTATAATGAATGTAGTGTGTCTGTAGTGAGTGCAGAGTGTGTATAATTAATGTAGTGTGTTTGTAGTGAGTGCAGAGTATGAATAATGAATGTAGTGTGTTTGTAGTAAGTGCAGAGTGTGTATAATGAATGTAGTGTGTCTGTCGTGAGTGCAGAGTGTGTATAATTAATGTGGTGTTTGTAGTGAATGCAGAGTGTGTATAATGAATGTAGTGTGTTTGTAGTGAGTGCAGTGTGTATAATAAATGTAGTGTGTTTGTAGTAATTGCAGATTGTGTATAGAGAATGCAGTGTGTGTGTGCTGGATGATGGTGTGTGTGTGTTGGATAGTGTGTGTTGGATGGTGTGTGTTGGATGGTGTGTGTTGGATGGTGTGAGTGTGTGTGTTGGATTGTGTGTGTGTGTTGGATGGTGTGAGTGTGTGTGTTGGATGGTGTGAGTGTGTGTGTTGGATGGTGTGTGTGTGTGTGTGTGTTGGATGGTGTGTGTGTGTGTGTGTGTTGGATGGTGTGTGTGTGTTGGATGGTGTGTGTGTTGGATTGTGTGTGTGTGTGCTGGATTGTGTGTGTGTGTGCTGGATTGTGTGTGTGTGTGTGTGTTGGATGGTGTGTGTGCTGGATGGTATGAGTGTGTGTGTGTGTGTTGGATGGTGTGTGTGTGAGCTGGATGGTGTGTGTGTATGTGCTGGATGGTGTGTGTGTGTGTGTGCTGGATGGTGTGTGTGTGTGTGTGCTGGATGGTGTGTGTGTGTGTGTGCTGGATGATAGGGGGAAGCAATATTTTTTTTAAACTTTATTTTAATTTTTTTTTGTTTTTTTTAAACTTTATTTTATTCCCCCCTCCCTGCTTCTTACCTTGTCAGTGAGGGTGGAGATTGCCTGGTGGTCCGGTGGAGGGAGGCAGCCGCTGCACACAGGGGCCATCACATGCGGTGTTCCCTCTCCAGCTCTAACTCTCGCGAGACTCGCCTGTGCGGAGCGGGTCTCGCGAGAGTTAGAGCCGGAGAGGGAACACAGCGTGTGCTGGCCCCTATGTGCAGTTAGCAGGGCAGGTCCTGCAGGACTGGTAACGGAAACTGCGTTCCTGCTTTGTAAAAAGTGCAGGAACGCCATCCCATGCGTTCCTGCAGGACTCGAGCCCTGCTGTGGAGTTAATGTGGCATGCTTAATTACCAATCATTAGCTATTGAGCATATTATTATTATTATTATTATTGCCATTTATATAGCGCCAACAGATTCCGTAGCGCTTTACAATATTTTGAGAGGGGGGGATGTAACAATAAATAAGACAATTACAAGAAAACTTACAGGAATAATAGGTTGAAGAGGACCCTGCTCAAATGAGCTTACAGTCTATAGGAGGTGGGGTATTAGAAACATTAGGATAGGAAATATCAAGTAGGAGTGAAGCAGAGCTGGAGGAGAGAGCAAAGCACTATCCCATAGGGACAGGTATGTAAGGGAGAGATTACTCTGGGAGGCCATACGCTTTCCTGAAGAGATGGGATTTAAGGCCCTTCTTAAATGATTGAAGACTAGGGGAGAGTCTGATGACAGTAGGCAAGTTATTCCATAGGAGAGGAGCCGCCCGTGAGAAGTCCTGCAAGCGTGAGTTGGCCGTACGGGTGCGAGCAGCGGTCAGGAGGTGGTCGCGGGCAGAGCGGAGGGTACGAGGAGGGGCATACCTCTGGATCAGTGAAGAGATATAAGAGGGGCTGGAATTGTTCAGTGCTTTAAATGTATGGGTTAGCACTTTGAATTGACTCCTATAGGATACAGGGAGCCAATGTAAGGACTGGCAGAGGGGCGAGGTGTGAGAGGACCGACTGGATAGGAAAATCAGTCTAGCTGCAGCATTCATTACAGACTGTAGCGGGGCAGTACGGCTTTTGGGGAGACCAATCAGGAGAGGGTTACAGTAATCCATGCGGGAAATTACTAGAGCATGGACAAGCTCCTTGGTAGCATCTTGCGTAAGAAAGGGGCGGATGCGGGCTATGTTTTTGAGTTGGAACCTACAGGACTTGGCAACAAACTGCATGTGAGACTCAAAGGTGAGACCAGAGTCAAGTATGACGCCAAGACAGCGCGCTTGTAGGGATGGACTTATGTGGATATCACTGACTTGAAGGGAGAGTGAGAGAGGAGGATCAGTATTAGGAGGAGGAAAGACAAGGAGTTCAGTTTTAGAGAGGTTAAGTTTGAGAAAGCGTGACGACATCCAGTCAGAGATGGAAGAGAGGCAAGCAGTGACACGTTGCAGGACGGCCGGGGAGAGGTCCGGTGAGGAGAGGTATATCTGAGTGTCATCAGCGTACAGGTGGTAGTTGAATCCAAAAGAGGCAATAAGTTTTCCAAGAGAGGCAGTATAAAGAGAAAATAGAAGGGGACCAAGGACAGAGCCTTGGGGAACTCCAACCGAGACAGGGCGAGGGGAGGAGGTATCCTTGGAAAAGGAGACACTAAATGAGCGTTGGGAGAGATAGGAGGATATTTAGACAGCTATTTGAGAATTTAAGGAAATGTTTTTTTTCTTCCCTAAACTGAATTTAAGCATAGAATATCTATGAAGGTGTTACATGAGACTGAAGGTCTAGTGACTAGGGATACCTTTACCACAGACCTCTGGTAACCCTAGAGAGGTGGATTTAATTGGTTATATCCCTATTACTTATCTCTCTGTATATACCCTTCTTTTTATATATTTTTTCCTGTGTGCTTTGTTCTCACCATTTAGCATATCTCTCACTATTCCTTTTATGTTTTAGTTTTTGCTTCTGGAAGGCTCTGTCGCAACCAGTGCTGTATATACTTCCATGAGGGCTTAAACACATAAAGGGGGAGATTGCTATCTCTTCAGTTAGTTCTCGTACTGCCAATCCATACCCATTTGGAACTAGTGTGGTATGCTTTATTATTAACTATCTATTATTGAGCATCTCACTCAGGGCTGTCCCCCCCCCCCCCCCCCCCCCCATATCAGGCTACACTGTTTAATTTGTCCTAGTACTTTTTAGAGTTACTAATAAAGTTATTTTGTTATTTATTATTTTCTCCTTTAAGATCTTATTGGAGTGGATTGGAAATTTAACCTTGTGGTCACTTTCTATTCAGGTGACACCTTTGGTTCCCTACTATTTACTGTATTCCCTAGGGTTATCCCCTACTTTTCCAGTCTAGGTGACCTTTTTTTTGTGGGTTAGGTACGGGATGAGGGTGTTACACTAAACCCCTATCCTTGACCGCTCCCCTTCTTTTCTTACACTAGTCAGTCAGTCTATTTTTTGTTTTACATTTTTCACACTTTTAGTGTCATTTAATTTTGTGCTCACATCAGCATCAGCAGTGAAGTTAACATTTCTGACTGCTGTTGTGAAGAAATTACTTTTTTCATTAACTGATTTTTATTAGTTCAGTTAGTGTGTTTGTTTAACGGCAATCAGTGAAGCTAACTGGATGCTGTTTTTATTTTGTTTATTTTAGTTCCTGATAAATTGACTGTGTGACTGTCCTTACCTGAGCTTCAAGGTAGCTGTAGTAAATCTTTTTTATTTTATTTTTTCTAATATTAGTACATTTTTTCATACTCTGCAGTAGTCGAGCAGGGAGCACTTGCTGGCAGACTGCTCACGCCAGACAGTGCAGTTTTGCATAGTTCCTCAGAAAGCACTAGAGTGAAGAAATCTGCCTCAGTACTACTCTCTAATTTTTTTTTTAACTGTGTTGATCTATATATCAGCATAGCTCCAAACTTCAAATAATCCTTTTTAATAAAAATATAAACGTTGGTTTCAAAACACTACATACATTACATTATCTCTTTCTTTTCTTCAACTTCTTTTCTTTTCTTACTATTTTAAAATTCTAAATGGATCCTCCTAAAGGTTCATCCACTAGTAAAGTGAGGGATGGTCAGTCAGCCACCACCACCACCACCAACAACAACAACCATCACCACCAGTAGTGGTTGTTTGAGTACGCAACCTATGCGTCAGCCTAAGTGGTCAAGGAGTGCCGCTATGTCAGACTCACCACCTAGGAGGCCAAAGTCTTTGTCTCGCATTTCAGGCCCGTTGGTGCAAAATCCTGGTCAAGGAAAGGCACCAATAGCAGGCAGCAAGGCCCAGAATTGCAAGTCTTTTCTATGGCAAAAGGAAACCAGCAGGGCTTTTTAGGCTGAGCACTATGGCTAGTACTACTACTAAAAACACAACTAGTAGTAGGAGTAGCCCAATAAGTAAGAGGAAGTGTGTTTTGCTCCCAGCATCTTCCTCTACCACAAGCAGGCCTGTGAGTCGTGCTGCTAAGAAGCTTCCTTATTGTACACGGAGGCTGTTTCCTAATCCCACTCCCAAGACCATCACTTCCACCACCACCAGTGCTGCGCCTGCTTCTACCACTGACAGCGGCACATCAGCACATCGGCACAGGAGTTGTTGCCATTACCAATGCTGCTCCTAGTCCTATTATTCCTGGAGGTGATATCAGTCTTACCCCCATCCTTACAGTGATTGCATTAAGTCTGGCTGATGAAGAGCTTGACTATGAGCCTGAGAGTGAGGAGGAGATAGTAGAGGAAAGTCAGAATTCTTCAGGGAGCAGTCCAACCTATTCTCCTGCTACTAGTGCACATTTTTCCCCTTCCTCTCCACTTTCTCCAAAAGTAGCATGTGCTAGTGCTACGTCAACCATTAGCAGACCACCACCACCACCACAATCAATTATTACCACTACTATTTACAGGTCCACTGTTCCTCCTCGCAGTGGCACAGCTACCACCACCAGAGTAACTGTGCCAACAATCACCACCACCACTGGTACTACTAGCCACAGTACCAGTGCTGAGGCTACTGTACCAGCTACCAGTGGTCGCACTCCTCCTGCTGCTCATCAACCAGCACCATTAGCAGCAGAATCCCTAAGGGCAAGCGCCAATGTTTTGCGCCGCAGTAAAGTTTGGAATCACTTTGAAAGTGTTGGAGATGGGCGCTTTGCAAAGTGCAAACTTTGTGGGAAGGAAGTTAGCAGGGGGAGAGTGTTGGGTCATCTCACCAGTGCAGGGATGAACCATCACCTTCACAGCCATCACAAGGCTGTGTTATTGAGGGAAGAGGCAGAAAGTACTAGGGCAGGCATCATAGCTGGGAGTGACAGGGCAGGTGTTGCAGAGCCAAGAGCTACTTGTGCTGCCAGCCAACAACCAAGGCTAGTTGGAGCATCACAATGTGTCCAGCCCACCCTGGAAAGATTTGGGGGATTCCACTCCAGGGATATGTCTAAACAGCAGGCCAATAAAATTACGCGACTTATTGGCCAGTTAATTGCTGTTGGGGGTACTTCCTTTTCTATGATATAAGGGGAGCCTTTCAAACAGTTGATGGAGGCTGTGGCTCCACAATACCATCTTCCCTCACGCTCCACTTTCAGCAGGAGGATAATCCCTTCACTTTACCGGTCCTGTTTTGGAGTAGTGAAAAGGGAGCTTTCGAAGGCTGCTTGTCAGTCTGTGCATTTTACCACAGATTTGTGGAGTAGGCGGGCAACCAGGCTTCTCCAGTTCACAATGGCGAGGTTGGTTTTGCCACAGTGATAACTCAGCTAGTGGCAGTACTGAAACCATTCAGGGACGCCACTGGAAATTTAAGCTTAATCACTGCCAATCTGGGACAGGTAATCCCTGTTTTCACCCATCTAGGGAGCAAGATGGGTGTCTTCCTTGAACGGCAAGAGGTTGTTAAAGGTGATCCTTTACATCCTGATGTAGTAACTCTGGTCAGGAGGCTGAAGGATCAGCTTAAAGTTCGCCTACATGAGCAAATGGATAATTCTCCTGAACTGATGCTAGCTTGCCTGTGTGATCCAAGGATTAAGGGAAAGCTTGCACTTAGATCCAATAACTTAACAAATTGGAGGGAGAAACTGATCCAGAGGGTGTGTGACTGGCAGCAAAAGAGGGGAATGCTGTCTGAGGGAGTAGTTCAGCAGGAGGCTGAGATGTCGGCTACTTCTAGCAGAAGCAGTGGCACTACTACCACCACCACACAACTGAGTGGAGCAGCTGCATTTTGGGAAGAGTTGCTTGAGGATATAGTTAAACCCACTGAGAGTGCTAGCAGCAGACAGGAGAGTACTGCCTAAGAAATGGTCAGAGCTTACCTCTCCGAACCTCCTTTGCCCCATAATGTTGACCCTCTTAGCTATTGGGATGAGAAGAAGTGTGTGGCCTGCACTCTCATTGGTTGCGCAGGAGCTGTCATCATGTCCGCCAACCACTGTCCCAAGTGAGTGTGTGTTTTCGGTAACCGGTAATATACTGAATCCACAGCGTTCACAAATGTCACCTCATCTCATGGATTGCCATTCTTAAGTTCAATCTGCCTAAATTGGGGTACCCTGCTCTTCACTTTGACTGTAATTGAGCTTAGGGTTTATCAACTTTCTTTCTAATTATATAAAGTTGGTGGCGACAAAATATTTTAGTTCTCATTCCTCCTTATTCTTCCATTCTCTTCCTCCCCCCTCCCACCCCCTCTAATACCTTAAAATCTCCCTTAAAGTTGTATTGGTTTCTCCCCTCTGACTGTGTCTGACAGCGGTGTGGCAACGCCTGCTACCTCCGCCAGCGCAGTCAGTTAACGCTAGGGCATTGTGTTTGAGCTCTGGAGGTCCGCTCCCCACGCCAAGGACCAAAGGAGTTTGGATGCTCTGCCCTGGGGATGAAACAGGTGAGTGGGTCGCCAATTGCCCACTCACTCTTCTTTACCATTTTATTTCTTTCTATTTTGCTGTTGGTGGTGGCAAAGCATCTTTTTTTTTCTCATTCCTCCTTATTCTTCCATTCTCTCCTCCCCCCCAATACCTTAAAATCTCCCTTAAGGTGGTACTGGTTTCTCCACTCTGCCTGTGTTTGACAGCGGTGTGGCAATGGCTGCTACCTCCGCCAGTGCAGTCAGTTAACGGTAGGGAATTGTGTTTGAGCTCTGGAGGACCGAAGGAGTTTGGATGCTCTGCCCTGGGGATGAAGCAGGTGAGTGGGTCGCTAGTGATGTTGCGAACATAACATTTTCCTTTCGCAAGCGGCGAACGCGAACTTCCGCAATTGTTCGCGAACGGGCGAACCCGGCGAACCGCCATAGATTTCAATAGGCAGGCAAATTTTAAAACCCACAGGGACTCTTTCTGGCCACAATAGTGATGGAAAAGTTGTTTCAAGGGGACTAACACCTGGACTGTGGCATGCCGGAAGGGAATCCATGGCAAAACTCCCATGGAAAATTACATGGTTGATGCAGAGTCTGGTTTTAATCCATAAAGGGCATAAATCACCTAACATTCCTAAATTTTTTGGAATAACGTGCTTTAAAACATCAGGTATGATATTGTATCGATCAGGTAGTGTAAGGGTTACGCCCGCTTCACAGTGACAGACTAAACTGCCCCGTTTAACGCACCGCAAACAACCGCAAACAGTCCATTTGCACAACCGCAAACTCCCCATTTGCACAAGGTTGGACACCAAGCTAGCCATGTCCCGTTCCTTGTCCTCACTGATGTCATTGAAGGTCTCTTCCTCCACCCAGCCACGTACAACACCAAGGGTCCCCGAAAGCTGACAACAAGCCCCCTGTATTTTTTTTTTAAATGTACACTACTGTTACACCAGATATGAGTTGCACTGGTGTGACACTGTGCCCTGGCAGGCCCTGAAACGCACACGTGTGAAGGAAACTGACTGCTATTATTTCACAGTCCAAAAAGTTTTTTTTTAAAATGCAAGCTATTGTGACATCAGATATGAGTGGTGGCACTGGGCAAGTGGGCACTGATGTCACAATAGACTGACTGATGTTCTAGCCCTAAAAAGGACTTTTTGGGTTGCTGTCCTTACAGCAGAGATCAGATGAGTCCTTCAGGACTGTAGTGGACACTGAATAAACTAGCCTAGCTATCGATTTCCCTATTAAATCAGCAGCAGCTACACTGTCCCTCCTCTCACTCAGAATGCAGCTTCCGGGGGGCGGGGCCTAACTGTCATGGAGGAAAGACGCACTTTGTGTGAGCTCCCTCAATATCTCACTTTAAGCAGCTATCAACAAGCGAATTTCACCCCAGAAGGGGATGACCCAGCAATGTTGCTCCTACCTGACCAACCCAACATGCTTAATAGCGGTCAGGTAGATGGTAATCAGTCACATGGGCAAACAAGACAGGAAAGGGTTAAAGATAAATTCAGAGTCAAGAACAAAGCCATGGTCAATACCAAAATAAACAAAATAGATCAAGGAACGCACTAAAGGGTCACAGAACCCACGATAGGGCAAAGTGGATAGGGCTAGGGAAGTTCAAATATCCTTTAACATTTGATTGGCCCACGTCATGCCTACGCCCCCAAAACATTCGTGTGCGGGTGCTGGAATGACCTGGGCCAGTGGGAGCCTGAATCAACTTTTGGCTTCCACTGCCCCTTTAAGAGCGAGCTTGTGACTCGAGCCGTGCTCCTAGTGCCAGGCGGGCCATTTGACCAATCACTGCAGTCAGTGCACGCGGCTAAGTCAGAAGAGGAGATCAAGCCGCATGCGGCTCGTGTGGAGGCAGGAGTGATCCAGCCATGCGTGGCTCAAGCTTAGGAGCCAGGTCAGTCCCAGGATAAGGTAAATACAGCCACAACCACTTATCCCAATCACACACCTTTCCTAATGTCCTATCCCATTAAAAGCATATTACCGCGTATTTAATAAAACAGATAGACCCCCTACTTCATCCAGGTCACCGATCGATGGTTCGATATTCTGAGCCCTCTCTGATTTACTGCACACGACTATTCGATATTCCCACAAATTTTATATAGCATTTTATGTTTGTTTGAGACCACCTTAAAAATATTTGATATCGCTAAAAATCATGAGTAGCTCGGCATCCAACCTTGTGCAAATGGGGTCTTTCATGCTGTCGTGCCTGTTGAGGGACCCTCGTATAAAAAGGCTGAAGGAGAAAGACCTGTACTGGGTGTCCACGCTACTAGACCCCCGGTATAAGCAGAAAGTGCCTGAAATGTTATCGAATTACAGCAGTTCCAAAATCAATTAAAAAGTATGCTTTACACAGCGTATAAGGGTGATGTCACAGCACAACGGGAATCTAACAGGGGAAGAGGTGAAAGTAATCCTCCTCCTCCCACGACCACGCCGTCAAGGACAGGACGCTTTACAGACGTGTTGTTGATGGAGGACATGCAGAGCTTTTTAAGTCCTACGCATCGCCACAGCCCTTCGGGGTCCACCCTCAGAGAACTACTCGACCGACAGGTAGCAGACTACCTCGCCTTAACTGCAGATATCGACACTCTGAGGAGCGATGAACCCCTTGACTACTGGGTGTGCAGGCTTGACCTGTGGCCTGAGCTATCCCAATTTGCGATAGAACTTCTGGCCTGCCCCGCTTCAAGTGTCCTGTCAGAAAGGACCTTCAGTGCAGCAGGAGGTATTGTCACTGAGAAGAGAAGTCGCATAGGTCAAAAAAGTCTAGATTACCTCACCTTTATTAAGATAAATGAGGGATGGAACCCGAAAGGACTAACCGTGGGCGATACATTAGACTAAAAAAGGCCTAATGAGGGGGACTACTTAACACACCACTCCTATCTGCTGGTACATTAGATTTTGAAGTAGGAGGACCGACCAAGCTTCTTTTTCCATCTCCCGCTTCCTAAAATCGATGCCTTATATACACGTCCCCTGATAGGGGACGTAACAGGGATTAAACTGATAGGAATAGTACTACTTAACACACCACTCCTATCTGGTGGCACATTAGATTGCACGCACAGTGCCCCAAATTTGAAGTAGGAGGACCGACCAGGCATCTTTTTCCATCTCCCGTTTCCTGGGTGGAGGAAGAGAGACCTTCAATGACATCAGTGAGGACAAGGAACGGGACATGGCTAGCTTGGTATCCAACCTTGTGCAAATGGGGAGTTTGCGGTTGTGCAAATGGACTGTTTGCGGTGCGTTAAATGGGGAGTTTGGTCTGTCACTGTGAAGCGGGCGTAACCCTTACACTACCTGATCGATACAACATCATACCTGATGTTTTAAAGCATGTTATTCCAAACAATTTAGGAATGTTAGGTGATTTATGCCCTTTATGGATTAAAACCAGACTCTGCATCAACTATGTAATTTTCCATGGGAGTTTTGCCATGGATCCCCCTCCGGCATGCCACAGTCCAGGTGTTAGTCCCCTTGAAACAACTTTTCCATCCCTATTGTGGCCAGAAAGAGTCCCTGTGGGTTTTAAAATTCGCCTGCCCATTGAAGTCTATGGCGGTTCGCCCGGTTCGCACGTTCGCGAACATTTGCGGAAGTTCGCGTTCGCGAACCGAAAATTTTATGTTCGCGACATCACTAATAATAAACACAGGTTACTGGCTATGGGGGGATAATGTATAATAAGCACAGGTTACTGGCTATGGGGGGATAATGTATAATAAACACAGGTTACTGGCTATGGGGGGATAATGTATAATAAGCACAGGTTACTGGCAATGGGGGGGATAATGTATAATAAACACAGGTTACTGGCTATGGGGAGGATAATGTATAATAAACAAAGGTTACTGGCTATGGGGAGGATAATGTATAATAAACACAGGTTACTGGCTATGGGGGGATAATGTATAATAAACACAGGTTACTGGCTATGGGGGATAATGTATAATAAACACAGGTTACTGGTTGTGAGGGTATAATGTATAATAAACACAGGTTACTGGCTATGGGAGGATAATGTATAATAAACACAAAAAATAAAATAAAAAAAAATAAAATAAAAAAAAATAAATACAAAAAATGAATGCAGCGTCAGAATTAATCTAAACTGTATGCTGTCTAGGAGGTGGGAGGGTCTGGGAGGGAGGGTCTGCTGCTGATTGGCTGGAATGTGTCTGCTGACTGTGAGGTACAGGGTCAAAGTTTGCTCAATGATGACGAATAGGGGCGGACCGAACATCGCATATGTTCGCCATCCGTGGCAAACGCAAACAAGCTATGTTCGCCAGGAACTATTCGCCAGTGAACCGTTCGGGACATCACTATGGGTCGCCAATTGCCCACTCACTCCTCTTTACCATTTTATTTCTTTCTATTTTGCTGTTGGTGGTGGCAAAACATCTTTTTTTTTCTCATTCCTCCATATTCTTCCATTCTCTCCCCCCTCCCCAATACCTTAAATTCTCCCTTAAAGTGCTACTGGTGTCTCCCCTCTGGTTGTGTCTGGCAGTGGTGTGGCAACGCCTGCTACCTCCACCAGTGCAGTCAGTTAATGCTAGGGCATTGTGTGTGAGCTCTGGAGATCCGCTCCCCACGCCAAGGACCGAAGGAGTTTGGATGCTCTGCCCCGGGGATGAAACAGGTGAGTGGGTCTCCAATTGCCCACTCACTCCTCTTTACCATTGTATTTCTTTCTATTTTGCTGTTGGTGGTGGCAAAACATATTTTTTTCTCATTCCTCCTTATTCTCACATTCTCTCCCCCTCCCCAATACCTGTCAGGCTTACCTTGCTGGGAGTCCAATATGCAGAGATATGCTCACCCTTGCAATTAGACACAGGCCAAGGTGGTCAAGGAAGAACTCACCTGGCCTGTGAATCTGTGCACGGGGGCTGTGCAGGTTAATGCTTGAAGTCGCAGTACAGAAAAGGAATATCCAGGAGAATAGTCGTGGGTAAGCCAATGGTCAGAGGATGCCAGAAATCAGGAGATACGAGTAGCGAGCCGAGGTCAGGGGATGCCAGAGGTCCGGGTACAAACGAGTAGCAATCCAAGGTCAGGAGAATACTGGAACATGGAATAGCAATACTCTAACCAGAGTCAATGAACTGACACTGCCCTTAGGGAGGGGCAGTGTCTTATACCTTGTTAATTAGGTATCAGATTCAGCTGGAGAGTTACTGACAGGTCTGAGCCAGGTAAGGTCCAGCCCCCTAGTGCTGCAGGCAGAGGTAAGAGAGCAGGTCCAGAATTGCATAGGTTCAAATCCCTCTTCGGGCAATAAAGGGGCGACCCCGTCTGGCAGTCTGGAGGTCACGGTGAGAACCCTGACAATACCTTAAAATCTCCCTTAAAGTGCTACTGGTTTCTCCCCTCTGGTTGTGTCTGACAGCGGTGTGGCAACGCCTGCTACCCAGGGCCAGATTAAGAGCCAAGTGGGCCTGGTGCTGACAATTATGCGGGGCCTAATTACAGAATTTATCGACCAAAAACACTAAAACAGTCATACCTCTCAAACGTCATGTATCTGATGGAGTGGGTGTTGGAGGGAATTGGAAGACCAGCCTAGCATCAGTGTCCCTATGTATCACAGTGTCAGTGCCCCCTGTCGCCCAGTCCCCTAGTGTCTGTGTCCCCATTTCTCCCAGTGTCCCTATGTCTCAGTGTGTCCCGTGTCACTAGGATACTAGGGGACATGGAAAGACATGGGGACACAGAGAGACATAGGGGCCACAGACATTTGGGGACACTTGGAGACATGGTGACAGACATTTAAGGACACTGGGAGAAATTGGGTCACAGACATGGGGAAGCTAAGACACTAGGGACACAGACATGGGAACACAGACACTGGGAGACTAGGGGACACTGGGAGACACAGACACTAGGGACACTGGCTTGGAGGCATGGGGACACAGACACTGGGAGACATGTGGACATAGACATGTGTCCCCAAGTGTCTCAGTGTCCCCACATCCCCTAGTCTCCCTTTCCCCCCCATCGTTCAATAACCTGAGCTGTAGGCTGTCTCTGCAGGCTGTGAGCTGCTGTCTTAACTCGCGGATCAGTGAGTAGAGAGGCAGGGGAGATGCTGTAACTTTCTATCCCTGCCTCTCTTCATACACAGTATGGAGTATGGTATGGTATTGCAGAGTAATCTCCGATTATACTGAGAAAAATATTTGCATTTGTATTGCTGGCTGTGCCTTAAAATACCAGTCAGGTGGCAAACCTAAGAGTAGTGTGTGTGAAAAAATAAATAAATATATATATATTTTTTATAAATGGGCCTATTATATGGGCCTGCAGCTCCATCAGCCCCTATGTTAATACAACCCTGCTGCTATCTCTGCCAGCACAGTCAGTTAACGCTAGGGCATTGTGTTTGAGCTCTGGAGGTCCGCTCCCCACGCTAAGGACCGAAGGAGTTTGGATGCTCTGCCCTGGGGATGAAAAATGAAGTTTGTTTTCCTGGCACTATAGTGCTCCTTTAACTCCTCCTCTACAAGACAGCCACTAGAGCAGGGGTTCCAAACCCAGTCCTCAAGTACCTCCTACCAGTCCCAGATTTAGGGATTACCCTGTTGTCTCTAAAGTGTTTATTGTTTTTTTTCCCCCAAAACACCTTAGACACAATTGAGTAATCCTTAAATCCTGTACTGTTAGGGGGAACTTGAGGACTGGGTTGGGAACCACTGCACTAGAGGGACTTCCTGTGCTCTATCAGAAATCTGTATCTATCAAATTTCTATACCTAGGTCACTTCCGGTGCACCCACGTCACTGTAAGTAAAATAAAAAAATGTCACGTCACCGTAACTAAAATAAAAGGGAATACATAAATAGGGCTAAATGCACGAACGGCATATAAAAAAAAAAGGGCACTGGTATCCACAAAGGTTTTTTCACAGTTACTTACTACACACACAGTAAAAGATATATATATATATATATATAAAAATCTGATATAGAATTCTATACCCCAAGGCCTGCTAAAGCACTTGCTGATCTCAGCAGTGCGCATGTCTGGTAGCAGGCCTTGGGGTATAGAATTCTATATCAGATTTTTGAAATATATCTTTTACTGTGTAGTAAGTAACTGACAAAACCCCAGTTTTGTGGATACCAGTGCCCTTTTTTTTCGTATGCCGTTCGTGCATTTAGCCCTATTTATCCCCTTTTATTTTACCAAATAAACTGCCGAACGGCCAGACCACACGCAATGGGAGTGTGCAGCCTGTTAACCTCCCAGAAGCTGTGGTTAACCGCAGCTAATTGACCTAATTGACGAACGGCAGGGTGGTCGCGTCCGGTACCGTTCGCAATTTAAACTCACTCACTGCTATACTGAGCCAATTGCATGAACGACCCCGTTCGTGCATTCGAATGGGACGTAATAATTTTTCTGCCTGAAATTGTCGGTCACAAACCGACTAACTTTTTATCTACTGGAGGGATTTGTATTATTTTTAAGAGTGTTTCTATTTAAAGAATGCTGATTAGTAATATGTTACTTTTAGGAAGATTGGATGTATATTTTAAAAGTTACAGTAACTGTGTAAAAAGTGTATTTTTCCTGCCTGTGATAATTACTGTAACCCATTGTGTTCAGTAATTATATCACAGGCAGAGGGGAGGATTTGTGTGTAATTGCTGGGAGTGTTTTACTGTATTGTACGTGTTTTATTGGCCGTCTTACAAACCCTGTGGGTGGTACTATGTGTAGAAAATGGGCATAAAAGTTGAGTGTTTCATTAAAACTTCAGTTCTACATCACGCTCAATTTGGAGTCCTCTTTTAAGAGCTTGTTCCTGCTTCACTCTGTAGGTAGAGAGGTTCGGTCTGCGGTGGTTGTGGTGTCTGCTGGAGTGCTTGGAGCCCTCAGGAAGCGCTAGGAGCATCCTTCAACGAAGGTACCCAGTCGGGGTGTCAGGCGATCCGTTACAGTAATGCTTTCCTATGGACTGATTTAATGCGTGAGCGGCTCTTGCTGCGCATGTGCATTCAGCACTGACGTCGGAAGAGGGAGATTTCCCCAGCGCAGAGGGAGCCCGGCGCTGGAAAAAGGTAAGTGATATCCCCCTTCCTCCCACTTCAGCCTGGCGGGAGGGGGGCCCTGAGGGTGGGGGGGACCTAAAGATCCTATAGTGCCAGTTTGTTTTCCTGGCACTTTAGTGGTCCTTTAACTCCATGGCAATTCGACTGTGTTCATGGAATCAGAGTGCTGTTCGGATATATTGAGCACTCAGATCCAAGCTATCTGGGGATATGTTGAATGTTGGGGTCCAGTTGTGTGAAATTTGAGTTATGTATTTTCACGTGTTTTTTTACAATTAAAAACGTGAAATATTTTCTGTACCTGGAGATGATTAAAGTGACAATATAGTCACACAGACCACTTCAGCTCAATGAAGTGGTCTGGGTGCCAGGTCCTTCAGGTTTGAACTCTTCAGATGTAAACATAGCAGTTTCAGAGAAACTGCTATGTTTACATTAGGGGTTAATCCAGCCTCTAGTGCAGGCATAGGCAACCTTCTGCACTGCAGATGTTTTGGACTACACCTCCCATGATGCTTTGCCAGCATTACGGGTGTAAGAGCATTATGGGGCATGTAGTCCAAAACATCGGGAGTGCCGAAGGTTGCCTATCCCTGCTCTAGTGGCTGTCTTCCGGGCAGCCGCTAGAGGCACATCTTACGACGCTCTATGTGAATTTTGCATCCATCGTGCATTGAAAAAATGCTTTCCTATGGACTCTTCAAATGTGCATTCTGCTCCACTGTGGAGCTGACGTCGGATGGGGAGGAGAGGGATTTAAACCCCTTCAGCGCCATGGGAGGTGGACCCTGAGGGTGTGGGCCCACATAGACATAGTATACATAGACGCCGCATTGACTTCTGAGCGGCGAGAAATGCGGGCGCCATCTTGGGACGGGTGATGTTGACAGCAGAGGTAAGAGGAATGATAGGACTCAGTTAGTGAAGAGCAGGGAAAGGACTCAGTTAGTGTAGAGTAGGGATAATGGGAATGGTAGTACTACTCAGTACTACCATTCCCATTATCCCTGCACTGACTGAGTACTACCATTCTCATTATCCCTGCACCTCCAAGATGGCGGCCCCGCGGCTCATCAGCGCCAGCAGGCAGTAGCGGTCAATGTGGCATCTATGTATCTATGTCTATGTAGTCCCCCATCAGGGCACTATAGTGTCAGGAAAACCGCTTTGTTTTCCTGACACTATAGTGATCCTTTAAGTTTTCTACGGCTACTTAACCCAATTATCTCCACGATAGAGGGGAGGGATTTTACTGTTTCTGTGGGAGTGATTAACATTGTGAATCAAGGTCCATGTGGGAGTATCCCTTGCTAGAGGACCTGCATAAAAGGCTGAGCTCGGGCCACCCTTCATGAAGTCTGGGCTCATGTTTGGGGTATTGGGAGCTATAATTCACAGGTATAAAACATAATTTAATATGAATAATATATTAAAGAATGGTAGGAAATAAGATTTATTTTTTTATTTCTGCATGACATTTTAACTCTGAACGTCATAATACGGTTTGCTTTTACTGCAATAAAACACATATATGTATTCAGAGATGTCTCACATGTATAACAGTACCACCTATGTACAGGTTTTATGGTGTTTTGGGAAGTTACAGAGCCAAATATAGCACGTTACTGTGACGAGACCAAGCTCGCCACTGTGCATTGGAGGAGCCTGGTTGCCCGCCTGCTGCCTTTAGACTATGGCCCCATGTTGAAACACTTGATTTTCCCCTGCAAAGATACGAAAGCCGGTTCATTCGGTGCTTGCCCTGTTTGAGCAGTGATACCCCAGATAGCTATGCCATGGAACCCATTCGTATAATGAAAGACTATGGGAAAGACTTTGGCTCCATGGCAATTGAACTGTATGTGTGTGATCTGTGCACCATTCAGTAATAATGTGTGCTCAGATCTGAGCTATCTGGGGATTTGTTGAATGTACAAGACATGTGCAATTCGTTTCGGTTCGAATATGTATTCGGACGAATTTCAGGCAATTTGGACATTTGGGTACTTCCGAATGTCCGAATTTCCGAAGTGCCGAATTTCCGAAGTGCTGAATTGCCGAGGTCCCGAAGTTCCGAAATTACCGAATTTCCGAAGTGTCGAAGTGTCGAAGTGCCGAAGTTCCGAAGCACAGTATTGCTAAAGTACTAATATTCTTACCCAGTGAAAGAAGAAAAATGTTACATTGTATACAATTTTAAATATAAAGTATACAAACATAGCCAGGATTCAGCTGTAAGCATTTGCAACACTTAGAACATCAAGTAACATACACTCATATAAAATGTAAGTTACTTGGCCAGTCAATGTAATGACAGGAATGAATAAGTAGATAACTCCCTAATTCCCACGGCATTAGGGAGCTATCTACTAAAAGGCTGAAAGACCTAAATTGGTCTTTCAGACACATTTACTAATACTAAGTAAAGATTACTTAGTATTAGTAAATTATGCCCCTACTCGCTATACCGCAAGTAGGGGCATGTCTATTAAACAGGCTTATTTATCTTTTCTAAGGATATAGATTCATACAGGACCAGATCTATCCGGAAATATGAATTATGTACCCTCGACCAATGTGTGACATCTCTTTTATCTGGATGGAAGATGCGCCATGCATCACGGAGGCCGTTTCTCCTGACATATATATTGAGGCTTTGTGCCTGTTTAACTACATCTCGAGATAATTCAGAACCCCTTGGTAACATTTTATCTAGGCTAGGTACCACTACCATATTAAAATCTCCCGCCCAGATAACTGGTCCTTCTCTGACTCTATCCACTATTTCTATAATTTTATTCAGAGTACTTATCTGCAGGGCTGGACTGGGAAAAAAATTAGGCCCGGGCATTTTTCAATCAGAGCGGCCCCCTAAGAAGGGGGCGGGTCCAGAGAGGGTGTGTTTTGTCATCACTAATGACAAGCACGCCCCCTCTCAAAGTGAGCATGTTAGTTCAATGCGCATAGCCCCGCTGAAGAGCTCTGGCATTAGAAAAAGGCCCTGAATTTGTTCTGCGCAGCGCAAGCAAATTTATTAACATGCTTGCGCTGTGTTTGCTTTTAAATTGTCTCTGGTGTCTCCACAAGTGGGATACCAGAAGACAAAAGGGCCAGGAAAGTGCATGGTGCATATGTTTGGAGCCTGCTTGTGGGATTGCGTGTGTGTAGAGTGTGGTGTGGTATTGTGTAAATAGGTCAATTTAATTTGTGTTTGTGGTGTAATATGTGTGGCTAGGCGCTGTAGAGAGTGTGTGTATAGGGGGCATAGTGTTATAGGGGATGTAGCGAGTGTGTGCATACGGGCTGTAGTGTATGTGTATAGGTGACGTAGTGTGTGTAGGGGTTGTAGAGAGGGTGTGTTTAGAGAATGTTGTATGTGTTTGCTGACAAGGAATGTAGTGTGTGTAGGTGGTGCAGTGTGTGTGTGTGTAGGAGATCTACTGTGTATAGGACCCAGAGTATGTATAGGAGATTGTGTGTGTGTGTGTGTAGAGGATTACGAGTGCATATAGGGTAAGGGATTTAGCGTGTATCTGGAGCGTAATGTGTGTACTGGTGCAGTGTGAGGGGTGCTGTAGTGTGTGTGTGTATATATAATATATATATATATATATATATATATTTGGGCGTATTGTATGTGTGAGGGGCGCAGTGTGTGTGTATGTGCTGTGTGTGAGGGTTTCTAATTCTAGGTTTCTAATTTTCTTTGCCTGTTAACTCACTGAGGGTTATATATATATATATATATATATATATATATGAAACATGGGGGATGGTTGCACTCACCTGAACATGCTTAAATGGGGTGCTGCTGGGGGCCATATTATACAATAAACAATACACAAGATCCAGCGCACTCTCCTATCTACTAAACAGCAACTTCAATGTTGACAGATTGTATTAGTTTTTAAACGTTTTTTTTAAAAAAACACCTAATCTAGACAAAAAAAATAATGGGAATTTAGTTACATTATATGATCATACATTGCATAAGCCATTGACGTTGTGGCAGGCTTATGCAATGTATGATCATATAATGTAACTAAATCCCCATTATTATTTTTTGTCTAGATTAGGTGTTTTTTTAAAAAAAAAAAACGTTTAAAAATACAATAAAATACAATCAGTTAACATTGAAGTTGCTGTTTATTAGATAGGAGAGTGCACTAGATCTTGTGTATTGTTTATTATATATATATATATATATATATATATATATGTATATGTGTGTGGGAGTGTGCTGTGTGTGTGTCTGAGGGTGCTGTGTGTGTTTGGGTGCTGTGTGTGTCTGAGG
Organism: Pelobates fuscus; assembly: GCF_036172605.1. Lineage (NCBI taxonomy): Eukaryota > Metazoa > Chordata > Amphibia > Anura > Pelobatidae > Pelobates > Pelobates fuscus. Next base: position 266,546,263 of record NC_086318.1, on the reverse strand, counting down.
GTGCTGTGTGTGTTTGGGTGCTGTGCAGTGGTGTATCCTGGTTTTGTGCTGCCCTAGGCAGGACAAAACTCAGGCGCCCCCCCCCCGCGCGCCACCCCCACCCAACCTTTACCCCGCCCCGCATTCTTAATACACACACACACATTCACTGACAGATACGCATACACTAGCTAACAGAAACACACACTCACTAACACACACTCACACTCAGTAACAGACAAACACACTCACTAACACACACACTAACAGACACACACTCACTAGCAGACACAAACTAGCAGACACACACACTCACTAACATACACACACACTCACAGGCAAACACACACACTAACAGACACACACAGTCAGACACACACACACTCACTAACAGACACACACACTAACAGACACACACACTAACAGACACAGACACACACTAACGGACACACACACACTCACACTCACTAACAGACACACACTCACACTCACTAACAGACACACTCACTAACAGACACACTTACACTCACTAACAGACACACACTCACACTCACTAACAGGCACACACTCACACTCACTCACTAACAGACACACACACTCACACACTAACAGACACACACACTCACACACTAACAGACACACACACTCACACTCACTAACAGACACACACTTACACTCACACACTAACAGACACACACACTCACACACTAACAGACACACACACTCACACTCACTAACAGACACACACACACTCACACTCACTAACAGACACACACGCACTCACACTCACTAACAGACACATACACACTCACACTCACTAACAGACACATACACACTCACACTAACAGACACATACACACTCACACTCACACTAACAGACACACACACTCACACTAACAGACACTCACACTCACTAACAGACACACACTCACACTCACTAACAGACACAGACACACACTAACGGACACACACACAATCACACTCACTAACAGACACACACTCACACTCACACTCACTAACAGACACACACTCACACTCACTAACAGACACACTCACACTCACTAACAGACACACTCACACTCACTAACACACACACACACACACACTAACAGACACACACACACACACTAACAGACACACAGACACACACACTCACAGACACACACACACTCACTGACACACACACACTCACACTAACAGACACACACACTCACACTAACAGACACACACACACTCACACTAACATACACATACACACTCACACTAACAGACACACACACACTCACACTAACAGACACACTCACACTAACAGACACACACACTCACACTCACTAACAGACACATACACACTCACACTCACACTAACAGACACACACACACTCACTCTAACAGACACACTCACACTCACTCACATTTACACTTTTTTATTTTTTTTATTTACCCCCCCCCAGCCTCCTTACCTTTGGTAATGCTGGGGGGGGGGTTCCCTCTCTCCCTGGTGGTCCAGTGGCTGCTGGGCGGCGCTGGCGGGCGGCGCTGGCGGGCGGCTGGCGAGGGAGCACTTCCTCTGAGCTGTCTGCTCAGCTCCCTCGCGCGCTGCACAGTGAGGCTGGGAGGCGGAGCCGGAAATGACGTCATATTCCGGCTCCCAGCCTCACTGTGTGGCGCGCGAGGGAGCTGAGCAGACAGCTCAGAGGAAGTGCTCCCTCGCCAGCCGCCCGCCAGCGCCGCCCAACCGCCCAGCAGGTCTTGTTAGCCGCGAGGCTAACAAGACATTTGCCTTGGGCATTTGGGGGCGGCTTTTTTTGCCACCCCCTGGAAAATGCCGCCCAAGGCAAATGCCTTGTTTGCCTCGCGGCTAATACGCCCCTGGTGCTGTGTGTGTTTGGGTGCTGTGTGTGTTTGGGTGCTGTGTGTGTCTGAGGGTGCTGTGTGTGTCTGAGGGTGCTGTGTGTGTCTGGGTGCTGTGTGTGTCTGAGGGTGCTGTGTGTGTCTGGGTGCTGTGTGTGTCTGGGGGTGCTGTGTGTGTCTGAGGGTGCTGTGTGTGTTTGGGTGCTGTGTGTGTCTGAGGGTGCTGTGTGTGTCTGGGTGCTGTGTGTGTCTGAGGGTGCTGTGTGTGTCTGGGTGCTGTGTGTGTCTGGGTGGTGTGTGTGTCTGAGGGAACTGTGTGTGTGTCTGAGGGTGCTGTGTGTGTCTGGGTGCTGTGTGTGTTTGGGTGCTGTGTGTCTGAGGGTGCTGTGTGTGTGTCTGTATATATGAATGAATGTATATTTTATTTAAATTGAAATGTATTTTTTTATTAATAAAAAAAAAAAAGTTATATCCCCCTCCTCCCTTCTTACCTTTTAGCCTGGAAGGAGGGGGGGATCCGTTCTGCCTGGGGGGAGGAGGGGATCCGTTCTGACTGGGGGGTGGGGGGGTTCCGTACTGCCATCCTTCCCTGGTGGTCCAGTGGTGAGAGTGAACTCTAGCCCCTGCAGGCTAGAGTTCACTCTCGTGAGATCTGAGCGTTGCCGCGGTAACCGCGGTAATGCTCAGACCTCGCAAGAGGACCCGGCGGAGCTGCTGGATAGAGCTCCGCCGGTCCTCTCTCCTGCTTCCCTCACTCCCTCTCCTGCCAGTGGCCGCCTGTAACTGCCTGTGGGCCGGTGAGGGAGATCTTTGATCTCCCCACCGGCCCATGGAGGCACACAGCAGGGCCGGGGCTCGGGTAGCGCTGGCCCTGCAGGGGCTGGCAGGGGAGATCCTGTGATCTCCTCTGCCGGCTTCGGCCCCACGGCCATCGTGGCCCACCGGGCATTTGCCCGGTATGCCTGATGGCCAGTCCAGGCCTGCTTATCTGTTCTCCAGCTGCTGCATATACATTTAGGAAAATCATTATTTTTTGGTTTATGCTACATATAAGGTGTTGAGGTCATAGTACACTGCTGGGAAAAGCGTTCCATGCACCTCACTTTTGGACCGAACGTCCGGGGAGAGCCTTTCAGTGATACACAGACAACTTGTTTCAATTTGGGCTACTACTAGTGTATTAATGGTCAGACAAACATATTTATAGACAGAAGTTAAAGCAAAAGTAACATGACAAGATCACATCAGCTAAACACGATATTGCTTATTCAGCAACCAACAACATGTATTTCTGTAACCAGAGGTTAAAAGGTTATTTATTTGATGATCTGCAACAGGTTTTACTTTTAAGCTGACATTTAACAATTGTTATTTCTTGTAATAAAGTCTTGTCCATTTACAGTAGTCACGTACTTAATTTTTAACCCTTTTATAAGGAGATTATATTTTGCATCTACATAATTTTCTTGATATCATATTTCCACTGTTAGTGTGTTGGCTGCTAAAATTGAGACTCCTCTTTTTTTTCCATTTATTCTTGAAGGATTTGTTAAAACCGTGTATCCCATAGAAGAAAAATTCTCAAGGTTTACAAAATTATTATATTTCCAAGATATTAAACCTTAAGGGGACAGATATCAGCCAAAACAAAGTCTATATAAGGGGGGGTATTTTAAATATATATATATCTTGATCTATTCATATATCCTCCTTTAGTGTATATATCTATTATCCATTTCTAAAAATATGTGCCCCCTTTCCTCTTTCCCTTTCCTTTTTATTTAATTTGTTTATCACCTGTCTTCTCATTTTTTTCTCTTTTTTCCTGCCCCTCTGTTTCCCTCTCTTCTCCTTCCATTTTCTCTTCTTTCATTTTGTTTTGTGATTTATCCAGTGTATGTGTACTATCGTGAAATAACTGCAGACAAATGTTAGTTTAGAATACATAATAATACAGAAAAATACAGAAGAATTATCCCAGTGACTAAACTCATGGAATGAATTAATTTATGTGTTTAATTTTCCCTCCTCTTATTCTTTATGTGTTAATCATCTATTTCCATTTTCTAGTTATTTTCAACTTATTGCCTTATAACCGTGCATAGTGTTTATGATCTTAGATAAATATTTCTTTAATATTGTTAGATATACACACTATTATTCGTTGCTATAATTAGTTTATACCTTAAGGAAGATCATTGCCCTCCAAGATTTCCCCCCAAAATTAATCTATAATTGATATACATATCTCCCCTCCCCATTATCATTTAATAAGTAGCCCTTGTCTCTGTGTGTCATTTTTGTTTCTCCAGCCATTCTTTAGTGTTTCTTGTTTGTTTTTTTCCGGGCAATTCGGACATTCGTGCCAAAGTGCGGAATTTCAGAAGTGTTGAATTTTGGAAGTGCCGAACCAAACTGAATTGCCGAATTTCGGAAGAGCCAAAGTGCTTCGGATTTCTGAAAAGTGGCAAAACAAGAGAGGAAGGGAAAATTACATGAATGATTACAGGAATCTTGACAAATAAGCAAATTCCTGGCACTGGGAGCCCTATAGATGTGTAAGTGGTTGCGATGTATAGCGGTAGGGTTAGGGAGCCCTACAGATGTTCCGAATTCCGAAGTTCTGAATTGACGAATTGCTGAAATCCCGAATTGAGAAAGTTCAGAATTTCGGAAGTGCCAAACCAAACTGAATTGCCAAATTGGCAAAAAGTTTTTACTTACCTGAATTTCCGAACCAAACCAAATTGTTTGTCCATGCACATACCTAGTTAACAAATTTAAATCGCTGTAAATTGGAAAATATCTTTTCAGAGTGGATATGATAGCATTATACAAATATAAACAAACAGCGTACACAGGATTACCTTATATGGACAGGCAACATGGCCCTTGAGGAGAATGGAATGTGGTTTCAGTTCTTGCACATGCTCAGTACATTGATGACTGTATCTTAGCTACATGTAACTAACTAACAGATACAACAGAAACTTGTACTTTTATATGCCACATGGAGATTTTAGGCCTACAAAATTTTGGGCCTAGCTGAAATCCCATCACATTCCCCCCCTTTGATGCTTCTGATACAAAATACTCCAGATGCATCACTTACCATGCTTTGCCAATACCACTCAGGTAATTACAAAACAGGAAAGACCATGTAAGCATTCTAGCTGAATCTTATGAATTCTCAGAACTCATCGACCTGATTACAAATTATTTCTCTTTGGGGCTAGAGGTTCATATCTCCAGATGGCCATTACATGAGCGGCTGTCTTCCTTTCTATGGTGCTCTCAATAACACTACGTATGGACCGAATTATTAATGGAATCAAGCAGGGTAGTAAGAGGCATAAGATAATAAATACCACTCCTCCTACCAGTGCCTTTATCCCTCCAAACTGTTCATACCAACTTCCAAACCAACTCTCTGGATTATACCCGTTTCCAGATCTGGGTAGGTTTAATTTAACCATGTGGCTGGTAAGGTCAACCACAGCTTGCCCATCATCTATATGCAGACAGCAATTACTAAGATTAAACTTTCCGCACACACCTCCTTCTACTGCTAATAAATAGTCAAGAGCCAGCCTATTTTGTTAAGTGGCTGATCTCATACGGGTATTCTGTTTTGCCTGGAGGTTAAGTACTTCAGCTGTCTCATTGGTTATAATCTCAACCACAGCCTGTAATCCTCTGATGCGATTGAGCATGTATATGGGGGTTCGGTAATAAGTACCATCTTCAGCCCAGGTAACAGTTCTATAGCAATTAATAATTCGCTGGGGTGGCCATTAATCATCTTCCCAATTACCCATATTTAATGATACTTGCTTCTTCCTATGATTTACATTATAGACGTTAACTCCCAAGGTCTCAACTGTTTGGATTGGTAACAAGAAGGATGGTTTGAGCATACCGAACACACATGCCCCACCCAATCTTGTGGTAATTCTGAATATGCCTTCTTACCACAGATCCAGTATACATTTTCTGGGGGCTCTCCAGTTACATGTAACCGATAGATCAAACCATACTGCTCTTTAATTGGTGTAATTAACAAAAGGGTTCTGAGACATTTAAAGCTGACCACCAGGTAGTTTTTATGGCTACTAGAATATGCTTTCTGCCCTAGACAAGTCAACTCACCTACAGGTGAGTTATACATTGGGCCTGCCCTAGCTAAGTATACATGACCTATTATGGATGTTTTTAATTGCCATTCCGATTTTTCCCGTATGGTTGCTTGATTACTGGAGTGGGAAGGCATCTGTTGCTCATTTGTCTCAGAATCAGGGTACAATACTTCTCTCGCTTCCCATGGCCATTGGTCTCCCGTATTTGTACCTCCACATACAAAGCAGTTAGTTATATTAAGGCTACTTGCAATACTCTCAGCCAGATCGATGAACAGGTTCTTAACAGTGTGGGGAACTTTATCTTCAACACTCATCTCCTCATAAAAGGAATGAAATACCTGATGAGTTTGGGCATTCAGGGTCTCGGTTTCAAGGCCTATATATAGGATGAAATGCCGCCACAGTTGTTCTTTTCCTCGAATATGAAGTCAGCTAACGAATACTCCTAAGCGCCGAAAAGGAATCATACGAAATATCCTCCCAAGCACGAGACGAGGCTCTCTGTTGAGGGTCAAATAGGATCTGTTTTATGGTGGCCACATATCGACCTTTTATGCAGGTCTTCCAGCAAGGGACACTCCCATAGGGACCTTGTGGAAGACTGAGACATTTTTACAACATCCAATCATATTCAATGACAATGTGAAAACACTCCCACATAAGCAGTGCAACTCCTTCTCTCTATCCTGCAGATAATTGGGGTAAGTGTCTGAAGTAACTCAATTACCTCCAGGTATAGAGAATATTCCAACTTTACAATAACAGTAAAAACACATAAAAATATATAATTCTTATTTTATCGAACGGAACCCCCACGTTTGACATATCCCCAGATAGCTCAGATCCTATGTATACAGTCAAATCGCCATGGAGTTAAAGTATTCATCGGGTGTTCATATGAGCGTCAACCACCCAGCCGACCGTTCCGGAGTTGGAAGTGGCTGCGGTTAACCACAGTGTTAACAAGGTCAAAAAGGTTAACAAGCAGCACACTTCCCTGCTGTGTGGCCTGCCATTCGGTAGTTAGTTCGTCTTTTAGGGAATGCAATCAGGGAAACACACGAACAACCGGGGACTGGCGAACAAACAGACGAAACAGTCTCAAATAATAACCCAGAGGCAGAGAGATCTGCCACATGGCTCCCTCTTTGTGGGACACTCTTGCAGACCCGGCTTGATCCTTCTCGGGTCAACTTGGGGATGCCCGGAACTAAGTGGCTGGAGAGACGTCTGTTTGCATGGACAACCCATTGGCACCCATTGGCATTGCCATTCTGCTTACTGGGTCTGTAGCTGATGGTGAAGTTATAAGGCTGCAGGGCTAGGGTCCACCGTAATAACCTGCCATTGTCTTCTGCGACCCGGTTAAGCCATACCAATGGTTTGTGGTCGGTGACCAGTGAAAACTCCTGTCTATAGAGATATGGGGTCAGTTTCTTAAGTGCCCAGACCAGGGCCAAACATTCTTTCTACACTGCCACAAAACTAATTTCTCTGGGTAGTAATTTTCTTCTGAGATATGCAACAGGGTGCTCTCCTCTGTCCTGTGTCTGTGTGGACACGGAAATGTTTGTTAGGTGCTGGTGCAGCCAAGACAGGGAGATTAACAAGTGCTTGCTTGAGGGCTTGAAATGTGGCTTCACAAGCTGGAGACCACAGGACCTGCCTAGGTAGATTCTTCTTGGTCAGGTCAGTCAAGGGCTTGGCTATAGTACTATTGTGGCGAAAATAACCTCGCCACTGGGTTTTGGATGGGCCTGTTTGCCAGCCTTTTGCCCCAGGATTATGGCTCATGCATTAAAACTTTGTTTTCCCCCTGTAAAAGGGCTTGTTGGTGTCTTTTTACCATTTGGTTTGTCAGGATATTTATATCGGCAGACATTTTGTGCTATGATAGAAATTAAAAGTGTATATTGCCAGAGTCACTCAGAACAGAGCAGACTCCATTTTGGATTTTCAGGCTAACAAAGATACATGAAATTTCTATCCTTTCTGTAACACTAACCACTTAACCGGAGTTAAGGAATGTATTATATAAACAAGCCAAGTGATACAATGTGGCAGGGGGATGGATGCTATGTCTAGATGTTAATGGAATAGTAATAAGTCTAAACCCAGACATTAGTGACAGAGAAGATTAAATAATTTAATTTTACTTTCTAAATTAACAAGATCCCATTGTAAGTTAGGGGTCAATTTTAGTTTACAACTGTCATTTTAGAAATTACAGCAGGAATTGTTGACGCACTGTCTGGAGAAAACCCAAAGATACGCTTTGAACTGACAAGTAGACTTAAGTTATGGCAGCCATATAGATAAGCCAAATTACGTCAAAATCGTCATCAGGAAAAGTTAACTGTTTCCTGGATAGGAAAGTTTAGTGAGGCGATACTGCCCTCTATATGGACCAAATACTTAAATTGCTATATGCAGGGTGAACCCACCTTCAATTTTCCTATTGGTTTATCAAGTAATGACAAACAGAAAGTCTGGCCCTTTAAAAATCAGGATCATAGGCTAAGTGAAAAAGAAGCAAGTGGGTCAGAGGAAGCAAAAGAGTCAGTCGGAGTTGAAAGAGAAAGTTGGGCTTCCAGATTCGGACATGCTGAGAGGCCTATGACAGACATTCACTCTGAGGCTAACACTCAAGCAACACTCGCATACTTTCATGCAATCACTCATACAACCAATCCTGGGACTACCTACTCATCTGATGAGAACATCTACTTAACTGGTAATTATGCTGGTTTTATTTAATTAATTAATCTAAATTAATTAAAACTTTTCTAATAGCATGATATATGACTGGATAAATCACGGTCAGATTTCGATATTTAGAAATCTTAGTAAACTAAAGAATATATAGTTATAAACATTCCATTCTGCAGGTGGAATTAAGAATAATTATATATATTAATGTGATTTATTACATGTTAGCATACCGTTATTTTTATCCAGGTGTATTGATTTGCTCTAAGATAAGATAAGATATCTTTTTAGGCAAATAAAAATTCGGCTTATAGAATCTGGTAGAATTTTCTTATTGGATGGTTCCAGGAAATGATTAATGAGTGGGTTTAAATGTTATTTTAATTAAAATTACATGAGAATAGGTATTATATGCATAGGAGGATCTAACCAGCGTTGAAAGGGTTATTAGTTAACGGCTAGAAAGACATACTTGAACTGATCAAGTGAGAAAGGGCGCCCCCTAGTGCATAACTATATACATATGTACAATGAAGTTATAAAACATAACCTTTAATAGTGCTGTGATAAAAAAACTCCAATAGGGAGTAAGAACAGGAAAACAAAAGTAAACTTAAAATGGGGGGGACAAACGTCCAGATGGGGATGGATAAACTAAAGGTTTCACCTAAAGGATATATAAAGCTGGATAGAGCTATAAATCCCCCCAACCAGTACAGTGCGTCTCATCTGAGCAATCCCAGCTGGAATTGCAAAAAAATAAATAAATGAAAATCGATATCAAATTAAAGTAGCCATTCCTGTAGACGCTACACATAAAACCTGCTAATATAGAGAGTGCTTGCTTGTGGCAAGAATAGTACACACTTGTAACAGGAGGTAACGATAGGAAGGCTTTCACAGAGCCAGCAGCTAGTATATACACGGATACATAGTGGCAGATTGCATAGTATCCATAGTAATGCTGTCACCAGGGGACGGACAAACAGTGAGAGGGAGAAAAGGTGAGTATATAGAAGGTCTAGTTGACAGCCCTTAGCAAAAGGCTGACTAGCAAAATAGATTGCACAATCTGACCAACGATTGAAACCCCCGTAGTCCCCTCTGCCCCCACTGCCCCCGTTCCCCTGCTAAGCTGTACAGGATCCTACTGATGCTAAACTAGCTTGCTGAAAAATCGAGACTCTAAACTGGTCGGTGTCTGGACAGAACTTGTCCCCCTTTTCTGCTACCTAACACGTGTTTCGGCGCTACAAAACGCGCCTTCGTCTGAGGCTTAAACAGTGAGTCACAGCATCGCGGGCTCCTTAAGTAGCCCCTTCTGTTTAGTTCATGCTGGGAGTGTGTATACCGCGATCACGCCGGGATTGGCTGATCGCGGATGAGGCCCCGCCCCTACTGACAACTCCTCCTCCTATTGGTGTACGTCTGGTGGATCGGCTGCAGTGTGTCCGTTAACCATGTGTGTGCCGGTGTCGCACAACTATGGAAAAGGAGATGAGACACTTCACATTGTATCCACGCATAGAGACTCCAGCTACTTAGTGGTTGTAAAATAGCAAACAACCCCCGAGAAATGACATAACAGTCTCGGTAAAGTCCCCCATATTCAGGGGCTTTACTCAATCTGAGTCATGACACGGGCATGGATCTTTACATATTACGGCTATAGGTTATATCAATGGAAATAACACCATAATATCGATATTAGAATAGTCCCAAATTCGAGGAACTGTAAATATAAGCCATTGGATGGATATGATTCCTTGTAATGTGGCTCCACCTGCGTAATTGAGGTACGAAATAACCAACGATGCTTAGACTGAGATTAAGTGAACAAAATAAAGTATGTACAGACTAGGTAAATGATATATACATATGTACTAAAAAATGAAGAATATATATGGTTTCCCTGTGTTATTATTGATCGATGAAGGGGGTAAAAGTGAACCCTTCATTTAATCCATTGGGGGCCAATGATTTGAATCTAAAGATCCAGTAGCACTCTCTTTTTAGGAGAGTGTGATCCAAGTCACCACCTCTGCGACCAATGGTCACTTTTTCAATCCCAGCGAACCTGACCCCTCCTGGATCTCCACAGTGTTGGTCTCTTATATGTCTTGCTATAGGGGTGTCCCTTTGGTTTCTAGCTGAGTGTACATGCTCCATGATACGTCTTTTAAGGGGCCGAATCGTTTTGCCCACGTATCTGAGGCCACATGTACACACTAGAAGGTAGACCACCCCCTTGGTGCTGCAGTTGAAAAACTGTTTGACATCGCAGACCACCCTGTCACTAGAGTCCGTGAGGTGCTTAGAATCCTTTAGTATGTACCTGCATGCCACGCACCTGCCACATTTGTACGTGCCTTGTACAGATAGCCAACTCTGGCCAGGTTTTGTGGTGGAGAAGTGACTTGGTACTAGTGATTCTTTTAAATTTTTACCTCTACGGGCTGTGAGGGACACATATGGGGTTACAGTCCCTTTAAGGTGGGGGTCCTGAGAAAGGAGTGGCCAAAACCTACTCATTATCCTTTTTGCTTGGTCCCATCCTGAGTCATAGTTCACTATGCATCTAGTAGGGGCTTGTTCATTGGGAATAGGTTTATCTCTGAGGAGTTCCGTTCTATCGCTGTATAGCGCTCTTTGGTATGCTTGTTTTAGACAGCGATTAGGGTATCCTCTCTCTTTAAACCTAATTCTCAGTGACTTGGCTTGGATAATAAAGTCATCTTCACTTGAGCAGTTCCTCCTCAAGCGGAGGTACTGGCCAATGGGGATGCCCCTTTTTAATGCAGTCGGGTGGTGACTTTCCCACCTCAGCATGGTGTTAGTTGAGGTGGGTTTTCTGAACAGAGTTGACTCAAAGGTTTGTTTGTGGGAGGTGCTAAAGGTACAGTCAAGGAAGTTGATGGACGAGCCGCCTATTTCCATCGTGAACTTTAAATTAAGATCGTTGGAGTTCAGGCTCTCCACAAAGGACGTAAAATCTTCCTTTGTGCCTGTCCATACCACCAAGATGTCATCTATAAACCTCTTCCACAGGAATATGTGGTTGGTGTACTTGCTGTTACTGCTAGTGAATACCACATGTTCCTCCCACCATCCCAGGTGCAGGTTGGCGTATGATGGGGCACAAGATGTACCCATAGCTGTGCCCTGCACCTGGTGGTAGTATTGACCATCGAATAAAAATAAATTGTGGGTTAGGACAAATTGTAACAGGTCCAGTACAAACGAGGTGTGACATTGGTGGGCAGATCCTCGTGTTTCCAGGTAATCTTTGATGTGTCTCAGCCCAAGAGAATGTGGAATTGACGAGTATAGTGCCTCCACATCGAGGCTACACAAGATGGCCTCTTTAGGTAGATTGGTGGAGGCTAGACACTTCAAGGTGTCCTTCGTATCCCTTAAGTAGGAGGGTAATCTTTCTACAAATGGGCGAAGGATCTTATCTAAATAGATACTCGCTTTACAGGTTAGATTATTCGAACCGGACACAATGGGTCTGGCTGTTAAGGTCTTATACTGTTTATGAACCTTTGGTAAGCAGTAGAATGTAGACACAGTCGGGCTTTTTGTATAAATGAATGTATATTCATCTTTGCCCAAGACCTTGTTATCAAATGCTTCATCCAAAAGGTTCTTTAAGGTCAACAAGAATTTGACTGAGGGGTCTGTACTCAATAGTTTATACGTGGTGTTATCTTTCAGTATATTGAGGGTTAATTGTATATATTGTGCCTTATTCAGAACCACAATATTGCCCCCCTTGTCTGCTGGCTTAATGATGATGTCATCATCACTCTGTAAGTCACATAGAGCCTGCCATTCTTTTCTGGAGAGGTTGCTATGTGGTCGGGGTTGGAGGGAATCCAACTTTAGCTCATTTATCAGGTTGCAGGTTTATTTTACGAACATATCAATGTTCTTAAAATCCTTTATGTTCGGCGTGAACTTGCTTTTATGTCGTAGATCAGTGTATGGCAAGAGGGATGAGTCATCGTTCTCCTCCAGTAGGGATACCAGTTCACTAAGGCATTGGTATTCCCTTACACTGAAACCCAAATCTTTGGCTCGTTTTTCCTTCTCTATAAGAAAGAATTTATGTAGGGCCAACCTCCTCCCAAATAGATGGATGTCTTTAATCCATTCAAACTTATTGAATGGAGGAACAGGGACAAAGGATAGCCCTTTTGCCAGGACCTTATTCTGGGATTCAGTGAGTGCCTTATTGGAGAGATTGATGACTTTATTGCTGTTGTTCAATACCGTTTGCGCGCCCTCCCCCTGTATCTTGTTTGTCTGTACTGTGGTTGTGTTTCCCCCTCTCGGGGGGTTTGGCCTAAAAAAGCCACCCCTTTCTTTAGGATACCTTTGGTTTGGGTGGCACTAGAAGGTATTGAACCTGTACTTGACCCTTCAGTATCTGTGTCAGAAGTCTCATACTCTGACGTTGAGTATTGGTCTGAGTCAGTACGCGTACTTCTCCTGCTGAACCTTCTATACACCCGTCCACTTTTATAGTCTGAATTATCTCTTATAAACTTTTTATGTTTTCGATTTTTAATAGTATCTTGGTATTTATTCAAGTTTTGCTGGAGCCTAAGTTCTTGGGAGTCAAAGGTTGGGTCGTCTTTGTTATTCTGTACAGCCTCAACTGCTTCTTTGACATTAGCATTGATTTGTTCCTACCTTTGGCTCTCAAACCTGCAGATGATGTCCATGAAGGTACGTGAGCATAGATTAGCTGCCTCCTCCCATTCTTTAAGGAGGGCCGTATCCTCCATCTGCATATTAGGCATTACTTGTATTCTGAGACCCCTAGGGATCATCGACTTATTAAGATAATTCTGGATGGATGAGATTTCCCAGCCCAGTCTAATCTGTTGTTTACATGCATTTGATATGACTCTAAACTTTGAGTCAATACTAGTGTCATGAGAAAGGAAAACACTCTCCTTGTCGGTGAACACCTTTTTGGCGTCCACACACCACTGGTTTGGATCTTTTAGTTGGTTCAGAAAATTGGCCATGATAGTTAAGGAAATAACACACTCGGGAATAAATTATAGATTATGCGGAACACACTGAGGTATTGAAACCTTGTAAGTAAATAAGTAGAGTAGTTGAGTACCCCAAGGGGGGGTGCAACTGGGTGTGTGTTGAGGGGCGACCAAAAAAACAGGGGATAACCCTCACATACATGTGTTAGTAGAAAGACATACTTGAACTGGTCAAGTGAGAAAGGGCGCCCCCTAGTGCATAACTATATACATATGTACAATGAAGTTATAAAACATAACCTTTAATAGTGCTGTGATAAAAAACTCCAATAGGGAGTAAGAACAGGAAAACAAAAGTAAACTTAAAATGGGGGGGACAAACGTCCAGATGGGGATGGATAAACTAAAGGTTTCACCTAAAGGATATATAAAGCTGGATAGAGCTATAAATCCCCCCAACCAGTACAGTGCGTCTCATCTGAGCAATCCCAGCTGGAATTGCAAAAAAATAAATAAATGAAAATCGATATCAAATTAAAGTAGCCATTCCTGTAGACGCTACACATAAAACCTGCTAATATAGAGAGTGCTTGCTTGTGGCAAGAATAGTACACACTTGTAACAGGAGGTAACGATAGGAATGCTTTCACAGAGCCAGCAGCTAGTATATACACGGATACATAGTGGCAGATTGCATAGTATCCATAGTAATGCTGTCACCAGGGGACGGACAAACAGTGAGAGGGAGAAAAGGTGAGTATATAGAAGGTCTAGTTGACAGCCCTTAGCAAAAGGCTGACTAGCAAAATAGATTGCACAATCTGACCAACGATTGAAACCCCCGTAGTCCCCTCTGCCCCCACTGCCCCCGTTCCCCTGCTAAGCTGTACAGGATCCTACTGATGCTAAACTAGCTTGCTGAAAAATCGAGACTCTAAACTGGTCGGTGTCTGGACAGAACTTGTCCCCCTTTTCTGCTACCTAACACGTGTTTCGGCGCTACAAAACGCGCCTTCGTCTGAGGCTTAAACAGTGAGTCACAGCATCGCGGGCTCCTTAAGTAGCCCCTTCTGTTTAGTTCATGCTGGGAGTGTGTATACCGCGATCACGCCGGGATTGGCTGATCGCGGATGAGGCCCCGCCCCTACTGACAACTCCTCCTCCTATTGGTGTACGTCTGGTGGATCGGCTGCAGTGTGTCCGTTAACCATGTGTGTGCCGGTGTCGCACAACTATGGAAAAGGAGATGAGACACTTCACATTGTATCCACGCATAGAGACTCCAGCTACTTAGTGGTTGTAAAATAGCAAACAACCCCCGAGAAATGACATAACAGTCTCGGTAAAGTCCCCCATATTCAGGGGCTTTACTCAATCTGAGTCATGACACGGGCATGGATCTTTACATATTACGGCTATAGGTTATATCAATGGAAATAACACCATAATATTGATATTAGAATAGTCCCAAATTCGAGGAACTGTAAATATAAGCCATTGGATGGATATGATTCCTTGTAATGTGGCTCCACCTGCGTAATTGGGGTACGAAATAACCAACGATGCTTAGACTGAGATTAAGTGAACAAAATAAAGTATGTACAGACTAGGTAAATGATATATACATATGTACTAAAAAATGAAGAATATATATGGTTTCCCTGTGTTATTATTGATCGATGAAGGGGGTAAAAGTGAACCCTTCATTTAATCCATTGGGGGCCAATTGTCAGGATCGGGACAGGGATCCAACACGCAGAGTACAAACAGTAGCCAGATACGTATACCGGACCTTAGAATGGCCGGACTAACGTAAGTAGTACAGTATAGAATTGTCAAAGACAAGCCGAGGTCGAGGGTAACAGAAGACAGGTAAGCGAGAGACAAGCCGAATCAAGGGTAACAGAGATAAGCAGAGTAAGGTAAACAAGCCGGGTCAAAACCAAAAGGGATAATAGAATACACAAGCACTGAGTGACTAGAACAAGCTAGAACCACGACAGGGCAATGAGCTAATGAAAGCAGCTCTGTTAAATACCCTGTTCAGAGCAGTAACCACGCCTCCGAGGCGTCCTGATTGGTCCTGCAGCAATTGACTGACAGGTCGTTCCGGGGGAGTGTCCTGATGACTACTTCCTGCCTAGATGCTGTAAAAGGCAGTCACTCCCTCGCGGCCGGCCTAGCATGACCGGATAGACCGCGGGGAAGGGAGCCATCAGACCGTCTGGATGGAGGAACAGCTAAGTCTCTACCTCTTTCGGAGGTAGAGACCATAGGTACCCTGACACCAATGATTTGAATCTAAAGATCCAGTAGCACTCTCTTTTTAGGAGAGTGTGATCCAAGTCACCACCTCTGCGACCAATGGTCACTTTTTCAATCCCAGCGAACCTGACCCCTCCTGGATCTCCACAGTGTTGGTCTCTTATATGTCTTGCTATAGGGGTGTCCCTTTGGTTTCTAGCTGAGTGTACATGCTCCATGATACGTCTTTTAAGGGGCCGAATCGTTTTGCCCACGTATCTGAGGCCACATGTACACACTAGAAGGTAGACCACCCCCTTGGTGCTGCAGTTGAAAAACTGTTTGACATCGCAGACCACCCTGTCACTAGAGTCCGTGAGGTGCTTAGAATCCTTTAGTATGGACCTGCATGCCACGCACCTGCCACATTTGTACGTGCCTTGTACAGATAGCCAACTCTGGCCAGGTTTTGTGGTGGAGAAGTGACTTGGTACTAGTGAGTCTTTTAAATTTTTACCTCTACGGGCTGTGAGGGACACATATGGGGTTACAGTCCCTTTAAGGTGGGGGTCCTGAGAAAGGAGTGGCCAAAACCTACTCATTATCCTTTTTGCTTGGTCCCATCCTGAGTCATAGTTCACTATGCATCTAGTAGGGGCTTGTTCATTGGGAATAGGTTTATCTCTGAGGAGTTCCGTTCTATCGCTGTATAGCGCTCTTTGGTATGCTTGTTTTAGACAGCGATTAGGGTATCCTCTCTCTTTAAACCTAATTCTCAGTGACTTGGCTTGGATAATAAAGTCATCTTCACTTGAGCAGTTCCTCCTCAAGCGGAGGTACTGGCCAATGGGGATGCCCCTTTTTAATGCAGTCGGGTGGTGACTTTCCCACCTCAGCATGGTGTTAGTTGAGGTGGGTTTTCTGAACAGAGTTGACTCAAAGGTTTGTTTGTGGGAGGTGCTAAAGGTACAGTCAAGGAAGTTGATGGACGAGCCGCCTATTTCCATCGTGAACTTTAAATTAAGATCGTTGGAGTTCAGGCTCTCCACAAAGGACGTAAAATCTTCCTTTGTGCCTGTCCATACCACCAAGATGTCATCTATAAACCTCTTCCACAGGAATATGTGGTTGGTGTACTTGCTGTTACTGCTAGTGAATACCACATGTTCCTCCCACCATCCCAGGTGCAGGTTGGCGTATGATGGGGCACAAGATGTACCCATAGCTGTGCCCTGCACCTGGTGGTAGTATTGACCATCGAATAAAAATAAATTGTGGGTTAGGACAAATTGTAACAGGTCCAGTACAAACGAGGTGTGACATTGGTGAGCAGATCCTCGTGTTTCCAGGTAATCTTTGATGTGTCTCAGCCCAAGAGAATGTGGAATTGACGAGTATTGTGCCTCCACATCGAGGCTACACAAGATGGCCTCTTTAGGTAGATATATTTACAGTTCCTCGAATTTGGGACTATTCTAATATCGATATTATGGTGTTATTTCCATTGATATAACCTATAGCCGTAATATGTAAAGATCCATGCCCGTGTCATGACTCAGATTGAGTAAAGCCCCTGAATATGGGGGACTTTACCGAGACTGTTATGTCATTTCTCGGGGGTTGTTTGCTATTTTACAACCACTAAGTAGCTGGAGTCTCTATGCGTGGATACAATGTGAAGTGTCTCATCTCCTTTTCCATAGTTGTGCGACACCGGCACACACATGGTTAACGGACACACTGCAGCCGATCCACCAGACGTACACCAATAGGAGGAGGAGTTGTCAGTAGGGGCGGGGCCTCATCCGCGATCAGCCAATCCCGGCGTGATCGCGGTATACACACTCCCAGCATGAACTAAACAGAAGGGGCTACTTAAGGAGCCCGCGATGCTGTGACTCACTGTTTAAGCCTCAGACGAAGGCGCGTTTTGTAGCGCCGAAACACGTGTTAGGTAGCAGAAAAGGGGGACAAGTTCTGTCCAGACACCGACCAGTTTAGAGTCTCGATTTTTCAGCAAGCTAGTTTAGCATCAGTAGGATCCTGTACAGCTTAGCAGGGGAATGGGGGCAGTGGGGGCAGAGGGGACTACGGGGGTTTCAATCGTTGGTCAGATTGTGCAATCTATTTTGCTAGTCAGCCTTTTGCTAAGGGCTGTCAACTAGACCTTCTATATACTCACCTTTTCTCCCTCTCACTGTTTGTCCGTCCCCTGGTGACAGCATTACTATGGATACTATGCAATCTGCCACTATGTATCCGTGTATATACTAGCTGCTGGCTCTGTGAAAGCCTTCCTATCGTTACCTCCTGTTACAAGTGTGTACTATTCTTGCCACAAGCAAGCACTCTCTATATTAGCAGGTTTTATGTGTAGCGTCTACAGGAATGGCTACTTTAATTTGATATCGATTTTCATTTATTTATTTTTTTGCAATTCCAGCTGGGATTGCTCAGATGAGACGCACTGTACTGGTTGGGGGGATTTATAGCTCTATCCAGCTTTATATATCCTTTAGGTGAAACCTTTAGTTTATCCATCCCCATCTGGACGTTTGTCCCCCCCATTTTAAGTTTACTTTTGTTTTCCTGTTCTTACTCCCTATTGGAGTTTTTTATCACAGCACTATTAAAGGTTATGTTTTATAACTTCATTGTACGTATGTATATAGTTATGCACTAGGGGGTGCCCTTTCTCACTTGACCAGTTCAAGTATGTCTTTCTACTAACACATGTATGTGAGGGTTATCCCCTGTTTTTTTGGTCGCCCCTCAACACACACCCAGTTGCACCCCCCCTTGGGGTACTCAACTACTCTACTTAGTTAACGGCTAGCCAAAGTTTTATGGCCTTTCTCTGTGCTGCGTGAAAGACTTTCTTTCTCTGTGAAGCCCCTCATAAATCTTGTCTTGACAATTGCTGTGTTAACCATTGGAATGTGTATTGCCACTGTATTGCATATTCATGTTATACTAAATATTCATTGATTATTATCACACATGTTACATATTATTATTATTTAAATTGTATCTATTTTTATAACAAATTGTGATTTTATTTATATGGAATACATTTCACTTACATGATAACGATCTTTGGGATCTAGAGAATTGAAATTGTGGGCAATTCTCAACTGTTTACTAATATCATCCCATAAATAGCCCCATAGGTTCTGTAAATGGAATTTACCGAACAAACTACCGAACAGCCGGACCACATGCAAGTGGAGTGTGCAGCCAATTTACCTCCAAGGCTGGTGGTTAACCGCAAGCTAATAGACGAACGGCTGGGTGGTCGCCGTTTGTATAGTCGAACATGTGGCGGCAGCCATCTTGTTTAGTCGAACGTGGTCAGCTGTGTTTTGCCGTCGAGCTTATGGAACTAAAATCGGACACGCGACGGCATGAACACCGCTGAACCTTACCTTCTTTGGAACTTCGACGCTTCAAAAGTAGTCGAATGGTGTTCAACAATTCGAATGCCACTTTAACATTGGATATTTACACGAATGGCTCCCGTTCGTGCATTTGAACAGTATGTGAACTATGATGAATAGACCGGCCGCACAGCCCAAATCTGTGTAACTGTTTTGGGCATGAAAGCCATGCTTGAGGTCGGTCAAATGTGACTTCCAGCTATCTCCTGCACCCCTAAACCGATTGCTATGATCTTTGAATGTTGTGTTTGAATGTTGTTCCCATAATTATGCCCATTCGGAAAGTGTAAGTTTTATGTGAATTGAATGTATAAATTTGATGTTATGAGAAATGTGTAAAAATGTGGGTTTTCTGCTCGGGGATAATTGAGTTAATACAGTATCTTGCTCAATTATCTCCCAAGCAGAGGAGAGGGTTTGTGTGCAGTATTTGGGAGTGTCTAAATGTACAAGTCTGTCCTGATTGGTTTTTGCAACGTTGTATCCTGTGTTCCACAAGGTCCACGTGAGTGGTAACCTTGTGGGAAAACCTGTATATAAGACACAATAAACCCTCAGACTGCTGAGTTCCTGTTTGACCCTCAACATAGAGCCTCATCTCATGTGTGGGGGGAAAAGGCTGCATCTACACTGGGGATTGCTATATGCTATAATCATTAAGCTCTTTTAAGAGCTTGTTCCTGCTTCGCTCTCTGAAGGAAGAGAGGTTCACCCACTGGAGCCTGGAGCCTCGTCGTAGGTCCGTAGTGGGTAGGAGATGGTGAGACCCCAACTAAGCTGCGGCAGTTTGTGAGGTCTGCAGTGCTTATGGTGTTGAGTGGAGTGCTTGGAGCCCTCGGGATGCACTAGGAGCATCCATCAATGGAGGTACCCAGTCGGGGTGCCAGGTGATCTGTTACAACTATAGTCAGGGACAAATCGTCTATAATACCCTCCAGTCCCTAGTGCGGGGTGTGGGCCAGTTAGCTACCGCCTCCAACTTGGCCGGCTCTGGTCTCTGGTTCCCACACCCTACTCAGTGACCCAAATACTGCACTTCAGCCATACCTAAGGGGCACTTATCCGGTTTCAAGGTCAGGCCTGCGGCCCGAATCTTGTCCAGAACTACCCCTACATGAGCCAGGTGTTCTTCCCAAGACTCACTGTAGATCGCAATGTCATCCAGGTATGCACAAGCAAAATCCTGGAAGCCATCGAGGAGCTTATCCACCATATGTTGGAAGTTAGCCGGGGCATTTTTCATCCTGAATGGCATGACTCTGAACTGGTACAGGCCAAATGGATTAACAAATGCCGACTTGGGTATAGCTTCCTCAGCCAGGGGAATCTGCCAATAGCCTTTACACAGGTCTATGGTAGTTAAATAACATGCCCTGGATCTGCGGTCTAGTAGTTCGTCTACCCTGGGCATCAGGAAGGTGTCAGTGGTGGTCTTCTCATTGAGTCGTCTGTAGTCCACGCAAAACCTGGTGGTTCCATCTTTCTTGGGTACAAGGACTACATGTGAGGCACAGGTGCTGTCTGAGTGCTCAATGACTCCTAACTGAGTCATCTCTTGTATCTCCTTCCGCATTCCTTCCCGGACTGCTTCAGGGATATGGTAGGGCTGCTTATCCAGGGGCCTCTACCTTATGTACGGCCAGGGTAGTGTATCCGGGTTCTTGAGAGAAATTAGCCTGTTTTTCCCACAGAAGCGGTTTGGCTTGTTCGGGTTCCGTAGGGCTTAACCGGTCTCCTAACTTCACTAGGCTAGTGAGATCAGTCTGGGGATCCCTTTCGAATAGGTCGGGGAGGGATAAACTCTCAGAGTCGTCGGTAGCAGGGGCATACACTGCAGTGACATCTTCCTGTCTTTCCTGATATTCCTTCAGCATGTTCACATGAAAGGACCGCTCGATCCTTTCATCTGCACAGCTGGCAATGACATACGTAGTGTCACACCCAGGTCGCCCAACCTACACATGACCAATATGGGCAAATGTTGAAGTCCCTATTTGGACAATCAGGGTCAGTAGATCTTCGACTAGGGCATAGATATTTACCATTAAACCAATAAGTTCGTTCCCACTTAAGATTACCACGTATGTTCCAAGGTTTTCCACTACCAGAAATTGCTTTGCATGCATCGACTAGTAGGATGCCTAAGGAAGAAGACAAAAGTTCTATTTTTATTACTTCGGGACTTCGGAACGTCTCTTGCAGCCGCTTGGTAGATAACTCCCTAATTTCCACGGGCTTAGGGAGTTATCTACCAAAGGGCTGAAATACCTAAATTGGTCTTTCAGCCAAATGTACTAATACTAAGTAAAAAATACTTAGTATTAGTAAATTGTGCCCCTACTTGCTATACCGCGAGTAGTGGCATGTCTATTAAACAGTGAGCAGCCAGTGGCTGCTCACTGTTAAAAAATAAAATGAAAAACTGGGTCCCCCCTCCCGAGCCCCCACCTTTTAAACTAAGGGGGGGGGCTATTGCCCCCCCCGGCCCCTACCCCTGAGTGGCGGGTGGGAGCCCTAAAGTAAAATTATGGGGGGGACCTATTGTCCTCCCCCCGGCCCCCACCCCTGAGCGGTGGGTGGGGGCCCTAAAATACTAATTAGGGGGGGAACTAATTTCCTCCTCCCTGGCCCCCACCCCTGAGCGGTGGGTGGGGGCCCCTAAAATACTAATTAGGGGGGGACCTAATGTCCTCCCCCCTGGCCCTCCCTCCCCCAAAAAACTAACCCCTACCTACCCCCTCACCCTAAAAATAATGAGGGGAGACCATTTAACTAAGTACCTGGAATTTTTTTTTTACCATTTGATGTTTTCTTTCTTCTAAAATCTTCTTTTTTCAGCCCCAAAAAAGGCCAAATCAAAAACCCCACCCTGCAATTAGGCTCAGAGCACTCTGATTGGTGGGTTTAATCCATCCAATCAGAGTGCTCTGACAGGTAAATGAAGAGACTGACAGGTAAGTCTCTACATTTACCTGTCACAGCACTCTGATTGGTTGGTTTGAAATCCACCAATCAGAGTGCTCTGTGTCCTTTTACACAGCGTGGGAAAGTTCTTTGGAATTTTCCCACGCTCTGTAATTTGACTCATAACTCTCTGATTGGTGGATTAAGTAACCAATCAGAGAGTTATGAGTCAAATTACAGAGCCTGTGGCTGCTCACTGTAAAAAAAACCCCGAAAAAACGTCCCCCCTCCCCCTCCTAACCTGAAGGGGGGACCTATTGCCCCCCCCCGGCCCCCACCCCACCTACAATAACCCCCCCTTTAGTTTAAAAGGTGGGGGCTTGGGAGGGGGGACCCAGTTTTTAATATTATTTTTATTTTTATAACAGTGAGCAGCCACTGGCTGCTCACTGTTTAATAGACATGTCCCTACTCGCGGTATAGCGAGTAGGGGCAAAATTTACTAATACTAAGTAATCTTTACTTAGTATTAGTAAATTTGGATGAAAGACCAATTTAGGTCTTTCAGCCTTTTGGTAGATAACTCCCTAATACCGTGGGAATTATTATCTACTTATTGTTATCTACTTATTCATTCCTGTCATTACACTGACTGGCCAAGTAACTTACATTTTATATGAATGTATGTTACTTGATTGTTGTAAGTGTTGCAAATGCTTACAGCTGAATCCTGGCTATGTTTGTATACTTTTTATTTAAAATTGTATACAATATAACATTCTTCTTCTTTCACTGGGTAAGTATATTAGTACTTGGGCAATAACTTTGTCAACTTCGGAACTTCGGCACTTCGACACTTGGGAAATTCGGTAATTTCGGAACTTTGGGACCTTGGTAATTCGGCACTTCGGCAATTCGGCACTTCGGCAATTCGCCCATTCGAAGGTACCCGAATGTCCCGAAATTCGGCCCGAAACAAATTGCACATGTCTAGCTGTACCGGCCTTTGACCCCAAAAGGCAGTCACCAGGTTCCCATTTGCACAATTGCTGCTCAGCATTAACCCTTCTGTGGATTTGGTTGCTGCTCGGCACAACTTTTCCTGTGTGGACAGTAAATGCCATTAACCACATTTTTATAAGCGAATGAATACGTGACATTACCCCCCACCTCAAAAATGCCCACTGGGTGGGCAGAACCAGGCTTGAGAGGAAACTTGGCGTGAAAATAGCAAAACTTGCGGCCAGCATGTATATCAGATGCTGGAACCCAAGAACGATCCGCTGGTCCATAACCTTTCCAATCCACCAAGTACTGTAAAGTGCCCCGAGAAAATATGGAATCAATCAATTATGGAAGAGACTTCATACTCTTCCTGTCCAGAAACAACTAAAGAAGGAGGGGGGCCCTGTAGACAGTATATGTATTGCAAACCAGAGGTTTGAGTAGTGACACATGAAAGGTATTTGGAATATGTAATGAGGCCGGGAGGGCCAGAGAATATGACACAGGGTTAATCCTCCAAAGGATACGAAAGGGGCCCAGGAATCTGGGTGCAAACTTTATACTAGGAACTTTCAATTTGATGTTGCGCGATGATAACCATACCCTGTCACCCACTTTGTAAACGGTGTTGGCACCCCGCCGTTTATCCGCATAGAACTTGAAGCGATCAGCCGCAGTTTTGAGAGTGGAATGAACTTTGGTCCAAGTATCACGGATAGAAGAAAGGTGATCATCCAAACCAGGGATAGTTGTCTCGGAGAAAACAGCCGGCAGGACAGTAGGATGACGACCGTTATTAACAAAGAATGGGCTGTGACCAGAAGAGTCATGGGTAGCATTGTTTCTAGCAAACTCGGCCCAGGGTAGTAATTCGGACCAATTATCTTGAGTGCTAATTACAAAACAACGCAGATATAACTCTAATGACTGGTTAGCCCTCTCAGCCGTGCCATTAGTTTGGGGATGGTAAGCGGAAGAAAAAGACAATTCAATGCCTAACTGTTTACTGAACGCCCTCCAAAACCGAGACACAAACTGAGAGTCCCTATCAGACACAATATTGTGAGGAATGCCATGCAGTCGGACAATCTCACATATAAAGATAAGAACCAGGTCTTGAGAGGATGGCAGTTTATTAAGTGGAATAAAATGAGCCATCTTGGAGAAATGGTCAACCACCATAAGAATGGTGGTATAGCCATTGGAACTTGGAAGTTCAACGATGAAGTTAATTGACAAGTGGGACCATGGAACACTAGGTACAGGAAGTGGTTGCAACAAACCACAAGGAAGTTTATGAGGGACCTTAGAAACAGCACAAACTGAACAAGCCTGAACATAGTCCTTCACATCGTTTTTAAGGGAATCCCACCAAAATTATCTCGTGATCGCAGATATGGATTTATTGATACCTGGGTGTCAAGCAGTCACATTGTCATGAAACACCCTCAGCACATTCTTTCTTTCACCAAATGGAACAAACAATTTGTCCAGTGGTTTATTGCATGGTGCTTGAGACTGAGCCTCCATTATAGCACCAAGCAAGTGAGAAGACACTGAAAGAACAGTAGAAGCGATGATATATTCAGGAGGCACGATAGGGGATGTCTCGTGTTCCTGTAAAGACTCAGTATCAAACTGTCTAGGCAAGGCATCAGCCTTCACATTTTTGGGACCAGGTCTGTAAGTTATAAGGAAGTTAAAGCGAGACAGAAACAAAGACCATCTAGCCTGTCTAGAAGATAGACGTTTAGCATCCCCTATATAAGCCACATTCTTATGGTCTGTAATGATCAAAAGGGGATCCTTGGAACCTTCCAAAAGATGTCGCCACTCTTTAAGTGCTAGGACAATGGCCAATAATTCTCTGTTGCCAATATCATAATTGCGCTCAGCAGGAGCAACTTTCTGGAAAAGTAACCACAAAGATGCAAGGATCCCTTTGAGAAAGAACCACCCCTACACCAGTTTCGGAGGCATCAACTTCCAATATGAAGGGTTTGCTGGTGTCAGGGTGTCTCAGTATGTCGGCAGAAGCAAACCTTTGTTTAAGAAGTTCAAAAGCCTATCTAGCTTCCTTAGACCATACCGTACTACTAGTTCCCTTACGTGTCATATTGGTGATGGGGGCTATTACAGAAGAAAACCCCTTGATAAATCTTCTGTAAAAGTTTGCAAACCCAATAAATCTTTGGATGGCTTTTAGTCCGCTAGGTACTGGCCCCTGTATAACAGCCTCTAGTTTCTTAGGGTCCATCTGAAAACCAGAGTGTCATGCCTTAATTCTGGTATCCTCTTACTTCCGGGTTCCACGGAGCTTAGCCACACCCCCTTATGACACGGTCTCCTTACTTAATGCGACCGCACCAGCTGATAGACGCTGGATTATTGAACTACGTACCGCACTCACGAATCGGCTACAAACTTCTCTGTGAAAGCCATCTGTTACCGGACTGGACTGGAAGACTACACACGTCCCCTGCACCTCTCCTCATCCACGACTAAAGCCTGAACTCTCTACACACATATCATTGGATATAACCGCCTCTGAGGAGAACTAGGGAACCTGTTTTCTCTTTACTGGAAGCTAAGTAACATTAAACCTCTGTGATAAGAGTTACATATCTAAAGCCTTTATTTCCTGTTACCAAAGTCTTATTTTCAATCAACCCAGCTACAGCTATCTTCAACCTATCCACTATTCAAGTTAGCTGCACCTGTCTTGCTTCAGAACAAACTATTGTAATTGCTTATCACCTAACTTGTTAACTCAACAAACAGACTCTAAAGGATTCAGAACCTGCTAATTGCAACCGTTTATTATTTAAAGCTACAGTGCCTGTAATTCTGGACCTAAGCAATCGTTTATTAATTAAAGCTACAGTGCCTGTAATTCTGGACTTAAGAAACCGTTTATTATTTAAAGCTACAGTGCCTGTAATTCTGGACTTAAAGTCACAATATCTTATAATTGTCCTAATAAATATTCAAGCTCTAAGAAATCTGCAGTTGTGTTCCTTCATAACAAATGTTAAACGTGACAGAATAATCCAGCCCTTGTAATGGATCCAGCAGATTTCGATTCTACGATAACTACGCTGAATCAACGAGTCGATACACTAGCCCAAGGTGTGCAAGACCTGCAAGTTACTAATGACAGAATTCTCACTTATGTCAGAGACTTACAAACTCATACTCCTCATACTGTTCTGCACTCAGCTAGCGATCCTGCTGTATGTAACCCTGAAAAGTTCTCTGGAGATCGTTCTAAATATAGGGAGTTCCTTAATTCTTGCAAATTATTAATTGCTTTAAAACCTAGATCTTATCCTACAGAAAGAACTAAAGTTTGTTCGGTTATCTCCTTTCTAAGAGGTGAACCTATGTCATGGGCCCATTCCTTTTTGGAAAACGATGACCCCATCTTAGACTCACTGGATGAATTTTTTGAAGCCATGTCTCTTCTCTATGAAGATCCTAACAAACAAGCTACAGCTGATTTAACAATCAGAACCCTACAGCAAAAACATAGACCCGTTGAAGATTACATTGCTGAATTTAAAAGATGGGCAGTAGAAACGCAATGGAATGACATCACATTGCGCAACCAGTTTCGAATTGGCTTATCTGAAGCTGTAAAAGATGAACTATCCAGAACAGAACTCCCTACTACTTTGAACGCTCTGATTCACCTATCAATCAGCATTGACAGAAGACTTAGAGAAAGAAAGGCCGAAAAAGCCCTCTCAAGTTTAAAAGAAAGAAAACCTTTCACTCCTTCAAGGACTCCTGAAAAACCATCCTTACCAAGCGAACCTATGGAAATAGTGGTAATAAAAAGTCCTCTCACTCCTGAAGAGAAGAACCGAAGACGTCTATTAAACCTCTGCATGTATTGTGCCTCTCAAGATCATTTGGTGATTGCCCTTTGTTGAAACGGACAAAGGGCGGTAGGCAAGTCTATGCCTCTGCTATCCTAAGTGCACTCCCATCTACACCAACCTCTCAATTCACTCCTATAATTCTCATTCTACAGTGGGATAAGGAAAGAATTATGACTGAAGCCATTATCGATTCTGGTGCAAATGGGGTGTTCATCGATTCAACCTTTGTAACAAAGAATAAAATTCCTTGTGTTCGTAAAAACACTTCTGTTCCTGTTAGAGTGATTGACGGCTCCCTTATCTCCTCGGGACCGATTCTTCATGAAACCATTCCTCTAAAAGTAACCACCAATCATATTCATACTGAATATTTAATATTCGATGTTATTCCATCACCCCTCTATCCCGTTATAATAGGGATCAACTGGTTAAGGAACCACAACCCTCAAATTTCTTGGTCGCCCTTCTCTCTCACCTTTAACTCCAATTATTGTAAGGAAACATGCTTACAACAAATTCCAATCTTTCAGATCTCCAAAGAACCAACTATACCTTCTTGTTATTCAGACTTTTCAGACGTATTCAGTAAAAAGGAAGCTGAAACGCTCCCCCCTCATCGTTCCTACGATTGTCCTATAGACCTCATACCTGGTACCCCCGTACCTTTCGGGCACATCTATCCTCTCTCTGAGTCTGAATTACAAATTCTCAAAGAATACCTGGATGAAAACCTACGGAAAGGGTTCATTAGACCCTCCAGTTCACCTGCTGCCTCAAGTATGTTTTTTGTGAGAAATAAGGACCAGACTATACGCCCCATCATTGATTACAGAGCTTTAACCCCTTAAGGACCAAACTTCTGGAATAAAAGGGAATCATGACATGTCACACATGTCATGTGTCCTTAAGGGGTTAAACAAAATAACAATTAAAAATCGTTATCCTCTTCCCCTGATTAATGAACTGGTTGAACGATTAAAAACTGCTACCATCTACACTAAGCTTGACCTTCGCGGGGCATATAACCTCATCAGAGTAATGGCTAACGATGAATGGAAAACTGCTTTCCGAACAAGATATGGCCTCTACGAGTATCTGGTGATGCCTTTTGGCCTCTGCAACGCCCCTGCAACTTTTCAACATTTTATAAATGACATCTTTAGAGATCTATTGGACGTCTGTGTTATCATTTATTTAGATGACATTCTCATATACTCCAACACTCCTGATGAACACAGAAAACATGTCAGATGGGTGTTATCCAGACTCAGAACTCATAAACTATTTGCTAAACCCGAAAAATGTATTTTTCACGTCAATGAAATAACCTTTTTAGGTTACGTTATTTCCCCTCATTCAATAAGCATGGATAATTCAAAAATCGATTGTATTATCAATTGGCCTGTTCCCTCTACAGTAAAAGAATTACAGCGTTTTTTAGGGTTCGCCAACTTCTACAGAAAATGTATTAAAAACTACTCGGAGGTAGCTCACCCACTCAATCAACTTAACAGTAAAAAACATTCCTTCAATTGGAACGAGAAGGCTCAAACTGCCTTCGATGAATTAAAGAGAAAGTTTACAACAGCTCCTGTTCTTCAACTTCCAAATCCCTCATATCTTTATGTCCTTGAAACGGATGCTTCGGAAACTGCAATTGGAGCTGTCCTCTCTCAACATAAAACTCCTCAAGAACCTCTTCATCCAGTCGCCTTCTTCTCACGCTTATTATCTCCTGCCGAAAAGAATTATCCTATAGGGGAAAAAGAATTATTAAGTATCAAAGTAGCTTTAGAAACTTGGAGACACCTTCTTGAGGGTGCTCAAACCCCTTTAATTGTGTATACTGACCATAAAAACCTTGAATATCTTCACTCCAACAAAACTCTTTCTGCTCGACAAGTAAGATGGAATCTCTTCTTTTCCCGGTTCAATTTCCAAATCGTCTTTAGACCTGGGTCTAGGAACAAAAAGGCGGATGCCCTTTCCAGGATCCATAAAGACATTGAATTGGAACCTCCTCCACATACAGTTGTTGGAATCTTATCTTCCCTTATTGACGACATTAAAGACCTCAGTGAAGATGCTCTTGAACTTCCTAAATCAGTTAAATTATCTAAGAAAGACGGTCTCTACTATTTTAATGACCGGATTTACGTACCTCCCTTTTTCAGAACTAAAATACTCTAATTTATTCATGATTCTCCTCTGGCAGGTCATCCAGGTATAAAAAAGACCCTTGAATTGTCTAAGAGATACTATTGGTGGCCTCGCCAAGACAAAACCATTGAATCTTATGTCAAATCTTGTTCTACCTGCCAAAGATCCAAACATGAACATCATCACCCATTCGGTCAATTATTGAATCTACCGATTCCTGAAAGGCCTTGGCAATCCATTTCTATGGACTTCTTGGTGGAACTACCCCCTTCTCAACATCATACCACCATTTTAGTGGTAGTGGACCGCTTCACGAAAATGTCTCATTATATTCCTTTAACCCCTTAAGGACCAAACTTCTGGAATAAAAGGGAATCATGACGTGTCACACACGTCATGTGTCCTTAAGGGGTTAAAGAAGTTACCCTCATCCTCTGAACTCTCAAAAATATTCCTCGACAATATAGTGAAACTTCATGGACTGCCAGACGAAATCATTTCAGACCGAGGAACTCAGTTTACCTCCAAATTTTGGAACGCATTATGTGCTTCTCTTCATATCCAACGTAAACTGTCATCCGCATATCATCCTCAAACTGATGGACAAACTGAAAGAGTCAACCAATGCTTAGAGCAATATCTACGATGTTATTGTTCTCACTTACAAGATGATTGGATAACATGGTTACCCATGGCAGAATTTGCATACAACAACTCTTTTCATACCAGTAGCAAAATGACTCAATTTTTCTCCAATTATGGATTTCATCCCTCCTCATTTCCTGCTCAGACAGTTTCTTCATCTAACCCCTCCGTTTCGAATCAAATCTCTCACATGTCCTCTTTATTCAAGAAATTACATGAAAATCTGGAATTGGCGTCATCCAATCAAAAGAAGTTTTTTGATACAAAAAGACAACCTCCTCCCGCTTATGTAATTGGTGATCTTGTCTGGCTTTCCTCAAAAAACATCTCTACAACCCGTCCATCGAAGAAGTTAAGCTCCCTTTTTCTTGGTCCTTTTCCAATAATATCGATTATCAACCGTAATGTTGTTAAATTGAAGCTTCCACCTACTTTGAGACTCCATCCTGTTTTCCATGTGTCCTTGCTTAAACCTCATCATCCTGACCCTTTCCATAGAGATGTCACTTCTTCTCCTGATCCTGTATTAGTCCAGGGTGAGGAAGAATACGAAATTCAAAAAGTTCTGGATTCAAGGATTCATCGTGGCTCTTTACAATACCTCATTAGATGGAAAGGATATGGAATTGATGAAGATACTTGGGAAAACTCCTCTGTCATTCATGCTGACAGATTAATTTCCGCTTTCCACAAACGCTACCTTTCTAAACCATGTTAATAGCACCCAGAGGTTGCTCTTTACGGAGAGGGTACTGTCATGCCTTAATTCTGGTATCCTCTTACTTCCGGGTTCCACGGAGCTTAGCCACACCCCCTTATGACACGGTCTCCTTACTTAATGCGACCGCACCAGCTGATAGACGCTGGATTATTGAACTACGTACCGCACTCACGAACCGGCTACAAACTTCTCTGTGAAAGCCATCTGTTACCGGACCGGACTGGAAGACTACACACGTCCCCTGCACCTCTCCTCATCCTCGACTAAAGCCTGAACTCTCTACACACATATCATTGGATATAACCGCCTCTGAGGAGAACTAGGGAACCTGTTTTCTCTTTACCGGAAGCTAAGTAACATTAAACCTCTGTGATAAGAGTTACATATCTAAAGCCTTTATTTCCTGTTACCAAAGTCTTATTTTCAATCAACCCAGCTACAGCTATCTTCAACCTATCCACTATTAAAGTTAGCTGCACCTGTCTTGCTTCAGAACAAACTATTGTAATTGCTTATCACCTAACTTGTTAACTCAACAAACAGACTCTAAAGGATTCAGAACCTGCTAATTGCAACCGTTTATTATTTAAAGCTACAGTGCCTGTAATTCTGGACCTAAGCAATCGTTTATTAATTAAAGCTACAGTGCCTGTAATTCTGGACTTAAGAAACCGTTTATTATTTAAAGCTACAGTGCCTGTAATTCTGGACTTAAAGTCACAATATCTTATAATTGTCCTAATAAATATTCAAGCTCTAAGAAATCTGCAGTTGTGTTCCTTCATAACAAATGTTAAACGTGACACAGTGTGGTGGAATCTCGGTAAAAATAAATTTAGTAGGCCGAGATTACCACGTGGCATGTGTACGTGCATATGCTGACGTATCGATCAGTTGGTTGCACGAGGCAAGATACGATCAGTAGTGTACGGAGCATGTGCAAGAATACAGGATGTAGTATTCCCCTCCTCCATTGTGCTGGACAGGCCATGCGGTCAAGCAGGAAGTTAATTCTTATTTGTATTGATTGGTCAAGAGAATGTGCGGGTGGAGCTTAATATGGGAGGAGTTATATGCCTATATAAGGAGCCTGCACTATTGTCCGGGGCTCAGAACTTGTGGTATTTTGGTGACGTTAGTCCCTCTGAGTCCCGATCGGTGATCCAATAAAGAATCTCTTCCTTCCTGAAGAAACCTGTGTCCATCTCTCTGTGCTTCGCTTCCGTCAGTTTCTCCGGTATCATTTGGTGCATTGGCCGGAAAGCTCATCGTTCAACGGTAGCTGAGAGGCAGAGGCGTGAGACGGTCTATCTTTGCCCACGTTCTCTACGGCTGCACCCCTGAACTTCTGCGTGGATCTCCCTTCGTCTCGGCGCCACTGGTCTGTTGTCCAGGAGATCATCGGCCTCTACGTAAGAAGTGCTGGGGTGTCCCCGTCGATGAGTGTGAACTCAGGTTCAGGAACGAGGAGGTAAGACAACTGCTGTTTTAGACGGCAGACCCACTAGGGGTATACCGATTGTGCGGTAGGCCCATAAGGGGTTATTTGTGTATGGAATCTGCCCCCTCTGTCGGAGGGAAGGAGCGAAGGCGCACCGCTCAATCGAACGCTCTTTAGTCAGACCGTTTGATTTGGTTAGTCAGGCGGGGTCCTGTGTAAATAGCCCTAGCCGGACACCGGTGTCTTGTCTAGACTAGCGTTCTAGGGTGTATATTACGTTCGCTAGGTCGGAGGGACCGGGAGACTAAGCGGCGCCTGTGTAAATTCGGTTCGCTAGCTCTCAACCTATCTTGGCTAAGTGGGAAGGCGTGTAAATTTGGAACCCACTAGATTTTTGATAGTAATCGACTAAGAGGCGTCTGTGTAAATTCGGTCCTCTAGCTCGCTATATGTGGTGCTTGGGCAGTGTGGCTAACCAAAACGGGTGTATATAGTTTTAGGTAGTCCATTCAAGGTACTGGCCAATAGTTTAGTTGGGAATTGTAAATGTGATAAAGATTGTTTAGTAAAGTGTATATCTTGTTAGATAGCGCGAGCTCAGCCGTCTAGCGAGAGTGTTAATAGTGTGTTGCTGTATTATAGTGCACGGTACCATAACCCTGTATATTTACTGACACTGTATATAAGTACTAATCATTGTCGTCCATTGCATGTTTAACACCATAACCACTAATAATTGTATTGTGACCTTAACTTGTGCTTTGACCTATGCTAACCGTACTGTAACCGCTATTTGTAAAAGACGATGTTACTGGGGTGTGTTATAGACGGGTAATTCGTATATAGAGAATTATAGCGTGGGTGACTGTATAGTTTCGCCAAAGGGCATAATATTGATTATCTAGTGACTGGTGTAACAGCTGTGTGTGTACGGGAATTCCCTGAGTTTTTATTGTGTTATTGTATACGTTTCACTTGGTAACTGTACCACGTGGTGCTGTTGCCAGAGGAAACGGGTGTGACTGTTGAATAGTACGCGTGCATAGTATTCGTTGTCAGCGACGTTCCATTGATAAGTATGGGCGCGTCGCAGTCAACGATTCCGGATCCCTTAGGTTGTATGGTGAAGAATTTTAAAAAGGGATTCAAAACTTGTGATTTTGGGGTTAAAATGTCTCCTGTACGTTTGGTCACTTTGTGTACTAGGGAGTGGCCTACTTTGGTTGCGGCATGGCCGCCACGTGGCAGTTTGGATCCAACTCTGGTACAGCGCTTACACGTGGCTGTATCGGGTAGGCCTGAACTTTACGGCCAGTTTCCTTATATTGATTCTTGGAGACAGGCCGTAAATGACTCGCCAAAATGGATTCAGACATGCCACGAGGAGCAATGTCGCCTCATGGTGGCTAGAACTTGTTTGTCCACTAGGACTGGTGTTAGGCCCATTTTGGACACGCCCCCTGAGTCCGAGATCCCTTTGCCGCCCCCTTACTTTCCGTTAAGAGGAAGTGACGCAAATGCAGGAAGTCCTGCAACCCTTCCCTCATTGCCCTCATCCACTTCGCTTCCTCCTCCAGTACAGAATCCACCCCCTCTCGTACTAAATCTCCCCTTCCGGAACCAGAGCCAATCCCCATTAGATCCGAATATCCTGATTTGGCGCCACTTCAGACTTCCGGTCAAGCTTCTTCTAGCTCGGCTCGAAGTGTTTTATTTACTACCTTTTCCCAAAACCAAGCTCCCACATCCTCATGCCCTATTTCTCCCCGACTGGAACCTCTAACTGACGTCCCTCTACGTAGCCCCATACAAACCCGACAACTGACCGGTACCCAACAATTAAAACATTATCAGATGCCTCTTCGTCTGAATCCCGGGTCAGCCTATTTCGATGCCGCAGGCCAAATGGCACATGCTGACCCAGTCTTCGTATATGTCCCGTTCACGACAACCGATCTCTTAAATTGGAAGACCCACAATTCCTCGTATACTGAGAAACCACAAGCTATGACTGATCTGTTCACCTCAATAGTACAGACACATAACCCGACATGGGCTGATTGCCAGCAGTTATTAATGACTTTGTTTAACAATGAGGAAAGGACAAGAATTAATCAAGCGGCCATTAAAGCGCTAGAGGATAAAGCCCGTACTTTAAACCAAGCCAATCCATCAGCATGGGCCGCAACACATTATCCCAACACCGATCCCGATTGGAATGTAAATGGTGCTGATATGGTTCAACTCAGAGCCTATAGAGACGCTATAATTGCTGGCATGAAAGCCGGAGGAAAGAAAGCCATTAATATGTCGAAGACAGTTGAGGTGATTCAGAAAAGTGATGAAGCGCCCAGTGTCTTTTATGACCGATTATTGGAGGCATACCGCTTGTATACCCCCTTTAATCCGGAAGACGCAGATAATTCCCAAATGGTGAACTCCGCCTTTGTCAGCCAAGCTTACGGAGATATTAAGCGCAAGCTACAGAAGTTAGAAGGGTTTGCAGGTATGTCTATTACCCAACTAATGGAGGTAGCGAATAAGGTGTATATGAACAGGGAAACAGAAAGTAAGAAAGAGGAAGAGCGCAAGATGCGTAGAAAGGCAGACATGCTAGCGGTAGCGATCGCAGGCGTAGATAGACGGGCCCAGATAGAGGCGATAGTAGATGGAGTAGGGAGCCTTTGAGTAGGAATCAGTGCGCGTATTGCAAGGAAGAAGGGCATTGGAGGAACGAATGTCCACAAAGAGAGCAGTACGAGAGAGACCAACCCAGGGCAGGTTACGGAAACTTTAGAGGCAGAGCGAGAGGTAGAGGAGGCCCCGGAGGGAGTAATGGTAATAGAGGGAGTAATGGGAACAGAGGAAGTGTTAGGGAAGATAGGTATTTCCCAGCAGCGCAAAGATCCCGCGATAGAGAAGGTAGGGACTTTGTAGGATTGGCTGACACGGTCATGGAGGACTATTGATACCGACCGGGCTCCATCCCCCTTGGTCGAGCGGAGCCTATGGTCGATGTATCAATAGGGGGAAAAAGGAGTGCGTTCATGATCGACACTGGTGCTGAACATTCAGTGGTGACTAATCTAGTTGCTCCTCCATCTGGAAGGACTATTACTGTAATAGGAGCAACTGGAAGAAGTGCTGAAAAACCGGTTCTTAAAAGTCGACTCTGTACATTGGGAGGCCACGTAGTAAAACATCAATTCCTTTATATGCCTGAATGTCCAGTCCAATTGCTGGGACGTGATATGCTATCTAAATTACAAGCGCAGATTACGTTCCTACCAAATGGAACAACATCCTTAAAGTTTAATGGACCTTCAGGTATTATGACATTATCCGTACCAAAGGAAGAAGAGTGGCGACTTTAGACAGCGTTGACTAGCCAAAACCCTAGGAGTGATGAGTCCTTATTCAACATACCAGGAGTTTGGGCAGAGAACAACCCACCAGGACTGGCCCGCAATATTCCACCTATTAAAATTGAACTAAAACTTGGGGTTTATCCAGTAAGCCTAAGACAATATCACATCCCGCAGAAGGCTAAGAAGAACATCCAATCTTATCTGGATAAGTTCATACGGTATGGTATCCTAAAATTCTGTACTTCCCCCTGGAACACCCCATTGCTGCCTGTTCAAAAGCCCGGCACAGATGAGTATCGACCTGTGCAGGACTTGAGAGCAGTCAATGATGCGGTTGTTAGTATACATCCAGTTGTACCCAATCCATATAACCTGCTTGCTTTAATTCCGGGCGGGGCTACTTACTTTACAGTCTTAGACCTCAAAGATGCCTTCTTTTGCCTCCGAATTGCCGCAGAAAGTCAATGTATTTTCGCTTTCCAATGGGAGAACGCTGTAACGGGCTCAAAACGCCAAATGACCTGGACAAGACTGCCCCAAGGGTTTAAAAATTCACCTACCCTATTTGGTTCAGCTCTAAGTCAAGATCTACTGGATTTCGAGTCCATCCCAGGAGAGTGTGTATTGTTACAGTATGTAGATGACTTGTTGATAGCAGCAGTTACAAAAGAAATCTGTCAGCAAGCAACGCACGATCTACTACACATTCTCTGGAAGGCAGGATACAAGGTGTCTAGAAAGAAGGCTCAGTTGTGTTTGCCAACTGTCAAATATCTGGGATTCCATATCTC
This sequence comes from Pelobates fuscus, assembly GCF_036172605.1. Taxonomy (NCBI): domain Eukaryota; kingdom Metazoa; phylum Chordata; class Amphibia; order Anura; family Pelobatidae; genus Pelobates; species Pelobates fuscus. Next base: position 266,509,976 of record NC_086318.1, on the reverse strand, counting down.
TGAAGGTCAAAGAATTATGGGGCCAGAGAGAAAAGAAGCTGTGTGCCAAATACCGATACCCAAGAATAGAAGACAAGTGCGAGAATTCTTGGGGGCAGCAGGCTTCTGTAGGATATGGATTCCCAGCTACGCGATACTGGCAAAACCTCTGTATGCAGCTATCAAAGGTACAGAGCACGACCCCTTCTTATGGACTCAAGAACAGCAAACGGCATTTGAAGATGTGAAGAAGGCTTTGATGAGTGCCCCAGCATTAGGTCTACCTGATCACACACGACCATTCTACCTGTATGTACATGAGCAAAGAAGAATGGCTGTGGGAGTATTGACACACTACTTGGGATCATGGCAAAGACCTGTTGCCTATATGTCTAAGCAACTGGATGCAGTGGCCAGCGGACTTCCACCTTGTCTAAGAGCCGTAGCTGCAGCCGCCCTGCTAGTAGCTGAAGCCGATAAACTCACTCTGGGTCAAGAACTTTATGTACGAGTCCCACATGCAGTACAGACGTTGTTGGATTACAAAGGAAACCATTGGTTTGAAACGGACAAAGGGCGGTAGGCAAGTCTATGCCTCTGCTATCCTAAGTGCACTCCCATCTACACCAACCTCTCAATTCACTCCTATAATTCTCATTCTACAGTGGGATAAGGAAAGAATTATGACTGAAGCCATTATCGATTCTGGTGCAAATGGGGTGTTCATCGATTCAACCTTTGTAACAAAGAATAAAATTCCTTGTGTTCGTAAAAACACTTCTGTTCCTGTTAGAGTGATTGACGGCTCCCTTATCTCCTCGGGACCGATTCTTCATGAAACCATTCCTCTAAAAGTAACCACCAATCATATTCATACTGAATATTTAATATTCGATGTTATTCCATCACCCCTCTATCCCGTTATAATAGGGATCAACTGGTTAAGGAACCACAACCCTCAAATTTCTTGGTCGCCCTTCTCTCTCACCTTTAACTCCAATTATTGTAAGGAAACATGCTTACAACAAATTCCAATCTTTCAGATCTCCAAAGAACCAACTATACCTTCTTGTTATTCAGACTTTTCAGACGTATTCAGTAAAAAGGAAGCTGAAACGCTCCCCCCTCATCGTTCCTACGATTGTCCTATAGACCTCATACCTGGTACCCCCGTACCTTTCGGGCACATCTATCCTCTCTCTGAGTCTGAATTACAAATTCTCAAAGAATACCTGGATGAAAACCTACGGAAAGGGTTCATTAGACCCTCCAGTTCACCTGCTGCCTCAAGTATGTTTTTTGTGAGAAATAAGGACCAGACTATACGTCCCATCATTGATTACAGAGCTTTAACCCCTTAAGGACCAAACTTCTGGAATAAAAGGGAATCATGACATGTCACACATGTCATGTGTCCTTAAGGGGTTAAACAAAATAACAATTAAAAATCGTTATCCTCTTCCCCTGATTAATGAACTGGTTGAACGATTAAAAACTGCTACCATCTACACTAAGCTTGACCTTCGCGGGGCATATAACCTCATCAGAGTAATGGCTAACGATGAATGGAAAACTGCTTTCCGAACAAGATATGGCCTCTACGAGTATCTGGTGATGCCTTTTGGCCTCTGCAACGCCCCTGCAACTTTTCAACATTTTATAAATGACATCTTTAGAGATCTATTGGACGTCTGTGTTATCATTTATTTAGATGACATTCTCATATACTCCAACACTCCTGATGAACACAGAAAACATGTCAGATGGGTGTTATCCAGACTCAGAACTCATAAACTATTTGCTAAACCCGAAAAATGTATTTTTCACGTCAATGAAATAACCTTTTTAGGTTACGTTATTTCCCCTCATTCAATAAGCATGGATAATTCAAAAATCGATTGTATTATCAATTGGCCTGTTCCCTCTACAGTAAAAGAATTACAGCGTTTTTTAGGGTTCGCCAACTTCTACAGAAAATGTATTAAAAACTACTCGGAGGTAGCTCACCCACTCAATCAACTTAACAGTAAAAAACATTCCTTCAATTGGAACGAGAAGGCTCAAACTGCCTTCGATGAATTAAAGAGAAAGTTTACAACAGCTCCTGTTCTTCAACTTCCAAATCCCTCATATCTTTATGTCCTTGAAACGGATGCTTCGGAAACTGCAATTGGAGCTGTCCTCTCTCAACATAAAACTCCTCAAGAACCTCTTCATCCAGTCGCCTTCTTCTCACGCTTATTATCTCCTGCCGAAAAGAATTATCCTATAGGGGAAAAAGAATTATTAAGTATCAAAGTAGCTTTAGAAACTTGGAGACACCTTCTTGAGGGTGCTCAAACCCCTTTAATTGTGTATACTGACCATAAAAACCTTGAATATCTTCACTCCAACAAAACTCTTTCTGCTCGACAAGTAAGATGGAATCTCTTCTTTTCCCGGTTCAATTTCCAAATCGTCTTTAGACCTGGGTCTAGGAACAAAAAGGCGGATGCCCTTTCCAGGATCCATAAAGACATTGAATTGGAACCTCCTCCACATACAGTTGTTGGAATCTTATCTTCCCTTATTGACGACATTAAAGACCTCAGTGAAGATGCTCTTGAACTTCCTAAATCAGTTAAATTATCTAAGAAAGACGGTCTCTACTATTTTAATGACCGGATTTACGTACCTCCCTTTTTCAGAACTAAAATACTCTAATTTATTCATGATTCTCCTCTGGCAGGTCATCCAGGTATAAAAAAGACCCTTGAATTGTCTAAGAGATACTATTGGTGGCCTCGCCAAGACAAAACCATTGAATCTTATGTCAAATCTTGTTCTACCTGCCAAAGATCCAAACATGAACATCATCACCCATTCGGTCAATTATTGAATCTACCGATTCCTGAAAGGCCTTGGCAATCCATTTCTATGGACTTCTTGGTGGAACTACCCCCTTCTCAACATCATACCACCATTTTAGTGGTAGTGGACCGCTTCACGAAAATGTCTCATTATATTCCTTTAAAGAAGTTACCCTCATCCTCTGAACTCTCAAAAATATTCCTCGACAATATAGTGAAACTTCATGGACTGCCAGACGAAATCATTTCAGACCGAGGAACTCAGTTTACCTCCAAATTTTGGAACGCATTATGTGCTTCTCTTCATATCCAACGTAAACTGTCATCCGCATATCATCCTCAAACTGATGGACAAACTGAAAGAGTCAACCAATGCTTAGAGCAATATCTACGATGTTATTGTTCTCACTTACAAGATGATTGGATAACATGGTTACCCATGGCAGAATTTGCATACAACAACTCTTTTCATACCAGTAGCAAAATGACTCAATTTTTCTCCAATTATGGATTTCATCCCTCCTCATTTCCTGCTCAGACAGTTTCTTCATCTAACCCCTCCGTTTCGAATCAAATCTCTCACATGTCCTCTTTATTCAAGAAATTACATGAAAATCTGGAATTGGCGTCATCCAATCAAAAGAAGTTTTTTGATACAAAAAGACAACCTCCTCCCGCTTATGTAATTGGTGATCTTGTCTGGCTTTCCTCAAAAAACATCTCTACAACCCGTCCATCGAAGAAGTTAAGCTCCCTTTTTCTTGGTCCTTTTCCAATAATATCGATTATCAACCGTAATGTTGTTAAATTGAAGCTTCCACCTACTTTGAGACTCCATCCTGTTTTCCATGTGTCCTTGCTTAAACCTCATCATCCTGACCCTTTCCATAGAGATGTCACTTCTTCTCCTGATCCTGTATTAGTCCAGGGTGAGGAAGAATACGAAATTCAAAAAGTTCTGGATTCAAGGATTCATCGTGGCTCTTTACAATACCTCATTAGATGGAAAGGATATGGAATTGATGAAGATACTTGGGAAAACTCCTCTGTCATTCATGCTGACAGATTAATTTCCGCTTTCCACAAACGCTACCTTTCTAAACCATGTTAATAGCACCCAGAGGTTGCTCTTTACGGAGAGGGTACTGTCATGCCTTAATTCTGGTATCCTCTTACTTCCGGGTTCCACGGAGCTTAGCCACACCCCCTTATGACACGGTCTCCTTACTTAATGCGACCGCACCAGCTGATAGACGCTGGATTATTGAACTACGTACCGCACTCACGAACCGGCTACAAACTTCTCTGTGAAAGCCATCTGTTACCGGACCGGACTGGAAGACTACACACGTCCCCTGCACCTCTCCTCATCCTCGACTAAAGCCTGAACTCTCTACACACATATCATTGGATATAACCGCCTCTGAGGAGAACTAGGGAACCTGTTTTCTCTTTACCGGAAGCTAAGTAACATTAAACCTCTGTGATAAGAGTTACATATCTAAAGCCTTTATTTCCTGTTACCAAAGTCTTATTTTCAATCAACCCAGCTACAGCTATCTTCAACCTATCCACTATTCAAGTTAGCTGCACCTGTCTTGCTTCAGAACAAACTATTGTAATTGCTTATCACCTAACTTGTTAACTCAACAAACAGACTCTAAAGGATTCAGAACCTGCTAATTGCAACCGTTTATTATTTAAAGCTACAGTGCCTGTAATTCTGGACCTAAGCAATCGTTTATTAATTAAAGCTACAGTGCCTGTAATTCTGGACTTAAGAAACCGTTTATTATTTAAAGCTACAGTGCCTGTAATTCTGGACTTAAAGTCACAATATCTTATAATTGTCCTAATAAATATTCAAGCTCTAAGAAATCTGCAGTTGTGTTCCTTCATAACAAATGTTAAACGTGACACAGTGTGGTGGAATCTCGGTAAAAATAAATTTAGTAGGCCGAGATTACCACGTGGCATGTGTACGTGCATATGCTGACGTATCGATCAGTTGGTTGCACGAGGCAAGATACGATCAGTAGTGTACGGAGCATGTGCAAGAATACAGGATGTAGTATTCCCCTCCTCCATTGTGCTGGACAGGCCATGCGGTCAAGCAGGAAGTTAATTCTTATTTGTATTGATTGGTCAAGAGAATGTGCGGGTGGAGCTTAATATGGGAGGAGTTATATGCCTATATAAGGAGCCTGCACTATTGTCCGGGGCTCAGAACTTGTGGTATTTTGGTGACGTTAGTCCCTCTGAGTCCCGATCGGTGATCCAATAAAGAATCTCTTCCTTCCTGAAGAAACCTGTGTCCATCTCTCTGTGCTTCGCTTCCGTCAGTTTCTCCGGTATCATTTGGTGCATTGGCCGGAAAGCTCATCGTTCAACGGTAGCTGAGAGGCAGAGGCGTGAGACGGTCTATCTTTGCCCACGTTCTCTACGGCTGCACCCCTGAACTTCTGCGTGGATCTCCCTTCGTCTCGGCGCCACTGGTCTGTTGTCCAGGAGATCATCGGCCTCTACGTAAGAAGTGCTGGGGTGTCCCCGTCGATGAGTGTGAACTCAGGTTCAGGAACGAGGAGGTAAGACAACTGCTGTTTTAGACGGCAGACCCACTAGGGGTATACCGATTGTGCGGTAGGCCCATAAGGGGTTATTTGTGTATGGAATCTGCCCCCTCTGTCGGAGGGAAGGAGCGAAGGCGCACCGCTCAATCGAACGCTCTTTAGTCAGACCGTTTGATTTGGTTAGTCAGGCGGGGTCCTGTGTAAATAGCCCTAGCCGGACACCGGTGTCTTGTCTAGACTAGCGTTCTAGGGTGTATATTACGTTCGCTAGGTCGGAGGGACCGGGAGACTAAGCGGCGCCTGTGTAAATTCGGTTCGCTAGCTCTCAACCTATCTTGGCTAAGTGGGAAGGCGTGTAAATTTGGAACCCACTAGATTTTTGATAGTAATCGACTAAGAGGCGTCTGTGTAAATTCGGTCCTCTAGCTCGCTATATGTGGTGCTTGGGCAGTGTGGCTAACCAAAACGGGTGTATATAGTTTTAGGTAGTCCATTCAAGGTACTGGCCAATAGTTTAGTTGGGAATTGTAAATGTGATAAAGATTGTTTAGTAAAGTGTATATCTTGTTAGATAGCGCGAGCTCAGCCGTCTAGCGAGAGTGTTAATAGTGTGTTGCTGTATTATAGTGCACGGTACCATAACCCTGTATATTTACTGACACTGTATATAAGTACTAATCATTGTCGTCCATTGCATGTTTAACACCATAACCACTAATAATTGTATTGTGACCTTAACTTGTGCTTTGACCTATGCTAACCGTACTGTAACCGCTATTTGTAAAAGACGATGTTACTGGGGTGTGTTATAGACGGGTAATTCGTATATAGAGAATTATAGCGTGGGTGACTGTATAGTTTCGCCAAAGGGCATAATATTGATTATCTAGTGACTGGTGTAACAGCTGTGTGTGTACGGGAATTCCCTGAGTTTTTATTGTGTTATTGTATACGTTTCACTTGGTAACTGTACCACGTGGTGCTGTTGCCAGAGGAAACGGGTGTGACTGTTGAATAGTACGCGTGCATAGTATTCGTTGTCAGCGACGTTCCATTGATAAGTATGGGCGCGTCGCAGTCAACGATTCCGGATCCCTTAGGTTGTATGGTGAAGAATTTTAAAAAGGGATTCAAAACTTGTGATTTTGGGGTTAAAATGTCTCCTGTACGTTTGGTCACTTTGTGTACTAGGGAGTGGCCTACTTTGGTTGCGGCATGGCCGCCACGTGGCAGTTTGGATCCAACTCTGGTACAGCGCTTACACGTGGCTGTATCGGGTAGGCCTGAACTTTACGGCCAGTTTCCTTATATTGATTCTTGGAGACAGGCCGTAAATGACTCGCCAAAATGGATTCAGACATGCCACGAGGAGCAATGTCGCCTCATGGTGGCTAGAACTTGTTTGTCCACTAGGACTGGTGTTAGGCCCATTTTGGACACGCCCCCTGAGTCCGAGATCCCTTTGCCGCCCCCTTACTTTCCGTTAAGAGGAAGTGACGCAAATGCAGGAAGTCCTGCAACCCTTCCCTCATTGCCCTCATCCACTTCGCTTCCTCCTCCAGTACAGAATCCACCCCCTCTCGTACTAAATCTCCCCTTCCGGAACCAGAGCCAATCCCCATTAGATCCGAATATCCTGATTTGGCGCCACTTCAGACTTCCGGTCAAGCTTCTTCTAGCTCGGCTCGAAGTGTTTTATTTACTACCTTTTCCCAAAACCAAGCTCCCACATCCTCATGCCCTATTTCTCCCCGACTGGAACCTCTAACTGACGTCCCTCTACGTAGCCCCATACAAACCCGACAACTGACCGGTACCCAACAATTAAAACATTATCAGATGCCTCCTCGTCTGAATCCCGGGTCAGCCTATATCGATGCCGCAGGCCAAATGGCACATGCTGACCCAGTCTTCGTATATGTCCCGTTCACGACAACCGATCTCTTAAATTGGAAGACCCACAATTCCTCGTATACTGAGAAACCACAAGCTATGACTGATCTGTTCACCTCAATAGTACAGACACATAACCCGACATGGGCTGATTGCCAGCAGTTATTAATGACTTTGTTTAACAATGAGGAAAGGACAAGAATTAATCAAGCGGCCATTAAAGCGCTAGAGGATAAAGCCCGTACTTTAAACCAAGCCAATCCATCAGCATGGGCCGCAACACATTATCCCAACACCGATCCCGATTGGAATGTAAATGGTGCTGATATGGTTCAACTCAGAGCCTATAGAGACGCTATAATTGCTGGCATGAAAGCCGGAGGAAAGAAAGCCATTAATATGTCGAAGACAGTTGAGGTGATTCAGAAAAGTGATGAAGCGCCCAGTGTCTTTTATGACCGATTATTGGAGGCATACCGCTTGTATACCCCCTTTAATCCGGAAGACGCAGATAATTCCCAAATGGTGAACTCCGCCTTTGTCAGCCAAGCTTACGGAGATATTAAGCGCAAGCTACAGAAGTTAGAAGGGTTTGCAGGTATGTCTATTACCCAACTAATGGAGGTAGCGAATAAGGTGTATATGAACAGGGAAACAGAAAGTAAGAAAGAGGAAGAGCGCAAGATGCGTAGAAAGGCAGACATGCTAGCGGTAGCGATCGCAGGCGTAGATAGACGGGCCCAGATAGAGGCGATAGTAGATGGAGTAGGGAGCCTTTGAGTAGGAATCAGTGCGCGTATTGCAAGGAAGAAGGGCATTGGAGGAACGAATGTCCACAAAGAGAGCAGTACGAGAGAGACCAACCCAGGGCAGGTTACGGAAACTTTAGAGGCAGAGCGAGAGGTAGAGGAGGCCCCGGAGGGAGTAATGGTAATAGAGGGAGTAATGGGAACAGAGGAAGTGTTAGGGAAGATAGGTATTTCCCAGCAGCGCAAAGATCCCGCGATAGAGAAGGTAGGGACTTTGTAGGATTGGCTGACACGGTCATGGAGGACTATTGATACCGACCGGGCTCCATCCCCCTTGGTCGAGCGGAGCCTATGGTCGATGTATCAATAGGGGGAAAAAGGAGTGCGTTCATGATCGACACTGGTGCTGAACATTCAGTGGTGACTAATCTAGTTGCTCCTCCATCTGGAAGGACTATTACTGTAATAGGAGCAACTGGAAGAAGTGCTGAAAAACCGGTTCTTAAAAGTCGACTCTGTACATTGGGAGGCCACGTAGTAAAACATCAATTCCTTTATATGCCTGAATGTCCAGTCCAATTGCTGGGACGTGATATGCTATCTAAATTACAAGCGCAGATTACGTTCCTACCAAATGGAACAACATCCTTAAAGTTTAATGGACCTTCAGGTATTATGACATTATCCGTACCAAAGGAAGAAGAGTGGCGACTTTAGACAGCGTTGACTAGCCAAAACCCTAGGAGTGATGAGTCCTTATTCAACATACCAGGAGTTTGGGCAGAGAACAACCCACCAGGACTGGCCCGCAATATTCCACCTATTAAAATTGAACTAAAACTTGGGGTTTATCCAGTAAGCCTAAGACAATATCACATCCCGCAGAAGGCTAAGAAGAACATCCAATCTTATCTGGATAAGTTCATACGGTATGGTATCCTAAAATTCTGTACTTCCCCCTGGAACACCCCATTGCTGCCTGTTCAAAAGCCCGGCACAGATGAGTATCGACCTGTGCAGGACTTGAGAGCAGTCAATGATGCGGTTGTTAGTATACATCCAGTTGTACCCAATCCATATAACCTGCTTGCTTTAATTCCGGGCGGGGCTACTTACTTTACAGTCTTAGACCTCAAAGATGCCTTCTTTTGCCTCCGAATTGCCGCAGAAAGTCAATGTATTTTCGCTTTCCAATGGGAGAACGCTGCAACGGGCTCAAAACGCCAAATGACCTGGACAAGACTGCCCCAAGGGTTTAAAAATTCACCTACCCTATTTGGTTCAGCTCTAAGTCAAGATCTACTGGATTTCGAGTCCATCCCAGGAGAGTGTGTATTGTTACAGTATGTAGATGACTTGTTGATAGCAGCAGTTACAAAAGAAATCTGTCAGCAAGCAACGCACGATCTACTACACATTCTCTGGAAGGCAGGATACAAGGTGTCTAGAAAGAAGGCTCAGTTGTGTTTGCCAACTGTCAAATATCTGGGATTCCATATCTCTGAAGGTCAAAGAATTATGGGGCCAGAGAGAAAAGAAGCTGTGTGCCAAATACCGATACCCAAGAATAGAAGACAAGTGCGAGAATTCTTGGGGGCAGCAGGCTTCTGTAGGATATGGATTCCCAGCTACGCGATACTGGCAAAACCTCTGTATGCAGCTATCAAAGGTACAGAGCACGACCCCTTCTTATGGACTCAAGAACAGCAAACGGCATTTGAAGATGTGAAGAAGGCTTTGATGAGTGCCCCAGCATTAGGTCTACCTGATCACACACGACCATTCTACCTGTATGTACATGAGCAAAGAAGAATGGCTGTGGGAGTATTGACACACTACTTGGGATCATGGCAAAGACCTGTTGCCTATATGTCTAAGCAACTGGATGCAGTGGCCAGCGGACTTCCACCTTGTCTAAGAGCCGTAGCTGCAGCCGCCCTGCTAGTAGCTGAAGCCGATAAACTCACTCTGGGTCAAGAACTTTATGTACGAGTCCCACATGCAGTACAGACGTTGTTGGATTACAAAGGAAACCATTGGTTTAGTAACAGCCGTATGACTAAGTATCAAGCAATGTTGTGTGAAAACCCAAGAGTGCATTTAGAGACTGTAAACACCTTAAATCCAGCTACCCTTTTGCCACAACCTACTGAAAGTCAACATGATTGTTTGGAAGTAATGGATGAAGTATTCTCAAGTAGACCAGATCTTTGTGATTTTCCCATCCAGAACCCCGATGTTCAATATTATACCGACGGCAGTAGTTATGTGAAAGAAGGGATCCGCTATGCAGGATATGCAGTAACAACAATAGATAAGGTGATAGAAGCTCGGCCACTGGCGAAAGGAACATCAGCACAAAAGGCAGAATTGATAGCACTGACACGAGCGTTACAATTGGCTGAAGGTTTGAGAGTGAACATCTACACGGACTCCAAGTATGCGTTTTTAACCACTCATGCCCACGGAGCTTTGTATAAAGAAAGAGGACTACTGAATTCAGAAGGCAAAGAAATCAAGTACGCAGCTGAAATCCTACAACTATTGGAAGCAGTGTGGGAGCCGAAAGAAGTCGGTATCATACATTGTCGAGCGCATCTGAGAGGAGATGGTGATGTAACCAAGGGAAATCGGATGACAGATAGTGCAGCTAAGCGTGCCGCTGAATCGGGAAGACAAGAATATGTGGGGCATATAGCTGCTCTTATACCAACTCCACTGTCTCAATGGACTCCAGTTTATACAGCTCAAGAAGAGGAGTGGTTAAAGACTGAACCAGGAAAGTATTTGGAGAACAAGTGGTATCAGCTAGAAGATGGAAGAATAGTCATACCAGCATCACTAGCGGTAGAAATTGTCCAAAATTATCACAACGGGACACATTCTGGGAGAGATAGCACAGAAGAATCTCTCAGAAAACATTTCTACATACCAAGATTGTCCAACTTGACTCAGGCCATTGTACGAAGATGTGTAACGTGTGCTAAAAATAATGCAAGACAAGGACCAGTAAAGCCACCAGGAGTCCAGTTTATGGGGGGGACTCCCCATGTCCGATTTACAAATTGACTTTACAGTGATGCCTAAATCGGGTGGACATCGTTACCTGCTGGTAATTGTGTGCACCTATTCAGGCTGGGTAGAAGCATGTCCTACTCATACAGAGAAAGCAGGAGAAGTTGTGAGATTCCTGCTACGAGAAATAATACCCCGATATGGACTACCCTGTTCTATAGGATCGGACAATGGTCCAGCTTTTGTTCATCAGTGCCTACAACAACTGACTCATATGCTTGGTATAAAGTGGAGGCTTCATACGGCATATAGACCCCAGAGTTCTGGTAAGGTAGAGAGAATGAATAGAACTATTAAGAATCAGTTGCCTAAAATGTGTCAGGAAACCCAACTTAAGTGGAACGTTCTCTTACCCATAGCTCTATTGCGAATCCGCAGTACCCCTACCAGAAGGATGGGCCTCTCTCCTTTTGAAATCATGTATGGGCGACCACCTCCCGTACTTGGTAACTTAAGGGGGGACTTGAGTCAAGTTGGGAGAAGGAATTACCCGGCAGCAGGTTGTAGAGTTGGGTAAGACTATGGAGGAGGTACAGAAATGGGTACAAGATAGATTACCTGTGAATATTTATCCCCCTGTTCATAGTTACCATCCAGGAGACCAAGTGTGGATTAAAGAGTGGAATAATGTACCGTTAGGGCCCAAGTGGAGAGGTCCTTATGTTGTTCTTTTGTCTACCCCTACAGCGATAAAAGTAGCCGAAGTGACTCCGTGGATACATCACTCCAGGGTTAAACCAGCAGCAGTCGATTCTTGGCAAGTTACAGCAGATCCAGAGAATCCCTGCAAGATCCGGTTAAAACGCACGACTCAGTCGGAGTAACGAGGAACTTGTGTGGATTACAAAATTTTATTATTTTAGGGATTTGGTGCGTGAGTGAGAAGGCCATAATAAAGCCTGTCCGCCCACCGACGTATAGTGTATAAGCCAGGGAAAGTCTCGAAGGGACTCCTGTGAAGACGAGCAGAACTCCATTCCCTGCAGCCCTTACATCCTGGAAGCTGAGGTGCCTTCGCACGGACGAAGACTGAGGATGACGGCGAAAGATGTGTTGATGATAATGTTTATTTATGTGTATTTTTATATTCAGGAAGGTAGAGGTACCGACACTCCTAGCTGTGAGGTATGCATTAAGACTACAAGAACAGGTAACCATATTTCCCAAACCCTAATTTGGCATTCACAATACGAGTGTAAAGGAGATGTATCGAGATGTAGATACCTAAATATAGAATATAGTGTGTGCCATTTAGGAATAGGAGAACCTAAGTGCTTCAGTCCGGAGTATCAACCTCGTACAATTTGGTTGACTCTCAGGAATGGAGATCCTCAGGGGACCCTAATTAATAAGACGGTGTTAGAATCCGTACATTCTTCGGGTGTTCTGCTATTTGATGCGTGTAAAGCGATATCAAGTGGTAGAAAGCCGTGGAATGTATGTGGGGATCTTAGATGGGAGAGGACGTATGGGTCTAATGATAAATATATTTGTCCCAGTAGTAAAAATAAATATGTGAGTCCTAGATGCCCAAATAGAGACTATAACTTTTGCCCATATTGGTCTTGTGTGGGGTGGGCAACTTGGGGACAGACAGTAGACAAAGACATGATAGTGACTAAGTTGCCTACCAGCCCATATTGTAAGTCTATGGAATGCAGTCCAGTCCATATACTTATAAATAACCCCGACAAGTTCTTAGACAAGTATGGCAATTTATTTGGGTTTCAAATATACGGGACGGGTTTAGATCCTGGGACAGTATTGTTTATAGGGATAGAGACTGATACGGTATCCTCCCAAACTCATCAAGTATACCATTCCTTTTATGAAGAGATGAGCATAGATAATAAGATCCCCCATAATGCTAAAAACCTGTTCATTGATTTAGCCGAAAGTATTGCCGGTAGTCTTAATGTTACCAACTGCTATGTGTGTGGAGGTACTAACATGGGAGACCAATGGCCTTGGGAAGCAAAGGAGGTAATGTCCGGTTCTGAGGCAGTTGACCAACTAATATCTACACAAGCCGATTATCATATGAGCGTTAGAGGTAAATCTGAGTGGAGATTAAAGACCTCCATCATAGGTTATGTTTGCATAGCAAGGAAAGGAATAATGTATAATACTTCTGTAGGAGAATTAACTTGTCTAGGGCAAAAAGCTTATGATGATGATACAAAGAATACAACTTGGTGGTCGGCTTCAAATGTCTCAGAACCATCTAACCCGTTTGCTAGATACACCAATTTAAAGGATGTGTGGTTTGATTTATCCATCACATCTACCTGGAGAGCCCCAGCAAATTTGTACTGGATCTGTGGTAAGAAAGCCTATTCGGAGTTGCCACAGGACTGGGAAGGGGCATGTGTGTTGGGTATGCTCAAACCATCCTTCTTCTTGTTACCGATTGAAACAGGTGAGACTTTAGGTGTTAAAGTGTATGATGTGAATCATAGGAAGAAAAGGGGACCCATAGAGATAGGCGCCTGGGAAGATAATGAATGGCCTCCCCAGCGTATTATAGATTATTATGGGCCAGCCACGTGGGCAGAAGATGGTACCTTTGGTTATAGAACCCCTATTTATATGCTCAACCGTATTATAAGATTACAGGCGGTGGTTGAGATTATTACTAACGAGACATCACAAGCGCTCAATCTTCTAGCGAAGCATAATACCAGGATGAGGACAGCAGTCTACCAAAATAGATTAGCCTTGGATTACCTTTTGGCAGTAGAGGGAGGTGTATGTGGGAAGTTTAACCTGAGCAATTGCTGTCTTCAAATAGATGACGAAGGGCAAGCAATAGCTGAGCTTACTAGCCATATGGTTAAACTAGCGCATGTGCCTACTCAGGTATGGAAAGGGTACAATCCAAGTAGTTGGTTTGGTAGCTGGTATGAGTGGTTTGGAGGGCTTAAGGCAGTGGTAGGTGGAGTCCTACTGATTTTAATGTTGTGTCTACTCCTGCCGTGTCTTATACCCTTAGTAGTTAGGTCTGTGCAAAGCCTGATAGAAAATATAGCAGAGAGGAAGGCTGCTGCACAGATAATGGCAATTTATAAATATGAGGCTCTAGATCAGGGAGAACCAATGCAGGAAGATGAGTGTTGAAGATTCACATCATAAGTTAAGTCTGGTCTGGTTCAGGGTAACTTGCGGTGTATGCAAACTAAGGTTAAGTGATGCCTCAAGTAATTGTGAAATATAAAGAGGCATCAAAGGGGGGAATGTGGTGGAATCTCGGTAAAAATAAATTTAGTAGGCCGAGATTACCACGTGGCATGTGTACGTGCATATGCTGACGTATCGATCAGTTGGTTGCACGAGTGTCAGGATCGGGACAGGGATCCAACACGCAGAGTACAAAGAGTGGAAAGGTACGTATACCGGGCCTTAGAATGGCCGGACTAACGTACCGAGAGTAATAGAGAATAGTCAGAGACAAGCCGAGGTCGAGGGAACGAGAAGACAGATAAGCGAGAGACAAGCCGGGTCAAGGGATAACAGAGATAAGCAGGGTAGTACAACAAGCCGAGTCAAAACCAATAGAGCAAACTAGAATACCAGAGCACTGAGTGACTAGACAAGCTAGAACCACGACAGGGCAATGAGCTGAAGTGAGAAGTAAGCTTAAATACCCTGGCTCCGGATGGTAGACACGCCTCTGACAAGTACCGATTGGATATCGGACACTTGAGTGACAGGTCGCTCGTGATAGCGTCATGACGTCACGTATTGAGCGTCCCGCTAGAAAAGGACGTGGATTCCTCGCGGTCGGTGTTTAAGTGACTGGAAGAACCGCGAGGAACGAAGGAACCAGCTCGTTTGGACGGATAAACTACTAAGTCTCTACCTCTTTTAGAGGTAGAGACCTCAGGTACCCTGACAGTACCCCCCCTCTCAGATACGCCCACCGGGCGGAAGGAACCGGGACGAGATGGGAAGCGGAGGTGAAATGCTCTGCGAAGGCGAGAAGCATGAACGTCCTCCTGAGGTACCCAACTCCTCTCCTCAGGACCATATCCCCTCCAGTTGACCAGATATTGCAATTTTCCCCTTGAAATTCTGGAATCAATGATGGAGCTGACCTCGTACTCCTCCCGACCCTCCACCTGAACAGGACGAGGTGAGGAAACCTTAGAGGAGAATT
Organism: Pelobates fuscus; assembly: GCF_036172605.1. Taxonomy (NCBI): domain Eukaryota; kingdom Metazoa; phylum Chordata; class Amphibia; order Anura; family Pelobatidae; genus Pelobates; species Pelobates fuscus. Next base: position 266,494,705 of record NC_086318.1, on the reverse strand, counting down.
TGTTGCAAATAAGAGGTTTCAACAAGGAGACATGAAAAGAGTTAGGAATGCGTAAGGCAGGTGGCAGAGCAAGGCGATACGCAACCGGGTTGATACGAGTGAGAACCCTGTAAGGACCTATGTAGCGAGGAGCAAATTTCATAGATGGAACTTTTAGGCGAATATTCTTAGTGTTCAGCCACACCCTATCCCCAGGAACAAAGACCGGAGCCGCTCTTCTATGCTTGTCAGCGTGTTTCTTGAACAACGAGGAATTATGTAACAGAATTTGCCGAGTCTGATCCCATAATTTCTTCAGGTTGGCGACATGATCATCAACCGACGGTATCCCCTGAGAAGAGGAAACCGAAGGAAAAATTGAAGGATGAAAGCCATAGTTCATGAAGAAAGGGCTAGAGCGAGTTGAATCACAAACAAGGTTATTGTGTGCGAACTCCGCCCAAGGAATCAAACCGACCCAATCGTCCTGGTGTTCGGAAACAAAGCAACGTAGATACTGCTCGATCTTTTGATTGGTGCGTTCAGCAGCTCCGTTAGACTGAGGGTGATAGGCAGAGGAGAAGTTCAATTTGATTCCCATTTGAGAATAAAAGGATCTCCAGAAACGTGAGACAAATTGAGAACCTCTATCAGAAACAATCTCCGAAGGAATCCCATGTAGGCGAAAAACTTCTCTCGCAAAAATCTCTGCCAATTCAGGAGAAGTCGGAAGTTTAGGTAATGGCACGAAATGGGCCATCTTAGTAAATCTATCCACCACCGTGAGAATAACAGTCTGTCTCTTGGAAGCAGGCAAATCTACGATAAAGTCTATGGACAAACAGGACCAAGGTTTCTCAGGAATGTCCAAGGGGTGTAACAGACCACAAGGAGATGTATGAGGTTGTTTAGTCTTGGCACAAGTCTCACAAGCTGCGACGAACTCCTCAATATCTTTTCGTAGTGAAGGCCACCAGAAATCCTTGGATATCAGAGAGTATGTCTTGCGAATACCAGGATGGCCAGCTACTTTACTTTCGTGAAAACATTGTAAGAGCTCCAGTTGGAGTTCAGGAGGGACAAAGTTTCTTCCCTCAGGAGTGTTTCCGGGTGCCAGATGTTGTGACTTCAAGATCTGGTCAAGTAGCGGAGAATGGATTTTGAGACTGGTATTAGCAATAATATTGCATTTGGGTACAATGGAGGACAAAAGTGGTTCAACTGAAGCAGAAGGCTCATATTGGCGAGATAGCGCATCGGCTTTAGAATTTTTTGACCCAGGTCTGTAAGTCAGAACGTAATTGAAATGGGTAAGAAATAACGACCAACGAGCCTGCCTGGAGGACAAACGCTTGGCCTCTCCGATATAAGACAAATTTTTGTGGTCCGTTAGAATGGTAACAGGATGTAATGTACCTTCCAATAAATGTCTCCACTCTTTCAAAGCCTTGATAACCGCTAGTAATTCTCTGTCACCAATGTCATATCTGCTCTCTGTACCAGACAATTTTTTAGAGAAAAATCCACATGGATGTAATGGTTTATCAACACCCAACCTTTGAGATAGGACAGCACCTAAACCAGTCTCTGATGCGTCTACCTCAAGTAGAAAAGGCAGGGAAGTGTCGGGGTGAACTAAAATTGGAGCGGAAGCGAAAAGCTCCTTGAGAGTTTTGAACGCAAGAAGAGCTTCAGTAGTCCAATTCTTAGTATCAGCCCCCTGTTTGGTCATATTGGTGATAGGTGCGATAATTGAAGAATAACCCTTAATAAAGCGCCTATAATAATTAGAAAAACCAATAAATCTCTGTACGGCTTTAAGACCTTTGGGTAAAGGCCACTCTAGAATGGACTGGAGCTTATCCGGATCCATCTTAAATCCCTCCCCAGAGATCACATAGCCGAGAAAGGTTACCTGGGTTTGATCAAAGCTACATTTCTCCAACTTGCAGTACAAGCCATGCTGGAGAAGCTTGTGCAAAACCCTCCTGACTTGCTTGTGATGAGTCTCAATCTCACTAGAATGTATGAGTATATCATCTAGGTATACAATGACGCAATCTTGCTGAAATTCCCTAAGAACCTCATTTATCAGATCCTGGAATACAGCTGGTGCATTGCATAACCCAAAAGGCATAACTGTATATTCATAGTGACCATATCGAGTATTGAATGCCGTCATCCACTCATGTCCCTGCTGGATTCTCACCAAGTTATATGCCCCTCTGAGATCTAACTTGGTGAAAATTGTAGAGCCCTTCAAACGATCGAAGAGTTCGGTGATCAAGGGAATCGGGTAGGCATTTTTAATGGTTATCTTATTTAGGCCTCGATAATCAATACAAGGTCTTAAAGAACCATCCTTCTTTTTAACAAAAAAAAATCCAGCCCCTGCAGGAGAGGAGGACCTCCTAATGAATCCCTTGTCTAAATTTTCGTGAATATACTCCTCTAGAACTGAGTTCTCTTTCGTAGATAACGGGTATACATGACCTCTGGGCGGCATGGTACCAGGGAGTAGGTTAATTTTGCAATCAAAGGACGTGTGTGGGGGTAAGGTATCGGCTTTCTTTTTGTCAAATACTGCCTTTAAATCTAGATACTGAGACGGAATTTGTGTCTCTGTAGGGTTGTCAGAGTTAGTCGAGGTGTTGGTTAAGCAGAGAGGTGAGACCTTCCGCAAGCATTTCTCTTGACAATTCTGTCCCCATGAAACTATCTCCCCTGACTCCCAATTAATAATAGGGTTATGTCTCCTCAACCAGGAGTACCCCAGGACTATGGGAATAGACGGAGAAGAAATGAGCAGTAAGGATATGTCCTCTCTATGTAGGATGCCAGCAGTTAAGTTAATCGGTATGGTCTCACGGAAAATAATAGGCTCAAGTAACGGTCTACCATCGATGGCCTCAACAGCCAGTGGTGTCTCTTTTAACTGGGATGGAATAGCATGCTTGGCAGCAAAACCCTGATCTATAAAGCTCTCAGCAGCTCCAGAATCGATTAGTGCCATAGTCTTGACTACTCCCTTTTCCCACTTTAAAGAAACGGGTAACAGAAGCCTGAACTCTTTGTAGTTGTGAATAGAGGACAAAGTAGAAACACCCAAGGCCTGTCCTCTAGAGAAACTTAGGTGCGAGCGTTTCCCGAACGATTAGGACAATTTAGGCGTAAATGACCTCTGACTCCACAATACATACATAAACCCTCCCTTCTTCTGTACTGTCTCTCCCTCTCTGTGAGATGAGTACTGCCTATCTGCATAGGTTCAGAAATACGTAAGTCCTCGAACTCAGAATTTTGAAAGGTAGGCGCTAGTTTAAAGGAGGGTCTACGGGTCCTATCTCGAGTGTTCTGCCTCTCTCTTAGGCGTTCATCAATACGAGATATAAAAGAAATTAAATCCTCCAAATTCTCAGGGAGTTCTCTAGTAGCGACCTCGTCAAGAATTACATCTGATAACCCATTCAGAAACACATCTATATAAGCCTGTTCGTTCCACTTAACTTCTGCCGCCAAGGACCTGAACTCTAGTGCATAATCCACAAGTGTTCGATCGTCCTGTCTAAGGCGCAACAGTAATCTAGCTGCATTGACCTTTCTACCAGGAGGGTCAAAAGTTCTTCTAAACGCAGCTACAAAGGCATTATAATTATAGACTAGTGGATTATCATTCTCCCATAAAGGATTGGCCCATCTCAGAGCTTTCTCAATGAGTAAAGTAATAACAAATCCAACCTTCGCTCTATCTGTAGGATAAGAGCGGGGTTGTAATTCGAAATGGATGCTAATCTGGTTCAGAAAGCCACGACACTTCTCCGGTGACCCGCCATAACGTACTGGTGGGGTAATACGGGAAGAAGCACCTACAGTGGCTACCTCTAGACCTGAGACTGCAGGAGAAATAGAAGGAGTACGTGTCTCCTCAGGTGGGTTACTAGCACGAGACAAAAGTGCCTGTAGTGCTAGAGCCATCTGATCCATCCTATGCTCCATGGCGTCAAACCTGGGATCAGAAGAACCAAGCTGACTGTTTGTACCTGCAGGATCCATTGGCCCTGTCGTAATGTCAGGATCGGGACAGGGATCCAACACGCAGAGTACAAAGAGTGGAAAGGTACGTATACCGGGCCTTAGAATGGCCGGACTAACGTACCGAGAGTAATAGAGAATAGTCAGAGACAAGCCGAGGTCGAGGGAACGAGAAGACAGATAAGCGAGAGACAAGCCGGGTCAAGGGATAACAGAGATAAGCAGGGTAGTACAACAAGCCGAGTCAAAACCAATAGAGCAAACTAGAATACCAGAGCACTGAGTGACTAGACAAGCTAGAACCACGACAGGGCAATGAGCTGAAGTGAGAAGTAAGCTTAAATACCCTGGCTCCGGATGGTAGACACGCCTCTGACAAGTACCGATTGGATATCGGACACTTGAGTGACAGGTCGCTCGTGATAGCGTCATGACGTCACGTATTTAGCGTCCCGCTAGAAAAGGACGTGGATTCCTCGCGGTCGGTGTTTAAGTGACTGGAAGAACCGCGAGGAACGAAGGAACCAGCTCGTTTGGACGGATAAACTACTAAGTCTCTACCTCTTTTAGAGGTAGAGACCTCAGGTACCCTGACAACGAGGCAAGATACGATCAGTAGTGTACGGAGCATGTGCAAGAATACAGGATGTAGTATTCCCCTCCTCCATTGTGCTGGACAGGCCATGCGGTCAAGCAGGAAGTTAATTCTTATTTGTATTGATTGGTCAAGAGAATGTGCGGGTGGAGCTTAATATGGGAGGAGTTATATGCCTATATAAGGAGCCTGCACTATTGTCCGGGGCTCAGAACTTGTGGTATTTTGGTGACGTTAGTCCCTCTGAGTCCCGATCGGTGATCCAATAAAGAATCTCTTCCTTCCTGAAGAAACCTGTGTCCATCTCTCTGTGCTTCGCTTCCGTCAGTTTCTCCGGTATCAACAGAGGCAGAAATGTTATACCCCAAAAACTGTACTTCAGTCTGATCAAACAAGCATTTTTCCAATTTACAATAAAGTTTGTTTTCCAGTAAAGTCTGCAATACTTGTTTGACCTGTTTGTGGTGGGTTTGAAGGTCGGGGGAATAGATAAGGATATCATCCAAATAAACCAGGACAAAAGAATAGATATAATCCCTGAGCACATCATTAAAAAAATCCTGGAATACGGCCGGTGCATTGCATAGCCCATAAGGCATAACAAGGTACTCATAGTGCCCGCATCTAGTGTTAAATGCCGTTTTCCACTCATGATTTTCCTTGATTCTTACCAAATTGTATGCACCCCTGAGATCCAGTTTGGTAAAGATCTTAGCACCCTGGAGTCTATCAAACAATTCGGAAATGAGAGGAATAGGATAGGCATTCTTAACAGTAATCTTATTTAACCCCTTAAGTACCAAACTTCTGGAATAAAAGGGAATCATGACATGTCACACATGTCATGTGTCCTTAAGGGGTTAATGCTCTGTAGTCAATGCATGGACGTAATTCTCCATCTTTCTTTTTCACAAAAAAGAAGACTGCACCAGCAGGTGAGGATGATTTCCATATATGGCCCTTGTTTAGTGAGTCTTTGATATATTCTTCCATTATTTTACTCTCCTGTGGCGATAAGGCATTTATGGAGCAGTCATATGACCTGTAAGGAGGTAAGACTGACTCTTACTAAATACTTCCTTAACCTCCCAGTATTGTATGGGAACTTCGGGGGTTTGAGGTGTAGTAGTAGGTAATTTAATGGTACCCACTCTCTTGGTGAGGTGTAACATACACTTCCCATTACAATCCTTGCCCCATTCCAATATTTCCCCATTAGCCCAGTCGATATGAGGGTTGTGCTTACTAAGCCAAGGAAAGCCTAATATGATAGGGCAAGAAGCAGATGCAATAACGTGGAATATTATATCTTCCTTATGTAAGGCACCAAAAGACATGTTAATGGGCAAGGTTTCATGGGTAATTAAGGGTTGAGAGAGTGGTCTCCCGTCAATAGCCTCAACGGCCAGATGTGATATTCTCTCCTTGATAGGTATATCATTCTTTTTAACAAAATGAACAGTCAATGAAATGTCTTGCTGCACCATCAGGGTCCATCAGGGCCTTGCACGAAAAGTTATTTTTGTCAACTATGATCGTAATATCAAGGAGAAATCAATTATTGTTATTCCCAGAGGACGTATCCATTACACCTAAGACCTTTCCCCTTAAGGTTCTTAGGTGCGGTAGTTTTCTGGACTTATGGAACAAGTACTCCTCATATGTCCTTTTTCACCACAGTATATGCATAGGCCTTCTCTTCTCCGATGTTATCTTTCTGCTTTGGACAGTCTAGTGCATAGGTTCAGGTTCGGACTGTATAGAGAGGTCAGGAACAACCGGTCTGGAAAAATGAGGTGCTAATGGCAAAGCCATACGTCTGGTTTTATTTCTGGTTCTGAGTCTATTATCAATTAGCATAATAAACGTAATAAACTCATTGAGGTTTTTGGGTAGTTCTTTGGCAGCAATCTCATCCAACATAGTCTCAGATAATCCCTTCTTAAATGCTGAGATTAATCCGCTGTTAATCCAGTCTACCTCGGAAGCCAAGGTGCGAAATTCCATGGCATACTCTGAGATAGACCGGTTCCCTTGTCTAATATGCATTAGGGCAGTGGAGGCGTCATCCTCCCTGCCTAATGGTTCAAACGTAAGTTTAAATGCCGCAAGGAATTCCTGGTAATTGTGTGCAATGCTCCTACTACTCTCCCATAACGGATTGGCCCAAGCTAAAGCTTTACCTTTAAGTTTGTTCATCAGATAACCAATTTTAGCTCTGTCTGTGGGAAAAGATCCCGGTGAGGCCTCAAAATGATACGCAATTTGGTTAACAAATCCCCGACATTCTTGAATATTACCATCAAAATGCAGGGGAGGAGATGGGGAGATAGTAGTTGCCTTATGTACTACAGGAGGTACATTAGGCGGAGGTGACACAGTTGGAGAAGCCGCAGGTTGCAGATGCGCTGTTCGAGTAAGGAGCGTACTGAAAGCCTGGGCAAACGGATCCATATGGTGATCATTCTCCACTAGCTTTCTCTTGCAAGCAGCTATGTGCTGACACAATTCTACAGGATCTATGGCCATGTCGTAATGTCACGATTATTAGTTGATCCAGCACGTAGAATTGTGTCACACAAATGACTAATGTAATAGGTAATGTCTTACTGGGCCTTAGAATGGCCGGACTAAACATAACCAAGAATAGTCAGAATACTAGCCGAGGTCAGGGACACAAAAAGAGACACAACGATGAGGGAAAGCCAAAAGTCAGGGATACCAGAATACAGGGAAGTTAAAGGAAGTCAAAGTCAGTACCCATAAAATAAACGCTCAGAAACACACTCTCAGACAACCACTAGGGAAACCACAACAGAGGAAAAGTACAATTGCGTTTAAATAAGACATTTACAAATCTGACTGGCCAAAAATCGGCCTCTGACCCCAGAACGTACGCATCTCCCGCGTGACGTCAAATACACGCCGACGTCGTCATCAACGTGGGAGGATGTGGGGCTATAATTGGGTGTGGATTCGCAGCGGCCGGCATCTGTTAACATGTTGCAGGAGTCAGGTACACAGACGCATGGTCGCTGAGCGCAAATACTGCAAGGTGAGGATGAATATGTTACATTACCCCCACCTGAAGACCGCCCACCAGGCGGGCAGGACCAGGTTTGAGAGAAAATCAGGCGTGGAAAGAACAAATCTTGCAGACAGCATGGATGTCAGAGGCCGGAACCCAAGAACTCTCGGCAGGCCCATACCCCCTGCAATCACCTAAATACTGTAAAGTGCCACAAGAAAACCTAGAATCAATTATGGAGGAGACCTCATACTCCTCCTGACCAGAAACAACCAATGGAGGAGGGGGAACACTTGGGATAGTATACCTATTGCAAACAAGTGGTTTGAGCAAAGAAACATGAAAGGTGTTAGGAATACACAAGGTGGCAGGGAGAACCAGAGAACACAAAACATGATTAATTCTACGAAGGATACGAAATTGACCAAGGAATCAGCCGCAGTTTCCAGAGCAGAGTGAACTTTGATCCAAGTATCTCAAATAGAAGCAAGGTGGTCATCCAAAGCAGGGGTAGCTGTGTCAGCAAAAACCAAACAGAGTACCGAACCACCGAACGAAAGAACTGTAGATACTGGCGTGTGTCCTTAATTTAGCTGTGGTTTTTGCGGTTAACCGCACTCTAAGTACCTATTCCAAGGTGGTCGTCGTTCGTATGTCGAGCACGAGGAGGCGGCCATCTTTGTGTCGTCGAATGCTCAGCGGGACCTAGGGCTAAAACTCCTGGAACTATAATCGGCTACTGATTTATACGAATCCTGCTGAGGTGCCAGTTATCCCATCCATTCGTATAAAAACCATACAAACAGACTTTACTTTCATGACTACTTTTCATGATCTGAGCTATCCAGAGAATGGTATATTTTTATATTATATATGGTCGAATGGTATATTTTCCTATTAAAATATAAAAGTTATGTATTTTTATGTTATTTTTATGTGGGGAATAAAACGTGGTATTTTCATGTGTACTTGGAGAAAATTAGGTTAGTGTAACCGTTGGGACCAATTATCTCCAGGGAAGGGGGGAGTGTTTTCAAAAGATGCACTTTATCCTTATTGGTTGGGACATTGCATTGTCCAGTGTACCATCAGGTCCAGAGGGGTTGTCCTCTGGCCTAGTAACTTGTATGAGTGCCATTAAAACAGTTAGTTTTACCCTCAACTCACAGCCTCAACTCATGTTGTAGGGAAAGGTGTATCCTAGCTTTGCTATAGCTAGTGGGATTCTACATTTCCAGGAATTAATACTGTATGCTGATCAGAGCGGCTCTCCCTCTCTCCAAGTTTGGGAACCAGGATATCCAAGTGGTCCAACTTCCAGCCAGCATGGAGGCAACCATAACATTTGGTGGCAGCGGCGGGATCGTCCTGGAATTCCTAGGAGAGTTACAGAGGCTCTAGATCAGGGAGAACCAATGCAGGAAGATGAGTGTTGAAGATTCACATCATAAGTTAAGTCTGGTCTGGTTCAGGGTAACTTGCGGTGTATGCAAACTAAGGTTAAGTGATGCCTCAAGTAATTGTGAAATATCAAGAGGCATCAAAGGGGGGAATGTGGTGGAATCTCGGTAAAAATAAATTTAGTAGGCCGAGATTACCACGTGGCATGTGTACGTGCATATGCTGACGTATCGATCAGTTGGTTGCACGAGGCAAGATACGATCAGTAGTGTACGGAGCATGTGCAAGAATACAGGATGTGCTGGACAGGCCATGCGGTCAAGCAGGAAGTTAATTCTTATTTGTATTGATTGGTCAAGAGAATGTGCGGGTGGAGCTTAATATGGGAGGAGTTATATGCCTATATAAGGAGCCTGCACTATTGTCCGGGGCTCAGAACTTGTGGTATTTTGGTGACGTTAGTCCCTCTGAGTCCCGATCGGTGATCCAATAAAGAATCTCTTCCTTCCTGAAGAAACCTGTGTCCATCTCTCTGTGCTTCGCTTCCGTCAGTTTCTCCGGTATCAACAGAGGCAGAAATGTTCTACCCCAAAAACTGTACTTCAGTCTGATCAAACAAGCATTTTTCCAATTTACAATAAAGTTTGTTTTCCAGTAAAGTCTGCAATACTTGTTTGACCTGTTTGTGGTGGGTTTGAAGGTCGGGGGAATAGATAAGGATATCATCCAAATAAACCAGGACAAAAGAATAGATATAATCCCTGAGCACATCATTAAAAAAATCCTGGAATACGGCCGGTGCATTGCATAGCCCATAAGGCATAACAAGGTACTCATAGTGCCCGCATCTAGTGTTAAATGCCGTTTTCCACTCATGATTTTCCTTGATTCTTACCAAATTGTATGCACCCCTGAGATCCAGTTTGGTAAAGATCTTAGCACCCTTGAGTCTATCAAACAATTCGGAAATGAGAGGAATAGGATAGGCATTCTTAACAGTAATCTTATTTAACCCCTTAAGTACCAAACTTCTGGAATAAAAGGGAATCATGACATGTCACACATGTCATGTGTCCTTAAGGGGTTAATGCTCTGTAGTCAATGCATGGACGTAATTCTCCATCTTTCTTTTCCACAAAAAAGAAGACTGCACCAGCAGGTGAGGATGATTTCCATATATGGCCCTTGTTTAGTGAGTCTTTGATATATTCTTCCATTATTTTACTCTCCTGTGGCGATAAGGCATTTATGGAGCAGTCATATGACCTGTAAGGAGGTAAGACTGACTCTTACTAAATACTTCCTTAACCTCCCAGTATTGTATGGGAACTTCGGGGGTTTGAGGTGTAGTAGTAGGTAATTTAATGGTACCCACTCTCTTGGTGAGGTGTAACATACACTTCCCATTACAGTCCTTGCCCCATTCCAATATTTCCCCATTAGCCCAGTCGATATGAGGGTTGTGCTTACTAAGCCAAGGAAAGCCTAATATGATAGGGCAAGAAGCAGATGCAATAACGTGGAATATTATATCTTCCTTATGTAAGGCACCAAAAGACATGTTAATGGGCAAGGTTTCATGGGTAATTAAGGGTTGAGAGAGTGGTCTCCCGTCAATAGCCTCAACGGCCAGATGTGATATTCTCTCCTTGATAGGTATATCATTCTTTTTAACAAAATGAACAGTCAATGAAATGTCTTGCTGCACCATCAGGGTCCATCAGGGCCTTGCACGAAAAGTTATTTTTGTCAACTATGATCGTAATATCAAGGAGAAATCAATTATTGTTATTCCCAGAGGACGTATCCATTACACCTAAGACCTTTCCCCTTAAGGTTCTTAGGTGCGGTAGTTTTCTGGACTTATGGAACAAGTACTCCTCATATGTCCTTTTTCACCACAGTATATGCATAGGCCTTCTCTTCTCCGATGTTTTCTTTCTGCTTTGGACAGTCTAGTGCATAGGTTCAGGTTCGGACTGTATAGAGAGGTCAGGAACAACCGGTCTGGAAAAATGAGGTGCTAATGGCAAAGCCATACGTCTGGTTTTATTTCTGGTTCTGAGTCTATTATCAATTAGCATAATAAACGTAATAAACTCATTGAGGTTTTTGGGTAGTTCTTTGGCAGCAATCTCATCCAACATAGTCTCAGATAATCCCTTCTTAAATGCTGAGATTAATCCGCTGTTAATCCAGTCTACCTCGGAAGCCAAGGTGCGAAATTCCATGGCATACTCTGAGATAGACCGGTTCCCTTGTCTAATATGCATTAGGGCAGTGGAGGCGTCATCCTCCCTGCCTAATGGTTCAAACGTAAGTTTAAATGCCGCAAGGAATTCCTGGTAATTGTGTGCAATGCTCCTACTACTCTCCCATAACGGATTGGCCCAAGCTAAAGCTTTACCTTTAAGTTTGTTCATCAGATAACCAATTTTAGCTCTGTCTGTGGGAAAAGATCCCGGTGAGGCCTCAAAATGATACTCAATTTGGTTAACAAATCCCCGACATTCTTGAATATTACCATCAAAATGCAGGGGAGGAGATGGGGAGATAGTAGGTGCCTTATGTACTACAGGAGGTACATTAGGCGGAGGTGACACAGTTGGAGAAGCCGCAGGTTGCAGATGCGCTGTTCGAGTAAGGAGCGTACTGAAAGCCTGGGCAAACGGATCCATATGGTGATCATTCTCCACTAGCTTTCTCTTGCAAGCAGCTATGTGCTGACACAATTCTACAGGATCTATGGCCATGTCGTAATGTCACGATTATTAGTTGATCCAGCACGTAGAATTGTGTCACACAAATGACTCATGTAATAGGTAATGTCTTACTGGGCCTTAGAATGGCCGGACTAAACATAACCAAGAATAGTCAGAATACTAGCCGAGGTCAGGGACACAAAAAGAGACACAACGATGAGGGAAAGCCAAAAGTCAGGGATACCAGAATACAGGGAAGTTAAAGGAAGTCAAAGTCAGTACCCATAAAATAAACGCTCAGAAACACACTCTCGGACAACCACTAGGGAAACCACAACAGAGGAAAAGTACAATTGCGTTTAAATAAGACATTTACAAATCTGACTGGCCAAAAATCGGCCTCTGACCCCAGAACGTACGCATCTCCCGCGTGACGTCAAATACACGCCGACGTCGTCATCAACGTGGGAGGATGTGGGGCTATAATTGGGTGTGGATTCGCAGCGGCCGGCATCTGTTAACATGTTGCAGGAGTCAGGTACACAGACGCATGGTCGCTGAGCGCAAATACTGCAAGGTGAGGATGAATATGTTACATTACCCCCACCTGAAGACCGCCCACCAGGCGGGCAGGACCAGGTTTGAGAGAAAATCAGGCGTGGAAAGAACAAATCTTGCAGACAGCATGGATGTCAGAGGCCGGAACCCAAGAACTCTCGGCAGGCCCATACCCCCTGCAATCACCTAAATACTGTAAAGTGCCACAAGAAAACCTAGAATCAATTATGGAGGAGACCTCATACTCCTCCTGACCAGAAACAACCAATGGAGGAGGGGGAACACTTGGGATAGTATACCTATTGCAAACAAGTGGTTTGAGCAAAGAAACATGAAAGGTGTTAGGAATACACAAGGTGGCAGGGAGAACCAGAGAACACAAAACATGATTAATTCTACGAAGGATACGAAATTGACCAAGGAATCAGCCGCAGTTTCCAGAGCAGAGTGAACTTTGATCCAAGTATCTCAAATAGAAGCAAGGTGGTCATCCAAAGCAGGGGTAGCTGTGTCAGCAAAAACCAAACAGAGTACCGAACCACCGAACGAAAGAACTGTAGATACTGGCGTGTGTCCTTAATTTAGCTGTGGTTTTTGCGGTTAACCGCACTCTAAGTACCTATTCCAAGGTGGTCGTCGTTCGTATGTCGAGCACGAGGAGGCGGCCATCTTTGTGTCGTCGAATGCTCAGCGGGACCTAGGGCTAAAACTCCTGGAACTATAATCGGCTACTGATTTATACGAATCCTGCTGAGGTGCCAGTTATCCCATCCATTCGTATAAAAACCATACAAACAGACTTTACTTTCATGACTACTTTTCATGATCTGAGCTATCCAGAGAATGGTATATTTTTATATTATATATGGTCGAATGGTATATTTTCCTATTAAAATATAAAAGTTATGTATTTTTATGTTATTTTTATGTGGGGAATAAAACGTGGTATTTTCATGTGTACTTGGAGAAAATTAGGTTAGTGTAACCGTTGGGACCAATTATCTCCAGGGAAGGGGGGAGTGTTTTCAAAAGATGCACTTTATCCTTATTGGTTGGGACATTGCATTGTCCAGTGTACCATCAGGTCCAGAGGGGTTGTCCTCTGGCCTAGTAACTTGTATGAGTGCCATTAAAACAGTTAGTTTTACCCTCAACTCACAGCCTCAACTCATGTTGTAGGGAAAGGTGTATCCTAGCTTTGCTATAGCTAGTGGGATTCTACATTTCCAGGAATTAATACTGTATGCTGATCAGAGCGGCTCTCCCTCTCTCCAAGTTTGGGAACCAGGATATCCAAGTGGTCCAACTTCCAGCCAGCATGGAGGCAACCATAACATTTGGTGGCAGCGGCGGGATCGTCCTGGAATTCCTAGGAGAGTTACAGAGCGGATGGAGAACGCTTATGATAAATTAAAGCGCGTCACCTTAAAAGATCTGCTAGAAAGCCGAGGTGGGAAGGCAAGCAATCGACCTAGGAGCGAGCCGATCGCAAAATTGACATAGCTGGATCAAAGCTTCACCATGGCAGACACCCCGACGACAGCTGGTGACGAAAAGACCAGGGTGGTTCCGGAGAGGCTCTCGTTATTCAGGCCAAACCCCTCCATAGAGCTGATACAGCAAACGATAGCACAGGTGGAGGCCGAGATGCAATCAGCCAGAGCTGAGCTACAAGTAACCCGAACTCACAAACTCAGCCTGCTCGCAGCACAGCAAGCTCCTGCAGCAGCTCTGACCATCATCCCTGCAGACACGACCGGGAGGCGAAAGATTCCTTACGCGGCTTTCCGACCTTTTCTGGAGAATGACACAGGAATAGTCTTTACAACCGCAACTGTGAAAAATGAGTTGCCGCCAAGTAAAGAAGACTGTTATCCTCAAGTGGAATTCAAAGAGTCAGGCTTGGTGCAACGTGCCAAACTCAAAATGGATCAAGCTCAAGAAAAGGATCTGAATGAGACAGGGCTTGTTCAGAAACCATGGTCTGAAGAAGAATCTACAGTTAACAATGACTATATGCTCAAGACTACAGATGAGGCAAAGGATGCTGAGGAAACCTCCCCTTCTAGTGTCTCTAAGTCTGAGTCTTTTTATGGATCAGACACTCAGAACCTTTAAAGTGGAAGATTTATCTACAGAGCAATCTTCAAATGACATGTCTATTACCGAATTGTACATCATAACATTATCTGATCAGATAACGAAATTCTTATCAGAGGTCCCCTATGGAAGAAAGGTATACGTGTCAGAATTTGCTGAGGAAGTGACTAACCCTGTTTCTTCGTCCATTAAAGAAGCGCAACGGTCGGTTAGTAATGAAGGTTCCGTGCTTGTAGAACCCTCTAACCTTCACCAAGTATTAAAGGAAGAGGTGTCTTCAGCTCAGTGTTTTTCTATACCTCTTAATGGTCTACCTCAAACTGAGTGCATTAACGAAGAGAATGATCTAAGTGACCAGATATCTCAATCTGTTACAGAATTATATCAGTTTGAGACAAAGTCATCCCTGCTTTGGCTGGCCTCATGCTCCGAGAGATTGGGGGAGCCGCCCCTTGATGCATTTCTGCGGTCTGAGGAGGAAGGTTCGCAGAGTGCTCCTGATCCTGTACTCATTAATCTAGGGGATTCTTCTCAATTAATTCCAGTGGTACCTACCCAAGCTGACTCTGAGACTTTTCTCCCTTCTACAAGAGTTGCCCTGCGACCTTTATTCCGAGGAACTAACAAGCCTGAAACCAAGTCAGACCCAGGACCTCTGAGTGATGCCCCTGTTTCTAGCGATAGCCCCAGGTGTAGTAGGATGACACGTTTGTCAATCACTGGTAATGTGAGTTCCTTATCGTATGTATCCTTGATTTCTGTTTATGTGTCTACCCTCCTGGTGTCTCATGATTTTCTATGGTCCTTACTGTTCTATGCTTCTACCCTGCCTCGTTGGTTTCTTCCTTGGGGATTTCCACTTGTCATTGTGTATATATTGTTTTGTTTTGTCTTTTGATTCTCTGTATATATATATATATATATATATATATATATATCTTGATTTACCCTATTAATTTGTGTCTTGGCATTTCTTTCTTTGCTGTATTGGTTCCCGCATTTAAAGTGACAGTGCTGTTCCAGGGCACCCCTTCATGTCATTACAGATAGATATGTATTTAGCAGACTTTGAGCGGCAGTGTGCACTTCATCAAATTCCCAGCGAGGATTGGCCCACTATATTGTCCGGGAAACTGTCTAGGCGAGCCCTGAATGCATTTCGGACACTAACCCCAGAGGAGGTGACACCTTACTGCAGCGATGTAACCCCAGACACGTATCGCAGACAGTTCAGAAACACTAAGAAAAAGCCAACTGACACCCCCCAAGAATGGCTCTGAGACCGCCGACCCACTACCCTAAATGAGGCAGCCTAGTTAGCTGATGAACACTTTGATTCGCGATTACACGAATCGTCCAACTACCGACCGATGGCTCGGGCCGAAATCAAGGAAAACTACCGAACACCAGCTCGGAACGACTTCAGGGCTCTTGTGCCAGCAGGGCCCAACCGGTACTCAGGACCACCCAGTAACAATGCACCAGATCGTCCCCGTCCCACGTGTTACCGGTGTAAGCAACCCGGGTATCTTATGGCCAGCTGTCCACTGAACAACCACCATACCTCCCAGAGCTATAATCCTTCTTCTGGTCCTGCTCGGCCAGCCCTGGCTCTTTGTGTCAACCAGGAGGGTCCCTTGGAAGAATACTTAGGACTCCTTCACAAGGCCGACCCAGTATATGCAGCCTCCGACAACCGCCAGTATCACAGGCAAAAGGTATGGCTTGGCCACTCCACAGAGGGGCTACAGGACACTGGTGCTACAATTACTTTGGGACGAGCCACTTGATCCCGGAACACAAGCGATCAGGACAAACAGTGGCTGTTCGAGTGGCCGGGGGGATGTATACAAGATACCTACTGCTAAGGTGCACCTTGATTGGGGAGCGGGGAAAGGGACTGTGAACGTGTGGATAATGGACAATCTGCCTGCCGAAGTCCTGCTAGGCAACGATTTGGGTCCAAAGAAGTCTGCATATGCTCCATCCTACAACTTCGAGACCCATTCTGTGACTACTCGGGCACAAGCCAGGACTCAGGACTCTTCACCAGTGCGGGAGACTCAGGTAAGACCTATCCTGACTATGCCTCAGCCCCAGTATGGGGATACCATGGGACACCCCAGCCACCTTCGAGACAGAGACCAGGTCTGACCCGACCCTACAGAAATATAGAGAGAAGGCAGAGACTGGGGGTGGGGGACTAGATAATGAGACATTTATGTAGGTGTGAGGGAAGTTGTACCGACTGACAGAGAAGAAGGGACACCGTAAGCGACAGTTAGTGATTCCCCATAAGTACTGGCATCAGATATTGAGGGTGGGACACGATATTCCCTTAGCTGGCCACCTGGCTGTGACTCGCACCCTACACCATATCACTCACACCTTTTTCTGGCCTGGGGTACACGCTGACGTTAGAACATATTGCAACACATGCAATGTGTGTCAGCGGGTAGGGAGGAGAGGGGACCATCCTAGGGCACACCTGGTGAATATGCCCATCATAGAGGAGCCATTCAGTCAGGTCGTTATCGACTTAGTAGGGCCAATGGCTACCCCTAGTAGACTACCCATAGTAGACTCCTGCCACGAGAGGTCAGCTATGCCACAGTGGAAAAGGAGTGTTTGGGCTTAAAGAAATTGACTCCCTACCTGTATGGACAAGAGTTCACTCTGGTTACAGACCATAACCCGTTGGTGTGGCTAAACCGGGTCTCAGGAGATAATACCGACCTGGGAAGCAAAATGGCAATGCCGATGGGTTATCCAGACAGACCGACCTCAGTCCAGAATAACTTCAGTTCTGGACAGCCTTAGTCTGCCCCGAAAAGGGGTCAGACAGTGACTGCCAGACTGTTCCACAAGGAGGGAGCCATGTTACAGAGATCCCCTCTGTCGGATACATACATATACTTTTGTTTCACTTTGATACTTTGTTTTATGCAAATCCATTCTACAAGTCATTCGTATGTATGAATGACCGACCACCCGGCTCTTGGCGTGTGCCGCTAGTTAACCCCATTGACCTCGAAAGAACCGACGAACAGTGTCCCACCTTACCCCAGGAGTGTGCCGACCAGGGCCGGCCTTAGGGGTTTAGACAGTGTCTGCCAGACTGTTCCACAAGGAGGGAGCCATGTTACAGAGAACCCCTTTGTCGGATACATACATATACTTTTGTTTAACTTTGATACTTTGTTTTATGCGAACCCATTCTACAAGTCATTCGTATGTATGAATGACCGACCACCCGGCTCTTGGCGTGTGCCGCTAGTTAACCCCATTGACCTCGAAAGAACCGACGAACAGTGGCCCACCTTACCCCAGGAGTGTGCCGACCAGGGCCGGCCTTAGGGGTATGCGAGCTGTGCAGCCGCACAGGGCGCCATGGAGCAGCTCAGAAATGGCCGGCCGGGACTATTATAAAAAAAAATTGCGGCGGAACTTACCGTACGATGGAGGCACTGCCTCCACTCCTCAGAATGAAATGAGATAAGTGTATGACTGTCTGCCTGTGTGTGTGTATGACAGTCTGCCTGTGTGTGTGTATGACAGTCTGCCTGTGTGTGTGTATGACAGTCTGCATGTGTGTGTGACTATCTGCCTGTGTGTGTGTGTGTATGACAGTCTGCCTGTGTGTGTGACTATCTGCCTGTGTGTGTGTGTGTGTATGACAGTCTGCCTGTGTGTGTGACTATCTGCCTGTGTGTGTGTGTGTGTGGGGAGGGCTGTCTGCCTGTGTGTGTGACTATCTGCCTGTGTGTGTGTGTGTGTGTGTGGGGAGGGCTGTCTGCCTGTGTGTGTGTGACTATCTGCCTGTGTGTGTGCGTGGGGGGAGGGCTGTCTGCCTGTGTGGGTGACTATCTGCCTGTGTGTGTGTGTGGGGAGGGCTGTCTGCCTGTGTGTATGGCCGCCTGCCTCTGTGTGTTTGTGTGACTGTCTGCCTCTGTGTGTGTGTGTGTGTGTGTGTGTGTTTGTGTGACTGCCTGCCTCTGTGTGTGTGTGTGTGTATGGCCGTCTGCCTCTGTGTGTGTGTGTATGGCCGTATGCCTGTGTGTGTTTGTGTGTGACTGCCTACCTCTTTGTGCGACTGCCTGCCTGTGTGTGTGACTGCCTGCCTGTGTGTGCGACTGCCTGCCTGTGTGTGCGACTGCCTGCCTGTGTGTGCGGCTGCCTGCCTGTGTGTGCAACTGCCTGCCTGTGTGTGCGACTGTCTGCCTGTGTGCGACTGTCTGCCTGTGTGTGCGACTGTCTGCCTGTGTGCGACTGTCTGCCTGTGTGTGTGTGTGTGTGTGGATATCTTCCTGTGTATGTATGGCCATCTGCCTCTGTTTGTGTGTGGCTGTCTGTGTGTGTGACTGTGTGTGTGTGTGTGTGGAGAGGGCTGTCTGCCTGTGTGTGTGTGTGTGTGTGGGGAGGGCTGTCTGCCTGTGTGTATGGCCGCCTGCCTCTGTGTGTTTGTGTGACTGTCTGCCTCTGTGTGTGTGTGTTTGTGTGACTGTCTGCCTCTGTATGTGTGTGTGTTTGTGTGACTGCCTGCCTCTGTGTGTGTGTGTGTGTGTGTGTATGGCCGTCTGCCTCTGTGTGTGTGTATGGCCGTATGCCTGTGTGTGTTTGTGTGCGACTGCCTGCCTGTGTGTGCGACTGCCTGCCTGTGTGTGCGACTGCCTGCCTGTGTGTGCGACTGTCTGCCTGTGTGTGCGGCTGTCTGCCTGTGTGTGTGTGTGTGTGTGTGTGTGGGTATCTTCCTGTGTATGTATGGCCATCTGCCTCTGTTTGTGTGTGGCTGTCTGTGTGTGTGACTGTGTGTGTGTGTGTTTGGCTGTCTGCCTGTGTGTGACTGTCAGCCTGTGTGTGTGTGGCTGCGTGTGTGTGACTGTCTGCATGTAAGTATGTGTGTGTAAGACTGTATGTGTGGCTGTCTGCCTGTGTGTGTGTGTGTGTCTGTCTGCCTGTAATTGTGTGTGAGTGTGTTTATCTACCTGTAACTGTATATGTGTGTTGCTGCCTGTACCTGTATGTTTCTGCCTGATCCCGTGTATGTGACTATCTGCCTGCGACCATGTGCATGTGGTGTCTTTGACAGTGTATATGTATAACTGTGTGCATCTGACTGTGGGACTGTGTGCACATAACTCTGCAAACATATACACCTGAATTCACACACAGGCCTAAATGCATATTTTTATCTGAATTAAATACCCATCACACACAGCCAATAAAAAAACAAGCACAAATATCACATACAACCAATACACGCATATCACACACAGTTAATACATCCATTACAGATATCACACACAGCCAACACATAGCATACATATCACACACAGTCATCACACCTATCATATACACAGACAACACAAACATTACATCATACATGGATGACGGGGGGGGGGGCCCTGTGAAGATTTTTCGCACATGGCGCCTAAAGGCCTAAGGCTGGCCCTGGTGCCGACAATTAACCTCCCGGGAGCTGCGGTTTGTGGTTAACCGCAGCCTAATTGGCTGGCATCAGGGTGGTCACCATTTGTATCCAAATAACCGAACAGAGTATCATTTGTATCCAAATAACCGAACAGAGTATGACGACCACCTAGATACTGGCTTGTGTTCTCAATTAAGCTGTGGTTTTTGCGGTTAACCGCACTCTAAGTACCTATTCCAAGGTGATCGCCATTCGTATGGTGCCAGAGGACATGAAAAGGAAAGGACAGTGGATAGGATGATACACCCAGGAGGGATAATAGGGAATGCCTCTTGTTCCTGTACTGATTTAGTATCAAACTGTCTAGATAAGGTGTCTGCCTTCATATTTTTGGGACCAGGCCTGTAAGTTATCAGAAAGTTAAAGCGAGAAAGGAACAAAGAACGTCTAGCCTGTCTAGAAGATAGTCGCTTAGCATCCCCTATATAAGCCAAATTCTTGTGGTCAGTAATGATCAAAAGGGGGTCCTTTGAACCCTCTAAAAGATGTCAGCAGTCTTTAAGCGCTTGTAAAATGGCCGATAATGCTCTGTTGCCAATATCATAATTACGCTTAGCAGGAGACAACTTTCTAGAGAAGTATCCACAAGAATGCAAAGGGGTATCCTGACTCTCCCTTTGAGAGAGAACAGCCCCTAGCCCCGTTTCGGAGGCCTCAACCTCCAGTATGAAGGGTTTGCTGGTGTCGGGATGTATCAATATGTCAGCATAAGCAAACCTTTGTTTGAGAAGTTCAAAAGCTTCTCTAGCCTCCTTAGACCAAATCATACTGCTAGCCCCCTTGCGTGTCATATTGGTGATGGGGGCTATCACAGAAGAGAACCCTTTAACCCCTTAAGGACCAAACTTCTGGAATAAAATGGAATCATGACATGTCACACATGTCATGTGTCCTTAAGGGGTTAATAAATCTCCTGTAATAATTGGCAAACCCAATAAACCTTTGAATGGCCTTTAGTCCATTGGGTAATGGCCAATGTAGAACAGCTTCTAGTTTATGTGGGTACATCTGAAAACCAGAGGCAGAAATGTTATACCCCAAAAACTGTACTTCAGTCTTATCAAAGATGCATTTTTCCAATTTACAATAAAGTTGATTCTTAAGTAAAGTTTGCAATACTTGTTTAACATGTTTGTGATAAGTCTAAAGGTCAGGGGAATAAAAAAGGACCCTATTTTCTCCTATATTGTCTTTCTGTCTCTGACAGTCTAGTGACTCCCAACTGCATAGGTTCGGATTCGGACTGTACAGGGAGGTCAGGAACAATAGGTCTGGAAAAACGAGGTGCTAATGACATAGCCATACGTCTGGTTCTTTTTCTGGTAGTTTCTCTGGTTCTAAGTCTATTATCAATTTGCATGACAAATGTGATAAACTCATTTAATTATTGGGGTAGATCTTTGGCAGCAATCTCGTCCAGAATTGCTTCAAATAATCATTTTTTAAATGCAGAGATTAACCCACTATTAGTCCAGTCTACCTCAGAAGCCAAGGTGCGAAATTTTATGGCATAATCTGAGATAGACCGGTTCCCTTGGTTAATATGCATTAGGGCAGTGGAGGCATCATCCTCCCTGCCTAATGGTTCGAATGTTAATTTGAATTCCGCAAGGAATTCCTGGTAATTATGTGCAATACTCATATTACTCTCCCATAACAGATTGGCCCAAGCTAAGGTTTTACCTTTACGTTGGTTCATTAGGTAACCAATCTTAGCTCTATCTGAGGAAAAAGATCCCGGTGAGGCCTCAAAATGATACCTAATTTTATTCAGAAATCCCAGGCATTCTTGATGTTACAAATCGCTATTTGTAACTGGCCCTTTAAATGGAAATTTGCCCTGCTTCCCTGGATTGTGGAGAAGCTTATTTGCCAGCCTCCTTCCTTATGACTATGGCCCTGTGTGAGCGGTGATACCCCAGATAGCTATGCCATGAAGCCTATTCATATAATGAAAGACTATGGGAAAGACTTTAGCTCCATGGCAATTGAACTGTGTGAATAGGATCTGCGCGCTATTTGGTAGTTTTGTGCGTTCAGATCCCAGCTATCTGGGGATATGTGAAATGTCTGTGTGTTATGTGTAAAAGTGGACTTTATGTATTTTTATAGAATTTTATGTCTTTCTGTAACCATGTGCTCAATGGAGTCTGCCTCTAGCCCTGGATAATTGGATTACTTTCCCCTTTGTCTCCAGGATAGAGGCACCTGTGGAACCTGTTTGAGCCAGATTGCTATGCTGACAGCCAGGGACCAAAATATACTTTTACTAACTTTTGAACCCCTGGTCTGATTCATGCCATTTTTTAATATGTTGTTCCCCTGAATGGATTGATTGTGGATATGTATTTTTATGTGAATGTGATGTATGGTTTTAAAGTTACAGAGTATGTGTGGAAACTGTATTTTTACTGTATGTAATAATTATGTTAACTGCTTATCTGAGGGGAGGGGATTGGTTATTTTATGCCTCCCCCTGGGTGTGTCCTGTATGTGCACAACCGTAATAAAAACCAGGCTGGGTGTGCCAGCACCTCAGACCTCTGCTGACCCTCTAACTTGCAGCCTTGACTCATGTTTGTAGGGGACAGCTATAATCACTACAGGGATTGCTATGCTCTTCATACTCCCTTAGCTACTGAGCTCTTGTAAGAGCTCTTGTTCCTGATCCTGCTTCGCTCTACAGAAGGAAGAGGTTCGCCTATTGGAACCTGGAGCCTCGTCGTAGATCCAGGGCGCAGAGCAGATGGCGAGATACCAGCCCAGCAGCGGTGGTTCATGGAGTCTACAGTGCTTATGGTGGCTGCGGTGCTGATGTTCCTTTGGTGAGCGCTAGGAGCATCCTTTCTACGGTCCAACTTCCAGCCAGCCTGGAGGCAACAGTAACACTTGAATATTCCCATCAAAATGAAGGGGAGGAGGTAGGGAGATAGCATGGTTTTATGAAACATAGGTCATGTCAAACTAACCTAATTGCATTCTACGAAGAAGTAAGTAGAAGTATAGATCTGTCAGGATTGCTAATTGCATTGTGTCACAACTTAGAATGGCCAGACTAAACATACCCAAGAATAGTCAGAATACTAGCCGAGGTCAGGGACACAGAAGGAGACACAACGATGAGGGAAAGCCAAAAGTCAGGGATATCAGAATACAGGGAAGTCAAACAAAGCCAAAGTCAATAACCATAAAATAAACACTCATAAACACACTCTCGGAAAACCTCTATGGAAACCATGACAGGGCAATGAGGAAAAGTAAAATTGCATTTAAATAAGCCCTTTACAAACCTGATTGGCTGAAAATCGGCCTTTGACCCCAGAACGTGCGCACACGTCCCCCACGTGACGTCACACGCATGCCAACGTCGTCGTCAACGTGGGCGGATGTGGGGCTATAATTTGGTGTGGATTCACACATGTTGCAGGAGTCAGGTACACAGACACATGGCCGCTGAGCGCAAATACGGCAAGGTGAGGATGAATATGTTACAAGGTAAGGGTTTTACAGTGCATGTAAGCTACTTGGATTTTGCCAAGGCATTTGATACAGTTCCTCACAATAGAGATAAACCAAAGGTGCTGTGTCAATGTAAGGTGCTAAAGGTAAATTTAATTTAAAAGTTTGAAAAGCTGCTCAACACTCGTGTTAATACCTCTTACTTAACACAAAAATATGCACACCAGATAGTGAAATATTGTTTGAGCGGCGAGAACCCACCACATCAAACAAAAAACAGTGGAGCGCTAAATTTATATACCGTACTTACCCTTAAATAAGGGAATATAGTTAAAACAGAGTGTCTAAGAGAGAAAAATAGACAAAATATGGTGCAGTATGTCTAAAACAAGTAGAATATTATATTTTTTGTATGACGCACACTCAACCTTATGGGGGATAGGCTCAAATCTCATGCCTAGAGGTATTTTAAGAGAATACCAAAACTTCTTCAGTGTAGAGATGTTGAGTACTCAGAGATAAAGGGAGAGATAAGACAAAATATAGTGTGCTATCCTCACTAAAAAAGTGAATAAAGTAAGGTAGTCACTGCTCACCTTGTTGAGAGCCAAAGTACTGGGCTCTCAGATTAATGCACACTGTGCCTTTAACCCCTTAAGGACCAAACTTCTGGAATAAAAGGGAATCATGACATGTCACACATGTCATGTGTCCTTAAGGGTTTAAGAGGGCACAACTCTTCTTTGTAGCAGAGGACACTGGCAAGATGTGGGACTTGAATACATTTATTAACCAAAATATAAGGTAAATTTAAACAGCAAAATAAAAAAATACCACAAATGTTCAGTCCAAACAAGGAAGTTGCCGTCCAAAGCAGTCCGAGATACGTTTCGCCTGAACCAGCAGGCTTTTTCCATCGGTATCCTCATCTGTGCGCGTTGTGCCGGTTTTGTACCTGGCGGTTCCTCCGGGATTGGTCTCCCTGTGTGTCTCTTGTCCAATCCGATTGCCGATCCGAGGAGGTGTCAGCCGAATCAGCTGTTTACATTTGTTTTCATATACCCGGAAGTGACGTATTGGAGAGCGTCAAACGACACTTCCGGTATTCTGAAATCGCCACATTGTAAACTGGCATGGTACCCACTTGCATTATAGCTCCAGGCAGTAATTCATAATGTCCATTGCGGTAAATTAAGAAGAAAAGCAGAAGTATTAAAAGTACAATACATAACAAAGGAGCTTGTACATAAAAAGAACACTTAATTGTTACATAGGGGGAATTTTAGC
The DNA here is from genome assembly GCF_036172605.1 of Pelobates fuscus. NCBI lineage: Eukaryota > Metazoa > Chordata > Amphibia > Anura > Pelobatidae > Pelobates > Pelobates fuscus. The sequence goes on along the minus strand of NC_086318.1, from coordinate 266,470,073 downwards.
TCTGGTAATAAGCTAGCAAATATAACAAATGGTATTTAAAAGTGTTTTGAGCACATAATTCTCATGGGTGAACAGAAAAAACATATGTTAGACTGTGTTGTTTATAAACACACAAAATGAAAAATAAAGAAAAAACAATAAAAACAGTTATCCTCATTCACTTAATCAAAACTGTATGTACAGTGTATCACATAACATTAAAGTGCAAAAGTAATCATCACATAATATTAAAGTGCAAGAAGAATCATCAAGCTTTCCAAAAGGACCATATGACAGTACCATCTACATATAAAAAGTACATATTTAAATAAAAAAAATATGTTACAAAGATATGTATTAAGGCAATTTGGCCTGGATTTGTGGGAGGTGCTTGGTATCCACTCCTAGCCTACTTAAGGCACACCCCTTACCTTGGTTCTTTACCGTTCGAGGTCAGCGTTGAATGAGGATCCACTTCCGGGTTCTCTCAGACGCCATCTTGGTTTTCAGTATCCACAAGTTTTTCCGCGGCAAGCTGTGTCCTGTTTCAGGCCTTTTCCGTCCATCCAGCTTCTTCTGACCCCGGTCATCATCGTAGATTGCGTCCCAGGGACTCCTAAACCGTAAGTTAGACCTATCTGTCACGCCAGGATCGGTTCCTACGGCGTAGGTACAGCACGGGTCCTCGCGTTACGGTTTTCCCTGTTATGTCGCAAATTGAACAAGCCGTTTGCGGTTTTCATTTCGTACGGTTATTTGGCTAATCAGTATATTAGTTAAAGTGGTCATTTCACATATAACTGTTCCGTGTTACAGTGAAACAAGTTATCATTTCGGTTGTTTTTGCCGTTTGGCACTTATTCATGATATGCTTAAACACGCTTGCTGTTCGCATAAAATTCATGCGTTTAAACTATTTGTTCCAGCTTCTGTTTCCCTTCACATTGTTTCTGTTTCCCTTCACATTGGGTTTCGGTTTTCTTTCTATGTATTACGCATACATCCTTTCGTGGATTACATTCATCATTTCATGTATATTCCATTCGGGTAACGATTTGCTTGATTAAATAGACAGATTATTTCCATTACTGTTTAAAGGTATCAGTATTTTATTAATGTCCATACAAAACCAGCTCACATATCTGTATGGATCATTTTGACTCCCACTCTTTCAGGGGTCTTCCATACTTATCCATTTCATTCAAGTTGGTTCAGCCTACATTACAGGCCTCATTTCTGTGTTTTAAACTACGGCATATACATAAGGATACAGTTTCCTTTTCCAAGTAATGAATTCTCGGGTTGAATTACACGTACTGATCCAACCAATCATACGTCTTTTACATTACAGTAATATTATATATAACTTTAAATCACTTTTAAAGCATTGCTTTTATCCCTGCCCCTTTTTGTTATTCTATATGAATAAAATGTAAAAAAGTTTGAAAAATTAAGAAATTTTGATATTTTTAAATTTCTGCATGTCAATTTAATTGTTAATGTCACAATACTGTTTGGTTTTACTGCAATAAAACATACATATTTGTATTCAGAAATGTCTCATGAGTAAAACAGTAACCCCTATGTATAGGTTTTATGGTGTTTTGGAAAGTTACAGGGTCAAATATACGTCTATTTATTTATTTTTTACATAGAAATTTCACAGATTGTTTTGCTGGGCCTAGGTTGCCTTTGAGACCGTATGGCAGCCAAGAAATGTAAGTTACCCCATCATGGCATACCATTTGAAAAAGTAGACATCCCAGGGTATTCAAAATGGGGTATGCCCAGTTTTTTGTAGTAGCCACTTGGGCAAAAACGCTAGCCAAAGTTAGTGTTCGTTTTTTTTTTTTCATTTTTCAAATAAAAACTGTACTTTTACTGATAATATTATTGTCAGTGTATAGTTAACTGCCCTGAAACACTCCTAGTTCTATTCAGTGATGTCTCAAAAGCGCCACGGTACCCCCCATGTATAGGTTTTATGGGGTTTTTGAAAGTTACAGGGTCATATTTACGGCTTATCCATATATGCTTTTTCACAAAGAAATTTGTCATGTTGGTTTGCTGTGTCTAGGCTGCCTTTGAAACCGTATGGAAGCCAAGAAATGAAAATTACCCCTTAATGGCATACCATTTGAAAAAGTAGACATCCCAGGGTATTCAGAATTGGGTATGGCCAGTCTTTTGTAGTAGCCATTTGGGCACAAATGCTAGCCAAAGTTAGTGTTCCGTGTTTTTTTTTGCGTTTTTCACATAAAAATTGTACTTTTACTGAGAATATTATTGTCAGCATATAGTTTGCTGCCCTTAAACACTCCTAGTTCTGTTCAGTGATGTCTCACAAGTGGCACGGTACCCCCTATGTATAGGTTTTACGCGTTTTTTGAACGTTACTGGGTCATGTATACGGCTTATCCATTTATGCATTTTCACAATTAAATTTGTCAGATTAGTTTGCTGTGTCTAGGCTGCCTTTGAGACCGTATGGCAGCCAAGAAATGAAAATTACCCCTTAATGGCATACCATTTGAAAAAGTAGACATCCCAAGGTATTCAAAATAATGTATGGTCAATCTTTTGTAGTAGCCACTTGGGCACAAATGCTAGCCAAAGTTAGTGTTCTGTGTTTTTTTTTTGCGTTTTTCACATAAAAACTGTACTTTTACTGATAATAGTAACATCAGTATATAGTTTACTGCCATGAAACACTCCCAGTTCTGTTCAGTGATGTCTCACGAGCGCCACGGTACCCCACATGTATAGGTTTTATGGGGTTTTCAAAAGTTACAGGGTCATAAATAAGGCTTATCCATTTATGCTTTTTCACAATGGAATTTTTCAGATTAGTTTGCTGTGTCTAGGCTGCCTTTGAGACTGTATTGCAGCCAAGAAATGAAAATTACCCGTTCTGAAACACTCCTAGTTCTGTTCAGTGATGTCTCACGAGCGCCATGGTACCCCCCATGTATAGGTCTTATGGGGTTTTGGAAAGTTACAGGGTCAAATATACGCTTGTCCATTTTTGTTTTTACACATTGAAAATTGGCAAAGTGATCTTGCCTTTGAGAGAGCATGGCAGCCTGGGTAATAACAAATCCACTATTATGGCATACCATTTTCAAAAGTAGACAACCCAGAGTATTTAAATGGTGCATTTTATGATGTTTGATCTAACCACTTTATCAGAAATGAAGGCCCCACATAGTGGTAATAGTTTTATTTGTGCTTTTTTCCACACATGAACTCACTTTTCACAGGACATTTCTTATTCCTGGTATGAGTTATTGCAACAAAGCCTCACAATTTTTTTTTAACATTGTCTCCTGAATATAGCGGTACCCCCATGTACCGGATTTTCTGTTTTTTTTGGGGAAGTCACAGGGACAAATATATTAGATGTCCATTTCAAAGTTGGAAATTTGACAAGGTGATTTCCTGGGCCTATTTCACCTTTGAGAGAGCATGGCAGCCTGGGTAATACCATTTCCACTATTATGACATACCATTTTCAAAAGTAGGCAACCCAGAGTATTTCAAATGGTGCATTTTAAGATGTTTGATCTAACCACTTTATCAGAAATGAAGGCCCCATATAGCGGTAATAGTTTTATTTGTGCTTTTTTCCACACATGAACTCACTTTTCACAGGACATTTCTTATTCCTGGTATGAGTTATTGCAACAAAGCCTCACAATTTTTTTTTAACATTGTCTCCTGAATATAACAGTACCCCCATGTACCGGATTTTCTGTTTTTTGGGGGAAGTCACAGGGACAAATATATTAGATGTCCATTTCAAAGTTGGAAATTTGACAAGGTGATTTCCTGGGCCTATATCGCCTTTGAGAGAGCATGGCAGCCTGGGTAATAACATTTCCACTATTATGGCATACCATTTTCAAAAGTAGACAACCCAGAGTACAACAAATGGCAGACCTTGAGATGTTTGGTCTAGCCATTTTAACAGAAATGATGGGCCCATGTAGCAATTTCTACTTTTATTTTTGTCTTTTTAATCACATAAATTGCATTTTCACTAGAAATGTCATAATCCTGGTATTAGTCAGTGCACTAAAACCTCAGTATTTTGATTTAACACTGTCTTCTGAATATAACGGTACCCCCACGTATCATTATTTCAGATTCTTTCCAATAAGTACAGAGCGAAATATATTAGATGCCCTTTTAGCTTGTAAGTTTGACAAAGTGATTTGCTGGGCCCATGTGGCTATTTAGAGAGCATGGCAGCCTGGGTGATAACATTTCCACCGTTATGGCATACCATTTTCAAAAGTAGGCAACCCAGAGTACAACAAATGGCAGACCTTGAGATGTTTGGTCTAGCAATTTTAACAGAAATGATGGGCCCATGTAGCAATTTCAACTTTTATTTTTGTGTATTTAATCACATAAATTGCATTTTACTAGAAATGTCATAATCCTGGTAATAGTTAGTGCACTTAAACCTCAGTATTTTGATTTAACACTGTCTTCTGAATATAACGATACCTACATGTACAATGTTTCCAGGTTTTTAGTATATCACAGGAATAGTACAGTACCCCCACATACACTTTGATCTGAAGGCAGAGATAGGCAGATAGATCTTTGACTCAGATACTGTAGCATTAACCCAGTGATTAGTTTTTTGCTTTTTTTTTTAGAAGGCACATTTCAAGTACTACAAATGTAGTATTTTGAGTTGTTTGGTGTAGCCACTTTAGAATGGCTAGCATAAACAGGGACAGGCCAAGGTCAGGGGAATCCAGAAATCAGAGTAGTCGGTAAAACAAGCCAATGGGTCGGTAGAGGCAGCTAACGAAGCATAGTCAGGACAAGCCGAGGTCAGGGAATCCAGGGAAATCAAGCAAACAAACTGCCAAAGTACCATACAGAGTGATTTAGTAGTTCAGCTCTGTATGGTAGACTTTGAAACAGTCTGTTACGCAGAGGGCGGGTAGGGATGGACAGGAGGGGCAATAATAACTGGAGTCCTTTCGGACTCCTCTTTTCCAGCAAACACGGCATCTTCGTTGGGGTGACCTTTTACAGGATGTCGGGGGGATTCGGGAAGGGAAATGTTTGCTGAAAAGTCGTTGGACATCTTCTGATTCCAAAGGAGGGTTAGGATTTGGGGTCTGGGCAAATATAATTTGAGACAAAATTTGGACCATAAACTCTAGAAATGGGCATGTTCTACCTATGGCTTCCTTTTTATAAAGCACATAGGCATTGAAAATTGCAATCTGGGTTATGTAGACTGCAATTTTCTTGTACCAGGTCCTACTCTTCCGGTTCACCAGATAGGGCTGTATGCACTGATCAGCCAAGTCTACTCCCCCCATAAACTTGCTGTAATCCACAATGCACATCGGCTTCTCCAGCTGCTCAGTTCCACCTCTCACAGACATTGGCACTGAAGTTTCGTCGTGCATTGTAGACAACATGTACACATCTTTCCTATCAGTGAAGCGAAGGGCAAGCAACTCATCCTGCCGGAGCGCTGAAAGGGAGCCTCTACTGCGTCTACCTCTTGCCAGGGTTTGGGGGAAACCTCTACAATTCTTACGCACTGTGCCACAGGCTACGGTCTCAAAGCAAAATAGAGTTTTAAATAACTCTATGCTTGTGTAATAGTTGTCGACCCATAGCCTGTATCCCTTATTTAACAAGGGAAGGATTAGGTCCCATACTATCTTGCCACATGTACCCACAGAATCAGGGTATCCTGGTGGGTCAAGATGGCTATCCTTCCCCTGATAAATACGAAACGCCCATGTATATCCAGATTTTGATTCACACAATTTATAAAATTTTACACCGTATCGGAACCGTTTAGAAGGGATATACTGTTTAAAAAGTAATCTACCCTTAAATTTCATTAAGGACTCATCTATACAAATATTTTCAACAGGGACATAATTTTGGGAGAATTTGTCTGACAGGAGTTCAGTTAGGGGCCGAATTTGTACAGCCTGTCAAACAATGGGTGGTTTCTTGGGGGGCACAGTGTGTTGTCGTTAAAGTGGAGGAAACGCAGCAGCTGCTCATAGCGATCCCTCTTCATAACCCCAGGGAAAAGAGGGGTAGCCAGGATTGGGTGCTTGTACCAGTAGGATCTGATACTCTGCTTTTTGACAATGCCCATAACTAGAGTTAGGGCCCAAAATTTGCGCATTTCTGCGAGATCCGTGGGGTGCCACATATTACGCCGATAGTAATGTGACCCCGGATTCGCAGTCAGATATTGGTTGGCAAATAAATTGGTTTGCTCAACCAATAACTGAAATACGTCCTCTGACATAAACAAATCGAAATATTTGAGGGGCTCCCAAGCATCCACTATAACAGTGATGCCAGAGGTCGCCGTAAATGGGGGAATATCTGGGGCCGTCAGGTTTGGGGGCACCCAGTCTCCATCTGGCATTGGGGTTGCTGAGCGTCCTCTTGTTGGTGGTGGTGGGGCACCATCACTAGAGGAGTCAGTCATAGCCTCAATGTCAGAGGCAGTGATAGTGTCACTGTCTTGCAGAGTGTCACTATCACTGCCTGCCAGAATGGCGTATGCCTCCTCGGCCGAGTAGCGACGTGCCATTCTAGGGGGGGGACTACTCAATAATTAATAAAAAAAAAGGGGAAATTACTAAATTCTTACCTGCCTAACACCCTACTACCCACCCTCAAAAACCCACAAAAAATAAAATAAATGTACTGATCACAGTTTAGGCTGCTGCAACCAGTTCAGAAAGGGTTAATTTTTATTTTATTTTCTGTTTTTTTTTTATAAAAATAACCCCCCAAAAAAGTCAGCCTGATCAGAGAGCCCTGGGTTGCCAGGCAGGTCCCCCAACCGTGATCTGCAGTTTGGGAGGGATCGGAGCCATGTGGGTGGGCTAAAACGCCGCTACGTGCTATGCCGTCGTGAAGGCGTTTAAGCCCATAAACGCCATGACGGCATAGTACGTCGTAACGGCGCGAACGGGTTAAATATAGGCCACGGCCTCCCTCACCCCATCCTAATTTTCTACTTGACACCCATCATACATTCCCCACTGTTTTAGAGAGAATTGTGCATTAAAGGCACGGCATCACTTTGCCTTGGTAACACATTTATATTCTCATGGTATATCACTACACTTCATTTACCAAGTAATACGCCATCAAGCCCTTAAAAAAACATCGCTGGTACGGGCTACACAGTCTACTTCATTCCCACACAGTCCACACTCACTATACTACTCTATTTTTACCCGTTTCAGGCTGTCCAGGTTTAAATATATATTTCACCACACGGTTTTCCTGTGAAATATTCATACTACCAGGTACGTACACCTGCTCATATGGTATTCTGCCATACATTTAATTTCTCCCACCTAGGTTAGAGTACTGGCAATAGGGTCATAGGCTTCCCAATAGGTTTTAACCCTTCTTGGCAATTGCCAAGTGGAGGCCAACACCCCGCCTCAACGTTTCAGAGGCAAACACCCATCGTGTTACACGTTAGCTAGCCGCCTCGTATGTTGCATAGAGAGGGCCTTACCTCTCACTCCCTTTCCCTGTTTTTCTGTGTTACATTAACCGAGAGGCCTAAAATTCCTGCCACTACGATGGGTGGCCTCAAATCCCCTTGCGCCAACGCATAGATAGAGCCTCTCAAGCCCCTTGGCAACTAGTAGGGCCTCACCTGTCACCAAACAAGTGTTAGCTAGGCTTAGCTAGCCTGCCAGTACGATTTTGGTGGTTTTCATACACTAATTCATTGTTTTGTTTGTAGTATGTCTCAGGAAGGGGTAGAGGATTTCTCCCTGCCTAGCACTCCGGCTAGAGCTATCACTCCTACACAAGGAGGAGAGGTAACTAGTCCAGCATCGATCAGATCCTGGACGATCCCTCGTATAACTACGGAATTGAGGAGACGGCAAATCCCCTACCCCGCTACAGCAAGGAAAGCAGAACTTTTCAAACTGCTACGTACCTCAACTAACAACATGGATGCCGGGGAAAGACCTAGCCAGTCCAACCCAGGAGACATACATTCCATGTTGTCTTCACTCATGGCGTCCATGAGCAAGGTCAACTCCAGGCTGGAGAAACTTGAGTCGGTCACCACGGCCCTTACTCTAGCAGGGCCACCCGCTGCTGCTTCACAAGCACCTGCCGCTATTAGTTGCTCCAGCCATCACCCTGTATGACCAGGAAGTTAGCCCTGCTCATATGATCCCTGAGCACATAAAAATAGCTATCCTGGAACGTAAAGACGTCAACCTGGCTTCCCTGCTGATTGCCTCCCAGGATATTGTGGAAAATAAGACTTATTCTTATGATGATGTGTATGTTGTTGTCAGATCTAGGGACGTCCGCCTAAACAGGAAACTGATTATCCCCGAGTTTGTACTGGCCTTTAGTATTTACCGGGATGTCATCTGTGCGGTCTATCCCAATAGAAGAGAGGAGTTTGATCTTTATATGCACAAGCTGGTAGACCTGGGCAACAAATATGGTGGTTCAGCCTTTTATGACTACCATAGGTCTTTTTCTGAAAACGTGTCTGGAGCCTTCTCCCAGTATGGAACAAGATCCAACTGGGGAAGGATTGATACCATCATATTTAGCACACACTTTGCAGGTCTAAGAACAACGGCTTGTGCATACTGCTCCTCTACAGCCCATATGGCAAATTTCTGTCCCAACACGGCGGACGAACATGCCTCCACGCAAGGAGCTAGTTCCTCTGGTGTTCCAGAGAAATCGACAAGTGACAAACTGGGACGCCCAATAAAGTTTCTGGGCAAGTCCCAGATATATAATAATTTTAATGTTGGGTCTTTAATTATAGCGGTTGCAGATTATTGCATATCTGTTTAAAATGTTTTAGGGCACATGCAAAAACCATGTGTCCAAATAAAATGGACTCTAAGCCTTACCTAACGTCCATTAATATGCCGGTATTTACTGCATTTATGTCACATCACCAGTCTAAACACTTGGTGGACTTTCTTACCACATACCATCCGGAACTCTGGAATACCCTAATCTAAAAATCCGCACAACACAATCCCACAGCTGTTGACACTCTCATAGCCCAAGAAGTTTCTGAGGGTTTTGTATTGGGGCCTTTCAAAGCTCTCCATTCAAACAATGGCGCACTAACCCCATTGGTATTGTCACATGGAAATTTTCCCTTAAACAGAGACTCATCATTGACTTGTCTGCACCACACTCATCGGCTAACCCCAGTCTTAATTCCCTCATACCCTCCGAAGAATTCTCCCTGCAATACACCACCATCGATCACGCCATTACAGCTATCATACAAGCAGGGGTCGGAGCCTGGCTTAGTAAGACCAATATTACTAATGCCTTTAAATTGCTGCCAATCCACCCCACACTGTGGCACCTGCATGGCATCAAGTTGGCCGGGAACTACTATTTTTTCTCCTGTTTAACTTGAGGGTCCAAAAGTAGCCGAGCTATTTTTGACACATTTTCCGAAGCAATGTGCTAGTTACTATTGAACATAGCCAGATGCCCTACGGTATTACATTACCTGGATGATTTTTTACTGGTCGAGGAAAATACTTCCCCTCCTAGTAGCCTCAAAACTACCACCAAGCTATTCGAGCAACTAGGTGTACCAATCTCCCGTAAGAAAATGGAGGGGCCAGACACGATTATCACTTTCCTGGGTATTCAATTAGACTCAACCACAATGCAAGCAAGCCTACCACACGACAAGATAGAGAACATTCGGGGGCGGAGCCTGCAACCTGAAATGAACGGACGCCATTTCTAATAGCTCCCTAACCGTACAAATCAAATCCACGTTTTATCCAACGATCCTATACCACTCCAGCCACAACGCACACCCAGACGACAGCAGCTGAACAAGCCGCACCGGTCGATGACGTTCTTTCAGCCGCAAAGGCTGCAGAAGCGGACTCGCAAAGCCGGGGCCTAACGCACACCTCCAAGCCTGGGCCTCGAGAAGATCCTGCGCGGACATCTCGCAGCACACACGGAATACCTGTACCCGCTGGAACTACCCGGCACTCCGGAACACATTCCAGCTATAGGGCGCCGCTCCCAAAGGCAGCAAGGTATGAAAGGGGACAGAGATATAGGGGCCATGTTCCACAAACCAGCCCAACCCAGGCCTGCATCCACGGCAGCCCAGCTGGAACATATCCAGATGCCCGCCCCCACCCGGCAGAGTCCAGATCAAACGGGGAGCCCCCCCTCAAGACAGCCAGACACAGCGCCAAGAGCAATAAGGCTAGGGCCTGACCACCCTAGACACTCCCAAATGCCACAGCCTGAAAGGCCACACAACCTGGAAACGCAGAGCTCTGACCCGCAGGGGCACCCCCAAGCCTGAAGGGACACGCTCCCCAGCGCAACCAAGACTTGACTCACCCAGGCACTCGCAAGTACAACTGCCACCACTAATAGAAACGGCAGATGATTCTGCTCCAACCACTAAACGGGACTTAAAAATCCTCCTGGCCGACATCCACAAACTCCTAGCAGCAGACTCAGCAGTCATTAAGACCAAACTACGCAACGTCATGGAAAGGGTGAGCGCCACGGAGGAGGTGGTGTCGGTCCACACTCACATGAACACGATGGGTGAAGCTATTAAACAAATACAACAACAACAAACTTACCTATCAATCAAAATGTCAACCATGGAAGACCGGCAACGCCGTTCACACATAAAAATACGAGGCATCCCCATGGCAACATCAGCCGAAGAACTGCTGCAATATATCAGGCGCCTACTAAGTACAGTGCTCCCACACACAGTGGTAAAGAAAATTATCATCGATGGGGTATACAGTCTGCCAGGACCCCCTCACCTAAAGAACAAAGCAGCCAGAGACGTCATCCTCCGATGCGTCACAGTGCAAGACAAGTTACACATACTGACAAGCCTGAAAGGAAAGACACCGCTAATGTTCGAAGGTTCTTCATTACGTTCTTCCAAGGTCTCTCAAAAGCCACCCTCTTATGGCGCAAATCTTATGGACCGCTCACCACGCAACTCCGATCAGCAGGCATTACCTACAGATGAGGCGCCAACGGGACCCTAGAGGTACCCCATGAGGGAACTACCCATATCTTGACCTCAGTGGAAGAAGCATCTCCACTCCTGACCACCCTGGGACTGTCTATCCTAACGACTACACCACAAAGGAGCCCGCTCGAGGCAACACGGGACCCTGAGAGCACCACCCAGTCCGAACCGGGACCCAGCGGGTCGCAACACCCAGATCCATAAATGATGTGAACTGCCACAAGACTAATGTCAAGGTAAATGAGGCAGTGGAAGCCACACAACAGTTTAAAGAAGACCCTAACTTTAATACTCAGGAAGTCAGTCTCCAACAGAATTTGAATAAATATAGGGATTCAATTAAAAATCGGAAACATAGGAAATTCCTAAGGGACCACCAAGATTACAAAAATGAGCGGGTCTATAGGAAATTTAGAAAGGTTACACATGTGGAATCTGACCAAAATACCACGTCTGAGTATGAGACTTCAGACACAGACAATGAGGACATTAACACAGCCTCTGTACCTCGTATGAACGAACAATCAAAAGGTATCCTGAAGAAAGGGGGTACTTTTTTAGGGCAGAGCCCCTGGGAGGGGGAAATGCCATCACAGTACAGACAGACAAGATACAGGGGGAGGGCACGGAAAAGGTACTAGATACCAACACAAAGGTCCTCAATCTCTCTGACACTATTCTTACTGACCCTCAATATCAGGTCTTGATGAAGGGTCTATCGTTTGTTCCGGTACCCCCTTTCAACAAATTTGATTGGATAAAAGATATCCATTTGTTTGGCAGACGTCTGGCCTTACATAAATTCTTTCTTACCATCAATGAAAAAAGAGCCCGGGAGTTGGGCTTTAGTGTCAGAGAATTTCAATGTCTGAACGACCTAGTATCTCTATTGGAAGATAATGATGATACCTCCCCACACCCCTACACAGACTTATGCCCTAGAAGCAAATTTACACCCAACATCAAGGATTTTAAAAACATAGACATGTTCGTGGAATCGGTATGCAAAATGGTAGAAAAACTCAAAATAGACTCCTTAGAACCTCGGCCCCACAGCAACCTTTCAGGAGATGAGTGGCGTGCCCTCCGTGTCCTGCAGGACAACGAGGACATAATCATCAAACCGGCAGACAAAGGGGGGAACATTGTTGTTTTAAATAGAGCACATTATATTCAGCTTGCAAACAACATACTCAAGGATGATACAACTTATCGTACATTGAGTTCTGATCCCTCCATCAAATTTTTGTCAGATCTCAAGTGTGTCTTGGACTCAGCGTTTGATGAAGGCATACTGGGTAGGAAAGAACATTCATACATTTGTATTAAAAATCCGGTTGTGTCTACGTTCTATTGCCTACCCAAGGTGCACAAAATACTCTCAATTAACAGCCAGACCGATTGTGTCAGGGTCAAATAATCTAACAAGTAGGGCTAGGGTCTTTACCTAGACAAAATACTTAGACCATTTGTGGAAAAACTGCCCTCGTATTTGAGAGATACAAAGGACACACTAAAGTGCCTAACGTCTCTCAATCTACCAAGAGGTTCACTTTTATGTAGCCTCGATGTAGAGGCCCTGTACTCTTCGATTCCCCACACACTGGGACTGGCACATACAAAGGGTTATTTAGATACACGGGGACTGAGACATGAGCGCCACACGCGATTCGTAATAGAGTTGCTGAGATTCGTGCTAACCCACAATTTCTTTCTCTTTGATGGCCAGTTCTACCACCAGGTGCAGGGGACTGCTATGGGCACGTCTTGTGCTCCATCATATGCTAACCTGCACCTGGGGTGGTGGGAAGAGAATGTGTTTTTTCTGACATCAACGCAGAGTTCACAAGACACATCTTCCTGTGGAAGAGATACATGGATGATGTCCTCGTTGTCTGGACGGGCACTTTGTAGACAAACTGAACACCAATGAGCTGAACTTAAGACTCACGATGGAAATTGGTGGCTCTACACTTAATTTTCTAGATTGCACCTTCAATATCTCTAAAGAGTCAGGAATTGATACCACTCTGTTCAGAAAGGCCACCTCGACAAACACTATGCTGAGGTGGGAAAGTCACCACCCCATAACTTTGAAAAAAGGGATCCCGGTTGGTCAGTACCTACGCTTGAGGAGGAATTGCTCAACTATGGATGAATTTATCAATCAAGCTAAACTCCTCAGAGCTAGGTTCAAAGAGAGGGGATACCCCAATCGCTGCCTCAAAAAAGCATACCAAAGGGCATTACTAAGTGACAGAGGAGACCCCTTAAAAGATAAAGAAGCACCCACAAAACAAGAACCCATTCGTTGTATTGCCACGTTTGACTCTGGATGGGACCAGACCAAACGAATACTAGGCAGATTCTGGCCGTTGATTTCCCAAGACCCCCAACTTAAGGGAGTGGTGACTCCTTTTGTTTCCCTCACTGCACGAAGGGGCAAAAATCTAAAGGAAGTGTTGGTCCCTAGTCATCTGTCCACAAAAAGGGGCAACACAAATTGGCTTTCTGTGCAGGGTACATACCAATGTGGTAGGTGTGTGGCCTGCCAATATATGTTGAAAGATTCAAAAGTTCTCCCAGACTTGATTGACCAGTCAACATGTCAGATTAAACAATTCTTTAATTGCAATACGAAGGGGATTATATACCTACTGATATGTGTGTGTGGCCTCAGATATGTGGGGAAAACCATCCGCCCCTTCAAGAGGCGCGTTATGAAACACATACATTCAGTTAGGAATTTCAGAGATACCCCAGTCTCTAGACATGTTAGAAATGAACACCAAGGTGACACGCGAGGGATCAAGTTTGCGGGCATTGAGAAGGTGCAGTTGGGTCGCAGAGGTGGCGACCTGGACCGAACTCTTCTCAAGAGAGAATGCTATTGGATTTACAAATTCAATACACTGGCCCCTAACGGATTAAATGAAGGGTTTACATTTACGCCCTTCATTGAAAAATAAGAATGAGTTCCACAATAGAAAAGAATTAACATCAGTAGTAATGCCAAATTACTTAAACTGTAAATATATAAATATATATCAATTTGTGTAAATACTTTAGTTATTTGTGTATTAAAATTAGGTTTACAATGTCCCTCGGCCCACCACATAAGTGTACAAGTGGCAAAAACATCTATACTCAAGGAAATAATGATAAGGAGTCAATGGCACTTCCATATACACACATATACTCATATATGTATGTATAGATTTTTCATGTCCTGCCCCTTTAACCCCTTAAGGACACATGACGTGTGTGGCATGTCATGATTCCCTTTTATTCCAGAAGTTTGGTCCTTAAGGGGTTAAATAATCAGATCTTGTAAATATCTCATAGATAAGGAAAGAATGGATCTTTTATACACCTCCATGTAAACACACATATACCCATATGTGTAAGTATATGGATTTCTATGTCCTGCTCCTTTAAATAATAAGGACCCAGATCTTGTAAATAGTTCTTTCTTTCATGTACTAGTAACTAGTATGCATATACATTGTACATTTTTGGAGATAAGGCTCTTCCAATTACAGACTGATTACTAAGGTCATGGGAAAACTTTAGTCCCCTCTGTCAACTGGATTAATTTGATCAAGGACGGACACAAACTGACACCTTGATCAACATCGTCTAAGCGTATTAGACGATACTGCACCAGGGACTCCTGTCAATCATCCGGTGACACACACAAGGGGGCGGCACTTACTCGGACGGCATATTTTTGGCGCGAACAGTTTGGGCACGCCCACTGTTTGCCGACCTGGTATACTGGTATAAAAGAACCGCACGAGGGACTGGCTAACACTTTACCTCTGACGAAGGCGCATTAAGACGCTGAAACGCGCGTTAGGTTCGTTTAGTCAGGAGCAGCCACTTATTATAGATTCTAGCAAGCATTAGCTTTAGAAATTTGGGGGTTGAGAAGGCGGATTTTACAGAAAGGAGCCTTGGATGATTAAACTCTCTTCTTGTGACCTGGGGGTTTGAAAGGGGCATTTCTTGAGAGAGGGACTTTGAATGGGCTAGCTCTTTCACTGAGCTTGGACAAATTTGCAAAATTCAGCTCTATTGACTCTTAGCAACAACATGATTTAGTTCAACATCCCATTATACAGGGATCTAAGAGCAACCAAGTATCAATGTGCACTTGATACAATTTGTTTCTACTTTTGTAACCAAGCACACCAGGATTCTGTACCTATTCGAGTCCCAGTATTACTCAACTCTCTCCCTTCCCCCCTTTTCTCTCCTCCTTATACCTCACCCTAGCTAACTATTGCGCTTTTTTGCTGGACTTCTATCTGGGGGTGTTTTAGATAGGACCATATATATTATACTATTGATTATTGTCCACACCCGCAGTTATTTCTGTGGCTCTCCCCATTATTATATTATGTTATTTTTTTCTTCCTTTTTTTACCATTTATTATTTGTTTGTTTGTGTTTGCATCATCATTTTTTATTCTTGAATAATTAAAATAAAAGTTACGTTTTATCTTGAAGCATTACCGAAGGGAGGGGCCTCCTATTGGGTCGACTTAGTGTGGGGATGAGGAGTTTCCTCTTGTCCACCTAGGTCTACCTTTTTGTCAATATTGTTTTTTCTCACGTATGTAAGGGTTACCCCCTTGTAAGGATTCCCCTGACACACTTAGAGGCTGGTTGACTTTGTCACTGGCTTCTTTTCTTTTTTGCCACAAGACTAGCCAACACAACTGTTGCACACCTGTGCCTTTGAGTTCCTAATGTTTACTCACTTATAGACAGGCGTTTCCATGTACAAACGTACATTTTCCTCTTTATTTTCTCCCCGTTATTTAGGATCTACACACACACAGGATAGTGGATGACCAACCCAACCACATAGGGACCCACGTAACCAGAGCATACACACTGCAACCCCAAATCACGTGGTGTCCGCCACACCACCACAACCCCCTGCCCCCCTAGGTCAGGGGCACCCAAGCTTGATAACCACTCAAGACAACAAGCACCACTTCACTAAGGCATACAGGCACCCATACATAATTCGGCACATAGGGCTAGCCCACAGAGCTGGACTATAACACACCTGTTCCCTCACGAACAGCCTAACTCCTCTACAATCCCCACCTAGCCTACTGAACATACATATCGTTAAAACAAGCCATGCCTTACCTGAAACCCAATGACACAAAACAGTCGAACATCTCTGCCTAGATCGCTAAAAATTGTTCAAAATGTTACTGTTGTATCTAACTGTTTAATGCTTGACCCAAAATGATATCACACAAAATTATCTCTAAACTTAATGCACAAATGTATAAAAATGTGATACTGATGCACCAAAACGAAAAAAAAAAGAATAATAAAAAAAAAAAGATAGAGAACATTCTTACCTACATCAACTGCTACCTTCAGCTCGGTACTTGCAATCTCAAAGAGCTACAGTCCCTGCTGGGTTCACTAAATTTTGCCATGCGTATCATACCTCAAGGCCACTCCTTCATATCATGACTCTTGTATCTTTTTCCACGCTTACTACACGACACACACAGGTTGTCCTTAAATACCTAAGCTACAGCAGGCATACGCATGTGGAATAAATTTTTAACCACTTGGAATGGTAAAAGTATGTTCCTCCCTCAATTGACTGACTCATCACCTACCATTTGGTCAGATGCGGCATCTACCACAGGTTTTGCAGCAATTTTTGGGAACGGATGGCTTTGGGGCAGCTGGCCTACAGCAGTTCAGGACTTGGAAGGTTTTTCCACTACCTCAGCTCTCTTTGAGATCTATCCCATCGTGGCGGCTGCTGTAGCATGGGGTCATTTATGGGCAAATATGCCAGTTCGTTGTTACTCAGATAACCAGGCAACCTGTCACATCATCAACAAAGGTCGTTCCAAATCCCTTACGATCATGAGATTTCGGAGGAAACTCACTTGGTTGGCAGCTTGTCATAATTTCTTTCTATATTGTTACCAGGTTATGTTCCAGGTATTTGTAAGACACAGCTGCTGATAGTTTGTCTTGTTTTAAATTTCAGGCATTTCATCAAGCACTCCCGTCAGCTGCGCTCACAGCCACCACCAATCCAACATTTCAACACCTAATACTGGACTAGACACCATCATGCATCATAGCAGGACACTGTCCCAATTGGCACTGTCAAAAAATACACACAAAACATACGACAGGGCTTTTACACTATTCAAAAGATTCCTTTTGGAACATAACATCATGCAATCATTTGTTATGACATCTTTTTGGGGTTTTGCTTCTTTTTCCCACCTTAAAATTAAAATGTCATATAACACCATCAAACTGTTTTCGGCCACTATTTTAGAGGAACCCCGCTTGGACCTCCAGACTTTTATCCGTTAATTTCTAAACGTAAGAACGCAGCACCGTTCTGCACTTTCATACTCCCGAAACTGGACCGACCCGATGATATGCAAAAAACAAACATGAACGTTAACTTTGGCTAGTGTCTGTGACTAAGTTGCTACTAAAAAGATTGGACACACCCCATTTTGAATACCCTGTTTTGTTTTTTTTTTTTTTAAATGGTATGCCATGATGAGGTGATTTTTATTCCTGGACTGTCATACGATCTCAAAGGCAACATAACCAATCTGGCAAATCTCAATGTGGATAACCTGAAAAAAGGAACATGCTGTATTTGAACCTGCAAGTTTCCAAAATTCCATAAAACCTGTACATAGGGGGTACTTGTGCTCTTGTACTTGTGAGACATTGCTTAACACAAATATGTGTGTGTGTTTTTTTTTTGCAGCATTATGACATTCACAGTTAAAAAATGCCATGCAGATCTAAGAAAATAAGATTTCTTAATTTTTCACACTTTTTAAAAGATTTTATTCTTATACAGTTATGTTTCAAATATATATATTTGATGTGAAATTAAAAGTCCTGTTTCCCCTGAACAAAATATGATATAATACGTGTAAGTGCACTTAATAGGAAAGAGGTGAATTATGGTTGAACAGACATGTAGTCAAATTCTAGGGTTTGTTTTGATTCTGTTTTGATCATGTAAAATGGCCTCTGTCCTTAAGGGGTTAAATCAAAATAGTGAGGTTTTATTGCACTAACTGATATCAAGATAAATTCATGTGCGGGAAAAGACACAATTAAAAGTATAAATCACTACATGGGCCCTGCATTTCTGTTAAAATTGCTAGACCAAACATCTCAAATTATGCCATTTGGAATACCCTGGGTTGCCTACTTTTGAATATGGCATGCAATAATGGTGGAAATGCTATTACCCAGGCTGCCATACTCTCTCAAAGGCGAGATAGACCCAGAAGATTACTTGGCCAAATTTCCATCTTTGAAATCAACATCAGAAAAACTGGGGGTACTGTTATATTCAAGAGACAATGTTAAATCACAATACTGAGCCTTTATTGCAATAAATCATATCAGGAACATGAAATGTCCTGTGAAAATTGTGTTAATGTATGTGGGAAAAAAGCCCAAATAAAACTATAACAGCTATATGGGCCCTACCTTTCAGATAAAGTTGTTAGACCAAACATATCAAAATACGCCATTTGGAACACTTTGAGTTGCCTACTTTTGAAAATGATACAGTGGAAATATTATTCCCCAAACTGCCATGTGACATAGGCCAAGAAAATCACTTTGTCAAATTTGACTGTGTAAAAACATAAATGGACAAGCCGTATATTTGACCCTGTAACTTTCTAAAATCCCATAAAACCTATACATGGGGGATACCGTTGTACTAGTGCAACATCACTAAACAGAAATATTAGTGTTTTAGAGCAGTAAAATGTATAATGACAATGATCTCATCAGTGAAAGTACAGTTTTTATGTGAAAAATGCATTAAAAAAAAGAATCTGAGCACTAACTTTGGCTAGGATTTGTGACTAAGTGACTACTACAAAAGACTGGACATAGCCTATTTTAAATACACTGGGATGTCTACTTTTTCAAATGGTATGCCATTTATGGGTTGCAATACGGTCTCAAAGGCAACCTAGGACCAGCAAACTAAACTGCCAAATTTCAATGTGTAAAAACATGGACAAACCGTATATTTGACCTTGTAACTTACCAAAACCTCATAAAACCTATACATGGGGTGTACCGTTGTACTCGTGAGACATCACTAAACAGAAATGTGAGTTTTTTTATTACAGTAAACCCATTACCAACAGTATTCTGACATTCACAGTTAAACTGTCATGCAGAACTTAAAAAATAAGAACATTTCTTCCTTTTTCAAACGTTTTTACATTTTATTCATATAAAATTTAGTTCCATATATGAATATTTGATATGAAATGAAAGCTTAGTTTTTACTGAAGAAAATGATCTGTAATAAGTGTGGGTGTACTTAATATGAAAGAGGTAAACTATTGTTGAACAGACATATAGTCACATTTTGTGGTTTGTTTACATTTTGTTTTGATCACATTGGCTTAGTCATTAAAGGGTTAACATAAGTAAATATAAAATTTACTAGAATTTATTTACTATACTTTTTGCAATCCTTACTGTGAAAATTAATATTCATTGAATCATGTTTGCCTGTTTGATGCAGAAGTTACCTACTTTACATTTTTGAAATGCAAGTTAGAATTAAATCACAAATCTTATCTTAGCCGTTTTTTTTTTTTTAGCAGGGTAACATAACTTTCGAAAATGATGTAATTGTCATTTTAATGGAATATACTATATTCTAAAACCAATGGCAAGTTAAAAAAATAATAATCTAGAACAACAGTAACAGAAGCAGCAAGAACCGTTGAATATTCTAAAAATAGTCACATTTTAATTCAGTTTGAAAATGACTCATACTGCACTGCTTGCTTGACTCATTTACTGTATTATAGGCTTTCTAGAGTATTCATTTCTGCCTCACACACTTAAATTATTACCAGCACTAGTATTATATGTCTTTGTGTTTTTAATATTATATTGCATGATCATAAGAGTTCCATCTATAAGTAGCATTGAATTGCAGTAACAATGCGAAATGTGGAAAATGGTGTTTATAAGGTACTTTAATCTGAGTGGTTTAGCACATAATAATGAACACAGCCTGCTGTTTAACTTATATGCACTTGGAGAGTGGCAATAGCTTAAGAATTAAATAGACGAAAAGTATAATGAATTGCGACTTTATTGTGAAAACTGTAAAATAGCATTGTAATTAATAATTAAGAGAAGTATATTTACTAAAATAATGATAGTCATTGTATTTAATTATTGAAAGTATTTAAATATGACAAATGTTAATAATAAGGATGCATCCTAACATGTTTTTATGGAATTGGCTCTTATTGATGCAATAGAATTGCTGCCTCTTCTAAGGGCACCCATGGAGAAGCTCCAGTGGGTATTCCTCTGCTATCATTATAAGCCCATGCCAAAATGTGTTTCTAAGCAGGCATGAAATTCAGAAATCTCTGTAGATTAAGACAGATGGAGTTTTCCCATGACTCTTGGGCAGCAGAAGTTAATATGGCTGTACCCGGCTTGTTATTAAAAAAAAAAATAGCATAATAGAAGCATAAAGATTATAAGATGTTTTAAATTAGACATTACATTTTTTTTAGATGTGTTTGAAATGATCTGGAAATTTTTGCTTAATTCTCGAAGGGTAAGTATTAAGTTACCACTGTTTTTGTAGCTATAATTGTAGCGTATGCAAACTCAAGGTTTATCCACAGTCAGAAATGAGAAAATGTGTACAGATTGAAAGAATGAAATGGATCTCTGGTTACAGTTTTACCAGATTACTGTTTCTGCATTATCTGTGATTAGTAATAGCAAATCATGAAAGCTATTTAATAAAACATCATGTTAGTGGAAAGCAATTGGTAATTTAATAAATGTGTATTGGTTAGTTCTGTGTTATTTGTTTCCTAACAGTTCCAAAATTTAGCACAGAATTCAATGTCAAAAATAGTTTAGTTTAAAAATGTCTTCAAGGCATGTTAAATATTCATTAATGGAAATTACAATCTTGATATAATTATACCCTAGTTTAAATAGCATATACTCAAATGTTTTCATACCTGAACAGTACTTAATAAAATTGTAAATATCTTCTGTTATGCAGCAAAATGGCAAGCATGGTTGACTGAGAAATATACATAATTTTAATAGGGATGTGTTTTTAAATCTATTGAAATATTTGTAATGTGTGTAAGAAAAAAACAACTCAAATTGTTTTATTTTGAAAAGTGTAACTTGGACTTAACAGGCTAAACTAGAATGTGATTTTACACATGTTTGTGTTAGGACATAGATCTCTTTAGATGTGATGTGCATCCTCCACATGACATCACACTTACACTAATGGTCTGGCCATAGATGTTCTTTTCTAAGACTCAGGTTGACAGCACGATTGTGATGATCCTGTCCTCTTCCCTTTACAAATATCTATACAATTCATTGGACCTCTGTCCTCTGCCATTGTTCCAAACCTAACAAAAACTCTCCAGTCTGTCACTTCTGCTATCTCTTTCCATCATAAACATGTTCTTTTTGACACAATATTACACCTGGCTTGTAGACAGGGCTGGTCTTAGGCCTTTAGGAACCCTGTGTGAAAAATCTTCACAGTGCCCCTCCCTGGTCACACCCCTCAACAATTTCTCCACAACTAAAAAATTCACAATAATATACAGCATGTGAGACTTATTGAGTATCAGTTACACAACAATACAACTTCCAGTAATGTATCACATAGCTCCCCATCTATAAACACAGAATAATGTTATTTTGTATGACATAGCTTCACTGTAATCACAATAATATGATGTAATGCGTGTTATTATTTGTGATAGGTGTGATGACTGTGTGTGATATATGTGTGTTTTGCCTGTATGTGATATTTGTGATGGCTTTGTGTTTTGGGCATTTCATTCAGATAAAAAAATGTTTGTAGGCCTATGTGTGAATGCAGGTGTGTATTTATGCAGAGTCACATGCACACACTCCCACAATCAAACACAGTCACATGCACACAGTTATATACATACACTGCCAAAAACAGCCACATGCACACATATCTAGACACATAGTTACACGCACACTGTCATACAGACAGTTAGAAGCATTGAGTCACACACAGTTACAGGCTGTCACACACACACACACTTACAGGCACTCATACATAGTCACAAACAGGTACAGGCAGTTACACACACTCACAGACACAGGCAGTCACAAACACAGTTGCAGGTACTTACACAGTCAGAGACATACAGTCAGGGCCAGTGCAAGGATTTTTTGTTACACAGCAGCAGATGCATTTTGTCCCCCCCCCCCAAAAAAAAATAAAATTTGAGGGATGCGCCTGACAACCCAGACAGCAAGTACAGAGAATTTAATTTGCAAGCACTGTATTTAATCCTGTAACTTTCCAAGCCACCATAAAACCTGTACATGTGGTGTACTGTTATACTCTGGAGACTTCACTGAACACAAATATTGTAAATAATTTATTTTATTTTATAATTTTTCTTCATAAAACCTTTACATACTATAGCAACAATTATCCACTGTCCCTACCTTCACCTGTTTGATCATATTATTAGAACATGTATCATTGACATATATTATATTTAACAATACATACAACATATATACATAAAACAAATCTTTTACACTTCTATTTTCAATAAACAAGTTTGTGTCTTTCTTTCTTTCTACGTTTTTCCGAGTCAGGATACTCCTTTGTGGCAGAATCTGACCAAGCAATGGGGTATTCAGATTCAATCTAATAGAGGGCATATCAAGAATCTTAATCCATTTGTCCCAAATTTTGTATCTATACGTACTAATGCAAACTTGTGAGGCAATGCCTCTTTCCATTTTGCATTGGATTCTAATAGCCTCCTTAACTTGCTGTCATGTATCTATTGTTGTCTTTTTCAAATTTCTGGCTATAGATATTTTAAAAGCCATCAATGCATGGATCAAAAATATTTCTTCTCTTTTGATATTTGAAGTAGTTTTAGATGTATCAATATTGTTTCAGGTTTGAATACTTGGGAAACTAATGGCATTAGTAAAGTGCATATGTTATATAATGAGGCAGGGCTCAAATCATATCCTAGTTTGCAGGCAGAGTTTGCCCTTCCGAATAAAGAGGTATTTTCGTATTTAAGGATCAAGAATTTTTTGTTAGAAAATAAGCTGTTAAAATTAGATATGGCCTTAGTGACTTGGTTGGGTAAATTCTGTTTGAACCCTAATATGGAGAGTAAACCTCTTTCAATATGCTACAAAAGCCTTTTATATGTAAATGGGGAAGAAAAGTTGCCTTATATGATATTATGGGAACGAGACCTATCAAAAACCTTTGATCTATCCCATTGGTATCAAACTATAAAAATTACTAAACAAATATTTCACAGCCTTACATATTGGGAAGCTTATAGCAAAATATTAATGCGTTGGTACTTAGTTCCCGCAAAAGTGTCTCGAATGTATGAAGCTGCCTCTGACAGGTGCTGGAGGTGTCAAAGGGAGAAGGGAACTTTATTACATATTTTTTGGGGATGCTCTCGTCTTGTACAGTTTTGGAACGATGCTAAATTAGTAATTCAAATTTTAATGGATACAGTGATACCAAATTTCCCTGAGTTCTATCTTTTACATATATACCAAGAGTGGAGTCGAATAAAAAATAAGGTAGTTATTATTCATATATTAATCGCTGCAAAAATAAGCATTGCTCAAAATTGGAAAAAAACAATCCCACCATATATTTTGGAAGTGCAGGAAAGAGTAGACAAGACGTATGAATATGAGAGAATAGTAAATAAAATAGAAGGAAGAGAAGGTGGCCATGAAAAAGCATGGCAAGATTGGTTAGCATATAGGTGTAAGGTATAAATAGAGGTTATAGCAAAAGGAGGAATAGCCTAAAACAGATATGAGGTTAAAGCATGTACATTATTGCATATTAATGAATAATTGATAGGGTATGACTGCAAAGCTGAAAGATTTAGGTAAAATAGTGTTAAAACTGTTAAAACAGGACGAATATGCTGAGCATTCCGCTTGTGAGTAAGAAATAATTGTCAATGTCAATTATTTTTACTTTGCATACTGGTATAAGTTGAATATAAGGATTATAAATTAAATCAAGGTAATAGCAAAGAAAAGTAAAATTGAATTTATTTTGTTTATGTATTTTTATTTTTATTTTATTTAGTTTTATGTTATTGTGTTTTGTGTTGTTTATGGCTTGTGTTGTTTTTTTCTGTGTGTGTAAGAAATAAAAAATTAACAATAAAAAAAAATATATTGTTTCAGGTGTCCAGTGATATGTGATACCCAATAGCATATTAATTTCTGATAAAATTTGATCCCAAGCTCTCCTAACCGGGATACAATTTCACCATATATGTATCTCATCTGCTCCTTCTGATCCGCACCTCCAGCACTTCTGAATGTCAGAATTAGAAAATCTACCTAATTTGGCGGGTGTCAGATACCACCTATTCACCAATTTATAATGTGCTTCCATTATATTTCAACAATGCACTGAAGAATAAATGGATTGTAAGGCCTCATTCCACTCTTTCATATCTATTTTTATATGTTAATCCTTTTCCCATCTGCTTTTAACAGGGGGAAGATTCAGAATTTTAGCCATTTTTATAATAACCACACATTTAGTTAATAACTTTGCAGATTTCTAATGTTTAGCTAATTTAATTTAAAAACTGAAGATGTCCCATTCAGCTAATATGTAGAGCTATAGAAAAAGCTTTTTATTCTAATAAAATTAAAGTTCTGTGTTACAGAGAGTCCAAATGCACTCCGTAAATCAGTAGTATTAAATTATCAGTTTGGCATATCCTACTTTTAATTTGAGTATTTGTTCTTGTTGACCAGAACAAATTGACCCTGTTATATGAGTTCATAATTAAGAGACTTGAGAAAAATTCTATGGTATATATATACGGAAATGTATTTGAACCCACGTTATTAGTGATAAATAATCAATATGGTTCACTATAATGATAAATATGATCGCATACGTTTATATCTACACTAAACCCCCTCTTGCAGAAGTATAATTAAAGAAAAAAAAAAGGAAATAGAAAATACTTTCTACAAAATTACTGGAATGCACAATATGTTATGTAATATTATGCTCAATTTTATATTAAGTTTCACTAATAATTATAATATTTATCAGTTTATTATGCTTTGTTAATTATGTAGGTACATTTCAAGAATCTATAGTTCTGCTTGATCTCTATTACACACTATATATTTACCCCTATAAGTTTGCTCCCCTCATATACTGGGTCTAAAGTGGACCAAATACGAGTGAGAGTCTTAAAGATTTGCAGTCTCTGTTATAGATACTGAGTATGCTTTATATCTAAACACCTGGCCATATATCGCTACCAGTGATTGGATTTCCCTGAGATCTTCGTTTTTGTTTTTTTCTCTTTTGGTATTGTTTGTGTGATTTGATCTCTCAGGGTAACCTGTAAAGATATGTTTTATCTTGCTTGGTTGGTGTATTGTTTGCTTTTTTTATAATGATTTTATTACTTGTGTAGTATGTGTAGGGTCAACTATCATGAATGGGTGTGGATGAGTCTACTTGAAAATTCCAGAGTCAATTTTTGGAATAACATTAGTTTTTGTAAATAACAATGTCAATTAAAATTGCATCTATAAATACACAGGGTCTGAACTTTCCAGTAAAAAGAGGCTTTCTATATAGAATGCTGTTAGAGGATAAGATTGATAAGATTGATTGAGAGAAGATCTAAAGATCTTAAACAATTAAAACATTCTCATAAAACACGATATACTTGGTTCCAGAATCTGCTTGTTGAACTTGGATTGTTTTATATATGGAGGGTACAACACCTGAATGAAAGAGATTTAACTTTTTTATCTAAAGTCCATTTAAGTTATTCTAGAATTGAATTTTTTCTAACGGATATGACAAACTTGAGGAAATTTACAAAACCTGGAATTGGACCTATTGTCTGGTCCGATCATGCCCCTATTAGTGTAGAACTTGCAAACAATCCAGAGTATAATCTTAGACCCCAATGGCGATTAGACGAATCAATCATAACCTCTGAAAAAAATAGGAAGCATCTTAAAAATATGGCAAAATAATTTGTCCAAATTAATGATAATGGAAAAGTCTCTAGTCAAACTTTATGGCTAACTTTCAAATGTGTGATGAGGGGTAACTGAATACAATTGGCGGCAAAAACTAGGGAAACCAGAGTGGCGAACTTAGCGGACCTTTATATAAAATTGTATAAACTGGAACTTAGTAACAAAAACAAATTCCCTAATAACCACACAAATCAAAACCCTCCAACATCAAATAATAACAATTCAGGAAAATAAAATTAAAAACTCAATTATATAGTTGAATCAAAGGTGGTATAGCAGCAACAACAGAGTAGGGAAGCTTATGTCAAGAAAAATTAAACCAGACCGGATAAAATCTTCAATAAAAAAATTATTGATGGAGACAAAATTTGCTTATCTCCTCATCAGGCCTTTGCAAATTACTATTCTTCACTGTATATTCTAAAAGAAAATAAATCTTCTCAAATGGATCTAAAAGTTTTACTTTTAAAATTCAATCTTCCTAAAATAAAGCCAGATAAACTGACTAATTTAAATAAACCCATTGAATCGGAAGAAATAGAGAGCAATTGCCAAACACACTAATGGGAAAGCACCAGGGCTGGATGGTTTTACAGCGTACTTTTATAAATCCTTTGAGACCGTGATAACTCCTATATTACTAAAAACATTCCTAGATGTTGTTACAACTTCTAAAAGCTTCTCCTCTGAAATGCTAAAAGCTAACTTTTCCCCAATTTTAAAACCTGGGAAAGACCAACACTATATATCCAATTACCATCCGATCTCTCTTAAATAATTTGGACATAAAATTATTTTCAAAAATCTTAGCAGATAGATTCACTCAGATAATCTGAGTTAATTGATTTAGACCAATCGGGGTTCATAACAGGAAGATCAGCCAGTAATAACATTCGTAAGATTCTAAATAGAGTTGAGCGGACATCTGGATGTTCGGGTCCGGCGGGTTAAGCAGAACTTTGAAATAAAGTCCGCTTTCGTGATCGAACTTGACCCCAGACTTGAGCCCAAACCCCATTGAAGTCAATGGGGACCCGAACTTTTGTGCACAAAAAATCCTCTAAAAAACTCCTGGAAAGGGCTAGAGGGCTGCAAAAGAAAGTAAAATGGGGGTTAGAGTAGGACAAGTGCCCTGCAAACAAATGTGGATAAGGAAATCAAAATAACATAAAAATTAAAAATACAGCTGAGCCATAAAATAGCACAAGATGGAATCTTTGATTTTAGCTTTGGAAGAACATAAATCAAAATCTAAAGCATGGCTGTCAGGAGGATCACCAGAATTATCCATTTGAGAGAGGGTTGGAGTGCAGTGTATTCTCTTTCATTGTTTAAACTGAGCTCAACTCCTGATGCATAGAGAAAAGGCCTGTCTGCTATTGTGTACATAGTTTATACTAAGTGACCCATAGGTTGAGGTGGCGGTGCAGGTGGAAGCGGCGGTGGAGGAGGAGGTAGCCAACACTGTTTTTTATATATATATATATATTTTTTATTTTAATTGGGGGTAGGCCCCAAAATATTGGGACATATAAAAAAAGAAAACTCTGCTCTGCAGAGTGAGTGACCCGTGCGTGCTGCAGCTGAAACTCCACTATCGCCTGCTGCTGCTCGCACAGTCTCATGAGGCGGTGAGTGGGAAGGCCGAAGTTAAGCTGCAGCGCAGACAGGCGAGCAGCAGCAGGGTGAAAACGCCAAAAGCGCACACAGCCGCTACAGTGAATGTCACATCCTGTTCCAAGTTGCGAATCAGTCTGATGATGGTTTCTGGTATCCAGTACTCTTTTTACTGAAGCTGCATCAGGGTACTTGTATGTGGCCGCACAAACGCTGGGGCTCAACACCAGCTGGCCGCCAGACCCTGCTAATCCATTCCACATTGTGACTCCTAACTTCAACATCAGGCATACTGGGTCCCGGTCACCGGACTGCAAAACTGCGAAAAGCTCGTTAAATCTGTTATGGTTCCTTTTATCGCTCCATCTGTTACTTGGATAACTGTGGGAATTCTAAAGATAATACATGCCGACGAGCGCTAGGGCACGGCCGCTCCGCTTTTGCACCCTGCTCCCTCTTATGCTGTCCTGGTTCCTCTGTGCGACCAGCGCCTCTTCCTGCAAACGTCACTCACATGACCTTGATTCCATGTGGGTTCTAGGACATCATCATCCTCCACATTATCTTCCACCCACTCCTCAACCCTGCCCTCCTTGCCGGTCTGCACACTGCAGAAAGCCACAGCAGTTGGCACCTGTGTTTTTCCAGCATGTAAAGTCTGCAAAGGACATATGGAAATTGTTTTAGAATTGTATCCAGGCAACAGTTTTCCCTATAAACTGACCTCTCAGTTTGACTTGTGAGAGTATTGCCCTAGAATTACAATATTGTTTAAGTACCTCTTAGCTATTGATAACCGGTTTAACTATAGCAGCTTGTTATCTGGTAGTTTCTAGTGTAGAAAATATCCATCTGTTTTCTATCACTTAGATCTGTTTAACAAGTGTTGTAGGTGTGAAACAATATTACAGGTGACCGATGTAGTAAATTCGAATCAAAGTACATTTGGAAAAAAAAATTCTCGCCCATCTTCTGTGGGTTATTGCATTTTTAAGATGTAGACTTATTGTATCACACTAGCCATGCACAGGTAGATTGTCTGGCATGTTGTTTTGGTGTTTGGTTTTTAACTTTGTAGTTGTGCCTTTACACAATATACAAATGTATATTAATGCTTCTGTATATGAAGCGATCACAATAACACTTATATTTCACTTAAAAAAAAAAAAAAATCAGGCTAAACAAAAATTGGTAATTAACAATATGACATCTGAAAAGCACATGAAAGGATGCTGTATAACACACTACATGAAGATCCTGTTCACTAGAGTGTGTAGTCATGAATATAACCAGTAAAACTTTGTTTTTACAGCCACTAGTTGGCTCATACATATTTTAAAACTTGTTTAATTTTGTTATAGCATGACTTGTAGTCTTGTTTTTAACTTGTTTATAATAAATATTTTTGTATGACACTTAGTGTGTTTTTTCATTGATTATTGAATTTTAATGGTCTAAGATAATTAACATGTCAATAGGCAAATGTAACCCGAATAATTTGTCTCAGTCTTGCCTTCTATACTACCTGCACCATAGGCAACATTTGCCTTTAGACTTTCTTGAGAAGCGGTAACTAGCCAGTGTTGCACATATACACTAGATATGAAGTGCACATCCCAAATATACTATTTAGCAGTTTAGCACCCAGAAAATAAGAATTTTTACAACTGCGCTGTAAGCTCACTATTAGACGCTTCTGTTTGACTCTCAGATATGAAGAGAAGGCCCCAAAATTTACTATTTAGTAGTTTAGCACCCAGAAAATAAGAATTTTTACAACTGCTCTGTAAGCGCACTATTTGACGCTTCTATTTGACTCTCAGATATGAAGAGAAGGCCCCAAAATGTACTATTTAGCAGTTTAGCACCCAGAAAATAAGAATTTTTACAACTGCGCTGTAAGCTCACTATTAGACGCTTCTATTTGCCGCTTGAGTTCCGTTACCAGCCGAATTATGTCACTATATGTAGCCTAAAACCGACCATGCACCTAGACATAATGCCGCTTGCCTTGACATTATGTAGAGATATACTACCTAAGCGGTGGGATGGACCGAGCAGTCTTTTTCTGCTCCGTTTGTACACGGTCTCGGACGCGGCCTCCATACCACCCACACTAATTCAGTAATGTTGTGTATGACCCGCTTTGATATCAACCAAAACAGTGACCTCGAGGCCGCTTACCTACCTAAATACTGTAACCTAATATGCTGACTAAGTTATGCAATTACTGTGTGCCGACTAAGTGAAGTTCCAGAATTCGCCCGAGCATAGCGCATACACATTGCCAACACCAACAGTAGCGCCCCTGCCTACGGCCTGCGACCCCGACTAAGAGACCACCGACTGTCTGCCACCCCCCACCCTGACTCCAGTGGCCCGGGAGGTAATCCCGTCCCGAATAAGGGAACCTGGCAGAAACGGGTACCCCCCAAAACCCATTACCCCGCGCTATAAGTAAAATGAACAACACGCCACTGGAACCGACGACCGACCAGCGGCTCACACAAGGCTACTTGGGGAGCCAAGTGACCGGCCCCTCAATGGGACACGGGTCGCACCACCTAAATGCCCACTATGATCCCCCTCAATAAGCAAACCCATTCACATGATCTATAGTAGGCACAATGGACACCCCATAACGTGGTTCGAGGGAGAGCGAATACCGGACTCCCCAGACGGACTTCACTAACCTTATCCCCCAGCAACTGACCCACTTGTATATTAGGTCTCCCCCATACGACCTAGGGCCACAGTTGTCTAATATTTTGGAGCCCTCAACAGGCTAATAACCTCGGACAGATACAATACCCAAACAGCCCCTCCTTTCCTTGCCCCACTTTCCCCCCTCCCCCGCCCCCTCCCCTTCCCCCCCTTCCCCCTTCCTTTCCTCTCTTCTTCACTTCCTCTTCTTTTCTCTCGTTTCCCCCTTCCTCGGGGCCCCTGGGCCTGGCTCTCCCCCTGCCGGGTGGCCGGTGACCATGGCAAAAGGCTTCTACCCTGCGCCTTTACTCCTACAGTCGCACAACGTACGGGGCCTTAACTCCCCCGAAAAAAAGGCGACACTTGCTCAGAACCCTGTGGTCTCAGAAGACCTCGATAGCATTTAGCCAGGAAACGCACCTTAAAGGGAAAGACGACCCCCAGATAAGGGATAGACGATTCCCCCAGGGATTCTATGCCAGAAGGGTAGTGCTGTGCTCTCCTCATACCAGTCAGCCGTATCCTGCACCCCTGGGCCGATGAGCCCTAAGACCTGTACTGCCTCATGGTATATGGTAGTGCCAGTCCTGCATACAGTCACACAAACAGTTACAGGTAGTCACACACACATAGGTACAGGCAGAATTTGGGGTGAATTTAGACACACAGTTACAGGCATCCACTTAAAAATTTTTATTATGAACAACTAACCTAACATAAGAAAGATATAAATTAACAACAAAACACCAAAAAAAAGAAGGTTGAGAGTGTCACCTTTTAAACACTCCATGTATGAATACTTAGACCCAGGTGTAATAAATGTTTTTTTTCTACATGTGAGTGCACTATATACAGGGAGTGTAGAATTATTAGGCAAGTTGTATTTTTGAGGATTAATTTTATTATTGAACAACAACCATGTTCTCAATGAACCCAAAAAACTCATTAATATCAAAGCTGAATATTTTTGGAAGTAGTTTTTAGTTTATTTTTAGTGATAGCTATTTTAGGGGGATATCTGTGTGTGCAGGTGACTATTACTGTGCATAATTATTAGGCAACTTAACAAAAAACAAATATATACCCATTTCAATTATTTATTTTTACCAGTGAAACCAATATAACATCTCAACATTCACAAATATACATTTCTGACATTCAAAAACATAACAAAAACAAATCAGTGACCAATATAGCCACCTTTCTTTGCAAGGACACTCAGAAGCCTGCCATCCATGGATTCTGTCAGTGTTTTGATCTGTTCACCATCAACATTGCGTGCAGAAGCAACCACAGCCTCCCAGACACTGTTCAGAGAGGTGTACTGTTTTCCCTCCTTGTACATCTCACATTTGATGATGGACCACAGGTTCTCAATGGGGTTCAGATCAGGTGAACAAGGAGGCCATGTCATTAGATTTTCTTCTTTTATACCCTTTCTTGCCAGCCACGCTGTGGAGTACTTGGACGCGTGTGATGGAGCATTGTCCTGCATGAAAATCATGTTTTTCTTGAAGGATGCAGACTTCTTCCTGTACCACTGCTTGAAGAAGGTGTCTTCCAGAAACTGGCAGTAGGACTGGGAGTTGAGCTTGACTCCATCCTCAACCCGAAAAGGCCCCACAAGCTCATCTTTGATGATACCAGCCCAAACCAGTACTCCACCTCCACCTTGCTGGCGTCTGAGTCGGACTGGAGCTCTCTGCCCTTTACCAATCCATCCATCTGGCCCATCAAGACTCACTCTCATTTCATCAGTCCATAAAACCTTCGAAAAATCAGTCTTGAGATATTTCTTGGCCCAGTCTTGACATTTCAGCTTGTGTGTCTTGTTCAGTGGTGGTCGTCTTTCAGCCTTTCTTACCTTGGCCATGTCTCTGAGTATTGCACACCTTGTGCTTTTGGGCACTCCAGTGATGTTGCAGCTCTGAAATATGGCCAAACTGGTGGCAAGTGGCATCTTGGCAGCTGCACGCTTGACTTTTCTCAGTTCATGGGCAGTTATTTTGCGCCTTGCTTTCTCCACACGCTTCTTGCGACCCTGTTGACTATTTTGAATGAAACGCTTGATTGTTCGATGATCACGCTTCAGAAGCTTTGCAATTTTAAGAGTGCTGCATCCCTCTGCAAGATATCTCACTATTTTTAACTTTTCTGAGCCTGTCAAGTCCTTCTTTTGACCCATTTTGCCAAAGGAAAGGAGGTTGCCTAATAATTATGCACACCTGATATAGGGTGTTGATGTCATTAGACCACACCCCTTCTCATTACAGAGATGCACATCACCTAATATGCTTAATTGGTAGTAGGCTTTCGAGCCTATACAGCTTGGAGTAAGACAACATGCATAAAGAGGATGATGTGGTCAAAATACTCATTTGCCTAATAATTCTGCACGCAGTGTATGTTGTAAAATGAAGCACAACCGAGATAACATTTTACACTATATTCTTCTTTTTTTATTTTTAAATTGCAAGCACATAAGAAAGATATTATTTTTTCCAATTTGAGTTTTTTTTTTTTTATTTGCGTTAAAGACATCAGTGTGGGAGGGAAGAGGATACAAAAAGAAGAGGGGGCAGGGAGGGGAATGATTTGACAATTTACACGTATGACATAGTAAACAGAAAATATAATATCAGTTGTGGGAATATGTGCAGGACATTTAAACAATTGCGGTAGAAGTTTTCATGTCGTACATAAGTTTCCTAAAGCCTGACTGCATGTTAATTCTCCTGTGAATTATCATTTGGGTTACCTATGAGGATTCCTATGCAATGTAACTCAATACTAATCAACTTGAGTATCTTTACCTGTCGTTTTCTGTCAAAACTAGTTCTGTGCTACTTGCTTCAAGGCACATCTACATTGCCTTGAACGTTCTTTCGTATACCAGTCTACCCAAGGTTGCCACGTGTTTGCAAAAGATTCATGTTGGTGTGATGACTCAATGGCCATTTTTTCATGTGTAGAACAGCTGAATTTTCTCTAGTAATTGGGGTTTGGTTGGACATATGCTAGTAGGTTGCAGGCTGCTAGTATGGTCAATGCTAGTATTTGCCTGGAAGCTTTGGGGATTCTGTGAGGAAACAGTAACAGACATATGGACGGAGTCAGTTTTATATATGACAGCCCTAGGAATGATAGGACATGTGCCACTGATTCCGACAACCGTGTTATGTTCGGGCATAGCTCCCAAATGTGTGTCATGTTCTGTTCCGCCTTTTCACAAAGCCAGCACATCTTGGATGTCGTGGGGTACATCCCATGCCGTTTGTGCAGGGTGAGGTACAATCTATAAATAAGTTTTCTGTGCACTTCTATATGGGAGTAGCATTTAGCTAAACCTTTCAGTGCATTAAATGCTTTCACCCATTCTTAGGAGGATAGTTCACACTCTGTTTCTTGTTGCCAGTTGCCAGTTGCCAGGAAAGGGAGGGGTGAATCCCGTTCTATTTCACTCAATGCTTTGTAACAGACGAATAAGGCCTTGGGGTGTCTGGCTCTTTTCCACCATCTATCGTAAATTGTGTGGGCTGTGTTTGTGTGGTGTGGGGTATTCTTGTGTACATGAGACATGACTATGCTTTTCAATTGAAGGTATTTGAATACGAATTAATTCTGCAATTAAAATGCGTTTTGCAGGTCTGGGAACGGTTGGATTTCTCCATGTTGGTAGACATCTCCTATGGTGTGTATGCCTTTGTTAGCCCAGGAGTAGAATGTAAGCCATGAGGACAATGCTATCAGTGCTGTCAGCGAGGTGTCTTGGTGGTATTTATGTGCCCCACCTATCTTACTCCTAAAGTGGTCCCACTGGGTGATAGTGAGTTGCGTAGTTGGCTACAATCATGTGTTCATTGGCTGTAGGTGTTTGGGAGTCCATATTGTTGGTTAATAGTGATGTCGAGAACCCGAAATTTTCGGTTCGCGAACGGTGAACGGGAACTTCCGCAAACGTTCGCGAACCGCCATTGACTTCAATGGGCAGGCGAATTTTAAAACCCACAGGGACTGTTTCTGGCCACAAAAGTGATGGAAAAGTTGTTTCAAGGGGACTAACACCTTGACTGTGGCATGCCGGAGGGGGATCCATGGCAAAACTCCCATGGAAAATTACAAAGTTGATGCAGAGTCTGGTTTTAATCCATAAAGGGCAGAAAGCACCTAACATTCCTAAATCGCAATAAAATGGATTGACACCTGACATATGACATATTGACACCTTGACATATGGATTGACACCTGTCCTCAAAGCCCCTGATACACACTGACACAGAGCAGAATAGAGACTGTTCCCCCTACATAGGGTCACATGGCAGGTATGGATTGACACCTTTCCTCAGAGACCATGATACACACTGACACAGAGCAGAATAGAGACTGTTCCCCCTACATAGGGTCACTTGGCAGATATGGATTGACACCTATCCTAAGGATCCCTGAAACACACTGACACAGAGCAGAATAGAGACTGTTCCCCCTACATAGGGTCACTTGGCAGGTATGGATTGACACCTTTCCTCAGAGACCATGATACACACTGACACAGAGCAGAATAGAGACTGTTCCCCCTACATGGGGTCACTTGGCAGGTATGTATTGACACCTGTGCTCAAAGCCCCTGATACACACTGACACAGAGCAGAATAGAGACTGTTCCCCGTCCTCAGAGACCAGGATACACACTGACACAGAGCAGAATAGAGACTGTTCCCCCTGCATAGGGTCACTTGGCAGATATGGATTGACACCTATCCTAAGGATCCCTGAAACACACTGACTCAGAGCAGAATAGGGACTGTTCCCCCTACATAGGGTCACTTGGCAGATATGGATTGACACCTGTCCTCAGGGACCCTGATACACACTGGGGGGGACCTACTGTCCTCCCCCCCAGCCCCCACCCCTGCGCGGTGGGTGGGGGGCATAAATCACAATGGGGGGGGACCTACTGATAGGTGTACTATTCTTATCAGTTTAATACCTGTTGCGTCTCCCATCAGTGGACGTGTATATGGCAGTGATTTTAGGAACCGCACACCTGGGACCTGAGCAAGGTCCCCTCGTTCAACAGGCTACATACAACATTTGTCCCTGGAAAACTATCCTGGACATCATGTACAACTTATATGGATATGGCAGCGATTTCTGTAACAGGGAGATGGAAGAAGATGCTTGGTCGGTCCTCTTACTTCAAATTTGGTGCACTGCGCGGGCAATCTAATGTGCCACCAGATAGGAGTGGTGTGTTTAGTATTATTCTTATCAGTTTAATACCTTTCGCGTCTCCTATCAGTGGACGCGAAAGGTATTAAACTGATAAAGCGATTTTAGGAACCGCACACCTGGGAGGCTTGGCATAAGGATTTGAGTACAGTCTTCTCAGAAGAACAATGGAACCAAGCCTTCATAGCCCATAAAGGTAGATCCAGATGCGCATCCCACCTAGAGCTAATACGCAAGATACAATATAGGTGGTACTTGGTACCGACTAGACTAGCGACCATATATCCCAACACCTCGAGATTTTGCTGGAGATGTTTAATAGAGTAGGGCACAATGCTCCACATCTGGTGGGCCTGCTCGGCCATCAGAGGATACTGGAAGGCAGTTGAGGGGGTGATACAAGGGGCACTGGTCACGAGAACCAACCTGAGACCAGAAAATGCCCTACTCTTCATCTCGATTGACCCATTCCCAAAACCACATGCCGACCTAACATAACATATTTTGATTGCTGCCAACTTAATAGCCAGAGGGTGGAAACAACAACAGCCACCGGAGAGATCTAGCCATCTCCAACAGATCTCCCTAAACCTAGCATATGAAACAAAAACCTGCCAGCGGCTACACCCCCCACACCACATAGTGGAAACCAGGAACATATGGGAGGCGTATCTGAGGAAGGAGGAGGAGGGGGTCGTGTTAGAACAATAACATATCACATATATATATATATACATGAAGGATGAATAGTACCACTCCTAAGACCTAACTGCTCTGACGCAGAGAGACAACGACTCCAAACACCATGGTACAACAGCCAACATTGAGGTATACCAAGCTGAGGTTAAACAATCTACAGGGCATAATGGAACAAACACCCACATTGTACATAGTTAAGTAGTTAGATAAGGGAATAGACCCGGTGACCGCACACAGCGTGCTAACTAAGAAGGAGACAAAGGGAGATGAGGGGCTTCCGACGTCTATTTCCCCCGTTCTTCTTCACCTACCGTAGCCTGTCCCCAGGTTTCCCCCTTCCCATACCCAGGTTTAGGAGAAAAAGATAACCCTGACATGGTACTAGACCGAATGCACAAGGGCAGCGGAAAAACTCCCACGAGAATGAATAACCAGTTTGCTCTTGAATGTATAAGATGTGAATAAGATCGATGTACCTTAACCGCTTACCCTCCCTTTTTTTTTCCTTTCTGTATCCCGAACAAGTTCTCTGATAAAATAAAAATTGTCAGATTCAAGTTCTTGTGCCCCACAGTTCAAATTAACTTTCAAATGACAATTCATGACAGATCACACAAGTGAATAGCCCTGCCAACGTCGTTATCTAAGAAGAAATAGAAATGCAAGAGCAGAATAGAGACTGTTCCCCGTCCTCAGAGACCATGATACACACTGACACAGAGCAGAATAGGGACTGTTCCCCCTACATAGAGTCTGTCAGGCCTTAAGCCTCCCGATGTCTCCTCATGCTTCCGGGTTTGACGGAACTTAGCCACACCCCCATTGACGCGGTCTGCTATTTAATGCGACCGCACCAGCTGATAGACGCTGGATTATTGAAACGCGTACCGCACCTAACTCACCGGCTCACATACCTCGCTGAGACGACCACATGCTACTGGACCGGACTGGAGGATTATTCAAGTCCCCAACATCTCTCCGCATCACCGACAAGTGCCTGCACTCTCTGCAACCATTCACTGAAGCAACCGCCTCAGAGGAGAGCTGGGGACACAATCCCTCTACTTCTGGGAGCTAAGTATCTTACAGTCTCTGAGATAAGAGCTAACAATGCTAAAGCTTTATTTCAACTTGCTAAAATCTGCTATCAAGTTGTCCAGCAAGCCTGCTACAGCTTTATTTCTTCATACTAAAGTCTTCTATCATGTTGTCCAGCAAGCCTGCTACAGCTTTCATCAAATCAAGTATTATTCAAGTTCAGCTGTACCTGTCTTGCTACAGATAGTCTTTATTTCAACTTACTAAAGTCTGCTATCAAATTGTCCAGCAAGCCTGCTACAGCTTCCCTCAAATCAAGTATTATTCAAGTTCAGCTGTACCTGTCTTGCTACAGATGGTTTTATTTATTCTTACTAAAGTTTGCTATCAAGTTGTCCAGCAAGCCTGCTACAGCATCCCTCAAAACAAGTACTATTTAAGTTCTGCTGCACCTGTCTTGCTACTGTTAATTCCAATGTATACAATCTCTTATAATTTGAACTGTTAACAAGAATAACGGACTCTAATGAATTCTGAACCTTGTCATTGCTAATTGAAGCAAACCGTTTATTATTTAAAGAAACAGTACCTGTAATTCTGGAACTGAAGTCTCAGTTCCATCTAAGTGTATTAATAAAATATCAAAGTCCTAAGAAATCTGCAGTTGTGTTCTACATCATTTACTGTGAACGTGACAGGGTCACTATGTGCCTTTTTTTTGGTTTGGTTTTTGAAGCCACAGTGCAGCACCAGAGGGTCTAAAAATTAGGCATGTAAAAATTTGGTATTGTTGCGGATAAGTCACGCAAGTCAACCGGCATTCAGAGCTAAAATACAGCAGCGTGTGGACCATTTTTAGCCCAAGGCAGCTCATCTCATCAGGCCTTTTTTAATCTAATGTATCGCCCAGTGTCAGTCCCTTCGGGATCCATCCCTCATTCATCTTAATAAAGGTGAGGTAATCTAGACTTTTTGACCTCTCTTCTCAGTGACAATACCTCCTGCTGCACTGAAGGTCCTTTCTGACAGGACACTTGAAGCGGGGCAGGCCAGAAGTTCTATTGCAAATTGGGATAGCTCAGGCCACAGGTCAAGCCTGCACACCCAGTAGTCAAGGGGTTCATCGCTCCTCAGAGTGTCGATATCTGCAGTTAAGGTGAGATAGTCTGCTACCTGTCGGTCGAGTAGTTCTCTGTGGGTGGAACCCGAAGGGCTTTTTTGATGATGCGTAGGACTTAAAAAGCTCTGCATGTCCTCCATCAACAACACGTCTGTAAAGCGTCCTGTCCTTGCCGGCGTGGTCGTGGGAGGAGGAGGATGACTTCCACCTCTCCCCCTGTTAGATTCCCGTTGTGCTGTGACATCACCCTTATACGCTGTGAAAAGCATACTTTTTAATTTATTTTGCAAATGCTGCATCCTTTCCGACTTGTTGTAATTTGGTAACATTTCCACCACTTTCTGCTTATACCGGGGGTCTAGTAGCGTGGACACCCAGTACAGGTCGTTCTCCTTCAGCCTTTTTATACGAGGGTCCCTCAACAGGCACGACAGCATGAAAGACCCCATTTGCACAAGGTTGGATGCCGAGCTACTCATTTCCCGTTCCTCCTCCTCAGTGATCTCAATGAAGGTATGTTCTTCCCCCCCCGCCACGTACAACACCACGGGTACCAGATAGGTGACAACGAGCACCCTGGGATGCCTGTTGTTGTTGGTCTTCCTCCTCCTCCTCAAAGCCACATTCCTCCTCTGACTCCTCTTCCTCACAATCCTCTTCCAGCATTGCCGCAGGTCCAGCAAGCGATGCTGATAAGGCTGTTTCTGGTGGTGATGGTGACCACAACTCTTCCTCTTCCTCTTCACGCTCATCTACGGCCTGATCCAGCACTCTTCGCAGAGCACTCTCCAGGAAGAAAACAAATGGTATGATGTCGCTGATGGTGCCTTCGGTGCGACTAACTAGGTTTGTCACCTCCTTAAAAGGATGCATGAGCCTACAGGCATTGCGCATGAGCGTCCAGTAACGTGGCAAAAAAATTCCCAGCTCCCCAGAGGCTGTCCTAGCACACCGGTCATACAAATATTAATTAACGGCTTTTAATTGTTGGAGCAGGCGGTCGAACATTAGGAGTGTTGAATTCCAACGTGTCGGGCTGTCGCAAATCAAGCGCCTCACTGGCATGTTGTTTCGCCGCTGGATATCGGCAAAGTGAGCCATGGCCGTGTAGGAACACCTTAAATGGCCACACACCTTCCTGGCCTGCTTCAGGACGTCCTGTAAGCCTGTGTAATTATGCACAAAGCGTTGTACGATCAGATTACACACATGTGCCATGCACGGCACATGTGTCAACTTGCCCAACTTCAATGCCACCAACAAATTTGTTCCGTTGTCACGAACCACTTTGCCGATATCCAGTTGCTGCGGAGTCAGCCACTTTTCCACCTGTGCGTTCAGGGCGGACAGGAGTGCTTGTCCGGTGTGACTCTCTGCTTTCAAGCAAGTCAAACCCAAGACGGCGTGACACTGCCGTATCCGGGATGTGGAATAGTACCTGGGGAGCTGGGGGGGTGCCGTTGATGTGGAGCAAGACGCAGCAGCAGAAGAGGACTCAGCCGAGGAGGTTATAGAAGAGAATGGAGTAGGAGGAGTAGAGGAGGTGGCAGCAGGACTGCCTGCAAGTCGTGGTGGTGTCACCAACTCCTCTGCAGAGCCATGCATTCCATGCTTGGCAGCAGTCAGCAGGTTTACCCAATGCGCAGTGTAGGTGATATACCTGCCCTGACCATGCTTTGCAGACCAGGTATCAGTGGTCAGATGGACCCTTGCCCCAACACTGTCTGCCAGACATGCCATTACTTCCTTTTGCACAATCGAGTACAG
Source organism: Pelobates fuscus (assembly GCF_036172605.1). Classification (NCBI taxonomy): domain Eukaryota; kingdom Metazoa; phylum Chordata; class Amphibia; order Anura; family Pelobatidae; genus Pelobates; species Pelobates fuscus. Next base: position 266,429,673 of record NC_086318.1, on the reverse strand, counting down.
GTTGGGGATTGCCTTTTGTGAAAAGAAATTTCGTCCGGGTACCTTCCACTGCGGTGTCCCAATAGCTACACATTTTTTGAACGCCTCAGACTCCACCAGCTTGTATGGTAAAAGCTGGCGGGCTAAAAGTTCGGACAAGCCAGCTGTCAGACGCTGGGCAAGGGGGTGACTTTGTGACATTGGATTCTTACGCTCAAACATGTCCTTGACAGAAACATGACTGTGGGCAGATGAGCGGGAACTGCTCAAGGCGGGAGACGGAGTGGCGGATGGTTGAGAGGGGGCAAGGAGGACAGCAGTGGTTGACGTGGCTGAAGAAGCTGGACCAGGAGGAGGATGGCAGCTTAGAGTAGGCGTGCTGCTTGTACTCATGTGTTGATCCCATAGGCGTTTGTGATGTGAGATCATGTGCTTACGCAAAGCAGTTGTACCTAGGTGGGTGTTGGACTTCCCACGACTCAGTTTCTTTTGGCACAGGTTGCAAATGGCATCGCTGTTGTCAGAGGCAGACACACGAAAAAAATTCCACACTGCTGAGCTCTGCAATGACGGCATTCTGGTGGTGGACACAGCATGCGTTGATTGGCGTGCTGTCGGGCTGACCCCGGGTGCCGATGCATGCTGTCTGACTGTGCCACTAGCTCCTTGCGACGACCTCCCCCTGCTTCCAACTCGTCTCCTCCTCCTCCTCTCTGTCTCCCCATCTGAACTTTCACCCTGTTCTTCTTCTTGCCGAGCGGGCACCCACGTGACATCCATGGACGCATCGTCATCATCAACCGCTTCACTTGTATCTGACAACTCAGCAAAGGAAGCAGCAGCGGGTACAACATCATCATCATCATCACACCGTACGTCCATGTGTGTAATGCTGCCTGCCTGAGACATATCCCTGTTATCTACATCCTCTGGCAATAATGGTTGCGCATCACTCATTTCTTCAAACGGGTGTGTGAATAACTCCTCTGACATACCAAGTAAAGCGGCTGTGGTGCTAGTTTTGGTGGTGGCGGCAGGCGGGTGAGTGGTATCTTGAGAGGTGCCCGAAGCTAAGCTGGAGGAGGATGGTGCGTCAAGGTTCCGAGCGGAGGCTGTTACAAATCGCTATTTGTAACTGGCCCTTTAAATGAGAAATTGCCCTGCTTCCCTGGATTGTGGAGAAGCATGTTTGCCAGCCTCCTGCCTCATGACTATGGCCCCTGGAAGATTGTGCCCCTGAAAACTTATTAACATTTATTGGGTGTGTATGGCCCTTTAAGAACCGTCTGGGGACATATTGTGACTTTGCTGAACAATGCCCCTTTAAGACTATGTCCCCAGACCGGTAAAATAACTTGTTCCTGGCTTTCCCCCACTTGGTTCAGTAAATAGGGCTTACTGAACCAAGTACCACACAGGCAGACCACCCAGAAGCTAAAGTGTGCAGGCAATTTACCTCCCAGGCTGTGAGGTTACTGCCGGTCAATTGCACGTGGCGGCGGCCATCTTGGTTTCCTCGAATGCGGTCAGCGGTGTATGCTAAAGATTCTGTGGAACTGAAATCGGCTACACATTTTGCCGAACACCGCTGACCCTTACCTTCTCCCATACGGAACTTGCAGCTCCAGAGACTAAGTCCCGTTCGAAATGGGACTTAGTCGTTTTTTCGCATGAAATTGACCGACCGCACAGCCCAAATCTATGGAACTGTTTTGGGCAGGAAATTGTGCTTGCGGTCGGTCATAAAGGACTTCCAGCTAACTTTTGATCCACTGGAGGGATTTGGCGGATTTTTGGAAGGGTTTATGTTTGATGTATGCTGAGTCTGAATATGCAACTTTTATTGAAATTGAATGTATGGTTTTAAAGTTACAGTGTGTGTGTAAAAACTGTATTTTTATTGTATGTAATAATTGGTTTAACTGTTTATCTGAGGGGAGGGAACCTGTGGGCTGTACTATGCTGTTATTGGTTAATTTCATCCTCCCCCTGGGAGTGTCCTGTGTGTACCTTATCCTAATAAAAAGCAGGCTGGGTGTTCCAGTCCTCAGACCTCTTCTGACCCTCAATACGTAGCCGTGTCTCGTTATTGGAGGGAACTGCTATATAACACTGGGGATTGCTATGCGCTGCATATTCCCCTGAGCTCTTAATCACTTAGCTCTTGTAAGAGCTTGTTCCGGATACGCTCTCCTGGAGGAGAGGTCTTCCCCACACGTTCCTGAATGCTGAAGGTTCATTCCAGGGTGGACGGAAGACGGCGCGGCTCCAGTTAAGCTACGGCGGTTGTGGAGCCTGCGGTGGTTGTGGTGTCGTCTGCAGTGCTTGGAGTCCTCTGAGAGCGCTAGGAGCATCCATCAACGGAGGGTACTCGGTCGGAGTACACGGAGCTCCGTTACAGAGGCTGTAGAAGATTGGGTGTCCTGTGTTAGCCAGTCAACTATGTCCTCAGAACTTTTCAAGTTCAGGGTACGTGGCCTCTGAAAACTGGGCATTATTCTAGGGCCAAAGGGAACCACAGCACCACAACCACGATGGCCCCTGCGGGGTGGCCTGCCTCTGCCTGTCATTTTTTCGGGTATTAGTAGTACTATGCGTGCAAGCTACTGTGAGACCAGATATGAGTGGCAATGTGCACTGGCACAGTTCTGCAGAGCACAGGCTGTAGGCCTGACACACCCGCTTTAAGGACACTGACTGCTATTAGCTTACACTGGAAACCTTTTTTTCTTTGTAAAAGCACGCTATACAGACACCAGATATGAGTGGCAATGTGCACTGGCACAGGTCTGCAAAGCACAGGCTGTAGGCCTGACACACCCGCTTGAAGACAAGTAACTACTATTCAATCTATAACAGTGAAGAAAGTTTGTTGGTTTTAAATGCACGCTATACACCAGATATGAGTGGCAATGTGCACTGGCACAGGTCTGCAGAGCACAGGCTGTAGGCCTGACACACCCGCTTGAAGACAAGTAACTGCTATTCAATCTATAACAGTGAAGAAAGTTTTTTGTTTTTAAATGCACGCTATAGAGACACTAGATATGAGTGGCAAATTACACTTGCTGAGGTTGGCAGAGCACACGCTGAAGGCCTGACACACGCTTTAAGGACACTGACTGCTATTAGCTTACACTGGAAACCTTTTTTTCTTTGTAAAAGCACGCTATAGAGACATCAGATATGAGTGGCAATGTGCACTGGCACAGGTCTGCAGAGCACAGGCTGTAGGCCTGACACACCCGCTTGAAGACAAGTAACTGCTATTCAATCTATAACAGTGAAGAAAGTTTTTTGGTTTTAAATGCACGCTATAGAGACACCAGATATGAGTGGCAATGTGCACTGGCACAGGTCTGCAGAGCACAGGCTGTAGGCCTGACACACCCGCTTGAAGACAAGTAACTGCTATTCAATCTATAACAGTGAAGAAAGTTTTTTGGTTTTAAATGCACGCTATAGAGACACCAGATATGAGTGGCAATGTGCACTGGCACAGGTCTGCAGAGCACAGGCTGTAGGCCTGACACACCCGCTTGAAGACAAGTAACTGCTATTCAATCTATAACAGTGAAGAAAGTTTTTTGGTTTTAAACGCACGCTATAGAGACACCAGATATGAGTGGCAAATTACACTTGCTGAGGTTGGCAGAGCACACGCTGAAGGCCCAGACGCTTGCAGACAACTTACTGCTATTAGCTTACAGTGAAACCCTTTTTTTGTTTTTAAAGGCACGCTATAGTCACACCAGATATGAGTGGTGGCACTGGGCAAACGGGCACAGTATCCACTGAGCCTGACACAGAAGCTGGTAGACAACTAACTGCAATTACATTACACAGAAAAAAAAAGCAGACTGATGTTCTAGCCCTAAAAATGGCTTTTTGGGGTGCTGTTCTTACAGCAGAGATCAGATGAGTCCTTCAGGATTGTAGTGGACACTGAATACCCTAGCCTAGCTATCAATTACCCTATCTAATCAGCAGCAGCTACCCTTTCCCTCCTCTCACTAAGCATGCAGCTTCAGAATGAATCTAAAATGGATGCTGGGAGGGAGGTGGGAGGGTGTGGAAGGGAGGGTCTGCTGCTGATTTGCTGGATTGTTTCTGCTGACCGTGAGGCACAGGGTCAAAGTTTGCTCAATGATGACGAATAGGGGGCGGATCGAACCGCGCATGTGTCCGCGCATGTGACACGCTATGTTCGCCGGGAACTATTCACCACCGAACAGCTCGGTACATCACTATTGGTTAACAATGAGCTCTCTGTTCTTGAGTTTTCTATGTCTACCGACTGTAGTTTGCCTTTCTGTTTGTGCATTTTAATCACGTATTCTAGTTAGCAAGCTCTGTAATACGTCAATACGGAAGGTAGGTCCACGCTACGCTAATCCCAGATATGTTTGTTTTTCTGTATGCATTTGTGGTGGGAACGTCGCCTGTCCGTGAATTGCTGTGTGTAATTCCTAGTGTTTTTCCCCTATATTTGTGTTTGTTCATATGTTTTACCTGCTCCCCATTCGGGAGGCTCCATATGAACAGGTTCTGTTCGCCTCCCGAATGGGGAACACCTCAATACCTCATTTAGAACGTTTACTTAGAATGTTCCCACCTCGTTAAAATGTTCCCACTTCGCTAACGAGGTGTGAAAACTACAAACCGCAAGGGAAGTCTCAACACGTGCTGACCCTGGGTGGTGGCCCGTTCGTTAAATGAACACCGTTCGGGGGAGCATTCGCGGATTGCTTCCCACCTCGTTCGGCTGCCAAATGAGGACCTTCCCAGCGCCCCTTAATTAGAACATTGGCAATTCGCAACATAAGTGTGAAACCACAGGGGAAATAATTAATGCGTGTTTCCCTGGATGGCCACCGTTCGTATAGACCGACGGCGGCCAGGGGGAGCCTTCATGTCCCGAATGAGGACACTTCCCTTGCTTGGTTTCACCTAGAGATCCCATGAACAGAGGCAGTTACCGTTCAGGGGGGTTCCCTGAGATTGGTGGGGACAATCTCTTGAGGACAATGGCTGTTTGGCAGGCTTTCTGGGCCTGGGAGCCCAGGAGGCAGGGATATTTCCTGCGCTGGGACTCCCAGGTGCAGAGGGTTCTGGGAAAGAGACCCCTTGGCACAGAAGGCAGGAAACTCTTTATTTGGGCGGTGGGAATTGGGGACAAAGAGACTGTGTTCCGGTTCCTCTGTGCGACCCCTGGGAGGGGACATTGTCTTCATCTGTGTTTCATCCCTTGCATTGAGAAAGTATAAAGCTGCCTGTGGCCAATAAATTTGTTGTTTTACCCCTGGACTTGTGTGTTGTCCGGTTACTGGGGAAGATGGGTTGCTCAATTCTTTTATAGCGGAGGAAACCGGTTGGGTTACCAGGTGTCCCTCTACAGCGTTTACCAAGGGATACGGGCATGAGGAGGGGTAACATCCTGAACATATACAAGATTTTGGGTACTGTGACCATTATGGTAGTGTTTACTTTCCCTAGCAAGGATCATTTCACAGATTTCCATTTGTTGAAGGATGTTGTACACATGCTAGGCAAAGTTGCATAATTTAAGTTATAGGTGGTCTGTAGAGATGATGCTAACTTGACCACTAGATATGTTACACTAGTTTTCCTCCAATCAAACTGGTATTTTTGTGTAAGGAGCTGGACTGTACCTGTAGGTAAGCCAATTGGCAAAGCTTGCATTTTTGTTTGATTTAATTTATAATGGGAAATGAACGGTCCCATGTTCTTGAAACAATTGGAGGAGAGCTGGGACTGAGGTGGTTGGTTACTCCAGGGTCAGCAGAACATCATCCGTAAACATTAAGAGACAGTATCTTTCGATACCTATCTCCACTACATGTATGGCTAGATGCTGTCTGATTTTATATGCCAATGGGTCTAGGGAGAGGATGAACAGTAATGGGGAAAGAGGACAACCCTGACAGGTGCCAATGGTGATGTGAACTTTGGAGGAAAGAAACCCAGTGTTTGCTGCTGGTTGGTTATATAGTGCAATGATTCCGTTGGATGAACTCCATTGGAAGTCCAAACTTCAAAAGTACCTTCTCCATTAGAGATGTCGCGAACATAAAATTTTCCGTTCGCGAATGGCGAACGCAAATTTCCGCAAATGTTCGCGAACGGGCGAACTGGGCCAACCGCCATAGACTTCAATAGGCAGGCGAATTTTAAAACCCACAGGGACTCTTTCTGGCCACAATAGTGATGGAAAAGCTGTTTCAAGGGGACTAACACCTGGACTGTGGCATGCCGGAGGGGGATCCATGGCAAAACTTACATGGAAAATTACATAGTTGATGCAGAGTCTGGTTTTAATCCATAAAGGGCATAAATCACCTAACATTCCTAAATTGTTTGGAATAACGTGCTTTAAAACATCAGGTATGATGTTGTATCGGTCAGGTAGTGTAAGGGTTACGCCCGCTTCACAGTGACAGACCAAACTCCCCATTTAACGCACCGCAAACAACCGCAAACAGTCCATTTGCACAACCGCAAACTCCCCATTTGCACAAGGTTGGATACCAAGCTAGCCATGTCCCGTTCCTTGTCCTCACTGATGTCATTGAAGGTCTCTTCCTCCACCCAGCCACGTACAACACCAATGGTCCCCAAAAGGTGACAAGCCCCCGGTATTTTTCTTTTTTAAATGTACACTACTGTTACACCAGATATGAGTTGGTGTGACACTGTGCCCTGACAGGCCCTGAAACGCACACCTGTGAATGAAACTGACTGCTATTATATTACAGTCAAAAAAGTTGTTATTTTTTTAAATACAAGCTATTGTGACACCAGATATGAGTGGTGGCACTGGGCAAGTGGGCACAGTATACGCTGTGAGCCTGACACACACGCTGGCAGGCAGGCAACTGCAATTAGATTACACAGAAAAAAAAAAAAGCAGACTGATGTTCTAGCCCTAAAAAGGGCTTTTTGGGGTGCTGTCCTTACAGCAGAGATCAGATGAGTCCTTCAGGACTATAGTGGACACTGAATACACTAGCCTAGCTATCGATTTCCCTATTAAATCAGCAGCAGCTACACTGTCCCTCCTCTCACTAAGAATGCAGCTTCCGGGGGGCGGGGCCTAGCTGTCATGGAGGAAAGACGCACTTCGTGTGAGCTCCCTCAATACCTCACTTTAATCAGCTATCAACAAGCAAATTTCACCCCAAAAGGGGATGACCCAGCAATGTTGCTCCTACCTGACCGACCCGACATGCTTAATAGTGGTCAGCAACTCGACAGAGTCTTACTTACCTCCGCGTGGCAAGTGTGGCCTGATGCTCACGGGGCGGGAGAGGCGGCCAATCTCCCGATCCTGGGATGCCCAGGAGCAGCTACTTCCCGGAAGGAGCTCCGTTATCCCCCCCTCTGACCGGTGGCGGTTATCCCGGTCCACCCCTGAGAAGCTTTCTGGAGCTAATGGATGCACAGAGCACAGCCGCCCAGGCTGACATACTCATCTGCGACTCTCCCAATATGGCGGCAACCGCGTGTCCTCCTGGTACCAGCAATGCATGGCAGGATATTGAGTCTAAGCTGGACAGACTCTTTAATCAATTTTGGAAGCAAATAACAAGCAGGAAGCCCCAACAAGCTCCACCACAGCCCCAACAAGCTCCACCACAGCTTAGCGAAGCAGTCCCCATTAAAATCCACCAACGCAAAAGGCGTCGAAGTCAGGACCGAAGGCACAAACAGAAATGCAGAGCCTGCCCCACGTCAAGCACTCGCCTCCACCTTAAGCCACCACAATCCCGCACCGGACGTGAAGCACCACCGGGACAGATCCGACCACCCAACAAAACAAGCTTCCACCACCTCAAGCTGCGAACCCGGCACTCAGCCAGAGACTTGCCTTTCTTGTTCCAGGTATCAGGGACTCCCAGGGTCTGCACCTTACATATCCAGAAGGGATCAGATGAGCACAAGCAGTAAACAGCAGCCTGCCAAACATGTCCCACTATAGCCGATCCTCCACACCATGCCTTTGATCACATGAACTGCTCTCTGCATATTAACTAATCGTAAAGTAGCAAGAGTTTAAACATGTCATTATTTCACCTCTTAAAGAGTTTATTGTCGTAGTTCCTTACATGCCTTTACCGTTCATGTATTATGTTATTCACTAGTCTCATCTCATGGGGCGACTCACACTTGATTTATAACTAGTGGTGGAGCTGCTGATATAAATACACAGTTGATAACGTGCAAGCTACACCCTAAACATAACAACCATCTTTAACAACAATGTACTGCTATATACTCATACCCTCAGTGCAACTAGCCATGATATACGCACGTTCAGCCTAGCATGCTCAAATATAACACACTTCTGTCTAAAAAAAAAAAAAAAATGCAGCTTCAGAATTAATCTAAATTGTATGCTGTCTAGAAGGTGGGAGGGTCTGGGAGGGAGGGTCTGCTGCTGATTGGCTGGAATGTGTCTGCTGACTGTGAGGTACAGGGTCAAAGTTTACTAAATGATGACGTATAGGGGCGGACCGAACATCGCATATGTTCGCCGTCCGTGGCGAACGCAAACAAGCTATGTTCGCCAGGAACTATTCACCAGCGAACTATTCGGGACGTCTCTATTCTCCATATACTGCCAGTTGAGCCTGTGGAATGCCTTCTCTGCATCTAATGCTAGTAGAAGGGCTTTTCTCTTCGACTCCTGCATGTGGGAAATTATGTTCAAAATGTTGTGCGTATTATCCGACCTTTGTCTATTGCGGACAAACCCTGTGGATTATTAGTGGTATAAATGTGGCCATTCTGTTTGCTAAAATTTTTGCATATAATGTTAAGTCAGCATTTAAAAGGGAGATAGGGCAGAAGTTCGGGCATGTGGTGGGTGGTTTCCCTTGTTTCGGAAGGGTAGATATGTGGGAGAGTAACATGTCGCTAGGGAGGGCTCCCTTTAAATAGCAAGTGTTGAAGAGTAGTGATGTACCGAACTGTTCGCTGGCGAATAGTTCCTGGCGAACATAGCGTGTTCGCGTTCGTCACGGCGGGCGAACACACGCGCGGTTTGATCCACCCCCTATTCGTCATCATTGAGTAAACTTTGACCCTGTGCCTCACGGTCAGCAGACACATTCCAGCAAATTAGCAGCAGACCCTCCCTTCCAGACCCTCCCACCTCCTGTACAGCATTCATTTTAGATTCATTCTGAAGCTGCATTCTTAGATAGAGGAGGGAAAGTGTAGCTGCTGCTCATTTGATAGGGAAATTGATAGCTAGGGTATTCAGTGTCCACTAGAGTCCTGAAGGACTCATCTGATCTCTGCTGTAAGGAAAGCACCCCAAAAAGCAATTTTTAGGGCTAGAACATCAGTCTGCTTTTTTTTTCTGTGTAATGTAATTGCAGTTGCCTGCCTGCCTGCCAGCTTCTGTGTCAGGCTCACAGTGGATACTGTGCCCACTTGCCCAGTGCCACCACTCATATCTGGTGTCACAATAGCTTAAGCTTGCATTTAAAAACAAATTTTTTTTCACTGTAATAGATTGGATAGCATTTAGTTGTCTGCAGGCGTCTGGGTGTCAGGCCTTCAGCATGTACTCTGCCAACCTCTGCCAGTGTACTTTGCCACTCATATCTGGTCTCACAACAGCGTGCCTTTAAAAAGAAAAAAAGTTTTTCACTGTAAGCTAATAGCACTTAGTTGTCTGCAAGCGTCTGGGTGTCAGGCCTTCAGCGTGTACATCTGCCCACAGTCAGGTGTCTGTCAAGGACATGTTTGAGCGTAAGAAGCCAATGTCAGAAAGTCACCCCCTTGCCCAGCGCCTGACAGCTGGCTTGTCTGAACTATTAGCCCATCAGATTTTACCTTACAAGCTGGTGGAGTCTGAGGCGTTCACAAAATTTGTAGCTATTGGGACACCGCAGTGGAAGCTATCCGGCCGAAATTTCTTTTCACAAAAGGCAATCCCCAACCTGTACTCGATTGTGCAAAAGGAAGTAATGGCATGTCTGGCACACAGTGTTGGGGCAAGGGTCCATCTGACCACTGATACCTGGTCTGCAAAGCATGGTCAGGGCAGGTATATCACCTACACTGCGCATTGGGTAAACCTGCTGACGGCTGCCAAGCATGGAATGCGTGGCTCTGCAGAGGAGTTGGTGACACCGCCACGAATTGCAGGCAGGCCTGCTGCCACCTCCTCTACTCCTCCTACTCCATCCTCTTCCATAACCTCCTCGGCTGAGTCCTCTTCTGCTGCTGCGTCTTGCTCCACATCAACGGCACCCCCCCAGCTCCCCAGGTACTATACCACATCCCGGATACGGCAGTGTCATGCCGTCTTGGGTTTGACTTGCTTGAAAGCAGATAGTCACACCGGACAAGCACTCCTGTCCGCCCTGAACGCACAGGTGGAAAAGTGTCTGACTCTGCAGCAACTGGATATCGGCAAAGTGGTTTGTGACAACGGAACAAATTTGTTGGCGGCATTGAAGTTGGGCAAGTTGACACATGTGCCGTGCATGGCACATGTGGGTAATCTGATCGTACAACGCTTTGTGCATAAGTACACAGGCTTACAGGACGTCCTGAAGCAGGCTAGGAAGGTGTGTGGCCATTTCAGGCATTCCAACATGGCCATGGCGCACTTTGCAGATATCCAGCAGCGAAACAACATGCCAGTGAGGCGCTTGATTTGCGACAGCCCGACACGTTGGAATTCAACACTCCTAATGTTCAACCGCCTACTCCAACAAGAAAAAGCCGTTAATTAATATTTGTATGACCGGGGTGCTAGGACAGCCTCTGGGGAGCTTGGAATTTTTTTCCACGTTACTGGACGCTCATGCGCAATGCCTGTAGGCTCATGCGTCCTTTTGAGGAGGTGACAAACCTAATCAGTCGCACCGAAGGCACCATCAGCAACATCATACCATTTGTTTTCTTCCTGGAGCGTGCCCTGCGAAGAGAGCTGGATCAGGCCGTAGATGAGCGTGAAGAAGAAGAGGAAGAGTTGTGGTCACCATCACCACCAGAAACAGCCTTATCAGCATCGCTTGCTGGACCTGCGGCAACGCTGGAAGAGGATTGTGAGGAAGAGGAGTCAGAGGAGGAATGTGGCTTTGAGGAGGAGGAGGAAGACCAACCACAACAGGCATCCCAGGGTGCTCGTTGTCACCTATCTGGTACCCGTGGTGTTGTACGTGGCGGGGGGGGGGAAGAACATACCTTCATTGAGATCACTGAGGAGGAGGAACGGGAAATGAGTAGCTCGGCATTCAACCTTGTGCAAATGGGGTCTTTCATGCTGTCGTGCCTGTTGAGGGACCCTCGAATAAAAAGGCTGAAGGAGTATGACCTGTACTGGGTGTCCACGCTACTAGGCCCCTGGTATAAGCAGAAAGTGGCGGAAATGTTACCAAATTACAACAAGTCGGAAAGGATGCAGCATTTGCAAAATAAATTAAAAAGTATGCTTTTCACAGCGTATAAGGGTGATGTCACAGCACAACGGGAATCTAACAGGGGAAGAGGTGAAAGTCATCCTCCTCCCACGACCACGCCGGCAAGGACAGGACGCTTTAAAGACGTGTTGTTGATGGAGGACATGCGGAGCTTTTTAAGTTCTACACATCGCCACAGCCCTTCGGGATCCACCCTCAGAGAGCGACTCGACCGACAGGTAGCAGACTACCTCGCCTTAACTGCAGATATCGACACTCTGAGGAGCGATGAACCCCTTGACTACTGGGTGTGCAGGCTTGACCTGTGGCCTGAGCTATCCCAATTTGCAATAGTACTTCTGGCCTGCCCCGCTTCAAGTGTCCTGTCAGAAAGGACCTTCAGTGCAGCAGGAGGTATTGTCACTGAGAAGAGAAGTCGCCTAGGTCAAAAAAGTCTAGATTACCTCACCTTTATTAAGATGAATGAGGGATGGATCCCGAAGGGACTGACAGTGGGCGATACATTCGACTAAAAAAGGCCTCATGAGATGAGCTGCCTTGGGCTAAAAATGGTCCACATGCGGCTGTATTTTAGCTCTGAATGCCATGTTTTAGGGCACTTTCTGCCTGGGAAGCAAACATTAATTTTTCTGGCCGCTGCTACAGCAGCGGCTGCAACAATACCTAATTTTTCAGGCATGTGAACATGCCTAATTTTTCGGGCCTCTGGTGCTGCATTGTGGCTTCAAAAACCAAACCAAAAAAAAAAGGACATAACAGGGAATAAACTCATAGGAATAGTACTACTTAACACACCACTCCTATCTGGTGGCACATTGGAGTGCACGCGCAGTGCCCCAAATTTGAAGTAGGAGGACCGACCAAGCATCTTTTTCCATCTCCCGCTTCCTAAAATCGATGCCATATACACGTCCCCTGATAGGGCGCAAGCTCGTTATTTTCTTGGGCACCAGCTCGTTATTCTCTTTTTCACTTCACTAGGGACACTTTACTGCACTATGGGCACTTAGACCCACTCTTTGTCTTGCACAGTGTTATTCCTAGCCAGCATCTGTGATGGGAAATCAGCCAGTTGTACGTGGCTGGGTGGAGGAAGAGTAGGTCCCCCACCATTGTGATTTATGGCCCCCACCGACCGCGCAGGGGTGGGGGCCGGGGGGGGAGGGGGAGGACCGTAGCCCCCCCTTATCCTTATTTACTGAATATTCCCCTGTATAACGTTTGGCATTTAGTGAATATTCCCTATTCTGCTCTGTGTCAGTGCTGATACACACTGACACAGAGCAGAATAGGGAATATTCACTAAATGGTCTCTGATGACAGGTGTCAATCCATATCTGCCAAGTGACCCTATGTAGGGGGAACAGTCCCTATTCTGCTCTGTGTCAGTGTGTATCAGGGGCTCTGAGGACAGGTGTCAATCAATATCTGCCAAGTGACCCTATGTAGGGGGAACAGTCCCTATTCTGCTCTGTGTCAGTGTGTATCAGGGGCTCTGAGGACAGGTGTCAATCAATATCTGCCAAGTGACCCTATGTAGGGGGAACAGTCTCTATTCTGCTCTGTGTCAGTGTGTATCATGTCTCTGAGGACAGGTGTCAATCCATATAGAACATAGAACATAGAAACATAGAAACATAGAAACATAGAATGTGACGGCAGATAAGAACCATTCGGCCCATCTAGTCTGCCCAGTTTTCTAAATACTTTCATTAGTCCCTGGCATTATCTTATAGTTAGGATAGCCTTATGCCTATCCCACGCATGATTAAACTCCTTTACTGTGTTAACCTCTACCACTTCAGCTGGAAGGCTATTCCATGCATCCACTACCCTCTCAGTAAAGTAATACTTCCTGATATTATGTTTAAACCTTTGTCCTTCTAATTTTAGACTATGTCCTCTGGTTGTGGTAGTTTTTCTTCTTTTAAATATAGTCTCCTCCTTTACTGTGTTGATTCCCTTTATGTATTTAAATGTTTCTATCATATCCCCCCTGTCTCGTCTTTCCTCCAAGCTATACATGTTAAGATCCTTTAACCTTTCCTGGTAAGTTTTATCCTGCAATCCATGAACAAGTTTAGTAGCCCTTCTTTGAACTCTCTCTAAGGTATCAATATCCTTCTGAAGATATGGTCTCCAGTACTGTGTACAGTACTCCAAGTGAGGTCTCACCAGTGTTCTGTACAATGGCATGAGCACTTCCCTCTTTCTACTGCTAATACCTCTCCCTATACAACCAAGCATTCTGCTAGCATTTCCTGCTGCTCTATTACATTGTCTTCCTACCTTTAAGTCCTCAGAAATAATCACCCCTAAATCCCTTTCCTCAGATGTTGAGGTTAGGACTCTATCAAATATTCTGTACTCTGCCCTTGGGTTTTTACGTCCAAGATGCATTATCTTGCACTTATCCACATTAAATGTCAGTTGCCACAAGTCTGACCATTTTTCTAGTTTACCTAAATAATTTGCCATTTGGCTTATCCCTCCTGGAACATCAACCCTGTTACATATCTTAGTATCATCCGCAAAAAGACACACCTTAACATCAAGACCTTCTGCAATATCACTAATAAAAATATTAAAGAGAATGGGTCCAAGTACAGATCCCTGAGGTACCCCACTGGTGACAAGCCCAAGCTTCGAATATACTCCATTGACTACAACCCTCTGTTGCCTGTCACTCAGCCACTGCCTTACCCATTCAACAATATTGGAATCCAAACTCAAAGATTGCAGTTTATTGATAAGCCTTCTATGTGCAACAGTGTCAAAAGCCTTACTGAAATCTAGGTAAGCAATGTCTACTGCACCACCCTTATCTATAATTTTAGTTACCCAATCAAAAAAATAAATAAGATTAGTTTGGCATGATCTCCCTGAAGTAAACCCATGTTGTCTCTGATCTTGAAATCCATGTGTTTTTAGATGTTCAACAATCCTATCCTTTAACATGGTTTCCATCACTTTCCCCACTACTGAAGTAAGGCTTACTGGCCTATAGTTGCCCGACTCCTCCCTATTACCTTTCTTGTGAATGGGCACAACATTCGCTAACTTCCAATCTTCTGGGACTACTCCTGTTAACAATGATTGGTTAAATAAATCTGTTAATGGTTTTGCTAGTACACCACTAAGCTCTTTTAATAGCTTTGGGTGTATTCCATCAGGTCCCATTGACTTATTTGTCTTTACTTTTGACAGTTGAAATAGAACCTCTTCCTCTGTAAACTCACGTGTAATAAATGACTCATTTATCCTTTTTTTTTAACAGAGGTCCCTTTCCTTCATTTTCAGCTGTAAATACCGAACAAAAATATTAATTGAGGCAGTCAGCTAGACCTTTATCCTCATCTACATACCTTCCTTCTTTTGTTTTTAATCTAACTAATCCTTGTTTTACTTTTCTTTTCTCATTTATGTATCTAAAAAAAGTTTTGTCCCCCTTTTTTACTGACTGTGCTATTTTCTCTTCTGTGTGTGATTTGGAAGCTCTTATAATTTGCTTAGCCTCTTTCTGCCTAATCTTATAGGTCATTCTGTCTTCCTCACTCTGGTTTTTTTTATAATTACTAAATGCTAACTTTTTGTTTTTTACTATTTTGGCCACCTCTGCGGAGTAGCACAGTGGTTTCTTGAATTTTTTGCTTTTACTGACAAGCCTAATGCAATTTTCTGTTGCCTTCAGTAGTGCAGCTTTTAAATAATCCCATTTATTTTGGACTCCATTTAAGTTGCTCCAGTCTGATAATGACTCCTTTACACATATTCTAATTTTAGAATATCTGCAAAGTGACCCTATGTAGGGGGAACAGTCCCTATTCTGCTCTGTGTCAGTGTGTATCAGGGTCCCTGAGGACAGGTGTCAATCCATATCTGCCAAGTGACCCTATGTAGGGGGAACAGTCCCTATTCTGCTCTGTGTCAGTGTGTATCAGGGTCCCTAAGGACAGGTGTCAATCCATATCTGCCAAGTGACCCTATGTAGGGGGAACAGTCCCTATTCTGCTCTGTGTCAGTGTGTATCAGGGATCATTAGGATAGGTGTCAATCCATATCTGCCAAGTGACCCTATGTAGGGGGGACAGTCCCTATTCTGCTCTGTGTCAGTGTGTATCAGGGTCTCTGAGGACAGGTGTCAATCCATATCTGCCAAGTGACCCTATGTAGGGGGAACAGTCCCTATTCTGCTCTATGTCAGTGTGTATCAGGGTCTCTGAGGTCAGGTGTCAATCCATATCTGCCAAGTGACCCTATGTAGGGGGAACAGTCCCTATTCTGCTCTGTGTCAGTGTGTATCAGGGTCCCTGAGGACAGGTGTCAATCCATATCTGCCAAGTGACCCTATGTAGGGGGAACAGTCCCTATTCTGCTCTGTGTCAGTGTGTATCAGGGTCCCTGAGGACAGGTGTCAATCCATATCTGTCAAGTGACCCTATGTAGGGGGAACAGTCCCTATTCTGCTCTGTGTCAGTGTGTATCAGGGTCCCTGAGGACAGGTGTCAATCCATATCTGCCAAGTGACCCTATGTAGGGGGAACAGTCCCTATTCTGCTCTGTGTCAGTGTGTATCAGGGATCATTAGGATAGGTGTCAATCCATATCTGCCAAGTGACCCTATGTAGGGGGGACAGTCCCTATTCTGCTCTGTGTCAGTGTGTATCAGGGTCTCTGAGGACAGGTGTCAATCCATATCTGCCAAGTGACCCTATGTAGGGGGAACAGTCCCTATTCTGCTCTATGTCAGTGTGTATCAGGGTCTCTGAGGTCAGGTGTCAATCCATATCTGCCAAGTGACCCTATGTAGGGGGAACAGTCCCTATTCTGCTCTGTGTCAGTGTGTATCAGGGTCCCTGAGGACAGGTGTCAATCCATATCTGCCAAGTGACCCTATGTAGGGGGAACAGTCCCTATTCTGCTCTGTGTCAGTGTGTATCAGGGTCCCTGAGGACAGGTGTCAATCCATATCTGTCAAGTGACCCTATGTAGGGGGAACAGTCCCTATTCTGCTCTGTGTCAGTGTGTATCAGGGTCCCTGAGGACAGGTGTCAATCCATATCTGCCAAGTGACCCTATGTAGGGGGAACAGTCCCTATTCTGCTCTGTGTCAGTGTGTATCAGGGATCATTAGGATAGGTGTCAATCCATATCTGCCAAGTGACCCTATGTAGGGGGGACAGTCCCTATTCTGCTCTGTGTCAGTGTGTATCAGGGTCTCTGAGGACAGGTGTCAATCCATATCTGCCAAGTGACCCTATGTAGGGGGAACAGTCCCTATTCTGCTCTGTTTCAGTGTGTATCAGGGGCTCTGAGAACAGGTGTCAATATGTCATATGTCAGGTGTCAATCCATATCCATTGTGATTTAAGAATAGTGATGTTGCGAACACGAAATTTTCGGTTTGCGAACGTCGAACGGGAACTTCCGCAAACGTTCGCGAACCGGCGAACCGGGTGAACCGCCATTGACTTCAATGGGCAGGCGAATTTTAAAACCCACAGGGACTGTTTCTGGCCACAAAAGTGATGGAAAAGTTGTTTCAAGGGGACTAACACCTTGATTGTGGCGTGCCGGAGGGGGATCCATGGCAAAACTCAAAACATGGAAAATTACACAGTTGATGCAGGGTCTGGTTTTAATACATAAAGGGCAGAAATCACCTAACATTCCTAAATCACAATGGATATGGATTGACACCTGACATATGACATATTGACACCTTGACATATGGATTGACACCTGTCCTTAGAGACCCTGATACACACTGACAGAGCAGAATAGGGACTGTTCCCCCTACATAGGGTCACTTGGCAGATATGGCGTGGTCGTGGGAGGAGGAGGAGGACTTTCACCTCTTCCCCTGTTAGATTCCCGTTGTGCTGTGACATCACCCTTATACGCTGTGTAAAGCATACTTTTTAATTTATTTAGCAAATGCTGCATCCTTTCCGACTTGTAATTCGGTAACATTTCCGCCACTGTCTGCTTATACCGGGGGTCTAGTAGCGTGGACACCCAGCACAGGTCGTTCTCCTTGAGCCTTTTTATACGAGGGTCCCTCAACAGGCACGACAGCATGAAAGACCCCATTTGCACAAGGTTGGATGCCGAGCTACTCATTTCCCGTTCCTCCTCCTCACACAGAGCAGAATAGGGACTGTTCCCCCTACATAGGGTCACTTGGCAGATATGGATTGACACCTGTCCTCAGAGACCATGATACACACTGACACAGAGCAGAATAGAGACTGTTCACCATCCTCAGAGACTATGATACACACTGACACAGAGCAGAATAGAGACTGTTCCCCCTACATAGGGTCACTTGGCAGGTATGGATTGACACCTGTCCTCAAAGCCCCTGGTACACACTGACACAGAGCAGAATAGAGACTTTTCCCCCTACATAGGGTCACTTGGCAGGTATGGATTGACACCTGTCCTCAAAGCCCCTGATACACACTGACAAAGAGCAGAATAGAGACTGTTCCCCCTACATAGGGTCACTTGGAAGGTATGGATTGACACCTGTCCTCAAAGCCCCTGATACACACTGACAAAGAGCAGAATAGAGACGGTTCCCCCTACATAGGGTCACTTGGCATATATGGATTGACACCTGTCCTCAAAGCCCATGATACACACTGACAAAGAGCAGAATAGAGACTGTTCCCCCTACATAGGGTCACTTGGCAGGTATGGATTGACACCTGTCCTCAAAGCCCCTGATACACACTGACAAAGAGCAGAATAGAGACGGTTCCCCCTACATAGGGTCACTTGGCATATATGGATTGACACCTGTCCTCAAAGCACATGATACACACTGACAAAGAGCAGAATAGAGACTGTTCCCCCTACATAGGGTCACTTGGCAGGTATGGATTGACATCTGTCCTCAAAGCCCCTGATACACACTGACAAAGAGCAGAATAGAGACTGTTCCCCCTACATAGGGTCACTTGGCAGATATGGATTGACACCTGTCCTCAAAGTCCCTGATACACACTGACAAAGAGCAGAATAGAGACTGTTCCCCGTCCTCAGAGACCAGGATACACACTGACACAGAGCAGAACAGAGACTGTTCCACCTACATAGGGTCACTTGGAAGGTATGGATTGACACCTGTCCTCAAAGTCCCTGATACACACTGACAAAGAGCAGAATAGAGACTGTTCCCCCTACATAGGGTCACTTGGCAGGTATGGATTGACACCTTTCCTAAGGATCCCTGTATTGGGGAACATTGTCTCCCAAACTAATTCATGCCCATCAATTCCGAGCTACAAATCCGGACTCTTTTTTGGCAAAGATACAGACTGTGCCAGAATTTAAATGATTCTGGGCATTGACTATGCTGATGGGCATCATAAAGAAGCCCTCCATCCGCTCCTACTGGAGCAGTAGCCCCATCTGCTCTACCCCCATTTACTCCCAATGTATGTCGGGGAAGAGGTATGAAAGGATTCTACATTTCATGCACTTCAGCGACAACAGCCTGTGTCCCCCTAGGGAGCATCCCCAGTTTGACAGGCTGTATAAAATCCGCCCCTGATTACCCACTTTGCTGCCAGGTTTGTAGAGGCTTATACACCTGGAAGGAATATATGCGTGGATGAATCCCTGATGATAAAGTATAAGGGAAGGCTGAGATGCAAGCAGTATGTTCCTTCCAAGCGCTCTAGGTATGGTGTAAAGATGTATAAGCTCTGTGATAGCGAGACTGGGTATACTCAGGCCTTCCGGGTGTACGAGGGATAAGATAGCCACCTTGACCCTCCAGGTTGCCCAGAACATATGGGAACCAGTGGCAAGATTTTCTGGGACCTGATATTCCCCCTGATGAACAAAGGGTACCACTTGTATACTGACAATTTTTATACAAGTGTCCCTTTGTTCAAGCTACTGTACTGTTTTGATACAGTAGCTTGCGGCACAATTAAAAAGAACAGCACAGGTTTCCCAGGACAACTTGCACACACCCGGCTACGAAGGGGGGAGAACTCAGCTCTGCGCCAAAAGGAGCTGTTGGCAGTTAAGTACAGAGACAAGAAGGACGTCCTGTAAGCCTGTGTACTTATGCACAAAGCGTTGTACGATCAGATTACACACATGTGCCATGCACGGCACATGTGTCAACTTGCCCAACTTCAATGCCGCCAACAAATTTGTTCCGTTGCCACAAACCACTTTGCCGATCTCCAGTTGCTGCGGAGTCAGCCACTTTTCCACCTGTGCGTTCAGGGCGGACAGGAGTGCGTGTCCGGTGTGACTCTCTGCTTTCAAGCAAGTTAAACCCAAGATGGCGTGACACTGCCGTATCCGGGATGTGGAATAGTACCTGGAGAGCTGGGGGGGTGCCATTGATGTGGAGCAAGATGCATCAGCAGAAGAGGACTCAGCCGAGGAGGTTATGGAAGAGGATGGAGTAGGAGGAGTAGAGGAGGTGGCAGCAGGCCTGCCTGCAAGTCGTGGCGGTGTCACCAACTCCTCTGCAGAGCCACGCATTCCATGCTTGGCCACCGTCAGCAGGTTTACCCAATGCGCAGTGTAGGTGATATACCTGCCCTGACCATGCTTTGCAGACCAGGTATCAGTGGTCAGATGGACCCTTGCCCCAACACTGTGTGCCAGACATGCCATTACTTCCTTTTGCACAATCGAGTACAGGTTGGGAATTGCCTTTTGTGAAAAGAAATTTCGGCCGGGTACCTTCCACTGCGGTGTCCCAATAGCTACAAACTTTTTTTGAACGCCTCAGACTCCACCAGCTTGTATGGTAAAAGCTGGCGGGCTAATAGTACAGACAAGCCAACTGTCAGACGCTGGGCAAGGGGGTGACTTTTGGACATTGGCTTCTTACGCTCAAACATGTCCTTGACAGACACCTTTACTGTGGGCAGATGAGCAGGCCTGACACACAGACGCTTGGAGACAACTAACTGCTGTTCAATCTATAACAGTGAAAAAGTATTTTGGTTTTAAATGCACGCTATTGTGACACCAGATATGAGTGGCAAAGTACACTGGCAGAGGTCTGCAGAGCACACGCTGAAGGCCTGACACACCCGCTTTAAGGACACTGACTGCTATTAGCTTACACTGAAAAACGTTTTCTTTGTAAAAGCACGCTATAGAGACACCAGATATGAGTGGCAACTGGCAAAGTACACTGGCAGAGGTCTGCAGAGTACACGCTGTAGGCCTGACACACCCGCTTGAAGACAACTAACTGCTGTTCAATCTATAAGAGTGTAAAAAGTTTTTTGGTTTTAAATGCACGCTATTGTGACACCAGATATGAGTGGCAATGTGCAATGGCAGAGGACTGCAGAGTACACGCTGTAGGCCTGACACACCCGCTTGAAGACAACTAACTGCTATTCAATCTATAACAGTTTAAAATGTTTTTTCTTTGTAAAGGCACGTTATAGAGACACCAGATATGAGTGGCAAAGTACACTTGCTGAGGTTGACAGAGCACACGCTGAAGGCCTGACACCTGCTTTAAGGACAGTGAAAAACTTTTTTTCTTTGTAAAAGCACGCTATACAGACACCAGATATGAGTGGCAAATTACACTTGCTGAGGTTGGCAGAGCACACGCTGAAGGCCTAACACCCAGACGCTTGCAGACTTTTTTGTTTTTAAAGGCACGCTATAGTCACACCAGGTGGCACTGGGCAAAAGGGCACAGTATCCACTGAGCCTGATACAGAAGCTGGCAGACAACTAAATGCTCTTCAATCTATTACAGTGAAAAAAGTTTATCTTTTTAAATGTCAAGCTTAAGCTATTGTGACACCAGATATGAGTGGTGGCACTGGGCAAATGGGCACAGTATGCACTGTGAGCCTGACACAGAAGCTGGCAGGCAGGCAACTGCAATTACATTACACAGAAAGAAAAAAAGCAGACTGATGTTCTAGCCCTAAAAAAAATCTTTTTGGGGTGCTGTTCTTACAGCAGAGATCAGATGAGTCCTTCAGGACTGTAGTGGACACTGAATACCATAGCCTAGCTATCAATTTCCCTATCTAATGAACAGCAGCTACACTTTCCCTCCTCTCACTAAGCATGCAGCTTCAGAATGAATCTAAAATGGATGCTGGGAGGGAGGGTGTGGAAGGGAGGGTCTGCTGCTGATTTGCTGGAATGTGTCTGCTGACCGTGAGGCACAGGGTCAAAGTTTGCTCAATGATGACGAATAGGGGGCGGATCGAACCACCCATGTGTTCGCCCGCGGCGGCGAACGCGAACACGCTATGTTCGCCGGGAACTATTCGCCAGCGAACAGTTCGGTACATCACTATTTAGGAATGTTAGGTGATTTATGCCCTTTATGGATTAAAACCAGACTCTGCATCAACTGTGTAATTTTCCATGGGAGTTTTTCCATGGATCCCCTTCCGGCATGCCACAGTCCAGGTGTTAGTCCCCTTGAAACAACTTTTCCATCACTATTGTGGCCAGAAAGAGTCCCTGTGGGTTTTAAAATTCGCCTGCCCATTATTGTCAATGGCGGTTCGCCCGGTTCGCAAACGTTTGCGGAAGTTCGCGTCTGCCATTCGCAAACCGAAAATTTTGTGTTCGCCACATCACTACTCTCCAATGTTTTTCTATTTTGTCTATCCCAATTGCTAAAAATGTATTCCATTGAAAATGTGGACAATAAGTACAATGTTTAAATACACTATGGTCTAATTTTTTATTTCTTATATTCTGAAAATGTTCCAATAATCTGACATGAAGTTTTCGAATGGTTCGACCAATATTTTGTGCTCCACAACCACATTGTAATAAATAAATTACATGGGTGGTGGAACACTGGATTAATTTTTTAATAAGTTATGTTTGTTGTGTATATGTGCCCATAAATGTGTTGGTATTCTTCTTTTGAAAAGTACACGTGGAACACTTTCCACATCGAAAAAAACCTTGTAATATTTTATTCGAAAAAAATATGTGTAGGTTGTATTGGAATAGTTTTGGCTGAAGGGTGTATACTTGGAGCCAATTTGTTCTTTAAATTGTCAGCTTTTTTATAAATTATAGTTGGTTTGTTAGGTAAAATATTATTCAAAAAATTCTTTTTCTAGTATATGCCAATGACGATTGATTATATTTTTGATCTCCCTAGCTTGAGAGTGATATTTAGTTACAAAGGCAAAATCGAACTTATTTCCATTTTTATTTTAATTTTTTGAATATTTTGAAACGTTAGCATTTGTTTTAGTGAGTAATCTTTCACGGTCTGTATTAATCAAAGTAAGTTCTGCCTCCTCAACTATTTTTGAATCATATCCTTTTTCTATATATCTGTTTATGTTTTTGATTGAGTTCTAAAAGTGTCTATATCTGAGCAATTACGTCTCAGATGTGTGAGTTGTCCTTTTGGGACATTTTTTAGCCACATAGGGTGATGAGAACTCGAATAATCAATAGCAGTATTATAGTCTGTATTTTTGAAAAAAAGTTTTAGTTTTCAAGACATTATTCTCTATATAGATTGTTAGATCTAGAAAATCTATATGTGTAGTATAACTTAAATTATATTCATTATGATTGATATATGAAATTAAATTGCCCAAACTGATTTGATCTCCCTCCCAAATGATAAGGACGCCGTCTATGTAGCGTCGCCATAGGACAAGATTCCCCCTCAGCGTCTGACCTAAAGTAATCTGACTGGATTCCCAATGGGAAACATACAAATTGGCAAAGCTGGGGGCGAATCTCGTCCCAATGGCGACATCACATAGCTGTGAAAATACTGGTCATTAAACCAGAAAAAGTTTTTTGTTAAAACAAAATATATATAATCAATCAAAAAATCAAATTGTTTGGCCATAATAGAAGAATGTTGGTTAACCATTCCTTATTTGCCCATAATCCTTTTTGATGGAGGATACTTGTGTAGAGTGAAGCTAGATCTACTGAAGCCAAAATATAATTGGATTTCCATTCCACCGTTTGTAGATCTTTTAAGAGGTGTTTAGTATCTTTGATATATGTAGGTATCTTAGATACATAGGGTTGTAGAAAGAAATCCACATAAGCCGATAAATTACAAGAAAGAGAGTCTATACCGCTTCTGATGGGGCAGCCTGGAGGGTGTGTCATAGACTTGTGTATCTTGGGCAAGAAATAAAAGCATGCAGTTTTGCAATATGGGTTGTACAAAAAATTATATTCATCTTTAGTAATTATGTTGTTCTCTAATCCTAATTTAAGGAGTTTATCTAGTTCTTTGAGAAAAAGATCCGTAGGATCTTTATCTAAACGTTTTTAAGTGTTATTATTGTTTAGAATTCTATATGATTCCTCCATATAATAGGTTTTTGACAAAACCACCGTGCCTCCTCCCTTGTCCGCTTCTTTGATAACCAACTCATGATTGTTTTGTAATATCTGTAAGGATTTTCTCTCTGCCATAGTAATATTACATGGTAAGTATTTATTCTTATTGCCAATTTTTGTTATAAGTTTATCAAAGTCCTCTTGTACGGACTCACTGAAAACCTCCAAATATTTATTACGGTCTGACCATGGGTAGAAGTTAGATTTTAATTTTAAATCAGAATTTGTATAGAAGTACCAGAATTTGTAGAAGTATCTATAATGTCTGAATGGGAACTTACAATAACAGTATTTTCTTAAAAAAATATTCTCATTTTTAATTCTTTCAAAAAATCTTTTCCTTTTCAATTTTTTAAGGAAAGATTAATTGTCTAAAAATAATTGGAAAGCATTAGGTTTACTAGTTGGGGCAAATTTCAAGCCTTTTTGTAATAATGACAATTGATCTTTATTTAAAGGGATACCTGATAAATTGAAAATTCCTTCCGAATTAGTTAATGTTGTCTGTGGGGTAGGGCCGAATGCGATGTTTCTCCCTTTTTTATACAATCTGCACCATCAATTTTCTTCTTTTACTTTGAGTGGGCAAGAAGATTTGTCACTTTCTATCCAGAATTACATTGCTGGAGGTTTCTCACATCTCAATAATTCCCTAATACTAAGGGAGATACGCCTGAATTCATCCTAATCTTGTGAGTTCTCTACCACCCCCACCCTCCATATGTGTTAACAATATTGCACTATATACTTCTATATTTTTCTCTATAGATATATTTTTTAAGACTGAATACATCTACGATATCCAGTTTGTATTATTTTCATTATTATCACTTTGTGGTGAACAACAGATTTTTTTTCCCTTTTGGTTTTTTCTTTTCTTCTTTACCATCACAATACAGACTGACCCCTAGCCCAACCTGCCCTGTGCCAAGTATACTATTTGTGGTCACTATAACAACTATGGATACATCCCAGAGCGCTACGGATTTCCAAACTATGATTAATGAGGCTATTGAGAAGTCACTCTCCAGGGTTATGACGGCGTCTGCCGATCAGCACAAAAAACCCACTAAGGTCCAACACCAGGACTACGATTCCGAGGCTTTGGAATCACACGTACAAGCCGACACCCGGCCTTCTAAACGCCACTGGAAGGGCGACAAAGGCAAGACCCCTGTCAAACGACGCAAGCCGGTTTCCTCCGCTCCTTCCCCAAGACGTCACTACTCCTCGGACGAGGAGGGAAGACAATCACCCTCCATGGCGATATTGGACTCATGGCAGGCCATGGATTCCGATTCTCCAGGGGACGCCTGGGGCTCAGATGACGGTTCACGCACTGGTTTCCTGCAGGGCACCTTCCTGGACAACATACAACTACCGGACGATCCGGTACCAGCACTGGACGAGGGGGAAACCATCCTGGACCCCTCAGGCCAACGTCTTTTCGACCCAAGAAACATTCGGCATCCACGCTTGGGGGACTGGGCACCTCCTGAACACCTCGCGAAGTTCATGCACCTGTGGTTACGCAAGCCAATGGACAAGACGGTGTGCAACCGCTTACGCTCCGAATGCCCTCGCCCTTCACTACCCGACCAGGTGGCGCAAACACCGGAGTTCGACCAGGTCATGACCACCTTTATGTCTAGGGGTGGTCGCGATCCCCGTAAAGGGGTGGAGAAGGGATTCCATGGCGTACAGGACAAGTTGCTGGACTCCATCGTCCCACTTTCCCGCATCTTGTACTCACGGGAGCTGACCAGTTCGATACCAACATGGTGCGTGAATGGGCGCAACAATGTTTTTGTTTTGTTGGCAACGCCAACGTGGCCCTCTCCTCTGAGAGGAGGAAAGCAGCATTACTCCGCTTGGACGGAACATTGGTGAAATTGGGCACCAAGGAATTAGGACCACTGGCACAGGGCAAACTCTTCGGAGACGCATTCTTGAAGGACCTGAACAGACACGTGAACGTGTTCACGTCCCTTAATAAAGCTCAGACCTCTATGAAACGGGTCTTCAGGAGCAACCCCAATAGGGGTGTTTTTGGAAGGGCTGGCCGCCACAGGGGCCATGCAGCTAGCCACTTCTGGCCTTCAGGCCCCCACTCGCAAAGACCTCAACTATTTTACCCGGAAGTGGGCTACAGGCAGCCTTTCTCCTACACCAGAGGTCGTGGATCACATGCCCGTGGCAGAGCATGCTTCACCCCCGCAGGTAAATCAATATTTGACTCATGTACCCCTTACCTCACGAACTGCATGTCGTATTGCTCTATATTTTCAGAACTGGACAGCCATCTCGGCAGACGCGTGGATCCTCCAGACGGTACATGGCTACGTCGTAGACTTCGTGCACTTTCCGAACCAGACGGTCCCTTCACATCCCTTGACCTGTTCCATGGAGGACGACCAACTCATCGAGAACAAGTTGCGGGAGCTCCGGTCAAAAGGAGCGATAGAACCCGCTCACGACCAGGGGGGCTTTTTCAGCAATATTTTCCTGGTGAAAAAGAAGACCGGGGAATTCAGACCAGTCATAAATTTAAAGAAGCTGAACGCGTACGTTATGTACAGACACTTCAAGATGGAAGGCATACATCTTCTGAGGGACCTCCTTCAAGATGGAGACT
Source organism: Pelobates fuscus (assembly GCF_036172605.1). Classification (NCBI taxonomy): domain Eukaryota; kingdom Metazoa; phylum Chordata; class Amphibia; order Anura; family Pelobatidae; genus Pelobates; species Pelobates fuscus. The sequence continues at coordinate 266,403,231 of NC_086318.1, read as the reverse complement.
GGTTCACAAGACTGGACCTCAAGGACGCATACCTGTCAGTACCCATCCACATTGCTTGCCGGCAATTCCTCAGATTCCGATGGCGAGGCCTCCCCTGGCAATTCACATGCCTCCCCTTCAGCCTCAGCTTGGCCCCGTGGTGCTTCACCAAGTTACGGAAGCCAGTGGTCACACATCTACGAGCACGAGGAATTCGTTGCATTATCTATCTGGACGACCTGCTTCTGTTTTGCTCCGACAAGTCCAGACTGATTCAACACACACGCTTTACCGTAGACTTCCTGACGTCACTGGGTTTCGTGGTGAACTTCCTGAAGTCGGAGATATCCCCAGCTCAGATGGTGCAGTTTTTGGGCTTCAAGATAGACTCCAAGTCCAGCACGTTACAATTGCCGGCAGCAAAGATCACGGCAATCAAAAAAAGAACTACGCAGAGTCATTCGCTGCCATTCCATTCCACTCCGCAATCTGGCTCGAATTGTAGGACTACTATCCGCGTCCATCCAGGCCATATTCCCAGGACCGCTCCATTACAGAGCGATGCAGCGCCTGAAGACCTCCTTTCTTCACCGGAACCCTTCCTACGATCAAACGATCCCGATAACGGAAGAGGTCAAGGAGGAACTCCTTGGCTAGACAGCATGGAGGCATGGAACAGCCGGGCCATCTTCGGGAACTCGCCCGACATAGTTCTGGAATCAGATGTCAGCCTTTGGGGCTGGGGCGCGACGGGCTAAGGTAAGTCAGGAGGCGCCTGGACCTCTCAGGAAATCGACCTTCACATAAATTGCCTGGAACTCCTGGCGGGCTCATTCGCGATCTGCAGCCTGGCAAAGGACAGATCGAACTGCTGTATTCTTCTCCGGATGGACAACGTCTCAGCGGTTCGCTACATCAACCGCTTGGGTGGAGCCCGGTCCCGACTTCTATCCGAAATAACGAAGGAGATCTTTGACTTCTGTCTACCCCGCAACATCTCCCTCAAGGCAGAATATCTCCCGGGGGAAACGAACCTGACGGCAGACTAGTTCTCACGTCACTGGTGGGACAGCAGCGATTGGAGACTGGATCCACGGGTCTTCCAAAGCCTCTCAGTCAGAAGAGGCCCCTTCCAACTGGATCTGCTTGCATCCCGCAACAACAGACAGGCACACAACTATTTCAGCTGGCTTCCAGACCCGGAGAGCATGGCAGTGGATGCATTTCTCCAACCATGGCCAACCGAGGGAGCGTACGCTTTTCCCCCATTCTCCATGATAGCGAGAACGATTCAATACGGATCTCTACTCCTCATCGCTCCCCTATGGCAGGGCCAACCATGGTTCCCGGACCTTCTGACATTATCCTACACCGACCCACTGCTTTACCACCTTACCCGATTCTCACAGATCCGAAAGGGAACCCCCATCCCCTCGTCCTCGAGGACCGTCTCGCCCTGGTGGCTTGGACTCTTTCACTGGAGCCTGGCAAACCAGCGACTTATCGCAAACAGCTAGAGACCTCATATGGGACTCCTGGGCACCCGGAACCAGACGATGTTACCTATCAGCTTGGAATTCCCGGTCCTCTTGGTGCAGTGAATGGAACTTTGATCCATTTACTGCACCTGTGACTGCCATTCTGAATTTCCTTTCCCATCTTTTCTCAATGGGTCGCTCCTACCGTTTGCTCAACGTTGTACGCTCCACGATTTCGGCGGCTCACGTCCCGTCCTTGGGGATCCCTGTAGGGAAGGACCCGCTGGTATGCCGTCTCCTGAGGGGTATGCGATTACAGAGACCTCTGGGACCCAAATATTCTCACCTGTGGGACCAGGGCCGGTGCTTGGATTTTTAGGTACATAGGCGAAGATGCATTTTTCCACCCCCCCCCAAAAAAAATCTTCACCTATGTGCCTCTTAACCAGCCCCTCTCCCCTCCCTGACCATTAGTGGTCCCTTCCCTGTCCCTTAGTGTTCTTCTCCCCTCCCCCCTCTTTTCCCTGTCTCTTGGTGTTTCTCTCCCATTCCCTCCCTGTCCCTTGGTGCACCCCACACCCCTTTAGTGGTCACACTCCCCTTCCTGGTGTGCCTCCTACCTCTATTGTTGCATTGCCGAGCGGAGCAGATCCCCTAAAGGAGCTTCAGTTTTCTGTACCCGGCCGGACTGACAGGGAGTGCTCTCTCTGTGAGCACCTCCTGTCAGTCTGGCCAGGTACAGGAAACAGAAGCTCCTGTACCGCGCTCCGCTCCGCTCCACTCTGTACACACTGACAGTCACACACTCAATGACAAACACACAGACATCACTGACAGACACAGACCCATTGATCTGACACACACTCATTCATTGACACTGACAGACCCACACTGATTGACACTCATTGACAGACACACTGATAGTCACACACAGACTCAATGACAAATATACTCTCACTGATTTGACAGACACACACTCATCATACACTGACAGACACACTCATACACTCACATGAACACACACTCATACAATCACTCACAGACACACACAGACGCACTCACTCACACACACTCAGTCACTCACAGACAGACGCTGTCACTCACAGACACACACGCTGTCACTCACAGACACACACGCTGTCACTCACAGACAGACACTCACACACAGACACACGCTGTCACTCACAGACACACACGCTGTCACTCACAGACACGCTGTCACTCACAGACACACACACTGTCACCACAGACACAGACACTGTCACTCACAGACACAGACACAGGACATACATTCACTAATTATTTTAATAAATAAAAAAATTCCACCCAGCCTCCCTACCTGGAGAGCTGGTGTGGATGATGGGTCATTCCCTGTGGTCCAGGGGGCCTGCTGGGCGGCGTGCGGCAGTGCTGTGATCAGGCACGGCGAGGGAGCTCTAATCTCACCGCTCTGCTCCCTCGCGGGCTGTCTGCTGATACCACGGGAGCCGGAATATGACATCATATTACAGCTCCCGCGGCATCAGCAGACAGCGCGCAAGGGAGCAGAGCAGTGAGATTAGAGCTCCCTCGCCGCGCCTTATCACATCACAGCACTGCCACGCCGGGGTCCAGATGGTGGCCGGCACGAGGTAGAGCTTCCCTCCTGCCTGCCACTGAAATATTGCGCCCCCAGAGCCCGTGCGGCCTAAGGCGGCCGCCTGTGCCGCCTTATGGACGCGCCGGCCCTGGGTCCAACGTTAAATGACTATGGGGGATAATGTATAATAAACACAGGTTACTGGCTATGGGGGGGATAATGTATAATAAACACAGGTTACTGGCTATGGGAGGATAATGTATAATAAACACAGGTTACTGGCTATGGTAGGATAATGTATATTAAACACAGGTTACTGGCTATGGGGGGATAATGTATAATAAACACAGGTTACTGGCTATGGGGGGATAATGTATAATAAACACAGGTTACTGGCTATGGGGGATAATGTATAATAAACACAAACACAAATAAAAAAATAATAATAATAATAATACAAAAAAAAATAATGAATGCAGCTTCAGAATTAATCTAAATTGTATGCTGTCTAGGAGGTGGAAGGGTCTGGGAGGGAGCGTCTGCTGCTGATTGGCGGGAATGTGTCTGCTGACTGAGGTACAGGGTCAAAGTTTACTCAATGATGACGAATAGGGGGCGGACCGAACATCGCATATGTTCGCCATCCGTGGCGAATGCGCTATGTTCGCCGGGAACTATTCACCAGCGAACCGTTCGGGACATCACTATTAGCCAGATTAACATTTCAATTTTTACACTGGAGTGTGTTTAATAGAAAATGAACAGTTTGTATTTGGGGTAAATGTTATTATGAAGTAAAGGTGCCTATGTTAGATTGTTATATGGTTGGGAATTATCATTGTGCTGAAGTTAGTCTGTTTATTTGTAAACCCCCCACTGCACTTGTTGTATTGAGACTGACGTTTTTTTTCAAAAGACAATAGTTTGTTTGAATAGGGTAATGTAATTAAGTTTCTCAAATGGTTCAATCTCTTTGGAGCCAGTTTCTTTCTTTTTTTTTTTTTTAAATTAATCCCATTGTTCAAAGCTTGTTTTTTTTTTTTTTTTTTACTTAATCTGCTGGTCTATTTCGATTAAAGACTCAGGCAGAGCTCTGTTTTAAAATGTCATTTCTACGTACTAAGTATTTTTCTGCAGAAGTCCTAGAGTACTTCAAGAATGACATTGAAAAACATGATGGACCATATGAGCTTCCAGAACAAACAGGCCCAATTGTGGAAAATATGATGGTTTCATGGATGTTTTGACGCAGATTGTTACTAACAAAAAGTGCCACATTAAGAAAAGGAAAAGCTTGGAGCACAAGCGGTTGTTGCTGCAATAGAGGGTTTGGCAAACATGGTACTTGAATTGCAGCAAGATAATTTAGTACCCACTAATAGAATGGAAGATGCTCTTGATGAAAGATTGTTTTAAAATAGCTGCCCTAAGAACAAACACAATGATTGAGGGGTTGGAGAAGAAACTAAAGGCTATAGAACAACAGAGAGATGCATATAGTGCTAAGATCACTGAACTCCAAAATCTAGTTATGGAATATCAAATGAAAACTAAAGAAAACATAAATAAATGGGATAAGGAGATTCCTAGAGTATGCCCGGGCCAGTCTTATTTTATATCTGAAAGTAAAGAACCAGTGCTGGGAACAAAACACAAGTGAAATGTGCCAATTGTAAATTGTGTCCCACAGGCCCCTATAATAATAACTGAACATTTTAATGCAAGCGAAATGCCTACTAGCTTCTCTAGACAAGGACTATGTCAATCAAAGACAAAGAAAATTTCCATAAATGGTGGGGAATTATGCCAACTAACAACTTTAAACACCTTTACACATTTGTTTATGAGGGGAGCAAATAGAGCTAAAAAAAGGAGGTCTTAACTTGGACAGAATGGACAGAACTGTTAGAATATGCTATGGGTCCTTTGGCTAGCAGACTATTGGGATTTAATAACAGTGTGTCTGATCAGGCAGGAAGAATTGCTGCAACTAATTTCTGTCTTCTCAGCAAAAGAAATAGCAAAAAATACTATGAGGCCAAAAGATGGTCCTAGAGAGTAGCCCATGGTTATTGTTTTGGACTACATTGCACCAGCCACAGCACCCTGTTATGTTGGGTTCACCAGAACACATAACTAAATTAATGGAAGCCCTTCCCTGGGAGTGTCAAGAATGTGTCAGGCTTTTTCATCCAACACCAGCAGACTTAGAAATGGTACTAACTAGAGCTGACAATTGGTGGATTAGCATCCTGTAGCGTTACTCACCTTTCCCAGGGGCCGGCCGCGGTCCTCTCTTCAAGCCGCGCGCGGTCCTGCGGCTGCACGAGCCGCGCGCGGCTCATCCGACGCTTCAGGCAGGAAGGCGGGCAGTGACCGCGAGATGCGGTCACATGTCCCGCCTGAATCTAAGAGCGCGCCGAGAGTCTCGGGCGCGCTCTTAAAGAGACAGTGGGAGCCTAAATTGCCAAAAGGCTCCCATTGGCCCCTGTCATCCCACACACCCCATACACTTACCTTTTGGGGGTGTGGAAGTGACAGGAGCCAATCACATTAGTTTTGAACCTATTTATACTTACCCTTTTCCCTTAGTTCCTTGCACTATCGTGGTTTCTGCTACAGTTCCCTTTAGCGCTTCTTGTGTTCAGTTGTGTTCCTCCGTACTTGACCTTGGCTTTGTATTCTGACTTCGTTTTCGCTTTATCCTTGTCTGTTCTGTTTGCCGGCTTGCTGTTTCCTGTGTACCAGACCCCGGCTTGTCCTCGTTTACGCTGTCTCTTTGTGCCCTTGACCTCGGATTGTTCCTGACTCTGTACTTCTCCTATATACGTCGAGTCCGGCCATTCTAAGGTCCGGTAGACGTATCTCTCCTCTGTTCTGCCTTCTGTTTAGCTGGATCCTGCGTGTAGGGGTATATTCTCGTTACATTACGATAGGGCCATGGACCCCGCAGATTTAGCTCAACAGATGGCGTCTCATGAGGCTAGATTTGTAGAGCAGGATCAACGAATGGATCAGATAGCCCAGGCTCTTCAGACGCTCTTAGCTAGAACCATTCCAGCAACCACACCTAACCCTCCTACACCCCTTCTTCCTGAAGTATCGACTGTGCCTAATGCTACGGCCCATTTAACACCTCCTCCTAGGTATGGAGGGGATTCTAAGACATGCAGAGGGTTCATTAACCAAATAGAGTTTCACTTTGAGAAGTATCCTCGTTCATTTCCCACAGAGAGGTTGGGTTCTTTATGCACCAACTTACCGACAAAGCACTTGAATGGGCAAATCCTATTTGGGAAGCTAATGGACCTATGGTGCATGACTTTCACAGTTTCCTTACAGCATTTCGCAGAACTTTTGACACTATGAAAAGGTCTAAAAATGCCGCAAGAGCATTAATGAGGGTTAAACAGGGTTCTAGGTCTGTGGCTGATTACGCTATACAGTTTCGTACTCTTGCCTCACAGGTAGATTGGACCAACAATGGGTTAACTACTGCCTTCATGGAAGGCTTATCAGACTCTATATTGGATGAGGTAGCAGCTAAGCAGCTTCCTGTTGCTTTAGAGGACCTTATTGACTACCTCATCGATATAGATAATAGGATTCGTGACAGACTCTATACCAAGAACAGAAACAGACGTTTTGTTACACCTATTCACCCCAGAGTTGATACACCGGAGAGTGTAAAAGTATCCGAAGAGGAACCTATGCAATTAGGGGTTGCCAAACTCTCTGATAATGAAAAATTACATAGGAGAAGGGAGGGACTCTGCCTATATTGTGGTAGGAGAGACCATATGGTAAAGGAATGTCCTTTGCTCCCGGAAAACTCTCGCACCTAAGACCTTATAGGGGACTGGCCTTGGGTGTGATTTCTAAGTCTCCTACATTGCCTCCTAACCGACTGCTTCTCCCTGTTTCGTTACATATGGGAGAGAGTTGTATAGTTGAAAATATATACGCCTTGGTTGACTCTGGGGCAGCCGAGAATTTTATAGACTCTGGTTTTGTAAAGAAAAACAACATTCCCATCAGGGAGAAGGAGATACCCTTGGCCGTTGAGGCCATAGATGGTAGACCATTGATATCTCCAGTTGTTACTCATGAGACTGCACCGTTACACATGTACACAGGGGTTTTACACTATGAAACCATACGGTTCCAGGTCATCACCTCTCCCTCTTCACAGTTAGTGTTAGGGTATCGTAGAAAGCAAATAAAAATAAGAGCTGCGCCTATAGGAATTAGAATAAAAAGTCCAAAATTGGAACGAAGGATAGAAAATAAAAATAAATAAATAAAAAAATATAATAAAAAGTCTTATCTAGATATATTTGGTGCAGTCGTCTGATATGGCAATATTCAGTCCGGAACACTTTTTCTTGATTAGTTCTTCCTTGTGAGTCCACTCATATGTAAGAGACAAGAAAGGGAGCCGGATAGTGCAGTAGGTTAAAAATGAAGAGGTAAAAATAATATAAAACTCTTGAATGCAAACTCACATTTGGAAGAGCAAGAACTTGCTCTGGTGTGGAGGGCGTGCAGCGGTTTAATCCCCGCTTATGGGATATGCAGTGGGTGTTCTTCGTATTCGGTGTGTTTCCTCCGTCCTATATACGTCAGACACTCGGATAGAGAGAGACAACCAATAGTGTACACTGATATGTGACTAATGAATAAAATAAAGAAATAAAATGGATACTCACAAGAGGGGAGCAGGTCAACTGCTCCCTTTAAATAGCGCTGGTGGTATTATCCCCACCTAGGATTACTTGGAGTCCGGAATAATGATAAAAGGCCAGGTAAAAAGTAAGATAAATGTGTATAAAAATACAATATTAAAAAGTAGTAAAATATACTTTAATATTAAAAATACACAATATAATAACCATAAACGCGTTTCGCCAATACGGCGTTATCAATATGGGGAAAGAAAAAGTGTTAGGGTATCCATGGTTACGTGCCCACAATCCCCTTTTTGACTGGGAGACAGGGCAGATAAAATCATGGAGTGAGGCCTGCCATGAATCGTGTACTATTGAAGTCACGCCTGTGAATTCTATTAATGTTCCTACCACTCCTCCTTTGTCTACGGCTATACCCTCTCAGTATTTATCTTTAAAGACTGTCTTTGATAAAAGAGAGGCTGACAAATTACCGCCTCACAGACCCTACGATTGTGCTATTGACTTGTTGCCTGGCACTATACCTCCAAAGGGCAGGGTGTACCCCTTATCGGTTCAAGAAAACCGTGTCATGGAGGAATATATTAAAGAATCATTAGATAAGGGATTTATTAGGAGATCCTCTTCTCCGGCTGGAGCAGGGTTCTTCTTTGTATCGAAGAAAGAAGGTGATTTAAGACCTTGCATTGATTATAGAGGTCTTAATAAAATCACCATCAAAAATGCTTACCCTATACCATTAATAACAGAATTGTTTGACAGGCTCAAACAGGCTACGGTATTCACCAAATTAGATCTTAGAGGAGCATACAATTTGATACGTATAAAAAAAGACCACGAATGGAAGACAGCCTTTAACACTAGGTCAGGTCATTATGAGTATACCGTCATGCCATTTGGGCTTTGCAATGCCCCAGCAGTATTCCAAGAGTTTATTAATGATGTCTTGAGAGACTTTATTCACTCATTCGTTATTGTGTACTTAGACGACATTTTAATATATTCTACAGACTTACACACTCATCACAAACATGTTACGACCGTTCTGAAGACCCTTCTTGCTAATGGTCTTTATTGTAAATTAGAAAAATGTCTATTCGACCAATCCGAAGTCCAGTTTTTGGGGTATTTGATTTCCGCTAAGGGTTTTCGTATGGATCCCCGGAAGCTCGCTGCTGTCATAGAATGGCCTCTGCCGCAAGGTCTAAAAGCCATCCAGCGTTTTCTGGGTTTCTCTAATTATTATAGACGTTTTATCAAAGGTTTTTCGTCTATTGTAGCACCTATTACTCGTATGACAAAAAAGGATGGCAATACTCGGGTCTGGTCTACCGAGGCACTTCAAGCTTTTGACTTCCTTAAGACTACGTTCGCCTCTGCACCTATTTTACAGCATCCTGTCCCCTCATTGCCCTATATACTTGAAGTTGATGCTTCAGATATCGGGGTAGGTGCTGTTTTATCTCAAAGAGAGTCTCCTGAAAAGCCATTGCATCCTTGTGGCTTCTTTTCTAAACAAATGTCCAAAGCAGAGAGGAATTATGATGTGGGTAATCGCAAACTCCTTGCTATCATTTTAGCACTCAAAGAATGGAGACATTTGTTAGAAGGCACTAAGGATCCCATCCTCATATTTACGGATCATAAGAACCTGTCCTACCTTAGCGAAGCTATAAGATTGTTTTCCAGGCAGGCTAGGTGGTCACTGTTCTTGTCCCATTTCAATTATATAATCACCTATAGGCCAGGTGATCGGAACACTAAAGCGGACGCTCTGTCCAGACAGTTTGAAACTATTGACAAACAGGAGATTGATGTTACTCCTGTCATTCCCCCAGACAGGATGATAGCAACTACTGTATTATCTATTTCCTCGTCCCTATTGCAGGCCATACAAGCGAAACAAAGCATGGCACCTAGCGAGAGGCCTAATGATAAATTGTTCGTTGACGTTCCCGAGAGACGGGATATTCTGTCACTATATCACGATACTAAGATGGCTGGACATCCTGGTATTTCCAAAACAGTGTCAGCTGTTTCTCGGTATTTTTGGTGGGATTCCTTACGAAAGGATGTCACTGACTATATAAGTGCTTGTACTACGTGTGCCTGTATGAAATCCTCTCGCAGAGTTCCTTGTGGGCTGTTGCATCCGTTACCCATTCCCGAGAGACCTTGGTCCAACCTATCTATGGATTTTATTGTTGAATTACCCCCTTCGAATGGTAACACAGTCATCCTGATGATAGTTGACCGGTTTTCCAAAATGGCTCACTTTGTGTCTCTTCGCAAGTTGCCCACATCCAAGGAACTGGCCCTTATCTTCGCTAGAGAAGTATTTCGGTTACATGGCATTCCCTTATCTATTGTGTCCGATAGGGGTAGCCAATTTATTTCCAGGTTCTGGAAAGCCTTTTGTACAGAAATGGGTATTTCTCTCTCGTTTTCTTCCGCTTACCATCCCCAGTCTAATGGAGCTGCTGAACGTGCCAACCAGTCTCTGGAGCAGTACCTCCATTGTTTTGTGTCTCACCATCAGAACAATTGGTCTGACCTGCTTCCTTGGGCTGAATTTGCTCGCAATAACGCCACTCATGATTCTTCCGGCAAAAGCCCTTTTTACGTCGTCTATGGCCAGCATCCCGTTGTTCTCCCGGCTGCATTCTCCTCACAGGGCATGCCAGTTCTGGATGAGCATTTGGCTGGTTTGCATAATACTTGGGAGCAGGTTCAGCGTTCTTTGGTTGACTCTGCTGCTCGCCAGAAGGCTCAGGCTGACAAGCATCGCAGAGCGGCTCCTTCCTATGTTGTGGGGGACAGAGTTTTGCTTTCCACGCGGAATATTCGTCTCCGGGTGCCTTCTATGAAATTGGCTCCCCGCTTCATTGGTCCTTATCGTATTATACATAAGGTTAATCCCGTTTCTTATGCATTGGGTCTGCCTAAGAATCTGCGCATACCTAATGTTTTTCACACCTCGTTGTTGAAGCCTTACGTGCGCAACCGCTATACCCGGCATGCTCCTCCTCCTCCTCCTGTCTCTGTGGAGGGTCATGAGGAATTCGAAGTGTCTGCTGTTCTTGACTCTCGTTTCCTTAGGGGTCGGCTTCAGTACTTGGTACATTGGAAGGGTTATGGGCCTGAGGAGCGCAGTTGGATTTCTGCTGATGCTGTTCATGCTCCCCGCCTTGTGCGTTCTTTCCATTCACGTTTTCCTGCCCGACCTAGTCCTGCCCGCCCGGAGGGCGTGTCCTCAGGGGGGGGTACTGTAGCGTTACTCACCTTTCCCAGGGGCCGGCCGCGGTCCTCTCTTCAAGCCGTGCGCGGTCCTGCAGCTGCACGAGCCGCGCGCGGCTCATCCGACGCTTCAGGCAGGAAGGCGGGCAGTGACCGCGAGATGCGGTCACATGTCCCGCCTGAATCTAAGAGCGCGCCGAGAGTCTCGGGCGCGCTCTTAAAGAGACAGTGGGAGCCTAAATTGCCAAAAGGCTCCCATTGGCCCCTGTCATCCCACACACCCCATACACTTACCTTTTGGGGGTGTGGAAGTGACAGGAGCCAATCACATTAGTTTTGAACCTATTTATACTTACCCTTTTCCCTTAGTTCCTTGCCCTATCGTGGTTTCTGCTACAGTTCCCTTTAGCGCTTCTTGTGTTCAGTTGTGTTCCTCCGTACTTGACCTTAGCTTTGTATTCTGACTTCGTTTTCGCTTTATCCTTGTCTGTTCTGTTTGCCGGCTTGCTGTTTCCTGTGTACCAGACCCCGGCTTGTCCTCGTTTACGCTGTCTCTTTGTGCCCTTGACCTCGGATTGTTCCTGACTCTGTACTTCTCCTATATACGTCGAGTCCGGCCATTCTAAGGTCCGGTAGACGTATCTCTCCTCTGTTCTGCCTTCTGTTTAGCTGGATCCTGCGTGTAGGGGTATATTCTCGTTACACATCCTTCCTCAGAACAGGCCTTCTCTGTTTCAGCCATAAGAACATTTAAGGTCGACTCTGGTAGAGATATAGATGGTGAATGGAGAAACCAGAGGTGGGATGTACTCCAGAACAAGAGGGATAATGAGATCTGGAGACCAAAACAGAACTTTGACAAAAGATGGAGAGATCCACAGAGGGACCATAGGAATTGGGACAGTGCTAAAGGAAGCAATGTAACGGGAGATAATTGGAGAAATAGATGGGTGGAGCCTAAGGTAATCAATAATAATTGGAATAATAATAACTGGAAGAGGCCTCTACATCTGTATGTATTTTTGTTTCTATATATTATCTGTCTCACCATTATCTCAAAACCCTCCAGTTTAAAGAGGACCTTAGTATGTATTGTTGTATTTTTTTCATATTAAGGATGTAGGAAATTGGCATTCCGTGAAATCTTTGTTTGTCACATATCAGTTTTCTTAACAATCGAATCAAGTATCTTGCAGTTTAACTTATGTTTATTCAAACATAACAATTATCATCCATCTGGTAATAACAAATGTCTTTAACAGTCTTGTCCAATACAGAGAGCAATGTTCTAGGTGTTATCCATTTTTGATGTTAAAGGTATTGGCCACGAATTCTAAACTACAATTAGTTTTATGGGTTTAAAATTCAGTTACAGAGGGGAGTATACATAAGATTGCCTTACTTTAAAATAAGTGGCTATCTTAGAAAAAGGGGTGTGACTTAGCATCATTTGAAATCTATGATTAAAGCCATACGTTATAGTTTTGGCGGTAAGCTACACAAAGGAGTTATATATGCATAGTAAATGAATAGATGCCTTTAGAAATATGAGCCATGGTAATACAGAGGGAGACTGGCTAGCAAAGCTTAGGTCAAAGGTTATTATAAACAGGCCCTTCAACATCACTAAAGTGAACCAGATGTGGTCTCCATTCCTATACAATGAAAGTCTGTAATACTCTATAGGCCAAGGTATGGCTTCTCAATTTCAGTGTTCTGGAAGCAATCTGAATAAAACTTATAATATTTATATCAACACATTAAATACATTTAAAGTACATAATAATATTTTTCAAGCCCCTCTGTGATGCTTTTATGTAAATATAATGCATCATAATTTACTTATACCAATTATTTATGGGATTTTAATTTTGTTCTCTGATATTGATCCAAGTATCAGTTTACAAGGAAAGGCCTTTTAACACAGCCATTTCCAGTTGTCTGTATTGCTTTTTACACTCCAAGAGGGAGAAGCAAGACATTTTAACCCTTTCATTTCTGAACTCCTAAGAACAAAATTCTTGTTACGATTACCTTTACATTTTTCACTAATTCATTAATTTACCTTGGGCATTGATTTTACCTAACATTAATAATAACAGTATCATAGTTATTATGCTGTGAAATTGTATACAGTTTACATTAACCATAAATCACAATCGGTTTGATTTAGTCCATGAAATACTGTCCTCTCCAATCGAATCCACAAGCACAGTCTCTTTGAAAGTCCATAATGTCCTTTGAAAGTCCAAACAATTTGTCCTTTTATTTAAAAGCATACAGGTTTTTGTCCATGTAAAACAGTATTAGTTCTGTAATGAAAAACAGATGGCAGTTTACTATTCTTATACATTAGTACATTTCTTATACCTTAGTACATTTCTTTTACATTGATCACTAAGCACAAGAATTGATTTATTACACTTTGTACCAATGTTTGCTTTTTAACCCTGTAACACAGTTTGTTCTAATTTTTATTCTTAGACCAACATAAGGTCCATAAGGACCTTCCCAACTTGCTTTTCATAGACCTGGTGTTTTAAATGATTTACCATTGCCTTGTAACCTGGCTTAAGCATATCTGCATAATTTCCCTGTGTTACTTCTTTATATTTATTTAATTTATTTATATAGCGCCATCAGATTCCGTAGCGCTGTACAACTTTAAAACATAGTTTACCATAAGGGACGACATTTGAAGTAGCAAACTTCAAATCTAACAATAGATGTTCCTGTAATACTTTCAACTATTCAGCATGTTCTGCTGTAACTTTGAATGTACTTGGAACAAAAGGTTTATTAGGGAAAGTGATTACATAGTTCTACATGTCACTAACTCATGAGGTGACACTTGAGTTTGGATTTGCAGGAATAGACATTAATACTCCTGGTAAATATGTTAACCAATTACTCTTATCTTAAAGCATTTTTATTTCTATTTTATTTTATTTATTTTAATTTAGAAATTATTTTATATAGAGTACCATGGTATTTTTGCCAAAGGAACTCTCTGCAATTTTGGTTTCTAGTATTTAGGTCTTGGATTAATTGAACACATATGAGACACTTCTGCAAAATATTTCTACACTTTTTGTTTTAAATTAGGATGATACAATTTATTTTGCAGGACCTTAAATAGTTGTCCTGTACCCAAATGCCCTGTGTACGATGATTGAATACAATCAGCCCTTGTAATAAGCCACTAGGTACAAATGTTTGTGTTTCATTGTGTTTAACCCTGTACATGCCAGTTTCAGTATCTAGACCCATTCTTTCTATACTGAAAGCTACATCCTTTCATTCTCTATCTGATCTTATAGGGTATTTGTTATTTGTCTTTTACTAACAGTTGCACTCATTAGATTTTCCAAGTATTACAACTCCCCAGACAAAGTTTCCTTTAATTCCTGATCTACAAGTCTGTTTCACCACAACAAGTTAAACCTTTATTTTCTTTTTCATAATTAAACAGTTCTGCCAGAATACCTGCATGTTTTAAAGCTTTATCCTGAGAATCTACCATTCCTCTTTTCTCCATATTGGAAGGTGAAGTGTTAAAGCTTTAACTACATAACTGCTGTCACTGATTATATTCACTGGGTCATATACTGTTATTTCTAGAACTTTCTTTACAGACTCTAACTCCGCTTTCTGAGCAGACATATGGCCTGGCAGTCTATCTTTGCAATTCTTTTGTTTAATCGTCATATATGGCATAACCTGTGTGATGTAATCCATAAACATAAAATCTCGTCCCTCCACATACAAACTAGAAATCCCTTGTATTGTTTGCTTCTCAAAAGGAGATCGGGATTATATTTCCATTTCCTTCTGACATCAAATCAGGAATAGCATATCTTTTACTGGTTTCTACCCTGAGTGGTTTATCTTGTAACTTCAATATTCAATGAGCTACCCTCTGGCTATATACTCCTAACTCAGAACAATTTTGTAACAGTTTTAGATATTTGGGGGGTTTGTAAATGTATCTGTCCAAATCCTGCCATGTGTTGTGTTGCTTCTAAAGCCCATCATACAGCCATAAGCTGTTTTACACAGGAAAACATTCCTCTTTCCACTGGATACATAATTTTAGAAAAATATCCCAGTATTCGTAAAGATTCATGCTACCTTTGCATTAAACTGTTATTAATGAAGAGACACCTGCGTAACATTGAACAATATATGGTACTGTTTCAATGGGAGCAGCTAGCACAGGCACTTGTGTGAGAGCATCTTTTAACAGATTTAACTCTTTTCAAATTCCCCTGTCCAGATGATCTTCTCTTTTATATTTTAGCATATTGCATAAGGGTTTTGCTATCCCTGCCATATCATATATAAATTCTCTGCTAACATTTATCAAGCTTAAACATTTCTGTAGATGATACACTGTCATTTGCCTTGGCAATTGCTAAAATGCTTTAACCCTTGCTGTACATGGCGTTTTACATTCTGGATCTATATTAACTCCTAGGAAAGTAAATCTTTCCTTCAAGATCTGCACTTTGAATGTGTTCAGTTTTAACCCATTATCTGCCAGTGTTTGACAAATATCACACAGTATCTGCTCATGCTCTTCCCTTGTTACTGTTTGAACTTAACAGATCATCAATATATTGCAAAATCTTATTCCCATACCCCAGGGGTTCCAATACTCGAGCCATTGCTTTATGAAAGTAAGCTGGTGAGGCGTGGAAGCCCTGTAGCAACACCTGGAACAGATATTGATGATTTTTAAAGGTAAAAGCATAGCGATACTAGCTATCTGGATTGAATGGTATAGAAAAGAACACATTGACTATATCCAATACAGAAAGTACTTAACATTAGCATCTATTTGCGCCATGATATCTGATGAGATTTACTTATTCACCACATACGTGTCTACAATTAAACCATAAGTGCCATTGGCTTGATTATTAGCCAAATGGTGACTTACATTTGGAATTACCCACTCTCAACACTCCTTGAGATACCAATGCTTTTATCACCTGATTCACACATTCTTCTTATTCTTTGGGATCTTATATTGTTTAACTGCAGGGGGTCTAGAACTACAATTACAACTTGCAAATTCACTATCCCACAATCTTGTTTAGACTTAGAGCACACTGTGGGGTATTTAGTTTTAAGATATGGTACAACCTCATCATCTTGTTGTATAGAAGATGACACTTCACTCTGTTTTACAGTTATATCATGACTAAACTATCTTAAATTATTAGGTTTAACCACTCAACCTGTTTTGCTCTCACCTAAAGCTTGCCATAAAACCAAATTTAATAAATCCACATACAACTTTTTTTCATTGATAACATCCATTCCCATAATAATAGTACAGTGGGAAGAGAGGTGCAACTATAAATCACCAAAAGATTTTTCCTCCTTCAATCTCAACTTCATTATCAGTGGATAGAATTTCATGTGCATTTGTTCAATTAAAAACTTAGAAGGGATTTGTTGATATGCTTAAATTTTTAAAGGCAAGCGTGTTTTATTAGAGTAATTCCTGCTCCTGTTTCTAATAACACTCTGTTATATTTCCCTCTAGTCTTCCATAAATATATGGTCGCCCATCTTCACTTCGTTATCAGCAAGATAGATCTGATAATAGCTAGGGGTTTCACATCCCTATTTATTGATGAGTTTAGGCAGATTTCACTTGCTGAATTTCAATGGCATTTAACATCAGTATACACTCTTCACATGAATTTGATATGTGAGGGGGGTTGGTTGAAGATGTATGCTCTGTTTTTACAGCTGCCACTCTCTGTAGATTTTTGTGGTCTGGGAAATTCAATTTTCTTTCCCTTTCACTGGGTAAGTTTTTTCTTCATATTTAGGACAATATCTCCGAGCATGACCTTATTGGTTGCAATTATAGCATACCATAGAATTACTCTAATAAAACCCTATAATATCTATCTTGGGGTGTGGCCGAATAGTTTTTAGTACCCTGGTAATTTTGTTAATTTTGTGGTCTTTCCTTAAACCTCACTCTAAAATTACCATTTTCAATTAATAACCTAATTTCTCCTTCTACCTTCTTCACTAGACACAATTTTAATAGGGGCCAGTCCTGCTGAAGTATCCCTAGACAAAAGTGTGTCTGTGCAACATTGTAGTTATTCCTGTGTTTTTCCTTTTTAACAATTGCAAGGATTTCATAATTTCCATAGCAGCAAAATCTCTTAATCTAGCTCATTTGGTTACCCTGATATTCTAGAGACATATTCACTAACACTCTGCCTGTGTTACTCTTTAGACATAGTAAACTGTTTTTTCTTTTTTAGCATTAATCAATTCCATGTCTTATTCCTTAAATTAGCACAAACATGTATATCATAATTTTCTCCATTTAAATTAATCAAAAATAGAAAATTCTAAACTATTCAAACCAGTTTCACACTGTACAACCATTAGCAATATATTTGGAAACAATCCCTGCAACTAAACTCTGGGCTTTTCACATTCTTTATCCTCCAACACATCAATGAGTTAATTTTTAACCCATTCACTTAATGAGGCTGGCAGCCAGATCAAACGACATCTGGTGGCTACCACATCACTAAATTTTCGTTTATTCATTTCACCTTCAAAAACCCTCATATTGTAAAAAGGTCCTCTCTGCTCATCATATTTAGACACATTTTAATCAATCTGGCTAATCTGAGAGTATCCATCTGACCCTTTTCCTTGCACAATTTCCCAATTTTTCTATATCTTTTCTTCTCTTCTGCCCTTTTCACACAACTTCTACTTCCAAACTAAAATCCAAATCTTTCAGATTTTTCCACAAAATATCTGTAACATTCCCCAGACTAACAATTTTTGCAAATTGTCAAAATTAGTAACAAAGTCTAATATTGGACATGTGAGACATTGTTTTATGGGTTCTATTTAACAGATCAGTCTGATTCTTAAGCATTTCTTTCATTATATTAAAATCTTAATTTCCTTGACATTACTTAATCCTTTCAACAACTGCCGAGAGTCTGAGTTTTTGTTTCAACTAATGTTGCATCCAATGCACTCTCAAAAGAGAGCCATGGGGGGCGATTTCCTTCTTTTAACACTTTTAAGGAGATTTACAGTTTAGCTAGAGGCTAGGTAAATTTACTAGACCTTGCAACAACACATATATTTTTCAATTGTTTTTAACAACACATTTCTTTTTTGTTTCGATGTATTACAAACATAACAATTACTGGTCTTTTTTAAGTTGACACCATTCCTTTATAGAATCTTTAGTTTCCAGAAAGCCTTTTGCCAGTAATGCAACTTTTTCTTTCCCTTTTAACCACATTGCTTTGCTCAATACCAGTTAATCTGTCTAACCATTTCAATACACAATAGAATTTTCAGGATTAACTCTTTTACAGACAGATCCTGTTACATTTGACAGCAGTCTTTTGCTGCCAATCCATAATTAACTAAACAGTTAATACAATTTGTTTCAATATACATATGAGCAACTTCTACAGACATGTTAAAGACACATACCCTTGAAGTATTTGATTTCCACAGGTGTGCGCATCATCTGATGGAAGAATACTTTTTGGAATATGTAGTTATTTCTTGAGAATCCTCCGAAATGCCATCTTCGATCTGCAATTCGTCATAACATTTATTTCTTCATAAATAAAGTATGGATAAAAGGATACAGATTGTCCTCTCAATTATTATCGTCTTATTCTTCCGTCAGTACTGAGCATATTTCCATGTTCGAACGAATTTTCGCCCTGCGCAACTCTATTTTCGCATAGTAAAGCTGAATGTTTAAATAAAGGATTTTTGGGATGCCATCCTGCTGTATCAGTCACTTGTGTTTCTCCTGTTGCAAGCCGGGTACTAAAGCTTTTTCTTCAGGGAACAATTTCAACTTTTCTTCAGTGAGTTTCTTGTCTTCTTCTTGTAATCTTCTTGTAGCTTGTAGCAGTCATAATTCAGGCTTAAATCAAAAGTTTGCTGTTGGTGCCCGCATTCTCCACCATTAAATGTAGGAAATTGGCATTCCGTGAAATCTTTGTTTGTCACATATCAGTTTTCTTAACAATCGAATCAAGTATCTTGCAGTTTAACTTATGTTTATTCAAACATAACAATTATCATCCATCTGGTAATAACAAATGTCTTTAACAGTCTTGTCCAATACAGAGAGCAATGTTCTAGGTGTTATCCATTTTTGATGTTAAAGGTATTGGCCACGAATTCTAAACTACAATTAGTTTTATGGGTTTAAAATTCAGTTACAGAGGGGAGTATACATAAGATTGCCTTACTTTAAAATAAGTGGCTATCTTAGAAAAAGGGGTGTGACTTAGCATCATTTGAAATCTATGATTAAAGCTGTCAGGGCTCCGCGGGCAGCGGTGAGGGGAGGCTGCAATCCTCTCGCAGCACTCACCCTCGGTCCGTCGCCGCCCGCGGTCCCCTCTCCCCTTACCGTTAAGCGAGCGGCGTCCTCTCCTCCTGACACGCCGCTCGCGTCCTCCTCTCCTCCTCCCAGCGGCAGCATGTCTAACGCTGCACGCTGGGAGCCGGCACTATTATCTAAGCGCCGGGGTCACTCACGTGACCCGGCGTTAAAGCTACAGTGCAACAAACACAGTGGGGGGTATAGATATCCCCCACGTGTGTTTGTTAATACTGATTGGTGGTTAGCCAATCAGGATTCAGGCTAGGATTTATATACTTACCTTTCCTGTCTATCTGTGCCCTGTTGTGGTCTTTGCTTTATAGTATCGATTGTGAACGTGTGCTTTCTGGTTACGTACCCTCTGGCTTGTTATACTGACTTTGTGACTTTCTCCTACCCTTTGACCTCGGCTTGTTTCTCGTTATTCTGTTTTCTGGTTCCCCTTACTCGGCTTGTCTCCTGACTATTCTTTGTGTGCTTAGCCCGGCCACTCTAAGGACCGGTACAGCACACTTTCTGTGTGTGTGTCTGTGTGTGTGTTAGCGTGTTGGGTTCCCCGGGATCGTGACATTACAACAGGGCCATAATGGAACCTGCTGACATACCACAGCTCCTAGTTAATCAGGAGGCTAGAATGGATGGCTTGGACCACCGTATGGATCAGTTTGCTCCAGCTTTGCAGACCATACTGGCTCGTACTGCACACCTGCAGCCTGCCGTCCAGGAGGCGGTTGCTGCTGTGTCCGAACCCATTGCCACTCCAGTACCCGTTCCTGCTCATATAGTCCATATGACACCGCCACAGCGCTATAGTGGTGACCCAGCTTTGTGTCGTGGTTTCCTCAATCAAATTGACATCCATTTGGTACTGAATCCACGTTCCTATCCCACTGACAGAACTAAAATTGCCTTTTTGATAAACCACTTGTCAGGGAGAGCTTTAGCATGGGCTAATCCCATGTGGGAGAATGCTTCCCCAATGTCCTTTGCAGACTTTTTGACCGCATTCAAACGCACATTTGATCAACCCGGTAGGGTTGCTTCTTCTGGCAAAGCTCTGCTTAGGGTCCGACAGGTTAACAGATCTGTAGCGGATTACACTATCGAATTCCGCACTCTAGCAGCTGAGGTGGTTTGGAATAATGATGCCCTCGTTACAGCCTTTCAGGAGGGTTTGGCTGCTTACATCCTGGACGAAATAGCGTCCAGGGAATTGCCTGTCCTTCTGGATGATCTTATAGATTATATCATCCGTATTGATAACCGTATTAGAGAGAGACGTAGTCAGAGGCGTATGTATACACAGATGTTACCTGCTTTACCCAGTACTGCGTTACTGGCATTACCCCCTTCTAGCCAACCTCCCCCTGAAACCTTGCAATTGGGTGTTACTGGGTTAACTGAGGTAGAAAAATCATACCGAAGAAGGGAAGGCTTATGCCTTTACTGTGGGAAAAGGGGACATCTTCTAAGAACCTGCCCTGAATTGCGGGGAAAACTGCAGCACCCAAGGCCTAAAGAGGGGTCGACCTCGGGTGTTATGTCGTTTACCCCTCACGTCCCCATTACTAGACCGTTTATTACGGTTACCCTTTTTGTTGGTAATACTACCGTGATTACCAAAGCCTTGATAGATTCAGGGGCTGCTGACAATCTTATGGATGAGAGTTTTGCTAAAACCGCATCTTTGACTCTGATCCGAAAGGTTACTCCCTTGGCTGTGGAGGCCATAGACGGTAGACCACTGGAGAAACCTCTGGTGACCCATGAGACCAAAGAACTGGTTATGTCTGTGGGTGCCTTGCACAAGGAAAGATTGTCCTTTCAAATAATCAACTCCCCTACAGCCTCTGTCGTTTTGGGCTTTCCCTGGTTGGTTAAACACAATCCGATGATTGATTGGGGTTGTTTGGAGATTCTCTCCTGGGGGAAATCTTGTCAAAGGGAATGTATGACTCGTGTTTGTCCTGTTGGCTTGCTTAATGTACCCACAGCCAAGCCACTTTCTGTTTATGTTCCTCCTGTGTATGCAGACCTAGCTAAGGTGTTTGAAAAAAGGGAGGCAGATAAACTACCCCCGCACCGTGAATATGATTGTGCCATAAACCTCTTACCTGGTACTATGCCGCCTAGGGGTAAGGTATACCCTCTTTCTGAAAAAGAGAACCAGGTAATGGAGGAGTACATACGAGAGGCCTTAAGTAAAGGTTTTATTAGAAGGTCCTCCTCTCCTGCTGGTGCTGGTTTCTTTTTTGTGGCAAAAAAGGAGGGCGATTTGAGACCGTGTATAGACTACAGAGCCCTAAACAATATAACGATTAAAAATGCCTATCCGATTCCCCTCATTACCGAATTGTTTGATCGTGTCAAAGGTTCTAGATATTTTACTAAACTAGACCTCAGGGGGGCTTATAACCTTGTTCGTATTAAGGAGAATGATGAATGGAAAACGGCGTTCAATACGCGTAGTGGGCATTACGAGTATCTGGTCATGCCTTTTGGATTGTGTAATGCTCCTGCCGTTTTTCAGGACCTCATAAACGATGTCCTTAGAGATCTACTGCATGTCTGTGCTGTAGTCTACCTAGATGACATACTTGTATATTCTCCAGATTTGAAGACACATCATACTCATGTTAGGATGGTGCTTAAAAGGTTGTTGCAGAATGGTCTTTATTGTAAATTAGAGAAATGCTTATTCGACCAAACCTCTGTACAATTCCTGGGTTATGTTATTTCTGAACAAGGATTCAGCATGGATCCTTCAAAATTGGAAGCTATACTGTCCTGGCCCCTTCCCCAAGGACTTAAGGCAATACAGCGATTTATAGGGTTTGCCAATTATTATAGAAAGTTTGTTAAAAACTTCTCATCCATTATTTCCCCTATCACTAAACTGACAAAAAAGGGTTTACACCCCAGGGTTTGGAATCCTAATGCTATTGTGGCCTTCGAGACTCTAAAAAAGGCATTTGCCACTGCCCCTGTGTTACACCATCCTGATCCTTCCCTTCCCTTTGTACTGGAAGTAGACGCCTCTGAATCAGGTATAGGAGCAGTGTTGTCACAAAGACAATCATATGACGAACCCCTCCTTCCCTGTGGGTACTTTTCAAAACGCTTGTCAGAGTCTGAAAAGAATTACGACGTTGGGAACAGGGAATTATTAGCTATAGTGATGGCATTTAAAGAATGGAGGTACTTGTTAGAGGGAGCTAGACACAAGATTTTGGTTATAACCGATCATAAAAATCTATCCTATATCGCAGATGCTAAGAGGTTATCCTCTCGTCAGGCTAGATGGTCTTTATTTCTCTCACGTTTTCAGTACATAATCACATACAGGCCTGGTTATCGAAATGTCAAGGCTGATGCCATCTCCCGCCAGTACGAACCTGTAGATTCTATTACCTCCACTCCTGAGCCCATTGTACCCACAACTAATATAATAGCTACTACCCGTTTGGTTATCTCGTCTCTTTTTCTTGATGGTATCAAGTCATACCAACCCCAAGCACCCTCTGAGACCCCTACTGGTAAGCTGTACGTGAAAGTAAAAGACAGAAAGAAGTTGTTGACTTTATTTCACACAGCCAAAACGGCTGGTCATCCAGGGGTTACCAAGACTTACAAGGGTCTTGTTACAAATCGCTATTTGTAACTGGCCCTTTAAATGAGAAATTGCCCTGCTTCCCTGGATTGTGGCGAAGCATGTTTGCCAGCCTCCTGCCTCATGACTATGGCCCCTGGAAGATTGTGCCCCTGAAAACTTATTAACATTTATTGGGTGTGCATGGCCCTTTAAGAACCGTCTGGGGACATATTGTGACTTTGCTGAACAATGCCCCTTTAAGACTATGTCCCCAGACCGGTAAAATAACTTGTTCCTGGCTTTCCCCCACTTGGTTCAGTAAATAGGGCTTACTGAACCCAGTACCACACAGGCGGACCACCCAGAAGTTACAGTGTGCAGGCAATTTACCTCCCAGGCTGTGAGGTTACTGCCGGTCAATTGCACGTGGCGGCGGCCATCTTGGTTTCCTCGAATGCGGTCAGCGGTGTATGCTAAAGATTCTGTGGAACTGAAATCGGCTACACATTTTGCCGAACACCGCTGACCCTTACCTTCTCCCATACTGAACTTGCAGCTCCAGAGACTAAGTCCCGTTCGAAATGGGACTTAGTCGTTTTTTTCGCATGAAATTGACCGACCGCACAGCCCAAATCTATGGAACTGTTTTGGGCAGGAAATTGTGCTTGCGGTCGGTCATAAAGGACTTCCAGCTAACTTTTGATCCACTGGAGGGATTTGGCTGATTTTTGGAAGTGTTTATGTTTGATGTATGCTGAGTCTGAATATGTAACTTTTATTGAAATTGAATGTATGGTTTTAAAGTTACAGTGTGTGTGTAAAAACTGTATTTTTATTGTATGTAATAATTGGTTTAACTGTTTATCTGAGGGGAGGGAACCTGTGGGCTGTACTATGCTGTTATTGGTTAATTTCATCCTCCCCCTGGGAGTGTCCTGTGTGTACCTTATCCTAATAAAAAGCAGGCTGGGTGTTCCAGTCCTCAGACCTCTTCTGACCCTCAATACGTAGCCGTGTCTCGTTATTGGAGGGAACTGCTATATCACACTGGGGATTGCTATGCTCTGCATATTCCCCTAAGCTCTTAATCACTTAGCTCTTTTAAGAGCTTGTTCCAGATACGCTCTCCTGGAGGAGAGGTCTTCCCCACACGGTCCTGGAGGACAGAAGCCGATCCAGGGTGGAAGGAAGACGGCGCGGCTCCAGTTAAGCTACGGCGGTTGTGGAGTCTGCGGTGGTTGTGGTGTCGTCTGCAGTGCTTGGAGTCCTCTGAGAGCGCTAGGAGCATCCATCAACGGAGGGTACTCGGTCGGGGTACACGGAGCTCCGTTACAGTGGTGGCAGCGGCGGGATGGCGTCCTAGTGCGAGGAGAAGCAGCTCAGAGACACTGGTATCGTATGAGAGTTATTGAGGGCAACGCTAGCCACTGCGCAGCATCCCTACCTACAGCAGCATGGAGCAAGCAAGACCCTGGAAAGCAGCCAGTGCATGGCAAATCCGCCTGGCACAGCACTGGGAGGGCGCTGATTTCATGAAGGTAGTAAAGAGGCGGCTGGCCTTGTATGGCCCAAACCCTTCAAATGAGTTGGTCCGTGACGTGATACGCCAGTTGAATGCGGAGAACCAAGCGGCACGGGACTTTGAGTACCAATTGTGGAGTTTGGGGGTATGGACACCCCGGCTCCAGCGAGAAAGTGAGTGTCAGGGAGCCGAAGGTGCCGTCCTTCCCCCCCAGCAGCAGTGTGTCCTACAGAGAGCAGAGACAGTTGGTCCCTCTCTACAGCAACAGGACAATGGTAAGGGAGTGGAGACAGGCGGTCTCCCTCTCCAGCGGCAGTGTGTACCCCAGGGGGCCGAAGGTGCCGTCCTTCCCCCCCAGCAGCAGTGTGTCCTACAGAGAGCAGAGACAGTTGGTCCCTCTCTACAGCAACAGGACAATGGTAAGGGAGTGGAGACAGGCGGTCTCCCTCTCCAGCGGCAGTGTGTACCCCAGGGGGCCGAAGGTGCCGTCCTTCCCCCCCAGCAGCAGTGTGTCCTACAGAGAGCAGAGACAGTTGGTCCCTCTCTACAGCAACAGGACAATGTTACGGGAGTGGAGACAGGCGGTCTCCCTCTCCAGCGGCAGCCTGTGTTTCCGGGAAAGGAGCACAGCACCCCCTCTCCCCAGCGGCAGCTTACCCTAACAAGGGGAGACACCAATCCCCCAGACGGCGCAGATGGGACCGTGGTCTCTGTGCCTGACCTACAGGGATGCTGGACAGCCTTTCCAGATCCCCAACTACCCTCACCGGGACACCCAGAGGAGGGGGTAAGTACAAATTCCCCTCCCCAGGTAACTCCTAGCGTGGCACCAGAGTTAACAGAGGCAATATTAACCCCTACTGACGTCCATGTTCCCTTGGCTACTGAGCCGGACTATGTCCCAAGCATCCCAGCAGACGAGCTGGCAGCTGGGCAGAGTGCAGTCGGCCTCTGCCCTACCTTTGTCCCTGGTCCAGAGCCGGATGTCCCGCAGGCTACCCCAGCCGAAGAGCTGGCAGCTGGGCAGAGTGCAGTCGGCCTCTGCCCTACCTTTGTCCCTGGTCCAGAGCCTGATGTCCTGCAGGCTACCCCAGCAGAAGAGCTGGCAGCTGGGCAGAGTGCAGTCGGCCTCTGCCCTACCTTTTTCCCTGGTCCAGAGCCTGATGTCCTGCAGGCTACCCCAGCAGAAGAGCTGGCAGCTGGGCAGAGTGCAGTCGGCCTCTGCCCTACCTTTGTCCCTGGTCCAGAGCCTGATGTCCTGCAGGCTACCCCAGCAGAAGAGCTGGCATCTGGGCAGAGTGCAGTTGGCCTCTGCCCTTCAAGTACCCTCGGCATGTGGCCTCATTACCACAGCCAAATACCCAGGTGCAGTGACTGTGTGTTGTGGGTGGGCTGTTCCTGTACTTTGATGTTGTGGGGGGGCTACTCGGACATCTGTTTATTGTGGGTTGGTGGATCGACTAACGGAGGCACTGACCGACAGAAGGTCAGGTGCCTGGTTAGTCTTCCCCCCAAAGGGGAGATGTGTTACAAATCGCTATTTGTAACTGGCCCTTTAAATGAGAAATTGCCCTGCTTCCCTGGATTGTGGCGAAGCATGTTTGCCAGCCTCCTGCCTCATGACTATGGCCCCTGGAAGATTGTGCCCCTGAAAACTTATTAACATTTATTGGGTGTGTATGGCCCTTTAAGAACCGTCTGGGGACATATTGTGACTTTGCTGAACAATGCCCCTTTAAGACTATGTCCCCAGACCGGTAAAATAACTTGTTCCTGGCTTTCCCCCACTTGGTTCAGTAAATAGGGCTTACTGAACCCAGTACCACACAGGCGGACCACCCAGAAGTTACAGTGTGCAGGCAATTTACCTCCCAGGCTGTGAGGTTACTGCCGGTCAATTGCACGTGGCGGCGGCCATCTTGGTTTCCTCGAATGCGGTCAGCGGTGTATGCTAAAGATTCTGTGGAACTGAAATCGGCTACACATTTTGCCGAACACCGCTGACCCTTACCTTCTCCCATACTGAACTTGCAGCTCCAGAGACTAAGTCCCGTTCGAAATGGGACTTAGTCGTTTTTTTCGCATGAAATTGACCGACCGCACAGCCCAAATCTATGGAACTGTTTTGGGCAGGAAATTGTGCTTGCGGTCGGTCATAAAGGACTTCCAGCTAACTTTTGATCCACTGGAGGGATTTGGCTGATTTTTGGAAGTGTTTATGTTTGATGTATGCTGAGTCTGAATATGTAACTTTTATTGAAATTGAATGTATGGTTTTAAAGTTACAGTGTGTGTGTAAAAACTGTATTTTTATTGTATGTAATAATTGGTTTAACTGTTTATCTGAGGGGAGGGAACCTGTGGGCTGTACTATGCTGTTATTGGTTAATTTCATCCTCCCCCTGGGAGTGTCCTGTGTGTACCTTATCCTAATAAAAAGCAGGCTGGGTGTTCCAGTCCTCAGACCTCTTCTGACCCTCAATACGTAGCCGTGTCTCGTTATTGGAGGGAACTGCTATATCACACTGGGGATTGCTATGCTCTGCATATTCCCCTAAGCTCTTAATCACTTAGCTCTTTTAAGAGCTTGTTCCAGATACGCTCTCCTGGAGGAGAGGTCTTCCCCACACGGTCCTGGAGGACAGAAGCCGATCCAGGGTGGAAGGAAGACGGCGCGGCTCCAGTTAAGCTACGGCGGTTGTGGAGTCTGCGGTGGTTGTGGTGTCGTCTGCAGTGCTTGGAGTCCTCTGAGAGCGCTAGGAGCATCCATCAACGGAGGGTACTCGGTCGGGGTACACGGAGCTCCGTTACAGGTCTTCTCCAACAGTTTTGGTGGCCCTCACTCAAAAAAGACGTGGTAGATTACGTGCAGGCTTGCCGTGTCTGTACACAGTGTAAGTCCCCTAATGTTAAACCCCTGGGACTCCTTATGCCCCTATCTGTACCCAAGAAACCGTGGACACACTTATCCATGGACTTTATTGTGGATCTTCCTTCATCTGATGGGCAGACAGTAATTTTGACTGTAACGGATAGGTTCTCCAAAATGGCGCACTTCATTCCGCTTAAGAAGCTACCTTCTGCGGTTCAGTTGGCTCAGGTGTTTGCCAAAGAAGTGTTCCGCTTGCATGGTATACCACAAGATATCGTATCTGACAGGGGCCCTCAGTTTGTCTCTCGGTTTTGGAGAGGCTTTTGTGCTGAGATGGGGGTCTCCTTATCGTTTACTTCCTCCTATCATCCGCAATCTAATGGAGCTGCCGAACGAGCAAATCAGTCTGTGGAGTTGTATTTACGCTGTTTCACGAATGCACACCAGGACAACTGGTCCCGTCTCCTTCCCTGGGCTGAGTTTGCCAGGAACACTGTGTCTCATTCTTCTACTGGCGCAAGTCCTTTTATGGTGGCTTATGGGTTCCAACCCGCTGTCCTTCCCGGTGTATTCTCCGACAAGGGAATGCCCGCTTTGGACGAGCACCTCGCCTCCTTACGGAAGATGTGGGATCAGGTCCATGCTGCTCTTTGTCGTGCTGCTGCTACTCAAAAGAGGTTTGCTGATCGTCGTAGGTGTGCGGCTCCTTCTTATGCTCCGGGTGATAGGGTTTGGTTGTCCTCTAGGAATCTCCGCCTTAGGGTTCCCTCGATGAAGTTCGCGCCCAAGTTCCTTGGTCCCTATAAGGTGTTGCGTAGGGTGAATCCTGTATCCTACTCCCTGGCCTTGCCCCCTTCCATGCGCATACCCAACACCTTTCACACCTCCCTTTTGAAGCCCTTGCTCTGTAATCGGTTCTCTGGCTCTCTCAGGCGTTCCGATGCCCTCCGCGCGGTCTCTAGTGACGTATATGAGGTGGCTGCTCTCCTTGATTCTCGTTTCTCTCAAGGTCGGTTGCAGTATCTGGTTGACTGGAAGGGTTATGGCCCGGAGGAGCGGTCGTGGGTTTCTGTCTCTGACTTGGACGCCCCCTCCTTGATCCGCTCCTTTCATGCGCGGTTTCCTTTGAAGCCTTCGGCTTCCCGCCCCCTGGGCGGTCTTCGAGGGGGGGGTTATGTCAGGGCTCCGCGGGCAGCGGTGAGGGGAGGCTGCAATCCTCTCGCAGCACTCACCCTCGGTCCGTCGCCGCCCGCGGTCCCCTCTCCCCTTACCGTTAAGCGAGCGGCGTCCTCTCCTCCTGACACGCCGCTCGCGTCCTCCTCTCCTCCTCCCAGCGGCAGCATGTCTAACGCTGCACGCTGGGAGCCGGCACTATTATCTAAGCGCCGGGGTCACTCACGTGACCCGGCGTTAAAGCTACAGTGCAACAAACACAGTGGGGGGTATAGATATCCCCCACGTGTGTTTGTTAATACTGATTGGTGGTTAGCCAATCAGGATTCAGGCTAGGATTTATATACTTACCTTTCCTGTCTATCTGTGCCCTGTTGTGGTCTTTGCTTTATAGTATCGATTGTGAACGTGTGCTTTCTGGTTACGTACCCTCTGGCTTGTTATACTGACTTTGTGACTTTCTCCTACCCTTTGACCTCGGCTTGTTTCTCGTTATTCTGTTTTCTGGTTCCCCTTACTCGGCTTGTCTCCTGACTATTCTTTGTGTGCTTAGCCCGGCCACTCTAAGGACCGGTACAGCACACTTTCTGTGTGTGTGTCTGTGTGTGTGTTAGCGTGTTGGGTTCCCCGGGATCGTGACAAAAGCCATACGTTATAGTTTTGGCGGTAAGCTACACAAAGGAGTTATATATGCATAGTAAATGAATAGATGCCTTTAGAAATATGAGCCATGGTAATACAGAGGGAGACTGGCTAGCAAAGCTTAGGTCAAAGGTTATTATAAACAGGCCCTTCAACATCACTAAAGTGAACCAGATGTGGTCTCCATTCCTATACAATGAAAGTCTGTAATACTCTATAGACCAAGGTATGGCTTCTCAATTTCAGTGTTCTGGAAGCAATCTGAATAAAACTTATAATATTTATATCAACACATTAAATACATTTAAAGTACATAATAATATTTTTCAAAGGATAGGCCTCTAAATTCATTAATTACAGTCAGGTGGGCCAAATTCCACATTTTTGTTTTTATTAGTTTAGCACGCCTGCACTGCCAGCTATGTTTTATTTATTTTTGATGCTGGATTAATAATTATAAATACATAGATTAGGTGAATTGTTGCTAATGTAAGGCTTATATTTGACCACACTGGAGAGATGTGATAGTGTAACTTTCTGTTGGTTTACAACATTAAAAACATTTTTCTTCAATTGGTTACCAACAAACCTAGCCTCAAGTTGATTTTTTATTTTTGAATAGCAACAGACCATTGTCTGTTTTCTATAGATTGCATGCTGCCAAACTGTGTAATGGTAGCATTCAATCTATGTTTTGTCTTTGTTTTTGTTTGGTATTTTTTGTGTGTGTATCTTTTGTCATTAATAGCCTTAAGGTGGGGTGAAGGATATAGGGAAATTACATTGCTTTGAGTCAAGATGGGATAAATAATAAAGTGACAATGCATGCTATTTGCTCTATTTGGCTATCTGCAGGGGGTTAAATGGTTATGGTATGAGAATTTGCACCTACGTTCAATTGCGAATACATTTTTCACCCGTACAACTTTCCCACTCACATTCATATATAATAATTTTCGGTTAAAACTGTATACATTTTGTGATTATTGCATGTATTCATCAGTATATTATAAAATAACTAATATAGTTTTGTGTTCAACTCTTCATCAGGTGGGGAGTCAATGTCTGTAACGGACCGTTTCAGCAGACACGGGATTAAAATCCGTTTAGGCGATAATCCCCTTTTCACAGACAGGCACAGCTACTGTAAAATCACCAAAACTCACAAATTGGATATAAGTGAATGCACCAAACTCCCGAACTGCATACAAGGGAATAAGGTAGCACTCCAAACTCCCGAACTGGAACCTCACGAATAGCTGCTAGCAGACGAACAGGAAAAGCTCCCAAGCGGCTTACACTCCTGGCAGTCGGTCCCTATCAGCATACAGTGAATCCCCCCAAGAACGAGACGAGGCTCCGTGTTGAGGGTCAAGCAGTGGTCTGTTTATTGAGGGCTACCTGCCCCTGTATTTATGCAGGTCTCCCACCTGGTGGACACTCCCCTAGGGGACCAAATGGAAGACTGTAACACAGACAGACATGTATCACATTACAGACTCACAGAAGCAAAACATCCCCACAATGCATCCTGGCTTCCTCCCTTCTGCCCTGGAGATAATTGGAGAAGTAATCCAATTATCTCCCAGGACAAAGGCAAAACTCCATTACACACGTGGGGACCCAAATACAGTAATATGCTTTAATACATAAAGTTACTTTTTATACATTAAACATAGACATGTCACATATCCCCAGATAGCTCAGGTCTGAGTGCACATTCTTAGGTGAATGGCACTCAGACCACACGAATACAGTTTAATCGCCATGGAGCCAAAGTCTTTAATCACACGAATAGGCTCCATGGCATAGCTATCTGGGATACCACAAATTCACATAAAACAAAATGGAGTTTACCTTGAAGTTCCAGAACAAAAAGTTAATTAATTGTATGTGGTTCTGGAAGAAGGAATACATTATTTAAATGGGGACATGGGAAGGCCCTAATGGGAAACCAGCATTGCCATCATTGTTGTTACCTTACATTGCCAGGTTAACTCATTGGATAAGTAACCTAAGATTAAGCAGCTAAGGATAACGTATAACCGGACCTTAGAATGGCCGGACTTAATGTCTCCAAGACTAGTCAAAATACTGGCCGAGGTCAGGGACACAGAATCAGACACAAAGATGAGGGAAAGCCAAAAGTCAAGGATACCAGATATCAGGGAAGTCAAAACAAAGCCAAAGTCAAATACCAGAAAATCAAGATTAGGAACGCACTCTCAGATAGCCATAGGCATGAAACCCTGACAGGGCACTGAGCAAGAGGAGAACTGGGCCTAAATACCCCTCATGTAGATCTAATTGGCTGTAACTGGCCTTTGACCCCAAAGGCAATTATCAGTTCCCATTTGCATGATCTGTGCTCAGCACAAACCCTCTTGTGGATTTGATTGCTGCTCGGCAAAACCTTTCCTGTCAGGACAGTATTGTTGCTAAAGCAACGATGACCACTTTTTTAGAAATGAGTAACATGCTTTTTTTCCTGACAGTCTCTACCCCACTCCAGTATTTCCCCCTATTCCAGTCAATATAAGGGTTATGCTTGATGAGCTAAAGGAACCCTAATACGATGGGACAAGAATGGG
Source organism: Pelobates fuscus (assembly GCF_036172605.1). Taxonomy (NCBI): domain Eukaryota; kingdom Metazoa; phylum Chordata; class Amphibia; order Anura; family Pelobatidae; genus Pelobates; species Pelobates fuscus. Next base: position 266,371,456 of record NC_086318.1, on the reverse strand, counting down.
AAGCGATTATCTGGAAAGTAATGTCTTCCTTATGTAAAGTTCCTATCGTAATGCAAATAGGCAAATTCTTGTGACAGACCTCTCTGTCTTTGAATTACTTTTATTTCCCCTTGGTTCATCTGTTTGTTTGGCTATTTCCCTGTCCGTACGGTCCCTACGTTTATTCCCCTATTTTACCAAAAGGAAGTGTGCTGCTTGTTAACCTCAATTCCTAATTGTCGAATGTCGGCTGGGTGGTCGTTGTTCGTATGAACGAACATGTGGCGGTGGCCATCTTGGACATACGAATGCCCAGCGGTGTTCGTCAACGATTTCATGGAACTGAAAACGGACACTATTTTCACACGAACACTGCTGAAGCAGCCAACCTCCCTTCTTCTGTTCTACAGTTATACGAATGCCGTACCATTCGGTACTTTTTCCTTACGAACGGAGTCACCCCAGATAGCTATCCCATGGAGACCATTAGTATAACAAAAGACTATGTGAAAGACTTTGGCTCCATGGTGATGGAACTGTATGTATGTGATCTGAGCGCTATTCGGTAATAATGTGCGCTCAGATGTAAGCTATCTGGGGATACGTTGCATATGGGGGTTACATTCGGTAAATTGTAAATTATAGATTTTTATGTATTTTGTCCATGAGTTTGTCCCAATTATCTCCACGATAGAGAGGAGGGTACTGTTCCAAGGGGAGTGTTTATCTCTGCACTGTCGTGATTGGTTACTGTAATATTTTGTCCCAGTTTTCCACCAGGTCCCCTAGGGGAGTGTCCACCTGGTGGGAGACCTGCATTAAACAGATTCCTGATTGACCCTCAATACAGAGCCTTGTCTCATACTTGGGGGGAATATTTGTATGGTTTTCCTGTTCGGTTGATTGGAGTGTTCGGTAGCTGCCTTTACATTCAGGAAGGGAATATCCTAAACAGCTTTAATCCCTTCTATACTCGGGGTGCCGTTACAGTTCTCATGGGTAATAAGAGGTTGAGATAGGGGTCTTCCATCAATAGCCTCAACTGCTAGAGGTGATGATCTCTCCCTGACTGGTATAGTGTGTTTTTTGTTTTTAGCAACATACAAATCAATAAAGTTACCAGCCGCACCTGAATCAACCAGGGCTTTGCATGAAAGGGTCTCATCATTGAAAAAGGTGGAAATGTAAAGGAAAAATCTGGTTCGGGAATTACTTGAGGACGTATCCATTACACCTAAGACCTGTCCCCTTAAGGACCTATAGGACAAACATCTCTCATATGCCCTTTCTTGCCACAATATGAGCATAGACCCTCTCTTCTCCTATAATGTTTCTCTTCCTCAGACAGTCCTGTAACCCCTATCTGCATAGGTTCGGGTTCAGACACCGCCGAGAGGTCAGGGACAACAGGTTTGGAGAATCTAGTTCTGTTTCTAGTAATTTCCCTGGTCCTGAGTCTATTATATATCTGCATCACAAAGGTAATAAAGTCATTTAACCCCTTAGGTAGGTCTTTGGCAGCAATTTTGTTAAGTATAACTTTGGCTAGTCCTTTTTTAAAAGCAGCGATTAATCCGTTGTTAATCCAGTCTACCTCAGATGCCAAGGTCCGAAATTCTATGACGTAATCCGAGATAGACCGGTTCCCTTGTTTGATATGCATTAGGGCAGTGCAGGCGTCTTCCTCTCTGCCTAATGGTTCAATTGTCAGTTTTAATTCTGCCAGGAATTCCTGGTAACAATGAGCGATACTCTTATTACTTTCCCTTAATGGATTAGCCCAGGTTCAGGCCTTACCTTTAAGTTGGTTCATCAGATACCCAATGTTAGCTCTATCTGAAGGAAATAAACCAGGTGAGGCCTCAAAGTGGTACTCAATCTGATTGAGAAATCCCCTACATTTCTGGATATTACCAGAGAAATGCAAGGGAGGAGATAAGGAGATCGTAGGTGCCATATATACTATAGGTGGAGGTACATTAGGCAGTGGTGACATAATTGGAGAAGCCTCAGGTTGTAAATGAGCCGTCCTAGTAAGGAGCGTGCTAAAAGCCTGGGCAAATTGATCCATACGGTGATCATGCTTCTCTTGCTTTCTCTCACAAGCTGCTATGTGCTGACACATTTCTGCAGGATCGATGACCATGTCATAATGTCAGGATTACAAGTTGATCTAGCATGCAGTACTGTGTCACACCTAGGACTAAGGATAACGTATAACCGGACCTTAGAATGGCCGAACTTAACGTCTCCAAGAATAGTCAAAATACTTGCCGAGGTCAGGCACACAGAATCAGAAACAAAGATGAGGGAAAGCCAAAAGTCAAGGATACCAGATATCAGGGAAGTCAAAACAAAGCCAAAGTCAAATACCAGAAAATACAGATCAGGAACGCACTCTCAGATAACCATAGGCATGAAACCACAACAGGGCACTGAGCAAGAGGAGATTTGGGATTAAATACCCCTCCTGTGGATCCGATTGGCTGTAACCGGCCTTTGACCCCAAAGGCAATTATCAGGTTTCCATTTGCATGATTGCTGCTCAGCACAAACCCTCTTGTGGATTTGATTGCTGCTCGGCACAACTTTTCCTGTCAGGACAGTAATGTTGCTTGGCACAACTTTTCCTGTCAGGACAGTATATTCCATTAACCACATTTTTATGTGCGGATGAATACGTGACAGATTGAGGTTTATCCTTGTTGCCATGCCGATGTGTCTGCAGTGTCTAAGAAATTGTTACAAGAATTTATACCCAGGTATGGATTGCCTCAGTACATTTACTCAGATCAGGGAACACATTTCACAGGAGAAGTAGTGCAATAGATAGCAAAAATCCATTACCATTTGCATTGCTCTCATCATCCTCAGTCAGAAGAAGCAGTAGAAAGGGCTAATGAAACATTATAAAACAAAATTGCAAAAATTGTAGCAGAGACAAAGTTAAAGTGGCCTGATACACTTCCTCTTGCCTTAATGTCTATGAGATTCTCTCCAGCTCGAAAACATGGGTTATCCCCTCATGAAATTCTAATGGGAATACCAATGTTCACAGTAAGGGTACCTATAAAATGTAATTCTCATGAGATAAATGATGATTTAGTAATGTCATATTGCATGTAGCTAACAAAACTATTACAGTCTCTCGATATGCAGGTAAAAGCTGTACAGATAACAAGTGAAAACCAATCATTGCATGCCATCGCTCCTGGAGATTATGTTATGATAAAAGACCATTCACGAAAGCACGTGTTGCAACCAAGGTGGAAGGGACCTTGTCAAGTGTTATTAACCACTAATTCAGCTGTTAAAGTCACAGAGGTTAAATCTTGGATCCACATTTTCTATTGTAAACTGACAAGCGCTGAAAAATATTTTTTCACTGGAAGAAAAATAGAGGACCAAGGAGACTGTCTTTCCTTATAAGAGGGGAGTATTGGGAGTATTGTCTAGGGGAGTATTGTCTAAACCAAAGTCAACTCTACTGTTTTTCCTCATGAATCTCAAACTGGTTAAACTCATGTTGTTCCTAATGATTGTCATTATTACATTTTGTAACTTTTTCATCCTCTACACTACGTTAGCTCCTTTTTTTTCTTTAATACACATGTAGCTCGGGCCGAGGACCGAAGTGATCTTTCTTCTTGGGAGATAGATAATCATTTTGTTAAAACAGCTACTGAATTGTATAAATTGTAAAACAAAACTAATCATAGTTGGGTTTGTGGGTTTGCTCCGCATTTCATGAACTATGGTTATCTTTTTGTGGGGCTGCCATGGTCTATGGAATCTCTTAGGAGAGAGTAAGGGAAAATAAACAGGGTTTGTTGGGTTTATTCAGAATGATGCATCCAAATCTGAGGAACCTGCTAAGGCTCATTTAACATATCCCATTACTAGCAGAGCAGTAGTAATTTCTAACAGGGATCAGAAAAGTCCTGATAAGATTGTTAAGCCTATAAGTGATGCTATTGTAATTTTTGAAAACAATTTCCTTTATATTCTATGTGGGTCTAAAACTAATTCTGCCCCTTGTACTGGTAAATTGAAAGCTTTTTGTTGGAAAACCTTATTAGAAGTATACCTCATAATCACTATTCATAGATATGTACATAAAGTAAACGGAGCAAAAACATACACAGTGGGCGGAGCCTAACTGCGGAGCGGAGAAGTCGCATGGCGCTGAAGTTCCAGCGAAATAAACTTATTTTCGTCTATATCAGACCAACAAAGCCACCCAAAACTACTGCAAATACCAGAGAGGGGCTGCAGAGCCGACATGGGTCGAAAATCCATAAAAACGAAGCCCGACCAGCCAAGGCAGAGCCACGATATTGGGGCCATGTGGAGACAAGCCCACGAGGCAACAAGGCCCAAGATGGCCGACTACATTGAAACATACTCCGACTTCTCTGACGATTTCTCCCTGGGGGAGGACAAACCCGATAAACCGAATTTACCTGCGGCCGTGACCAAGCCCCTGGACCCTGACGGCGCACTGGTTACAACGTCGGTGCTAAAGGCTCTGTTGGCAGGCCTCCAGACTACGCTACAGGCGGATATGGCCGTCCTCCACACAGAGCTTCAGGGAATCAATGGAAAGCTGGGTGCCCTGGAGGACACCTCACCACTATGCAGGCGGAGATCAAGGGCTTAGAGCACAAAAATGCACAAAAATGACTGGCGGTTTGCCGCTGTGGAGGACGATCGCCGAGCAGCCAATATAAAGCGAGGAGCTGCCACACTATGTGCGCAGGCTCCTGAAGGAATTGCTCACGCCGAAAGTGGCCAAAGCCATCCACATTGAGAACATATTCAGGGTCCCAAAACCCTGCGACGGCCTCCCACGACCTTATAGTCCGCTTCCACCAAAGAAAAGACAAGGCCGCAACGCTAGCTTTTAGACACACGGACTAAACCACAAAGCGGAGTTCACAGCGCTTTTGTGGCACCGCATGCTCATTGTATCAATACTTTGCACTAAAAAATAAAGAACTAAAAAAAAAAACATACACAGTATTACCTAATGGTAAATAAAAAAAATATATAGTGTTACACAATAGAAAAGAAGAAAATATAGTGTTACATAAATAAACCTTTTTTTCTTTCTTTTACAATCTTCACTAAAGATTTTTTCAGCAAATTATACAATACAGTCAAACAATGAAACAATGCCTGCCAAAAATAAATAAAAAATATTTGATGATTACTTATAATGCAGTTTCCATATAGCTAAACAAATTCCAATAAGTGATTGCTATATTTGTAGACTCCAAATGTGTTGGGTTTCCCAACCCTGTCCAAAAACAGGTTAAAATGAAGAAAAGAGATAGTGAGGAAACTGAGTTGTTGGAGGGGAAAACACATGCCAGTAAAAACAAAATTAAATCCCTACTGTGCCAATACTGGGCACTACTAAAGGAATGACCAAGTAACATTTCTATGTAGAAGTTGCCCTAGAGCTCTGTCACGCTTCAATAGCTGTTACTAGATTGGAAAGAAGAAAGTGTCAATTTCACACACGTTTTAGTTCTACTTTAAAATACAGTTATTTAGCTTTTTTGAAAAAAAAAACATATATACAATAATTAATATATGATTATTACATAATTATTTCTGTGCAATATGCTAGTAACATGATTCTGAAATTAATTTAGAACTGGCTATATTATTAAATATTATTTGTTATATTAAATACATGATTCCAGTATTTTGCTAGGATTGTGAATCATTAAAATATAACATTTTCTGGGTATCTTTCAAGGGTTTTGGTGATGTGCAATGAATAATAAATATGTCTGTTTCTGCAAAATATATACATATATTTTTAAATATGTTTCTTTAATAGACTGAAAAAAAAGATTTCCTTTTATTTAAAAGCCTGCAATATCCTTGTTTTTTCAGCATTTCAAGCAAATTCTTTATACAATGTGCTCAGAGCCATTGCAGCTTGTTCAATAAGCCCTTAAAAGAATCACTGTTTAACTCAGTAGTGGTTTAAATCATCCTTCCAGGACTTACTTCATAAGCCCCATGGATTTTGACTTTTTAGATAAACAAGAATGCAGAAAAAAATAGATCCACTAATATGTAAAATTCTCTGCTGTTCTTTTTCTGATTTCATATTTAATAAAACTGGTCAGCAATGTCATCAAGGATATATGCAGAAAAATGTTAAAGTGTACCTGACACACAAAAATGATGGTGTGGCACTGTAGAGGATCCTGGGTAACCCTGCTGGTTACCTCCTATTAATACTTGACCAGACCCATTTTCCCCCAATAACTGGATGACACACAGTTCCAGGGGTACAACCACAAGCTTTATTGGCCACACTCAGCTTTATACTCTCCCCATGCAAGGCAGTGGAACACAGGTAAAAGACAATATCCCCTCCCAGAGTCCTCCTCCTCTCAGGGTCCTCCCCCTCCCAGGGTTCGTATATCGGAACTGGAACCCTAGTCCCTTTGTCCCCTGTTCCCACCATTTAATGTCCCCTCCCAGGGTCCTCCCCCTCCCAGGGGCCTGTCCATGTGACAGGAACTCCCGTCCCTTTGTCCCTTGTTCCCGGCCACCCAAATACAGGGTCTTCTACCCAGGGTCTTCTACCCAGGGTTCTCTGTACCTGGGAGTCCCAGCACGGAAAAGATTTCTGCCTCCTGGGCTCCCAGGCCATTGTCCCCAGAGAGTGTCCCCATCAATCTTAGGGAGCCCCAGAACGGTAACCGGCATGAACAGCCTCCGTTCGTGGGGTCCCTGGGTGAAATCCAACAAGGGGAGCGTATCCTTTCGGGACACAAATGCTCCCCCTTGCCGACGCTCATCTTTACGAACAGCGGGCCCCCAGGGAAGCACTCATTAATTACTTCCCTTGCGGTTTCACACTTCCAACGGCACTCCCAGGCATAAAAGGGGTTAACAGCCATTTAGGAGATATTCCCTTCCAGATATACAGGCAGCTACTGAAGACACCAATCACCCGAACATGAAACCATATGAAGGCCGTAAACAGATGAACCGGAACCATACGAATGCTGTAAACAGCCGAATAGGAAAAACCATATGAAAGGTTTACACTCCTAGCAGTCGAACTGGAACAACATACAATAAATCCCCCCAAGAATGAGACAAAGCTCTGTGTTGAGGGTCAAGCAGTGATCTGACAGAGCTGTGAGTTATTGTTCTTATTCTTCTTATTCTTACACATTAGTACCACCCACAGGGTTTTGTAAAACAACCAATAAACACGTACAATACGATCAGACACTCCCGCACAAAATCCTCCCCTCTGCCTGTGATACAACTACCTTACACAATGGGTTAATGTAATTATCACAGGCAGAGAATTACAGTTTTTCCACATTATTCATAACTTTAAAAGTATACATTCACACACATTTTTAGAATCAGCATACTCCAAATACAAACATATGTCAAAATCATCCAAATTGGTCCAGTGGTTCAAAAGATAGGTCGAAGTCCTTTGTGACCAAATGAAGCATGGCTTTTCTGCCCAAAACCAGTTAAACAGAGTCTTCTATCCTGGAGATAATTGGGAAGTAATCCAATTATCTCCAAGGACAGAGGCAAAACTCCATTGAACACATGGTAGCAAAAGACAATAAAATACATAAAAATAAATAACTGTGCAGCTATTGCATAAAACAGGTACATTCAACATATTCCCAGATAGCTTAGGTCTGAGCGCACAGTATTACTGAATGGCGCTCAGACCACACACATACAGTTCAATTGCCATGGAGCCAAAGTCTTTTATTACACGAATAGGCTCCATGGCATAGCTATCTGGGCTAAATGAGTTCATTCAGTAAATCCGTGAATGAACCGGCTGCGTGTGAAATGCAGACCGCTGCCATCCAGTGTTCAGTATGAGTAGCCGCGGCCACCCGATATAGTCAATTAAGCTGCAGTTAACCACGGCTTCTGGTCGGTCAATTGGCAGAGCTCGACGGCTTCTGGGTGGCCAATTAACGGCACCTGCTAGCTAGTCACGGCTCCTGGGAGGCCAATAGACGTGTGTTTGTTCGGTAGATAGAATCTACCGAACGCCCGGGCAGAAATACATGAATAGACCTTTCTGCATAGGAAAATAAAGTATGTAAATGCCGGTCCATAGTCAAAAGGCAGCAGGCAGGCAACCAGGCTCCTCCAATGCACAGTGGTGAGATTGGTCTCGTCACAACACTTATGTTGCAAGTTACCAACATTCTAATTTATTGGTGTGAACACTCCAAGGGGCATTGGGGAGGTCCTCGTTCAGGAGCCTGAAAGAGGTGGGAAGCAATCCGCGAATGTTCCCCCTGGATGGCGTTCATCTAACGAATGGGCCACCACCCAGGGTCGGCACGCACCAGGCTGCTCTTGCGGTTTGTGGTTTTCACACCTCATTAGTGAGGTGTGAACATTCTAAATAAACACTCTAAATGTGGTATTGGGGTGGACCCTGTTCGGAAGATGAATGGGCTGCGTTTGTACACGGTCTCCCGAACAGGGAGCAGGTAAAACACACAAGAAATCACAAATACATGGGTTACATAGGCAAATACACTAACACACTTCAAGGTTTAGCGGTGATCACGCTACAGGCACTTTTTAGATAATAACATCTATTTTATGCATTTTTGAAAATGCAGTATTGCTTCCTCCACCAAGGCTACATATCATGAGATGCATGGAGTATACATGCATAACTCAGAATGAAGCATTAGGTTACTATATAATTTATGCATTTTTCAATGATTGTTCTACTATATAGAGTATTTTATACTATATTGTTTGATATGATAGAAGTCTAATCAAAACAGTAAACGCATGTATGGGATGCAATTCAAGGATATACAGTATCTCACAAAAGTGAGTACACCCCTCACATTTTTATAAATATTTTATTGTATCTTTTCATGTGACAACACTGGAGAAATGACACCCTGCTACAATGTAAAGTAGTGCAGCCTGCATAACAGTGTAAATGTGATGTCCCTTCAAAATAACTCCTCACACAGCCATTAATGTCTAAACCTTTGGCAACAAAAGTGAGTACACTCCTAAGTGGAAATTTCCAAATTGGGCCCAAAGTGTCAATATTTTGTGTGGCCACCGTTATTTTCCAGCACTGTCTTAACCCTCATGGGCATGGAGTTCACCAGAGGGGGTCGTTATCATGTTGGAATACTGCCCTGCGGCCCAGTCTCCGAAGGGAGGGGATCATGATCTACTTCAGTATGTCACAGTATATGTTGGCATTCATGGTTTCCTCAATGAACTGTAGCTCCCTAGTGCCGGCAGCACTCATACAGGCCCTGACCATGACACTCCCACAACCATGCTTGACTGTAGGCAAGACATATTTGTCTTTGTACTCCTCACCTGGTTGCCGCCACACACGCTTGACACAATCTGAACCAAATAGGTTTATCTGGGTCTCATTGGACCACAGGACATGGTTCCAGTAATCCATATCCTTAGTCTGCTTGTCTTCAGCAAACTGTTTGCGGGCTTTCTTGTGCATCATCTTTAGAAGAGGCTTCCTTCTGGAATGACAACCATGCAGACCAATTTGATGCAGTGTGCCGCATATGATCTGAGCACTGACAGGCTGACTCCACCCCTTCAACCTCTGCAGCAATGCTGGAAGCACCCATACGTCTATTTCCCAAAGACAACCTCTGGATATGACGCTGAGCACATGCAATCAACTTCTTTGGTCGACCATGGAGAGGCCTGTTCTGAGTGGAACCTGTCCTGTGAAACCGCTGTAAGGCCTAGGCCATATTTATGTAGAGCAACAATTCTTTTTTTCAGATCCTCAGATAGTTCTTTGCCATGAGGTGCCATGTTGAACTTCCAGTGACCAGCATGAGAGAGTGTGAGAGTGATAACACCAAATTTAACACACCTGCTCCCTATTCACACCTGAGACCTTGTAACACTTGGAACGAGTCACATGACACCAGGGAGGGAAAATGGCTAATTTGCCCAATTTGGACATTTCCACTTTGGGGTGTACTCACTTTTGTGAGGTACTGTATATACAAGAACTATATGTAAAATTTACAGAATTTGATTTTTTAAATTTAATTGTTCATCATTTGAAAAACAAAAAAAGGGATTATAAATTGTGTACACACAGTACGCAGTGAATTAAAATGTATATACAGGGAGTGCAGAATTATTAGGCAAATGATTATTTTGACCACATCATCCTCTTTATGCATGTTGTCTTACTCCAAGCTGTATAGGCTCGAAAGCCTACTACCAATTAAGCATATTAGGCGATGTGCATCTCTGTAATGAGAAGGGGTGCTCCATCACACGCATCCAAGTACTCCACAGCGTGGCTGGCAAGAAAGGGTATAAAAGAAGAAAATCTAATGACATGGCCTCCTTGTTCACCTGATCTGAACCCCATTGAGAACCTGTGGTCCATCATCAAATGTGAGATTTACAAGGAGGGAAAACAGTACACCTCTCTGAACAGTGTCTGGGAGGCTGTGGTTGCTTCTGCACGCAATGTTGATGGTGAGCTTTTGGATGGAAGGCTTTTGAGTGTCCTTGCAAAGAAAGGTGGATATATTGGTCACTGATTTGTTTTTGTTTTGTTTTTGAATGTCAGAAATGTATATTTGTGAATGTTGAGATGTTATATTGGTTTCACTGGTAAAAATAAATAATTGAAATGGGTATATATTTGTTTTTTGTTAAGTTGCCTAATAATTATGCACAGTAATAGTCACCTGCACACACAGATATCCCCCTAAAATAGCTAAAACTAAAAACAAACTAAAAACTACTTTCAAAAATATTCAGCTTTGATATTAATGAGTTTTTTGGGTTCATTGAGAACATGGTTGTTGTTCAATAATAAAATTAATCCTCAAAAATACAACTTGCCTAATAATTCTGCACTCCCTGTACATATAATCAAATGCTCTGTTTATAAATGTTGAGTTACAAAGTCAAAATACAGTAAATATAGTCCCCTGGTTAAAACTAGGTATTTGTATCTGTGTGACATTGTTACCAAATGTGACATATGCACCTCAGTTGAAGTTAGAATTTTAAAAAGTGGGGAGGGAATAAAGTGGTCATTACAGAACTGGTCTGTGAGATGAAAAGAAAATTAATGGAGCATTGTGCATTTTAAAAAAATATATTAAAATGTGACATGGAAATGTCACTTTACCAAATAAACTAAAATAGTTTAGAAAAAAAAAGATTTTCTATTGGATTTTTAGTCTGGGCTTTGACTAGGCCATTCCAACACATTTACATGTTTCCCTTTAAACCACTCAAGTGTTGCTTTAGCAGTGTGTTTGGGATCATTGTCCTGCTGGAAGGTTAACCTCCGTCCTAGCTTCAAATCACGCACAGAGTGGTACAGGTTTTGCTCAAGCATATCCCTGTATTTAGCACCATTCATCTTTCCCTCAACTCTGACCAGTTTTCCAGTCCCGGCTCCTGAAAAACATCCTCACAGCATGATGCTGCCACCACCATGTTTCACTGTGGGGATGGTGTTCTTTGGGTGATGTGATGTGTTTGGTTTGTGCCAGACATAGCGTTTTCTTTGATGGACGAAAAGTTCAATTTTAGTCTCATCAGACCAGAGCACCTTCCTCCATACATTTTGGCAGTCTCCCACATGCCTTTTCGCAAACTCAAAATGTGCCATTTTGTTTTTTGCTGAAAGTAATGGCTTTCTTCTGGCCACTCTGCCATAAAGTCCAACTCTATGGAGCGCACGGCTTATTGTCGTCCTATGTACAGATACTCCAGTCTCTGCTGTGGAACTCTGCAGCTCCTCCAGGGTTACCTTAGGTTTCTGTGCTGCCTCTCTGATAAATGCCCTCCTTGCCCAGTCCAGGAGTTTTGGTGGGCAGCTGTCTCTTGGCAGGTTTGCTGTTGTGCCATGTTCTTTCCATTTGGTTATGATAGATTTGATGGTGCTTCTGGGCATCATCAAAGATATGGATATTTTTTTATAACCTAACCCTGACTTGTACTTCTTAATAACATTGTCCCTTACTTGTTTGGAGAGTTACTTGGTCTTCATGGCAGTATTTGGTTAGTCGTGCCTCTTGCTTAGGTATTGAAGCCTCTGGGGCTCAGAGGTATACCCGAAGATATAACAACAGAAAAATGAAAAGACTATTTATGCAATTTATTTAAAGAAGTCTCCCACGAGACAATTGAATATCAAATTGAAAAATTCTACCGTATTCGAAAACCCAACATAATTGCAGATCATCTTCCAAGAGATGTTATAGTGACCTTTTGTTCACTCTCAGCTAAAAATAATCTGATTAAAGCCAGACGTACCATTCCTCTATCAAATTCTACCTATAAAGATATATATTTTCTGCAAGATTTATCTTACACCACTAGAAGTTGGAGAAAGTCCTTCTCAACGCTAACGGACTTTTTGAAGGAAAAAGAAATTAAATTCCAGTGGAATATTCCGGCTTCCTTGAAATTCATTTGGAAACAAGAAAGACTTTCCTTTACCGATGCAGACGAAGCAAAGAGTTGGTTAGCAAGAATTAAAATATGAAATTAAGAAGATTGTTGGAACAGAGAGAATAGAGACTAAATCTATTTAAATCATTTAGTCGCTTTTTTTGTATGTATATACCACAATGATTTTTTTTAAAGGGTGCTACAGATACAAAAGATAAAAAAAGAAGAAAAAAAGAAAAAAGAAAATGAGAGATTTATAAAGTCCTGAAACCACTCATTTATATTTCACTGTATATAGGTCAGATTTAATAGAACCAATAGATATAATTTTTCTTTTTTTTTAATATTTACAGGAATTTCAGATAAGAAATTCTTTTTTTTTTTCCTAAGATGTTTATTTATGTTGGCACTAGAAGAATTATTCATAGTTTGGGACACATGTTTATATATGCTAGCAGTGACAGCACTTATTCACAATTCATAATATATGGTTATCATAAACAATAACCACAAGAAATAATGGGACAGTCTAATAAATACAGATCCAACAAGAATACATTTAAAAAGACACATATATACATTTTCATGTGCACATGTCCATATCAGAAGGAGATAGGGAAAGAAAAATAAATTTTTATGAACGCAATGAGATTAAATACATTGGTAAAAAGGTTGTTGGAAAAATTTTTCACTTATTTTTTTATATTTATTTAGACTAAATCTACTTAAACTATTTAGTTGCTTTTCTTGTATGTATCTATCATAATGATTTTCTTAGAGGGTGCTACAGACACAAAAGATAAAAAAAAAATTGAGAGAGATTTACAAAGTTCTGAAACCACTCATTTATATCTCACTGTATATAGGTTAGATTTACTGGATTCTTTTTTTTTTTTTTTTTCTCTCTCTTAAATTAGATTAGTAGGAATCACTATGCAGTATCACCCTAATCCGGATAGACCTACTTAGTGTCTATTAATTAGACACAGAATTAGACTGACTCCCCAGTTGGTGAGTAAACAGTCTATGTGCTCAAGGAGGATGATATCCTCCTATGGTTTTAGATATGTGTTTTTTTGTTATACGTTTGTATATGCAGCAAGGAAGGATAGTAGGGAGGATCACAATGTCGAGAGGGTGTGCGAGTGCTCCGAGAAATTCTAATGATAAGAATGTTAACCCTTAATGTCCAAGGCATGAATACAACAACAAAACGGTCTTTAGTATATAAATATTTAGTCGCAGAACATATTGATTTGGGATTTTTACAAGAAACCCATTGGATGCAATTAGATAAACAAACATGGGGGGGGAAAAAAAATTTCCGCTTATTTTACAAGCCTCAAATAAAGATAAAAGAAAATGTGGCGTAGCCATAATATTTGGTGAAAAAATAGATGTAGAATTAATTCAACAGATACAAGATGCAGAAGGTAGATTTTTGATAATAATATGTAAAATTAATTCTAAAATATTCACACTCTGCAATATCTATCTTCCAAACTATTCACCAGCTTCCTATCTAAGATCTATTTTAGAAAAAATAGAAGAAATAAAAGAAGGAAATTTAATACTAGCCGGAGATTTTAATTCGGTTATTGATCCACAATTAGATAAAAAAACAATGAAAAGTGTTAAAATAAATAAAATGGTAGTCAAACAAGCTAAATTTCTAAAAAACATCAAAGATGAATTCAACCTGTTTGATATTTGGAGAATATATAATCCAAACTTGAGAGACTATACACACTTTTCTAAAGTCCACTTTTCTTACTCAAGGCTAGATATGATTTGGATGGACCCTAAACTTATTGATAAAGTACAAAAAGTCAACATAAAGGAAACAGTTTGGACAGACCATGATGGAGTAATATTTGTAATAGACATTGGTAAAAATATAAAAGAGCCATATAGTTGGCGCTTAAATGACAGTTTGTTCTGTACTGAAGCTAATAAAAAATATATGGAAACAAATATAAGCAATTTTTTTAAAGAAAACAAGACAGAAGACATTGACCCACCCACTTTGTGGTGTGCCTTTAAGGCAGTAACAAGAGGACATTTTATTAAGCTTCAAAGTCAAACTGACAAAAATATCTGCTTATCTTATCTTTATAGTCAATTAGGGAAATTAACTCAAATTAATAAACAAAACCCAACAGTGGAAAATTTTGAGAAAATATCAGTAATAAAGGATAAGATCAATCAAAAATTAATGGAAAGAACAGTCAAAAGTTTAGATAGACTAAAACTAAAGTACTATTCTAAAGGCAATAGAGCCGATAAATTGCTCTCACAAAAACTTAGGAAACAAAAGGGCCTAAACAAGGTAGAAAAATTAACAAATTAAGGAATATCTACAGTATTCTAAAGATATAGGACAACAATTTAATGATTTTTATAGCAAGCTATATAATATTCCGCAAACCACAACAGCTGAAAACATAAAAAAATATCTGGAAAAAACTAATAAGTTTCAGCTAACAGAATTACAAAGTGTAGATATAAATAAAGTTATAACCATGGATGAAATACTGCAAGCTATAAATAATTTAGAAACGTTTAAAACCCCAGGCCCAGACGGTTTCAGCAATTTATTTTACAAAACATTTAAAGAATTAATTTGCCCTCATATGACTAATGCTTTCAATACTGCAGCTAAAAGAGGTTTCCTTCCAACAGAGATGTTAAAAGCTAACATTTTACCAATTTTAAAACAAAATAAAAACCCTACCGACGTAAAGAATTACCGCCCAATATTTTTGATGGATGTTGACACTAAATTGTATGCCTCAGTGCTTGCTGCTAGAGTTAAAAAACTCTTACCATTGATGATACACCAAGATCAAATAGGCTATGTCCCAGGTAGAAACTCTTATACTAGCATTAGGAAAATTATTAATATTTTGGATAATGCTAATAGAAATAAGGTTCCAGTTTTGGCTCTGTCGATTGATGCTGAAAAAGCATTTGACAGAGTCAACTGGACCTATTTAGATGCTGTATTAACGCAATATGGTCTCGATGGTTGGATCAAAAAAGCCATTATGGCCCTCTACGCAAATCCATCAGCACGTACCAAAGGACCAAATATTACTGCTCCATGTTTCCAATTGAATAATGGCACGCGACAGGGGTGTCCACTTTCCCCCTTATTGTACCTGCTTTCTATCGAACCTTTAGCTGACAAAAATTAGAAATAATAAAAAAATCAACGGTTACAAAATAGCAGACATAGAACAGAAATTAAGTTTATATGCTGACGACATCTTAATTACCATAACTAATCCTGATACCTTATTGAACCATCTAATTACAGAAATTGAAAGTTACAGCAAAATATCTAATTATAAATTAAATATAAATAAATCTATGATTTTGGATATTAATCTGGATAAACAAATCAAAAATAAGATTAAAGATAGATATAATTTCTTATGGGTAGACAATAGCATGGATTATTTGGGAGTTAAACTGACCAGAGATGTAAATAGGATTATGGAGATAAACTTTCTAGATCTACTACAAAACCTTAATAAATGGCTAAAAAATCGAAGAAACTTAGAAATATCTTTTTGGGGTAGAATAAATGTAGTTAACTCATACGTTATTCCAAAATGGAACTATATGTTTCAGATGTTGCCATTATATATTTCAAACCACTGGCTGGAATTAATCCAGAAAAGCTTTACCCAATATATTTGGAAAGGCAAAAAGCCAAGATTGAGCCAGTCAACATTATCTCAAAAACTAAGTAGAGGAGGACTAGTTTACCCCTTAATAATAAACAACTATAGAGCAGCTGTAATCCTACACATATATAGGATGCAAATAGAAGAAAACAAAAATGAAGGATGGTATAAAACAGAACTAATTGCAGGAGGGGCTTTGCGTTTTGACGGCTTAATTTGGAACACCAACAAACTCCCCTTAAAAGAGTACCCCAATATAACCTTAACACATTTAATGAATAGCTGGTCTAAAATAAAAAAAATCCTAAAAATAGAAAATAAAATCCCAAGCTATTTAAAATTGGAATTTGTTGAACAACAAGTTGTAGATATAAACCTTAAAAATTGGAAACAAGCAGGAATTTTGCGTTTGTCTCAATTATTTACAGAAGACATAATCAAAACCTTTGTTCAATTAACACAAGAATATAATTTACCATCAAAAGAGTTGTTCAATTATCTAAGACTTAAAAGTTTTTTGATGTCACATTTAATAGTATCAAAAACAAGTTTGAACACAGCGATAAATATTCTTTTTAATACAAAAAGAATAAATAAACCACTTTCAAAAGCTTTGATACTAAGCAAAATGTGCAATAAAGAAAAAATACCATCGGCTATAGTCACCTGGAAAGCAGAATTAAATATAGACATTAATATCAGACATTGGGGTTCTTCACTGATAGAAGTTTCAAAGAACATTCATTCGTTAAATTTACTAGAAACCCATTTTAAGGTTTTAAACAGATGTATTTAGTTCCAGATAAATTAAATAAAATGTACCCCACAATAAATCATTTATGTTGGAGATGCGGTACAGCCACAGGCACGTTTAAGCACATTTGGTGGGAGTGTAGCAAACTGAACAACTTGTGGAGTAACATACATAGGTTTGTGTCTGTAGCTTTGAACCTTAGGCTGAAGCTCTCCCCAGAGGTCGTCCTACTCCATCTAAATTTGCCAGTAATGGCGCATGATGTGAAAATTATTCTTATTCACCTTTTTTTAGCAGCCAAAATTGTGATTGCTAGAGGATGGAAAAACGATAGGGACGTTCCTTGGGAGCATGTTAGAGCTCAGCTTAAGTTTCAAATAAAAATGGAATTATTACTGAGTAAACAAAAACTAAGTAGAAAAACATCTGTTTGGATGAAATGTTGGGAGCTGATCAATAAAGAGAGTCCCTAAAAACATTGGGTCTATCAAAATTTTACTTGTACTTCTATCAAAAGCGAATCCGTGTTTGATTGTCCATACCTTGGATAACATAAACTATAAGACATATACTCTTACCCGATATGTTTCCTCCCCTCTCTTTTGCTGCATTGTCTTGTCTATGTAGACTTGTAAGTTAGAGTACCGTTTGTCTTGGTCAAATTTGTATGTAATTATTGTAATGTAATGTTTGTATGTATTGTCTTTTTTGTATGAAAAAAAAGAGAAAAGAAACCTTTACAATAAAGATTACTTAAAAAAAAAAAAAAAAAAAAAAAAAGGTGTATATTTAATGACAGATCATGTCACACTTAGATTACACACAGGTGGACATCATTTCACTGTTTTCCTGACACTATGTCATCCTTGGGGGACCCTCACCCTCAGGGTTCCCCTCCCGTGGCTCTGAAGGGGTTAAAACCCCTTCAGCAGCTTACCTTAATCCAGCGCCGGGCTCCTTCAGGGCTGGTGACCTCTCCTCCCCCGCCAACATCAGCTCCCGAGTGGAGCGGAATGCGAATGCACGGCAAGTGCCGTGTGCACATTCAAACAGTCCATAGGAAAGCATTTCTCAATGCTTTCCTATGGACGTTCTGCACGCTGGGTGCGAATTTCGCATTCCAACGTCGCAGAAGCGCCTCTAGCGGCTGTCAGGAAGACAGCCACTAGATGTTGGATTAACCCTGCTATGTAAACATAGTAGTTTCTCTGAAACTGAGGGACCTGGCACCCAGACCACTTCATTGAGCTGAAGTGGTCTGGGTGACTATAGTGTCTCTTTAAGGTAGTTTTGCTAATGAGCTGCATGTATATGTGTTATTTTGGCCTTTAAGCATTAAACTGAATCTATAGGCCTGCAGAGATGTGGAATTTATTTTCCATTCCTTCAAGTATTTCACTTAACCTGTGCACTACTAAGAAGTAAAACAATGTAGCAACTACATTTATTTATTAACCCCTTAAAGACAGCATAAAATGTCCTCCGTCCTTAAGGGCGGCCTATTTCATAAGCCAAATGGATTCCGGTAGTCCTAAATGCTGCAGGGTGGCATAGAACGTCACCTCCGTCCTTAATACTTACTGGGTCCCCACTGATCCCCTGCTGGTGGTCGCAATCCTGGTTACTGCCTGGGCTCCAGCAGATTCACGGTCCTCGTGATCACATGGCCGGAATGGCTGTGCCAGAATGTGACTAATAAAATGTTTTCAAATTTAGTTAAACGTCATAAAACTGTTTACAGATGATATATAAGTACTTAGATTATATATATAATTGTTGGAGTTCCTTACACTCTGGCTCCAATGTTTATAATGCCAGGTGCTGTAAGCCTGGGCTTAATATCCAAAGTATTTATAAAAATAATTGGCCTGCACTCATGGTCTTTCAAAGATAAAAGTTCCATTCTCGACTGAAGAAGTTTAAAAACTGAGAAGAAGTTTAAAAACTGTGTGAATTTATGTTTCAGTTCCCGTCCCGGACATTCCTCAGGATCATGCATAAATCAGTAACATAATTTTGGTACATTTATAGCTAGATAATTAGAAAAAAATTAGGTGCATATTTTAAATCAGCATTATACTTGGGACATAAACATTCCCGTTATTCAGATATTTTAACCCTGTATAGGTGCCGTGTGTAAGGAGAAACAGATGGGGGTGGATGAGGATGATAGAAGTGTTTGTGGGAAAGCTGACTCGGAGCAATAATGTGCATATATTAATACCCAACTATCCACTTATAAAGTGTTTGTGGTAAAGTGTCTATCTGTATAAAGTGTTTATGCTTTGGGTTGCACTATAAATAGACATATTGTAAGAGGTGGAAATAGTTTAGGGCTGTCCATACACTAACGTGAGTTAAATTTCAAAGTGAATAGTGCATGATAAAATGTAATAAAGTGCAGTAAAACATGTGCAACAAATACTTTTTAGCTATAAGTTGTTACTCTCAATCTGTCAAAATCTATAAAAAAAAAAAAAACTATAAAAGCTATGTATTACACTCCTAATATTTAAAAACAAATGCTGCAAGGGATTAGATGTATGAATGGTATGATATAGTCTCATTAAGTCCTTTCGGTGTCATGGTGCCAACTTGAAAATCCTAAATGTCTCCTTGTTGAGCAATATTTTCCCATGATCCCCTCCACACTTGGGAGTGTAGTGACAAATTTAAGCGAGGACAGTGGATGTTGGCACTCTAAGCACTCTAAGAAATGCTTTGCCATCGGTTTGTCTGTGTGGCCGCCCCTATAGGCTGTTCTTATGTTCTTTTTCAATCTTGCCTCTATAGACTAATCCGCATGTACATGAAAGTTTGTAAATCACATAGGCATGTGATTGTGTGTCCAATCCAATATTTCTTAATTTTATGGGGGTGATTGAATGTTAGGGCTGGTACTATGTTACACACTCCAGGCATCTTACACTGCCCCAATTTTGTATCCTTGTATGGTCTTCATAACTGTTTACAGGATTTGTGTGTACCAGTATATCCTGCAGGTTCTTGCTTCTCCTGTGACAAATCAAAGGAGGTTCCTTAAAGACCTTGGGGAGGGTGTCGTTGCTTGACAACATTTTCCAATTTGTCTTTACAATAGTAGACAGTTTTGGGTTAGCTTGGTTGTAGGTCATTGGAAAAGCCATCTTTTGTGTATTCTTCACCTATTTTTCGAGGCAATTGCATTCTCTAAAATATGTTTTTTATAACCACATTCAATGAATTTCTCCATCATCTGTTGGAGCTGTTGTTCCATCACCTTTTCATTCGAGTTATTGCGTATAACTCATAAATATTGTGCCTTGGAAGATCATTTTTAAGTGCCACCGGATGTGCAGTATGGTGATTCGATCAGTTGTCTTTGTGAAGAGACTGTAAGAGACCTTTTGTTACACCACTGAGATTTCTAAATCTACATACTGTACTTTACCCATAATAATTTGAGCCAACATTCTAATAGGTGTTGGGAGATGGTTGACATACTCTACCGTAGCATGTGCTACCGATAGGCTTCCCCCTTGAATATTAGCAAGTCCTCAATGTACCTATAATATATAAGAATATTTTGTTGGAATTTAGTTAGTATATGTTTTTCTTCATATATAAAGATATGCATTTGTGTACATGGACATAACGGCAATCTGTAAAAACCATTGTTGTTTAAATCTGAAGTAGCTATTCTGTAATGTAAACTGCAAACTCTCCAATACAAATTCTAAAGGTGGGCCCTTGTATACTGTGGACCATGTCAGTACTGTTCTCATTACCTCTAGTACCTTTTTGTTGGGAATGACCCTATATATGTTATCAACATCCATTGTGATAAGGACAAGAGGTGTTGTCCCAAATTCCAATTGTGTCATTTTGGATATGAGGGTGGGTGTATTTTTGACACACGCGTATAGAATTTCCACTGATTCTTTTAATAAATGGTCAAGCCATTTTTGCCAATATTCCTCCTATCGCTGATACTATTGGTTCTTATGGATCTTTGGTATGCTATATATCACTGAAGTATGTGTGTTTTTCTTCGATAAATATTGGTACAGCTGTGTGTCAATATATCCTGCTCATACACCCATGAACAGAATATCCTCTATCTTATATTCAATGTTCTTTGTAGGATCTCCCAATAATAGCTTAAATGTACATGCATCCTGCAATTGTGACCTCAATTCAGTTGTCAAAAAATTTAATGTGATATATTTGACCCTGTAACTTTCCAAAACACCATAAGACATGGGGGGTACTATTTTACTTGTGAAACATCGCTGACTACAAATATGTTTATTTTATTGCAGTAAAGCTAACAGTATTATGACATTTACAGTTAAAATGCCATGCTGAACAACAAAAAATATATCTTAATTTCTCACAATTTTGTTATATTTTATTTATATTAAATTATGTTACATATCTAAATATTTGATGTGAAATGAAAGGCCTATGTCTCCTGAACAAAATAATATACAATATGTGTGGGTGCACTTAATATGAAATATGTAAGTTATGGTTGAACAGACATATAGTAAAATTTCAGGTTTTGTTTACATTTTGTTTTGATCAGAACATGTACAATTGCCTCTGTCCTTTAAGGGGTTAAGATAACATTATCAGAATTGTTACCTTATATAGTAACATAATTTCCTTAATAACAATGTACTTAAAATATTCAATCCTGGCGGGACATTGGAATTAACCCACCCGGTGCTGCAATCCGCGATCACACCGGGCTCTTAAGCCGACACACGACAACCCCACACTATGGGGAAAAAGAGCAAAAAGCAGAAAGCTGATCCGGGCATGGGATCCGGAGATATCGGAGCTTTTCTCCGCGCGGCCTCGCGGCCTGCAAGTTCCAAAATGGCGCCTGAAACTTATACCACACAATCCTCGGACGAGGACAGCTACTATGCAGAGCCTGCAATACCTAACCGAGCACTACAGGTACCTCAGGAACCCAAGGACATGGGGGACGCTGCACCAGCCACTAAGGCAGATATTAAAGCCTTGGTGAAGGACATTCAGGCCATGTTCCAAGCGGACATGGCACTGGTGAGAGCAGAGGTGACTACACTCACCAGCAAAGTGGCACAAGTGGAGGTAGGCCTGGGGGACACCAAGCTAGCGCAAAGCGCCACGGACGCAGCGCTGTGCTCCCTCCGCAAGCAATATGCGGACCAACAAATCCAACTGGCTGGCATGGAAGACCGGAATAGGGCAAGGAACCTAAGGGTCCGAGGAGTGCCGGAGACAATCACCGGCTCTGAATTGCCGCACTATTGCCGACGACTTACGGCCACGCTATTGACACCGCGACAGGCAAAATTGGTCACGATAGACTCTTGCTACAGACTCACGAGAGCAGCCTCCACGCCACGCGAAAGAGCCAGCGACGTATTGATCAAGTTTGTGCGGGACTCTGACAGGGGACTGCTCCTGGGGGCAGCGAGGGGCTCCCCCACAGTAGCATTTGAGGGGGCACAACTGGCATTTTACAGGGACTTTTCAAAACACACCATGTTGTGGCGGAAATTCCTCCGTCCAGCCACTCAGGTACTCCAGGAACACGCCATCCCCTACAAGTGGGGCCCACATCGTCTCCAGGCAGAAAAGGCGGGCAAGACACATAAGCTCTCACACGCATCTGGCATACCGGCCTTCCTGCAGGCACTTGGCCTCCCAGCACAAACGACACAAGCGACAACTCGACCTTCGTGGACTGTGGCGGAGATCACTCCCTTCGTCCCAAGAGGAGAGGTTCAGAGGTCCACTGCCCCACCGACCTGACAAGACAGCAGCTGAACAGGACTTACCAACCTTTCATCTGTTGCAGCCAACAGGAGAGACACCTGACCCGTTATATGTCTATTTTCTCCTATGCAGTTCATATTGTTTCCTTTTCCACTTTATGCATATGTTAGTTTATAAATTGCGCTCTTCCCATGTCCCCACAACAATGGCTCCATAAGCAACCGAATACTCCTATATGCTAAGCCACCCCTCCCCCCCCCAATTGCCCATAGAGTGCGCAAATTAGCTTATAAACCAACCGTCAACTCACTGCAGCACTCACAGCTTGTAACCTGGACAGCCATGCCTGGCTAGGACACGCATACCTGACTTAGGTCCCACGCGCAATACACCCAAACCTAGAGGTGCCATAGCTCCCGCAGAGAGATATACCCCGACACCAAGCATACAGGCGCTTAAAGCTAGACGGATGCAACCTCCCTTGCCATACTAGTGTCAAAGCGCTATAGATAGGGCGATAAAGGGTTACCTAGGCCCAAAAAATTTAAAATCGGGTAGTCCCCTCCCATGTGTCACAATTGTTACAGAGCGATATGGTTTATGTTATGAAATTGCGAGTATAACACGTGATATTGTTTTATTGTGCTGTACCCACAAAAATAAAGAATATAAAAAAAAAATATTCAATCCTGTCTAGAAGGTCCCTGCTAAAATAAATTTTTTAAACATATGGAACAAAACCTGTTCCACCAGTCACAACTGAAACCAGCATGGTGGATCCAGAAAACCTGTTAACCAAAACACTTGAAAGGTCCTCAGGAACCTAACTCATGGGGTCACCCCTATTGACCACAGCGTATCTATGTTTTATCAGGCCTGGTCATGTGCCCCCCTTTTCCTTTTCTGTTCTGGGGGCATTCTCACAAGCTGGCTGTTTATATATTTTTAAATTATATATTATTTTATGATACACTGGGTAACTGCACTATAGGCTAATCTCTCCCCAAATGCAGGGATGTAGATGTGTTCTCTGTCCTGTAACTGCAGGGACTTGATTAAGAATAAGCCCCCCACCCCTGTTAAGCTATCAAGAGAGCGAGTTTTGAGGAGATTTTATTGGCCTGGAGTAATCGCAGGTATCAAAAACTACTGTTCATCATGCCCTGAATGTCAGGTCATATATATAAAATATATTTTCATGAACTTTATATGCATTTAATGTGTTGATATAAATATTATAAGTTTTATTCAGATTGCTTCCAGAACACTGAAATTGAGAAGCCATACCTAGGCCTATAGTATTACAGACTTTCATTGTATAGGAATGGAGACCACATCTGGTTCACTTTAAGAGTGATGGTTGAAGGGCCTGTTTATAGTAACCTTTGACCTAAGCTTTGCAAGATAGACTCACTGGGATGTCTCACATTTCTAAAAGGCAATTATTTATTCAATCATGTATATAGAAGTTCTTTGTCTTACATATCTTACTGCCAAATATAACGTATGGCTTTAATCATAGATGTCAAATGATGTGAAGTCACTCCCCTCTTTCTAAGATAGCCACTTATTTTAAAGTAAGGCAATCTTATGTATACGCCCCTCTGTAACCGAATTTTACACCCATAAAACTGATTGTAGCTTAGAATTCGTGGCCAATACCTTTAACATCAAAAATGGATAACATCTGGAACATTGCTCTGTATTGGACAAAAACTGTTAATGACTTATGTTGTTACCGGATGATGTGTATGTTTGAATAAACATAAGTTTTAACTGCAATATACTAGAATTGATTTGTTAAGAAAACTGGTATGTGACAAACAAACATCTCACTTAATGCCAATTTCCAACAACTGTGCCCTTTATGGCTTACTGTAGCCCTTTAGTACCCCTGCCTGTTATTGAAGTGCCTTTTGAACATATTGCTATGGATTTTTTGGGTCCTCTGGTATAATCCACTAGGGGGCATCAGTATATATTAGTAGTACTAGACTATGCTACCCGTTACCCTGAGGCAATACCTATGCATACAACCTCAGCAAAGTCCATTGCTAAAGAGTTAATGATGATGTCTAGCCGGGTTGGGATTCCCAAGGAGATCCTATCAGATCAGGGTACTCCATTCATGTCCAAGGTTACAAAGGAACTCTGCAAGCTCCTTCACATTAAACACCTGAAAACCTCTGTTTATCACCCACAAACTGATGGTTTGGTTGAGCGATTTAATAAAACGTTAAAAGCTATGCTGCGCAAAGTAACTGATAAAGATGGGAAAAACTGGGACTTTCTATTGCCCTATTTAATGTTTGCCATTACAGAAGTCTCCCAAGCTTCTACGGGTTTCTCACCTTTTGAATTATTATATGGCAGACACCCCAGGGGATTACTTGACATAGCAAAGGAAACTTGGGAACAAGAAGCTAACCCCCATTGCAGTGTGATAGAACACATAACTCAGATGCAGGAACGTATTGAAGCCATTATGCCAAAAGTCAGAGAACACATGCAAAAGGCTCAACAAAATCAGCAGAATAGCTATAATAAGAATGCTAGAATTCGAGTATTTCAACCAGGAGACAGAGTATTAGTCCTGGTTCCCACAGTAGAGAACAAGTTCATGGCAACTTGGCATGGGCCATATGAGATTATTGAAAGAGTGGGAGAGGTCAATTATAAAGTAAGGCAACCAGGTAGAAGAAAGGAAGTGCAAATATACCATGTCAATTTGCTAAAACCATGGAAAGAAAGGGAAGTTCTGGTTACTACAGATACTTCAACCTTCCCTGATAAGTGTAATATTGACCCCGAAGTAAATATCTCAGAGACCCTGTCAATACACCAGACAAGGGAAGTTAAGGAGTTCATTAGATTAAATAAAGAGGTATTCTCCACAGTCCCAGGAAGGACTAGTGTGATTAAACATGACATTTTGACAGAACCAGGAAAAAGGGTCAATCTCAAACCATACAGAATACCCGAGGCTCGCAGAGAAGCTATCAGAGCAGATAGCTGGGTGTAAACAGGGAAATGCAGATGGTCTTTCGCGGATGCACTCACTAATGTCCATGGTCGCTCGACCCAATAGGTCTGAGCTGGGGGGGAGGATGTGTACCAAGGGAAATTAGTACTTTTGTCACAATGGGGATGAGTAAGTAGATAACTCCCTAATTCCCACGGTATTAGGGAGTTATCTACTAAAAGGCTGAAAGACCTAAATTGGTCTTTCAGCCAAATTTACCAATACTAAGTAAAAAATACTTAGTATTAGTAAATAATCTGCCCCTACTCGCTATACCGTGATTAGGGGCATGTCTATTAAACAGTGAGCAGCCTGTGCGACCCCTAGTCACCTTGGGTAGCATTTTTATTTAGGGCCCCCACCCGCCGCTCAGGAGTGGGGGCCAGGGGGGAGGACAATAGGTTCCTACCTTTTATTTTACTTTAGGGCCCACACCCGCCACTTAGGGGTGGGGGCCAGGAGGGATTTAGGGCCCCCACCCACCGCTCAGGGGTGGGGCGAGGGGGGAGGACAATAGGTGTCCCCCCTTTTATTTTACTTTAGGGCCCCCAACCGCCGCTCAGGGGTGGGGGCCAGGGGGAGGACAATAGGTCCTTTCAAGTAATTTAGGGCCTCCACCCGCCGCTCAGAGGTGGAGGCCTGGGGGGGGGCGATAGGTCCCCCCTTCAGTTTAAAAGCCCCCACTCACGTAGCATGGGTGGGGGCTCGGGATGGGGGCCCCGTTTTTTTTCAACAGTGAATAGACATGCCCCTACTCACAGTATAGCGAGTAGGGACAGAATGTACCAATACTAAGTAATTTTTACTTAGTATTAGTAAATTTTACTCAAAGACCAATTTAGGTCCTTCACCCTTTTGATAGCTCCCTAAGACCGTGGGAATTAGGGAGTTATCTACTAAGCGGCTGCAAAAGAACATCCGAAGTCCTGAAGTTGCCGAAGTGTCGACGTGCAGAAGTTCCCAGGTGCCGTTGTCCCGAATTTTGGAATGCCGAACCGAACCAAATATTTTCCCCATGCACATCCCTACTCATGAGACACTACTGAACACACATGAATGTTTTAGAGCCTTAATATGTATAATGCTGATGAGATCTTAAGTGGCAGGACACACCCCATTTTGAATACTCTGTGTTGTCTTCTTTTTCAAATGGTATGCCATGATGGGAATAATTGCCTCCATTCATTAAGGGGTTAAATACATTCCATTAATTTATTTACGAAGAGACCCCAAGACATACGAGGATGAAGTCCCGGCCTTTGCTTCTACATTAAATAGGTGATTGCTGCAGCAGTTTTTACAATAATGTTCTCGTATGATTGTTACTACTTTTGTCCAATATTGGGAATTGCAAGGCTAAGAATACCCCTTTTGTTAACATAGGCAATTCCTTGAACCATGTAATCTACTTAAAGTGAGAGGAGTGGGCAAGAAATAAGTACAAATCTAATTGTTGAAGCAGGTTATTGTTGGGTGCAAGAGTTACTAACCCATAGACATCTGTTATGTGATCTATTGGAAAACACATGCACACTTGCTGACATGCACTGCTTGAATAGGTCCTGCAAAGTAAGTATATTAAGGGGTTAAGGTTACAGTGATATTGAGGAGTAGGGTTTGCAATACAGTACCAGAGGCTGCAAAATGTAAGCTTAACATAAAAATTTGGAGATTTGTAATACTTGGATCAGTTAGGGTTAGAATAAAATATAAATGTAATATTAGAATTAGTGTTGTCGCGAACCCGAAATTTTCGGTTCGCGAACGGCGAACGCGAACTTCCGCAAATGTTCGCGAACCGGCGAACCGCGCGAACCGCCATTGACTTCAATGGGCAGGCGAATTTTAAAAACAACAGGGACTCTTTCTGGCCACAATAGTGATGGAAAAGTTGTTTCAAGGGGACTAACACCTGGCCTGTGGCATGCCAGAGGGGGATCCATGGCAAAACTCCCATGGAAAATTGCACAGTTGATGCAGAGTCTGCTTTTAATCCATAAAGGGCAGAAATCACCTAACATTGACACCTGTCCTCAAAGCCCAGCCCTGATACACACTGACACAGAGCAGAATAGAGACTGTTCCCCCTACATAGGGTAACTTGGCAGATATGGATTGACACCTGTCCTCAAAACCCCTAATACACACTGACACAGAGCAGAATAGGGACAGTTCCCCCTACATAGGGTCACTTGGCAGATATGGATTGACACCTGTCCTCAAAACCCCTGATACACCCTGACACAGAGCAGAATAGGGACTGTTCCCCCTACATAGGGTCACTTGGCAGATATGGATTGACACCTGTCCTCAAAACCCCTGATACACACTGACACAGAGCAGAATAGGGACTGTTCCCCCTACATAGGGTCACTTGGCAGATATGGATTGACACCTGTCCTCAAAACCCCTGATACACACTGACACAGAGCAGAATAGAGACTGTTCCCCCTACATAGGGTCACTTGGCAGATATGGATTGACACCTGTCCTCAAAACCCCTGATACACACTGACACAGAGCAGAATAGGGACTGTTCCCCCTACATAGGGTCACTTGGCAGATATGGATTGACACCTGTCCTCAAAACCCCTGATACACACTGACACAGAGCAGAATAGGGACTGTTCCCGCTACACAGGGTCACTTGGCAGATATGGATTGACACCTATCCTAATGATCCCTGATACACACTGACATAGAGCAGAATAGAGACTGTTCCCCCTACATAGGGTCACTTGGCAGATATGGATTGACACCTGTCCTCAAAACCCCTGATACACACTGACAACGAGCAGAATAGGGACTGTTCCCCCTACATAGGGTCACTTGGCAGATATGGATTGACACCTATCCTAATGATCCCTGATACACACTGACACAGAGCAGAATAGAGACTGTTCCTCCTACATAGGGTCATTTGGCAGATATGGATTGACACCTGTCCTCAAAACCCCTGATACACACTGACACAGAGCAGAATAGAGACTGTTCCCCCTACATAGGGTCACTTGGCAGATATGGATTGACACCTATCCTAATGATCCCTGATACACACTGACACAGAGCAGAATAGGGACTGTTCCTCCTACATAGGGTCACTTGGCAGATATGGATTGACACCTGTCCTCAAAACCCCTGATACACACTGACACAGAGCAGAATAGAGACTGTTCCCTGTCCACAGAGACCATGATACACACTGACACAGAGCAGACTAGAGACTGTTCACCGTCCACAGAGACCATGATACACACTGACACAGAGCAGAATAGAGACTGTTCCCCCTACATAGGGTCACTTGGCAGGTATGGATTGACACCTGTCCTCAAAGCCCCTGATACACACTGGGGGGAGCTACTGTCCTCCCCAACGCCTGCGCGGTGGGTGGGGGCCATAAATCACAATGGGGTGACCTACTGCCCTCCCCCCCTCGGCCCCCACCCCTGCGCGGTGGGTGGGGGTATAAATCACAATGGGGGGGCCTACGTTCCTCCCCCCCGGCCCCCATCCCTGCGCGGTGGGTGGGGGGCATAAATCACAATGGGACGGACCTACTGATAGGAGTGGAGTATTGTTCATATCAGTTTAATACCTTCCACGTCTCCTATCAGTGGACGTGTAAATGGCAGAGATTTTTAATTGTTGAATCACCTCCGCTTTTTAGGCCAAGGTGGGAAGATGCTTAGACCACTGGTATATTGGTGCCATCTTGGAGGATTTTAATTTTTGGTTTGGTTTTTGAAGCCACAGTGCTGCACCAGTGGGCCTAAAAATTAGGCATGTACACATGCCTGAAAAATTTGGTATTGATGCAGCCGCTGCTGTAGCAGCGGCCAGAAAAATTGATGTTTGTTTCACAGGCAGAAAGTGCCCTAAAACATGGCGGCTTGAACCCTAGTTGGTGGCGGATAAGTCACGCAAGTCAAACGTCATTCAGAGCTAAAATACAGCAGCGTGTGGACCATTTTTAGCCCAAGGCAGCTCATCTCATCAGGCCTTTTTTAAGCGAATGTATCGCCCAGTGTCATTCCCTTCGGGATCCATCCCTCATTCATCTTAATAAAGGTGAGGTAATCTAGACTTTTTTGACCTAGGCGACTTCTCTTCTCAGTGACAATACCTCCTGCTGCACTGAAGGTCCTTTCTGACAGGACACTTGAAGCGGGGCAGGCCAGAAGTTCTATCGCAAATTGGGATAGCTCAGGCCACAGGTCAAGCCTGCACACCCAGTAGTCAAGGGGTTCATCGCTCCTCAGAGTGTCGATATCTGCAGTTAAGGTCGAGGTAGTCTGCTACCTGTCGGTCGAGTCGCTCTCTGATGGTGGATCCCGAAGGGCTGTGGCGATGCATAGGACTTAAAAAGGTCCGCATGTCCTCCATCAACAACACGTCTTTAAAGCGTCCTGTCCTTGCCGGCGTGGTCGTGGGAGGAGGAGGAGGAGGATGACTTCCACCTCTCCCCCTGTTAGATTCCCGTTGTGCTGTGACATCACCCTTATACGCTGTGTAAAGCATACTTTTTAATTTATTTTGCAAATGCTGCATCCTTTCCGACTTGTTGTAATTGGGTAACATTTCCGCCACTTTCTGCTTATACCGGGGGTCTAGTAGCGTGGACACCCAGTACAGGTCGTTCTCCTTCAGCCTTTTTATACGAGGGTCCCTCAACAGGCAGGACAGCATGAAAGACCCCATTTGCACAAGGTTGGATGCCGAGCTACTCATTTCCCGTTCCTCCTCCTCACTGATGTCATTGAAGGTATGTTCTTCCCCCCAGCCACGTACAACACCACGGGTACCAGATAGGTGACAACGAGCACCCTGGGATGCCTGTTGTGT
The DNA here is from genome assembly GCF_036172605.1 of Pelobates fuscus. NCBI lineage: Eukaryota > Metazoa > Chordata > Amphibia > Anura > Pelobatidae > Pelobates > Pelobates fuscus. The sequence continues at coordinate 266,340,933 of NC_086318.1, read as the reverse complement.
TTGGTCTTGCTCCTCCTCCTCCTCCTCAAAGCTACAATCCTCCTCTGACTCCTCTTCCTCACAATCCTCTTCCAGCGTTGCCGCAGGTCCAGCAAGCGTTGCTGATAAGGCTGTTTCTGGTGGTGATGGTGACCACAACTCTTCCTCTTCCTCTTCACGCTCATCTACAGCCTGATCCAGCACTCTTTGCAGGGCACGCTCCATGAAGAAAACAAATGGTATGATGTCGCTGATGGTGCCTTCGGTGCGACTGACTAGGTTTGTCACCTCCTCAAAAGGACGCATGAGCCTACAGGCTATGCGCATGAGCGTCCAGTAACGTGGCAAAAAAATTCCCAGCTCCCCAGAGGCTGTCCTAGCACCCCGGTCATACAAATATTCATTAACAGCTTTTTCTTGTTGGAGCAGGCGGTCGAACATTAGGAGTGTTGAATTCCAACGTGTAGGGCTGTCGCAAATCAAGCGCCTCACTGGCATGTTGTTTCGCCGCTGGATATCGGCAAAGTGAGCCATGGCCGTGTAGGAACGCCTGAAATGGCCACACACCTTCCTGGCCTGCTTCAGGACGTCCTGTAAGCCTGTGTACTTATGCACAAAGCGTTGTACGATCAGATTACACACATGTGCCATGCACGGCACATGTGTCAACTTGCCCAACTTCAATGCCGCTATCAAATTTTTTCCGTTGTCACACACCACTTTGCCGATATCCAGTTGCTGCGGAGTCAGCCACTTTTCCACCTGCGCGTTCAGGGCGGACAGGAGTGCTTGTCCGGTGTGACTCTCTGCTTTCAAGCAAGTCAAACCCAAGACGGCGTGACACTGCCGTATCCGGGATGTGGAATAGTACCTGGGGAGCTGGGGGGGGTGCCGTTGATGTTGAGCAAGAAGCAGCGGCACAAGAGGACTCAGCCGAGGAGGTTATGGAAGAGGATGGAGTAGGAGGAGTAGAGGAGGTGGCAGCAGGACTGCCTGCAATTCGTGGCGGTGTCACCAACTCCTCTGCAATGCCACGCATTCCTTGCTTGTCAGCCGTCAGCAGGTTTACCCAATGCGCAGTGTAGGTGATATACCTGCCCTGACCATGCTTTGCAGACCAGGTATCAGTGGTCAGATGGACCCTTGCCCCAACACTGTGTGCCAGACATGCCATGACTTCCTTTTGCACAATCGAGTACAAGTTGGGGATTTCCTTTTGTGAAAAGAAATTCCGGCCGGGTACCTTCCACTGCGGTGTCCCAATAGCTACAAATTTTTTGAACGCCTCATACTCAACCAGATTGTATGGTAAAAGCTGGCGGGCTAATAGTTCGGACAAGCCAGCTGTCAGACGCTGGGCAAGGGGGTGACTTGGTGACATTGGCTTCTTACGCTCAAACATGTCCTTGACAGACACATGACTGTGGGCAGATGAGCGGGAACTGCTCAAGGCGAGAGACGGAGTGGCGGATGGTTGAGAGGGGGCAAGAAGGACAGCAGTGGTTGACGTGGCTGAAGATGCTGGACCAGGAGGAGGATGGCGGCTTAGAGTAGGCGTGCTGCTTGTACTCATGTGTTGATCCCATAGGCGTTTGTGATGTGAGATCATGTGCCTACGCAAAGCAGTTGTACCTAGGTGGGTGTTGGACCTCCCACGACTCAGTTTCCTTTGGCACAGGTTGCAAATGGCATCGCTGTTGTCCGAGGCAGAGACACAAAAAAAATGCCACACTGCTGAGCTCTGCAATGACGGCATTCTGGTGGTGGACACAGCATGCGTTGATTGGCGTGCTGTCGGGCTTACCCCGGGTGCCGATGCATGCTGTCTGACTGTGCCACTAGCTCCTTGCGACGACCCCCCTCCCCTGCTTCCAACTGGTCTCCTCCTCCTCCTCTCTGTCTCCCCATCTGAACTTTCACCCTGTTCTTCTTCTCTTCTAGCGGGCACCCATGTGACATCCATGGACGCATCGTCATCATCAACCGCTTCGCTTGTATCTGACAACTCAGAAAAGGAAGCAGCAGCGGGTACAACATCATCATCATCACACCGTACCTCCATGTGTTTAATGTTGCCTGCCTGAGACATATCCCTGTTATCTACATCCTCTAGCAATAATGGTTGCGCATCACTCATTTCTTCAAACGGGTGTGTGAATAACTCCTCTGACATACCAAGTAAAGCGGCTGTGGTGCTAGTTTTGGTGGTGGTGGCAGGCGGGTGAGTGCTATCTTGAGAGGTGCCTGAAGCTAAGCTGGAGGAGGATGGTGCGTCAAGGTTCCGAGCGGAGGCTGTACAAGATTGGGTGTCCTGTGTTAGCCAGTCAACTAAGTCCTCAGAACTTTTCAAGTTCAGGGTACGTGGCTTCTGAAAACTGGGCATTATTCTAGGGCAAAAGGGAATCACAGCACCACGACCACGACGGCCCCTGCGGGGTGGCCTGCCTCTGCCTGTCATTTTTTTGGGGATTAGTGGTACTATGCGTGCAAGCTACTGTGAGACCAGATATGATTGGCAATGTGCACTGGAACAGTTCTGCAGAGCACACGCTGAAGGAAGGACTGACAGAGCCGCTTGAAGACAAGTAACTGCTATTCAATCTATAACAGTGAAAAACAAATTTTGGTTTTAAAAGCACGCTATAGAGACACCAGATATGATTGGCAATGTGCACTGGAACAGTTCTGCAGAGCACACACGGACGTAGGCAAACAAGGCATTTGCCCTGGGCGGCATTTTTCCAGGGGGCGGCAAAAAACGCCGCCCCCAAATGCCCAGGCAAATACCTTGTTAGCCTTGGGGCTAACTGACAATCCGGGCGGGCTGCTGATTGGGTGGCGCTGGCGAGGGAGCACTTCCCCTGAGCTCTCTGCTTAGCTCCCTCGCGCGCCGCCTGCAGAGTGATACCGGATGCCGGAAGATGACGTCATCTTCCGGCTCCCGGTATCACTCTGCAGGCGGTGCGCGAGGGAGCTGAGCAGAGAGCTCAGAGGAAGTGCTCCCTCGCCAGTGCCGCCCGCCCGACTGACCAGCAGCCCTCAGGGAAAAGGAGACCCCCCCCAGCATTCCCAAAGGTAAGGAGGCTGGGGGGTTGAATTTTTTAAAGAAATAGTGTGTGTATGTTAGTGTGTGTGTATGTTAGTGAGTGTGTGTTTCTGTTAGTGTGAGTGTGTGTGTATGTTAGTGGTTTGTCTGTTAGTGTGTGTGTATGTTAGTGGTTTGTCTGTTAGTGTGTGTGTATGTTAGTGGTTTGTCTGTTAGTGTGAGTGTATGTTAGTGTGTCTGTTAGTGTGTCGTTTAGTGTGTCTGTTAGTGTCGTTTAGTGTGTCTGTTAGTGTGTGTGTGTGAGTGTGTGTGTGTCTGTTAGTGTGAGTGTGTGTCAGTATGTCTGTTAGTGTGTGTGTGTGTGTGTCTGTGAGTGTGTTTGTCTGTTAGTGTGTGTCTGTTAGTGAGTGAGTGTGTGTCTGTTAGTGTGTGTCTGTTAGTGAGTGAGTGTGTGTCTGTTAGTGGTTTGTCTATTAGTGTGAGTGTATGTTAGTGTGTGTGTGTCTGTGTCTGTTAGTGTGTTGTTTAGTGTGTCTGTGTGTCTGTTAGTGTGTGTGTGTATGTTAGTGTGAGTGTGTGTCTGTATGTCTGTGAGTGTGTGTCTGTTAGACACACACACTCACTCACAGACACACACACAGACACACTAACAGACACACACACTAACATACACACATACTCTCACACTAACAGACATACAGACACACACTCACACACACTCACTAAAAGACACACACGCTCACTAACAGACACACACGCTCACTAACAGACACACACACTGTTAGTGTGTGTCTGTTAGTGAGTGAGTGTGTGTCTGTTAGCTAGTGTATGCGTGTCTGTCAGTGAATGTGTGTATTTGGAAGGCGGGGGGTGGGGTGGCGGGGAGGGGGGTCGGTGGCGGGGGGGGGGGGGTGTCTGAGTTTTGTCCTGCCTAGGGCAGCACAAAACCAGGATACACCACTGAGAGCACACACTGTAGGCCTGCCGCCTGAGACACCCGCTTGAAGACAAGTAACTGCTATTCAATCTATAACAGTGAAAAACAAATTTTGGTTTTAAAAGCACGCTATAGAGACACCAAATATGATTGGCAACTGTCAAAGCACGCTGGAACAGGTCTACAGAGCACACGCTGAAGTAGGCCTGACACCCAGACGCTTGCAGACAACTAACTGATCTTCTATTACAGTGAAAAAAAAATATTTATTTTAAATCTAAAGCTTAACCAATTGTTAAAACAGATATGAGTGGTGGCACGGGGCAAATAGGCACAGTATCCAATGTGAACCTCACACAGAAGCTGGCAGGCAGGCAACTGCTCTTCTATTACAGTGAAAACAAATATTTATTTTAAATGTAAAGCTTAACCTATTGTTAAAACAGATATGAGTGGTGGCACTGGGCAAATAGGCACAGTATCCAATGTGAACCTCACACAGAAGCTGGCAGGCAGGCAACTGTTCTTCTATTACAGTGGAAACAAAATTTTGGTTGTAAAAGCACGCTATAGAGACACAAGATATGAGTGGCAACTGTCAAAGCACGCTGGCACAGGTCTGCAGAGCACACGCTGAAGTAGGCCTGAAACACAGACGCTTGCAGACAACTAACTGCTCTTCTATTACAGTGAAAAAAAAATATTTATTTTAAATGTAAAGCTTAACCTATTGTTAAAACAGATATGAGTGGTGGCACTGGGCAAATAGGCACAGTATCCAATGTGAACCTCACACAGAAGCTGGCAGGCAGGCAACTGCTCTTCTATTACAGTGGAAACAAAATTTTGGTTGTAAAAGCACGCTATAGAGACACAAGATATGAGTGGCAACTGTCAAAGCACGCTGGCACAGGTCTGCAGAGCACACGCTGAAGTAGGCCTGAAACACAGACGCTTGCAGACAACTAACTGCTCTTCTATTACAGTGAAAAAAAAATATTTATTTTAAATGTAAAGCTTAACCTATTGTTAAAACAGATATGAGTGGTGGCACTGGGCAAATAGGCACAGTATCCAATGTGAACCTCACACAGAAGCTGGCAGGCAGGCAACTGCTCTTCTATTACAGTGGAAACAAAATTTTGGTTGTAAAAGCACGCTATAGAGACACAAGATATGAGTGGCAACTGTCAAAGCACGCTGGCACAGGTCTGCAGAGCACACGCTGAAGTAGGCCTGAAACACAGACGCTTGCAGACAACTAACTGCTCTTCTATTACAGTGAAAAAAAAATATTTATTTTAAATGTAAAGCTTAACCTATTGTTAAAACAGATATGAGTGGTGGCACTGGGCAAATAGGCACAGTATCCAATGTGAACCTCACACAGAAGCTGGCAGGCAGGCAACTGCTCTTCTATTACAGTGGAAACTAAATTTTGGTTGTAAAAGCACGCTATAGAGACACAAGATATGAGTGGCAACTGTCAAAGCACGCTGGCACAGGTCTGCAGAGCACACGCTGAAGTAGGCCTGAAACACAGACGCTTGCAGACAACTAACTGCTCTTCTATTACAGTGAAAAAAAAATATTTATTTTAAATGTAAAGCTTAACCTATTGTTAAAACAGATATGAGTGGTGGCACTGGGCAAATAGGCACAGTATCCAATGTGAACCTCACACAGAAGCTGGCAGGCAGGCAACTGCTCTTCTATTACAGTGGAAACAAAATTTTGGTTGTAAAAGCACGCTATAGAGACACAAGATATGAGTGGCAACTGTCAAAGCACGCTGGCACAGGTCTGCAGAGCACACGCTGAAGTAGGCCTGAAACACAGACGCTTGCAGACAACTAACTGCTCTTCTATTACAGTGAAAAAAAAAAAAATATTTTAAATGTAAAGCTTAACCTATTGTTAAAACAGATATGAGTGGTGGCACTGGGCAAATAGGCACAGTATCCAATGTGAACCTCACACAGAAGCTGGCAGGCAGGCAACTGCTCTTCTATTACAGTGGAAACAAAATTTTGGTTGTAAAAGCACGCTATAGTGACACAAGATATGAGTGGCAACTGTCAAAGCACGCTGGCACAGGTCTGCAGAGCACACGCTGAAGTAGGCCTGAAACACAGACGCTTGCAGACAACTAACTGCTCTTCTATTACAGTGAAAAAAAAATATTTATTTTAAATGTAAAGCTTAACCTATTGTTAAAACAGATATGAGTGGTGGCATTGGGCAAATAGGCACAGTATCCAATGTGAACCTCACACAGAAGCTGGCAGGCAGGCAACTGCTCTTCTATTACAGTGGAAACAAAATTTTGGTTGTAAAAGCACGCTATAGAGACACAAGATATGAGTGGCAACTGTCAAAGCACGCTGGCACAGGTCTGCAGAGCACACGCTGAAGTAGGCCTGAAACACAGACGCTTGCAGACAACTAACTGCTCTTCTATTACAGTGAAAAAAAAATATTTATTTTAAATGTAAAGCTTAACCTATTGTTAAAACAGATATGAGTGGTGGCACTGGGCAAATAGGCACAGTATCCAATGTGAACCTCACACAGAAGCTGGCAGGCAGGCAACTGTTCTTCTATTACAGTGGAAACAAAATTTTGGTTGTAAAAGCACGCTATAGAGACACAAGATATGAGTGGCAACTGTCAAAGCACGCTGGCACAGGTCTGCAGAGCACACGCTGAAGTAGGCCTGAAACACAGACGCTTGCAGACAACTAACTGCTCTTCTATTACAGTGAAAAAAAAATATTTATTTTAAATGTAAAGCTTAACCTATTGTTAAAACAGATATGAGTGGTGGCATTGGGCAAATAGGCACAGTATCCAATGTGAACCTCACACAGAAGCTGGCAGGCAGGCAACTGCTCTTCTATTACAGTGGAAACAAAATTTTGGTTGTAAAAGCACGCTATAGAGACACAAGATATGAGTGGCAACTGTCAAAGCACGCTGGCACAGGTCTGCAGAGCACATGCTGAAGTAGGCCTGAAACACAGACGCTTGCAGACAACTAACTGCTCTTCTATTACAGTGAAAAAAAAATATTTATTTTAAATGTAAAGCTTAACCTATTGTTAAAACAGATATGAGTGGTGGCACTGGGCAAATAGGCACAGTATCCAATGTGAACCTCACACAGAAGCTGGCAGGCAGGCAACTGCTCTTCTATTACAGTGGAAACAAAATTTTGGTTGTAAAAGCACGCTATAGAGACACAAGATATGAGTGGCAACTGTCAAAGCACGCTGGCACAGGTCTGCAGAGCACACGCTGAAGTAGGCCTGAAACACAGACGCTTGCAGACAACTAACTGCTCTTCTATTACAGTGAAAAAAAAATATTTATTTTAAATGTAAAGCTTAACCTATTGTTAAAACAGATATGAGTGGTGGCACTGGGCAAATAGGCACAGTATCCAATGTGAACCTCACACAGAAGCTGGCAGGCAGGCAACTGCTCTTCTATTACAGTGGAAACAAAATTTTGGTTGTAAAAGCACGCTATAGAGACACAAGATATGAGTGGCAACTGTCAAAGCACGCTGGCACAGGTCTGCAGAGCACACGCTGAAGTAGGCCTGAAACACAGACGCTTGCAGACAACCAACTGCTCTTCTATTACAGTGAAAAAAAAATATTTATTTTAAATGTAAAGCTTAACCTATTGTTAAAACAGATATGAGTGGTGGCACTGGGCAAATAGGCACAGTATCCAATGTGAACCTCACACAGAAGCTGGCAGGCAGGCAACTGCTCTTCTATTACAGTGGAAACAAAATTTTGGTTGTAAAAGCACGCTATAGAGACACAAGATATGAGTGGCAACTGTCAAAGCACGCTGGCACAGGTCTGCAGAGCACACGCTGAAGTAGGCCTGAAACACAGACGCTTGCAGACAACTAACTGCTCTTCTATTACAGTGAAAAAAAAATATTTATTTTAAATGTAAAGCTTAACCTATTGTTAAAACAGATATGAGTGGTGGCACTGGGCAAATAGGCACAGTATCCAATGTGAACCTCACACAGAAGCTGGCAGGCAGGCAACTGCTCTTCTATTACAGTGGAAACTAAATTTTGGTTGTAAAAGCACGCTATAGAGACACAAGATATGAGTGGCAACTGTCAAAGCACGCTGGCACAGGTCTGCAGAGCACACGCTGAAGTAGGCCTGAAACACAGACGCTTGCAGACAACTAACTGCTCTTCTATTACAGTGAAAAAAAAATATTTATTTTAAATGTAAAGCTTAACCTATTGTTAAAACAGATATGAGTGGTGGCACTGGGCAAATAGGCACAGTATCCAATGTGAACCTCACACAGAAGCTGGCAGGCAGGCAACTGCTCTTCTATTACAGTGGAAACAAAATTTTGGTTGTAAAAGCACGCTATAGAGACACAAGATATGAGTGGCAACTGTCGAAGCACGCTGGCACAGGTCTGCAGAGCACACGCTGAAGTAGGCCTGAAACACAGACGCTTGCAGACAACTAACTGCTCTTCTATTACAGTGAAAAAAAAAAAAATATTTTAAATGTAAAGCTTAACCTATTGTTAAAACAGATATGAGTGGTGGCACTGGGCAAATAGGCACAGTATCCAATGTGAACCTCACACAGAAGCTGGCAGGCAGGCAACTGCTCTTCTATTACAGTGGAAACAAAATTTTGGTTGTAAAAGCACGCTATAGTGACACAAGATATGAGTGGCAACTGTCAAAGCACGCTGGCACAGGTCTGCAGAGCACACGCTGAAGTAGGCCTGAAACACAGACGCTTGCAGACAACTAACTGCTCTTCTATTACAGTGAAAAAAAAATATTTATTTTAAATGTAAAGCTTAACCTATTGTTAAAACAGATATGAGTGGTGGCATTGGGCAAATAGGCACAGTATCCAATGTGAACCTCACACAGAAGCTGGCAGGCAGGCAACTGCTCTTCTATTACAGTGGAAACAAAATTTTGGTTGTAAAAGCACGCTATAGAGACACAAGATATGAGTGGCAACTGTCAAAGCACGCTGGCACAGGTCTGCAGAGCACACGCTGAAGTAGGCCTGAAACACAGACGCTTGCAGACAACTAACTGCTCTTCTATTACAGTGAAAAAAAAATATTTATTTTAAATGTAAAGCTTAACCTATTGTTAAAACAGATATGAGTGGTGGCACTGGGCAAATAGGCACAGTATCCAATGTGAACCTCACACAGAAGCTGGCAGGCAGGCAACTGTTCTTCTATTACAGTGGAAACAAAATTTTGGTTGTAAAAGCACGCTATAGAGACACAAGATATGAGTGGCAACTGTCAAAGCACGCTGGCACAGGTCTGCAGAGCACACGCTGAAGTAGGCCTGAAACACAGACGCTTGCAGACAACTAACTGCTCTTCTATTACAGTGAAAAAAAAATATTTATTTTAAATGTAAAGCTTAACCTATTGTTAAAACAGATATGAGTGGTGGCATTGGGCAAATAGGCACAGTATCCAATGTGAACCTCACACAGAAGCTGGCAGGCAGGCAACTGCTCTTCTATTACAGTGGAAACAAAATTTTGGTTGTAAAAGCACGCTATAGAGACACAAGATATGAGTGGCAACTGTCAAAGCACGCTGGCACAGGTCTGCAGAGCACATGCTGAAGTAGGCCTGAAACACAGACGCTTGCAGACAACTAACTGCTCTTCTATTACAGTGAAAAAAAAAATATTTATTTTAAATGTAAAGCTTAACCTATTGTTAAAACAGATATGAGTGGTGGCACTGGGCAAATAGGCACAGTATCCAATGTGAACCTCACACAGAAGCTGGCAGGCAGGCAACTGCTCTTCTATTACAGTGGAAACAAAATTTTGGTTGTAAAAGCACGCTATAGAGACACAAGATATGAGTGGCAACTGTCAAAGCACGCTGGCACAGGTCTGCAGAGCACACGCTGAAGTAGGCCTGAAACACAGACGCTTGCAGACAACTAACTGCTCTTCTATTACAGTGAAAAAAAAATATTTATTTTAAATGTAAAGCTTAACCTATTGTTAAAACAGATATGAGTGGTGGCACTGGGCAAATAGGCACAGTATCCAATGTGAACCTCACACAGAAGCTGGCAGGCAGGCAACTGCTCTTCTATTACAGTGGAAACAAAATTTTGGTTGTAAAAGCACGCTATAGAGACACAAGATATGAGTGGCAACTGTCAAAGCACGCTGGCACAGGTCTGCAGAGCACACGCTGAAGTAGGCCTGAAACACAGACGCTTGCAGACAACTAACTGCTCTTCTATTACAGTGAAAAAAAAATATTTATTTTAAATGTAAAGCTTAACCTATTGTTAAAACAGATATGAGTGGTGGCACTGGGCAAATAGGCACAGTATCCAATGTGAACCTCACACAGAAGCTGGCAGGCAGGCAACTGCTCTTCTATTACAGTGGAAACTAAATTTTGGTTGTAAAAGCACGCTATAGAGACACAAGATATGAGTGGCAACTGTCAAAGCACGCTGGCACAGGTCTGCAGAGCACACGCTGAAGTAGGCCTGAAACACAGACGCTTGCAGACAACTAACTGCTCTTCTATTACAGTGATTTTTTTTTAATTTTAAATGTAAAACTTAACCTATTGTTAAAACAGATATGAGTGGTGGCACTGGGCAAATAGGCACAGTATCCAATGTGAACCTCACACAGAAGCTGGCAGGCAGGCAACTGCTCTTCTATTACAGTGGAAACAAAATTTTGGTTGTAAAAGCACGCTATAGAGACACAAGATATGAGTGGCAACTGTCAAAGCACGCTGGCACAGGTCTGCAGAGCACACGCTGAAGTAGGCCTGAAACACAGACGCTTGCAGACAACTAACTGCTCTTCTATTACAGTGAAAAAAAATATTTATTTTAAATGTAAAGCTTAACCTATTGTTAAAACAGATATGAGTGGTGGCACTGGGCAAATAGGCACAGTATCCAATGTGAACCTCACACAGAAGCTGGCAGGCAGGCAACTGCTCTTCTATTACAGTGAAAAAAAAATATTTATTTTAAATGTAAAGCTTAACCTATTGTTAAAACAGATATGAGTGGTGGCACTGGGCAAATAGGCACAGTATCCAATGTGAACCTCACACAGAAGCTGGCAGGCAGGCAACTGCTCTTCTATTACAGTGGAAACAAAATTTTGGTTGTAAAAGCACGCTATAGAGACACAAGATATGAGTGGCAACTGTCAAAGCACGCTGGCACAGGTCTGCAGAGCACACGCTGAAGTAGGCCTGAAACACAGACGCTTGCAGACAACTAACTGCTCTTCTATTACAGTGAAAAAAAAATATGTATTTTAAATGTAAAGCTTAACCTATTGTTAAAACAGATATGAGTGGTGGCACTGGGCAAATAGGCACAGTATCCAATGTGAACCTCACACAGAAGCTGGCAGGCAGGCAACTGCTCTTCTATTACAGTGGAAACGAAATTTTGGTTGTAAAAGCACGCTATAGAGACACAAGATATGAGTGGCAACTGTCAAAGCACGCTGGCACAGGTCTGCAGAGCACACGCTGAAGTAGGCCTGAAACACAGACGCTTGCAGACAACTAACTGCTCTTCTATTACAGTGAAAAAAAAATATTTATTTTAAATGTAAAGCTTAACCTATTGTTAAAACAGATATGAGTGGTGGCACTGGGCAAATAGGCACAGTATCCAATGTGAACCTCACACAGAAGCTGGCAGGCAACTGCTCTTCTATTACAGTGGAAACAAAATTTTGGTTGTAAAAGCATGCTATAGAGACACAAGATATGAGTGGCAACTGTCAAAGCACGCTGGCACAGGTCTGCAGAGCACACGCTGAAGTAGGCCTGAAACACAGACGCTTGCAGACAACTAACTGCTCTTCTATTACAGTGAAAAAAAAATATTTATTTTAAATCTAAAGCTTAACCTATTGTTAAAACAGATATGAGTGGTGGCACTGGGCAAATAGGCACAGTATCCAATGTGAACCTCACACAGAAGCTGGCAGGCAGGCAACTGCTCTTCTATTACAGTGAAAAAAAAATATTTATTTTAAATGTAAAGCTTAACCTATTGTTAAAACAGATATGAGTGGTGGCACTGGGCAAATAGGCACCGTATCCAATGTGAACCTCACACAGAAGCTGGCAGGCAGGCAACTGCTCTTTTATTACAGTGGAAACACAATTTTGGTTGTAAAAGCACGCTAAAGAGACACCAAATATGATTGGCAACTGTCAAAGCACGCTGGCACAGGTCTGCAGAGCACACGCTGAAGTAGGCCTGAAACACAGACGCTTGCAGACAACTAACTGCTCTTCTATTACAGTGAAAAAAAAAATATTTATTTTAAATGTAAAGCTTAACCTATTGTTAAAACAGATATGAGTGGTGGCACTGGGCAAATAGGCACAGTATCCAATGTGAACCTCACACAGAAGCTGGCAGGCAGGCAACTGCTCTTCTATTACAGTGAAAAAAAAATATTTATTTTAAATGTAAAGCTTAACCTATTGTTAAAACAGATATGAGTGGTGGCACTGGGCAAATAGGCACAGTATCCAATGTGAACCTCACACAGAAGCTGGCAGGCAGGCAACTGCTCTTCTATTACAGTGAAAAAAAAAATATTTATTTTAAATGTAAAGCTTAACCTATTGTTAAAACAGATATGAGTGGTGGCACTGGGCAAATAGGCACAGTATCCAATGTGAACCTCACACAGAAGCTGGCAGGCAGGCAACTGCTCTTCTATTACAGTGAAAACAAATATTTATTTTAAATGTAAAGCTTAACCTATTGTTAAAACAGATATGAGTGGTGGCACTGGGCAAATAGGCACAGTATCCAATGTGAACCTCACACAGAAGCTGGCAGGCAGGCACCTGCAATTACATTACACAGGAAAAAAAAAAAAAAAAAAGCAGCCTGATGTTATAGCCCTAAAAAGGGCTTTTTGGGGTGCTGTCCTTACAGCAGAGATCAGATGAGTCCTTCAGGATTGTAGTGGACACTGAATACCCTAGCCTAGCTATCAATTTCCCTATCTAATCAGCAGCAGCTAAACTTTCCCTCCTCTCACTAAGCATGCATCTTCCGAATGAATCGAAAATGGATGCTGGGAGGGAGGTTGGAGGGTGTGGAAGGGAGGGAGTGCTGCTGATTGGCTGGAATGTGTCTGCTGACCGAGAGGCACAGGGTCAAAGATTGCCCAATGATGACGAATAGGTGGCGGATCGAACTGCGCATGTGTCCGCCCGCCGCGGCGAACACGAACACGCTAATTTCACCGGGAACTGTTCGCCGGCGGACAGTTCGGTACATCACTAATTAGAATTACATTTAGGCTAGACTAAATGAATTCCTAAGAATAATTTTAACTCTAAAGTTAAGCCTAACGTTGCCAGCAGTAGCACACCCTAACCCTAATCCTCATTGTAACGCTAACATTATTTACTTTGCATGATCTTGTCAAAAAAGCCCTATTTAGACAGCAACATTAGGTAACCCATCATTCAGGAGAACAATGTGGTATTTAACAACTTAAACGGGAAACCCTGAGGTATTTCACTTAGCACATTTATCCGACATTTGCCATTAAAAGCATTTTTGTGGAAAGTATCTTCTTTCAAATATAGTTGTAATAAATGTTAGCTAAATAAACTGCATAGCATTTTATCGTATACAATCCAATAACACATTTGCTGTTTCCATCTTTATATTTCACAAACAATTCTACTAATCCATTTGACTTGTGTTTGTAAATTAATTTTCTTAACTTTAAATTCTTGACTAACCTTCTCTCAAGCCACATCTATTTTAATTTGTATGTCTTAAACATTTCTTCATAGTATATTACTTTTGTAATTTTTATTCTAAATATATTCAATTTACCATTTATTTATTTGTTTTGTTTGTTTTTGTTTGCATTAAAGCCAGTTTGATTCTCTCTAGTTCATCTCAAATGGCACCATGTTATGGGCACTATTTCACAAGTATCCCTTTACTTCAATGATTGGGGGGGTGGGGGGGGAGGGGGAATAAACAAAGTCATTTGTCACTAGAGCCAGACAGTAATCTATTCTAGTTGGTGCTTCCACTAAAGGAAGCATGAAGATATATATTTTTTTATGTCTGTATAAATAAAATCAAATAAAATCGCAAGTAAAATGTTATCCAGATGTATAGCCTTTTAGTTTGTGATAATTTCTGATCTTACTCATCAGTATTAATGCTTAGGAGTTTATTGTATTAACTTCTTTGTGAGGGCCATGGTAATAGGTAATTGGTGGTGCGTGCCATACCCTGTATGCCCTGTTATAGTAGTACATGCCAGTATCAGCTGTTTTTTGTCGGAGGGAATGCCCGTTGGCATTCCCTCCAGTGGCCATTGGAGTAACTAAATGACCTCCATAGGGATTAAGGAGAGAGCGCAGGTAACTTTTTTTTAGTTTTTTGCTTTATGTATTGGAGCTGATGTGTACTGTGGTCGTTGCTACCGCCCAGGAGTGATGGGAGTGAGCACAGGACTTTTCTTTTTGTATTTGTATTCACTTTTTGTATCACACAGCTAGGTTACAATGCAGCCACCCATTCCATGTGTTCCCTATTAAAGGTTAATCAATATATATACGGGTGTATACAAAAGATACCCCTCTTTGTCTAATTAGAGATATCTTTGCCAGAAGCTCAAGGAAGCAAGGTAAAGGGTCAGAGTAGGACCCGTCTAGGGGAGTCTGCCTTGACGTTGGCAGGCGAGCATTCCCTCCAGTGGCCATTGAAGTAACTAAATGACCTCCATTTGTTTAAATATACATTGGGATTAAGGAGAGGGCACAGGTAACTTTTTTCTTTGTTTTTTTGTTGAATGCTGGCTGCCTCAGGAGTATGGCAGTCAGTTAACACAGTATGATCACTTTGCGAGCCTCTCACAGTGATTACCCAGTAAATAAATAAATAAATAAGGTTAGTGTTAAAGTTAGCTAAAGTTAGAAATAGTTAGGGTTTTCTAGAGTTATCGAGGGATATAGTTATCGATTGTTAGGGTTAGTGATAGCTGGGGTTAGTGGTACTCAGGTTTAGGATTGGTATGTTTATGGCTACTTAGGTTAGAGTTAGCTATAGTTTACTAGGGTTAGATAGGGTGATAAATAGCACCGATGTTTGATTCAGGTCAGTATGGTTATACAATATATGGTGATACAAGTAGTGGCACTTTACCAAACAGTGTCTCAAGAAAACAAGAAGAAATTTAGTTATTTTTCAAGTTCTGCATGATATTTTAACTGTGAATGCCGTAATACTGTTAGCTTTTATTGCAATAAATTACACATGTTTGTGTTTAGCGATGTCTCACAAGTACAAAAGTACCTCCCATGTACAGGTTTTATAGTGTTTTTAGAAAGTTACAGGGTTAAATATTGCGCTTTCCTTGTTTCCACTTTTTACAGTCTGTTAGAGCAATCACATGGCCCATGTGGGCCCCCCAATGTGGATTTCTAGGGAGGTGAGTATCGCGGAGCTGTTACGGTGTACTATACCGTTGCAGCGGCTTTAAAGCCCATTTAAATGCAGACGGCATAGAATGATGTAATGACGTTATGGTGTTAAAATGCAAAAATTATATATTATTTATATACTACAAACACCCCTTCATGCAGACACCCACATTACACAGAAAAGCAAACTTGCATTTAAACGACATTACTACATACAAACACACCCTTGTATTGAAACACAAACACCACACATAAGAACACCACTGCTTCCCAATGCCAACAGTACATACTAATACCCCCGTTCATACAAATACACACTCTGCAAAATATGCTTACATTCAAATGCTCCAACACTGCTCACAAATACAACCCTACATGCAGGGCCGGACTGGCCCACCGGGATACTGGGAAATTTCCTGGTGGGCCGTGGCACTGGGGGCTGCAGAACTCTAACTTACTATATAGAGGGAGCCCTGCAGCCGTTATTAATAATATTGCACCTGCCGGCCGCATGTCGGTGCCGCTGGGTGGCCGGTCCGGCGGCACACTCTGAGGTGGTTACTTACCTTGCGGCCGGCGGCCCTATCTCACGAGTGTGACTGCTGTCATTAATAAACAGACCCATATCTCAAAGATAATAAAAAGATGCATATTAAAAAATATTTAAGCACACACATAATAGCAGAGAGTGATCACTTAAATTGAAAAAGCCCATATGTTTGGCGAAACGCGTCTTGAGGATCAACACAGCAGAGAGGACTTCTTTAGAATTTTATTATTTTGTATTTTGTATGCTTTTTATACCTTTTCTTGTTAAATAATAAATAGATAATTTTTTTGATCATATATATAGTGCAGTGTCTGCTGCTGCCTACATCTTAAAGAAGGCTAACCCCCTTAGTGGGTTAAAGTGAATTCAACCAGAGACAGGTTTACCTCATTGGCTCTGAATAAGGTGAACACTTTATCTACTATTTGTATGTGCTTATACACTTAATTATTTAAATACTACACCAGATAGAGTTTTTTTCCTGCCTTTTCATATCTCTCGGACGAAAAGAGATATGTACTTACCCCTAATAGTAGGGGTTTTGCGTGATGGGACTCAGTATATATGCTCAAGACAAAGATAAAAAGGGGAGGGGGGAGAGAAAAAATAACCCAATGGTGAAGTATGTAAGGGGCCCCTTGGCTTCGCCACATGTATAATTCCGAGTGGTAGTTCTTTCGTCTCTAAGCTACTTCATTTGCTCCATGGGGCGCCCAACTCCTGCTTGTTCATTCCTTCATGCCCTGGCCGACGCTGACTTAATACCTAAGTCAACTACCTTGTGCATGTACGAGTCAAGCTCTTCCCTTCTATGTGGGTACCGTGCAGTATAATGTCACGATAAATGCCAGACAATAAACTGGGGGAAGGAAAGTGTAACAGACCACCTGGCACCCCGACTGGGTACCTCCGTTGATGGATGCTCCTAGTGCTTCCTGAGGGCTACAAGCACTCCACCAGACACCATAACCATCGCAGTCCCCACGAACCGCCGCAGCTTGGTTGGGGTCTCGCCGTCTCCTACCCACCCTGGACCTACGACAAAGCTCCAGGATCCAGTAGGTGAACCTCTCCTCCAAGAGAGTGAAGAAGGAACAAGCTCTTAAAAGAGCTTAGTAGTGATTATCCAAGGGAGAATGCAGAGCATAGCAATCCCTTGTAGTGATATAGCAATTCCCCCAATAAGAGACAAGACTCTAGATTGAGGGTTAAGCTTGAACTGAATGAACTGAGGGTTTATTGTCTCTTTTATACAAGTTTTTCCACAAGTTTACCACCCATGTGGACCTTGTGAAACACAGGACACAAAGTTACAAAGCCAATCAAAACACTCTTGTACAGTTAGGCACTCCCAGATAATGTATACCCCCCCCCCCTCTGTCTGTATACAATTACCAAACACAATGGACTAACTCAATTACCCACAGGCAGAAAACACACATTTTTCACAAAACACAGAAAACACCACAAAACACTACATATCCCCACAAACATATACATCCCTGGATCTGGGTGAACAACATATTCAAAAATCACCCAGATCAGAGCAGGTGTTCAAAAGTTTTGTGGAAGTCACATTTGACCGATCGCAAGCATGGTTTTCATGCCCAAAAGAGTTCAACAGATTTAGGCTATGCGGCCGGTCTATCTTTTCCTCTATCATGGAGATAATTGGCTTAAGTGGCTGTGGTAACTTAATTATCTCCAGGTACAGTAAAAAAAGTCAAAAACTGTTACAAAAACCACATAAAAATACATAACTCTTGAAGGGGCGGAGCCAGCAGCGCTACGGAGCGGTCGCACTTCAGCGAGCTCCGACTCCAACTCAACTAAATAGAGCCATAAGTAGCATAATCCACGTGAACCTACCTAACAACCCAACCACGGAAGACAGACAGAACATGGGCAGAAAGTCCAAGAAACCAAAAGCGGACAAAAGCCCTCCCGGACGGGATATTGGCGAAATGCTGCGGAACACGCAACAGGCTGCATGGTCCAAGATGGCGCTGGAGGACGATTTTGCCTCGTACTCCTCAGAGGATTTTGACACTGACCTGATGGAGGGTGCGGCATTCAGGCCGTCACCAAAACACAACACAGTGACCAACACACCCGGAGACCCGGTCACCGCAAGCCAACTTAAAGAAATGCTGGCCGAATTACGTAAAGACCTGTCTGCAGATATGGCCTACTATAAAGCAGCCATAGAAGGGGCCCAGTCGAAGATCACCCAACTAGAGGCATGTGCGAGCACCCAGGACTCCAGGCTGACAGCGGTGGAGCACCCGGTGGCAGAACTGGCAAAGCAGCAGCAAGTTGCAACAGACCGCCTAGATACACTGGAGGACCAAAGGAGACGCCACAACCTGAAAATCAGGGGGATACCCGACTCGGTGAGCCTCACTGAACTGCCCCATTACATCAGGTGCCTCCTGGGTGCCCTACTCCCGCCAAAACAGGCGAAGTCCCTGCGGCTCGACGGGATGTTTCGACTTCCAAAGCCGACCCGGGCCCCAGTGACCGCATCCGCAGACCTTATCATACGCTTCCAGAGCATATCGGACAAAGCGGCACTTCAAACTACACTGAGGGGCAAAACTCCATATTTGTTTGAGGGCAGCAAACTTACATTTTTCCAGGACATCACCAGGAGTACGCTTACCTGGCGGAAATCTTTGCAGCCGCTGCTACAACATCTCCGCAACAGAGAGCTGCCCTACCGCTGGGGGACCCCACGAGCAGTTCTACTCACCCTTAACGAGACCTCCCATAAAGCACAGAGCTACCAAGAACTGGAAGCACTCCTGACATCTGCGGGTATACTACAGGCAGCACACACAAAAAGATCGGGACTGTCCAGGATCAACCCAGCTACCATACGGGAGTTCACCCCGGGAGCCCCCCTGAGACCGACACAGACCAACCTGCCGCCCTGAGCTACTTGGGACTGGAGTCCTCGGGGTGCACCTCTTACCCACCGCCAGCGATACCCAAGTTCTCAACAGTTTGAAATCCCCACCCGCAAGCACGCCCGGGGCTAGCACACAGCACGGACATCGGCTTAAAATGGCAGAACATCCCACCACAACTCTGCTATCCATGCTGCAAACCCCCTAAAGCCTGAGTACACAGATCCGAACTTGCTGGACTAGCCCAACGGCTCCCTGTGATTGCTGGGGGTATGACTTATAAATATTTAGTCTCTGCCCCTCTTAATGTTCCCCGGGCGGGACGGCTGACACCTGTCTTGCCCGTGGAGCATGGGAGGGGCACCAGGTCTTACCCGGCATAAAAATGTGCCTTCTTGTGCCACACCTTGTAAATATGTTTTTTCCCTTTGTTTTTTCACCGACTGCAGTACACTACACTGCACACGACCCTACGCGTAACATAGGTTTACGATGTTAAGGTTACACCTTGTTGACAGATACTCACATACATTAGTACTCACCACTAGGCCCGGACTGGCCATCGGGCACACCGGGCAAATGCCCGGTGGGCCTCGGTGGCCAGGGGCCGAGGCCGGCAGGGGAAGTCCCAGAATCTCCCCTGCCGGTCTATGCAGGGCCGGCACTATCCGAGCGCCGGCCCTGCTGTATTCCATGAAGGGCCGGTGAGGGAGATCAAAGATCTCCCTCACCGGCCCACTTAAATAGAGCTGCAGCTGGGGAGGAAGGGAGAGGACCCGGCGGAGCTCTATCTTGCAGCTCCGCCGGGTTCCTCTCGGCAACGACCGGATCTCGCGAGAGTGAACTCTAGCCCCGGGCTAGAGTTCACTCACCCACTGGACCACCAGGGAAGGCGTGCGACTGCGAGTGTCTCTCCCCCCACCTCCCAAGTACCAGCGTGCAGGTCCCCCCCTCCCAGACTAAAGGTAAAATGGGAGGGGGGGATATAATGAATGCTTAGATTTTTTTTTATTTGTTTATTTACCCCAACACACAATCCCTAACATTTACACACAGCACTCTCACACACATCACCCTCAGCACTCACACACATCATCCACAGCACTCTCACACACATCACACACAGCATCCATCATACACACATACTGCACCCCTCACATACACACAGAACCTCCCCAACACACTGCACCACACACATACACAATACTATATAATATATGTATGTGTGTGTGTATATATATATATATATATACCACACACACACTCACTACATTCCTGACATACACACACTAGATTCCTTGTAAGCAAACACATACTTCACCCCTAAACACACTCTCTATAAACACTACATCACCTATACACACACACACACACACACACTATAGTCTGTATGCACACACTTGCTACATCCCCTATACACACATTCTCTACAGCCCCTAGCCACATATGCATTACATTACACCACAAACACAACACGACTAAAACCGACCTTATTACACAATACCACACCACAATCATCTCACTCTATACACACACACAATCCCACAAGCAGGCTCCAAACACATGCACAATACTCTTTCCTTGCATTTTTGTCTCCTGGTATCCATGTATAGAGACACCAGAGACAAGTTGCAAGGAAACACAGTGCAAGCATGTTATTAAATTTGCTTGCGCTGTGCAGAACAAATACAGGGCTTTTTTCTCATGCTAGAGCTCTTTAACAGAGCTCTGCGCATGGTCTGCCCTGGCCTGCACTTTGAGAGGGGGTGTGTTTGTCGTGATGACA
This sequence comes from Pelobates fuscus, assembly GCF_036172605.1. NCBI lineage: Eukaryota > Metazoa > Chordata > Amphibia > Anura > Pelobatidae > Pelobates > Pelobates fuscus. Next base: position 266,320,188 of record NC_086318.1, on the reverse strand, counting down.
AAACACACCCTCTCTGCCCCGCCCCCTTCTTAGTGGGCCGCTGTGATAAAAAAATGCCCGGGCCGAATTTTTATCCCAGTCCGGCCCTGCTCACCACCGATCGATTAGGCCAGAGTTACACATACTCCCAGCGACTCCGTACTTCACTAGGTCAAATGGTACTAGACTAACCAACACTCAGCCTGCCCTACATTTCTATGTGCGCCGAGAGTCACACATATTTCCGACAGCCTCTCTCTAGCAGCGCACATCGGACGCACACAGAGGGATGACAGACCAACTTACCTTTAACTCACTAAATTGGCTATTTTAAAACTAGCCTACACCTATCATTGCTATATACACAGCACCGGTCCGTCCACCCGACACAGCAATGCACTGCTGGAACACCTAAACTAGCTAAAGTAAAGCTGGAACACCTAACCTATCTATACCCCAAAATAACCGGTATAAAGTCCCACACCACGCTTACAGTAATCTCTTGCGAATTCAAAACCAATGGGCAGGGCAACACTGTAACTACCTGGTAAAAGAAAATCTAGAAATCCAAAACGCACATATTGTTCTGTAAGTTAATGTGGTTCATTGAAGTTTCTAAGGCATGCAGATGCTCCCATACGAAATTCAGAGGGCCTGTCGATAAGGCCTAGTTATTGTGTACAATGGCTTGGCAAGAAGGTGGACAACCATGACAACAGGCCTACCCTAGTACTGTTAAACGTTAACCTTTTCATTTCTCCTACTGACCTCACTGTTTAAACTTTTGGATGGCAGTTATAATTTTTTAAAAATAGGCGAGAGCTCATGCCACTGTTTATTTTGTTCTATTTTACTTTTAGTATATTACTTGACTCGCTAATGCATGCTGTCACTCCCCTACGAAATCCAGAGAGACTGCTTATAATGCCTAATTCATGCATATACTGGCCTAGCAAGACTGTGAACAACTGTGATAACATGCCTACCCTAGCACTGTTAAGCGTTAACCTCTTCATTCCATTTCATTTTATTTCCAGATCGTTACTATTTAGCCTATCAGATGATTGTTATACCTATATAAAATGTGCAAGATTCATGCCACTGCTTATTTTAAATACATTTTCAGACACGCTGTTGTGGCGTATGTCATTATAATGTATAACGTGCACAACAAAAATAAAGAATTAAAAAAAAAAATACATAACTCTTATAATACAATGTTTTATCTATATGTCCAACATATCCCCAGATAGCTTGGATCTGATCGCTCAATATGTCCGAAAAGCACTCAGATCTCACGGATACAGTTGGATCGCCATGGGGCTGATGAGATTGAGGACGGACAAAGCAGCCAGTTTCAACTGGTCTGGCAGTGTCCCTGGGACAACGCCCTGCTGGAGAGCAATAGGACAGGAAAAAGGGGGAGGGGAAGAGGCACATTTTCCCATGGAAGTCCCTTTTTAGCATGTCTTTATGCAGGGCCCATAGTCTTGGGGCAGGAGGCAGGCAATCAGGCCCCTCCAGAAGCCAGTGGCAAAGGGTAGGTCGTCACACGCAACATCTGAGGAAAGGGATTTAGGGGTGATTATTTCTAATGACTCAAAGGTAGGCAGACAATGTAATAGAGCAGCAGGAAATGCAGGGAGAGGTATTAGCAGTAGAAAGAGGGAAGTGCTCCTGCCATTGTACAGAACACAGATGAGACCTCACTTGGAGTATTGTACGCAGTACTGGAGACCGTACCTCCAGAAGGATATTGATACTTTAGAGAGAGTTCAGAGAAGGGCTACTAAACTGGTTCATGGATTGCAGGATAAAACTTACAAGGAAAGGTTAAAGGAACTTAACATGCATAGCTTGGAGGAAAGTGAAAAATATTTTTATGAACTTTAAATGTACTCAATGTGTTGTAGGAATGTAGAAATATTATAAGTTATTATTCTAAGCATATCCAGACATTAAGGGGTCATACATAGGCATATATATTACAAACATACTGTAATTTATACACATATGGCTCTAGTCAAGAATGATGGATGGAGACTTGTGGACCCTGTTGTTAATAACCTTTGACCTAGCCTTGAAAGCCTGAATTCCTTTGAAGACTCACATTTCTACAGGCAATTATTCATTACATCATGTATATAGAAGTCTTTGTGTGTGTAATTTACCAAAATAATATAACGTATGGCTTTAATCAGAGATTTGGGTTACCACCTTTCTTTCTCAGATAACCAATTATTTTAAAGAAGGCAAACCTTATGTCTTTGTGTATACGCCCTATGTAACTGAATTTAAACATATAAAAAACCTTTTGCAGATAGAATTTTTACCAATACTTTTACCATCAAGCTTGGATAAGATCTAGAAGTGAATATACATTGTTTATTGGTCCATATGATTTTAAAAACAGACTGTTGTTATTTTCCGGATGAAATGTATATTGGAATAAATATACGGTTTTAACTGCAAGATACTCTGATTCGATTTCTTCAGAAACTGGTGTGAAAAACAAAGATCTCACGGAATGCCAATTTCCTACATTTAATGGTGGAGAATGCGGGCACCAACAACAACAACTTTGATTTAAGTCTGAATTATTACTGACTTAATATTTAGGTGTTCTGCTACAAGCTACAAGAAGACAAGAAGATAAGAAAATCACTGAAGAAAAGCTGAAATTGTAACTTGAAGAAAAAGCTGTACTACCCGGCTTGAAACAGGAAGAAATACAAGTGATTGAAACAGCAGGAGGGCATCCCAAAGACTTTTTTTAAACATCCCAGATCTGATGCGAAGACAGAGGTGAAGCAGGGTGAGAAGACGTTCGAACGCAGCTAATGTGTATTTCCAGCGCTGGAGGAAAAGAAAAAAAAAATAAATATATATATATATATATATATGAAGATAAATAATTGAGATGGACAATTTGGATCCTTTTTATCCACACTTTATTAAGTAATTTGTGACGACTTGCAGATCGAAGATTGCATTTCGGAGGATTCTCAAGAAATAACTACATACTCCAGAAAGTATTTTTCTATCAGAAAGTGGCCATATCTGTGGAGCCGAAATACTTAATGGGTATGTGTCTGTTTTAAATCATATGTAAAAAGTGCTCTCACATATATATTGTTTTGTTAAACAAATAGTTTTAACTGTTTAAGTTAATTATGGAGTGGTTGCAAAAGATTGCTGCCAAGTCTAATAGTGATCTTTCTGTAAAAGGGGTTAATCCTGAAAATATTTGGGATGATTGTTTATTGAAATTGTTAGACGGATTAAGTGAGATTGAGCACAGCAATGTATTTAAGAAGGAAAGTCAAAAAGTTGCATTACTGGCAAAGAGCTTTTTGGAAACTAATGATGCAATGAATGAATGGTGTCAACTTAAAAAGACCAGTAATTGTTATGTGTGTAGTACATCAAAACAAAAAAGAGATGTTTTGTTAAAACAACTGAAAAATGTATGTGTTGTCACAAGGACTAGTTATTTCCCTAGCACCCCCAGCAAAACTGTGAAATCTCCTCAAAAGCTGTTAACAGAAGGGAGATTGCCCCCAAGGCTTTCTTTTGATAGTGACTTAGACTCCACGTTAACTGAAGCAAAAACTCAAATAGAAGATTCTCGGCGATTGTTGAAAAGATTTAGTGAGGATGAAGTAAGTGAAGATATTACTATAATGAAAGAGATGCTTAGGAATCAGACTGATCTGTTAGATAGAACTCACAAAACCCTGTCTCACATGTCTAAAGAGTTAGACATAAATGTTACTAATTTTGACAAATTGCAGAGACAAATTACTAATCTGGGGAATGCTACAGATATTTTGTGGAAAGCTACAAATCAGAAAGATTTGGATTTTACTTTGAAAGAGGAAAGTGAAAATGAAATAGCTCAAAGGTTAAGTTGTGAAAACGGGCAGGCGAGAAGTGAAATAGAAAATAAATTGGGAAATGTACAAGGAAAGGGTCAGTTGGATATTCTCAAATTAGCTAAATTGATTAAGGATTTGCCTAAATATGATGAGAAGAGAGGACCTTTTTACAATATGAGTGTTTTTGAAGGTGAAATGAATAAAAGACAATTTGATGATGTGGTAGCCACAAGAGGTCTTTTGATCTGGCTGCCAACCTCATTAAGTGAATGGGTTAAAGTTAAACTCATTGATATGTTGGAAGGGAAGTCAAGTGAAAAGCCCCGAGTTGAATTGGAAGAATTGTTTCCAAATAATACACAAAGATTGCTAATGGTGGTACAGTGTGCAACTGGTGTGGAGAATTTTCAATTTTCTACTCTTGATTCATTTAAAATGGAGAAAAATTATGATATACGTGTTTGTGCTAATTTGTGGAATAAGGCATGGAATTTAATTACTGATACAGAACCGTCTGCTATGTCTAAAGAACAACATAAGCAGAGTGTTACTGAATTTGTCTCTAGAATAGCAGGGTTGCCAAATGAGATAAAATTAAGAGCTTTTGATTCACCCACAGTTGATTTTGCTGCTACTGAAATAATGAAATCTTTGCAATTGTTGCAAAAGAAAAACACAGAAACAGCTAAGATTTTTGCTTTCACAGACACACTCTTCTCTAGGACACACTCTTCTCTAGGACTCTTCTCTAAGATTTTTGCTTTCACAGACACACTCTTCTCTATTAACTATGTGTCTCGTGAAGAAGGTAGAGGAAGATATGAAAATGATAATAGGAATGGTAATTTTAGAGGGAGGTCTATGAGTAAACCACAAAATTACCAAGGTACTAGAAATTATTCGGCCCCATCCCATGATAGATACTATAGGGTTAATCAGAGTAATCCTATGGTATGCTATAAATGTAACCAAGAAGGTCATGTTAGGAGATATTGTCCTAAAAATGAAGAAAAATCTTACCCAGTGAAAGGTAGAGAAAATGGCATTGTGCCAGGCTATAAGAATCAACTGAGAGTGGCAGCTGTAGAACCCGAAAATACATCTTCAAAACCCCCTCATATAGCAAATCCATATGAAGAGTGTAGACGAATGTTGAATGCCATTGAACTGAAGGTGGAAGCAGTTACAAGTCCAGAAGTGAATTCTGCTTACCACACCTATAAATAGGGATGTGTAACCCCTAGTTGTTCTCTGGTCTATATTACTGATATTACTCTGGGTGAAGATGGACGGCCATATATTTATGGAACACTAGAGGGGAATATAACAGAGTTTTTAGTAGACACAGGAGCTGCAGTGTCTCTAACCAACAAAAGCTTGCCTTTAAAAATTGAAGCACCAACAATTTCCCTTCTAAGTTTTAATGGAGCTCATGCACATGCAATTCTATCCACTGATAATGACATTGAATTTGAAGGAGGTAAAATAAATTGTGACTTATGGGTCGACCTCTCCTCCCACTGTACTATTATGGGAATGGATGTTATCAATGGAAAAAAGTTGTATGTGGATTTATTGAATTTGGTTTTGTGGCAAGCTCCAGGTGAGAGCAAATCAGGTGGAGTTGTTAAACCTAATGATTTAGGATGGTATAGTCATGTCATGGCTGTAAAACAGAGTGAAGTGCCACCTTCTATACAACAAGATGATGAGTTTGTAACCTATCTTAAAGAAAAATACCCCACAGTGTGGTGTAAGTCTAAACAAGATTGTGGGAGAATGAATTTACAAGTTGTCATTGAAGGTCCAGACCCCCCTGCAGTAAAACAATATAAAATTCCAAAAGAATCAGAAGAAGGTGTGAGTCAGGTGATAGAGGCATTGGTTTCTCAAGGAGTTCTGAGAGTGGGTAATTCCAAATGTAATTCCCCCATTTGGCCAATAATCAAGCCAGATGGCTCTTATCGGTTAATTGTGGACATGCGAGTGGTGAATAAGTATACCCCACCAGCCGCCCATATAGTGGCCTCCTCACCAGATATCATGGCACAAGTAGACGGCAATGCTAAGTATTTTTCTGTCCTGGATATAGCCAATGGGTTTTTCTCAATACCAGTACACCCAGATAGTCAGTATCGTTTTGCTTTTACCTTTAAAAATCATCAATATCTGTTCCAGGTGCTGCCACAGGGCTTCCACTCCTCGCCAGCTTATTTTCATAAAGCATTGGCTCAAGTATTGGAACCCCTGGGGTATGGGAGCAAGATTTTGCAATATGTTGATGATTTGTTGGTTCAAACAGTTACAAGGAAAGAGCATGAGAAGATACTGTGTGATATCTGTCAAGCACTGGCAGATAATGGGTTAAAACTGAACACATTCAAAGTGCAGATCTTGAAAGAAAGTGTGGCTTTCCTAGGAGTAAATATAGATCCAGAAGGTAAAACCCCACGAACAGCAAGGGTTAAAGCGTTACAGCAATTGCCAAGGCCAATGACAGTGTCTGACCTAAGGAAATTTTTAGGTTTGGTAAATTTTAGCAGAGAATTCATCTATGATATGGCAGGGATAGCAAAACCCTTGTACAATATGCTAAAAGATAGTGCCAATACAGATAAGCTACTCTGGACAGAGGAAGCTGAAAATAGTTGGAACCTGTTAAAAGATGCTCTTACACAAGCGCCTGTGCTAGCTGCTCCCATTGAAACAGTACCATATATTGTTCAATGTTATGCAGGTGTCTCTTCATTAATAGCAGTTTTGATGCAAAGGCAACATGGCTCCTTACGAATACTGGGATATTTTTCTAAAATCATGTCTCCAGTGGAAAGGGGAATGTTTTCCTGTGTAAAACAGCTCATGGCTGTATGTTGGGCTTTAGAAGCAACACAACACATTGTAGGATTTGGACAGATAATTTTACAAACCCCCAATACGCCTTTAAAACTGTTACAAAATTGTCCAGATTTAGGAGTACATAGCCAGAGAGTAGCTCATTGGATATTGAAGTTACAAGATAAACCACTCAGAGTAGAAAGCAGTAAAAGATATGTTATTCCTGAATTGATAGAAATACATGGAACGCCACATGATTGTCAGAAGGAATTGGAAATTGAATCCAAATCTCCTTTTGAGAAACAAGCAATACAAGGGGCTCCTTGTTTGTATGTGGATGGTACGAGATTTTATGCTGATGGATCACATCACACAGGTTATGCCATATATGACGATCAAACAAAAGAAATGCAAAGATTGAAATTGCCAGGCCATATGTCTGCTCAGAGAGCTGAGTTAGAGGCTGTAAGGAAAGCTCTTGAAATAACAGCATATGACCCAGTGAATATAATCAGTGACAGCAGCTATGTAGTTAAAGCTTTAACACTTCATCTCCCAATATGGAGAAAACGGGGGATGGTAGATTCTCAAGACAAAGCTTTAAAACATGCAGGTATTTTGGCAGAACTGTTTGACTATGCAGAAAAAAAAGGTTTAACTTGTGCTGTTTTGAAAGTTCAAGCACATCAAAACAGGAAAAATGGGGATGAAATGGCAGAAGGAAACAGACTTGTAGATCAGGGAGCAAAGGAAGCTGCTTTAATAGGAAAGTTGCAATATTCAGAAAATATAATGATTGCAACTGTGAGTAAAAGACCAATATCAGATCCCTTACAAGATCTGAAAGAAAATCAGAGTAAAGATGTAGCTTTCAGTAGAGAAACAATGGATTTAGATACTGAAACTGGCTTGTACGGGGTTAAACATGAGGAAACACAAACTTTTGTACCATTTGTACCTAGTGATTTATTGCAGGAGTTGATTGTATTCAATCATCGTACACTGGGGCATTTGGGTACAGAAAACTTGTTTAAGGTCCTGCAAAATAAATTTTATCATCCTAATTTGAAACAATGGTGTACAAATATAGTGCAGGAATGTCTCATATGTGCTCAATTTAATCCCAGACCTAAAGGTCAGAAACCAAAATTGCAGAGAGTGCCTTTGGCAAAAGGACCATGGGACTCTATACAAATTGATTTTATTGGACCATTACCTATAGCTCCAGGAGGTCTAAAGTACGGATTGGTAATTGTTGATATATTCTCCAAATGGGTAGATTGTATAGCACTTACCAATTGTACGGCGTTATCAACAAGTAAAGCGCTGTGGAAATATGTATTTTCTGTATGGGGTTTTCCCAGAATCATTGAATCTGACAATGGTCCACACTTCATTGGAGAAGTACTTAAAGAAACGTGTAGATTGTTGGGGATCCAACAAAGATTTCATGTCCCATATCATCCACAGTCGGCTGGCATAGTGGAAAGAATGAATAGGACATTGAAATCTAGATTGAAAAAAATGCTTGAGGATAAAGGGAGTAGTTGGGTAACACACTTACCAGGAGTTTTAATGTCTATTCGTGCAACTCCAAACTCTAAAACGCAAGTGTCACCTCATGAGTTAATGACAGGCAGAACCATGCCAATTACTTTCCCCAATGAACCTTTTGTTCCAAGTACTTTCAAAGTTGCTGCAGAACATGCTGAATGGTTGAAAGTATTACAAGAACAGCTGCAGTCAGTTTTGAAGTTTGCTGCTTTGAATATGGCCCCTTCTGGCAAACAATGGGTTAAAGATGTAACTCAGGGGAATTATGCAGATAAATTTAAACCAGGATACAAGGTGATGGTAAAATCATTTAGAACACCAGGTCCCTGGAAGGCAGGTTGGGAAGGTCCTTATGTTATTCTAAAGAAATGAGGACAAACTGTGTTACAGGTTCAAAGAGCAAAAGTTGGTAGGAAATGTAATAAAGCAATTCTTGTGCATATTGATCAATGTAAACTCACTAATGTATAAGAATAGTAAACTGCCATCTGTTTTTCATTACAGAACCAATAATGTTTGTTCATGGACAAAGACTGTTTAATTTTAAAAAGGACAAACTGTGTGGACTTTTAAAATACACTATGGACAAAAAGACTGCTCTCATTGATGCGATTGGAGAAGACATTACTTCATGGACTAAATCAAACCGATTGGGGTTTCTTGTAAATGTAATACTGTTATTAATCATGATGATGTTAGGTACAATCAATGTCCAAGATACAGGTACTCTAGATTGTGGAAGCAGAGATACCTTTACTAAATGTACAGCATTTCCATATGATTGTAAAGTGAGATATTGTAAGACTCCTGATGTTGATTATTGTGGATGCATTAATGCAGACACATCTGAGGATGCAATATCTGGTATGCTCATGTTTCATGATAACCAGGAAACATGTATGACATATCTATCAGTTGACGGACGAATTGATTTAATCATTAATATTACCAAGGATCGGACATATATAAGGCAAAATAATACTGAGAGTAGGTGTGTGGTACCTACTGGTATAGACAACACCCTTACCCTTACTATGCTTAATGTGAGAAGTATTAATGATGATGGGTTAAAATTGCTACATGTACTTAATAGATACACTTGTTAATCCTTACACAAACGCTAAAGTAAAAGTACTCGAACAAACACAAGACAGCTCATTTACTTATCAAAACCCAGCTAAATGTGCAGGCCAAATCACAATGTGGCCTTGGCATCCAAAATCTAGAAAACCTACATGGTTATGGACACCTATTTTTGTTATGAGACATACAATAAATAGGAATGGACACACTGTTTCGCTGTCATATGCATTCACGATCATGACATTTCATGATAATTGGGCTCCAGAACAAAGAATAACAGATGATTGTAATATTGTAGAACAGGAAGGGAAAGATCCCATTAGAATATACAAAGATGATGACCACAAAGTATTATTTGGGGCTTCATTTAGTATATACACATATTCATTGAACATGTCAGAATGGGACATTACACGTACATTCCCACAATGTCATGAATATACAGTAGGAATACAACAAGATTTCTATTATTGGTTAAAACAAGACACCACTTTCTCGAGACCAGTGAATACACGAAGAAAACGTGAGTGGTATAACACAGTATTAGGTGGTTTAGGTGTAGGAGCAAGTATGTTAAATGGAGTAAATATAGAATCGTTAGCAGCTAGAATGAGTACACTAGCAGCTGCAGGTAGCAAATCGCAGGATGCTTCATTGTTATTATCTAAGATACAGATGCAAACAGTTGTCAACAACTACAGAACAGATATTTCCATTATTAAGAATCTCATTAATAAGAAGTATAACATCAGTGTAGGAATGGAAAAGATTGCAACGGATACCTCTTTAGCTTTAGGATGTATAGCTTTACAAATGGACAACAATACGAATGCAAAAATATTCTTACAAGCTCTTTTTAACCATCAATGGCCTTATGAAGTCCCACTTGAAGTGCCTAAATTAAGTTTTTACTACAGAGCTTTTTGGCATACACAATGGTTAGGATGTCTGGAAGACACAATAGAAAATTGTGCTTTTGCTATTTTTCTCCCTACTAGAGGATTTAATTACAACAGATTTAAATATATTGATTTGGGTAAAATAGTGAATTCCAAATGGATAAAAATGGATAATAAGCAAAATGATAAAATCCTAGTGGGAGTAAAAACTGTAGAGTACATGCTTAATATAGAAAATTGTTTGCTAAATGATGGTGATTATGTCTGCCCTTATGGTGTTAATGTTCTAGAAGAGGTATCATGGTGCTGGGAAAATAATGACACATGTCAAATGAAATTAAATAAAATACCAATTCAGCCTGCATGGACATACAATAAAGGCATGGTATGTTGGCATCAAATAGAAGGAAAAACAGAAATACATGAGAAAAATTGTTCTGAGACAGTAAGCTTAGCACCGGGAAGTTACTGTACAAAGAGACCTGCTTTGTCTGTAACTACCAAGGATATAAGGGGTAAATATTATGATATAATACCGCCCATACTAAAAAGGACTGATTCTATTATGAGGTATGATCAACGAACTTTGTATAATGTAAGCATAGGTTACGGAGCTGATTTCTATAAGCAGTTAAAGAACAATGAAGAGTTGATACAAGTTATTGATAAAGCTGCGACTGGAGTACATAACACTTTAGTACAAATACATACAGTGCAAGGTTTGATTAAAAGCATTAAACAAGACTATATTGAAGAAACCACATCCTGGTGGCAACGGTGGTTTGGGGGACAAAAGACAGGATTAGTTATGGGTATGACACACTTCATAACTCATCCTTTGGTAATATTGATAATTATCATTATGGTTTTATTCTTATTTCGTTGTTATATGTCTAAAAGAATTAATCGTATGCGATCTCAACTGATGGATGTTGAATACAGATGTAAATTTCTGACCACAAAATTAAAGTCTTACAAGGAATTGGAGTAAATTATGATGCATTATATTTACATAAAGCATCAAAGGGGATCTTGAAAAATATTTTTATGAACTTTAAATGTACTCAATCTGTTGTAGGAATGTAGAAAAATTATAAGTTATTATTCTAAGCATATCCAGACATTAAGGGGTCATACATAGGCATATATATTACAAACATACTGTAATTTATACACATATGGCTCTAGTCAAGAATGATGGATGGAGACTTGTGGACCCTGTTGATAATAACCTTTGACCTAGCCTTGAAAGCCTGAATTCCTTTGAAGACTCACATTTCTACAGGCAATTATTCATTACATCAGGTATATAGAAGTCTTTGTGTGTGTAATTTACCAAAATAATATAACGTATGGCTTTAATCAGAGATTTGGGTTACCACCTTTCTTTCTCAGATAACCAATTATTTTAAAGAAGGCAAACCTTATGTCTTTGTGTATACGCCCTATGTAACTGAATTTAAACATATAAAAAACCTTTTGCAGATAGAATTTTTACCAATACTTTTACCATCAAGCTTGGATAAGATCTAGTGAATATACATTGTTTATTGGTCCATATGATTTTAAAAACAGACTGTTGTTATTTTCCGGATGAAATGTATATTGGAATAAATATACGGTTTTAACTGCAAGATACTCTGATTCGATTTCTTCAGAAACTGGTGTGAAAAACAAAGATCTCACGGAATGCCAATTTCCTACAGAAAGACGAGATAGGGGGGTGTGACGGTCACTGGGGATGGAAGACAGACACTATGGGTGGGCTCCCAAATTCCTTTTGTGTTTTGTCACATTGTGCCTATTATTTATGCAGGGTATGTTGAATATATTGCTAGTCTTTGCATCTCCCCCTCCCCCCTTTTTCCTGTCCTATTGTTTACCCAGCAGGGCGTTGTCCCAGGGACACTGCCAGACCAGTTTAATCTAGCTGCTCTGTCCCTCCTCAATCTCCCATCAGCCCTTGCTATTGTCTGACCCCACCCTTCCTTGCACTATAGTAATCTATGTAACCTATTGTATGTAAATAAGGCTTTTGGGGGCTTAAACTATGTGTGATGTATTCATTAAAGGAGTTGCTGTTTAACCTTCACCATGTGTCGTCTGGTGTTTGGTCCAGGGTGGAAAAGGCTCTACGTGATCCCAGTCAAGCCTCTGCGTCTGGGTGTGAAGTGTTTCAGGGTCCCTGATAGCTACAAGGAAGCCGACTTGGCGGAGGTACTCGGTCGGAGTACTGGAGCTCCGTCACAGGGGGGATATGATAGTAACATTTAAATAGTTAAAGGAATCAAAAAAGTAAAGGAGGAGACTATATTTAAAAGAAGAAAAACGACTGTGAGGGATTTTCCATGTATTGCCTGTGGGCCCTCAGTTAAACCTTCTCCCTGCTATTTTAATGCCTGTATCTATTCGGTTCAATATGTATGAAAGAATGTATCCGTTTACCGAATGGGGACCACACACCCTGGGGTAGCAATCATCATTAAAACACAGAGGAAACCGCAACTTAACTGCTACTAGGTGGCCGCCATTCGACATACGAACACGTGGTGAGAACAAAGGATGGCGGCTATCTTAGAACTCAGGAATGCGGTCAGTGGGGCTTACACAGGAATTGCCTGGAACTAATTTCGGCACGGCAACCATGCGAACGCCCGGTCCCCATGGAAGTCCTGGATGAATACGTTCCCCTCCACGAATCAAACTGACGTTCGGTAGATAGAATCTACCGAATGAGGGGAACGTTTACATGTAACCAGCTGCACCATACGAACGGTGGTTTTCGTGTAGTTAGATGCGAACGCAGACCGGCTCTTGCTACTGATTCTATGGAACTCTAGATCGGATACCTCCACATGGCGAGCCGGTCAAACTTCCACACGATGCGACACGGAAACTACCGAACAGAAATTTGGATATATGACTACCAGTGTCCTCAGCTACCCAGGGATGTTGAAATTATGTTTGTATGTTGTATAAAAAGTACTTTTCTGAAATTGTTAAAAACTGTAACTGTTCTGGCCAGCAGATAATTGAGCTGTGTATATTGTTAAAACTCAATTATCTAGCCTGGCCCAGAGGAGGAGTTTTGTGTTGCATAAATTGTGAGTTCTGTGTGCCAGTAAATTAGTCTTGTTCCAGCATTAAGCTTTGGATCATGTGTGGATTATTCGGCGATTCCAGGGATATTTCTACTCGTGGAATATTGGGGGATTTTCTTTTATGGGAAGAAGGGAATACTTGACAGAGTAACGAATTGTACCTTCACAACGACCACAACAAGAGGACATAGTCTTAACTTTAAAAATAATATCCGGAAGTATTACTTTACTGAGAGGGTAGTGGATGCATGGAATAGGCTTCCAGCTGAAGTGGTAGAGGTGGTAGGCTTCCAGCTGAAGTGGTAGAGTGGCAGTCACAGTAAAGGAGTTTAAGCATGCGTGGGATATGCATAAGGCTATCCTAACTATAAGATAAGGCCAGGGACTAATGAAAGTATTTAAAAAAATTGGGCAGACGAAATGGGCCGAATGGTTCTTATCTGCCGTCACATTCTATGTTTCACTGTTTCCTCCTTTATCATTCTATTGACCAGTTGTCACTTCATCTGTGATTAAAATCAACATTTAAAAGTTGTCTTGTATGTTGGTTGTGTGATGTAATATTTAACTCTCAAATATGAACGATATGTTAAATCAAATGATGTAAAAGATGACATAACACTTTTATATATACATATTCACATAACTATGTTTTATGTTGTATTGTTTTGTCTATTATTTTGTATTTATAAAAAAATTGAAAATAAAAATCAGATATGAAAAAAATAAAATCAACATTTAGTAACTGTTCCCTAACCATTAATCTTAATTGCACAGGAAATACAGCCCACATAATTCGTCAGACCTCTTGTCCATCAAGGCCCCAGGGAGAGTGCGCAGCTTAGCGGACAGGGGCACACGCATGAGTGTGGATGATGCATGATTGGCTATATGCTACATGTGGGAGTGTGAGATGTGAAGAAGTGGGTGGTGACAGATCAGACTGATCTCTGTTCCACTTAGGACCCGGGCCAGGAACAAGTTTCCCTTCCTCTCCTGTTGCTGGGCTTGCTGGATTGTCGGCCTGGGGCCCTGGATGCTGGATTCTGGTTTTACAGCCATCCTCAGTGCCTCAGGGCTGGTAATGGTGCTGCTGCTGCAGACGGTGGCCTTCTCCTTCCCTAGCAGCCTGGTGGTGAGGTTTCCCTCCCCAGCGGTCTGGCTCCCCCTGTGGCTCACTCTATGGGCACCTTCCCTGTGTCTCCCTCCCTGGGCACCCTCCCTGTGTCTCCCTCCCTGGGCACCCTCTATGGGCACCCTCCCTGGTCTCCCGCCATCGGTCTATGTGAGGCCCAACTCTCCTTCTCGGGCCCGGTACGGGATCTGCAGCCCGTGCCCGGTTCTTCCGACGCCACTGGTGTCCAGGCGGCGGCATCTGCTGTGGACCGCTCCCCCCCCCGGAGGTAATGGGGGGGTGGAAGCTCGGCAATCAACCTGGGCGCCATGTGGGATGCCGTCCGGGGTCCTCCCCTCTCGGCCGGCAGTGGTAAGTGGGCCCCCTGCGGGTCACGCGGGGTGGCTCTCAGCTGCTGCCGCCGGGTGGGGAGGGGTCCTGGATCCCCCTCAGGGGCTCTACTTGTCCCGGCCCTCCCCTCCCTCTTTTGCCCGGGCGGGGTCCGCGGGCAGTGTGGGCTCCCTCCCCCTCCCCTTTCTTATTATGTCCCCCTTTATTAATTTGTCCCCCCCTTTTTACATTGTTGTTCCCCCCCCACTCCCCTCTGTTACTGTGTTCCTCCTCTTTCTTTATTGTCCTTTATTGTTGTTTCCCCCACTCCCCTCTGGTATTGTGTTCCTCCTCTTTCTTTATTGTCCCCCCTCGGCCATGGGGCTCCTGCTGAAGGGGGTCACCCGAGGCTTCGGGATCCCTTTCTTGGAGTGCCCGGCTTCGGGGCGGTGCGGACCTTGAAGAAAACGTTAAAAGAACTTCGGATGTATAGCTTGGTGAAAGTCGAGACAGGGGAGATATGATAGACAATTTACATACTTAAAGGCAATCAATACAGTAGGGAGGAGACTATGTTTAAAAGAAGTAAAACTTCCGCAATAAGAATACATAGTCTTAAATTAGAGGGGCGAAGGTTTCACAATCATACCCGGATGTATTACGTTAACGGAAGCATAGTGGATGCGTGGACTAGCCTTCCAGCTGAAGTGGTAGAGGTTAACACAGTAGAGGAGTCCAAGTGGATGTGGGATATGCGTAAGGCTGTCCTACCTATAAGATAAGGCCAGGGACTAATGTCAGTGGTTAGAAAATTGGACTGACTGGATGGGCCGAATGGTCCTTATCTGCCGTCACATTTTATGTTATGTTTCAAAGTCTGTGCTCGACTTTCCTGCAGATGATGCTCTAGAAGTTGCTGGACCAAGTTGCATGTCCCCTTTGGGCCTAGTGCCCAAGTAGGAGGCAGGGGATTTTCGTCTGATTCATCGTTTGATGTCCGGCGTCCTAGGCATCCTTTGATGCTGTGGTACGCATGGTCGGGGCAGTGGGCCCTGGGGCTTTGCTAATGAAGGCCGACGTCGGAGCCGCGTTTCGCTTGTTGCCAGTTCATATGGATTGTCATCAACTCCTGGGTGGTGGGTTTGTGGTCGGTATTATGTGGATAAGTGCTTCCCGATGTGTTGTTCATATCCTGCTTTTACGTTGAGTGCGTCAGCGCTTTCCTGGAGTGGGTGGTGCGGCAGGAGGTAAGGATTGGCTCGTTGCTGCGTTACCTTGATGACTTTTGTGTGTGGGCCTTCGCTGACTTGTCGACTCTTGCTCAACTCGGCGGAGCTTTAGGGTCCTCTTAGAGCACGATAAGACAGTGGGGCCCTGTGACGTGCCTTAGCTCCTTGGGTATCAAAATTGACTCTGTGGCCATGGAATGCTAGCTGCCGCGGGATAAGGTTGAGAGGGTGTGGCGATGGCCAGGGGTCGAGGAGGATGCAGCTGTGCAAGCTGCAGTCCCTGTTAGGGAGGTTGACCTTCCACTGCCGGATCAGGCCCATGGGGTAATTGTCCTGCAGGCGCCTGGTGGCCGCTACTACCGGGACTGCAGCATTTTATCCAGCTCTGGAGGTCTGGGTTTCCTTCCTGACTGAGTATATTAGGAGGTCATCTTGGCAGCCACCTGAGGTGTCCAGTTCGGACTTGCCACTCTATACGGACGCGGCTGGCTCTGTCTGGTTGGGGCGATTCTGGGATCGCGCTGGTGTGCTGACATGATCATGATAAGCCAGCTCTCGGCCCCCCTTTTCTCTTTTAGTACTTCCCCTGCTCCAGCGCCTGGTGCTCCGGTGCCCGTGTCTTCATGTTTCATGTAGGTCCGGTTCCTCTTGGGCCAAAGTACTCCAGGGTATGGGTGGAATGGCAGGCGCCGGAGTCAGAGGTGGGTGTATTTGCGGGTTCGCCTGATCATTGCAAGGTCTGTTGTGACTGCTGGAGTGTTGGGTTTCGGCGGATATGTTGCCCTCCGGGGTGTCCTTGCGCGTGCCCAGTTTAGTTTTCTGGTTAAGTCCCAGGGTTGGGTGGCTGTCACCATGGAGTTTCTGGTATGGCATGCGGTGTAGGGCCCGTGCAGGGGTCGGTTTCTGTGGATCCAAAGAGGCCGGTTTTGGGGGCCCTTTGGGCACAATTGTGCCAGGTGCTCCCAGAGGTATGCCTCATTGTTTCTTCATTTATTTGGGGCCATGAGGATTGGAGTATTGTTGGGTCTGAACTGTAACGGACCGTTTCGCCCACAAGAGGATAAAACCCAGTTTAGGCAATATCCCCCTTTTTAGATACACAGGCAGCTACTGTTGATATAGATTGTTTTAAGCAAACAAATATGTTTGAATGTCTATCTGTTCCTGTCCAAATCTGAGATGATTAAATTGCGTATACGCAGAAGTAAATTCACACTGACACACGGAGTTCAGGTTAAAAGAACTTCGAGAAAATGTAATGGCATCTGGTTAAAAAGCGGGCTCGCAGGCCCTTATAAGAGCAATATTACATCATCATTGAATATCAAGATAACAACAAATAAACATCATTAATTGGGTTAAGTGTTAAGTGGTTATGTCAATATCCACCCATCAATATTATTAATTGGCTCAAGTACTAAGTGGCTGGCTAAGTGTCCTCCCACCGGGAGGTGGCGTCATCTTGGACACGGGTGTGGACACGCTGGTTCAGGCGCCATCTTGCTTAGCACGAGGCTTTACTCGATGGGAGGGGGGCTTTAGGCGCCATTTTGAGTAGTTAGTGATGTTATATTCGTGGTCAGGTTCAAGGCTTTTTAGAGAATGGACATTTCATTAGAGCAGTTTCTCATGAGCTAGCTATGGTATACTTTGTTTCATATTACAGGAACTTGATGATTCCGGTGTTAGTCATATCCTTCTAGAAAATACGTACAATACATTCTCTTTCTAATATTCTAAATGCTGTTAGGAAAATCTGTCTTATAATGAAGTTGAATGGAGTTAATGAGAAATTTTAATAAAGGTTTTAATAATTCTATAACACTGTAAGCACCAATCTCCCGAACTGCAAACTACACAAATTTACACTCCTGGAGGTCAGCATACAATCCAATTCCCCCAATAACGAGACGACACTTTGTTTTGAGGGTCAAGCAGAATCTGAGGCTGGCACTCCCAGCCTGGTTTTTATTACAGTTGTTGAGAATACAGGACCGCCCACAGGAGTTGGTGAATAAGTGCAGTTTGGAGTTCGGGAGGTTGGTGATTGCAGTAGCTGCTGGTCTATCTGAAAGGGGATTATCGCCTAAACTGGGTTTTATCCCCTTGTGTGCAAAACGGTCCGCAACAAGCCGGTAGGGGAGGATTCTGTTTGCGGATGTCCGGGATGGTCAGGACCTGGTGTCCTTCAAGACTCGTCCATACAAGACCGACATCCTTTGCAAGGGCTGGTGGGTCCCGCTGGCAGCGGTCCCAGGATTGGACGCCTGTCTGGTCTGGGTGCTCAGGGAGTCCGCGGTATGGCCGTACCTGGCTGGCCCGATCATGGTATACGAGGAGGGGAACTTCCTCTCCCATTTTCCATTTGTTTGGCGGTCATTCTTTCAGCATTGGCGCTGTGACAGAGGCCTTTCGACTGTGTATGCTGAATCTGGATGTGCGGAGGATAGGAAGGTGGGACTCTAGGAGATTTGTTACGGTGTGCAGGACGCTGGTTTGCTCCGTTGATAGTTTTTTCCTTCTCGGGGCGCATGATTGAGCACTTGACGGTGGAGGTTCGGTGGTTCAGTGCCGGGGGGACATGAAGTGGGTCTGGCTCCTCCCAGAAGTGGTCAGGTTCTCTTGCTTGAGGGGGGTAGTCATTGGTTCTGGTCATTCCCCCTGGGGGGGTACTGACCTGGGGACGGTGCCGCTCGGAGACTCGGTGAACATAGGGAAGCGGGACTTGTCCCAGATCCTTATGTCATTTCCGTTTTTTTTTTTTTGCATAGTGTGGTCGGAGGTTGTGGGGAGGAACTATTGGCGGCAAGCACACATCTGGAGTGCGTTGGAGCGCTGCCGCGAAGGGTTCAACTGTTGGGTTTCGCGGTTCGTAATAGGAGTTTTGGGGGATGCCCATTTCATCAGGTTTTGAGAAGGAGGCGGCAGATTTGTTGCGGCCGGATGTGGTTAATTTGACTGAGGTCGGGCTCGACCTTTTAAATCTGGCAATTCGAGAGATGGTGGAACAGACCATGGTTGGTTTGTTTGGGGTCCCCCGCTGATTTTAGGCTTAAAACAGTGGGGTTGTGGCGGGGGGGGGGTGTCCTTGCCAAATAAGAGATAAGAGGTTTGGTAGATTATATGAAAAAGGGGGATAATGGCCAGGTCTCATCCTCCCCCTGTCTCTTATGGTGAACCTGGAGGAGGTACCAGGTTGGACGTGTCGCCACTGGGTTGTAAGTCGACCAGTGGGGAGCCTTATGGTTGGGCCCCACCAAGTTGGTTGGGAGCCCTGAAAAGGAAGATGTTTTTATTATGCCAAGGGGGGGAGGTGAGAGCCTTGGGGAAGTTAGATTGGCAAGAAGGTTTCTTTGGTTACTGTATGACTATATGCAAATTGTTTATGTTAATTTATGATATTTATTATTTCATTATATTTTAAAAGAGTTAAGCAGTATTTGGTTGTGTTAATAAATGCTGTGGCCTGTTTTCTCCAAGAAGTTGTCTGTCGTTATTTGAAGGGGTAAGTTATGGTTTTATGGGGGATGAAGAGAATGCTATCCAATGCCCACTACGTACATACAAGGCCCCAGGGAGAGAGCGCAGCTTAGCGGACAGGGGCACATGTATGAGCGTGGGATGGATGATGCATCATTGGCTATATGCTACATGTGGAAGTGTGAGATGTGAGGAAGTGGGTGGTGACAGATCAGACTGACCGCAGTGCCACTTAGGAGCCAGGCCACCAACAAGTTTCCCGCCCACCCTCCCTTTGCTGCTTTGGGCCCTGGGGGTTGTCACAGCGAGGCGGGGGTGTGTCCTTGCCAAATAAGAGATGGTTTGGTAGATTAGATGAAAAAGGGGGATAATGGCCGGGTCTCATCCTCCCCCTGTCTCTTATGGTGAACCTGGAGGAGGTACCAGGTTGGATGTGTCCCCACTGGGTTGTAAGTCGACCATTGGGGAGCATTATGGTTGGGCCCCATCGAGTCGGTGGGGAGCCCTGAAAAGGAAGATGTTTTTATTATGCCGAGAGGGGGAAGTGAGAGCCTTGGGGAAGTTAGATTTGCAAGTACGGTTTCTTTGGTTACTGTATGACTGATACCGGAGAAACTGACGGAAGCCAAGCACAGAGAGATGGACACAGGTTTCTTCAGGAAGGAAGAGATTCTTTATTCGGTTCACCGATCGGGACTCAGAGGGACTAATGTCACCAAAATACAGCAAGTTCTGACCCCCGGACAATAGTGCAGGCTCCTTATATAGGCACATAACTCCTCCCATATTAAGCTCCACCTGCACATTCTCATAACCAATCAAAACGAACAAGAACTAACTTCCTGCTTGACCGCATGGCTTGTCCAGCACAATGGAGGAGGGGAATACTACATCCTGTATTCTCGCACATGCTCCGTACACTACTGATCGTATCTTTGCCACGTGCAACCAACCGACCGATACACCAGTATATGCACGTACACATGCCACGTGGTAATCTCGGCCTACTAAATTAATTTTTACCGAGATTCCACCACATTCCCCCCTTTGATGCCTCTGATATTTCACAATTATGGAGGCATCACTTAACCTTGGTTTGCATATACCTCAGGTTACCATGAACCAGACCAGACTTTTCTATGATGTGAATCCCTCAACACTCCTCTTCCTGCATTGGTTTTCCCTGATTTAGAGCCTCATATTTATATATGGCCATTATCTGTGCAGCCGCCTTCCTCTCTGCTATATTTTCTATCAGGCTCTGCACAGATAACTACTAAAGGAATAAGACAGGAGTAGGCACAACATTAAAATCAGAATGACTTCGCCTACCAATGCCTTAAGCCCTCCAAACTGCTCATACCAGTTACCAAACCAACTACTTGGATTATACCCTTTCCATACCTGAGTAGGCACATGCGCTAGTTTAATCATATGGCTAGTAAGCTCAGCTATTGCTTGCCCTTCGTCATCTATTTGAAGACAGCAATTGCTCAGGTTAAACTTCCCACATACACCTCCCTCTACTGCCAATAGGTAATCCAAGGCTAATCTATTTTGGTAAACTGCGGTCCTCATCCTGGTATTATGCTTCGCTAGAAGATTGAGCGCTTGTGAGATCTCATTAGTAATTATCTCAACCACCGCCTGTAACCTTAAAATGCGGTTGAGCATATATATTGGGGTCCTATACCCGAAAGTACCATTCTCTGCCCAAGTGGCTGGTCCATAATAGTCTATAATACGCTGGGGAGGCCATTCATCATCTTCCCAGGCACCTATCTCTATGGGTCCTCTTTTCTTCCTATGATTCACATCATACACTTTAACTCCCAAAGTCTCACCTGTTTCAATAGGTAACAAGAAGAAGGATGGTTTGAGCATACCCAACACACATGCCCCTTCCCAGTCCTGTGGCAACTCCGAATAGGCCTTCTTACCACAGATCCAGTACAAATTTGCTGGGGCTTTCCAACTAGATGTGATAGATAGGCCAAACCATACGTCCTTTAAATTGGCATATCTTGCAAACGGGTTGGGTGGTTCTGAGACATTTGAAGCCGACCACCAAGTTGTATTCTTTGTATCATCATCATAAGCTTTTTTCCCTAGACAAGTTAGTTCTCCTACAGAAGTATTAAACATCATTCCTTTCCTTGCTATGCAAACATAACCTATGATGGAGGTTTTTAATCTCCACTCAGATTTACCTCTAACACTCATCTGATAATCATTTGTGTAAATATTACTTGTTCAACTGCCTCAGAACCGGACATTACCTCCTTTGCTTCCCCAGGCCATTGGTCTCCCATGTTAGTACCTCCACACACATAGCAGTTGGTTACATTAAGACTACCAGCAATACTCTCAGCTAAATCTATAAACAGGTTTTTAGCGTTATGGGGAATCTTATTATCTACACTCATCTCTTCATAAAAAGAATGGAATACCTGATGAGTTTGGGATGTTACAGTATCGGTCTCTATCCCTATAAACAATATTGTCCCAGGGTCTAAACCCGTCCCATATATTTGAAACCCAAATAAGTTCCCATATCTATCTAGGAATTGGTCAGGATTATTTAAAAGAATATGGACTGGGTTGCATTCCATAGACTTACAGTATGGTTTGGTAGGCAACTTAGTAACAATCATATCCTTGTCTGCTGTCTGTCCCCAAGTTGCCCACCCCACACAAGACCAATATGGGCAGAAATTATATTCCCTATCTGGGCATCTTGGACTTACATACTTGTTTTTACTACTGGGACAAATATATTTATCGTTAGACCCATACGTTCTCTCCCACCTAAGATCCCCACATACATTCCACGGCTTTCTACCACTTGATATCGCTTTACATGCATCAAATAGCAGAACACCCGAAGAATGTATGGTTTCTAACTCAGTTTTATTTATTAGGGTCCCCTGAGGATCTCCATTCCTGAGGGTCAACCAAATTGTACGGGGTTGATACTCCGGATTGAAGCACTTAGGTTCTCCTACTCCTAAATGGCATACACTATATTCTATACCTAGGTATCTACACCTAGACACATCACCTTTACACTCATATTGTGAATGCCAAATTAGGGTCTGGGAAATATGATTACCTGTTATAGTAGTCTTAATGCAAACCTCACAGCTAGGAGTTTCGGTACCTCTACATTCCTGAATATAAAAAGACATATAAATAAACATTATCATTAACACTTCTTTCGTCGGCTGCATCCTCAGTCTTCGTCCGTGCGATGGCACCTCAGCTTCCAGGGTGTAAGGGCTGCAGGGAATGGAGTTCTGCTCGTCTTCACAGGGGTCCCTTCGAGACTTTCCTGGCTTTTAATAATACGTTGGTGAGTGGACAGGCGTTATTATGGCCGTCAAAACACTCGCTTACCAATCTCTGTAACAACAATAATTGTAATCCACAAGGTTTCCTCGTCACTCCGACTGAGTCGTGCGATTTAACCGGATCTTGCAGGGATTCTCTGGATCTAGTGTAACTTGCCAAGAATCTACTGCTGCTGGTTTAACCCTGGAGTGATGAATCCACGGAGTCACTTTGGCCACTTTTATTGCTGTAGGGGTAGACAAAAGAACAACATAAGGACCCCTCCACTTAGGCCCTAACGGTATATTATTCCACTCTTTAATCCACACTTGATCTCCTGGATGGTAACTATGAACAGGGGGATAAATATTCACAGGTAATCTATCTTGTACCCATTTCTGTACCGCCTCCATAGTTTTACCCAACTCTACAACCTGCTGCCGGGTAATTCCTTCTCCCAACTGACTCAAATCCCCCCTTAAGTTACCAAGTACGGGAGGTGGACGCCCATACATGATTTCAAAAGGAGAGAGACCCATCCTTCTGGTAGGTGTACTTCGAATACGCAACAGAGCTATAGGCAAAAGCACATTCCACTTGAGTTGGGTTTCCTGACACATTTTTGCCAACTGGTTCTTAATAGTTTTATTCATTCTCTCTACTTTACCAGAACTCTGAGGTCTATATGCCGTATGAAGCCTCCACTTAATACCAAGCATATGAGTCAGGTGTTGTAGGCACTGGTGAACAAAGGCTGGACCATTATCCGATCCTATAGAGCAGGGTAGTCCATATCGGGGTATTATTTCTCGTAGCAGGAATCGCACAACTTCTCCTGCTTTCTCTGTATGAGTAGGACATGCTTCTACCCAGCCTGAATAGGTGCACACAACTACTAATAGGTAGCGATGTCCACCAGATTTAGGCATAACTGTATAGTCAATTTGTAGATCGGACATAGGGAGTCCCCCCATATACTGAACTCCTGGTGGCTTTACTGGTCCTTGCCTTGCATTATTTTTAGCACATGTTACATGTCACGATACTGGGGAACCCAACACGCTAACACACACACAGACACACAGACAGAAAGTGTGCAGTACCGGTCCTTAGAGTGGCCGGGCTAAGCACACACAGAATAGTCAGGAGACAAGCTGAGTAAGGGGAACCAGAAAACAGAATAACGAGAAACAAGCCGAGGTCAAAGGGTAGGAGAAAGTCACAAAGTCAGTATAACAAGCCAGAGAGTACGTAACCAGAAAGCACACGTTCAGAATCAATACTATAAAGCAAAGACCACAACAGGGCACAGATAGACAGGAAAGGTAAGTATTTAAATCCTAGCCTGAATCCTGATTGGCTAACCACCAATCAGTATTAACAAACACACGTGGGGGATATCTATACCCCCCACTGTGTTGGTTGCACTGTAGCTTTAACGCCGGGTCACGTGAGTGACCCCGGCGCTTAGATAATAGTGCCGGCTCCCAGCGTGCAGCGTTAGACATGCTGCCGCTGGGAGGAGGAGAGGAGGACGCGAGCGGCGTGTCAAGAGGAGAGGACGCCGCTCGCTTATCGGTAAGGGGAGAGGGGACCGCGGGCGGCGACGGACCGAGGGTGAGTGCTGCGAGAGGATTGCAGCCTCCCCTCACCGCTGCCCGCGGAGCCCTGACATAACCCCCCCCTCGAAGACCGCCCAGAGGGCAGGAAGCCGAAGGCTTCAAAGGAAACCGCGCATGAAAGGAGCGGATCAAGGAGCGGATCAAGTCAGAGACAGAAACCCACGACCGCTCCTCCGGGCCGTAACCCTTCCAATCAACCAGATACTGCAACCGACCTCGAGAGAAACAAGAATCAAGGAGAGCAGCCACCTCATATACGTCACTAGAGACCGCGCGGAGGGCATCGGAACGCCTGAGAGACCCAGAGAACCGATTACAGAGCAAGGGCTTCAAAAGGGAGGTGTGAAAGGTGTTAGGTATGCGCATGGAAGGGGGCAAGGCCAGGGAGTAGGATACAGGATTCACCCTACGCAACACCTTATAGGGACCAAGGAACTTGGGCGCGAACTTCATAGAGGGAACCCTAAGGCGGAGATTCCTAGAGGACAACCAAACCCTATCACCCGGAGCATAAGAAGGAGCCGCACACCTACGACGATCAGCAAACCTCTTTTGAGTAGCAGCAGCACGACAAAGAGCAGCATGGACCTGATCCCACATCTTCCGTAAGGAGGCGAGGTGCTCGTCCAAAGCGGGCATTCCCTTGTCGGAGAACACACCGGGAAGGACAGCGGGTTGGAACCCATAAGCCACCATAAAAGGACTTACGCCAGTAGAAGAATGAGACACAGTGTTCCTGGCAAACTCAGCCCGGGGAAGGAGATGGGACCAGTTGTCCTGGTGTGCATTCGTGAAACAGCGTAAATACAACTCCACAGACTGATTTGCTCGTTCGGCAGCTCCATTAGATTGCGGATGATAGGAGGAAGTAAACGATAAGGAGACCCCCATCTCAGCACAAAAGCCTCTCCAAAACCGAGAGACAAACTGAGGGCCCCTGTCAGATACGATATCTTGTGGTATACCATGCAAGCGGAACACTTCTTTGGCAAATACCTGAGCCAACTGAACAGCAGAAGGTAGCTTCTTAAGCGGAATGAAGTGCGCCATTTTGGAGAACCTATCCGTTACAGTCAAAATTACTGTCTGCCCATCAGATGAAGGAAGATCCACAATAAAGTCCATGGATAAGTGTGTCCACGGTTTCTTGGGTACAGATAGGGGCATAAGGAGTCCCAGGGGTTTAACATTAGGGGACTTACACTGTGTACAGACACGGCAAGCCTGCACGTAATCTACCACGTCTTTTTTGAGTGAGGGCCACCAAATCTGTTGGAAAAGACCCTTGTAAGTTTTGGTAACCCCTGGATGACCAGCCGTTTTGGCTGTGTGAAATAAAGTTAACAACTTCTTTCTGTCTTTTACTTTCACGTACAGCTTAACGGTAGGGGTCTCAGAGGGTGCTTGGGATTGGTATGACTTGATACCATCAAGAAAAAGAGACGAGATAACCAAACGGGTAGTAGCTATTATATTAGTTGTGGGTACAATGGGCTCAGGAGTGGAGGTAATAGAATCTACAGGTTCGTACTGGCGGGAGATGGCATCAGCCTTGACATTTCGATAACCAGGCCTGTATGTGATTATGTACTGAAAACGTGAGAGAAATAAAGACCATCTAGCATGACGAGAGGATAACCTCTTAGCATCTGCGATATAGGATAGATTTTTATGATCGGTTATAACCAAAATCTTGTGTCTAGCTCCCTCTAACAAGTACCTCCATTCTTTAAATGCCATCACTATAGCTAATAATTCCCTGTTCCCAACGTCGTAATTCTTTTCAGACTCTGACAAGCGTTTTGAAAAGTAACCACAGGGAAGGAGGGGTTCGTCATATGATTGTCTTTGTGACAACACTGCTCCTATACCTGATTCAGAGGCGTCTACTTCCAGTACAAAGGGAAGGGAAGGAGCAGGATGGTGTAACACAGGGGCAGTGGCAAATGCCTTTTTTAGAGTCTCGAAGGCCACAATAGCATTAGGATTCCAAACCCTGGGGTGTAAACCCTTTTTTGTCAGTTTAGTGATAGGGGAAATAATGGATGAGAAGTTTTTAACAAACTTTCTATAATAATTGGCAAACCCTATAAATCGCTGTATTGCCTTAAGTCCTTGGGGAAGGGGCCAGGACAGTATAGCTTCCAATTTTGAAGGATCCATGCTGAATCCTTGTTCAGAAATAACATAACCCAGGAATTGTACAGAAGTTTGGTCGAATAAGCATTTCTCTAATTTACAATAAAGACCGTTCTGCAACAACCTTTTAAGCACCATCCTAACATGAGTATGATGTGTCTCCAAATCCGGAGAATATACCAGTATGTCATCAAGGTAGACTACGGCACAGACATGCAGTAGGTCTCTAAGGACATCGTTTATGAGATCCTGAAATACGGCAGGAGCATTACACAATCCAAAAGGCATGACTAGATACTCGTAATGCCCACTGCGTGTATTGAACGCTGTAGCGGAACCCTATTGTGGCTGTCCTCCCTGTATTATGGATTGCCCTCATCTACCCTGTTAGTCTGGGGGCAAAGGGGAGAAGTGTGGCGAAACCGACCTCGCCACGTGTCCTTGGAGGGGGCTGCTTGCCCGCCTCTTGCCTTTGGACTATGACCCTGCAGGTTAAACTGTTTATTTTCCCTGCAGAAAGGCTTATTCGTGTGATCTGAGTGCCATTCATCTAATAATGTGCAGTCAGATCAAAGCTATCTGGGGATATGTAGAAATGTGTGTTTTATGTACTAAATGTATCAGTATGTAATTTTATGTCTTTTACTGTCTTTTTGTCTGCCATGTGGGTAATGGAGTTTGGCTCTGTCTTTGGAGATAATTGGATTCCTTCTCCAATTATCTCCAGGGCAGAAGGGAGGAAGCCAGGATGCATTGTGGGGATGGTTTTACTTTTACTGTTTGAGCCAGATTAAAATACAATCAGCCAGGGGGAACAAAAGATACTTTTACTAACTTTTAAACCCCTGGTCTGATTCATGCCATTTTTTTATATGTTATTCCCCTGAATGGATTGATTGTGAATATGTATTTTTTATGCGAATGTGATGAATATTATAGAAGTTATGAATATGGTGTAAAAGTTATGTTTGAAACTGTACAATAATGGGATTATGTGTCACACTAAGGGGAGGGGATGTGTGGGTTGTACCCAAGATACCATTGGTTGTTTTATGCCTCCCCCTGGGTGTGGCTTGTCTGTGTACAGTTGTAATAAAAGGCAGGCTGGATGTACCAGCCAGCAGTTCTGTTCCTGAAACTGTGTGTCGTCCAGTTATTGGGATTGCTGTGGGGATATCGCTGTGTTACTTTGCCTGCTGGAAACTCTGCCTATGGATCTACTATTGCCTTGTTCCTGAGCCTTCCTGGGATCGTCAGTGGAGAATAGCTGTGGGATATCAGCTCTCCGCTACATTGGTTGGCAGCGCTGGGATCCAGACTCACAAGGGAACAAGGATTAATGGAATACGGATGGAGAGTGACTATGCTAAGCTTAAAAGATCCACGCTAAAGGACTTACTGGAAGCAAGAGGGATTGCAGCAAGCAACAAAAAGAAAGCAACTCTCATTGCAGAAGTCATGGCAGAATACCAAACCGAGGACAGGGCAATCCCTGAACAGCAAAACACATCGGATGGGTCAGAACAAGAAGAATTTCAAAGACAAGTGAAATGTAGACTGGCCTTTTATGGAGGAAAAGAAACGCTTGACATTATTTCCAGGACTATGACCGAGGTGCAAGAATTTATGTGGCGCCAAAGGCCACAACCATCCACAGTACGGGACACAGCAAATACCAACAATACAGAGGGTAAGATAAAAATTCCTTACCAAGCGTTTAAAAACTATGTGGAGGCGGAGGAAGACATAGATGCTTTCCTCCAAGATTTTGAAAGACTGTGTGCCTTGCATAAAATCAATACTGAGGATTGGGTACCTATTTTGGCTGGGCGGTTGTCTGGGAGGGCAGCAGAAGCTTATAGAACTGTACCAGATGAGGAGATCCGGAACTACAGCCGAGTAAAAGAGATTATATTGGCCCGGTATGCCATAACACCAGAGGCATACCGAAGGCGGTTTCGAGAGTTGAAAAAGGCAGATAAAGACTCACATGCCGAGTGGGCTTGTAGGTTGCAGCGGGCGGCCCTTGGCTGGGTGCAAGCCAGCAAGGCACGATCCATGGAAGATGTGATACAAATGTTGCTCATGGAACAATTCTATGATGGGGTAACAACGGATGTACAGGAGTGGGTAAGAGACCGCAACCCTGTATCCCTCACAGAGGCGGCTAGGAAGGCGGATGAGTACCTAGATGCACGCAGGTCACAGAAACCGGTAGCCCCAAAAGTCACAATGAAAACCTTTGGGGGAACAAACTACCCCCCTGTACCACCCCGACAGCTACCACCACCACCACCGGCTGTGCAACCACGTTTCCGCCAACCTAGCTCTGGGCCCTGTCATCACTGCCAGAAGTGGGGGCATTACAAAAGAGAGTGCCCACAACTCCGAGATCGATCCTCATGGATCCGACCAGGGCCCCCACCACCCCCGAGAGCCACTGCCCATCACTACCAGGAGGAGCCACCAGTTGCTTATGGCTCCGCGGTTCCTGTCACCACCATAGAACAGTGGGAGGTACTACACGAAGCTAACCCACTACAAGCCCATGCCGATAACCGCCAGCACCACAGACAGACGGTATACCTGGAGGGAAAAGCAGTACAGGGGCTCCGAGACTCTGGTGCCACTATAACCCTGGTCAAAAGCCACTTGGTCGCTGACAAGGCCAAGACTAACCGGACTATAGCCGTCAGAGTTGCTGGGGGAGCCGTCTACCGGCTGGACACTGCCAACGTCCATTTGCATTGGGGAGCGGGGGTAGGGAGGGTGGAGGTGGGGTTGATGCCCCAGTTACCCGCAGAGGTGGTACTGGGAAATGATTTGGGAAAGCTCACATCTGCTTTTGAGCCACAACCCACCATCACTGAGGAAGCACACCCAGTGGTCACCCGACAAAAGGCCCGCACCCAGGACTACAACACACTGCCGGAGGTCCAGGTAAGAGAACCTTCCCCTTCCCTAGACTGGGTCCCCTGGTCCCCCCCTAACGAATTTGCAGCAGAGGTGATAACTGACCCTACCTTGCAAGTATATAGAGATAAAGTCACCTCTGATCACCCTGGGGCAGAGGGGGAAAGATTTGTATGGGAGGGACAGCTGTTATACCGGGAGTCCGACAAGAAAGTAGAGGGGTCAGACCCGATTGTGTTAAGGCAATTAGTGGTACCACAGAGGTACCGAGCCGAATTGCTGCGGATAGCACACGACATTCCGCTATCCGGGCATTTAGGGGTTAGTCGGACCAGATACCGACTGACGCAAAATTTCTTTTGGCCGGGAGTTAGCCAGGAAGTACGGAAGTATTGTAATACCTGTGACACGTGCCAGAGGGTGGGGAAGAGGGGAGACCGGCGGAAAGCAAAACTGCATCCGCTACCGATAATTGAGGAACCCTTCCACCGAATAGCGGTGGATATCATAGGCCCCCTCCAGAAACCTAGCCCTTCCGGCAAGAGGTACATCCTCACGGTGGTAGACTACGCTACCCGATACCCCGAGGCAGTGGCCCTGACAAATATCCACGCTGAGACAGTGGCCGAGGCCCTGATGCAGATCTTCTCCCGGGTAGGGTTACCTAGGGAGATCATCTCGGATCAGGGTACTCAGTTTACTGCCGAGATCACCCAACAACTCTGGAGGCTGTGCAATGTTAAGTCCATTATTAGTGCCCCATACCACCCCCAGACCAACGGGCTCTGTGAAAGGTTCAATGGCACCTTAAAGCAAATGCTCCGAACCTTTGCTGAGACCCATAAGGACTGGGAGCGATTCCTGCCGCACCTCCTCTTTGCTTACAGGGAAGTGCCTCAGGAATCAACGGGATTTTCCCCATTTGAGTTATTATTTGGGAGGAGGGTAAGAGGACCCCTAGATCTCATCCGAGAACATTGGGAGGGAGACCGGAGTGCAGACGGTACCCCCATCATACCCTATGTGTTGGCACTTCGGGACCGACTGGAGGCCCTAACTAAGACAGTAGGAGAGAACCTCCAGGCGGCCCAGACGCGTCAGCGTACATGGTATGATCGGGGCGCCAGGGACCGTAGCTTCCAGGTGGGACAGAAAGTTTTAATTTTAAAACCTGTCCGACATGATAAGCTGCAGGCCGCATGGCAAGGCCCTTATAGAGTCGTGGAACAGAGATGTGACACCACTTACATAATTGGCCCCTGCACAGGAACTGGAGGGCGACGCATGCTCCATGTGAACATGCTAAAGCCCTACCGGGAACGTTCAGAGGAGGTGACAGCGATTTGTGCACCCACCTCCGACGAGTGTGACAGCCTTCCCCTTCCAGATCTGCTGGAAGATGGGAAGCTGTCTGGAGATTTAGGAGAAGTTGTACTGGGAGACCGGCTGAGTCCACAGGAGCGTATCGAGGTACAGCAGCTGTTGCGAGAGAAGCAAGAAACTTTCTCTAATGTACCTGGGTACACTCCTCTGGCAACTCACCGGGTCGAGACCCCAGGGCAACTACCCATGCGCCAGACCCCCTACCGCATCCCAGAAGCGGTGAGAGAAAACATGCGCAAGGAGATCGATGAGATGCTCCAACTGGGGGTGATAGAGCCCTCAGATAGCCCATGGGCCTCTCCGGTAGTCCTCGTGCCGAAGCGAGACGGTACGACTCGCTTCTGCGTGGACTATAGGAGATTAAATGAGAAAACCGTGTCAGACGCCTATCCTATGCCCCGGATAGACGAGTTACTAGACAGAATGGCCAGGGGCCAATACCTCACCACTATTGACTTGTGTAAAGGATATTGGCAAATCCCCCTGGCCCCAGACGCCATCCCGAAGTCGGCCTTTGTCACCCCATTTGGCTTGTATCAGTTTAAGGTCATGCCATTTGGGATGAAAAACGCCCCAGCTACCTTCCAGAGGATGGTAGATCGACTTCTGGATGGATTCCAGGACTATACCTGTGCCTACCTGGACGATATTGCTATTTTTAGCAATACGTGGCAAGAACACTTGGCTCATATAGGAGCTGTACTAGACAGGATAAGGGAAGCTGGTTTGACCCTGAAGCCGGCTAAGTGTAGTATCGGAATGGCTGAGGTGCAGTACCTGGGACATAGAGTAGGGTGCGGTAAACAGAAGCCCGAACCTGCCAAAGTAGAGGCCGTAGCTCAGTGGCCCACCCCTAGGACTAAGACCCAGGTGTTAGCATTTCTAGGGACCACGGGGTATTACAGGAAGTTTGTCCCCAATTATAGCGCCCTGGCCAAACCCCTCACAGACCTGACCCGTAAGAACCTTCCCCGCCAAGTAAACTGGACCCCGGAGTGTGAGCAGGCATTCCAACAACTGAAAAATGCACTGATAAATGCCCCTGTCTTGGCAGCTCCCAATCCAACTAAACAATTTCTTGTTCACACAGACGCTTCTATGTTTGGATTGGGAGCAGTACTGAGCCAAGTCGGGGCCGATGGCGGAGAACATCCCGTGGCTTACATCAGTCGTAAGCTGTTACCTAGAGAAGTAAGCTACGCCGCCATCGAAAAATAATGCCTGGCTGTGGTGTGGGCCCTAAAGAAACTGCAGCCCTATCTGTACGGACAGCCCTTTTCCTTGCTCACGGATCACAACCCGTTAGTATGGCTGAACCGGGTGGCTGGGGACAATGCCAGGCTGCTGCGCTGGAGTTTGGCGCTGCAGCCCTTTGACTTTAATATCCAGTACCGACCGGGTAAGCAGAATGGAAATGCTGACGGGTTGTCCAGACAAACTGACCTAGAAAAATGATCCGTGAGCCCCGGACATCCCCAAGCCGATCCGTGTTGGATCAGACTGTGTATGCCGGCTTGTGGGCAAGGGGGAGCAGTGTAGCGGAACCCTATTGTGGCTGTCCTCCCTGTATTATGGATTGCCCTCATCTACCCTGTTAGTCTGGGGGCAAAGGGGAGAAGTGTGGCGAAACCGACCTCGCCACGTGTCCTTGGAGGGGGCTGCTTGCCCGCCTCTTGCCTTTGGACTATGGCCCTGCAGGTTAAACTGTTTATTTTCCCTGCAGAAAGGCTTATTCGTGTGATCTGAGTGCCATTCATCTAATAATGTGCAGTCAGATCAAAGCTATCTGGGGATATGTAGAAATGTGTGTTTTATGTACTAAATGTATCAGTATGTAATTTTATGTCTTTTACTGTCTTTTTGTCTGCCATGTGGGTAATGGAGTTTGGCTCTGTCTTTGGAGATAATTGGATTCCTTCTCCAATTATCTCCAGGGCAGAAGGGAGGAAGCCAGGATGCATTGTGGGGATGGTTTTACTTTTACTGTTTGAGCCAGATTAAAATACAATCAGCCAGGGGGAACAAAAGATACTTTTACTAACTTTTAAACCCCTGGTCTGATTCATGCCATTTTTTTATATGTTATTCCCCTGAATGGATTGATTGTGAATATGTATTTTTTATGCGAATGTGATGAATATTATAGAAGTTATGAATATGGTGTAAAAGTTATGTTTGAAACTGTACAATAATGGGATTATGTGTCACACTAAGGGGAGGGGATGTGTGGGTTGTACCCAAGATACCATTGGTTGTTTTATGCCTCCCCCTGGGTGTGGCTTGTCTGTGTACAGTTGTAATAAAAGGCAGGCTGGATGTACCAGCCAGCAGTTCTGTTCCTGAAACTGTGTGTCGTCCAGTTATTGGGATTGCTGTGGGGATATCGCTGTGTTACTTTGCCTGCTGGAAACTCTGCCTATGGATCTACTATTGCCTTGTTCCTGAGTCTTCCTGGGATCGTCAGTGGAGAATAGCTGTGGGATATCAGCTCTCCGCTACAAACGCCGTTTTCCATTCATCGTTCTCCTTGATACGAACAAGGTTATAAGCCCCCCTGAGGTCTAGTTTTGTAAAATATTTAGAACCTTTGACACGATCAAACAACTCCGTAATGAGAGGGATCGGATAGGCATTTTTAATCGTTATATTGTTTAGTGCTCTGTAATCTATACACGGTCTCAAATCGCCCTCCTTTTTCACCACAAAAAAGAAACCAGCACCAGCCGGAGAGGAGGACCTTCTAATAAAACCTTTAGTTAAGGCTTCCCGTATGTACTCCTCCATGACCTGGTTCTCTTTCTCAGAAAGAGGGTAGACCTTACCCCTAGGAGGCATAGTACCCGGTAATAGGTTAATGGCACAGTCATACTCACGGTGTGGAGGTAACTTATCTGCCTCCCTTTTTTCGAAAACCAATGCAAGGTCTGCATATACAGAAGGGACAGAAACAGAAAGTGGTTTAGCTGTGGGCACGTTGAGTAAACAAACGGGACGTACCTGGGCCATACAGTCTCGTTGACAAGATTCCCCCCAGGAGAGTATATCTAAACAACCCCAATCAAGTACTGGGTTGTGTTTAACTAACCAGGGAAAACCCAGAACGATGGTAGCAGTAGGGGAGTCAATTATTTGGAAGGTTAATCGTTCCTTGTGTAAAGCACCCACAGACATAACTATATCTTGGGTTTCATGGGTCACCAGAGGTTTCTCAAGTGGTCTACCATCTATGGCCTCAATGGCCAAGGGTGTGGCCTTTCGGATCAAAGTCAGGGCTGCGGTTTTGGCAAAGTTCTCATCCATAAGGTTGTCTGCCGCACCTGAATCGATCAAGGCTTTGGTTGTTATAGTGGTTTTATTGACCAAAAGAGAAACCGTAATAAACGGTCTGGAGATGGACACACGAGGGGACAAGGTCATAACACCCGAGGCCGACCCCTCTCTGGGCCTTAGGTGCTGTAGTTTCCCTGTAACTTAGGGAAGGTATTACAGTGGTGCCCCCTCTTACCACAATAAAGACATAACCCCTCCCTTCTACGATACGTTCTTTCAGCCTCAGTTAACCCTGTAGCACCCAATTGCATGGGTTCGGGGGATGGTTGCCTAGGAGCGGGTAATGCTAGTAATGCAGTACTGGGTAGAGCAGGTAACACCCGTGTATCCAGCCGTCTTTGAGTACGCCTCTCTCTAATACGGTTATCAATAAGGATTACATAGTCTATAACATCATCCAGAAGAACAGGCAGTTCCCTGGATGCTATTTCATCCAGTATGTAAGTGGCCAAACCCTCCTGAAAGGCTGTTACGAGGGCGTCATTATTCCAAACCACTTCAGCTGCTAGAGTGCGGAATTCGATAGTATAATCCGCTACAGATCTGTTACCCTGTCTAACCCTAAGCAGAGCTTTGCCAGCAGAGGCAACCCTACCGGGTTGATCAAACGTGCGTTTGAATGCTGACAAAAAATCTGCAAAGGACATAGGAGACAAATTTTCCCACATGGGGTTTGCCCATGCTAAAGCTCTCCCAGACAGGTGGTTTATCAAAAAGGCAATTTTGGACCTGTCGGTGGGATAGGAACGTGGATTCATCACCAAATGGATGTCAATTTGATTGAGGAAACCACGACACAAAGCTGGGTCACCACTATAGCGCTGTGGCGGTGTCATATGGACTACATGAGCAGGAATGGGTACTGGAGTGGCAATGGGTTCGGGCACAGCAGCAGCCGCCTCCTGGACGGCAGGCTGCAAGTGTGCAGTACGAGCCAGTATGGTCTGTAAAGCTTGAGCAAACTGATCCATACGGTGGTCCAAGCCATCCATTCTAGCCTCCTGATTAACTAGGAGCTGGGGTATGTCAGCAGGTTCCATTATGGCCCTGTTGTAATGTCACGATACTGGGGAACCCAACACGCTAACACACACACAGACACACAGACAGAAAGTGTGCAGTACCGGTCCTTAGAGTGGCCGGGCTAAGCACACACAGAATAGTCAGGAGACAAGCCGAGTAAGGGGAACCAGAAAACAGAATAACGAGAAACAAGCCGAGGTCAAAGGGTAGGAGAAAGTCACAAAGTCAGTATAACAAGCCAGAGAGTACGTAACCAGAAAGCACACGTTCAGAATCAATACTATAAAGCAAAGACCACAACAGGGCACAGATAGACAGGAAAGGTAAGTATTTAAATCCTAGCCTGAATCCTGATTGGCTAACCACCAATCAGTATTAACAAACACACATGGGGGATATCTATACCCCCCACTGTGTTGGTTGCACTGTAGCTTTAACGCCGGGTCACGTGAGTGAGCCCGGCGCTTAGATAATAGTGTTAGACATGCTGCCGCTGGGAGGAGGAGAGGAGGATGCGAGCGGCGTGTCAAGAGGAGAGGACGCCGCTCGCTTATCGGTAAGGGGAGAAGGGACCGCGGGCGGCGACAGCCTGAGGGTGCGTGCTGCGAGAGGATTGCAGCCTCCCCTCACCGCTGCCCGCGGAGCCCTGACATTACACATCTTCGTACAATGGCTTGAGTTAAGTTGGACAATCTTGGTATGTAGAAATGTTTTCTGAGAGATTCTTCTGTACTATCTCTTCCAGAATGAGTCCCGTTGTGATAATTTTGGACAATTTCTACCGCTAGTGATGCTGGAATAACTATTCTCCCATCTTCTAACTGATACCATTTGTTCTCCAGGTACTTTCCAGGTTCAGTCTTTAACCACTCTTCTTCTTGAGCTGTATAAACTGGAGTCCATTGAGACAGTGGAGTCGGTATAAGAGCAGCTATATGTTCCACATATTCCTGTCTTCCTGATTCAGCGGCACGCTTAGCTGCATTATCTGCCATCCGATTTCCTTTGGTTACATCACCATCGCCTCTCAGATGCACTCGACAATGTATAATACCAACTTCTTTCGGTTCCCATACTGCTTCCAATAGTTATGTAAGAAAAAGTGTATGTAGTGGAGCGCTGATTCAATAGGAATAGATGAGATTAGGGTAAATAGATAGGAAACCTAACAACCTTTATGATAAAAGGCAGATGCACAAATAAAAAAAAATAAACCCTTCTCTCTTAATAGGTCATGGAACTGACCTTACTCATACACTCAAATTGAGTAAAAATTAATTTATTCATAAAATGCAGACAAATATATAAAAGAAAAGAAACAATAACTTTTGCATATGATAATATGTCTATGACGAATAACTAAAAAACAGCCACATAAAAAATAGAGTCCAGACCTTATTTGGATGCTCGGCGTCCCGAGTCAGCAAAGATGTATAATGCTGAAAAAATAAGTCAAATAACAGTCCTCTTTGTAATCCAGATGATGGCTGATATCAATGGGAGTCAGACCTCTCCAGACGCGTTTCTCCGCTTCGGCGGCTTTTTCAATGGATGAGGTCTGTGTCTTTGTGTTCGCTTTATATAGCAGTTTGCCGGCATTTATTTGAACACGGCAAATCGTAAACTACGATGAGTGTTGCAAAACTGATCTACAAGATCTACAAAGAGGTAAGAACATGACAGAAGAGGACCACCAAGTGAGGGGAAGAGATCTACAAAGAGTCAAAAAGGGGTCGGAGATGAAGGATACACAGAATATAGAATATGAAGACCCTAGAGGACCAGCAGGTCAAGATGAGAGAAATTATAGAATGCCACACAACGTCAATCCTGTTAAGAGAAAGGCACCATATGGTAAAAATAGAGACAAAGCAATTGAGAAGATGATTGAAAGAAAAAGACGTATAGACAATATGGAAATTTCTGTAAGAGGGAATATTGGCAGAGAAACTGAAAAGACTTCTGAAAGAAGACAATTGGAAATAGCGGAGACTCCCGCAAGAGAAAATACCGTTACGGTACAAGCAGAGGTACATAATAACACAAGAGAGACGTTTTTTTAGGAAGGAACACCAGAGAGATAACCACATGGTTCCATCCGATGACACCAAGAAGGATAAAAAGAAAAGAACCACATCTAGAAGAAATAGAGGAGGAAGAAGAACAATGGACAAACAAGAAAAAGAACAAGAAGGACATCCAGTAGGGATATTTAACCTTGCAGGAATACAACTATTACCCCATCATATCACAGCACTTAATAAAGGATTAAAATTTGCACCCACAGCGCATGTGAACAAATTTGAAGCAACCATTGATGTAAAAAGGTTTATAAGAAAACTAAGTATTAAAAAGCATTTCAAACAGCTGCCAGATTTTCCAGCGAAAGAAGAGTCTGTGAGTAAGTTTCAACACAGTCAATTAAAACCAAACTCTACATTTTATCCTGTTAATCAGGTCTCTGCCGCAATGGAAATGTATGAAGAATTAGTGACTGATGACATAAGGAAAATGAAAAAGAAGCACTACCCAAAGAACAACCTGACAAAGAAAGAGAGAGAAGCAATAAAGGATCTAACTAATAATGAAAAAATCTGCATTAAACCAGCAGATAAAGGCGGGGGGGTAGTCATCATGTCAAGTGAATACTACTCAAAAGAAGCTACAAGATTACTAGAAGAACCCGAAACATACGAGAAATTATCTAATGACCCATTGAATGGAATAAAGAACAAACTTAAAATTATGCTGGACAATGCCAGAGACATTGGAATTTTGAAAGAGTCTGAATATAGATTCCTTTCCATTCCCTTCCCAAGAACCCCCACCTTTTATTTTTTACCTAAGATCCATAAAGATCTCCGAGCACCACCTGGCCGGCCAATAATATCAGGGATCAACTCGATTACATCTAATTTGTCACAATACATAGACACATTCTTGCAACCATATGTGTCCAAGGTAAAGTCACATCTTAAGGACACAACACAGATGATTAGGGAATTAGATTCCATCTCTTGGCAAGATAACTATATCCTTGTATCTACTGATGTGACTTCGCTATATACGATCATTGATCATAAACAAGGCTGTGACTCTGTGAGTAATTCACTAAGGAAATATGGAGAACTGGAAGATAATCAAATCTCATTTATAATAGAAGGTATTGCTTTTATTCTGAAGAACAATTATTTTCTGTTTGAAGATCAGTTTTACCTCCAAAAGAAGGGAACAGCCATGGGGACGAAATTTGCCCCCAGCTTCGCTAACCTGTTCATGGGAAACTGGGAAGACAATTATATCTGGAATGAACATCCCTGGAATAATAATATACATAAGTATAAAAGATACATTGATGATGTTTTTTTCATATGGGAAGGTGAAATGGAAGACCTGCAAAAGTTCTTAGAATACATTAATAAGAACACATGGGGAGTTAAACTCAACACCACCTGCAGTAAGACACAGGTAGTATTCCTTGATCTTATCATCTATGTAGATTCTGGTACACTCAAAACGAAAACGCACTTTAAAGAAGTAGACGTGAACAGCTTCATTCTTAAAGAGAGTTGTCACCTACCGTTGTGGCTTAAGAACGTACCTTATAATGAATTTAGACGCTTGAGACGGAACTGTACAGACTCTGAAGTCTACAGGGAACAAGCGGAAGTAGTAAAGAAAAAGTTTATGTTGAAAAAGTACCAAGAGAATGAAATAGATGAGGCATTATGTAGAGTTGATTATCTAGACCGCACTAACCTATTGAAAATTAAGGATAAATCAAGCGCAACACAATCAGGAGAAGTATTTCCAGCAATAATTTTGAATTATAATAAAGAAAACCTACAACTAAAAAAGATACTCACAAGGCACTGGCATTTATTGAAAAAAGATAAAATTCTGGCTAGTATCTTACCGGAAAGACCAAGGATCATCTTTAGGGGTGCACCGAACTTACGAAGAAAAATAACAAATAAACATGTAAAAAGAAAGAACACCATAACTACAACAAAGAAAAATGGATTTTTTTATTGCCTGGACTGTATTGCGTGTAAAGAAAGCAAGTGCAAACAAATAAAAGGAGTATTTGAAGTTACTAGCAAGATGGAATCTTTTAAAATAAAAGAACATATTACCTGCCAAAGCACTAACATGATATATGTACTGGAGTGCCCATGTGGGCTCCAGTACGTAGGAAGAACAAAGAGGCAACTGTATATCAGAATTAGGGAACATATGTTGAATATAAAAAAGGGCTATATGCAACATTCAGTATCAGCCCATTTCAAACAACAACATAATTCGGATATGAGCCTTTTGAACTTTAAGGGGATATGTAGAGTAAATAAAAACTGGAGAGGAGGAGACCATATTAAACAACTGGGCATCACTGAGATGAAATGGATATATCAACTTGATA
Organism: Pelobates fuscus; assembly: GCF_036172605.1. Classification (NCBI taxonomy): domain Eukaryota; kingdom Metazoa; phylum Chordata; class Amphibia; order Anura; family Pelobatidae; genus Pelobates; species Pelobates fuscus. The sequence goes on along the minus strand of NC_086318.1, from coordinate 266,280,546 downwards.
CGTTGCAGCCTAAGGGTTTAAATGCCGAATTTGAGTTATGTCATTTCTTGGGATGAATTTCCCCTTTAAAGTTTTTTTTTTTTTTTTTTTTTTTCACTCAGGTAAAGGTCCTTAAAGAATAGTGCATTAGGATCCAATTTTATTAACAGCTAATAGCATTTGACATCCAAAATCCCAAATGCATCTATATTAAGCAGTGGTAGTATAAGTGCCAACATAAGCTTTTTGAGACTGTTTTGATAAATTTTTTAACATCGGTCTAATTTGCAATATAGCAATTATTTTTATTTAATTGTTCAAAGAAGTAGATATAATGAGAGATCTCTACTTCTATAGGAACATTTTTTATAATTTATCTCTCTTCTATTTTTTTATATATAATTTTTTTTTTTTTTTATTTCGTTATAAGTTGATAACGGCAGCTATACTTAAACTCACTCAGGCAATTGTTTCTATAGCAACGGAAGTCAATAAAGTAGAGTAACTCAATATGCCGTTGAAAATCAATAGCACAAGTTTCGAGCTATCAAGTCTGGGTATGGTTTAAATAATAGATTATGTGGAAGCGACTATACCCATTTTTTCTGATGCAATTTAAAAAAAAACCCCAAGGTGATAACGGAAGGTACTTTGAATTTACTTAGGCAAGCGTTACTATGGTAACGAAAGTAAATAAAGTAAAGTAATTTAACGTGCCGAAATCTCCAGGCATCAGGTTTTGACACATTTTAACCACTAGACTATGGAGGAGTTACATCCACAAACACCCATTTTCTGTCTCAATTAGAAAATCCTTTGCTATTCTATTTTCTTTTATATTTTTTCTGCCTAACAATATGAGAAACGTCCGTTGCATTTAAACCTGATAAGGCGGGGTTACTATGGTAACATAAGTAAATAAAGAAGAGTAATCGTAATATACTGCCCGTAATAAGTAATTACTTTTTTAGCTATGAAGCATAGGTACAAAGTAACTAACTAGTTACATAGAAGCCAGTTTTGCAACACTCATCGTAGTTTAGGATTTGCCGTGTTCAAATGAATGCCGGCAAACTGCTATATAAAGCGAACACAAAGACACAGACCTCATTAATTGAAAAAGCCGCCGAAGCGGAGAAACGCGTCTGCAGAGGTCTGACTCCCATTGATATCAGCCATCATCTGGATTACAAAGAGGACTGTTATTTGACTTATTTTTTCAGCATTAAACATCTTTGCTGACTCGGGACGCCGAGCATCCAAATAAGGTCTGGACTCTATTTTTTATGTGGCTGTTTTTTAGTTATTCGTCATAGACATATTATCATATGCAAAAGTTATTGTTTCTTTTCTTTTATATATTTGTCTGCATTTTATGAATAAATTAATTTTTACTCAATTTGAGTGTATGAGTAAGGTCAGTTCCATGACCTATTAAGAGAGAAGGGTTTATTTTATTGTATTTGTGCATCTGCTTCCAATAGTTGTAGTATTTCAGCTGCATACTTGATTTCTTTGCCCTCTGAATTCAATAGTCCTCTTTCTTTATACAAAGCTCCGTGGGCATGAGTGGTTAAAAACGCATACTTGGAGTCCGTATAGATGTTCACTCTCAAACCTTCAGCCAATTGTAACGCTCGTGTTAGTGCTATCAATTCTGCCTTTTGTGCTGATGTTCCTTTTGACAGTGGCCGCGCTTCTATCACCTTGTCTATCGTTGTTACTGCATATCCTGCATAGCGAATCCCTTCTTTCACATAACTACTGCCGTCTGTATAATATTGGACATCAGGGTTCTGGATGGGAAAGTCACGAAGATCTGGTCTACTTGAAAATACTTCATCCATCACCTCCAAACAATCGTGTTGACTTTCAGTAGGTTGTGGCAAAAGGGTAGCCGGATTTAAGGTATTGACAGTCTCTAAATGCACTCTTGGGTTTTCACACAACATTGCTTGATACTTAGTCATACGGCTGTTACTGAACCAATGATTGCCTTTGTAATCTAGCAACGTCTGTACTGCGTGTGGGACTCGCACATAAAGTTCTTGCCCCAGAGTGAGTGTATCGGCTTCAGCTACCAGCAGGGCGGCTGCAGCTACGGCTCTTAGACAAGGTGAAAGACCACTGGCCACTGCATCCAGTTGTTTGGACATATAGGCAACAGGTCTTTGCCATGATCCCAAGTACTGTGTTAATACTCCCACAGCCATTCTTCTTTGCTCGTGTACATACAGGTAGAATGGACGAGTGTGATCAGGTAGACCTAATGCTGGGGCACTCATCAAAGCCTTCTTCACATCTTCAAATGCCTTTTGCTGTTCTGGGGTCCATAGGAAGGGATCGTGTTCTGTACCCCTTATAGCTGCATGCATAGGTTTTGCCAATATCGCATAACTGGGAATCCATATCCTACAGAAGCCTGCTGCCCCCAAGAACTCTCGCACTTGTCTTCTATTCTTGGGTATTGGTATTTGGCATACAGCTTCTTTTCTCTCTGGCCCCATTATTCTTTGACCTTCAGAGATATGGAATCCCAGATATTTGACAGTTGGCTGACACATCTGAGCCTTCTTTCTGGACACCTTGTATCCTGCCTTCCAGAGAATGTCTAGTAGATCATGTGTTGCTTGCTGACATATTTCTCTTGTAACTGCGGCTATCAACAAGTCATCTACATATTGTAATAGTACACACTCTCCTGGGATGGACTTGAAATCCAGTAAGTCTTGACTTAAAGCTGAAGCAAATAGGGTAGGTGAATTTTTAAACCCTTGGGGCAGTCTTGTCCAAGTCATCTGGCGTTTCGAGCCCGTTACAGCATTTTCCCATTGGAATGCGAAGATACACTGGCTTTCTGCAGCAATTCGGAGGCAAAATAAGGCATCTTTGAGATCTAATACAGTAAAATAAGTAGCCCCGCCCGGAATTAAAGCAAGCAGGTTATACGGATTGGGCACAACTGGGTGTATACTTACGACCGCATCATTGACTGCTCTCAAGTCCTGCACAGGGCGATACTCATCTGTACCGGGCTTTTGAACAGGCAGCAATGGGGTGTTCCAGGGGGAAGTACAGAATTTTAGGATACCATACCGTATGAACTTATCCAGATATGATTGGATATTCTTCTTAGCCTTTTGCGGGATATTATATTGCCGTAGGCTCACTGGATAGACCCCAAGTTTTAGTTCGATTCGAATGGGTGGAATATTACGAGCTAGTCCTGGTGGGTTGTTCTCTGCCCAAACTCCTGGTTAGTGATGTACCGAACTGTCTGCCGGCGAACAGTTCCCGCGAACTTAGCGTGTTCGCGTTCGCCACGGCGGGCGGACACATGCGCAGTTCGGTCCGCCCCCTATTCGTCATCATTGGGCAAACTTTGACCCTGTGCCTCTCGGTCAGCAGACACATTCCAGCCAATCAGCAGCACTCCCTCCCTTCCACACCCTCCAACCTCCCTCCCAGCATCCATTTTCGATTCATTCTGAAGCTGCATGCTTAGTGAGAGGAGGGAAAGTTTAGCTGCTGCTGATTAGATAGGGAAATTGATAGCTAGGCTAGGGTATTCAGTGTCCACTACAATCCTGAAGGACTCATCTGATCTCTGCTGTAAGGACAGCACCCCAAAAAGCCCTTTTTAGGGCTATAACATCAGGCTGCTTTTTTTTTTTTTCCTGTGTAATGTAATTGCAGGTGCCTGCCTGCCAGCTTCTGTGTGAGGTTCACATTGGATACTGTGCCTACTTGCCCAGTGCCACCACTCATATCTGTTTTTACAATAGGTTAAGCTTTACATTTAAAAGAAATAATTTTTTTTCACTGTAATAGAAGAGCAGGTCCCTGCCTGCCAGCTTCTGTGTGAGGTTCACATTGGATACTGTGCCTACTTGCCCAGTGCCACCACTCATATCTGTTTTTACAATAGGTTAAGCTTTACATTTAAAAGAAATAATTTTTTTTCACTGTAATAGAAGAGCAGGTCCCTGCCTGCCAGCTTCTGTGTGAGGTTCACATTGGATACTGTGCCTACTTGCCCAGTGCCACCACTCATATCTGTTTTTACAATAGGTTAAGCTTTACATTTAAAATAAATAATTTTTTTTCACTGTAATAGAAGAGCAGTTGCCTGCCTGCCAGCTTCTGTGTCAGGTTGGATGCCTTGCCCATTTGCACAGTCAGTGCCACCACTCATATCCGTTTTAACAATAGGTTAAGCATTACATTTAAAAGAAATACATTTTTTTCACTGTAATAGAAGAGCAGTTGCCTGCCTGCCAGCTTCTGTGTCAGGTTGGATGCCTTGCCCATTTGCACAGTCAGTGCCACCACTCATATCTGTTTTAACAATAGGTTAAGCTTTACATTTAAAAGAAATAATTTTTTTTCACTGTAATAGAAGAGCAGTTGCCTGCCTGCCAGCTTCTGTGTCAGGTTGGATGCCTTGCCCATTTGCACAGTCAGTGCCACCACTCATATCTGTTTTAACAATAGGTTAAGCTTTACATTTAAAAGAAATAATTTTTTTTCACTGTAATAGAAGAGCGGTTGCCTGCCTGCCAGCTTCTGTGTCAGGTTGGATGCCTTGCCCATTTGCACAGTCAGTGCCACCACTCATATCTGTTTTAACAATAGGTTAAGCTTTACATTTAAAATAAATAATTTTTTTTCACTGTAATAGAAGAGCAGTTAGTTGTCTGCAAGCGTCTGGGTGTCAGGCCTACTTCAGCGTGTGCTCTGCAGACCTCTGCCAGCGTGCTTTGACAGTTGCAACTCATATCTGGTGTCTCTATAGCGTGCTTTTACAAAGAAAAAAAGTTTCCAGTGTAAGCTAATAGCAGCCAGTCAGTGTCCTTCAAGCGGCTCTGTCAGGCCTTCCTTCAGCGTGTGCTCTGCAGACCTGTGCCAGCGTGCTTTGACAGTTGCCAATCATATCTGGTGTCTCTATAGCATGCTTTTACAAAGAAAAAAGGTTTCTAGTGTAAGCTAATAGCAGCCAGTCAGTGTCCTTCAAGCGGCTCTGTCAGTCCTTCCTTCAGCGTGTGCTCTGCAGACCTGTGCCAGCGTGCTTTGACAGTTGCCAATCATATCTGGTGTCTCTATAGCGTGCTTTTACAAAGAAAAAAGGTTTCTAGTGTAAGCTAATAGCAGCCAGTCAGTGTCCTTCAAGCGGCTCTGTCAGTCCTTCCTTCAGCGTGTGCTCTCCAGAACTGTTCCAGTGCACATTGCCAATCATATCTGGTGTCTCTATAGCGTGCTTTTAAAAACAAATTTATTTTTTCACTGTTATAGATTGAATAGCAGTTACTTGTCTTCAAGCGGGTGTGTCAGGCCTACAGTGTGTGCTCTGCAGAACTGTTCAAGTGCACATTGCCAATCATATCTGGTGTCTCTATAGCAGTGGCGTACATACCAGGGTCGCAGGGGTCGCGGCTGCGACCGGGCCCGGCCCACCAGGGGGCCCGGCCGCCCCTGCGACCCTGTATGTACGCTCTGGGCCAGCCTCTTCTCCTGGGGGGCCCTGAAGCCGGCCACCTCCGGGCCCCCCGAGGCTGGCCCTGCTTACACCCGGCGGGCAGTCAGGCTGGCCGGTGCGCGAGGGAGCACTCTCCCCTGAGTGCTTCCTCTTCAGCTCCCTCGCGCACCGCACTGATACTGGAGCCGGAAGATGACGTCATCTTCCGGCGCCGGCATCCCTACGCGGCGCGCGAGGGAGCTGAAGAGGAAGCACTCAGGGGAGAGTGCTCCCTCGCGCACCGGCCAGCCTGACTGCCCGCCGGGTGACCGCCCCCCAGGAGCCCAGCAGCACCACTGGACCCCAGGGAATCCCCTCAGCACTCCAAAAGGTAGGGAGGCTGGGGGGATTAAATTTAAAAAAAAAACATGTGTAAGTGTGTGTGAGTGTTAGTGTGTGTGAGTGTGTGTGTGAGTGTTAGTGTGTGTGAGTTAGTGTTACATAGTTACATAGTTAGATAGCTGAAAAGAGACTTGCGTCCATCAAGTTCAGCCTTCCTCACACCTGTTTTTTGCTGTTGATCCAAAAGAAAAAAAAAAAACCCAGTTTGAAGCACAATTTTGCAACAAGCTAGGACAAAAAATTCCTTCTTGACCCCAGAATGGCAGTCAGATTTATCCTTGAATCAAGCAGTTATTACCCTACATTGAAAGATTATATCCTTGAATATTCTGTCTTTGCAAGTAATCATCTAGTAGCTGTTTGAACATCTGTATGGACTCTGATAAAACCACTTCTTCAGGCAGAGAATTCCACATCCTGATTGTTCTTACAGTAAAAAAACCTTTCCTTTGCCTTAGACGAAATCTTCTTTCTTCCAGTCTAAACGCATGGCCTCGTGTCCTATGTAAAGTCCGGTTTGTGAATAGATTTCCACACAATGGTTTGTATTGGCCCCGAATATATTTGTATAATGTTATCATATCCCCTCTCAGGCGACGTTTTTCTAAACTAAATAGGTTTAAATTTGTTAACCTTTCTTCATAGCTGATATGTTCCATCCCTTTTATTAATTTTGTAGCCCGCCTCTGCACTTTTTCTAGTGCCATGATATCCTTCTTTAGAACAGGTGCCCAAAATTGCACAGCATATTCAATATGTGGTCTTACCAGTGATTTATAGAGAGGCAAAATGATATTCTCGTCCCGAGAATGAATGCCCTTTTTCATGCATGACAATACCTTACTGGCCTTGGCCACTGCTGATTGACATTGCACATTGTTGCATAGTTTGTTGTCTATAACAATTCCCAAGTCCTTTTCGTGTGTTGTTATCCCTAATTCGCTTCCATTAAGGGTATACGTTGCTTGTGTATTCTTTACGCCGAAGTGCATAACTTTGCATTTTTCAACATTAAATTTCATCTGCCATTTGAGTGCCCAGTCCTCCAGTCTATCTAAATCCTTCTGCAGCAAAGTAATATCTTGCTCACATTGTATTATTTTACAAAGTTTTGTGTCATCTGCAAACACTGAAACATGACTTTCAATGCTGTCTTCAAGATCATTTATAAAAATGTTAAATAGAAGGGGTCCCAGAACAGACCCCTGAGGGACACCACTTGCCACCTCTGTCCAGCTTGAAAATTTACCATTAACGACAACTCTTTGTATTCTGTTTTTAAGCCAATGTTCTACCCAAGAACAAGCATTTTCATCGAGACCGATTTCCTTGAGTTTGAACACTAATCTTTTGTGTGGAACAAAATTAGTTTGAACACTAATCTTCAGTGTGAGTGTTAGTGTGTGTGTGTGTGTGTTAGTGTGTGTGTGTGTGAGTGTTAGTGTGTGTGAGTGTGTGTGTGAGTGTTAGTGTGTGTGAGTGAGTGTGAGTGTTAGTGTGTGAGTGAGTGTTAGTGTGTGTGTGAGTGTTAGTGAGTGTTAGTGTGTGTGAGTTAGTGTGAGTGTTAGTGTGTGTGAGTGTTAGTGTGTGTGAGTGTGTGTGTGAGTTAGTGTGAGTGTTAGTGTGTGTAAGTGAGTGTGTGAGAGTGTTAGTGTGTGTGAGTTAGTGTGAGTGTTAGTGTGTGTGTTAGCGTGTGTGAGTGTTAGTGTGTGTGAGTGTTAGTGTGTGTGAGTGTTAGTGTGTGTGAGTGTGAGTGTGTGTGAGTGAGTGAGTGTTAGTGTGAGTGAGTGAGTGTTAGTGTGTGTGAGTGAGTGTTAGTGAGTGTGTGTGTGAGTGAGTGTTAGTGTGTGTGAGTGAGTGTTAGTGTGTGTGTGTGTGTGTGTGAGAGTGAGTGTTATTGTGTGTGAGTGAGTATTAGTGTGTGTGTGAGTGTGTGTGTGTGTGTGAGTGAGTGTGTGTGAGTGTTAGTGTGAGTGAGTGTGTGTGTGTTAGTGTGAGTGTTGGTGTTTGTGTTAGAGTGTGTGTGTCTGCTAGTGAGTGTCAGTGAGTGTGTTACTGTGTGTGTCTGTTACTGAGTGTGTTTGTGTGTGTGTGTTAGTGAGTCTGTTTGTCTGTTAGTGAGTGTGTGTTTGTCTGTGAGAGTGTATGTTTTGTAAGTGAGTGTGTATGTATGTCTGCCGCTGAGTGTGTCTCTGTCAGTAAATGTGTGTGTCTGTTAGCTAGTGTGTATGCATTTGTTTGTGAGAGTGTGTGTGTGTGTCTTCAGCACTTACCTTTCTCCAGCGCCGGACTCCCATGGCGCTGGGGATCCCTCCGCCTCTCAGCTCCGAATGCGCATGCACGGCAAGAGCCGCACACACATTCAAACTGCCCATAGGAAAGCATTACTCAATGCTTTCCTATGGACGTTCAGTGTCTTAAAATGGCGGAAGTGCCTCTAGCGGCTGTCAGTGAGACAGCCACTAGATGCTGGATTAACCCTCAGTGAAACATAACAGTTTCTCTGAAACTGCTATGCTTTCAGCTGCAGGGTTAAAACTAGAGGGACCTGACACCCAGACCACTTCATTGAGCTGATGTGATCTGGGTGTCTGTAGTGGTCCTTTAAGTGTGTGTGCATCTGCATGCACTGGCGTACATACCACGATCGCAGCCCTGCGACCAGGTGCCCGCCGCCATGTGTTGCTGCCCGGCCCGCGCAGAGTAAGCGCGAGGGGGGGGGCCCACGGATCAATTTTCGCACCGGGGCCCCATGGGTCATGTGTACGCCACTGCTCTATAGCGTGCTTTTACAAAGAAAAAAGGTTTCTAGTGTAAGCTAACAGCAGCCAGTCAGTGTCCTTCAAGCGGCTCTGTCAGTCCTTCCTTCAGCGTGTGCTCTGCAGACCTGTGCCAGCGTGCTTTGACAGTTGCCAATCATATCTGGTGTCTCCATAGCGTGCATTTACAAAGAAAAAAGGTTTCTAGTGTAAGCTAATAGCAGCCAGTCAGTGTCCTTCAAGCGGCTCTGTCAGTCCTTCCTTCAGCGTGTACTCTCCAGAACTGTTCCAGTGCACATTGCCAATCATATCTGTTGTCTCAATAGCGTGCTTTTAAAACCAAAATTTTTTTTTCACTGTTATAGATTGAATAGCAGTTACTTGTCTTCAAGCGGGTGTGTCAGGCCTACAGTGTGTGCTCTGCAGAACTGTTACAGTTCACATTGCCAATCATATCTGGTCTCACAGTAGCTTGCACGCATAGTACCACTAATCCCCAAAAAAATGACAGGCAGAGGCAGGCCACCCCGCAGGGGCCGTCGTGGTCGTGGTGCTGTGATTCCCTTTTGCCCTAGAATAATGCCCAGTTTTCAGAAGCCACGTACCCTGAACTTGAAAAGTTCCGAGGACATAGTTGACTGGCTAACACAGGACACCCAATCTTGTACAGCCTCCGCTCGGAACCTTGATGCACCATCCTCCTCCAGCTTAGCTTCAGGCACCTCTCAAGATAGCACTCACCCGCCTGCCGCCACCACCAAAACTAGCACCACAGCCGCTTTACTTGGTATGTCAGAGGAGTTATTCACACACCCGTTTGAAGAAATGAGTGATGCGCAACCATTATTGCTAGAGGATGTAGATAACAGGGATATGTCTCAGGCAGGCAGCATTAAACAAATGGAGGTAGGGTGTGATGATGATGATGTTGTACCCGCTGCGGCTTCCTTTTCTGAGTTGTCAGATACAAGCGAAGCGGTTGATGATGACGATGCGTCCATGGATGTCACGTGGGGGCCCGCTCGGCAAGAAGAAGAACAGGGCGAAAGTTCAGATGGGGAGACAGAGAGGAGGAGGAGACGAGTTGGAAGCAGGGGGGGGTCGTCGCAAGGAGCTAGTGGCACAGTCAGACAGCATGCATTGGCACCCGGGGTCAGCCCGACAGCACGCCAATCAACGCATGCTGTGTCCACCACCAGAATGCCGTCATTGCAGAGCTCAGCAGTGTGGCATTTTTTTTGTGTGTCTGCCTCGGACAACAGCGATGCCATTTGCAACCTGTGCCAAAGGAAACTGAGTCGTGGGAAGTCCAACACCCACCTAGGTACAACTGCTTTGCGTAGGCACATGATCTCACATCACAAACGCCTATGGGATCAACACATGAGTACAAGCAGCACGCCTACTCTAAGTCGCCATCCTCCTCCTGGTCTAGCATCTTCAGCCACGTCAACCACTGCTGTCCTTCTTGCCCCCTCTCAACCATCCGCCACTCCGTCTCCCGCCTTGAGCAGTTCCCGCTCATCTGCCCACAGTCATGTGTCTGTCAAGGACATGTTTGAGCGTAAGAAGCCAATGTCACCAAGTCACCCCCTTGCCCAGCGTCTGACAGCTGGCTTGTCCGAACTATTAGCCCGCCAGCTTTTACCATACAATCTGGTTGAGTCTGAGGCGTTCAAAAAATTTGTAGCTATTGGGACACCGCAGTGGAAGGTACCCGGACGGAATTTCTTTTCACAAAAGGCAATCCCCAACTTGTACTCGATTGTGCAAAAGGAAGTCATGGCATGTCTGGCACACAGTGTTGGGGCAAGGGTCCATCTGACCACTGATACCTGGTCTGCAAAGCATGGTCAGGGCAGGTATATCACCTACACTGCACATTGGGTAAACCTGCTGACGGCTGACAAGCAAGGAATGCGTGGCATTGCAGAGGAGTTGGTGACACCGCCACGAATTGCAGGCAGTCCTGCTGCCACCTCCTCTACTCCTCCTACTCCATCCTCTTCCATAACCTCCTCGGCTGAGTCCTCTTGTGCTGCTGCGTCTTGCTCCACATCAACGGCACCGCCCCAGCTCCCCAGGTACTATTCCACATCCCGGATACGGCAGTGTCACGCCGTCTTGGGTTTGACTTGCTTGAAAGCAGAGAGTCACACCGGACAAGCACTCCTGTCCGCCCTGAACGCACAGGTGGAAAAGTGGCTGACTCCGCAGCAACTGGATATCGGCAAAGTGGTTTGTGACAACGGAAAAAATTTGATAGCGGCATTGAAGTTGGGCAAGTTGACACATGTGCCGTGCATGGCACATGTGTGTAATCTGATCGTACAACGCTTTGTGCATAAGTACACAGGCTTACAGGATGTCCTGAAGCAGGCCAGGAAGGTGTGTGGCCATTTCAGGCGTTCCTACACGGCCATGGCTCACTTTGCCGATATCCAGCGGCGAAACAACATGCCAGTGAGGCGCTTGATTTGCGACAGCCCTACACGTTGGAATTCAACACTCCTAATGTTCGACCGCCTGCTCCAACAAGAAAAAGCTGTTAATTAATATTTGTATGACCGGGGTGCTAGAACAGCCTCTGGACTGGACGCTCATGCGCAATGCCTGTAGGCTCATGCGTCCTTTTGAGGAGGTGACAAACCTAGTCAGTCGCAACGAAGGCACCATCAGCGTCATCATACCATTTGTTTTCTTCCTGGAGCGTGCCCTGCGAAGAGTGCTGGATCAGGCTGTAGATGAGCGTGAAGAGTGTGTATCATGGGCTTTGAGGACAGGTGTCAATCCATACCTGCCAAGTGACCCTATGTAGGGGTAACAGTCCCTATTCTGCTCTGTGTCAGTGTGTATCATGGTCTCTGTGGACGGGGAACAGTCTCTATTCTGCTCTGTGTCAGTGTGTATCATGGTCTCTGTGGACGGGGAACAGTCTCTATTCTGCTCTGTGTCAGTGTGTATCATGGACTCTGTGGACGGGGAACAGTCTCTATTCTGCTCTGTGTCAGTGTGTATCATGGTCTCTGTGGACGGGGAACAGTCTCTATTCTGCTCTGTGTCAGTGTGTATCATGGTCTCTGTGGACGGGGAACAGTCTCTATTCCGCTCTGTGTCAGTGTGTATCATGGACTCTGTGGACAGGGAACAGTCTCTATTCTGCTCTGTGTCAGTGTGTATCAGGGGCTTTGAGGACAGGTGTCAATCCATACCTGCCAAGTGACCCTATGTAGGGGGAACAGTCTCTATTCTGCTCTGTGTCAGTGTGTATCATGGTCTCTGTGGACGGGGAACAGTCTCTATTCTGCTCTGTGTCAGTGTGTATCATGATCTCTGTGGACGGTGAACAGTCTCTATTCTGCAATGTGTCAGTGTGTATCATGGTCTCTGTGGACGGGGAACAGTCTCTATTCTGCTCTGTGTCAGTGTGTATCATGAACTCTGTGGACAGGGAACAGTCTCTATTCTGCTCTGTGTCAGTGTGTATCATGGTCTCTGTGGACGGGGAACAGTCTCTATTCTGCTCTGTGTCAGTGTGTATCATGGTCTCTGTGGACGGGGAACAGTCTCTATTCTGCTCTGTGTCAGTGTGTATCATGGACTCTGTGGACAGGGAACAGTGTCTATTCTGCTCTGTGTCAGTGTGTATCATGGTCTCTGTGGACGGGGAACAGTCTCTATTCTGCTCTGTGTCAGTGTGTATCATGGACTCTGTGGACAGGGAACAGTCTCTATTCTGCTCTGTGTCAGTGTGTATCAGGGGCTTTGAGGACAGGTGTCAATCCATACCTGCCAAGTGACCCTATGTAGGGGGAACAGTCCCTATTCTGCTCTGTGTCAGTGTGTATCATGGTCTCTGTGGATGGGGAACAGTCTCTATTCTGCTCTGTGTCAGTGTGTATCATGGTCTCTGTGAACGGTGAACAGTCTCTATTCTGCTCTGTGTCAGTGTGTATCATGGTCTCTGTGGACAGGGAACAGTCTCTATTCTGCTCTGTGTCAGTGTGTATCAGGGGTTTTGAGGACAGGTGTCAATCCATATCTGCCAAGTGACCCTATGTAGGAGGAACAGTCCCTATTCTGCTCTGTGTCAGTGTGTATCAGGGGTTTTGAGGACAGGTGTCAATCCATATCTGCCAAGTGACCCTATGTAGGGGGAACAGTCTCTATTCTGCTCTGTGTCAGTGTGTATCAGGGATCATTAGGATAGGTGTCATTCCATATCTGCCAAGTGACCCTATGTAGGGGGAACAGTCCCTATTCTGCTCTGTGTCAGTGTGTATCAGGGATTTGACTATCTTTATTCAGATTCAAAAATTACAATTCTAGGAAAAATTTAACAAACATTTACAAGAACATGTTATGCACATCATAGAAACAACGTAAACCTCTTTAAAGCCACAAACTTAAGACAAAAAATACGTACACACAATGTGTAAGGGTTTGAAAGAATATTCTGAATCCTTACATGTTTACTTTATCGTTTGTTTGATTTTTGTGAACCATATATAAACTACAAGCAGCGTGAAAACTATAAAAACTCAAGTGGCCATGCTGAGTTTTGCCATGGATCCCCCTCCGGCATGCCACAGTCCAGGTGTTAGTCCCCTTGAAACAACTTTTCCATCACTTTTGTGGCCAGAAAGAGTCCCTGTTGGTTTTAAAATTCGCCTGCCCATTGAAGTCAATGGCGGTTCGCGCGGTTCGCCGGTTCGCGAACATTTGCGGAAGTTCGCGTTCGCCGTTCGCGAACCGAAAATTTCGGGTTCGCGACAACACTATGAACCATATATAAACAACAAGCAGCGTGAAAACTATAAAAACTCAAGTGGCCATGCTGATCAAATTAAATAGTATGCTTTACACAGCGTATAAGGGTGATTTCACAGCACAACGGGAATCTAACAGGGGAAGAGGTGAAAGTCATCCTCCCCCTCCCACGACCCCGCCATATCTGCCAAGTGACCCTATGTAGGGGTAACAGTCTCTATTCTGCTCTGTGTCAGTGTGTATCATGGTCTCTGAGGACGGGGAACAGTCTCTATTCTGCTCTGTGTCAGTGTGTATCAGGGGCTTTGAGGACAGGTGTCAATGTTAGGTGATTTCTGCCCTTTATGGATTAAAAGCAGACTCTGCATCAACTGTGTAATTTTCCATGGGAGTTTTGCCATGGATCCCCCTCCGGCATGCCACAGTCCAGGTGTTAGTCCCCTTGAAACAACTTTTCCATCACTTTTGTGGCCAGAAAGAGTCCCTGTTGGTTTTAAAATTCGCCTGCCCATTGAAGTCAATGGCGGTTCGCGCGGTTCGCCGGTTTGCGAACATTTGCGGAAGTTCGCGTTCGCCGTTCGTGAACCGAAAATTTCGGGTTCGCGACAACACTACTCCTGGTATATTGAATAAGGATTCATCACTCTTAGGGTTTTGGCTTGTCAACGCTGTATAAAGTCGCCACTCTTCTTCCTTTGGTACTGATAGTGTCATGATACCTGAAGGTCCATTAAACTTTAAAGATGTTGTTCCATTTGGTAGGAACGTTATCTGCGCTTGTAATTTTGACAGCAAATCACGTCCTAGCAGTTGGACTGGACATTCAGGCAAATAAAGGAATTGATGTTTCACTATGTGGCCTCCCAATGTACAGTGTCGACTTTTAAGAACCGGTTTTGCAGCACTCCTTCCAGTTGCTCCTATGACAGTGATGGTTCTTCCAGATGGAGGAGCAACTAGGTCAGTCACCACCGAATGTTCAGCACCAGTATCAATCATGAATGCACTCCTTTTTCCCCCTATTGATACATCGACCATAGGCTCCGCTCGGCCAAGGGGGATGGAGCCCGGTCGGTATCAATAGTCCTCCATGACCGTGTCAGCCAATCCTACAAAGTCCCTATCTTCTCTATCGCGGGATCTCTGCGCTGCGGGATAATATCTATCCTCCCTCACACTTCCTCTATTGTTACCATTACTCCCTCCGGGACCTCCTCTACCTCTCGCTCTGCCTCTATAATTACCATATCCTGCCCTGGGTCGGTCTCTCTCATACGGTTCCCTTTGTGGACACTCACTTCTCCAATGCCCTTCTTCTCTACAGTATGAGCACTGATTCCTACTCAGGGGTTCCCTATTCCACTTACTATCACCCTTATCCATTCCCCTTCTGTCTACGCCTGCGATCGCTACCGCTAGCATATCTGCCTTTTTACGCATCTTGCGCTCTTCCTCTTTCTTAGTCTCCGTTTCCCTGTTCATATAAACTTTATTAGCTACCTCCATTAGTTGGGTTATGGACATCCCTACAAACCCTTCTAACTTTTGTAGCTTGCGCTTAATATCTCCGTAGGCTTGGCTGACAAAGGCAGAGTTAACCATCCGGGAATTCTCAGGGGCCTCCGGATTAAAGGGGGTATACAAGCGGTATGCCTCCAATAATCGGTCATAAAAGACACTGGGCGATTCATCACTTTTCTGTAACACCTCAGCCGTCCTAGACATATTAATAGCTTTCTTTCCTCCGGCTTTCATGCCAGCAATTATAGCGTCTCTATATGCTTTTAAATGAATCATAGCTGCGCCATTGGCATTCCACTCGGGATCAGTGTTCGGATAATGGGCTGCGGCCCATGCTGCTGGGTTAGCTTGATTTAATGTACGGGCTTCTTCTTCCAGCGCTTTAATGGCCGTTTGGTTTATCCTAGTCCTTTCCTCGTTATTAAATAATGTCATTAGTAATTGCTGGCAATCAGCCCAAGTATTTCGGGTTCGCGACAACACTAGTGGTGGAATCTCGGTAAAAATAAATTTAGTAGGCCGAGATTTCCACGTGGCATATATGTATGTTGGTGTATCAGTTAGTCTGTTACACGTAGCTAAGATACAATCAACAGTGTACTGAGCAAGTGTAGGAAGACAGGATATACGAATATTTCCCCTCCTCCATTGTCCTGGGCAAGCCATGTGGTCAAACAGGAATTTAGTCTCTATTCGGTCGATGGATAAGAGTATGTGTAGGTTGAACTGATTATGGGAGGAGCTACATGCCTATATAAGGGACCTACATTGTATGATCAGGGCTCAGACTTTGCTGTTTTTTGGTGACATTAGTCCCTCTGAGTCCCGGTCGGTGAATCGAATAAAGAATCTCTTCCTTCCTGAAGAAACCTGTGTCCATCTCTCTGTGCTCGGCTTCCGTCAGTTTCTCCAGTATCATTTGGTGCAGTGGCCGGGAAGCTCATCGTTCAACGGTAGCTGAGAAGCAGAGGCGTGAGACGGTCTATCTTTGCCCACGCTCTCTACGGCTGCACCCCAGAACTTCTGCGTGGACCTCCCTTCGTCTCAGCGCCACTGGTCTGTTGTCCAGGAGATCATCGGCCTCTACGTAGTAAGTGCTGGGGTGTCCCCGTCGATGAGTGTGAACTCAGGTTTAGGAACGAGGAGGTAAGACGACCACTGTTTTAGACGGTGGACCCACTAGGGGTATTGGATACCGATTGTGCGGTAGGCCCATAAGGGGTTATTTGTGTATGGAATCTGCCCCCTCCAGTGGAGGGAAGGAGCAAAGGCGCACCGCTCAATTAAACGCCCTGTAGTCAGCCCGTTTAATTTTGGTTTAGAGTCAGGCTGGGTTCTGTGTAAATAGCCCAAGCCAGACACCGGTGTCTTGTCTAGACTAGCGTTCTAGGGTGTATATTACGTTCGCTAGGTCGGAGGGACCGGGAGACTAAGCGGCGTCTGTGTAAATTCGGTCCGCTAGATCTCAACCTATCTTGGCTAAGTGGGAAGGCGTGTAAATTTGGAACCCACTAGATTTTTGATAGAGTATATAGACTAAGAGGGTGCTGTTGTAAATTCCGCCCTCTAGTTCGCTATATGTGGTGCTTGGGCAGCGTGGCTAACCAAAACGGATGTAAATAGTTATAGGTAGTCCATCGAGGTACTGGCCAATAGATTAGTTGGGAATTGTAAATGTGTTAAAGATTGTTGTAGTAGCGTCTATATCTTGCTAGACAGCGTGAGCTCTGCCGTCTAGCGAGAGTGTGAATAGTGTGTAACTGTATTATAGCGCACGGTACCATAACCATGTATAATAACTACTGATATTGGAAATAACTACTAATAACTGTCGTCTATGTTGTATGTTTAACACCATAACCACTACTAATTGAACTGTGACTTTAAATTGTACTCTAACCAATGCTAACCGTACTATAACTACTGTTTGTAAAGACGATGTTACTGGGGTATGTTATAGACTGGTAATTCAGATATAGTTATTTATAGCATGGGTGACTGCATAGTTTTGCCAAAAGGCACAGTAATAGTTATTTAGTGACTGGTGTAACAGCTGTGTGTGTACGGGAATTCCCTGAGTGTTTTGTTGTGTGCGTTTCACCTAGTAACTGTACCACGTGGTGCTGTTGCCAAGGAAACGGGTGTGACCGTTGGAAGTGTGTTTGTTTAGTTTCTGTTGGAGACGACGCTTCATTGTTAGTATGGGTGCGTCAGATTCAATGGTTATGGATCCCTTAGGATGTATGTGGAAAAACTTTAAAAAGGGATACACTGTGTATGATTTTGGGGTAAAAATGTCTCCAACATGCCTGACTACTTTATGTAGTAGGGAATGGCCTACTTTGGTGGCTGCATGGCCACCACGTGGCAGTTTGGATCCTAATCTGGTACAGCGTGTACACGTGGCTGTATCAGGTAGGCCTGAACTTTACGGCCAGTTTCCGTATATTGATTGTTGAAGCAGGCCGTAAATGACTTGCCAAAATGGATCCGGGTATGCCACGAGGAACAATGTCGCCTCATGGTGGCCAGAACTCGCTTGTCTACTAAGGCCGTAATTACGCCCATTTTGGACACGCCTCCTGAATCCGAGATCCCCATGCCGCCCCCTTACTCCTCCTCCACAGGAAGAGGAAGAGGAGGTGCTGTTGGTAACGCTACTTCCCTTGCCCCGTTGTCCCAACCTACCCCCTCCTCTAGCTCAGAGCCCAGCCCTCTTGTTTTAAACCCTCCCCTTCCGGTACCATTAACCCCACCTATCCATTAACCCCACCTATCCAGATTTGACGTCATATCCAGTTCCTGGTCAGGCTCCTCCTAGCCCGGCCCGGAATATTTTACTCACTGATCTCCCCCTCAGCAAAGCGTCCCCTTCCCCTCGTCTTACTACCCCTCGACCGGAACTCCTAACTGACGTTTCTAAACGAAGCCCCATACTAACCCGACAACTGACCGGTACCCTCCAACCCCGACATTATCAAATGCCTCTCCGACTGACACCAGGCCCGACACACATTAACGGTGACGGCCAGTTACAACATGCTGATCCTGTATTCGTCTATGTTCCCTTCACTACTACTGATCTATTTAACTGGAAGACCCATAACTCCTCATACACCGATAAACCTCAAGCCATGACGGATTTGTTTACCTCCATAGTCCAGACACATAATCCCACTTGGGCTGATTGCCAGCAACTGCTTATGACATTGTTTAACAACGAGGAAAGGACACGGATAAGAAAATGTTACTTGCGCTTTCTCCTTAATCCCTATGTATATTTAGACAAATGGAGGTCATTTAGTTGCTCCAATGGCCATTGGAGGGATGCCCGCCTGCCAACGTCAAGGCAGACCCCCCTAAGCGGGTCCTAACACTGACCCTTCAGCCTGCTTCCTTGAGCTTCTGGCAAAGATATCTCTAATGAGACAGAAAGGGGTATTTTTTATATACACCCCTTTACTTATTAACCCTTAATAGGGAACACATGGGATGGGTAGCAGCATTGTAACCAGGCTGTGTGATACAAAGTAAATACAAATACAAAAAGAGAAGTCCTGCGCTTAAGCAGCAAGGACTACAACACACATCAGCCCCAATATATAGTAAAAACCAAAGAAAAGAAAATGTTACTTGTACTTTCTCCTTAATCCCTATGTATATTTAAAGCGCAAGTAACATTTTCTTTTTTTTTTCTTTTCTTTGGTTTTTACTATATATTGGGGCTGATGTGTGTTGTAGTCCTTGCTGCTTAAGCGCAGGACTTCTCTTTTTGTATTTGTATTTACTTTGTAAGGACACGGATAAACCAAGCGGCAATTAAAGCGCTGGAAGAAGTGGCCCGTACACAAAATCAGGCCAACCCAGCAGCATGGGCCGCAGCACATTATCCAAATACTGATCCGGAGTGGAATGTCAATGGTGCAGATATGGCCCATTTAAAAGCATAAAGGGACGCTATTATTGTTGGCATGAAAGCCGGAGGAAAAAAGGCGATTAATATGTCTAAGACGGCTGAGGTATTGCAGAAATGTGATGAATCACCCAGTGCCTTTTATGACCGATTATTGGAGGCATACCGTTTGTATACCCCCTTTAATCCAGAGGCTCCTGAGAATTCCCGAATGGTTAACTCTGCCTTTGTACAATTTGGTTGACCCTTAGGAATGGAGACTCACAGGGGACCCTAATAAATAAGACAATACTAGAAACCGTACATTCTTCGGGTGTTCTTCTATTTGATGCATGTAAGGCGATATCAAGTGGTAGAAAACCGTGGAATGTATGCTGGGATCTTAAATGGGAAAGAACGTATGGGTCTAATGATAAGTATATTTGTCCCAGTAGTAAGAACAAGTATATAGATCCAAAATGCCCAAATAAGAATTATAATTATTGTCCATATTGGTCTTGTGTAGGGTGGGCAACTTGGGGACAGACAGTAGATAAGGATATGATTGTTACTAAGTTGCCTACCAAACCATATTGTAAGTCTATGGAGTGTAACCCAGTCCATATACTTATTAATAATCCTGAACAGTTTATAGATAGGTTCGGAAACTTATTTAGGTTCCAGATATATGGGACAGGTTTGGATCCTGGGACAATATTATTTATCGGGATAGAGACCGATACTGTGGCAGCCCAGACTCATCAAGTTTTCCATTCTTTCTACGAGGAGATAAGTGTAGAGAATAAGATCCCCCATAATGCTAAGAACTTGTTTATTGATCTAGCCGAGAGTATTGCCGGTAGTCTTAATGTAACCAACTGCTATGTGTGTGGAGGTACTAATATGGGAGACCAATGGCCTGGGGAAGCAAAGGAGGTAATGTATTCCGTTTCTGAGACAATTGAACAGATAACATCTCCTCAAGCTGATTATCAAATGAGTGTTAGAAGTAAATCTGAGTGGTGATTAAAGACCTCCATTATAGGTTATGTTTGCATAGCAAGGAAAGAAATAATGTTTAATACATCTGTAGGAGAATTGACTTGTCTAGGGCAAAAAGCTTATGATGATGATACAAAGAATACAACTTGGTGGTCAGCTTCAAATGTCTCAGAACCACCTAACCGTTTGCAAGTTATACCAATTTAAAGGATGTGTGGTTTGACCTATCTCCTACATCGAGTTGGAAAGCCCCAGCAAATTTGTACTGGATCTGTGGTAAGAAAGCCTATTCGGAGTTACCACAGGACTGGGAAGGGGCATGTGTGTTAGGTATGCTCAAACCATCCTTCTTCTTGTTGCCTATTGAAACAGGAGAGACTTTGGGAGTTAAGGTATATGATGTGAATCATAGAAAGAAAAGGGGACCCCTAGAGATAGGTACTTGGGAAGATAATGAGTGGCCTCCCCAGCGTATTATAGATTATTATGGGCCAGCTACGTGGGCAGAGGATGGTACTTTTGGATATAGAACCCCTATATATGCTCAACCGTATTATAAGGTTACAGGCAGTGGTTGAGATAATTACCAATGAAACATCGCAAGCGCTTAATCTCCTGGCGAAACATACTAGGATGAGGACAGCCGTTTACCAAAATAGTTTAGCCTTGGATTACCTATTGGCAGTAGAGGGAGGTGTATGTGGGAAGTTTAAACTAAGCAATTGTTGTCTTCAAATAGATGATGAAGGGCAAGCAATAGCTGAGCTTACTAGCCATATGGTTAAACTAGCGCATGTGCCTACCCAGGTATGGAAAGGGTATCCAAGTAGTTGGTTTGGTAATTGGTATGAGCAGTTTGGAGGACTTAAGGCATTGGTAGGTGGAGTCATGCTAATCTTGATGCTGTGCCTTCTCCTACCTGTGCCTTCCAAGGGCATTATTTTTTTTTTTTTTAAATGTCTTGTAATTGAATTTATGTTGGGAGGATCACTAGATGTTTACACAACAGAATTTCAGATTTTTTTTAAAATATGTTTTTTTACAGAATCCATGTGCAACAACAGAGGGAAGTATATATTTAAGCTCTACATATTGTATGTTTGTTTTTTTGTTTCTAGTGATGTGTGTTATGGGTATCTTTGCATATGGGTGTGTATATATGTGAAAATCAATTATTATTATTATTCTTATAGCGCCAACAAATTCTGCAGAGCTTTACAGTGGGTGGACTAACAAACAGGTCATTGTAACCAGACAAGTTGGAGAGAATGTGGCATGGTGACCCAAAAGGTGAGGATAGTATTAGAGAAGTAATGACAGTTGTAGGAGAGAAATCAGTTGGGAGCTATTAACAGTTTCATTGATACGCCTTTGTAAAGAAGTGAATTGCACAGGAGCAGTGCAGCTTTAGATAAGTCTTGAAGGTGTGCATTAGAGGTGGGCGTACGAACAGAATATAGACGTAAGTCTTTGGCAGAGTGTAAAGGCCTAGTTGGGACATACTTGTGTATTAGGGAGGATAGATAGTTGGGAGTAGCATTATGTAGAGATTTGAAAGCAAGAACCAGAATTTTAAATTGAGCCGTATGGGAGGCCAATTTAGGGACTGCCTGAAGGGTGAGGCTTAGGAGGTGTGGGCGGACAGTAAGATGAGCTTCGCCACCGCATTCATTATAGTCTGTAACGGCGCAAGTTGGGATTACATAAGAACATTGAGAAGTGGATTGCAGTAGTCAAGGCGAGAAAGGACAGTGGCATGGACCAGCACCATAGCCGCATCTGGCGTTAAGTACGTTAGATGGCGCAATGTTTTTGAGATGGAAGCGGCAGGATTTGTGGATAGACTGAACATGAAGAGTAATGAAGAGGTTGGAGATGTATTTGTAATATTGTTAAGCTAGCAAAGCATGAAGGGGAATTGGATGTACTTGTCCATCTATGAGCTTTCAGAGGTAAAGGAAGCTTTTTTTTTTTGCCAATGATATACGGCAGGTTGCTTCCACACTGTCATTCTCTGAAGTTCTGACTGTGCATAACACTCAGAATGACAGGCAGATACATATTAGGGACATATTAGCCCACAGAAATTTTCCGGAACTCCATATAAGGAATGTGAGCACGAACTGCAATACAGCTGAGTGAAATCAGCTGATGGGTGGAAATTAACCCTGAAAAAAAAACGGCGGGAAGACCTTTAAATGGAAGCCAAAGCACCCAGAAGATTTGAAGCACTTTACCACTCCTGAGGAAGTCTGAGAATACAGACCAAACGTAGTTATTTGTTTGGACTTTTCATTTGATTTTATACTTTTCTCTGTTTGCCTGCCTGACATTTCTACAAGGACTTCGTTCTCTGTATTGATGGGATAAACAGAATTGTACTGATGGGCCTTTTTACATGTTTTATATTGTAAGTGCAACCATTAAAAGCTGATTTATATTTTTGCAACAGTGCTATACTATGTTATCTTTTATTTTTTGCATGTAAATATCTACTATTCCAACCACGAGGAATTCGTGAAAATCTACTCAATTGATGTGCTTGAAAACAACTTCAATTTTGTGAGTGTGACATATAAAGAAGGGGCTATTTGTTAATTTACGTTAATCCCCTATGAGCGTGCTTTCTTTTTATTTTTTAGGTCTAGGTATATCTTGTTTTGTTTCTATGTATATTGAGGATTAAGAGGAATCCTTTTGTTATACCTGACCGAAGAAAAGGAAGTAATTATCCTTTTATATATATATTTTTTATCTCTTACATACTGCACCTGGGTGGTCTAAATTTGTATTATCAATAAGCTGCAATCTTTATGCTTGGATGCCAATATTGTGGAATGTGTCAGGCAGTGGCTGAGTGACAGGCAACAGAGGGCTGTAGTCCATGGAGTATATTCGAAGTACCAGTGGGATACTTAAGGGTTCATATATTTATTTATTTTTTTATTTATTTTTATTTTTTTAAATAATTTCATTTTTATTTGACTCACATACAAAACAATGTATACAAAGCATTACAATCTACAATAATGTATATAAAGAGTGTATAGGAACCATTCTCCTCGAATTAGATAAGACATAAAAATAACACATTTGCCATGTTCCTGATTAATGCTTATTCCACTTATCTTGTGCACAAAAATGTTATTACATAAAGTTAATCCATATACCTTGCTAACGAGAGCACCAAACCAGCCAATATTTTAATCCAACTTTTCCTCTAGAATTAAAGTGCATTATATTTATCCATATGAATCATCTTAATTTTCTCTTTTATATAGCCCCACCTCTTAACTAGTTGGCTACCTGTACCTTCATTATTGTGATAGACATAACACACTTACAGAAACAGACATTATTATGCATTGCACACACTCCTTGGGGCGTATCAGTGGACCCTCTATTCCATTACCTTATTTTAGAAAAGAAAGGAAAGAGCAAAGAGAAAGAAAATATTCTAGTTATTCTGTCCAGGAATTTGGGTGACCATACTCTCCATTTTTTTCTTCCAAAAATTGCTGACATCTCTAATTTTTGCTGACTGATAGCCCAAGGCCTCCATAGTTAGTTGGTACTGGACTTGTGAGTATAATTGAACCTGTGTGAAATTCACATTGCTTTTCCAATTCCTTGCAATTATTATTTTATTGCTGCTACAAAGTGGACATATATAAATTTTTCTTTAAAGTGATTGTAAGTTAAAGTGGAATAGACCATTGTGATAGCCTCTAGGGATGTTTGTCTCTGTAATATACTCCAATGATTCGAAGGCCATATACCACAAGTTTTGAACCTTGCTGCATTCCCACCATATATGTCCAAAAGTCCCCTCTTTCTCATTACATCTCTAACACAATGGAGAATTAGAGGTATACATTTTGGACAATCTGGTGGGAACTAGGTACCAGCGGTTCATTAGTTTAAATAATACCTCAAGAAGGCTCAGACAATGGATTATTTTACTTGTTTGAAATAATACTTGGTCCCAATCTGTCTTAAAGATCTGTACTTTTAATTCTTTGCTCCATTTCTGAATATTTACATTCATAGTTGGTGCTTCAATTTGGAGAAGAGCACTCCTTGCCTTTGAAACTATTTGCGGTACATTCTAATTTTTTAATAAAGCCATCAGATTTTCTATTCCTTCTATGGGTCGATGTAACAAAAATTGTTTAATAAAACCTCTGATTCTTAAATAATTATACCACTCCTGCCTAGGTAGCGAAAATTCTTGTATCAAATTTTCAAATGATTTGATTTTATCTCCCAATATTATTTGAATTATAGAGTTAATACCTTTCCTTGTCCATTCACTTATATTTAAATCTTTCATCCTTAATTGTATAATACTAAGGTTAGAGTTTCCCAATATTTTGTTAGATATGCCGCTGTTAATCCTCAACTTTTCCCACTCCATCAAAATTGATTTCAGGCAAATATTTAAAGAACAGACCTTCTCAATTCTTTCATCCCGTTTAGTTAGCCAAATTAATTGATACAATTTTTCCGTTTCTACCATCTCCATTTCTAATTGGTACCAGCCCACATCCTCAGAACTTAAGAGTTGCATCTTATATATGTGCTGCATCATATTAGCTAAATAGGTTATATTGATGTTTGGAAAGTTTATCCCACCTTTCTTACTCTTTTGCATCAAAAGTTTTTTATTCATCCTCGGCCTTTTTCCTTTCCATATGAAAATATTTATATCACATTGTATCATAGATAACCATGGTTGTGGCATTCTCAAGGGGATCATACGAAATAGATAGGACCATTTAGGGAGTAAATACGAGTTGACCAAATTAATTCTGCCCCACCAGGATAATTCCATTTGTCTCCATCTTTTTAGTGATTCGTGAGTTGATCTAAATGTTTTTAAGAAATTTATTTGCATCGTATCTTTTAAGTCATCCGTAAGCGTTATTCCCAAATAAGGTAATGCATTTTTATTACAATTAAATTTATATTTATCTTTTATATATAGACTACATTCTCTAGAGATGTTTATAGCTTAAAAAAAGTGGATTTAGTTACGTTTATTTTATAATTTGAAATCAGACTATATTTATCTACCTCTTCCATCAAGGCACCAAGCGATTCGACAGGGTCGGTTAGGGTCAGAATCAAATCGTCTGCATATAAATTTAATTTAAATTCTTTCTCTCTGTATCTAAAGCCTTTTATTCGAGAATTATTTCTTATATTAATAGCTAGAATCTCCATTGTCATAATATATAAAATGGGCGATAGGGGACAGCCCTGTCTCGTTCCATTTTTTAGTGTAAACCCGTCTGCACATATGTTTGGGGCCACTGTTCTTGCTTTTGGACCTTCATATAGTGCCAGAATTGCATTAAGCATCCATCCTTGTATGCCGAATTTTTCCATTGTTTTCTTTAAAAAGACCCAATATAAATAAAGATTTTATTATTTCTTCGAGCTGCATCTATCAGATCCAATAGTCTTCTAGAGTTATCCACTGGGTCTCTCCCCTGTACAAAACCGATTTGATCATTTTTTATAATATTTTCCATGAGTCCCTTTAATCTATTGGCCAAAACTGATGAAAAAATCTTAACGTCTGTGTCGATTAACGAAATAAGTCTATAGTTTTCCACCTTTAAAGGATCTTTATTTATTTTAAGAATTAGGAGGATATTTGCTCTCAACATTTCGGTAGGAAATTTACCTACTAACACTATTTCGTTAAACATTTTAGTTAGATGACAGGCTATATGATTTTTAAAAGATTTATAGAATAGATTTGGGAAGCCATCTGGGCCTGGCGTCTTATCTGGTTTTAACTTGTTTATTGCTGCCTCCACTTCTTGGACTGTAATAAAAGCATTTAGCTTATTTCTTTGTTCAGCCGTGAGTTTAGGTGTATTCATTTTACTCAAATAGTCCTCCTCATTTATTATCGAAGGAGTTAAATTATACAAGGCCTCATAATATTTATTGAAACTCTCTCCTATTTTTTTGGGGTCCAAATAAACCCCCTCATCGTCAACTATCTTTACTATTTTGCTGGATCCAATTTTATCTCTTAATTTTTTAGTCGTAATTCTATCTGCTCGATTCCCTTTATAATAATAATTCGCTTTGAGTTTATTCATAACCTTTGCATTCTTTTCTATAAGGAAATTATTGATTTTGTTCTGCATATTTTTCAGAGCATCTGCATTTTCTTTAGAGGGAGACTGCTTATTCTTATTTGAGGCCTTTTTTTAATTCTTCTTGAAGTGCCAGAAAAAGTTTATTATTTTCTACTTTATATCTTGTTTGTATGCTTATTATGTGGCCTCTCATGGTAGATTTAAATGCACACCAATTATTTATATATGAGTTATCATTTGGATCATTTTCAAGAAAAAAAGTTTCAATTTGTTTTTCCAGTATATCAAGATTGATCTTAGATTTTAACAGATTCATCCAGACGCCAAGTATCACGATTAATCCAGATCCATTGGTTTTTCATCTCCCACATATTAATACTATGATCTGACCAGGTATTATCAAGTATCTTAAAATATTTGATATTTGTTAATGCTGTTATATTACCCCAAACCATGTCTATTCGAGAGTAGTGATGTAGCGAACACGAAATTTTCGGTTCGCGAACGGGGAACGGGAACTTCCGCAAACGTTTGCGAACCGGCGAACCGGGCGAACCGCCATTGACTTCAATGGGCAGGCGAATTTTAAAACCCACAGGGACTGTTTCAGGCCACAAAAGTGATGGAAAAGTTGTTTCAAGAGGACTAACACATTGACTGTGGCATGCCGGAGGGGGATCCATGGCAAAACTCCCATGGAAAATTACACAGTTGATGCAGAGTCTGGTTTTAATCCATAAAGGGCAGAAATCACCTAACATTCCTAAATCGCAATGGATATGGATTGACACCTGACATATGACATATTGACACCTTGACATATGGATTGACACCTTGACATATGGATTGACACCTGTCCTCAGAGACCCTGATACACACTGACACAGAGCAGAATAGGGACTGTTCCCCTTACATAGGGTCACTTGGCAGGTATGGATTGACACCTGTCCTCAAAGCCCCTGATTGACACAGAGCAGAATAGAGACTGTTCCCCCTACATAGGGTCACTTGGCAGGTATGGATTGACACCTGTCCTCAAAGCCCCTGATACACACTGACAAAGAGCAGAATAGAGACTGTTCCCCGTCCTCAGAGACCATGATACACACTGACACAGAGCAGAATAGAGACTGTTACCCCTACATAGGGTCACTTGGCAGATATGGCGTGGTCGTGGGAGGAGGAGGATGACTTTCACCTCTTCCCCTGTTAGATTCCCGTTGTGCTGTGACATCACTCTTATACGCTGTGTAAAGCATACTTTTTAATTTATTTTGCAAATGCTGCATCCTTTCCGACTTGTAATTCGGTAACATTTTCGCCACTGTCTGCTTATACCGTGGGTCTAGTAGCGTGGACACCCAGCACAGGTCGTTCTCCTTCAGCCTTTTTATACGAGGGTCCCTCAACAGGCATGACAGCATGAAAGACCCCATTTGCACAAGGTTGGATGCCGAGCTACTCATTTCCCGTTCCTCCTCCTCACACAGAGCAGAATAGGGACTGTTCCCCCTACATAGGGTCACTTGGCAGATATGGATTGACACCTGTCCTCAAAGCCCCTGATACACACTGACAAAGAGCAGAATATAGACTGTTCCCCGTCCTCAAAGCCCCTGATACACACTGACAAAGAGCAGAATAGAGACTGTTCCCCCTACATAGGGTCACTTGGCAGGTATGTATTGACACCTGTCCTCAAAGCCCCTGATACACACTGACAAAGAGCAGAATAGAGACTGTTCCCTGTCCTCAAAGCCCCTGATACACACTGACAAAGAGCAGAATAGAGACTGTTCCCCCTACATAGGGTCACTTGGCAGGTATGGATTGACACCTGTCCTCAAAGCCCCTGATAAACACTGACAAAGAGCAGAATAGAGACTGTTCCCTCTACATAGGGTCACTTGGCAGGTATGGATTGACACCTGTCCTCAAAGCCCCTGTGTCACGATACCTTACCTGTCATCCTCGGACCCACGCAGTACAGCATCCTCCTTCACTGAGCGGCACGGCACCTCTGACGCCGGCCGCTCACTCAGAGCGGAATTTCTAACTTCGGCGCATGCGCGCCACTGCCGTCGGCTGGAAGCCGACAGGATCATGACGCAACCACGCACCCGGATCTTTTGGGGGCGTGGTTTTAAAGCAAAATACACCACACTATAAAAGGGCTGTCTTGACAGCAGTAAGACGCCCTAGTGTGGTTCTTGCTGGTTCCCATAGTGCTCTTTATGTATATTGGTATTCTCTCCTGGTATTTGACTTTTGGCTACTCTATTTGACTATTCTACTCTCTGGTTCCCTGTACTTTGGCTTGTTAATCGTTATTCCGTCTTCTGTTATCCCTTGACCTCTGGCTATCCCATTTGACTACTCTAACGTGAGCCCGGCCATTCTAAGGTCCGGTATACGTTCTATAGTTAGGTTGCACTCTGCGTGAAGGGGTCATTGTCGTGACATTACACTAGGGCCATGGACCCTGCAGGTGTTAACCCTCTTGGGCTTGGTGCGGACAATAGGTTTGAGGAGCTGGACCATCGTATGGACCAGATCGCCCTCGCCGTACAGACATTAATCAACCGCACTGCTTATCTCCAGCCGGAGGAGCAGACTCCTAGTCTGAGACCCCAAGAACATCCCATGGAAGTGCTACCTACAGGCACTTCCAATCAGGCTACAGCACCTCTCAGGTATGGGGGTGATCCTAACGGATGCAGGGGGTTCCTAAATCAGATAAGCATATATTTTGAACTCCATCCTAGAGCTTACCCTACCGATAGAGCTAAGATTGGGTATATTATCACCCTGTTAGTAGATAAGGCTTTAACCTGGGCTAATCCCTTGTGGGAGAATGACAACCCCATAGTCTTTAATTACACTAACTTTGTTGCAGCTTTCAGGAGAACTTTTGATACCCCAGGCAGAAAGACTAACGCTGCCAAATCCTTATTGCGTTTAAGACAAAATACTCGTTCTCTAGTAGATTATGCCTTAGAATTCCGTACTTTAGCTGCAGAAGTCAGATGGAACGAACAAGCATTCGTAGATGTGTTCCTGAATGGAGTGTCTGATAGAATCCTAGATGAAGTGGCCACAAGAGATTTACCAGATACTCTAGAGGAGCTAATAACATATTTAGCTCATATTGATGAACGTCTTAGGTATAGGCAGAATACCAGAGAGAGACCTAGGAGAGTACCGGAACGTCTTGCTCTAACCTATCCCTCGTCCGAAACCCCTCCAGAACCCATGCAATTAGGGGCTACAAGATTGTCTGAGACAGAGAGACAATACCGTAGGAGGGAAGGTTTATGTTTGTATTGTGGCAGGAAGGGACATACACGAGTGAATTGTCCTAACCGGCCGGAAAACTCTCGCACCTAAGTTCACAAGGGGGACAGGCCTTGGGTGTTATGTGTATGTCCTCCTTCAATGATAAAAAAGATCTCCGGCTTCTTCTACCTATTACTTTAGAATGGGAGGGAAAGAAAATATCCACCCTTGCTTTAATTGATTCTGGGGCTGCTGAGAATTTTGTAGATCTCTCATTCGGGCAGAAAAATACCCTTCCATTCCAAAAAAGATCGGCACCCTTGGCCGTTGAGGCCATAGATGGTAGACCATTATCGATACCTCTTATTACCCAGGAGACCATTCCTCTAGTATTATCTACAGGTCTTCTTCATAGGGAGGTTATCATTCTGCAACAGATAACATCTCCTATTTTTCCTGTAATACTTGGGTTTCCTTGGTTAGTCCAGCATAATCCGTCGATTGACTGGGAAAAGAAGGAGATCATTAAGTGGGGAGATTCTTGTCACAGTAAATGCATTACTCCGATTAAACCAGTAGGCTTAATCAATATACCTACTATGGAACCATTGACCACCCAAATACCCAACCAATATATTGATCTTAAAGATGTCTTTGAACCTAAAGAGGCAGAAAAATTACCTCCCCATCGTCCCTATGATTGTCCTATTGAATTGTTGCCTGGTACTATGCCTCCACGAGGTACGGTTTATCCCCTGTCGATGGCCGAGAATAAAGTATTAGAGGAGTACATTGCCGAGAATTTAAAGAAAGGGTTTATCACTAAATCTTCATCGCCCGCGGGTGCGGGGTTTTTCTTTGTATCTAAGAAAGAAGGGGATTTAAGACCCTGTATTGATTACAGAGGTTTGAATAAGATTACTATCCGTAATGCTTATCCTATTCCCTTAGTGACTGAACTATTTGACAGGTTAAAAGGAGCTACTGTCTTTTCTAAACTAGATTTGCGGGGAGCATATAATTTAATCAGAATAAAAGAAGGGCATGAATGGAAGACTGCTTTTAATACTCGTTATGGTCATTATGAGTATCGAGTTATGCCCTTCGGCTTATGCAACGCCCCAGCAGTCTTTCAGGACTTCATCAATGATGTGTTGCGAGACTTTTTACAAATGTTTGTAATCGTATATTTGGATGATATCCTGATTTACTCTAAAAACATGAACGAACACTATGAACATGTCAGATTGGTTCTTTCAAGGTTATTAGAGAATGGTCTCTATTGTAAATTGGAGAAATGTTTGTTCCACAAGGAAGAAGTGCATTTCCTGGGATATATCATTTCTAGTACGGGTTTCCAAATGGAGCCGAAAAAGTTAGAAGCCATTCAGCAATGGCCCTTACCAGTTGGACTTAAAGCAATCCAACGCTTCTTGGGGTTTGCCAATTACTATAGAAAATTCATAAAAGGATTCTCTTCAATAACAGCCCCTATTACTGCTATGACTAAGAAGGGAAGAAATCACAGGGAATGGTGTACTGAAGCTAAAAGAGCTTTTGATTTATTGAAAGAAGCCTTTTCCTCAGCACCAGTATTAAGACACCCTGATCCTTCTCGTCCTTTCATACTGGAAGTAGATGCATCCGAGTCAGGGATAGGAGCAATACTATCTCAAAGACCTTCGGATGATCAACCATTGCATCCTTGTGGTTTTTTTTCTAAAAAATTAACGGAAACTGAGAAGAGATACGATATAGGGGAGAGAGAGTTGTTGGCAATTATTTCTGCCCTTAAAGAATGGCGATACTTGCTTGAAGGGTCACCCATCCCTGTTACCATTTTTACAGATCATAAAAACCTCTCTTACTTCAGTGAAGCCAAGAAAATGTCTGACAGACAAGTACTCTATCCCGCCAATATGAACCTGTTACTTCCTCCAATGAAGTTATGTCCTCTTTAACCGTATGTCCTCATAATCGTATTGTAGCAACTGTCTATGCAAAAGTCTCATCGGGATTAATAGAGGAGATCTCTACATTCCAAGATCGTACTACCTTGACTGTTCCACAAGGAAAACTATATGTGCCATTAACCTATCGGAATAGAGTACTATCCCTCATGCATGACTCCAAAATGGCAGGGCATCAAGGGATACATAAAACCACATCATTGCTGGCGGAACGGTTCTGGTGGCCTTCCTACAAGAAGGATGTGCGTGAGTTTGTCCTTGCTTGTAATATTTGTTCCACTACAAAATCGCCTAAGGGTCGTCCTATAGGACTCCTCATGCCCTTACCTATTCCAGAGACTCCATGGTCAAGTATTGCTATGGATTTCGTAGTAGACCTACCCCCTTCTAAGAACTACACTGTCGTATTAACGATAATTGACAGATTCTCCAAGATGTCTCATTTGGTTCCTCTTTATAAATTACCTACATCATCTGAACTGGCGTATATATTTATAAGAGAAGTGGTCCGTTTACATGGGGTACCCCATGATATTGTCTCTGATAGAGGGCCTCAATTTATTTCTCGTTTCTGGAAATCATTTTGTGGACAGTTAGGTATCAACCTTAACCTTTCCTCTTCTTATCATCCCCAATCTAATGGGGTTACAGAAAGGATGAACCAATGCCTGGAACAATACATCCGTTGTTTCACTTCGGTTAATCAAGATGACTGGGCGGACCTGTTACCATGGGCAGAATTTGCTCACAATCATCATGTCCATGAATCCACTTTACACAGCCCGTTTTTTATAAATTATGGGTTTAATCCTACAACTTTACCGAGTTCCATTCATTCTACCGGAGTGCCAAGTGTAGATAACACCGTTAGGAACATGAGGGAGACTTGGTTAGGGGTTAAACAAATATTGACTCAAAGGGCTAGTGTGTACAAAGCCAATGCGGATAGGCATCGGAAACCTGCTCCCACGTTCATGATCGGGGATAAAGTGTGGTTAAGTACCCGTAACATTAGACTTAAGGTCCCATCTATGAAATTCGCTCCCAGATTCATTGGTCCATTTCAGGTTCTCAAGCGTATCAACCCTGTTTGTTACAGTCTTCGTTTGCCCTCTAATATGAAAATACCGAATTCGTTCCATGTCTCACTTCTCAAACCATTAATTTGTAATCGGTTTACTCGTAATACCCCTCCTCCTCTTCCTGAAGTTGTGGAGGGACAAAACGAATATGAGGTGAGGTCTATTTTGGATTCTCGTTTTTCTAGGGGTAAACTTCAATACCTTTTAGACTGGAAGGGTTATGGACCTGAGGATCGTTCGTGGGTGGACGCTTCTGATGTGCACGCCCCCCGCCTGATTCGTTTATTTGAAAGGAGGCGTTCTAACCGCCCTGGGGGCGGTCCTTGTGGGGGGGGTACTGTCACGATACCTTACCTGTCATCCTCGGACCCACGCAGTACAGCATCCTCCTTCACTGAGCGGCACGGCACCTCTGACGCCGGCCGCTCACTCAGAGCGGAATTTCTAACTTCGGCGCATGCGCGCCACTGCCGTCGGCTGGAAGCCGACAGGATCATGACGCAACCACGCACCCGGATCTTTTGGGGGCGTGGTTTTAAAGCAAAATACACCACACTATAAAAGGGCTGTCTTGACAGCAGTAAGACGCCCTAGTGTGGTTCTTGCTGGTTCCCATAGTGCTCTTTATGTATATTGGTATTCTCTCCTGGTATTTGACTTTTGGCTACTCTATTTGACAATTCTACTCTCTGGTTCCCTGTACTTTGGCTTGTTAATCGTTATTCCGTCTTCTGTTATCCCTTGACCTCTGGCTATCCCATTTGACTACTCTAACGTGAGCCCGGCCATTCTAAGGTCCGGTATACGTTCTATAGTTAGGTTGCACTCTGCGTGAAGGGGTCATTGTCGTGACACCCTGATACACACTGACAAAGAGCAGAATAGAGACTGTTCCCTCTACATAGGGTCACTTGGCAGGTATGGATTGACACCTGTCCTCAAAGCCCCTGATACACACTGACAAAGAGCAAAATAGAGACTGTTCCCTGTCCTCAGAGACCATGATACACACTGACACAGAGCAGAATAGAGACCGGGGGTCTAGTAGCGTGGACACCCAGCACAGGTCGTTCTCCTTCAGCCTTTTTATACGAGGGTCCCTCAACAGGCACGACAGCATGAAAGACCACATTTGTACAAGGTTGGATGCCGAGCTACTCATTTTCCGTTCCTCCTCCTCACACAGAGCAGAATAGAGACTGTTCCCCCTACATAGAGTCACTTGGCAGGTATGGATTCACACCTGTCCTCAAAGCCCCTGATACACACTGACACAGAGCAGAATAGGGACTGTTCCCCGTCCTCAAAGCCCCTGATACAGGTGTCAATCCATACCTGCCAAGTGACACCTGTCCTCAAAGCCCCTGATACACACTGACAAAGAGCAGAATAGAGACTGTTCCCTCTACATAGGGTCACTTGGCAGGTATGGATTGACACCTGTCCTCAAAGCCCCTGATACACACTGACACAGAGCAGAATAGAGACTGTTCCCCGTCCTCAAAGCCCCTGATACACACTGACAAAGAGCAAAATAGAGACTGTTCCCTGTCCTCAGAGACCATGATACACACTGACACAGAGCAGAATAGAGACCGGGGGTCTAGTAGCGTGGACACCCAGCACAGGTCGTTCTCCTTCAGCCTTTTTATTCGAGGGTCCCTCGACAGGCACGACAGCATGAAAGACCACATTTGTACAAGGTTGTATGCCGAGCTACTCATTTTACGTTCCTCCTCCTCACACAGAGCAGAATAGAGACTGTTCCCCCTACATAGGGTCACTTGGCAGGTATGGATTGACACCTGTCCTCAAAGACCATGATACACACTGACACAGAGCAGAATAGAGACCGGGGGTCTAGTAGCGTGGACACCCAGCACAGGTCGTTCTCCTTCAGCCTTTTTATACGAGGGTCCCTCAACAGGCACGACAGCATGAAAGACCACATTTACACAAGGTTGGATGCCGAGCTACTCATTTCCCGTTCCTCCTCCTCACACCGAGTAGAATAGAGACATAGGGTCACTTGGCAGGTATGGATTGACACCTGTCCTCAAAGCCCCTGATACACACTGACACAGAGCAGAATAGGGACTGTTCCCCGTCCTCAAAGCCCCTGATACACACTGACAAAGAGCAGAATAGAGACTGTTCCCCCTACATAGGGTCACTTGGCAGGTATGTATTGACACCTGTCCTCAAAGCCCCTGACAAAGAGCAGAATAGAGACTGTTCCCCGTCCTCAGAGACCATGATACACACTGACACAGAGCAGAATAGAGACTGTTCCCCGTCCTCAAAGCCCCTGATACACACTGACAAAGAGCAGAATAGAGACTGTTCCCCCTACATAGGGTCACTTGGCAGGTATGGATTGACACCTGTCCTCAAAGCCCCTGATACACACTGACAAAGATCAGAATAGAGACTGTTCCCCGTCCTCAGAGCCCATGATACACACTGACACAGAGTAGAATAGAGACTGTTCCCCCTACATAGGGTCACTTGGCAGATATGGATTCACATCTGTCCTCAAAGACCATGATACACACTGACACACAGCAGAATAGAGATGTGGAATAGCACCAGGGGAGCTGGGGGGGTGCCATTGATGTGGAGCAAGACGCAGCAGTAGAAGAGGACGCAGCCGAGGAGGTTATGGAAGAGGATAGAGTAGGAGGAGTAGAGGAGATGGCAGCAGGCCTGCCTGCAAGTCGTGGCGGTGTCACCAACTCCTCTGCAGAGCCACGCATTCCATGCTTGACAGCCATCAGCAGGTTTACCCAATGCGCAGTGTAGGTAAAATACCTGCCCTGACCATGCTTTGCAGACCAGGTATCAGTGGTCAGATGGACCCTTGCCCCAACACTGTGTGCCAGACATGCCATTACTTCCTTTTGCACAATCGAGTCCGGATTGCCTTTTTTTTAAAGAAATTTCGGCCGGGTACCTTCCACTGCGGTGTCCCAATAGCTACCAATTTTTTGAACGCCTCAGACTCCACCAGCTTGTATGGTAAAAGCTGGCGGGCTAGGGGGGCGTGTCCTAACTACTGAAGCGAGAAGTCGCCATGCGTACGCCAGGCATACCGTACGCAACATGCAGGAGGCAGAGGGAATCCTGGGACAACTGGGTCTCCCCCCGGACTCGCTACTCACATCGAAGCCTCCAACAAACTCCACGCTCACTCCGTATTGGGGCAACGCCGAGGCTCCAACATTTGTTCCTGGAAACCTAGCTGGGACATCATGCACAACTTGAATGGAAAACGGGACTAACAGGTCAACCCTGCTTACGGAGACTCTCAGGTTATTGATCGTGTCAAGAGGAGGGGAACAACTTCAAAAATAGATTCCTGTCAAATTCTTAAACAAAACGTGCAAACATGAATACTGAAAGTACAGAAAGTACAGTGCTTAATCGTATTGGTGTACTAATTTCCAGTATATCTAAAAATGTTTTACATATTTTCTGATTTTAATTGCCATGTGTACCTTTCGTTTGCCCATGTGAAACGTTTTACCATTTAGGGCCCAAGTGGGGTCATTTAAAGAGATCATACCTCGAGTGCAGAGTGCGTTTAATCCGACTCGTTAATGTTAGTTATTCACTAAGCTTAGTAAAAACATAGTTGGCTTAAAGATGTTTTCGATTCAAGTTCTTGTGCCCCACAGTTCAAATTAACATTCAAATGACAATTCATGACAGATCACACAAGTGAATAGCCCTGCCAATGTCGTCTCAGAATTTTTTTGTTATCTAAGAAGAAATAAAAATGCATATCAACGAAAAATGCTGGTGGGCTAATAGTTCAGACAAGCCAACTGTCAGACGCTGGGCAAGGGGGTGACTTTGTGACATTGGCTTCTTACGCTCAAACATGTCCTTGACAGACACCTGACTGTGGGCAGATGAGCGGGAACTGCTCAAGGCGAGAGACGGAGTGGCGGATGGTTGAGAGGGGGCAAGGAGGACAGCAGTGGTTGACTGGGCTGAAGATGCTCGACCAGGAGGAGGATGGCGGCTTTGAGTTTGTGTGCTGCTTGTACTCATGTGTTGATCCCATAGGCGTTTGTGATGTGCGATCATGTGCCTATGCAAAGCAGTTGTACCTAGGTGGGTGTTGGACTTCCCACGACTCACAGGTTGCAAATGGCATCTTTTGGCACAGGTTGAAAATGGCATCGCTGTAGTCACAGGCAGACACACCAAAAAAAATGCCACACTGCTGAGCTCTGCAATGACGGCATTCTGGTGGTGGACACAGCATGCGTTGATTGGCGTGCTGTCGGGCTGACCCCGGGTGCCGATGCATGCTGTCTTACTATGCCACTAGCTCCTTGCGACGACCTCCCCCTGCTTCCAACTCGTCTCCTCCTCCTCTCTGTCTCCCCATCTGAACTTTCCCTCTGTTCTTCTTCTCTTCTAGCGGGCACCCACGTGACATCCATGGTCACATCGTCATAATCAACCGCTTCACTTGTATCTGACAACTCAGCAAAGGAAGCAGCAGCGGGTACAACACCATCATCACACTGTATGTCCATGTGTGTAATGCTGCCTGCCTGAGACATAGACCAGATATGAGTGGCACTGTGCAGTGGCAGAGGTCTGCAGAGTACACGCTGTAGGCCTGACACACCCGCTTGAAGACAACTAACTGCTATTCAATCTATAACAGTGAAAAAAGTTTTTTCTTTTTAAAGGCACGCTATAGAGACACCAGATATGAGTGGCAATGTGCAATGGCAGAGGTCTGCAGAGTACACGCTGTAGGCCTGACACACCTGCTTGAAGACAACTAACTGCTATTCAATCTATAACAGTGAAAAAAGTTTTTTCTTTGTAAAGGCAAGCTATAGAGACACCAGATATGAGTGGCAATGTGCACTTGCAGAGGTTGGCAGAGTACACGCTATAGGCCTGACACACCCGCTTGAAGACAACTAACTGCTATTCAATCTATAACAGTGAAAAAAGTTTTTTCTTTGTAAAGGCAAGCTATAGAGACACCAGATATGAGTGGCAATGTGCACTTGCAGAGGTTGGCAGAGTACACGCTATAGGCCTGACACACCCGCTTGAAGACAACTAACTGCTATTCAATCTATAACAGTGAAAAAGGTTTTTTGTTTTTAAATGTCAAGATTAAGCTATTGTGACACCAGATATGAGTGGCAACTGTCAAAGTACACTGGCAGGGGTCTGCAGGGCACACAATGAAGGCCTGAAACACCCGCTTTAAGGACACTGACTGCTATTAACTTACACTAGAAAACTTTTTTCTTTGTAAAAGCACGCTATACAGACACCAGATATGAGTGGCAACTGTCAAAGTACACTGGCAGGGGTCTGCAGGGCACACGCTGAAGGAAGGCCTGACACACCCGCTTTAAGGACACTGACTGCTATTAGCTTACACTGGAAAACGTTTTTCTTTGTAAAAGCACGCTATAGAGACACCAGATATGAGTGGCAACTGTCAAAGTACACTGGCAGGGGTCTGCAGGGCACACGCTAAAGGCCTGACAAACACGCTTTAAGGACACTGACTTCTATTAGCTTACACTGGAAAACTTTTTTTCTTCGTAAAAGCACGCTATAGAGATACCAGATATGAGTGGCAACTGTCAAGGTACACTGGCAGGGGTCTGCAGGGCACACGCTGAAGGAAGGCCTGACACACCCGCTTTAAGGACACTGACTGCTATTAGCTTACACTGGAAATCTTTTGTTCTTTGTAAAAGAACGCTATAGAGACACAAGATATGAGTGGCAACTGTCAAAGTACACTGGCAGGGGTCTGCAGGGCACACGCTGAAGGAAGGCCTGACACACCCGCTTTAAGGACACTGACTGCTATTAGCTTTCACTGGAAAACTTTTTTTCTTTGTAAAAGCACGCTTTAGAGACACCAGATATGAGTGGCAACTGTCAAGGTACACTGGCAGGGGTCTGCAGGGCACACGCTGAAGGCCTGACAAACACGCTTTAAGGACACTGACTGCTATTAGCTTACACTGGAAAACTTTTTTTCTTTGTAAAATCACGCTATAGAGACACCAGATATGAGTGGCAACTGTCAAATTACACTGGCAGGGGTCTGCAGGGCACACGCTGAAGGAAGGCCTGACACACCCGCTTTAAGGACACTGACTGCTATTAGCTTACACTGGAAAACTTTTTTTATTTGCAAAAGCACGCTATAGAGACACCAGATATGAGTGGCAACTGTCAAGGTACACTGGCAGGGGTCTGCAGGGCACACGCTGAAGGAAGGCCTGACACACCCGCTTTAAGGACACTGACTGCTATTAGCTTACACTGGAAATCTTTTGTTCTTTGTAAAAGCACGCTATAGAGACACCAGATATGAGTGGCAACTGTCAAAGTACACTGGCAGGGGTCTGCAGGGCACACGCTGAAGGAAGGCCTGACACACCCGCTTTAAGGACACTGACTGCTATTAGCTTTCACTGGAAAACTTTTTTTCTTTGTAAAAGCACGCTATAGAGACACCAGATATGAGTGGCAACTGTCAAGCTACACTGGCAGGGGTCTGCAGGGCACACGCTGAAGGCATGACACACCCGCTTTAAGGACACTGACTGCTATTATCTTACACTGGAAAACTTTTTTTCTTTGTAAAAGCACACTATAGAGACACCAGATATGAGTGGCAACTGTCAAAGTACACTGGCATGGGTCTGCAGGGCACACGCTGAAGGAAGGCCTGACACACCCGCTTTAAGGACACTGACTGCTATTAGCTTACACTGGAAAACTGTTTTTCTTTGTAAAAGCACACTATAGAGACACCAGATATGAGTGGTGGCACTGACTGGGCAAATGGGCACAGTATCCACTGTGAGCCTGACACAGAAGCTGGCAGGCAACTAACTGCTCTTCAATCTATTACAGTGAAAAATGTTTTTTTTCTTATTAAATGTCACGTTTTTTCTATTGTGACACCAGTGAGTGAGTGGTGGCACTATGCAAATGGGAACAGTATGCACTGTGAGCCTGACACAGAAGCTGGCAGGCAGGCAACTGCAATTACATTACACAGAAAAAAAAAAGCAGACTGATGTTCTAGCCCTAAAAAGGGCTTTTTGGGGTGCTGTCCTTACAGCAGAGATCAGATGAGTCCTTCAGGACTGTAGTGGACACTGAATACCCTAGCCTAGCTATCAATTTCCTTATCCAATCAGCAGCAGCTACACTTTCC
Source organism: Pelobates fuscus (assembly GCF_036172605.1). Taxonomy (NCBI): domain Eukaryota; kingdom Metazoa; phylum Chordata; class Amphibia; order Anura; family Pelobatidae; genus Pelobates; species Pelobates fuscus. The sequence continues at coordinate 266,241,088 of NC_086318.1, read as the reverse complement.
CTCCTCTCACTAAGCATGCAGCTTCAGAATGAATCTAAAATGGATGCTGGGAGGGAGGTGGGAGGGTGTGGAAGGGAGGGTCTGCTGCTAATTTGCTGGAATGTGTCTGCTGACCGTGAGGCACAGGGTCAAAGTTTGCTCAATGATGACCAATAGGGGGTGGATCGAACCGCCCATGTGTTCGCACGCGGCGGCGAACGCGAACACGCTATGTTCGCCGGGAACTATTCGCCGGCGAACAGTTCGGTACATCACTATTCGAGAGTAAGACAGGTGTACACGCGAAAAAAACGTATATTCCGATGAATCAGGATTAAGCGTTCTCCATATATCAAAATAGTCAAATTTAATCATATTTCCCTTAATAGATTTTGCAAGCTTATCTGTTCTTTTTTTATGTATTAATATTGAAGTTGTCTTTTTATCTAATATCGGGTCCAGTACACTGTTAAAATCCCCAGCTACCAGACACATGCCTATTTTGATGGATTCCATTAAACCTAAGACTTTTTTTAGGATTGGAGCAGGAAAATCATTAGGGAGATATATATTAGTCAGCGTATAAGGTATCTCATTCAATTAACAACAAGCTATAACATATCTACCTTCTTTATCTTTAATTAGATGTAGTATATCCACTTTTAATGTGTGGGCAAAAACTATTGCTACTCCTCTTTTTTTTTTTCTCGCTTAATGAAGCCTGTATCACTGTGGGGAATTTTGATCCGCCCCAACCATGGTTATCCGTATCTATCCAATGGGTTTCTTGAAAGAAACCTACTTCCACTTTATTTCTTAACATATAATTATATATTAGAGATTTTTTACTTGGAGAATTTAGATCCTGGACATTGACCGAGATCATCTTTACCATTTCAAATCATAAAACATTAATACGACTGGCCCCAAGAGAGTTGCAATGCATTTACATAAAACATAAATAGTCCATTTTGCATAGACCAAAAATAGCCTTATGGGAAATACACCCAGTCTGGCCCAACATAGCCTGGCTCCTGGGAGGTTGTCTCTCGACACGCTCCTCAGTGGCCATCTATGTCCTCGTAATATGGTATCTTTAATTACCATATCTCGGTATTTGTGTCAAAAAAAAAAATTACACTTGGTGGGGCGATATAACATAAGAGTGACCGGAAAATCCTATTCCTTATTTTTGAGAGCACCCTATTATCTCGTATGGCTGCTTTTTGGAGGAAGAGAAGGAAAAAAAAAACAAACAAAAAAAAAACCTTATATAATATAAAATTATTACAATTCCTACCAAATCCATTGTGTGTTATCTTTATAACAAGCAAATCCTCCTATCTTTTTTTTAACACTTGATACCGCATGTGTGATTCTTTATTTATGTTCGTTAACACTATTATAAATTTCCCCGCTATATATACATAATCCATCTCTTTATTGTATTAAATCCTTCCATATTTCTTATATGTATAACCAATTCATTCTAACAGTTATATAAATTCCCCCTCTGTGTATACCTAAACCATTTCTTTATTGAATTAAATATTTCCATACTTCTTATACGTACTGCCAGTACATCTAACTAACAGTGCTTATTCTATAGACTTAAATTATTGTTTTCTCCTACCTCTGATTTATCTCTATCCTTTGTTTCCCACTCACACCCTAGCTATTAATATTGTGTTATAGTAAAAAAAAAAAAAAAATATTTAATTATAATTGTCCTCTTTCATCCGGATAACTTCAGGGCTTCTTCAATTATTGATTATTGTCCCTTATTGTGTTACTCCCGGTATTAATTTTTCTTCCATCCATTTTCTCAAGGCATCCACAGTTGTAAATTTTTCATTATTTTCTCTCCAGAGGATCCTAAGACATTTGGGGAATCCCCATATATATCTCACTTCTTTAGCTCTTAAAATAGATAATTCTTGACTGAAGCTTTTCCGCCATTTTCTTGTGTAAAAGGATAAATCTGGAAATATCTTCAGATTCTTAAATCTCTCTTCCAAGACCGGATTGATTCTTAATGAGCTCATTATTTGGTTTTTAATGCGGAAGGATTGAAATTTAACAATTATGTCTCTTGGTAATGATTCTGCTACATTTCTGGGTAGCCTATGGAATCTTTCTAATTCCGAGTCTTTTAAACCGTCTTGAGATAATACAGACTCGAAATATTCCATTAAAAATTCTTTCAATATTGAGTCATTAACTTGTTCAGGGATATTACGGATTCTTATATTGGTTCTCCTGGAACGATCTTCCAAGTCATTTAATTTATCCTCTAATTGTTCTACTTTAGATTGCAAATCTGTCGTTAATGACTCTATATGTACATATTTTAAGTCCGTTTGCATCATCTTGGACTCTATAGATTCCAATTGGACTTTCATACTTCTTAATTCTTATTTTAAATCCATTGATCCTCTTTGAATATCTTCTTTGATATTCTCCTGAAATTTGTCCAGGTAATTAATTAGAGTCTCTTCAGTGAGGGGTTTTCCTGCCGGTGCACCATGAGAGGGATTAGAGTTGAATTTGGGGGGAGGGGAATTATCCTGATTTTCAGAAATCAGTTGAAATTTGTTTTGGGAAGGGGAGAAATATCATGATAACCTTTTCTCAGTGATGGTGTCTTTTTTTCTCTCCTTCTCTTTTCTTCCTGTGGTTTTCTGGTTGCCATTTTGTACTATTTAAGTATTTTATTTCCCTTTTTTCTTTTCTCTTTTTTCTCCTTTCCTTCCCTTTCTCGCTTCCTTTTGCCCTTCTACTTTTTCTCCTCTCTTTTCTCCCTGTTCCTTTCAACTCTTCATAGAGCAGGTCTCTGTATCTTATTTCTCAGTATATCACTTTTATGGGATCTTATAGTTTTTTCTCCCGCCACTTTCTCCTTTCCTCCTTTCTCCTTTTAGTTTGTAGTAATTCCCTGCTTTATACTTTCTTTCCTCCCCGTCTCTCTTTCACCCTCTCAGATCCATTATAACAATCATGGTTTTAAGGAGCAGACTTATCTTTTCAGCTGTTTGCAGTCTCTTCACTCTTCACTAGCACCCCAGTACACCTCCGTCCAGAAGCTCCGGTACCAACACAATTTTCAGCGTTCCGGATTGGAAAAGACAATAACTGAAGAAGAAAAAAAAAACCTGCGGTTGTCGTCCTCTCGTCCTCTCGAGCGTTCTCAGTCATTCCCTCGAGCCGCCAGAATCACCGCCGGCCACCCCTACACCATATCGCCCCTCCTCTCACGTAGACGCTCGCACGCGTCTACGTCATACTACGCCCCCATGTGCGTGTATTGTTACCGCCGGCTGTATCTATACACATATATATGTACAGGGAGTGCAGAATTATTAGGCACGTTGTATTTTTGAGGATTAATTTTATTATTGAACAACAACCATGTTCTCAATGAACCCAAAAACCTCATTAATATCAAAGCTGAATATTTTTGGAAGTAGTTTTTAGTTTGTTTTTAGTTATAGCTATTTTAGGGGGATATCTGTGTGTGCAGGTGACTATTACTGTGCATAATTATTAGGCAACTTAACAAAAAACAAATATATACCCATTTCAATTATTTATTTTTACCAGTGAAACCAATATAACATCTCAACATTCACAAATATACATTTCTGACATTCAAAAACATAACAAAAACAAATCAGTGACCAATATAGCCACCTTTCTTTGCAAGGACACTCAAAAGCCTGCCATCCATGGATTCTGTCAGTGTTTTGATCTGTTCACCATCAACATTGCGTGCAGCAGCAACCACAGCCTCCCAGACACTGTTCAGAGAGGTGTACTGTTTTCCCTCCTTGTAAATCTCACATTTGATGATGGACCACAGGTTCTCAATGGGGTTCAGATCAGGTGAACAAGGAGGCCATGTCATTAGATATTCTTCTTTTATACCCTTTCTTGCCAGCCACGCTGTGGAGTACTTGGACGTGTGTGATGGAGCATTGTCCTGCATGAAAATCATGTTTTTCTTGAAGGATGCAGACTTCTTCCTGTACCACTGCTTGAAGAAGGTGTCTTCCAGAAACTGGCAGTAGGACTGGGAGTTGAGCTTGACTCCATCCTCAACCCGAAAAGGCCCCACAAGCGCATCTTTGATGATACCAGCCCAAACCAGTACTCCACCTCCACCTTGCTGGCGTCTGAGTCGGACTGGAGCTCTCTGCCCTTTACCAATCCATCCATCTGGCCCATCAAGACTCACTCTCATTTCATCAGTCCATAAAACCTTAGAAAAATCAGTCTTGAGATATTTCTTGGCCCAGTCTTGACGTTTCAGCTTGTGTGTCTTGTTCAGTGGTGGTCGTCTTTCAGCCTTTCTTACCTTGGCCATGTCTCTGAGTATTGCACACCTTGTGCTTTTGGGCACTCCAGTGATGTTGCAGCTCTGAAATATGGCCAAACTGGTGGCAAGTGGCATCTTGGCAGCTGCACGCTTGACTTTTCTCAGTTCATGGGCAGTTATTTTGCGCCTTGGTTTCTCCACACGCTTCTTGCGACCCTGTTGACTATTTTGAATGAAACGCTTGATTGTTCGATGATCACGCTTCAGAAGCTTTGCAATTTTAAGTGTGCTGCATCCCTCTGCAAGATATCTCACTATTTTTGACTTTTCTGAGCCTGTCAAGTCCTTCTTTTGACCCATTTTGCCAAAGGAAAGGAAGGAAGATGTCATTAGACCACACCCCTTCTCATTACAGAGATGCACATCACCTAATATCCTTAATTGGTAGTAGGCTTTCGAGCCTATACAGCTTGGAGTAAGACAACATGCATAAAGAGGATGATGTGGTCAAAATACTAATTTGCCTAATAATTCTGCACTCCCTGTATATATTATGATAATTAGATATATATTTAATCAATATCATTCTACGTGTATTATGATATTAATATATATATTATATATATATATTAATATTAAAATACACTTAGAGAGTGTATGTGTATTTATGTGTATGTGTGTATATGTGTGTGTATATATATATATATATATATATATATATATATATATACTAAGGTCATACATATAATAAATATATATATATATATATATATATATGAGAATTAGAAAAACGAGATGCACTCATAGGTCATCATATACGTGAAAAAAAATGGTGCTTTATTAATCCAATGAAAGTATACAAAAATCGACCGACGTTTCGACCCTGCCGGGTCTTTTTCAAGATGAAACGTCGGTCTATTTTTGTATACTTTCAATGGATTAATAAAGCACCATTTTTTCACGTATATGAAGACCTGTGAGTGCATCTCGTTTTTCTAATTCTCTTATATATTGGACGCAAGAGACTTAGCACCCAGGCAATAGATTCCTATTCTTTTTGTAAGGAGAGTGCCAAGCTTTCACCTTATTATATATATATATATATATATATATATATATATATATATATATATATATATATATGATCTAAGTATATATCATTTAATTTTACACTGTTTTAGGGGAGTACCTGTCACTATGCCATCCATGTGATCGCGAGGTCCTCGCAAGATCCTCTTTATGCAGACTTTCTTCTATATATGAAAACTCTTTGAACTTGATGTGCTATATTTGTTAAGGATACGTAATATTAATACTTTGTGATTTTGATCAAGGATTTCTAATCGATAATGGAAATTTCTGTACTCGTATACTCTGGTCTTATCTTTGTATTGTATTTATGCTGTATATGTGTATTTTATGTACTATATACACTTGGATATTGCAACGGAACCGCTTGCACCCCGACCAGGTACCTTCCATTGATGGATGCTCCTAGTGCTTCCCGAGGACTCCAAGCACTCCGCCAGACACCATAACCACTGTATATTCCCACGAACCACCGCAGCTTGGTTGGGGTCTCAACGTCTCCACCCACTCTGGACCCAAGCCCAGGGTCCAGCTTTCCAGTAGGTCAACCTCCGAATTCCAGATTGCAGGAACAGGAACAAGCTCTTAGCAGAGCTTAGTGATTATACCCTGGGGAGTATAGTGATTATAGCAATCCCCAGAGTGTAGTTCTCCAATCCCCCAAATATGATCCAAAACTTCATGAAGGTACAAGATGATCTGACTCCAATGAGCGTTTATTACTCCTTATATACAAGTTTTCAGGCCAGAGGCACCAATCTACCCGGGGCCATAGTCATGAGGAAGGAGGCAATCAGGCTCCTCCAACAGCCAGGGGCAAAGGGCAGCTTGTTGCCTAAAAAGCAAGCGACAAAAGGCATTTCGTCACAGATGTTATGTCAGTATCCATATAAAAATAATATATACATTTCTTTTTCTTTTTCCTATATCAACAAATGAATAAGTCTTTCAAAGCTCGTTCGTTATTGGCATTTAAGTATTAGACTCTCTTTCTAATTAATGTAATTAATTAAGTATTGTTGATAAGTAGAGATGTCCCGAATAGTTCGCTGGCGAACATAGCTTGTTCGCGTTCGCCACGGCGGGCGAACATATGCGATGTTCGGTCCGCCCCCTATTCGTCATCATTGAGTAAACTTTGACCCTGTACCTCACAGTCAGCAGACACATTCCAGCCAATCAGCAGCAGACCCTCCCTCCAAGACCCTCCCACCTCCTGGACAGCATCCATTTTAGATTCATTCGGAAGCTGCATAAGTGTGTTATATTTGAGCATGCTAGGCTGAACGTGCATATATCATGGCTAGTTGCACTGAGGGTATGAGTATATAGCAGTACATTGTTGTGAAAGATGGCTGTCATGTTTAGGGTGTAGCTTTCACGTTATCAACTGTGTATTTATATCAGCAGCTCCACCACTAGTTATAAATCAAGTGTGAGTCGCCCCATGAGATGAGACTAGTGAATAACATAATACATGAATGGTTAAGGTAAAGGCATGTAAGGAACTACGACAATAAACTCTTTAGGAGGTGAAATAATGACATGTTTAAACGCTTGCTACTTTACGATTAGTTAATGTGCAGAGAGCAGTTCATGTGATCAAAGGCATGGTGTGGAGGATCGGCTATAGTGGGACATGCTTGGCAGGCTGCTGTTTACTGCTTGTGCTCATCCGATCCCTTCTGGGCACCAGGTGCAGACCCTGGGAGCCCCTGATACCTGGAACAACAAAGGCAAGTCTCTGGCTGAGTGCCGGGTTCGCAGCTTGAGGTGGTGGAAGCTTGTTTTGTTGGGTGGTCGGATCTGTCCCGGTGGTGCTTCACGTCCGGTGTGGGATTGTGATGGCTTAAGGTCGAGGCGAGTGCTTGACGTGGGGCAGGCTCTGCATTTCTGTTTGTGCCTCCGGTCCTGACTTCGACGCCTTTTGCGTTGGTGGATTTTAATGGGGACTGCTTCGCTAAGCTGTGGTGGAGCTTGTTGGGGCTGTGGTGGAGCTTGTTGGGGCTTCCTGCTTGTTATTTGCTTCCAAAATTGATTAAAGAGTCTGTCCAGCTTAGACTCAATATCCTGCCATGCTTTGCTGGTACCAGGAGGACACGCGGCTGACGCCATATTGGGAGAGTCGCAGATGAGTATGTCAGCCTGGGTGGCTGTGCTCTGTGCGTCCATTAGCTCCAGACAGCCTCTCAGGGGTGGTCCGGGATAACCCCCACAGGTCCGAGGGGGGGGGGTAACGGAGCTCCTGCCGGGAAGTAGCATCTCAGGATCGGGAGATCGGCCCAATCTCCCGCCCGGTGAGCACCAGGCCACAATTGCCACGCTGTCGAGTTGCTGACCGCTATTAAGCATGTCGGGTCAGTCAGGTAGGAGCAACATTGCTGGGTCATCCCCTTCTGGGGAGAAATTTGCTTGTTGATAGCTGCTTAAAGTGAGATATTGAGGGAGCTCACACAAAGTGTGTCTTTCCTCCATGACAGCTAGACCCCGCCACCCGGAAGGTGCATTCTTAGTGAGAGGAGGGACAGTGTAGCTGCTGCAGATTTAATAGGGAAATCGATAGCAAGGCTAGTGTATTTAGTGTCCATTACAGTCCTGAAGGACTCATCTGATCTCTGCTGTAAGAACAGCACCCCAAAAAGCCCTTTTTAGGGCTAGAACATCAGTCTGCTTTTTTTTGTGTGTAATCTAATTGTAGTTGCCTGCCTGCCAGCGTGTGTGTCAGGCTCACAGCGTATACTGTGCCCACTTGCCCAGTGCCACCACTCATATCTGGTGTCACAATAGCTTGCATTAAAAAACAAACATTTTTGACTGTAATATAATAGCAGTCAGTTTCCTTCACACGTGTGCGTTTCAGGGCCTGCCAGGGCACAGTGTCACACCAGTGCAACTCATATCTGGTGTAACAGTAGTGTACATTAAAAAAAAACAACTAGAATTTTGAATGTGAAATAATAGCAGTCAGTTTCCTTCACACGTGTGCGTATCAGGGCCTGCCAGGGCACAGTGTCACACCAGTGCAACTCATATCTGGTGTAACAGTAGTGTACATTTAAAAAAACAAAAAACATTTTTTGACTGTAATAGATTGAATAGCAGTTAGTTGTCTGCAAGCGTGTGTGTCAGGCCTACAGCGTCTACCCTGCCAACTTCTGCCAGTGCACAGTGCCACTCATATCTGTTGTCACAGTAGCTTGCACGATAGTACCACTAATCGAAAAAAAATGACAGGCAGAGGCAGGCCACCCCGCAGGGGCCGTCATGGTTGTGGTGCTGTGATTCCCTTTGGCCCTAGAATAATGCCCAGTGTTCAGAGGCCACGTACCCTGAACTCGAAAAGTTCTGAGGACATAGTTGACTGGCTAACACAGGACACCCAATCTTCTACAGCTTCCGCTCGGAACCTTGATGCACCATCCTCCTCCAGCTTAGCTTCGGGCACCTCTCAAGTTACCACTCGTCCGCCTGCCGCCCCCACCAACACTAGCACCACAGCCGCTTCACTTGATCTGTCAGAGGAATTATTTACACATCAGTTGGAAGAAATGAGTGATGCGCAACCATTATTGCCAGAGGATGTAGATAACAGGGATATGTCTCAGTCAGGCAGCATTACACACATGGACGTACGGTGTGATGATGATGATGTTGTACCCACTGCTGCTTCCTTTGCTGAGTTGCCTACGTCAAAAAAGTCTAGATTACCTCAACTTTATTAAGATGAATGAGGGATAGATCCCGAAGGGACTGACAGTGGGCGATACATTCGACTAAAAAAGGCCTGATGAGGGGGACGTAACAGGGATTAAACTGATAAGAATAGTACTACTTAACACACAACTCCTATCTGGTGGCACATTAGATTGCACGCGCAATGCCCCAAATTTGAAGTAGGAGGACCGACCAAGCATCTTTTTCCATCTACCAGTTCCTAAAATCGATGCCATATACACGTCCCCTGATAGGGGACGTAACAGGGATTAAACTGATAAGAATAGTACTACTTAACACACCACTCCTATCTGGTGGCACATTAGATAACACGCGCAGTGCCCCAAATTTGAAGTAGGAGGACCAACCAAGCATCTTTTTCCATCTCCCGGTTCCTAAAATCGATGCCATATACACGTCCCCTGATAGGGGACGTAACAGGGATTAAACTGATAAGAATAGTACTACTTAACACACCACTCTTATCTGGTGGCACATTAGATTGCACGCGCAGTGCCCCAAATTTGAAGAAGGAGGCCCGACCAAGCATCTTTTTCCATCTCCCGGTTCCTAAAATCGATGCCATATACAGGGATTAACCCCTTAAGGACACATGACATGTCTGACATGTCATGATTCCCTTTTATTCCAGAAGTTTGGTCCTTAAGGGGTTAAACTGATAGGAATAGTACTACTTAACACACCTTATAATAACGCAGAGAGAGGCAATGCAGAGAGAGGAGTCTGAAGAAGAGGAGTCAGAGGAGGAAGGTGGCTTTGAGGAGGTGGAAGACCAAACACAGCAGGCGTCCCAGGGGGCTTGTTGTCAACTTTCGGGGACCCTTGGTGTTGTACATGGCTGGGTGGAGGAAGAGACCTTCAATGACATCAGTGAGGACAAGGAACAGGACATGGCTAGCTTGGTATCCAAACTTGTGCAAATGGGGAGTTTGCGGTTGTGCAAATGGGGAGTTTGCGGTTGTGCAAATGGACTGTTTGCGGTTGTTTGCGGTGCGTTAAACGGGGAGTTTGGTCTGTCACTGTGAAGCGGGCCTAACCCTTACACTACCTGATCGATACAAAATCATACCTGATGTTTTAAAGCACGTTTTCCAAACAATTTAGGAATGTTAGGTGATTTATGCCCTTTATGGATTAAAACCAGACTCTGCATCAACTATGTAATTTTCCATGGGAGTTTTGCCATGGATCCCCCTCCGGCATGCCACAGTCCAGGTGTTAGTCCCCTTGAAACAACTTTTCCATCACTATTGTGGTCAGAAAGAGTCCCTGTGGGTTTTAAAATTCGCCTGCTTATTGAAGTCTATGGCGGTTCGCCCGGTTCGCCCGTTTGCGAACATTTGCGGAAATTTGCGTTTGCCAAAATTTTTATGTTCGCGACATCTCTATTGATAAGCAGTATACTACGGTACTTCCAGCTGTTAAACTACTTGCTTAGGATACTGATTCACATGTGTGTTTTATAATTGTCATTGTTTAAAGTTTGTTATATATTTTGTAAAATTGATGTATGTATCAGCTTGACAAAGACCTTTTGTGGTCGAAACGTTGCTGTTGTGGTTCCTAATAAATTACCTGTCTTGAACCAAGGAGTGCCTGGACCTATATTACTTTATTATTTTTTGGAAATCTGGTGTTTGATTCCGGTTCAGCAAGCACCCTGGCTCAGATTTATGGGAGTGAGTGCAATTCTACACACACTACTAAAGGCTTAGTCCAATGATGACTGAATCGTCTGACCTTATAACAAAACTTAATGTTAATCTAATCGTATAACAAATAATAAATAAAACATGGCTATGGGGCAAAACTCAACTCTCTATAAAACACTTCTAAAAGATAATCCGTTCAAAAGAACAGGCAAAATAAACTTTCCAATCGAATGGTAAACCAATGTAAGTATAATAAAGATTTAAATCTATAAAAAAGAAGGAAAAAATTCCAAACGGAGAAAATAAAATTCCAAGTGTAAATTAACCCCACAAGGTAACAAAATATGGGGTAGATTGCCTAAATATCACTCTACAAAGTGGCCCAATACATAAAGGGACACTCCAGCTAAACTAAAACACTTTAGCTTGCAGATTTCAATAGAAATGGACACTTTTATAAATTATACCGGTTACAAGCAGACAAAAGGGGGCTTTTCAAGAAGACAACAGGTCATTTTACTTAGTTTGTTTAGTTCAGTGGAGCTAAACTCAACACCTGCCTTGCAAAGACTTTACATTGAGCTGTATTAGAAAGTCTTGGTGTGGCTAGAAGAGGGGATGGTTTGCAAAGGCAGCAGACAAGATAAATACATGTTTTGCAAGCGGTTTTAGATATAACCCCAATGATAAAATGCATAATCTAATGCATGCATGTCTTCACATGGGGTAAATCTGCTAAAAATATATATATATATATATATATATATATATATATATAATATTTATATAAATCCTTGTTTGAAGTGCATGCGTGTCTTCACATGGGGTAAATCTGCTTAATATATATATATTATTATTATTATTATTATTTATTTTTGTTGTTGTAGATTTACCTCATATGAATACATGCATGCATTAGAATATGCATTTTATCATTGGGATTACCGTATTTATCGGCGTATAACACGCACTTTTTTCCCCTGAAAATAGGGGGAAAATCGTGGGTGCGTGTTATACGCCGATATCCCATAATTACTTACCTGTCCTGAAGCGTGGGCCGGCTTCACAGCTTGCACCGCGGTACAGGAACTTTAATTTCATGTTCCGGTTTCCGGCGGGACTGAAAGGAAGTGTGCACACTTCCTTTCAGTCCCGCCGGAAACCGGAACATGAAATTAAAGTTCCTGTACCGCGGTGCAAGCTGTGAAGCCGGCCCACGCTTCAGGACAGGTAAGTAATTATGGGAGGGGAAGTACACTATGGGAGGGGAGGGGGAAGTACACTATGGGAGGGGAGGGAAGTACACTATGGGAGGGGAGGGGGGGGGAAGTACACTATGGGAGGGGAGGGGAGGGGGGGAAGTACACTATGGGAGGGGAGGGGAGGGGGGAAGTACACTATGGGAGGGGAGGGGGGAGAATACTATGGGAGGGGGGGAGAATGGGAGGGGAGGGGGAGAATACTATGGGAGGGGAGGGGGAAAATACTATGGGAGGGGAGGGGGGCGAATACTATGGGAGGGGGGGAGAATACTATGGGAGGGGAGGGGGGAGAATACTATGGGAGGGGAGGGGGGAGAATACTATGGGAGGGGAGGGGGAGAATACTATGGGAGGGGAGGGGGAGAATACTATGGGAGAGGAGGGGGGAGAATACTATGGGAGAGGAGGGGGGAGAATACTATGGGAGGGGGGGGAGAATACTATGGGAGGGGAGGGGAGAATACTATGGGAGGGGAGGGGAGGGGGGAAGTACACTATGGGAGGGGAGGGGGGAGAATACTATGGGAGGGGGGGAGAATGGGAGGGGAGGGGGAGAATACTATGGGAGGGGAGGGGGAAAATACTATGGGAGGGGAGGGGGGCGAATACTATGGGAGGGGGGGAGAATACTATGGGAGGGGAGGGGGGAGAATACTATGGGAGGGGAGGGGGGAGAATACTATGGGAGGGGAGGGGGAGAATACTATGGGAGGGGAGGGGGAGAATACTATGGGAGAGGATGGGGGAGAATACTATGGGAGAGGAGGGGGGAGAATACTATGGGGGGGGGGGGGGAGAATACTATGGGAGGGGAGGGGAGAATACTATGGGAGGGGAGGGGGGAAGTACACTATGGGAGGGGAGGGGGGAGAATACTATGGGAGGGGGGGAGAATGGGAGGGGAGGGGGAGAATACTATGGGAGGGGAGGGGGAAAATACTATGGGAGGGGAGGGGGGAGAATACTATGGGTGGGGGGGAGAATACTATGGGAGGGGAGGGGGGAGAATACTATGGGAGGGGAGGGGGGAGAATACTATGGGAGGGGAGGGGGAGAATACTATGGGAGGGGAGGGGGAGAATACTATGGGAGAGGAGGGGGGAGAATACTATGGGAGAGGAGGGGGGAGAATACTATGGGAGGGGGGGGAGAATACTATGGGAGGGGAGGGGAGAATACTATTGGAGGGGAGGGGAGAATACTATGGGAGGGGGGGAGAATACTATGGGAGGGGAGGGGGGGAGAATACTATGGGAGGGGGGGAACACTATGGGATGAGGGGGGAATACTATGGGAGGGGGGGAAATTTCCTGGAATTTCTTTCTAAAAATGAGGTGCGTGTTATACGCCGGTGCGTGTTATACGCCGATAAATACGGTATATCTAAAACCGCTTGCAAAACATGTATTTATACTGTCAATGTCTAATAAAAAGGATATATTCTATTCTAAGTCCGATGATGACTGGTATGGGGCCCAAACATATCTTGCATCAGGGACCTCTCTATGTTAGTTCTACCACTGTAGATACAGCAAAACATTATCCAGTGTTTCCTGCCACCAACTCTATTCAGAAGTAGCTTGTACCTTACAAATTCATATGATTTATTAAATATGTTATATATAGCACCAGCTGACTAAGGGTATTCCAGCTGTCAATCCTTAATTAAAATGTGTATGTATTTCTGCAATTATCCAAAGCAAGGATAGATTGCCATCAATTACATCTTGGCTTTCTCTGTCCTTCAGGCCTACTCAGTAACCACATATATGTAAGCTAACATAGCACTCATATATTAGATCATAGATGTTTTGTTTTCTTTTAAGAAAAAGTAAGTTAATGTCTTTAATAATATAACTACATTGCATCTGTATAAAGAGGAATATATCTTAATCAAATAGCATCTTGTGTTTTAGAGGTTTCATGACAAATATCGAGAGGTGATGCAAGTGTATGTTTGAAGATAAAGAGCTTGACATGCATTAACATCTCATCAAAATAACATGTTTTCCTCAATAAATCTATGGGAATAAGAACAATAAATCAGAGTTGTTTTCTTTTCACCAAGAATTCATGAAAAGCTACATCATTATTGATTCCCTTGGTTTAATTTATTTTATAATACCAAATGGCTTTTTTCACACAGTGTATTTCATCTTTGTCAAGATTCAAATGAAAGCTTTGACATATTCAATGATCATATATTTGAAAGGAGCAATTGAATGTGTAATTTGAATGGAGTGTCTAGACAAATAGAATAGTCATGTTCATCATACTCAGCCCCTTTACTTTCAATCACCATTTTGCAACATTCTGCTTGGTTTAGACATTTTAGTCAAGGGCACTCTATGTCAATGTTAGAATGCATTTTAGGAAAAACAAAGTATAATAGCAACATCAACAAAACCAATGTTGACTTTACTTCTAAATCTATAAATGAATTTAAAACAGCAAATCTATTTATTTCTGGTAGGAAAATAAATTGGGAAAAATTATGCTTGACAAAGTAAAAATAACATGTATCTCCGTAGCGGGGAATGTGGTGCATCTAAGAGAAAATAACTTACCCCAATTTTCCCCCTAATAACGACAGACACCGAATATTGGATGAAACAGGCCACAGCATTTATTAAACATATAACTGTGATACCGGAGAAACTGACGGAAGCCAAGCACAGAGAGATGGACACAGGTTTCTTCAGGAAGGAAGATATTCTTTATTGGATCACCGATCAGGACTCAGAGGGACTAATGTCACCAAAATACAGCAAGTTCTGAGCCCCGGACAATAGTGCAGGCTCCTTATATAGGCACATAACTCCTCCCATATTAAGCTCCACCCGCACATTCTCTTGACCAATCAATACAAATAAGAATTAACTTCCTGCTTGACCGCATGGCCTGTCCAGCACAATGGAGGAGGGGAATACTATATCCTGTATTCTTGCACATGCTCCGTACACTACTGATCGTATCTTGCCTCGTGCAACCAACTGATCGATACGTCAGCATATGCACGTACACATGCCACGTGGTAATCTCGGCCTACTAAATTTATTTTTACCGAGATTCCACCACATTCCCCCCTTTGATGCCTCTTAATATTTCACAATTACTTGAGGCATCACTTAACCTTAGTTTGCATACACCGCAAGTTACCATGAACCAGACCAGACTTATCTATGATGTGAATCTTCAACACTCATCTTCCTGCATTGGTTCTCCTTGATCTAGAGCCTTATATTTATAAATTGCCATTATCTGTGCAGCAGCCTTCCTCTCTGCTATATTTTCTATCAGGCTTTGCACAGACCTAACTACTAAGGGTATAAGACATGGCAGGAGTAGACACAACATTAAAATCAGTAGGACTCCACCTACCACTGCCTTAAGCCCTCCAAACCACTCATACCAGCTACCAAACCAACTACTTGGATTGTACCCTTTCCATACCTGTGTAGGCACATACGCTAGTTTAACCATATGGCTAGTAAGCTCAGCTATTGCTTGCCCTTCGTCATCTATTTGAAGACAGCAATTGCTCAGGTTAAACTTCCCACATACACCTCCCTCTACTGCCAAAAGGTAATCCAAGGCTAATCTATTTTGGTATACTGCTGTCCTCATCCTGGTATTGTGCTTCGCTAGAAGATTGAGCGCTTGTGATGTCTCGTTAGTAATGATCTCAACCACTGCCTGTAATCTTATAATACGGTTGAGCATATAAATTGGGGTTCTATAACCAAAGGTACCATCCTCTGCCCACGTGGCTGGCCCATAGTAATCTATAATACGCTGGGGAGGCCATTCATTATCTTCCCAGGTGCCTATCTCTATGGGTCCTCTTTTCTTCCTATGATTCACATTGTGGCGAAACCGACCTCGCCACGTGTCCTTGGAGGGGGCTGATTGCCCGCCTCTTGCCTTTGGACTATGGACCAGACTTTATGGGAATGTGATACCCCAGATAGCCATACCATGGAGCCTATTCATATAATGAAAGACTATGGGAAAGACTTTAGCTCCATGGCAATTGTACTGTGTGAGTAGGATCTGCGCGCTATTCGGTAGTTTTGTGCGTGCAGATCCCAGCTATCTGGGGATAGGTGAAATGTCTGTGTGTTATGTGTAAATGTGACTTTATGTATTTTAAAGTGTTTTATGTTGTTTTGCAACCATGTGGTTAATGGAGTCTGCCTTTAGTCCTGGGTAATTGGATTACTTCTCCAATTAACTCCAGGGCAGAAGGGAGGAAACCAGGGTGCATTGTGGGGATGTTTTTCTGCCAGCTAGAAAGGAACAAAAGATACTTTTAGTAACTTTTGAACCCCTGGTCGGATTCATGCCATTTTTTAATATGTTGTTCCCCTGAATGGATTGATTGTGGATATGTATTTTTATGTGAATGTGATGTATGGTTTTAAAGTTATGAAAGTTGTGTAAAAGTATATTTTACACTGTATGCATAATGGGATTATGTGTCACACTAAGGGGAGGGGATGTGTGGGAGGTAACATCTATGTCATTGGTTCTTTTATGCCTCCCCCTGGGTGTGGCCTGTATGTGTGAGTTGGAAATAAAAGCCAGGCTGGATGAGCCAGTCCAGAGTTCCTGTTTTACCCTCAAAGTGATGTGTCGTCTCATTATTGGGGGAAGGATTTATTGTATGCTGTTCCAGTTGACTGCTAGGAGTACAAGCCTATTCGTATGGTTCCTATTCAATGGTCTACAGCATTCATACGCTTGGGAGAATTTAAAGGTTTCTCGGATTCGGTGATTATGGTGTCTGCCAGAGTGCTTGGAGTCCTCAGGAAGCACTAGGAGCATCCATTAACGGAGGTACCAAGTCGGGGTGCCAGGTGATCCGTTACATTGGTGGCAAGCGGTGGGATGGCGTCCTAGTGCGAGGTAAAGCAGCTCAGAGACACTGTTTGGATTTACAAATTGAGGGCAACGCTAGCACTCGTGCAGCGCCCCTGGGAGCAGACTAGTATGGAAGGTTCTGGCTCTGGAGATGATTGGCTGGCCGAGGTGAGGCAGCGAGTGGCCGAGTATGGGGATGATATACCCATGGAGACACGCCGAGTGATCTGGAACCAGGTCATGGCCGAGCGAAACACAAGGCTGGACCGAGAATTCCGGTTGGCGAAAGAGAGGAAGTATGCTCAGCAGCAGGAGCGTTACAGCAGCCGAGTAGAGGCTGCATCCGAGGAGGTTAGCCGTCTTTCCCTGAGGCGGCGGGAGGAACCCGAAGTGGGGGTCCTCATAGACTGGTCCTGTGAGGAACCACAACAGGCAGGTAGAGATGGGACCAAGGTCTCTCCACCAGGATGCTGGGCAGCCGGCCCAGATCCCCAGCAGCAGCCAGAGTTGCCAGGTGGGGAAGCAGGTGGCCCTTACTCACAAATGTTGAGGGGCCTCACGGATTGGTCCTGGGAAGACCCACAGATGGCAGGTGGAGATGGGACTGCGGTCTCTCTACCGGCCCTACAGGGATGCTGGGCAGTCGGCCCAGATCCCCAGCGGCAGTGTGCGTTACAGGGAGCTGAAGGTGCCGTTTTTGCTCCTCAGCGGCAGTCTGTTATCCCCCCTGTTATCCCCTCTCCCCAGCGGTTGAAGGTGTGTAAGGGAGAGGAGTTTGTTATTCCCTCTCCCCAGCGGCAGCACAGCTCACCAAGGGGAGAAAGTAAGCCCCCCACCAGCGCAGATGGGACCGTGGTCTCTGCGCCCTGCCTACAGGGAGTACAGAGGGTCAGCCCTGCTCCCCAGCGGCTGAAAGTGTGTAAGGGAGAGGAGTTTGTTACCCCCTCTCCCCAGCGGCAGCTTAGCACACCAAGGGGAGACAGTAAGCCCCACACCAGCGCAGATGGGACCGTGGTCTCTGCGCCCAAGTTACAGGGAGCTGAAGGGGCCGTCCTCCCTCCCCAGCGGCAGTGTGATTTGTTGGGAATTGGGAGCCCAGTCTCCATTCCCCAGCGGCAGAGTATCCAGCAGGGAATGGAGAGCCCAGCCCCCTTTCCCCCTCAGCAGGACTCTGTACTGGGAGGAGAGACAGTCGGTCTCCCTCCACAGAGACGGGAAGTATGTATGGGAGAGGATATTGTTACCACCTCTCCCCAGCAGCGGATCATTAATGTACAGGGAATAGAGAGCCCAGTCTCCATTCCCCAGCGGCAGAGTGTTCTAATGGGAGAGGAGCTGGTTACCACCTCTCCCCAGCGGCAGCTTAATGTACCAGGGGGAGACTGTAAGCCCCACACCTGTGCAGATGGGACAGTGGTCTCTGCACTTCCAGCACAGGGGGTAGGGATGGTCGGTCCTGCCCCCCCACGACAGGGCTGTTTAGCCAAAGGGGAGACAGTCTGTCTCCAGCAGCAGCGCTGTGTACCCAGAGGGGAGACGGTCGGTCTCCCCCTCCCACAACCAGGCTCCAATCAGGCTACTTCAGTGGTATCGCTGGCACCAGGGCAGAGTACCGCTGGTCTCTGCCCACTCAGCAACCCACCAAGGCAGACTACCAGTCCCCCACACAGCCGTGGTGAGGCACCTGGACCTGGACAAAGTTCTCCTCTACCCAGGTGTAGTAACCAGTTATTGTGGGTGGGAGGTACTGCTGTTTGTGCTTCATGGGTGGGTTGCTGGACTAACCAGGGCACTGACCGGCAGGAGGTCAGATACCCTGTTAGTCTGGGGGGTAAAGGGGAGAAGTGTGGCGAAACCGACCTCGCCACGTGTCCTTGGAGGGGGATGATTGCCCGCCTCTTGCCTTTGGACTATGGACCAGACTTTATGGGAATGTGATACCCCAGATAGCCATACCATGGAGCCTATTCATATAATGAAAGACTATGGGAAAGACTTTAGCTCCATGGCAATTGTACTGTGTGAGTAGGATCTGCGCGCTATTCGGTAGTTTTGTGCGTGCAGATCCCAGCTATCTGGGGATAGGTGAAATGTCTGTGTGTTATGTGTAAATGTGACTTTATGTATTTTAAAGTGTTTTATGTTGTTTTGCAACCATGTGGTTAATGGAGTCTGCCTTTAGTCCTGGGTAATTGGATTACTTCTCCAATTAACTCCAGGGCAGAAGGGAGGAAACCAGGGTGCATTGTGGGGATGTTTTTCTGCCAGCTAGAAAGGAACAAAAGATACTTTTAGTAACTTTTGAACCCCTGGTCGGATTCATGCCATTTTTTAATATGTTGTTCCCCTGAATGGATTGATTGTGGATATGTATTTTTATGTGAATGTGATGTATGGTTTTAAAGTTATGAAAGTTGTGTAAAAGTATATTTTACACTGTATGCATAATGGGATTATGTGTCACACTAAGGGGAGGGGATGTGTGGGAGGTAACATCTATGTCATTGGTTCTTTTATGCCTCCCCCTGGGTGTGGCCTGTATGTGTGAGTTGGAAATAAAAGCCAGGCTGGATGAGCCAGTCCAGAGTTCCTGTTTTACCCTCAAAGTGATGTGTCGTCTCATTATTGGGGGAAGGATTTATTGTATGCTGTTCCAGTTGACTGCTAGGAGTACAAGCCTATTCGTATGGTTCCTATTCAATGGTCTACAGCATTCATACGCTTGGGAGAATTTAAAGGTTTCTCAGATTCGGTGATTATGGTGTCTGCCAGAGTGCTTGGAGTCCTCAGGAAGCACTAGGAGCATCCATTAACGGAGGTACCAAGTCGGGGTGCCAGGTGATCCATTACACACATCATACACTTTAACACCTAAAGTCTCACCTGTTTCGATAGGTAACAAGAAGAAGGATGGTTTGAGCATACCCAACACACATGCCCCTTCCCAGTCCTGTGGCAACTCCGAATAGGCTTTCTTACCACAGATCCAGTACAAATTTGCTGGGGCTCTCCAGTTAGATGTGATGGATAAATCAAACCATACATCCTTTAAATTGGCGTATCTTGCAAATGGGTTAGATGGTTCTGAGACATTTGAAGCCGACCACCAAGTTGTATTCTTTGTATCATCATCATAAGCTTTTTGCCCTAGACAAGTTAATTCTCCTACAGAAGTATTATATATCATTCCTTTCCTTGCTATGCAAACATAACCTATGATGGAGGTCTTTAATCTCCACTCAGATTTACCTCTAACACTCATATGATAAGGGGGATCTTATTATCTATGCTCATCTCTTCATAAAAGGAATGGTATACTTGATGAGTTTGGGAGGTTACCGTATCAGTCTCTATCCCTATAAACAATACTGTCCCAGGATCTAAACCCGTCCCATATATTTGGAACCCAAATAAATTACCATATTTATCTAAGAACTTGTCGGGGTCATTTATAAGTATATGGACTGGATTGCATTCCATAGACTTACAATATGGACTGGTAGGCAACTTAGTCTACTAAGTCTACTGTCTGTCCCCAAGTTGCCCACCCCACACAAGACCAATATGGGCAAAAGTTATAATCTCTATTTGGGCATCTAGGGCTCACATACTTATTTTTACTACTGGGACAAATATATTTATCGTTAGACCCATACGTCCTCTCCCATCTAAGATCCCCACATACATTCCACGGCTTTCTACCACTTGATATCGCCTTACACGCATCAAATAGCAGAACACCCGAAGAATGTACGGATTCTAATACCGTCTTATTAATTAGGGTCCCCTGAGGATCTCCATTCCTGAGAGTCAACCAAATTGTACGGGGTTGATACTCTGGACTGAAGCACTTAGGTTCTCCTACTCCTAAATGGCACACACTATATTCTATATTTAAGTATCTACATCTTGATACATCTCCTTTACACTCGTATTGCGAATGCCAAATTAGGGTTTGGGAAATATGGTTACCTGTTCTTGTAGTCTTAATGCATACCTCACAGCTAGGAGTGTCGGTACCTCTACCTTCCTGAATATAAAAATACACATATAAAAACATTATTAAGAATACATCTTTCGTCGTCATCCTCAGTCTTCGTCCGTGCGAAGGCACCTCAGCTTCCAGGTGTAAGGGCTGCAGGGAATGGAGTTCTGCTCGTCTTCACAGGGGTCCCTTCGAGACATTTCCTGACTTATACACTCGTTGGTGAGCGGACAGGCTTTATTATGGCCTTCTCACTCACTTACCAAATCTCTGAAACAATAAAATTTGTAATCCACAAGGTTCCTCGTCACTCCTACTGAGTCGTGCGCTTTAACCGGATCTTGCAGGGATTCTCTGGATCTGCTGTAGCTTGCCAAGAATCGACTGCTGCTGGTTTAACCCTGGAGTGATGTATCCACGGAGTCACTTCGGCTACTTTTATCGCTGTAGGGGTAGACAAAAGAACAACATAAGGACCTCTCCACTTGGGCCCTAACGGTACATTATTCCACTCTTTAATCCACACTTGGTCTCCTGGGTGGTAACTATGAACTGGGGGATAAATATTCACAGGTAATCTATCTTGTACCCATTTCTGTACCTCCTCCATAGTCTTACCCAACTCTACAACCTGCTGCCGGGTAATTCCTTCTCCCAACTGACTCAAATCCCCCCTTAAGTTACCAAGTACGGGAGGTGGTCGCCCATACATGATTTCAAAAGGAGAGAGGCTCATCCTTCTGGTAGGTGTACTGCGGATTCGCAATAGAGCTATGGGCAAGAGAACGTTCCACTTAAGTTGGGTTTCCTGACACATTTTAGCCAACTGATTCTTAATAGTTCTATTCATTCTCTCTACCTTACCAGAACTCTGGGGTCTATATGCCGTATGAAGCCTCCACTTTATACCAAGCATATGAGTCAGTTGTTGTAGGCACTGATGAACAAAAGCTGGACCATTGTCCGATCCTATAGAGCAGGGTAGTCCATATTGGGGTATTATTTCTCGTAGCAGGAATCTCACAACTTCCCCTGCTTTCTCTGTACGAGTAGGACATGCTTCTACCCAGCCTGAATAGGTACACACAACTACCAGTAGGTAGCGATGTCCACCAGATTTAGGCATTACTGTATAGTCAATTTGTAAATCGGACATGGGGAGTCCCCCCATAAACTGGACTCCTGGTGGCTTTACTGGTCCTTGCCTTGCATTATTTTTAGCACACGTTACACATCTTCGTACAATGGCCTGAGTCAAGTTAGACAATCTTGGTATGTAGAAATGTTTTCTGAGAGATTCTTCTGTACTGTCTCTCCCAGAATGTGTCCCGTTGTGATAGTTTTGGACAATTTCTACCGCTAGTGATGCTGGAATGACTATTCTTCCATCTTCTAACTGATACCATTTGTTCTCCAAATACTTTCCAGGTTCAGTCTTTAACCACTCCTCTTCTTGAGCTGTATAAACTGGAGTCCATTGAGACAGTGGAGTTGGTATAAGAGCAGCTATATGCCCCACATACTGTCTTCCTGATTCAGCGGCACGCTTAGCTGCACTATCTGCCATCCGATTTCCTTTGGTTACATCACCATCTCCTCTCAGATGCGCTCGACAATGTATAATACCGACTTCTTTCGGCTCCCACACTGCTTCCAATAGTTGTAGGATTTCAGCTGCGTACTTGATTTCTTTGCCTTCTGAATTCAATAGTCCTCTTTCTTTATACAAAGCTCCGTGGGCATGAGTGGTTAAAAACGCATACTTGGAGTCCGTGTAGATGTTCACTCTTAAACCTTCAGCCAATTGTAACGCTCGTGTCAGTGCTATCAATTCTGCCTTTTGTGCTGATGTTCCTTTTGCCAGTGGCCGAGCTTCTATCACCTTGTCTATCATTGTTACTGCATATCCTGCATAGCGGATCCCTTCTTTCACATAACTACTGCCGTCGGTGTAATATTGAACATCGGGGTTCTGGATGGGAAAATCACGAAGATCTGGTCTACTTGAAAATACTTCATCCATTACTTCCAAACAATCATGTTGACTTTCAGTAGGTTGTGGCAAAAGGGTAGCTGGATTTAAGGTATTTACAGTCTCTAAATGCACTCTTGGGTTTTCACACAACATTGCTTGATACTTGGTCATACGGCTGTTACTAAACCAATGATTTCCTTTGTAATCCAGCAACGTCTGTACTGCATGTGGGACTCGTACATAAAGTTCTTGACCCAGAGTGAGTTTATTGGCTTCAGCTACTAGCAGGGCGGCTGCAGCTACGGCTCTTAGACAAGGTGGAAGTCCGCTGGCCACTGCATCCAGTTGCTTAGACATGTAGGCAACAGGTCTTTGCCATGATCCCAAGTACTGTGTCAATACTCCCACAGCCATTCTTCTTTGCTCATGTACATACAGGTAGAATGGTCGTGTGTGATCAGGTAGACCTAATGCTGGGGCACTCATCAAAGCCTTCTTCACATCTTCAAATGCCGTTTGCTGTTCTTGAGTCCATAAGAAGGGGTCGTGCTCTGTACCTTTGATAGCTGCATACAGAGGTTTTGCCAGTATCGCGTAGCTGGGAATCCATATCCTACAGAAGCCTGCTGCCCCCAAGAATTCTCGCACTTGTCTTCTATTCTTGGGTATCGGTATTTGGCACACAGCTTCTTTTCTCTCTGGCCCCATAATTCTTTGACCTTCAGAGATATGGAATCCCAGATATTTGACAGTTGGCAAACACAACTGAGCCTTCTTTCTAGACACCTTGTATCCTGCCTTCCAGAGAATGTGTAGTAGATCGTGCGATGCTTGCTGACATATTTCCTTTGTAACTGCTGCTATCAACAAGTCATCTACGTATTGTAACAATACACACTCTCCTGGGATGGACTCGAAATCCAATAAATCTTGACTTAGAGCTGAACCAAATAGGGTAGGTGAATTTTTAAACCCTTGGGGCAGTCTTGTCCAGGTCATTTGGCGTTTTGAGCCCGTCACAGCGTTTTCCCATTGGAAAGCGAAGATACATTGACTTTCTGTGGCAATTCGGAGGCAAAAGAAGGCATCTTTGAGGTCTAAGACTGTAAAATAAGTAGCCCCGCCCGGAATTAAAGCAAGCAGGTTATATGGATTGGGTACAACTGGATGTATGCTAACAACCGCATCATTGACTGCTCTCAAGTCCTGCACAGGTCGATACTCATCTGTACCGGGCTTTTGAACAGGCAGCAATGGGGTGTTCCAGGGGGAAGTACAGAATTTTAGGATACCATACCGTATGAACTTATCCAGATAAGATTGGATGTTCTTCTTAGCCTTCTGCGGGATGTGATATTGTCTTAGGCTCACTGGATAAACCTCAAGTTTTAGTTCGATTTTAATAGGTGGAATATTGCGGGCCAGTCCTGGTGGGTTGTTCTCTGCCCAAACTCCTGGTATGTTGAATAAGGATTCATCACTCCTAGGGTTTTGGCTAGTCAACGCTGTATAAAGTCGCCACTCTTCTTCCTTTGGTACGGATAATGTCATAATACCTGAAGGTCCATTAAACTTTAAGGATGTTGTTCCATTTGGTAGGAACGTAATCTGCGCTTGTAACTTAGATAGCATATCACGTCCTAGCAGTTGGACTGGACATTCAGGCAAATAAAGGAATTGATGTTTCACTATGTGGCCTCCCAATGTACAGTGTCGACTTTTAAGAACCGGTTTTTCAGCACTTCTTCCAGTTGCTCCTATTACAGTAATAGTTCTTCCAGATGGAGGAGCAACTAGATTAGTCACCACCGAATGTTCAGCACCAGTGTCGATCATGAACACACTCCTTTTTCCCCCTATTGATACATCGACCATAGGCTCCGCTCGACCAAGGGGGATGGAGCCCGGTCGGTATCAATAGTCCTCCATGACCGTGTCAGCCAATCCCACAAAGTCCCTACCTTCTCTATCGCGGGACCTTTGCGCTGCTGGATAGTACCTATCTTCCCTTACACTTCCTCTGTTCCCATTACTTCCTCTATTACCATTGCTCCCTCCGGGGCCTCCTCTACCTCTCGCTCTGCCTCTAAAGTTTCCGTAACCTGCCCTGGGTAGGTCTCTCTCGTACTGCTCTCTTTGCGGACACTCGTTTCTCCAATGCCCTTCTTCCTTGCAATACGCGCACTGATTCCTACTCAAAGGCTCCCTATTCCATCTACTATCGCCTCTATCTGGGCCCCGTCTATCTACGCCTGCGATCGCTACCGCTAGCATATCAGCCTTTTTACGCATCTTGCGCTCTTCCTCTTTCTTTGTCTCTGTTTCCCTGTTCATGTATACTTTATTTGCTACCTCCATTAGTTGGGTGATAGACATTCCTGCAAACCCTTCTAACTTTTGTAGCTTGCGCTTAATATCTCCGTAAGCTTGGCTGACAAAGGCGGAGTTTACCATTCGGGAATTATCAGCGTCTTCCGGATTAAAGGGGGTATACAAGCGGTATGCCTCCAATAATCGGTCATAAAAGACACTGGGCGCTTCATCACTTTTCTGAATCACCTCAACTGTCTTCAACATATTAATAGCTTTCTTCCCTCCGGCTTTCATGCCAGCAATTATAGCGTCTCTATAGGCTTTGAGTTGAACCATATCTGCGCCATTAACATTCCAATCGGGATCGGTATTAGGGTAATGTGTTGCGGCCCATGCTGCTGGATTGGCTTGATTTAAAGCACAGGCTCTATCCTCTAGCGCTTTAATGGCCGCTTGGTTAATCCTTGTCCTTTCCTCATTATTAAACAATGTCATTAATAACTGCTGGCAATCAGCCCATGTCGGATTATGTGTCTGAACTATCGAGGTGAACAGATCGGTCATAGCTTGTGGTTTCTCAGTGTACGAGGAATTGTGGGTCTTCCAATTCAAGAGATCGGTAGTCGTGAACGGGACATATACGAAGACTGGGTCAGCATGTGCCATTTGACCTGCGGCATCGAGATAGGCTGACCCAGGATTCAGACGAAGAGGCATCTGATAATGTTTGAGTTGTTGGGTACCGGTCAGTTGTCTGGTTAGTATAGGGCTACGTGAAGGGGCATCAGTTATGGGTTCCAGTCGGGGGGAAATAAGGCATGAGGATGTGGGAGCTTGATTTTGGGAAAAGCTAGTAAATAGAATACTCCCAGCCGAGCTAGAAGAAGCTTGACCGGAAGTTTGAAGTGGCGCCAAATCAGGATATTCAGATCTAACGGGGGTTGGTTCTGGTTCCGGAAGGGGAGGTTTAATACGAGGGGGGGTGGATTCTGTACTGGAGGAGGAAGCGGAAGTGGATGAGGGCAATGAGGGGAGGGGTATAGAACTTCCTGCACTCGCGTCACCTCTTCCTATAGGGAAGTAAGGGGGCGGCAAAGGGATCTCGGACTCAGGGGGCGTGTCCAAAATGGGCCTAACCATAGTCCTAGTGGACAAACAAGTCCTGGCCACCATGAGGCGACATTGCTCCTCGTGGCATATCTGAATCCATTTTGGCGAGTCGTTTACGGCCTGTCTCCAACAATCAATATATGGAAACTGTCCGTAAAGTTCAGGCCTACCTGACACAGCCACGTGTACACGCTGTATCAGGGTTGGATCCAAACTACCACGTGGCGGCCATGCCGCAACCAAAATAGGCCACTCCCTAGTGCACAAAGTGACCAAACGTACAGGAGACATTTTAACCCCCAAATCACATGTTTTAAATCCCTTTTTAAAATGCTTTACCATACAACCTAAGGGATCCAAAATCGTTGACTCCGACGCGCCCATACTTATCAATGGAACGTCGTTGACAACGAATACTATGCACGCGTTCTATTCAACAGTCACACCCGTTTCCTCTGGCAACAGCACCACGTGGTACGGTTACCAAGTGAAACGTACACAATAACACAATAAACACTCAGGGAATTCCCGTACACACACAGCTGTTACACCAGTCACTAAATAATCAATATTATGCCCTTTGGCGAAACTATACAGTCACCCACGCTATAATTCTCTATATACGAATTACCCGTCTATAACACACCCCAGTAACATCGTCTTTTACAAATAGCGGTTACAGTACGGTTAGCATAGGTCAAAGCACAATTTAAGGTCACAATACAATTATTAGTGGTTATGGTGTTAAACATGGAATAGACGACAATGATTAGTACTTATATACAGTGTCAGTAAATATACAGGGTTATGGTACCGTGCACTATGATACAGCAACACACTATTAACACTCTCGCTAGACGGCTGAGCTCGCGCTATCTAACAAGATATACACTTTACTAACAATCTTTAACACATATACAATCCCAACTAAACTATTGGCCAGTACCTTGAATGGACTACCTAAAACTATGTACACCCGTTTTGGTTAGCCACACTGCCCAAGCACCACATATAGCGAACTAGAGGGCGGAATTTACAACAGAACCCTCTTAGTCTATTTACTCTATCAAAAATCTAGTGGGTTCCAAATTTACACGCCTTCCCACTTAGCCAAGATAGGTTGAGATCTAGCGAACCGAATTTACACAGGCGCCGCTTAGTCTCCCGGTCCCTCTGACCTAGCGAACGTAATATACACCCTAGAACGCTAGTCTAGACAAGACACCCGTGTCCGGCTAGGGCTATTTACACAGGACCCCGCCTGACTCCAAACCAAATCAAACGGTCTTACTAAAGAGCGTTCGATTGAGCGGTGCGCCTTCGCTCCTTCCCTCCGACAGAGGGGGCAGATTCCATACACAGATTTAAACCCCTTTTGGGACTACCGCACAATCGGTATACCCCTAGTGGGTCTGCCGTCTAAAACAGCAGTTGTCTTACCTCCTCGTTCCTGAACCTGAGTTCACACTCATCGACGGGGACACCCCAGCACTTCTTACGTAGAGGCCGATGATCTCCTGGACAACAGACCAGTGGCACCGAGACGAAGGGAGGTCCACGCAGAAGTTCAGGGGTGCAGCCGTAGAGAACGTGGGCAAAGATAGACCGTCTCACGCCTCTGCCTCTCAGCTACCGTTGAACGATGAGCTTCCCGGCCAATGCACCAAATGATACCGGAGAAACTGACGGAAGCCAAGCACAGAGAGATGGACACAGGTTTCTTCACGAAGGAAGAGATTCTTTATTGGATCACCGATCGGGACTCAGAGGGACTAATGTCACCAAAATACAGCAAGTTCTCCCATATTAAGCTCCACCCGCACATTCTCTTGACCAATCAATACAAATAAGAATTAACTTCCTGCTTGACCGCATGGCCTGTCCAGCACAATGGAGGAGGGGAATACTATATCCTGTATTCTTGCACATGCTCCGTACACTACTGATCGTATCTTGCCTCGTGCAACCAACTGATCGATACGTCAGCATATGCACGTACACATGCCACGTGGTAATCTCGGCCTACTAAATTTATTTTTACCGAGATTCCACCACAACTGTAGGACTCATCCGAACTTTATTAACCTTCAATTCAAATATAAATAAGTACATAAATATATATATACATAAACCATAACTTAGCATATAAATTGCCACCTATTGGCCTACAGCCTTTAGCTTAAATAACCGTCCTTGCCAACGACCTTAACCAGGTGCTTATGCACCAAAACCTGCCCACTGGGCTCTCGCCTCCCTCCTCGTCCAAACCAAAATTCCCTTTTCATTTCAATGATCACCACCAGCCGGCTTTTTAGCTCGGTGGGCATGTCCAAGTTGGTAACAAAAAGTTTACCCTACAGAGCAGGGGATGTTGAGACCCACCCTGTCCATCTCCTGACATTCCATCTGGTACTCCCCAACCCTGTTGGCAAGGACACTTTCCCCACCACCTAAAATCAGCGGGAAGCCCCACCCAAATCAACCAAGGCCTGTTCCACCGCTTCCTGATAGAAACATTAAAGAGGTCGAGCACGACCTCTGTGAGGTGCACCCCATCACTCCTGAACAAATTAGTCGCCACCCTGTGGCGAATCGGGATCCCTTTAACCCCTAACATGAACGTAGAAACCCTCCGGTTCAATTTAACCTGACAGCGTTCCAGTAGTTGCGTGAAATGACCTCCGACCAGATAAGCCGAACGCTGCCAGTAGTTGCGTGAAATGACCTCCGACCAGATAAACCAAACGTCCGGGAACAATACCAAGACCCCCGCTAAATCCCTCTTAATAGCATTTCCCAACCTCCAAATAGGCATAGTCCCAAGATCATTACCCACCAGGTGAATCACAAGAACACTAGGTGGACCCAAAAGCCAGGAAAGCTGAACTAGCTCAGGGAGGAGCAGAACTCACTTCATACCTCTATTCCCAAACCAACAAACCTTCGCTTCAGAAGGCGTGAAACCCAGCAGCTCACCTCCCAGACACACAGCTGCCCACAGCCTGGCCCAGAAGACATACGAGTGCCTGATCACCCAGACCCTGGGGGGATTCCCACCTAGGGAGAAAAACATCAATTTAGGAGGCGGGAAGGATGAACATATGAGACAAAACACCCAGATGCCCACCTCCCAATCCTCTGAACGGCTTGTGCTGACATACCCAGTCTAGAAGCTTCAGTGGCAGCGCCAATCCTAAATGAATGCCCACCAAATTCCTTACTGTCAAATCCCAATACCTCCAGCCCAGAGCAAAAAACTCGAATAAATTGAAACTGTGAAAGAAAACTTGCATCTTCATGAACCAAGAAAGGGCCCGGGGAAATCGGGTGGAGCTCGCAAAATTCCCAAAAGGAAGTAACCGGACAAATATCCGAACCAGGGACAGCACCCAGTTGCACCCATTTACCCTTCCCAAGGACATCCATTTTAGAGTGCCGGATCAGAAACAAAATCCGCCCCGGCTCGCACTGAACATCGGCAAACAACACCCGTCTACAGCTGCGCCTACTACAATTCCCAAATGTGCATGGCCCCAAAGAATGCCAGGGAATAGGCCAACTTAAACAGACGGGCCTCAAACACGGAGTAACAGACCTGCACCCCGCAGTGTCTCGACAGGAATACCGAGGAGACTGGCTGCCTCGCATCAACTGATGCCGCAGGTCCTTAAGCGCGTGACACACTACAAATGCGTTAGCTGAATCTTCCCACCTGCGCAGCTTAAATAGGAAGCTAACACCGGAAAAACGCACAGAGATCACATAGGGAGACTTACCTCCAATTCCCAGTGGTCCAAGAGCTGCAGTAGCCCCCCTGAGGGGCTCGGCTGGGGTACCAAAACCACCCAACTCCAGCTCCCATTGTTCCCATTCACCCTACACCTTACTGTAGCGAGTCCAAGTGGCCTTGGAAACCAATCCACGGACCCATTCCATCACTCTGCCTTACCGAGCGACCAGATGTCTGCCTGGGCAAGGTGCCCCCTCCAGATCCACCTGTGGGCGACCGCCAGAAAATCTGACCACTGCAAAAAAGAGAGAGAGCTTCCGCCATTACATTGTGAACTCCTGGTATATGCTCTGCCCTACAATACACATTGAGACACAAACATCGAAGTACCAACCACCTAAGCAAGCGAACCACCGGAGGGGAGGAGGCCGTCAACCGATTAATAGCCTGAACAACCCCCACATTTGATCCTGAAAACAGGACCCCCAGACCTCCACTGCCACAAATATGGGGAAAAGCTCAAAAAAAGCCAGATTTTTTTGTGAGCCCAGAGACATGCCAACTGTCTGGCCACACGGCAGCACACCAACTAGAGCCCAGAATGGCCCCACAGAGCCAGCCGAGTCCGTAAAGAGGTGGAGGTCGGCATTAAAAACTCCGGCCTTTGCCAGTAGGACCGGCCATTATATGCAGCCAAGAAGGAGTTCCGCAGGTTTAACAATCTTGCGCCGCCCCATGGCCGAGGTCACCTTGCGCCGTAAGCCTTGAAGCTTGTCCAAACGCAAGCAGCATTCCCCCACCAAACAATCAATTTCAATGCCCAGAAAGCCGAGACAAGTGACTGGGCCCACCGTCTTGTCGCGCGCCAACGGGACCCCAAACCGATGGAACACCTCACCCAAAACCCGCAGCAGCAGTGCACAGGCTAGCGAATCGGCGGGACCCACAACACAGAAGATGATCACATTCCGGGTGCAACGGCAGCAGACGGAAAGCTGATTCCACATCAGCCTTGGCCAACAAGGCACCAATCAGGCCCTGACCATGTCGACCGCTACGTCAAAGGACATCTCGGCGCCACTGGTCTGTTGTCCAGGAGATCATCGGCCTCTACGTAGTAAGTGCTGGGGTGTCCCCGTCGATGAGTGTGAACTCAGGTTCAGGAACGAGGAGGTAAGACGACCGCTGTTTTAGACGGCGGACCCACTAGGGGTTTGGATACCGATTGTGCGGTAGGCCCATAAGGGGTTTGAATTGTGTATGGAATTGGCCCCCTCCAGTGGAGGGAAGGAGCGAAGGTGCACCGCTCAATTAAACGCTCTTTAGTAAGCCCGTTTAATTTGGTATGGAGTCAGGCGGGGTCCTGTGTAAATAGCCCTAGCCGGACACCGGTGTCTTGTCTAGACTAGCGTTCTAGGGTGTATATTACGTTCACTAGGTCGGAGGGACCAGGAGACTAAGCGGTGCCTGTGTAAATTCGGTTCGCTAGCTCTCAACCTATCTTGGCTAAGTGGGAAGCATGTAAAGTTTGAACCCACTAGACTTTTGATAGAGTAGATAGACTAAGAGGGTACTGTTGTAAATTCCGCCCTCTAGTTCACTATATGTGGTGCTTGGGCAGTGTGGCTAACCAAAACGGATGTAGATAGTTTTAGGTAG
Source organism: Pelobates fuscus (assembly GCF_036172605.1). Taxonomy (NCBI): domain Eukaryota; kingdom Metazoa; phylum Chordata; class Amphibia; order Anura; family Pelobatidae; genus Pelobates; species Pelobates fuscus. Next base: position 266,209,421 of record NC_086318.1, on the reverse strand, counting down.
TCCATCAAGGTACTGGCCAATAGATTAGTTGGGAATTGTATATGTGTTAAAGATTGTTTAGTAGCGTGTATATCTTGCTAGATAGCGTGAGCTCTGCCGTCTAGCGAGAGTGTGAATAGTGTGTAACTGTATTATAGCGCACGGTACCATAATCATGTATAATTACTGACACTGTATATAAGTACTAATAATTGTCGTTTATATTGCATGTCTAACACCATAACCATTACTAATTGTACTGTGACCTTAAATTGTACTTTGACCTATGCTAACCGTACTGTAACTACTGTTTGTAAAGACGATGTTACTGGGGTATGTTATAGACGGGTAATTCAAATATAGGGAATTATAGCATGGGTGACTGTATAGTTTCGCCAAAGGGCTTAGTATCTATTACTTAGTGACTGGTGTAACAGCTGTGTGTGTATGGGAATTCCCTGTGTGTTTTTGTTGTGTGCGTTTCACTTAGTAACTGTACCACGTGGTGCTGTTGCCGAGGGAACGGGTGTGACCGTTGATAGAGTGTGTGTATAGTATTCATTGGAAACGACACTCCATTGTTAAGTATGGGCGCGTCGGATTCGACGATTTTGGATCCCTTAGGATGCATGTTAAAGAATTTTAAAAAGGGATTTACAAAATGTGATTTTGGGGTAAAAATGTCTCCAGCACGCCTGATAACATTATGTAATAGGGAATGGCCTACTTTGGTTGCCGCATGGCCGCCACGTGGCAGTTTAGATCCTAATCTGGTACAGCGTGTACACGTGGCTGTATCAGGTAGGCCTGAACTTTACGGCCAGTTTCCATACATTGATTGTTGGAGGCAGGCCGTAAATGACTCGCCAAGATGGATCCGAGTATGCCACGAGGAGCAATGTCGCCTCATGGTGGCCAGGACTCGTTTGTCCACTAGGGCCATGATTACGCCCATTTTGGACACGCCCCCTGAGTCCGCGATCCCTATGCCGCCCCCTTACTCCTCCTCCACAGGAAGAGGAAGAGGAAGTGCTGCTGGAAATGTTACACCCCTTTCCCCGTTGTTCCCATCTACTTCCTCCTCCAGTTCAGAGTCCAGCCCCCTTGTTACAAAACCTCCCCTTCCGGTACCTACTTCCGTTAACCCCACATATCCTGATTTGGCGCCATATCAAGCTTCCGGTCAGGCTCCCCCTAGCCCGGCCCGGAATATTTTATTCACAAACCTTCCCCATAGTAAAGCTTCCCCATCCCCATGCCTTACTACCCCTCGACTGTAACCCCTAACCGACGCACCTCAACGAAGCCCTATACTAACCCGACAACTGACCGGTACTCTCAAACCCCGACATTACCAAATGCCACTTCGTTTGACTCCCGGCACAGCACACCTTAATGATGAAGGCCAACTACAATACGCTGACCCAGTCTTAGTATACGTCCCCTTTACGACTACCGATCTCTTTAATTGGAAAACCCATAACTCCTCATATACCGATAAACCTCAAGCCATGACCGACCTGTTCACCTCAATAGTCCAGACGCACAATCCTACTTGGGCTGATTGGCAGCAATTACTAATGACATTATTTAATAACGAGGAAAGGACTAGGATAAACCAAGCGGCCATTAAAGCGCTGGAAGAAGAAGCCCGTACATTAAATCAAGCTAACCCAGCAGCATGGGCCGCAGCCCATTATCCGAACACTGATCCCGAGTGGAATGCCAATGGCGCAGATATGATTCATTTAAAAGCATATAGAGACGCTATAATTGCTGGCATGAAAGCCGGAGGAAAGAAAGCTATTAATATGTCTAAGACGGCTGAGGTGTTACAGAAAAGTGATGAATCGCCCAGTGTTTTTATGACCGATTATTGGAGGCATACCGCTTGTATACCCCCTTTAATCCGGAGGCCCCTGAGAATTCCCGGATGGTTAACTCTGCCTTTGTCAGCCAAGCCTACGGAGATATTAAGCGCAAGCTACAAAAGTTAGAAGGGTTTGTAGGGATGTCCATAACTCAACTAATGGAGGTAGCTAATGAAGTTTATATGAACAGGGAAACGAAGACTAAGAAAGAGGAAGAGCGCAAGATGCGTAAAAAGGCAGATATGCTAGCGGTAGCGATCGCAGGCGTAGACAGAAGGGGAATGGATAAGGGTGATAGTAAGTGGAATAGGGAACCCCTGAGTAGGAATCAGTGCTCATACTGTAGAGAAGAAGGGCATTGGAGAAGTGAGTGTCCACAAAGGGAACAGTATGAGAGAGACCGACCCAGGGCAGGATATGGTAATTATAGAGGCAGAGCGAGAGGTAGAGGACGTCCCGGAGGGAGTAATGGTAACAATAGAGGAAGTGTGAGGGAGGATAGATATTATCCCGCAGCGCAGAGATCCCGCGATAGAGAAGATAGGGACTTTGTAGGATTGGCTGACACGGTCATGGAGGACTATTGATACCGACCGGGCTCCATCCCCCTTGGCCGAGCAGAGCCTATGGTCGATGTATCAATAGGGGGAAAAAGGAGTGCATTCATGATTGATACTGGTGCTGAACATTCGGTGGTGACTGACCTAGTTGCTCCTCCATCTGGAAGAACCATCACTGTCATAGGAGCAACTGGAAGGAGTGCTGCAAAACCGGTTCTTAAAAGTCGACACTGTACATTGGGAGGCCACATAGTGAAACATCAATTCCTTTATTTGCCTGAATGTCCAGTCCAACTGCTAGGACGTGATTTGCTGTCAAAATTACAAGCGCAGATAACGTTCCTACCAAATGGAACAACATCTTTAAAGTTTAATGGACCTTCAGGTATCATGACACTATCAGTACCAAAGGAAGAAGAGTGGCGACGTTATACAGCGTTGACAAGCCAAAACCCTAAGAGTGATGAATCCTTATTCAATATACCAGGAGTAGTGTTGTCGCGAACCCGAAATTTTCGGTTCGCGAACGGCGAACGCGAACTTCCGCAAATGTTCGCAAACCGTCGAACCGCGCGAACCGCCATTGACTTCAATGGGCAGGCGAATTTTAAAACCAACAGGGACTCTTTCTGGCCACAAAAGTGATGGAAAAGTTGTTTCAAGGGGACTAACACCTGGACTGTGGCATGCCGGAGGGGGATCCATGGCAAAACTCCCATGGAAAATTGCACAGTTGATGCAGAGTCTGCTTTTAATCCATAATGGGCAGAAATCACCTAACATTGACACCTGTCCTCAAAGCCCCTGATACACACTGACACAGAGCAGAATAGAGACTGTTCCCCATCCTCAGAGACCATGATACACACTGACACAGAGCAGAATAGAGACTGTTACCCCTACATAGGGTCACTTGGCAGATATGGCGGGGTCGTGGGAGGGGGAGGATGACTTTCACCTCTTCCCCTGTTACATTCCCGTTGTGCTGTGACATCACCCTTATACGCTGTGTAAAGCATACTATTTAATTTGATCAGCATGGCCACTTGAGTTTTTATAGTTTTCACGCTGCTTGTAGTTTATATATGGTTCACAAAAATCAAACAAACGATAAAGTAAACATGTAAGGATTCAGAATATTCTTTCAAACCCTTACACATTGTGTGTACGTATTTTTTGTCTTAAGTTTGTGGCTTTAAAGAGGTTTACGTTGTTTCTATGATGTGCATAACATGTTCTTGTAAATGTTTGTTACATTTTTCCTGGAATTGTAATTTTTGAATCTGAATAAAGATAGTCAAATCCCTGATACACACTGACACAGAGCAGAATAGGGACTGTTCCCCCTACATAGGGTCACTTGGCAGATATGGATTGACACCTATCCTAATGATCCCTGATACACACTGACACAGAGCACAATAGAGACTGTCCCCCCTACATAGGGTCACTTGGCAGATATGGATTGACACCTGTCCTCAAAACCCCTGATACACACTGACACAGAGCAGAATAGGGACTGTTCCCCCTACATAGGGTCACTTGGCAGATATGGATTGACACCTGTCCTCAAAACCCCTGATACACACTGACACAGAGCAGCATAGGGACTGTTCCTCCTACATAGGGTCACTTGGCAGATATGGATTGACACCTGTCCTCAAAACCCCTGATACACACTGACACAGAGCAGAATAGGGACTGTTCCCCCTACATAGGGTCACTTGGCAGATATGGATTGACACCTGTCCTCAAAACCCCTGATACACACTGACACAGAGCAGAATAGAGACTGTTCCCTGTCCACAGAGACCATGATACACACTGACACAGAGCAGAATAGAGACTGTTCACCGTCCACAGAGACCATGATACACACTGACACAGAGCAGAATAGGGACTGTACCCCCTACATAGGGTCACTTGGCAGGTATGGATTGACACCTGTCCTCAAAGCCCCTGATACACACTGACACAGAGCAGAATAGAGACTGTTCCCTGTCCACAGAGTCCATGATACACACTGACACAGAGCAGAATAGAGACTGTTCCCCGTCCACAGAGACCATGATACACACTGACACAGAGCAGAATAGGGACTGTTACCCCTACATAGGGTCACTTGGCAGGTATGGATTGACACCTGTCCTCAAAGCCCATGATACACACTGGGGGAGCTACTGTCCTCCCCAACCCCTGCGCGGTGGGTGGGGGCCATAAATCACAATGGGGGGACCTACTGTCCTCCCCCCCTCGGCCCCCACCCCTGCGCGGTCGGTGGGGGCCATAAATCACAATGGGGGGGCCTACTTTCCTCCCCCCCGGCCCCCATCCCTGCGCGGTGGGTGGGGGGGAATAAATCACAATGGGACGGACCTACTGATAGGAGTGGAGTATTGTTCATATCAGTTTAATACCTTCCGCGTCTCCTATCAGTGGACGTGTAAATGGCAGAGATTTTTAATTGTTGAATCACCTCCCCTTTTTAGGCCAAGGTGGGAAGATGCTTAGACCACTGGTATATTGGTGCCATCATTTTTTTTTGGTTTGGTTTTTGAAGCCACAGTGCTGCACCAGTGGGCCTAAAAATTAGGCATGTACACATGCCTGAAAAATTTGGTATTGTTGCAGCCGCTGCTGTAGCAGCGGGCAGAAAACTTGATGTTTGTTTCACAGGCAGAAAGTGCCCTAAAACATGGCGGCTTGAACCCTAGTTGGTGGCAGATAAGTCACGCAAGTCAAACGTCATTCAGAGCTAAAATACAGCAGCGTGTGGACCATTTTTAGCCCAAGGCAGCTCATCTCATCAGGCCTTTTTTAATCGAATGTATCGCCCAGTGTCAGTCCCTTCGGGATCCATCCCTCATTCATCTTAATAAAGGTGAGGTAATCTAGACTTTTTTGACCTAGGCGACTTCTCTTCTCAGTGACAATACCTCCTGCTGCACTGAAGGTCCTTTCTGACAGGACACTTGAAGCGGGGCAGGCCAGAAGTTCTATCGCAAATTGGGATAGCTCAGGCCACAGGTCAAGCCTGCACACCCAGTAGTCAAGGGGTTCATCGCTCCTCAGAGTGTCGATATCTGCAGTTAAGGCGAGGTAGTCTGCTACCTGTCGGTCGAGTCGCTCTCTGAGGGTGGATCCCGAAGGGCTGTGGCGATGCATAGGACTTAAAAAGGTCCGCATGTCCTCCATCAACAACACGTCTTTAAAGCGTCCTGTCCTTGCCGGCGTGGTCGTGGGAGGAGGAGGAGGAGGATGACTTCCACCTCTCTCCCTGTTAGATTCCCGTTGTGCTGTGACATCACCCTTATACGCTGTGTAAAGCATATTTTTTAATTTATTTTGCAAATGCTGCATCCTTTCCGACTTGTTGTAATTCGGTAACATTTCCGCCACTTTCTGCTTATACCGGGGGTCTAGTAGCGTGGACACCCAGTACAGGTCGTTCTCCTTCAGCCTTTTTATACGAGGGTCCCTCAACAGGCAGGACAGCATGAAAGACCCCATTTGCACAAGGTTGGATGCCGAGCTACTCATTTCCCGTTCCTCCTCCTCACTGATGTCATTGAAGGTATGTTCTTCCCCCCAGCCACGTACAACACCACGGGTACCAGATAGGTGACAACGAGCACCCTGGGATGCCTGTTGTGTTTGGCCTTGCTCCTCCTCCTCCTCCTCAAAGCTACAATCCTCCTCTGACTCCTCTTCCTCACAATCCTCTTTTAGCGTTGCCGCAGGTCCAGCAAGCGATGCTGATAAGGCTGTTTCTGGTGGTGATGGTGACCACAACTCTTCCTCTTCCTCTTCACGCTCATCTACAGCCTGATCCAGCACTCTTCGCAGGGCACGCTCCAGAAAGAAAACAAATGGTATGATGTCGCTGATGGTGCCTTCGTTGCGACTGACTAGGTTTGTCACCTCCTCAAAAGGACGCATGAGCCTACAGGCATTGCGCATGAGCGTCCAGTAACATGGCAAAAAAATTCCCAGCTCCCCAGAGGCTGTCCTAGCACCCCGGTCATACAAATATTCATTAACAGCTTTTTCTTGTTGGAGCAGGCGGTCGAACATTAGGAGTGTTGAATTCCAACGTGTAGGGCTGTCGCAAATCAAGCGCCTCACTGGCATGTTGTTTCGCCGCTGGATATCGGCAAAGTGAGCCATGGCCGTGTAGGAACGCCTGAAATGGCCACACACCTTCCTGGCCTGCTTCAGGACGTCCTGTAAGCCTGTGTACTTATGCACAAAGCGTTGTACGATCAGATTACACACATGTGCCATGCACGGCACATGTGTCAACTTGCCCAACTTCAATGCCGCTATCAAATTTTTTCCGTTGTCACACACCACTTTGCCGATATCCAGTTGCTGCGGAGTCAGCCACTTTTCCACCTGTGCGTTCAGGGTGGACAGGAGTGCTTGTCCGGTGTGACTCTCTGCTTTCAAGCAAGTCAAACCCAAGACGGCGTGACACTGCCGTATCCGGGATGTGGAATAGTACCTGGGGAGCTGGGGGGGTGCCGTTGATGTGGAGCAAGACGCAGCAGCACAAGAGGACTCAGCCGAGGAGGTTATGGAAGAGGATGGAGTAGGAGGAGTAGAGGAGGTGGCAGCAGGACTGCCTGCAATTTGTGGCGGTGTCACCAACTCCTCTGCAATGCCACGCATTCCTTGCTTGTCAGCCGTCAGCAGGTTTACCCAATGCGCAGTGTAGGTGATATACCTGCCCTGACCATGCTTTGCAGACCAGGTATCAGTGGTCAGATGGACCCTTGCCCCAACACTGTGTGCCAGACATGCCATGACTTCCTTTTGCACAATCGAGTACAAGTTGGGGATTGCCTTTTGTGAAAAGAAATTCCGGCCGGGTACCTTCCACTGCGGTGTCCCAATAGCTACACATTTTTTGAACGCCTCAGACTCAACCAGATTGTATGGTAAAAGCTGGCGGGCTAATAGTTCGGACAAGCCAGCTGTCAGATGCTGGGCAAGGGGGTGACTTGGTGACATTGGCTTCTTACGCTCAAACATGTCCTTGACAGACACATGACTGTGGGCAGATGAGCGGGAACTGCTCAAGGCGGGAGACAGAGTGGCGGATGGTTGAGAGGGGGCAAGAAGGACAGCAGTGGTTGACGTGGCTGAAGATGCTAGACCAGGAGGAGGATGGCGACTTAGAGTAGGCGTGCTGCTTGTACTCATGTGTTGATCCCATAGGCGTTTGTGATGTGAGATCATGTGCCTACGCAAAGCAGTTGTACCTAGGTGGGTGTTGGACCTCCCACGACTCAGTTTCCTTTGGCACAGGTTGCAAATGGCATCGCTGTTGTCCGAGGCAGACACACAAAAAAAAATGCCACACTGCTGAGCTCTGCAATGACGGCATTCTGGTGGTAGACACAGCATGCGTTGATTGGCGTGCTGTCGGGCTGACCCCGGGTGCCAATGCATGCTGTCTGACTGTGCCACTAGCTCCTTGCGACGACCCCCCCCCCTGCTTCCAACTCGTCTCCTCCTCCTCTCTGTCTCCCCATCTGAACTTTCGCCCTGTTCTTCTTCTTGCCGAGCGGGCACCCACGTGACATCCATGGACGCATCGTCATCATCAACCACTTCGCTTGTATCTGACAACTCAGAAAAGGAAGCAGCAGCGGGTACAACATCATCATCATCACACCGTACCTCCATGTGTTTAATGCTGCCTGACTGAGACATATCCCTGTTATCTACATCCACTAGCAATAATGGTTGCGCATCACTCATTTCTTCAAACGGGTGTGTGAATAACTCCTCTGACATACCAAGTAAAGCGGCTGTGGTACTAGTTTTGGTGGTGGCGGCAGGCGGGTGAGTGGTATCTTGAGAGGTGCCTGAAGCTAAGCTGGAGGAGGATGGTGCGTCAAGGTTCCGAGCGGAGGCTGTACAAGATTGGGTGTCCTGTGTTAGCCAGTCAACTATGTCCTCAGAACTTTTCAAGTTCAGGGTACGTGGCTTCTGAAAACTGGGCATTATTCTAGGGCAAAAGGGAATCACAGCACCACGACCACGACGGCTCCTGCGGGGTGGCCTGCCTCTGCCTGTCATTTTTTTGGGGATTAGTGGTACTATGCGTGCAAGCTACTGTGAGACCAGATATGATTGGCAATGTGAACTGTAACAGTTCTGCAGAGCACACACTGTAGGCCTGACACACCCGCTTGAAGACAAGTAACTGCTATTCAATCTATAACAGTGAAAAACAAATTTTCTTTGTAAAAGCACGCTATAGAGACACCAGATATGATTGGCAATGTGCACTGGAACAGTTCTGCAGAGCACACGCTGAAGGAAGGACTGACAGAGCCGCTTGAAGGACACTGACTGGCTGCTATTAGCTTACACTAGAAACCTTTTTTCTTTGTAAAAGCACGCTATAGAGACACCAGATATGATTGACAATGTGCACTTGAACAGTTCTGCAGAGCACACACTGTAGGCCTGACACACCCGCTTGAAGACAAGTAACTGCTATTCAATCTATAACAGTGAAAAAAAAAAATTGTTTTTAAAAGCACGCTATAGAGACACCTGATATGATTGGCAATGTGCACTGGAACAGTTCTGGAGAGCACACGCTGAAGGAAGGACTGGCAGAGCCGCTTGAAGGACACTGACTGAATGCTATTAGCTTACACTAGAAACCTTTTTTCTTTGTAAAAGCACGCTATAGAGACACCAGATATGATTGGCAACTGTCAAAGCACGCTGGCACAGGTCTGCAGAGCACACGCTGAAGGAAGGCCTGACAGAGCCGCTTGAAGGACACTGACTGGCTGCTATTAGCTTACACTGGAAACCTTTTTTCTTTGTAAAAGCACGCTAAAGAGACACCAGATATGATTGGCAACTGTCAAAGCACGCTGGCACAGGTCTGCAGAGCACACGCTGAAGTAGGCCTGACACCCATACGCTTGCAGACAACTAACTGCTCTTCTATTACAGTGAAAACATTTTTTTTTCTTTTAAATGTAAAGCTTAAAACAGATATGAGTGGTGGCACTGACTGTGCAAATGGGCAAGGCATCCAACCTGACACAGAAGCTGGCAGGCAGGCAACTGCTCTTCTATTACAGTGAAAAAAAATATTTCTTTTAAATGTAAAGCTTAACCTATTGTTAAAACAGATATCAGTGGTGGCACTGACTGTGCAAATGGGCAAGGCAATCAACCTGACACAGAAGCTGGCAGGCAGGCAACTGCTCTTCTACAGTGAAAAAAAAATATTTCTTTTAAATGTAAAGCTTAACCTATTGTTAAAACAGATATGAGTGGTGGCACTGACTGTGCAAATGGGCAAGGCATCCAACCTGACACAGACGCTGGCAGGCAGGCAACTGCTCTTCTATTACAGTGAAAAAAAAAATATTTATTTTAAATGTAAAGCTTAACCTATTGTTAAAACAGATATGAGTGGTGGCACTGACTGTGCAAATGGGCAAGGCATCCAACCTGACACAGAAGCTGGCAGGCAGGCAACTGCTCTTCTATTACAGTGAAAAAAAAATATTTATTTTAAATGTAAAGCTTAACTTATTGTTAAAACAGATATGAGTGGTGGCACTGACTGTGCAAATGGGCAAGGCATCCAACCTGACACAGAAGCTGGCAGGCAGGCAACTGCTCTTCTATTACAGTGAAAAAAAAATATTTCTTTTAAATGTAAAGCTTAACCTATTGTTAAAACAGGTATGAGTGGTGGCACTGACTGTGCAAATGGGCAAGGCATCCAACCTGACACAGAAGCTGGCAGGCAGGCAACTGCTCTTCAATTACAGTGAAAAAAAATTATTTCTTTTAAATGTAAAGCTTAACCTATTGTTAAAACAGATATGAGTGGTGGCACTGACTGTGCAAATGGGCAAGGCATCCAACCTGACACAGAAGCTGACAGGCAGGCAACTGCTCTTCTACAGTGAAAAAAAAATATTTCTTTTAAATGTAAAGCTTAACCTATTGTTAAAACAGATATGAGTGGTGGCACTGACTGTGCAAATGGGCAAGGCATCCAACCTGATACAGAAGCTGGCAGGCAGGCAACTGCTCTTCTATTACAGTGAAAAAAAATTATTTCTTTTAAATGTAAAGCTTAACTTATTGTTAAAACAGATATGAGTGGTGGCACTGACTGTGCAAATGGACAAGGCATCCAACCTGACACAGAAGCTGGCAGGCAGGCAACTGCTCTTCTATTACAGTGAAACAAATTTATTTCTTTTATATGTAAAGCTTAACCTATTGTAAAAAAACAGATATGAGTGGTGGCACTGGGCAAGTAGGCACAGTATCCAATGTGAACCTCACACAGAAGCTGGCAGGCAGGCACCTGCTCTTCTATTACATTGAAAAAAAAATATTTCTTTTAAATGTAAAGCTTAACCTATTGTAAAAACAGATATGAGTGGTGGCACTGGGCAAGTAGGCACAGTATCCAATGTGAACCTCACACAGAAGCTGGCAGGCAGGCACCTGCAATTACATTACACAGGAGAAGAAAAAAAAAGCAGCCTGATGTTATAGCCCTAAAAAGGGCTTTTTGGGGTGCTGTCCTCACAGCAGAGATCAGATGAGTCCTTCAGGATTGTAGTGGACACTGAATACCCTAGCCTAGCTATCAATTTCCCTATCTAATCAGCAGCAGCTAAACTTTCCCTCCTCTCACTAAGCATGCAGCTTCAGAATGAATCGAAAATGGATGCTGGGAGGGAGGTTGGAGGGTGTGGAAGGGAGGGAGTGCTGCTGATTGGCTGGAATGTGTCTGCTGACCGAGAGGCACAGGGTCAAAGTTTGCCCAATGATGACGAATAGGGGATCGAACTGCGCATGTGTCCGCCCGCCGTGGCGAACGCGAACAAGCTAAGTTCGCCGGGAACTGTTCGCCTGCGGACAGTTCGGTACATCACTAATGGTTCACAAAAATCAAACAAACGATAAAGTAAACATGTAAGGATTCAGAATATTCTTTCAAACCCTTACACATTGTGTGTACGTATTTTTTGTCTTAAGTTTGTGGCTTTAACCCCTTAAGGACCAAACTTCTGGAATAAAAGGGAATCATGACATGTCACACATGTCATGTGTCCTTAAGGGGTTAAATAGGTTCACGTTGTTTCTATGATGTGAATAACATATTCTTGTAAATGTTTGTTACATTTTTCCTGGAATTGTAATTTTTCAATCTGAATAAAGATAGTCAAATCCCTGATACACACTGACACAGAGCAGAATAGGGACTGTATCCCCCTACATAGGGTCACTTGGCAGATATGGATTGACACCTATCCTAATGATCCCTGATACACACTGACACAGAGCAGAATAGAGACTGTTCCCCCTACATAGGGTCACTTGGCAGATATGGATTGACACCTGTCCTCAAAACCCCTGATACACACTGACACAGAGCAGAATAGGGACTGTTCCCCCTACATAGGGTCACTTGGCAGATATGGATTGACACCTGTCCTCAAAACCCCTGATACACACTGACACAGAGCAGAATAGGGACTGTTCCTCCTACATAGGGTCACTTGGCAGATATGGATTGACACATGTCCTCAAAACCCCTGATACACACTGACACAGAGCAGAATAGGGACTGTTCCCCTTACATAGGGTCACTTGGCAGATATGGATTGACACCTGTCCTCAAAACCCCTGATACACACTGACACAGAGCAGAATAGAGACTGTTCCCTGTCCACAGAGACCATGATACACACTGACACAGAGCAGAATAGAGACTGTTCCCTGTCCACAGAGACCATGATACACACTGACACAGAGCAGAATAGAGGCTGTTCCCCCTACATAGGGTCACTTGGCAGGTATGGATTGACACCTGTCCTCAAAGCCCCTGATACACACTGACACAGAGCAGAATAGAGACTGTTCCCTGTCCACAGAGACCATGATACACACTGACACAGAGCAGAATAGAGACTGTTCCCTGTCCACAGAGACCATGATACACACTGACACAGAGCAGAATAGAGATTGTCCCCCCTACATAGGGTCATTTGGCAGGTATGGATTGACACCTGTCCTCAAAGCCCCTGATACACACTGACACAGAGCAGAATAGAGACTGTTCCCTGTCCACAGAGACCATGATACACACTGACACAGAGCAGAATAGAGACTGTTCACCGTCCACAGAGACCATGATACACACTGACACAGAGCAGAATAGAGACTGTTCCCCGTCCACAGAGACCATGATACAAACTGACACAGAGCAGAATAGGGACTGTTCCCCCTACATAGGGTCACTTGGCAGGTATGGATTGACACCTGTCCTCAAAGCCCCTGATACACACTGACACAGAGCAGAATAGAGACTGTTCCCTATCCACAGAGTCCATGATACACACTGACACAGAGCAGAATAGAGACTGTTCCCCGTCCACAGAGACCATCATACACACTGACACAGAGCAGAATAGAGACTGTTCCCTGTCCACAGAGACCATGATACACACTGACACAGAGCAGAATAGAGATTGTCCCCCCTACATAGGGTCATTTGGCAGGTATGGATTGACACCTGTCCTCAAAGCCCCTGATACACACTGACACAGAGCAGAATAGAGACTGTTCCCTGTCCACAGAGACCATGATACACACTGACACAGAGCAGAATAGAGACTGTTCACCGTCCACAGAGACCATGATACACACTGACACAGAGCAGAATAGAGACTGTTCCCCGTCCACAGAGACCATGATACAAACTGACACAGAGCAGAATAGGGACTGTTCCCCCTACATAGGGTCACTTGGCAGGTATGGATTGACACCTGTCCTCAAAACCCCTGATACACACTGACACAGAGCAGAATAGAGACTGTTCCCTGTCCACAGAGACCATGATACACACTGACACAGAGCAGAATAGAGACTGTTCACCGTCCACAGAGACCATGATACACACTGACACAGAGCAGAATAGGGACTGTACCCCCTACATAGGGTCACTTGGCAGGTATGGATTGACACCTGTCCTCAAAGCCCCTGATACACACTGACACAGAGCAGAATAGAGACTGTTCCCTGTCCACAGAGTCCATGATACACACTGACACAGAGCAGAATAGAGACTGTTCCCCGTCCACAGAGACTATGATACACACTGACACAGAGCAGAATAGAGACTGTTCCCCGTCCACAGAGACCATGATACACACTGACACAGAGCAGAATAGGGACTGTTACCCCTACATAGGGTCACTTGGCAGGTATGGATTGACACCTGTCCTCAAAGCCCCTGATACACACTGACACAGAGCAGAATAGAGACTGTTCCCTGTCCACAGAGACCATGATACACACTGACATAGAGCAGAATAGAGACTGTTCACCGTCCACAGAGACCATGATACACACTGACACAGAGCAGAATAGAGACTGTTCCCCGTCCACAGAGACCATGATACACACTGACACAGAGCAGAATAGGGACTGTTCCCCCTACATAGGGTCACTTGGCAGGTATGGATTGACACCTGTCCTCAAAGCCCATGATACACACTGGGGGGAGCTACTGTCCTCCCCAACCCCTGCGCGGTGGGTGGGGGCCATAAATCACAATGGGGGAATCTACTGTCCTCCCACCCTCGGCCCCCACCCCTGCGCGTGGGTGGGGGCCATAAATCACAATGGGGGGGCCTACTTTCCTCCCCCCCGGCCCCCATCCCTGCGCGGTGGGTGGGGGGCATAAATCACAATGGGACGGATCTACTGATAGGACTGGAGTATTGTTCATATCAGTTTAATACCTTCCGCGTCTCCTATCAGTGGACGTGTATATGGCAGCCATTTTAGGAACCGCACACCTGGGACCCGAGCAAGGTCACCTCGTTCAAGCTGCTCTGGTTCCTTGATGAGCCAGCTGCCCGTGAGTTAACATGTCCCGTGGAGAAGCACTCTGTCCTGTAAAGCCTCACCACAAAAAAATTAAATAAATAACAGCACTCGGAGTGGTGAGTTTAGTAAATGTTCATATCAGTTTAATACCTTCCGCGTCTCCTATCAGTGAACATGTATATGGCAGCCATTTTAGGAACCGCACACCTGGGACCCGAGCAAGGTGACCTCTTTCAACAGGCGACATGATTTGGCCCTGTAAAACTATCCTGGATATTCTCTACAATTTCTATGGATATGGCATTGATTTATGTAACAGGGAGATGGAAGAAGATGCTTGGTCGGTCCTCTTACTTGAAATTTGGGGCACTGCGCGGGCAAGCTAATGTGCCACCAGATAGGAGTGGTGAGTTTAGTATTGTTCATATCAGTTTAATACCTTCCGCGTCTCCTATCAGTGGACGTGTAAATGGCAGAGATTTTTAATTGTTGAATCACCTCCCCTTTTTAGGCCAAGGTGGGAAGATGCTTAGACCACTGGTATATTGGTGCCATCTTGGAGGATTTTTTTTTGGTTTGGTTTTTGAAGCCACAGTGCTGCACCAGTGGGCCTAAAAATTAGGCATGTACACATGCCTGAAAAATTTGGTATTGTTGCAGCCGCTGCTGTAGCAGCGGCCAGAAAAATTGATGTTTGTTTCACAGGCAGAAAGTGCCCTAAAACATGTCCTTCAGGATTGTAGTGGACACTGAATACCCTAGCCTAGCTATCAATTTCCCTATCTAATCAGCAGCAGCTAAACTTTCCCTCCTCTCACTAAGCATGCAGCTTCAGAATGAATCGAAAATGGATGCTGGGAGGGAGGTTGGAGGGTGTGGAAGGGAGGGAGTGCTGCTGATTGGCTGGAATGTGTCTGCTGACCGAGAGGCACAGGGTCAAAGTTTGCCCAATGATGACGAATAGGGGGCGGATCGAACTGCGCATGTGTCCGCCCGCCGTGGCGAACGCGAACACACTAAGTTCGCCGGGAACTGTTCGCCGGTGGACAGTTCGGTACATCACTATCCACCACATATATATGTGTGTGTGTGTATGTATATGTATATATGTATATGTCTCATGAAGGAAGGACCACCTTTTTAACAGCTGTGTGAAAATGTAGTGTACATCCTAGTTAAAACAGTAAAGCACATGTTTGGGGGATGGTTGGTGATGTAAGAGACCATCCTTTTCAGCTACAGCTGGGGGAGAATTTATCCTTGTTGGGGGAAGGTAGTCTTACTTGTATGAGAAAATAAACTGCATAGTAAAGAATGCATTGTTTTGTAAATGTAATTGCTTAACCCCTTAACCCCTTAAGGACAGAGCTTCAGAAGCTTGTCTTGCACTTATTGACAACAGCATTTTTTGCTGTTTGCATTCAACTTCAATTTGCATTTTACTAATTTATTGCACCAACACATATTATATACCATTTTTTAAAGGACAGAAAGGGCTTTAATGTGATGTAACACACACACACACACACACATATATATATATATATATATATATATATATATATATATATATATATATATATATATATATATATATATATATATATATATATATATATAGATAGATAGATAGATAGATAGATAGATAGATATATATATATATATATGTGTATAAATGCTTATTTATTATAAAAGAAATTCAGAAAAATGCTAAATAAAGGAAAAATGTTGTGTTTTTTTTACAGTTTTTGCAATAATAATGTGTGCATAATTAGTACAGGTTAAAGAAAGTAATAAAAAATTCATTTAGTTGTTCTGATTTACAGAATATATAATGTGTCTGGGCTTTTAAGTTTTTTTTTTTGTAGTTACAGCTCACAAAGCACAAGGAGTAAAATAAAACTTTTAATGTGGAGCAATTTTAGAATTTAGTATGTTTGTCTTGTAATTTTAATAGCCATAAAAGAAAACAAAATTGCCACACAAAAGCATATATTTATATAAAGTAGACATCACAGGCTATTATCCTACGGTTGTTTTGACACTTTCTATGTAGCCATTTCACCGCCAATCTCTGCTAAATATTGGAGTAAAATTGTGTGTTTTTTGTTTTTGGCACACAAACGTATAACAAAGAACTTCTCATGTGTATTTTGTAAAGTTAGTGTGCGCTATTCCTCTACAAAACTTTATTTTGTGTTCAGCTACCTCTGCTGAGTACAACGATACCCCCATTGTACGTCTTTGGCACTATTTATTGAAAATACAGTGCCATATAGGAGAACTGTCCTTTTCAGTATTTACAGTAGAATTTTGAGAGATGGATTTAATGGGCCTATGCTTCAATCTGGGGTATTATAGCAGTTTGACTGTTCTAAATTTCTAAAAGTAGACACTCCAGGGTATCTCATATGGTGCATATTGTGCCTTAACATGCCCCCATTTTTTCACCAATATATGCCAAAGTAGGTGGTAAAAAATAATTTTGGTTGCTCAGCTATGTCGGCTGATTACAGCAATACCCCTGTATGTACCATTGCCAGTTATATGTGGACATCGGAGGGGCACATTTGGGACACAGCCATTCCATTTTTTTTCAAACTTTGAAGTTTTACGCTGTGTCCATGTTCCATTTTGGAGTAGTTTAGATGGTTGGTTATTGAAACTTCCCCACAAACACATACTATTTATTAAAGAATTACGAGGTAATTCAAAAGGCATATTTTGAACCTTAGCGTGGGATAATTTTTTCGCTAGTATGTTCCAAGTGTAGTGGTAATGAGGATTTTTTAATGTATATTTTTACTTTTTAAAACTTGTTTTTTAAACTTTATTTTTTACTTATTAAATGTTTAACATTTTCCTAACTTTTTTTAACGTATTTAAATTTTTTATAAACTTTTTTTACCATTAACCCCTAACTAGCAGTAAGCAGCATTAACAGTAAATTCCCCACTTTCCCATAACTCCCACCCACCCCAGCTACCAAAATATATAACTTTCAAATATTCAAATTAATTAATGAAATAAATTGAACCCCTGAGGATTAAAAGATAAATAAAAGCTAATCATCAGGGTTTAAAAAAAAATAGTTCACAGTATAATAGTGTGATCTGCATTTTGATCACTGTAGGCAGTGATCAACTGGCAGGGAAGGGGTTAATTTTTATTTGGACTGGGTAAAAGGGGGTAGTATTTTTTTTTTTACTTAAACTTTATTAAAGGACCACTATAGGCACCCAGACCACTTCAGCTTAATGAAGTGGTCTAGGTGCCAGGTCCATCTAGGGTTAACCCTTTTTGCTGTAAACATAGCAGTTTCAGAGAAACTGCTATGTTTACCTATGGGTTAATCCAGCCTCTAGTGGCTGTCTCAGTGACAGCCGCTAGAGGCGCTTCCACGCTTCTCACTGTGATTTTCACAGTGAGAAGATGCCAGCGTCTATAAGAAAGCATTGAGAATGCTTTCCTATGGACTGACTGAATGCGCGCGCGGCTGTTGCTGCGCATGCGCATTCAGCCAGGAATGTCAGAAGACGGGGGAGAGTCCCAGCGCCGAGGGAGCCCAGCGCTGGATAAAAGGTAAGGGATTAACCCCTTCCTCCCCCTTCAGCGCCACGGGAGTGGGACCCTGAGGGTGGGGGCACCCTCAGGGCACTATAATGCCAGGAAAACAAGTATGTTTTTCTGGCACTATAGTGTGGTGGAATCTCGGTAAAAATAAATTTAGTAGGCCGAGATTACCACGTGGCATGTGTACGTGCATATGCTGACGTATCGATCAGTTGGTTGCACGAGGCAAGATACGATCAGTAGTGTACGGAGCATGTGCAAGAATACAGGATATAGTATTCCCCTCCTCCATTGTGCTGGACAGGCCATGCGGTCAAGCAGGAAGTTAATTCTTATTTGTATTGATTGGTCAAGAGAATGTGCGGGTGGAGCTTAATATGGGAGAACTTGCTGTATTTTGGTGACATTAGTCCCTCTGAGTCCCGATCGGTGATCCAATAAAGAATCTCTTCCTTCGTGAAGAAACCTGTGTCCATCTCTCTGTGCTTGGCTTCCGTCAGTTTCTCCGGTATCATTTGGTGCATTGGCCGGGAAGCTCATCGTTCAACGGTAGCTGAGAGGCAGAGGCGTGAGACGGTCTATCTTTGCCCACGTTCTCTACGGCTGCACCCCTGAACTTCTGCGTGGACCTCCCTTCGTCTCGGCGCCACTGGTCTGTTGTCCAGGAGATCATCGGCCTCTACGTGAGAAGTGCTGGGGTGTCCCCGTCGATGAGTGTGAACTCAGGTTCAGGAACGAGGAGGTAAGACAACTGCTGTTTTAGACGGCAGAACCCACTAGGGGTATACCGATTGTGCGGTAGGCCCAAAGGGGTTTAAATCTGTGTATCTGCCCCCTCTGTCGGAGGGAAGGAGCGAAGGCGCACCGCTCGATCGAACGCTCTTTAGTCAGACCGTTTGATTTTGTTAGTCAGGCGGGGCTCTGGTGTAAATAGCCCTAGCCGGACACCGGTGTCTTGTCTAGACTAGCGTTCTAGGGTGTATATTTTGTTCGCTAGGTCGGAGGGACCGGGAGACTAAGCGGCGTCTGTGTAAATTCGGTTCGCTAGCTCTCATCCTATCTGGGCTAAGTGGGAAGGCGTGTAAATTTGGAACCCACTAGACTTTTGATAGTTATCGACTAAGAGGCGTCTGTGTAAATTCGGTCCTCTAGCTCGCTATATGTGGTGCTTGGGCAGTGTGGCTAACCAAAACGTATGTAGATTGTTTTTAGGTAGTCCATCAAGGTACTGGCCAATAGTTTAGTTGGGAATTGTAAATGTGTTAACGATTGTTTAGTAAAGTGTATATCTTGTTAGATAGCGCGAGCTCAGCCGTCTAGCGAGAGTGTTAATAGTGTGTTGCTGTATTATAGTGCACGGTACCATAACCCTGTATATTTACTGACACTGTATATAAGTACTAATCATTGTCGTCCATTGCATGTTTAACACCATAACCACTAATAATTGTATTGTGACCTTAACTTGTGCTTTGACCTATGCTAACCGTACTGTAGCCGCTATTTGTAAAAGACGGTGTTACTGGGGTGTGTTATAGACGGGTAATTCGTATATAGAGAATTATAGCGTGGGTGACTGTATAGTTACGCCAAAGGGCATAATATTGATTATCTAGTGACTGGTGTAACAGCTGTGTGTGTACGGGAATTCCCTGAGTGTTTAATGTGTTATTGTGTACGTTTCACTTGGTAACTGTACCACGTGGTGCTGTTGCCAGAGGAAACGGGTGTGACTGTTGAATAAGTACGCGTGTATAGTATTCGTTGTCGACGACATTCCATTGTTAAGTATGGGTGCGTCGCAGTCAACGATTCCGGATCCCTTAGGTTGTATGGTGAAGAATTTTAAAAATGGATTCAAAACTTGTGATTTTGGGGTTAAAATGTCTCCTGTACGTTTGGTCACTTTGTGTACTAGGGAGTGGCCTACTTTGGTTGTGGCATGGCCACGTGGCAGTTTGGATCCAACTCTGGTACAGCGCGTACACGTGGCTGTATCAGGTAGGCCTGAACTTTACGGCCAGTTTCCTTATATTGATTGTTGGAGACAGGCCGTAAATGACTCGCCAAAATGGCTCCAGACATGCCACGAGGAGCAATGTCGCCTCATGGTAGCTAGGACTTGTTCGTCCACTAGGACTGGTGTTAGGCCCATTTTGGACACACCCCCTGAGTCCGAGATCCCTTTGCCGCCCCCTTACTTTCCGTTAAGAGGAAGTGACGCAAATGCAGGAAGTCCTGCAACCCTCCCCTCATTACCCCCATCCACTTTCGCTTCCTCCTCCAGTACAGGATCCACCCCCCCTCGTACTAAATCTCCCCTTCCGGAATCAGAACCAACCCCCATTAAAAACGAATATCCTGATTTGGCGCCACTTCAGACTTCCGGTCAAGCTTCATCTAGCTCGGCTCGAAGTGTTTTATTTACAACCTTTTCCCAAAACCAAGCTCCCACATCCCCATACCCTATTTCTCCCCGACTGGAACCTATGACTGACGCCCCTCCACGTAGCCCCATACAGACCCGACAGCTGACCGGTGCCCAACAATTAAAACACTATCAGATGCCTCTTCGTCTGAATCCTGGGTCAGCCTATATCGATGCCGCAGGCCAAATGGCACATGCTGACCCAGTCTTTGTATATGTCCCATTCACGACAACCGATCTCTTAAATTGGAAGACCCACAATTCCTCGTATACTGAGAAACCACAAGCTATGACTGATCTGTTCACCTCAATAGTACAGACACATAACCCGACATGGGCTGATTGCCAGCAGTTATTAATGACTTTATTCAACAATGAGGAAAGGACAAGGATTAACCAAGCGGCCATTAAAGCACTAGAGGATAAAGCCCGTACTTTAAACCAAGCCAATCCATCAGCATGGGCCGCAACACATTATCCCAACACCGATCCCGATTGGAATGTAAATGGTGCTGATATGGTTCAACTCAGAGCCTATAGAGACGCTATAATTGCTGGCATGAAAGCCGGAGGAAAGAAAGCCATTAACATGTCGAAGACAGTTGAGGTGATTCAGAAAAGTGATGAAGCGCCCAGTGTCTTTTATGACCGATTATTGGAGGCATACCGCTTGTATACCCCCTTTAATCCGGAAGACGCAGACAATTCCCGAATGGTGAACTCCGCCTTTGTCAGCCAAGCTTATGGAGATATTAAGCGCAAGCTACAAAAGTTAGAAGGGTTTGCAGGTATGTCCATCACCCAACTAATGGAGGTAGCGAATAAGGTATACATGAATAGGGAAACAGAAAGTAAGAAAGAGGAAGAGCGCAAGATGCGTAGAAAGGCAGACATGCTAGCGGTAGCGATCGCAGGCGTAGATAGACGGGGCCCAGATAGAGGCGATAGTAGATGGAATGAGGAACCTCTAAGTAGAAATCAGTGCGCATACTGTAGGGAAGAAGGGCATTGGAGAAATGAGTGTCCTCGAAGAGAACAGTGTGAGAAAGACAGACCTAGGATAGGTTATGGAAACTTTAGAGGCAGAGCGAGAGGTAGAGGAGGCCCCGGAGGGAGTAATGGTAATAGAGGGAGCAATGGGAACAGAGGAAGTGTTAGGGAAGATATATATATCCCAGCAGCGCAAAGGTCCCGCGATAGAGAAGGCAGGGACTTTGTAGGATTGGCTGACACGGTCATGGAGGACTATTGATACCGACCGGGCTCCATCCCCCTTGGTCGAGCGGAGCCTATGGTCGATGTATCAATAGGGGGAAAAAAGGAGTGCGTTCATGATCGACACTGGTGCTGAACATTCAGTGGTGACTAATCTAGTTGCTCCTCCATCTGGAAGGACTATTACTGTAATAGGAGCAACTGGAAGAAGTGCTGAAAAACCGGTTCTTAAAAGTCGACTCTGTACATTGGGAGGCCACGTAGTAAAACATCAATTCCTTTATATGCCTGAATGTCCAGTCCAATTGCTGGGACGTGATATGCTATCAAAATTACAAGCGCAGATTACGTTCCTACCAAATGGAACAACATCCTTAAAGTTTAATGGACCTTCAGGTATCATGACATTATCAGTACCAAAGGAAGAAGAGTGGCGACTTTATACAGCGTTGACTAGCCAAAACCCTAGGAGGGATGAGACATTATTCAACATACCAGGAGTTTGGGCAGAGAACAACCCACCAGGACTCGCCCGCAATATTCCACCTATAAAAATTGAACTAAAACTTGGGGTTTATCCAGTGAGCCTAAGACAATACCACATCCCGCAGAAGGCTAAGAAGAACATCCAATCCTATCTGGATAAGTTCATACGGTATGGTATCCTAAAATTCTGTACTTCCCCCTGGAACACCCCATTGCTGCCTGTTCAAAAGCCCGGTACAGATGAGTATCGACCTGTGCAGGACTTGAGAGCAGTCAATGATGCGGTTGTTAGTATACATCCAGTTGTACCAAATCCATATAACCTGCTTGCTTTAATTCCGGGCGGGGCTACTTACTTTACAGTCTTAGACCTCAAAGATGCCTTCTTTTGCCTCCGAATTGCCGCAGAAAGTCAATGTATTTTCGCTTTCCAATGGGAGAACGCTGTAACGGGCTCAAAACGCCAAATGACTTGGACAAGACTGCCCCAAGGGTTTAAAAATTCACCTACCCTATTTGGTTCAGCCCTAAGTCAAGATCTACTGGATTTCGAGTCCATCCCAGGAGAGTGTGTATTGTTACAATATGTAAATGACTTGTTGATAGCAGCAGTTACAAAAGAAATCTGTCAGCAAGCAACGCACGATCTACTACACATTCTCTGGAAGGCAGGATACAAGGTGTCTAGAAAGAAGGCTCAGTTGTGTTTGCCAACTGTCAAATATCTGGGATTCCATATCTCTGAAGGTCAAAGAATTATGGGGCCAGAGAGAAAAGAAGCTGTGTGCCAAATACCGATACCCAAGAATAGAAGACAAGTGCGAGAATTCTTGGGGGCAGCAGGCGTCTGTAGGATATGGATTCCCAGCTATGCGATACTGGCAAAACCTCTGTACGCAGCTATCAAAGGTACAGAGCACGACCCCTTCTTATGGACCCAAGAACAGCAAACGGCATTTGAAGATGTGAAGAAGGCTTTGATGAGTGCCCCAGCATTAGGTCTACCTGATCACACACGACCATTCTACTTATATGTACACGAGCAAAGAAGAATGGCTGTGGGAGTATTGACACAGTACTTGGGATCATGGCAAAGACCTGTTGCCTACATGTCTAAGCAATTGGATGCAGTGGCCAGCGGACTTCCACCTTGTCTAAGAGCCGTAGCTGCAGCTGCCCTGCTAGTAGCTGAAGCCGATAAACTCACTCTGGGTCAAGAACTTTATGTACGAGTCCCACATGCAGTACAGACGTTGTTGGATTACAAAGGAAATCATTGGTTTAGTAACAGCCGTATGACCAAGTATCAAGCAATGTTGTGTGAAAACCCCAGAGTGCATTTAGAGACTGTAAACACCTTAAATCCAGCTACCCTTTTGCCACAACCTACTGAAAGTCAACATGATTGTTTGGAAGTAATGGATGAAGTATTCTCAAGTAGACCAGATCTTCGTGATTTTCCCATCCAGAACCCCGATGTTCAATATTATACCGACGGCAGTAGTTATGTGAAAGAAGGGATCCGCTATGCAGGATATGCAGTGACAACAATAGACAAGGTGATAGAAGCTCGGCCACTGGCGAAAGGAACATCAGCACAAAAGGCAGAATTGATAGCACTGACACGAGCGTTACAATTGGCTGAAGGTTTAAGAGTGAACATCTACACGGACTCCAAATATGCGTTTTTAACCACTCATGCCCACGGAGCTTTGTATAAAGAAAGAGGACTACTGAATTCAGAAGGAAAAGAAATCAAGTATGCAGCTGAAATCCTACAACTATTGGAAGCAGTGTGGGAGCCAAAATAAGTCGGTATCATACATTGTCGAGCGCATCTGAGAGGAGATGGTGATGTAACCAAGGGAAATCGGATGGCAGACAGTGCAGCCAAGCGTGCTGCTGAATCAGGAAGACAGGAGTATGTGGGGCATATAGCTGCTCTTATACCAACTCCACTGTCCCAATGGACTCCAGTTTATACAGCTCAAGAAGAGGAGTGGTTAAAGACTGAACCAGGAAAGTATTTGGAGAACAAGTGGTATCAGCTAGAAGATGGAAGAATAGTCATACCAGCATCACTAGCGGTAGAAATTGTCCAAAATTATCACAACGGGACACATTCTGGGAGAGACAGTACTGAAGAATCTCTCAGAAAACATTTCTACATTCCAAGATTGTCCAACTTGACTCAGGCCATTGTACGAAGATGTGTAACGTGTGCTAAAAATAATGCAAGACAAGGACCAGTAAAGCCACCAGGAGTCCAGTTTATGGGGGGACTCCCCATGTCCGATTTACAAATTGACTTTACAGTGATGCCTAAATCGGGTGGACATCGTTACCTGCTGGTAATTGTGTGCACCTATTCAGGCTGGGTAGAAGCATGTCCTACTCGTACAGAGAAAGCAGGAGAAGTTGTGAGATTCCTGCTACGAGAAATAATACCCCGATATGGACTACCCTGTTCTATAGGATCGGACAATGGTCCAGCTTTTGTTCATCAGTGCCTACAACAACTGACTCATATGCTTGGTATAAAGTGGAGGCTTCAGACAGCATATAGACCCCAGAGTTCTGGTAAGGTAGAGAGAATGAATAGAACTATTAAGAACCAGTTGGCTAAAATGTGTCAGGAAACCCAACTTAAGTGGAACGTTCTCTTACCCATAGCTCTATTGCGAATCCGCAGTACCCCTACCAGAAGGATGGGCCTCTCTCCTTTTGAAATCATGTATGGGCGACCACCTCCCGTACTTGGTAACTTAAGGGGGGACTTGAGTCAGTTGGGAGAAGGAATTACCCGGCAGCAGGTTGTAGAGTTGGGTAAGACTATGGAGGAGGTACAGAAATGGGTACAAGATAGATTACCTGTGAATATTTATCCCCCTGTTCATAGTTATCATCCAGGAGATCAAGTGTGGATTAAAGAGTGGAATAATGTACCGTTAGGGCCCAAGTGGAGAGGTCCTTATGTTGTTCTTTTGTCTACCCCTACAGCGATAAAAGTAGCCGAAGTGACTCCGTGGATACATCACTCCAGGGTTAAACCAGCAGCAGTCGATTCTTGGCAAGTCACAGCAGATCCAGAGAATCCCTGCAAGATCCGGTTAAAACGCACTACTCAGTCGGAGTAACGAGGAACTATTGTGGATTACAAATTTTATTGTTACAGGGATTTGGTGAAGTGAGTGTTTTTAGACGGCCATAATAAAGCCTGTCCGCTTACCGACATATAGTGTATAAGCCAGGGAAAGTATCGAAGGGACTCCTGTGAAGACGAGCAGAACTCCATTCCCTGCAGCCCTTACATCCTGGAAGCTGAGGTGCCTTCGCACGGACGAAGACTGAGGATGACGGCGAAAGATGTGTTGATGATAGTGTTTATTTATGTGTGTTTTTATATTCAGGAAGGTAGAGGTACCGACACTCCTAGCTGTGAGGTATGCATTAAGACTACAAGAACAGGTAACCATATTTCCCAAACCCTAATTTGGCATTCACAATACGAGTGTAAAGGAGATGTATCGAGATGTAGATACCTAAATATAAATATGTGTTTATTGAGATGTTATGTTCAGTTAGTCAATTTTGAGTAGACATTAAGTGGGACACGCAGGTCCCGGCGATCAAAACATCAACGGTAACATGCAAAAACTGTTAGTTATCTTTCCAATTGAGGCGACACGCAGGTCACCTCTGAACACGAGCATATCATCATTAATTAACGTTAATTATCATCATTAACTGTCAACATGTTAACATTCTGTTTTCTGTTTTCCCTCCCCCCATACCTCCCCCCCCCCCCCCCCCCGCCGACCCCACTCCACCCCCCACCCCCCGTGTGCGGCCACTCAGATCTCGGGGAGAGCCATTGGAAGTGACAAGTGGGGCCATTGAGCGTAATATCCATAGCTTTTCACAGAGGGATGTGTCGAGAGATACATACTCTAGGTGTCTGTTTAGCGACCTATCCACCCTTAACATACACCAGGGTCTAATGATGTTAGGTGCAAGACTTGGTTCGGAGCTCGGAGAGTGGGTCCAGCATTTCGAGTATGGGCCTATATATCCCTACTTGAGCTTGGGTTGGTAGGTATCAGGTTGCAGTTGTGGTGGGAATGGCAGTACAGGACACAGTTTACTACTAGGCTGGGTCAGGGGTTAGCTGTCACGGTCCAATTACCATGTGTTCTCTTGGGTGCATGAGGCATCCGCTCCCCCAACCCCCTCCCCGGTAGCCGTCGGTGGGAATCATGTGGTGCCTTGAGGTAGTTCTGCGTTTGGGAGTTGATATGGCTCACCAGTGGTTTGTTCATGAGTGCTGCTGGTACCAGGGTGTCCATTGTAGAGAGCGGGGCTAGAGTAGCGTCTGTGGACCCCCTGCTCCCCTATTCGTCCCTGCCATCTAAGTGGTAGCTGTCGGGTCATGCGTTCCCTGTGGTCCATAGCCAGTATGTTCCCGCTATCCATCTGTCTGCTAAGGTACCCAGCGTCTGGGGAGTCATCTCTGGGCCAGTCTTGCTTCGGGTGTATGTGTGGGTGTCAATTTAGGTGGTCATAGGTGCTGGTATGTGCATGTGGTGGTAGGTGTGGTGTGCGTCCCAGATGTACCTCTCCTTGTCTCTCCATCCGCCCGCCCTCCCCCGTGCGGCTCCGTGTGGTGTCAGTCTCTCTTGTGTTGCATCGGTTGTCAGTGTGTGTGTATTCTATATTATAAGAAAATAGTTATCTCCCTACACGCGTTGCATGCAATTCTGGTTACTCTGTGCGCTGATAGCGTTCCCTTAACCCCGTCCCCCGAATATCCATTCCCACCCGTGGCGAGGTCTCCGCTCCGGTCACACCGGGGTCCTTGCCCACCTGTCCCCCGGCCCCTGGCGAGGATATGGCAGATCAGTGGGGAGGTAGGGAAGTTGTATCAGGCAAGCCCGGGCCCCGTATTCCCACATCCCTTCAGTCATCATCTGTGTGTTGCGAGCGGTAGAGGAACCAGGGTCCCCATTGATCTGCATGCTTTTCTTGTTTGCCCAGCAGGTTGGCTATTATGGATTCAGCTTTTTGGATGTCGTCCACTTTACGTCTCCATTGTCCGATCGTCGGCGGGTGCGTCTTCTTCCAGAGCAGTGGTATCAGTGTCTTCGCCGCGTTCAAGAGGTGTCGAAGGATCGACTTTCTATAAGCTGAGAGCGATTTGTCCGTGTGGTGCAGTAGGACTAGGTCTGCCGTCAGGTTCTGAGGTTCGCCTAGTATCTTTCGTATTTCGTCTCCAACATTCACCCAGTATGGCTTAATACCGTCGCATTCCCACCAGATATGTTGGAGGGTCCCGGTCTCAGTCTCGCATCTCCAGCATGTGTTTGGAATTTCTGGGCTGATTCGGTGTAGCAGAGATGGGGTGCGGTACCAGTGAGATAGCAACTTGTAGTTCGTCTCCTGGTATTGTGAGCTAGAAGAGCTCTTATGTTGCAGCAATAGTACTTGCTCCCATTGACTTTCTGTGTATTCTCTGTCCAGTGCGTCTTCCCAGCGCCTCTTGAAGGTATCTTTCCTTTCCCTCTCTCCTGTCGCCAGTCGCTGGTACATTGTGGAGACTGTACCTTCCGCCTCGGGTGTCTGGAAGCATAACTGTTCAAACCACGTTAAGTCCCTGTGCAGTCTAGTTCTATGCGGCAAGTTGTGATAGAAGTGTTTAAGTTGGGCATAATGAAATTGGTGCATCAACGTGGGTCTCTCTATTTCCGATATGTCCTGTAGCGTCTTCATCCCCCTGTCTGTGATCGCCATATGTAGTGGTATGAATCCGTCTTGGTTTGGTAGCGGCCATGCTGGAGGCGGTATTCCGTCGCCTATGTAAGTGTTATGGGCAATGGGGATCAGGGGGCTCGGGGTAGGTGAGATATAGGAAGTTTGTCTCAGTCGGGTCCATGTCCTAAGAGTCTGGGTGATTGGCGAGTCCTCCCCGAGGTCCTTCTTAGCGTCTGCTTCCTTGTACCATAGGAAGAGGTGTAAGTGGTTGTCCGCTAATTCCCGGCTTAAGGAGGTCCACCGTTTGTGAGGGGACGCCAAGTGCAAGTCTCTGATGCGTTGTAGAACCGTGGCTTGGTAGTACTTGTGGAGGTTCGGCAGGGCCAGTCCTCCCCACGGTTTGGGAAGGCAGAGTGTGTCATGTTTGATCCTGGCTCTCTCTCCCTTCCATATGTATCTGAGGAACGCTGAGCGGAGGGTTTTAAAGAATGCCGGTGGGATTGTGCGAGGTATGGTGTGGAACTTATATAATATCCTCGGTAGGATGTTCATTTTAATGACTGCTATACGACCTTGCCAGGAGATGTGGTTGAAGTTCCATCTCTTAAGGTCGTCAAGGATGTCTGTCAGGAGGGGTGTGTAGTTTTGTGCGTATATATCTCTAGCTTCAGGTGTGACCCGGAGCCCGAGATATGTCATATATTCCGTGCACCAGTGGAACGGAAACTGGTGTTGCAGGGTGGCGCATTCCTCTCCCCTGACCGTCACATTCAAGACCTCGCATTTGGGCAGGTTGAGCTTTAGCCCCGATAGTGTACCATATAACCTGAATTCGCTCATAAGTAGTGGGAGCGACTCAAGGGGTTCGGCTAAGAAGAACAGCATATCATCCGCGTAGGCGGCTACCTTGTGTTCCTGAGTCTTATGCGTAAGGCCCAGGATCCGGGGGTTGTTGCGGATTTTGTCGAGGAACGGTTCCAGGGTGAGTGCGAACAGAAGTGGCGAGAGTGGGCACCCTTGCCTGGTTCCGTTCCGAATCTCGAAACTGTCCGTGAGGGCTCCATTCACCCTGACTCTGGCATTAGGTTGATGGTACAGCATCTGGATCCAGGTCATCATTCCCTCTCCGACACCGACCCTCCTCAGTGTCTCCATCATGAAGTGCCAGTTCACCCTGTCAAATGCTTTTTCCGCATCCGTGGATAGTAAAAGTAGCTTCTTCTGTAGGTGTTTCGCCAGGTGTTGTAGCATGAAGAGCCGGAGCGTACTATCTCTGGCTTCTCTGCCCGGGATGAAGCCTGTCTGATCAGGGTGGACTAGTCTAGGCATGAAGGCCTGCAGACGGAGGGAGAGTATCTTCGAGAAGAGTTTTATGTCGGTGTTGATGAGGGAGATTGGGCGGTAGTTACCCACCTGTTCCGTGTTCTTCCCCGGTTTAGGTATCACTGTGATCGTCGCCGCCAGGGATTCCTTATGAAAGGAAGCTCCATCACGCAGGTTGTTAAGGGCTTTTACTAGTCTCGGTATTAGGTCATCGCTAAATTTTTTGTAGTATTCCACCGGGAACCCGTCCGGGCCCGGTGTCTTACCGTTTTTTGCCGATTTTAGGGCCAGCTTAAGTTCCCCCTCAGTGATGGGCGCTTCAAGACCCTCCGCTTCTTCCGGGGTGAGGGCGTCTGGGTTGAACTCTTGTAGGTAATTGGTGGTGTCAATTCTCTTCTGTGCGGTACTGGTGTCACCATCTGTTGCAGGGGTGTTGTATAGTTGTGAGTAGTACACCCTGAATTCGTTGGCGATATCATCTGGGAATTGTGTAAGCTTGCCCTGTCTAGTGCGCAGGGTGTGTACTTGCGCCTGCTTCTGCGGTCCCCTGAGCATTTGGGCGAGAAGTTTGCCCCCCTTGTTAGCGTGCGTGTAAAAGAATGCCTTTGAGCGTTGCACTTGTCTCATGTGATTACGTTCCAGGATGTCTGTGAGTTGTTTCCTTTTCAGGGTCAGCTCACGGTAAGTTGGGTCGTGTTGGGTTCTTTTATGCATCTGTTCCAGGTCTGCTATCTGTCTGGTGAGGTCTTTAATCTGTGTGCCTGCCTCCCTCTTTTTTTGCGTGGCCATTCTGATGAGGTGGCCCCTCAGAACACTTTTGTGCGCCTCCCAGATGGTCATGTCTGAAACGTCCTCTGTGGAGTTCTCCTCGAAGTATCGACGAATGTGATCCGCGATCAACGTTCTCGACGGTACATCTTGGAGTAAGGTGTCATTGAGTCTCCAAGTCATCCTAGCTGGGCGGTAAAGTGGTGATTCCAGTTCTATCCTCACTTCACTGTGGTCCGACCAGGGGGTCGAGAGGATGTCAGCCTTTCGGAGGAATGTGAGTCCTTCCTGTTGTACGCATAAGTAGTCGATCCGGGAATACCTATGGTGTAGCGTGGAGTAATAGGTGTAGTCCCGGTCTGTAGGATGGAGCGCCCTCCACGCGTCTGTCAGGCGAAGCGCTCTGAGGGATCTTCGAATAGTTTGCAGGGCTGAGTCAGGGACACTACTCCGTCCCATGGATGTATCGACCAGAGGATCTAATGGGACGTTGAGGTCGCCTCCCATTATCAGCACTCCTTCCGTGAAGTTGGCTAACTTTCTCAGTGTCCTGCGGAGGAAGCTGGCTTGTCCCGAGTTCGGGGTGTATATGTTCGCTACTGTATACGTCCTACCCGCCAGGAGTCCTTTAACGAAGACGTATCTGCCATCGCCATCCGACAGATGGTCTGTGGGCACGAACTGGAGGTTAGCTGCGATCAGGATAGCTGTCCCCGTTTTTCGCATTGTGGGGTGATTGCTATAGAAGTTTAGTGGGTAGTGTCGGTTCTTGAGCAGCGAGTTTGCCTCCACCCTCAGGTGAGTCTCCTGCAGGAGAGCAAACGAAACGTGTTGTCTCTTGAGGGTTCTCAAGAGGTGTGATCTCTTTTCAGGGGTGTTGAGGCCCCTGCAGTTCTGCGTCGTAATGATCAGGGGTGCCGGAGAGTAGGCCATTGTCGTGTCCCACTCGTTGGTCAGCTGTAAGCGGTCCACTCCGTGACTCCAGCCAGGGGTCACCCCCTCTTGTGTGCGGGAACGGGGCCGGGGCCTGCCGGATCAGTCGCCGTAGGGCGGCAGGGAGAAAGAACGGGAGCAAGGGGAAGGAGGGAGAGCACAGAGGGGGGAGAGAGAGGGGGGGAGGGGGCGGGCGTCCAGCGAAGAGTTAGAGCGCTATGGGTATGAGGTCCCTCGTGACACAGCGTCACAGTCGTAAAACGTCTGCGGGTGTGTCTCTGTAGGCGCTTGTGTGTCTACCTGTGTTTGGTTGTCCCCTGGAGTGTGTGTGGGTGATTAGTCGTGTGTGGTGGTGGTGGGGGTGTGTGTGTGGCAGTTATGTAGGGTGTGTCTGTGTGCGTGTGTATACCAACTTATGTAGTAGGTGTTGGTGGACCCTTCTGTATAGGATGTGGTCCCGTGTAACTGGGTGGGTGTCCAGAGCCGTACCACTACACGGTATGTACCGGAGTAGCCGCGGCTGTGGCCCCCTCAGTGGTTCTGGTTTACACGGGCTTGGTTCGGGTCGTGGCCTACGCCAAGTCGAAGTGGTTTGCGGGTGTGTCTGGAAGTCTCAGGTGGATTACCTGTCCCGCTGAAAATATAGCGTTTCGTGTGCACTTTGTTGCTGGTGTTACTAGCGGTTATGTACTCTCCCTTTGGGTCTGGGTCAGCACTATCTAAAATTGCGTTAGTAGAGTCTCCCCCGTCCGGTGGTCCAGGCTCTGCAGAGTCTCATAACCAGTCAGCTCTCAGGTG
Organism: Pelobates fuscus; assembly: GCF_036172605.1. Lineage (NCBI taxonomy): Eukaryota > Metazoa > Chordata > Amphibia > Anura > Pelobatidae > Pelobates > Pelobates fuscus. Next base: position 266,177,835 of record NC_086318.1, on the reverse strand, counting down.
GCATCGGGCAAGTCAGAGTCAGTCAGGTTAGTTGTAGGTTAAGCGCAGGTCGTTACAGTTCATCGTCGTCATGGTGGTGGGGTGCGTCTTCTAGGCGTCGGTCAGGGACAATGGGCGTGATTCCTGGGTGCCTGTCTCTGCAGTGCGAGTGCGGTCTGAAGTGTGGGGTAGTCCGCGTTAAGAGTTGGGTGGTTGAGGCGTTTAAGCTAAGTCAGGGATGTGTGTCCGGGGTTTCACTGGGTTTCAACTCTCCATATATGGTACCTGTCTTATCTAGTGATCCCTAGACTTTCCTGTGCTAAGTACAGTGCTCAGTGGGCCCCGTGTTATACAACCATCTTTCCCATCATTACACATTTTCGTCCTCTCCCACCCTCTCCCACCCGCCTCAAGCAGTTTTCCCTGTCAACATTCAACATTACCCCGATCCCCCCCCCCACATTCTCAGTCCTCCAGTAGAGCCTGGAGTAGCTTCGGGTTGTACCCCCAGTTTGGCGGTGATCCGGGTGCAGTGTCACTACAGTATTAAGCGGCAAGGTCCCATTCCCCAACTTTCTCCCCCCCTCCCAAGAAGCGTCTAGGATCCCTCCCCTTCCATTCAATAGTGCCAAACTGTCAATGTCTCGGTGGTGCGTAAGTGCCCCTGACCACTTCAGGTGAGGGAGATGTCGTCGGGTGGGTGGCAACAGTCCGCAGGGAGTCAGTCCATGCCAGCATCTGTAGCGTGTGGTTTAGGCGAGTAAAGTCAATAGTCTCGGGTCAAAGTCAATACTTGTCAGTATAATAACATAAATGTACTTAGCTGTCACGTTCTCAGTCGCAAGGATGCCCCTTTCCTACCAGCCGGGGGAGACGCCAGGTCGTCCACTTCAGTGCCAATTCGTTAGTCAGCCTGCTGGGCCGGGTTGCATGGCCGGTGCGCCGGCGGTCTGTGCGGCGATTCCTCTCTGCGGCGTCGTGCAAGTCTTTGTGCCATCGGGCCAGGGCGTGGTTCTGTCGGCCTCAGGATCCAGTCTTCTACCTCCGTAGGCGGCAGGCCTAGTCGCCTTAGGAATATCGGCACTTCCTCAGGCCACCGGATCGGGAACCATTCGTTATCATGGCGGGCCAGTAAGCTAAAGGGGAAGCCCCATTTATAGGGGATGTTGCGGCTCCTCAGAAGTTGGGTTACCGGCCGGAGTGCCCTGCGGGCCTCAAGAGTGAGGGGTGACAGGTCCTGGTAGAGGGCCACTTCTGAGCCTTGAAACGGCCAGGACTGTTTGGAGCGGGCCTTGGACATTATCAGTTCTTTTATTTTGAATTCACGCAGGCAGCAAATAATGTCTCTGGGAGAATTGTCAATGTTTCTCGGTCTTGTGGCCCTGTGAGCTCTGTCGAATAGGATATGTTGCGGTGCATCCGGGCCTAATATACCTTTGAAGAGGGCAGTGAGTATAGCCTCTACGTCTTCCTCTCCGTTGGATTCAGGGAGGTTGCGAACTCTTATATTAGATCTGCGCCCTCTGTTATCCAGATCTTCAGCTTGTCTTCTAAGGTGCAGAAGGATAGTCCCCTGTCGGGTAATGGCTAGGTTATTTGCTTCTATGCGGCTAGACATTGCCTGTTCTGAGGCCTCCAGGGCTTGAATGCGGTTACCTTGCGCTGCCAATTCGTTTCCTAAGATGGCGACCTCCGCTCTAATTGCCTCATGGAGCGTGTCCGAGGTACTTTTGAGGTCGTCCTTCATGGTTGCAGTAAGGGCCCTGATATCGGCTCTTATGTCCGCTAGGGATAGCGCCTGGGGTTCCGTCTCCGGCGGTGAGCACTGGCCGTCGGCCATTTTGGGGCCTTGTGCGCCGCGTGGCTGGCTGCTCGGTGTTTGCAGGTAGCCGTCCAGGGAACCGGCGTGCGGGCTGTTCAGCGGTCTCCTGGGGGTCTGGTGGGTGTCTGCCCGTTTGGTGCGCCCCATCGGGAGAGTATTGCGGCGTTTAGTGCTGCTTACAATGCTGCGCGGGTCGGAGCTCCGAAGTTAAGCGGCCATCTCCGACGGCTTCCAGGCCACGCCCCTAGATACCTAAATATAGACTATAGTGTGTGCCATTTAGGAGTAGGAGAACCTAAGTGCTTCAGTCCAGAGTATCAACCCCGTACAATTTGGTTGACTCTCAGGAATGGAGATCCTCAGGGGACCCTAATTAATAAGACGGTGTTAGAATCCGTACATTCTTCGGGTGTTCTGCTATTTGATGCGTGTAAAGCGATATCGAGTGGTAGAAAGCCGTGGAATGTATGTGGGGATCTTAGATGGGAGAGGACGTATGGGTCTAATGATAAATATATTTGTCCCAGTAGTAAAAATAAATATGTTAGTCCTAGATGCCCGAATAAAGACTATAACTTTTGCCCATATTGGTCTTGTGTGGGGTGGGCGACTTGGGGACAGACAGTAGACAAAGACATGATAGTGACTAAGTTGCCTACCAGCCCATATTGTAAGTCTATGGAATGTAATCCCATCCATATACTTATAAATAACCCCGATAAGTTCTTAGACAAATATGGCAATTTATTTGGGTTTCAGATATACGGGACGGGTCTAGATCCTGGGACAGTATTGTTTATAGGGATAGAGACTGATACGGTATCCTCCCAAACTCATCAAGTATACCATTCCTTTTATGAAGAGATGAGCATAGATAATAAGATCCCCCATAATGCTAAAAACCTGTTCATTGACTTAGCTGAAAGTATTGCCGGTAGTCTTAATGTTACCAACTGCTATGTGTGTGGAGGTACTAACATGGGAGACCAATGGCCTTGGGAAGCAAAGGAGGTAATGTCCGGTTCTGAGGCAGTTGACCAATTAATATCTACACAAGCCGATTATCATATGAGTGTTAGAGGTAAATATGAGTGGAGATTAAAGACCTCCATCATAGGTTATGTTTGCATAGCAAGGAAAGGAATAATGTATAATACTTCTGTAGGAGAATTAACTTGTCTAGGGCAAAAAGCTTATGATGATGATGATACAAAGAATACAACTTGGTGGTCGGCTTCAAATGTCTCAGCACCACCTAACCCGTTTGCTAGATACGCCAATTTAAAGGATGTGTGGTTTGATTTATCCATCACATCTACCTGGAGAGCCCCAGCAAATTTGTACTGGATCTGTGGTAAGAAAGCCTATTCGGAGTTGCCACAGGACTGGGAAGGGGCATGTGTGTTGGGTATGCTCAAACCATCCTTCTTCTTGTTACCGATTGAAACAGGTGAGACTTTAGGTGTTAAAGTGTATGATGTGAATCATAGGAAGAAAAGGGGACCCATAGAGATAGGCGCCTGGGAAGATGATGAATGGCCTCCCCAGCGTATCATAGATTATTATGGGCCAGCCACGTGGGCAGAGGATGGTACCTTTGGTTATAGAACCCCTATTTATATGCTCAACCGTATTATAAGATTACAGGCGGTGGTTGAGATTATTACTAACGAAACATCACAAGCGCTCAATCTTCTAGCAAAGCATAACACCAGGATGAGGACGGCAGTCTACCAAAATAGATTAGCCTTGGATTACATTTTGGCAGTAGAGGGAGGTGTATGTGGGAAGTTTAACCTGAGCAATTGCTGTCTTCAAATAGATGACGAAGGGCAAGCAATAGCGGAGCTTACTAGCCATATGGTTAAACTAGCGCATGTGCCTACTCAGGTATGGAAAGGGTATAATCCAAGTAGTTGGTTTGGTAGCTGGTATGAGTGGTTTGGAGGGCTTAAGGCAGTGGTAGGTAGAGTCCTACTGATTTTAATGTTGTGTCTACTCCTGCCGTGTCTTATACCCTTAGTAGTTAGGTCTGTGCAAAGCCTGATAGAAAATATAGCAGAGAGGAAGGCTGCTGCACAGATAATGGCGATTTATAAGTATAAGGCTCTAGATCAGGGAGAACCAATGCAGGAAGATGAGTGTTGAAGATTCACATCATAGATAAGTCTGGTCTGGTTCAAGGTAACTTGCGGTGTATGCAAACCAAGGTTAAAGTGATGCCTCAAGTAATTGTAAAATATCAAGAGGCATCAAAGGGGGGAATGTGGTGGAATCTCGGTAAAAATAAATTTAGTAGGCCGAGATTACCACGTGGCATGTGTACGTGCATATGCTGACGTATCGATCAGTTGGTTGCACGAGGCAAGATACGATCAGTAGTGTACGGAGCATGTGCAAGAATACAGGATGTAGTATTCCCCCTCCTCCATTGTGCTGGACAAGCCATGCGGTCAAGCAGGAAGTTAATTCTTATTTGTATTGATTGGTCAAGAGAATGTGCGGGTGGAGCTTAATATGGGAGGAGTTATGTGCCTATATAAGGAGCCTGCACTATTGTCCGGGGCTCAGAACTTGCTGTATTTTGGTGACGCTAGTCCCTCTGAGTCCCGATCGGTGATCCAATAAAGAATCTCTTCCTTCCTGAAGAAACCTGTGTCCATCTCTCTGTGCTTCGCTTCCGTCAGTTTCTCCGGTATCAATAGTGGTCCTTTAAAACATTTAAAAAAAAAAAAACTTTTTGAAGCTTACTTTAAAACTTTTTTAACGTTACAGGAACACTATAGTCACCTAAATTACTTTAGCTAAATAAAGCAGTTTTAGTGTATATGTCATTCCCCTGCAATTTCACTGCTCAATTCACTGTCATTTAGGAGTTAAATCGCTTTGTTTCTGTTTATGCAGCCCTACCCACACCTCCCCTGGTTATGATTGACAGAGCCTGCATGAAAAAAAAAACTGGTTTCACTTTCAAACAGATGTAATTTACCTTAAGTAATTGTATCTTAATCTTTAAATTGATCTTTGATCACATACAGGAGGCTCTTGCAGGGTCTAGCAAGCTATTACCATAGCAGGGGATAAGAAAATCTTTATTAAACAGAACTTGCAATAAAGAAAGCCTAAATAGGGCTCTCTTTACAGGAAGTGTTTATGGAAGGCTGTGCAAGTCACATGCAGGGAGGTGTGACTAGGGTTCATAAACAAAGGGATTTAACTCCTAAATGGCAGAGGATTGAGCAGTGAGGCTGCAGGGGCATGTTCTATACACCAAAACTGCTTCATTAAGCTAAAGTTGTTCAGGTGACTATAGTGTCCCTTTAACCCCCAGCTAGCCTAACAACAAATCCCCCAATTCCCCACTAACTTCCACCCACCCCAGCTAGCTAAATATATAATTTTAAAATATTTAAATTAATGAATAAAATAAATTTAACCCCTGAGGGTTAATAAAATAATAAAAATTAGGGGTTAAAAAAATATATCAGATGACAGTAAAATGTAGTCCTTGCCAATTGATCACTGTAGTCAGTGATCATTTGGCAGGAAAGGGGTTAATTTTATTAAAGCAGGGGAAAGGGGGGGGGGGGGTGGGATTTAAGTTTCTTTCTTTTTTTTCCACACAGGATGAAGAGGATCTGCATTGATCCATCTCCCTGCACTTCACGCTGACCGCTGAAGTGCAGGGAGGCGGATCGTGAATCACTGCAGCACATATTCTCGCTCTGACAGCCTGTCAGAGCGATCACTGCTGCAGGGACAGCACGATTGGGTGCTCCAGGTCAGCCTCGAATACCAAGGCAGACCAGGTGAGTGTTAACCCCGCAATCGCCGCAATTGCGACGATCTTGGGTTAACTTTAGTAAATGACGGAAATGTTCCATCAATTGTCCTTAACGCAAGGACAAGCTTGACAGAAAAATTCCATCTTTGGTCAGGAAGGGGTTATACTATTCAATTTGTGAAGTGTGTTTTTCATCTTTAATATCCAGGACTAAGGAATTACAGGACATATGATGGAAATGCAGGAATTGGTAACAAATGAATAGTAAAAAATGGTAAAATAATTCCTTTTTGTCCTATTTATACGGTTAAATATACGGTTTTGTGAAGCACAGGTCATGTCAAACTAACTTGATTGCGTTCTACGAAGAAGTAAGTAGAAGTATATAAGGAATTACAGGACATATGATGGAAATGCAGGAATTGGTAACAATTGAATAGTAAAAAATGGTAAAATAATTCCTTTTTGTCCTATTTATACGGTTAAATATACGGTTTTGTGAAGCACAGGTCATGTCAAACTAACTTGATTGCGTTCTACGAAGAAGTAAGTAGAAGTATAGATCAGGGTGTTGCAGTGGATGTGATCTATTTGGATTTTGCCAAGGCATTTGATACAGTTCCACACAAAAGATTAGTGTTCAAACTCAAGGAAATCGGTCTCGATGAAAATGCTTGTTCTTGGGTAGAACATTGGCTTAAAAACAGAATACAAAGAGTTGTTGTTAATGGTAAATTTTCAAGCTGGACAGAGGTGGCAAGTGGTGTCCCTCAGGGGTCTGTTCTGGGACCCCTTCTATTTAACATTTTTATAAATGATCTTGAAGACAGCATTGAAAGTCATGTTTCAGTGTTTGCAGATGACACAAAACTTTGTAAAATAATACAATGTGAGCAAGATATTACTTTGCTGCAGAAGGATTTAGATAGACTGAAGGACTGGGCACTCAAATGGCAGATGAAATTTAATGTTGAAAAATGCAAAGTTATGCACTTCGGCGTAAAGAATACACAAGCAACGTATACCCTTGATGGAAGTGAATTAGGGATAACAACACACGAAAAGGACTTGGGAATTGTTATAGACAACAAACTATGCAACAATGTGCAATGTCAATCAGCAGTGGCCCAGGCCAGTAAGGTATTGTCATGCATGAAAAAGGGCATTCATTCTCGGGACGAGAATATCATTTTGCCTCTCTATAAATCACTGGTAAGACCACATATTGAATATGCTGTGCAATTTTGGGCACCTGTTCTAAAGAAGGATATCATGGCACTAGAAAAAGTGCAGAGGCGGGCTACAAAATTAATAAAAGGAATGGAACATATCAGCTATGAAGAAAGGTTAACAAATGTAAACCTATTTAGTTTAGAAAAACGTCGCCTGAGAGGGGATATGATAACATTATACAAATATATTCGGGGCCAATACAAACCATTGTGTGGAAATCTATTCACAAACCGGACTTTACATAGGACACGAGGCCATGCGTTTAGACTGGAAGAAAGAAGATTTTGTCTAAGGCAAAGGAAAGGTTTTTTTACTGTAAGAACAATCAGGATGTGGAATTCTCTGCCTGAAGAAGTGGTTTTTATCATACAGATGTTCAAACAGCTACTAGATGCATACTTGCAAAGACAGAATATTCAAGGATATAATCTTTCAATGTAGGGTAATAACTGCTTGATTCAAGGATAAATCTGACTGCCATTCTGGCGTCAAGAAGGAATTTTTTGTCCTAGCTTGTTGCAAAATTGTGCTTCAAACTGGGTTTTTTTTTTTTTTTTTTGCCTTTTGGATCAACAGCAAAAAACAAATGTGAGGAAGGCTGAACTTGATGGACGCAAGTCTCTTTTCAGCTATCTAACTATGTAACTATGTAACTATGTAACTATTTGATCTCGTTAGAATATTTTAACAAGTTAGCATTTTTAACAAAGTAAGTGTAAGGGCTAAGATTGAGATTTATATTATTTTAGAAGCCATCTATATAACGTATTTTCATATTTGCATCCTATGAATCTACATGTCTGGAGAAGGGGGAGCATAACCAGTAGTTGTAGTGCAGTTCTATACTGTATTTGAAATCCTGTATTGTATGAGAGACCAGGGAATATATAAAATAGGGGTGTATTACACTAGTGGTAGGGTGGCCTGTTAGAAAACCATAAGGACCATTGGTGACTAGTTTTAGTTGTATATTGCCCTGGGAAGGGATAAGCTATTTAATAGAAATTCCTGAGAGACCATAAAATATACAAAAAAAGTGATACGTGATTGTACTGGTTGAATTGCAGACATATTGGCCCATAACCTTTAATCGAGCTGGAAAGAGGCTGCTGTATGTTTGCTCCTCTATAATTTTTAGGGGGAGGTCACATCCATGCGGAAAGCCACTGCCACCACAGGGGGGATAGTTACACAGGCCCTTAGTTGCGAGGTGCAGACATGTCCGTGGAAAGGCTAAAAATGAATAGGGAGTCACTCATAGCTGTCAGAAGTGTTGAACTTTAAGACATATTGACCTATAGTCTTTCATCTGAGGCGGAAGAGGTGTTGAGGCCCTGGGGAGATAGCGCAGCTAAGCGGACAAGGGCACAAGTAGGAGTGTGGGGATAGAAGCATGGGATTGGCTGGGAAAGAGTGTGTGGGTGGGATTATGTTCTGTGTAAATTAGTGTGGGGGAGGTCTTACCTCAGTGCCACTTGGGATTCGTGCCAGCAAACAGCTTCCCTCCCGCCCTCCCTCCCTATTGGTATATTTAGTCACAGCTAGCCGGGGGTATGTCCTTGCCAATTGAGTTTGAGGGGTTACGTTTAAGTATATGGAATGAGATGAACAAGTTTTTAAGGTCTCAACCTCCCCTGCTTCAAAGGTTTAACATTAGGTTGCCTGAGGTCTCGTGCCCATTGAGCGTGGATAAGGTCGGCTGATGGCGGTCATTGGAAAGATATGATTTTTATGACGAGGGGGGAGGTGAGAGGAAGTGGTGATTAGGAACCACTGGATGTTTATTGGCAAGGACGGTTGGGTCACTGTATAACACTATGTGTGGAGTCATATATGTATATATGTTAATTTATGCTTATTTATGTCTAACGTTTTGGTTACAGAAAAAGAAGAGATTTAATAAATAAAATTATGGATGTGTTATGCAGTAATTTAGCTTGTGATAATAAATGCTGTGGCCTGTTTCATCCATACTAAGTGGTCTGTCGTTATAGGTAGTGATGTACCGAACTGTTCGCCGGCGAATAGTTCCCGGCGAACATAGCATGTTCGCGTCCGCCACCGCGGGCGAACACATGCGGTGTTCGGTCCGCCCCCTATTCGTCATCATTGAGTAAACTTTGACCCTGTACCTCACAGTCAGCAGACACATTACAGCCAATCAGCAGCACACCCTCCCTAGCAGACCCTCCCACCTACTGGACAGCATCCATTTTAGATTAATTCGGAAGCTGCAACCATTTTTTATTTTTTTTTCAATTTATTATTATTTTTTTTTTAGTGCATATAAATGTTACAAGTAGATACTACCCCCAGACACTCTGTGTTACTGCAGATACTCCCTCCAGACACCCTGTGTTACTGCAGATACTCCCCCCAGACACTCTGTGTTACTGCAGATACTCCCTCCAGACACTGACACAGAGCAGAATAGGGACTGTTCCCCCTACATAGGGTCACTTGGCAGATATGGATTGACACCTATCCTAAGGATCCCTGATAAACACTGACACGGAGCCCTCCATGGGTGAAGATGGATTAATTTTTTTTTGTGCTCGGGTTTTTTATTTTATTTTTATGTTCGACGGGTATGATGGCTTTTTATTTGGCCTTTTTTGGGGCTAAAAAAATGAAGATTTTAGAAGAAGAAGACGTTGAATAGTAAGTTGAATTTTACTTTACAGGGTAGTAATTTTATTCCCCCTTCACTATTTTTTAGGGTGAGGGGGTAGGTAGGGGCTTTTTTATTTGGTTGTGTGACTAGGGGCTTGGGGACACACACTGCATACACACTATACACACACTGCACACACTATACACACACTACACACAATATACACACACTATACACACAATATACACACACACTGTACGCACTATACACACACTGTACACACTATGCACACACACACTACACACACTGCATACACATACTACACACACTGCATACACACTGCACACACTATACACACTGCACACACTATACACACACTGCACACACTATACACACTATACACACACTACACACACTACACACACACACACTGTGCACACTATGCACACACTGCATACACTATGCACACACTATACACACACACTACATACACACTGCACACACTGCACACATTATACACACACTACACACACTATACACACAATATACACACAATAAACACACACTATGCACACACTGCACACACTGCATACACTATGCACACACTATACACACACACACTACACACACTGCATACACACACTATACACACTCTATACACACACTGCACACTCTATACACACTATACACACACACTATACACACTCACTATACACACAATATACACACACTGTACACACTATACACACTCACTATACACACAATATACACACACTTTACACACTATACACACACTGCATAAACATACATTTAAAAAAAATTGCAGCTGTTTTTTACATTTCAAAGTTGGGGAGGGGGGTGCCAAATAAAGGATCCGCCCCGGGTGCCAAATGCTCCAGGTACGCCCCTGTATAGAGGGGAGCCATGTTACTCTGTATATAGAGAGGAGCCATGTTTACACTGTATATAGAGGGGAGCCATGTTACTCTGTATATAGAGGGGAGCCATGTTACTCTGTATATAGAGAGGAGCCATGTTTACACTGTATATAGAGGGGAGCCATGTTACTCTGTATATAGAGGGGAGCCATGTTACTCTGTATATAGAGAGGAGCCATGTTTACACTGTATATAGAGGGGAGCCATGTTACTCTGTATATAGAGGGGAGCCATGTTACACTGTATATAGAGGGAGCCATGTTACTCTGTATATAGAGGGAGCCATGTTTACACTGTATATAGAGGGGAGCCATGTTTACACAGTATACAGAGGGAGCCATGTTACTCTGTATATAGAGGGGAGCCATGTTACTCTGTATATAGAGAGGAGCCATGTTTACACTGTATATAGAGGGGAGCCATGTTACTCTGTATATAGAGGGGAGCCATGTTACTCTGTATATAGAGAGGAGCCATGTTTACACTGTATATAGTGGGGAGCCATGTTACTCTGTATATAGAGGGGAGCCATGTTACACTGTATATAGAGGGAGCCATGTTACTCTGTATATAGAGGGAGCCATGTTTACACTGTATATAGAGGCAGAGGCGGCTCTCTAATTAGGCGGTTTAGGCGGCCGCCTAAGACCTTGCGCTGGCTGGGGCCTCGCGGCCGCCTAAACCGCCTGTTGGCAGAGTGTGTCAGGTCCTCGGTCAGTGACCGAGGACCTGACACCAGGAGGGGGCCCGGCGGCTTGCCTGGTATGCCGCCGGGTGCGAGGCCCCTCCTTGCTGCCAGGCCGGCCACCGCAGACACTGGTCTGCAGCTCCGCAGTGTGCAGAGCTGCAGACCATGTGACTCGCGAGAATTTGCCAATCAGAGCGTTGCCGCGGGTTACCACGGCAACGCTCTGAATCTCGCGAGATTACATGGTGGTGTGGAGCTGCAGACCGGGAGCAGGGGCCACCGGACCACCAGGGAGCCCACTGGACCACCAGGGAAAGGTAGGCTCTCCCTCCCCATCACCCCCCACCAAACTCAGGCTCACCCCCGACCACCATCACCACCCACCACCACCCTTAGCCTCACCCCCACCACCATCAACCCCACCACCCTTAGCTTCACCCCCCACCACCATCACCCCCACCACTCTCAGCCTCACCCCCACCCTCACCATCACCCCCACCACCCTCAGCTTCACCCCCCATCACCCCCACCACCCTCAGCTTCAACCCCCACCACCATCACCCCCACCACCACCCTTAGCCTCACCCCCACCACCATCAACCCCACCACCCTTAGCTTCACCCCCCACCACCATCACCCCCACCACTCTCAGCCTCACCCCCCACCCTCACCATCACCCCCCACCACCCTCAGCTTCACCCCCCATCACCCCCACCACCCTCAGCTTCAACCCCCACCACCATCACCCCCACCACCCTCAGCCTCACCCCCACCACCATCACCCCCCACCACCCTCAGCCTCACCCCCACCACCATCACCCCCACCACCCTCAGCTTCACCCCCCACCACCATCAACCCCACCCCCACCCTCACCATCAGCCTCACCCCCCACCCTCACCATCACCCCCCACCACCCTCAGCCTCACCCCCCACCACCATCACCCCCCACCACCCTCAGTTTCACCACCCACCACCATCACCCCCACCACCCTCAGCCTCACCCCCACCACCATCACCCCCACCACCCTCAATCTCACCCCCCACCACCACCATCACCCCGCACCACCCTCCGCTTCACCCCCCACCACCATCACCCCCACCACCCTCAGCCTCACACCATCACCCTACCCTCAGCCTCACCCCACCACCATCTCCCCACCCTCAGCCTCACCCCCCACCACCCTCAGCCTCACCCCCACCACCCTCAGCTACACCCACCACCACCGTCACCATCACCCCCCACCACCATCACCCCCCACCACCCTCAGCTTCACCCCTGCCCACCCTCAGCTTCACCCCTGCCCACCCTCAGCTTCACCCCCACCACCCTCAGCCTCACCCCCACCACCCTCAGCCTCACCCCCACCACCCTCAGCCTCACCATCCCCCATAACCCCCACCACCCTCAGCCTCACCCCACCCTCAGCTTCACTACCCCTCAGCATCACCCCGTCACCCCCTCAGCATCACCCCCCACCACCCTCAGCATCACCCCCCACCACCCTCAGCATTACCCCCCACCACCCTCAGCATCACCACCCTCAGCATAACCCTCCGTCACCACCCTCAGCTTCCCCCCACTCACCATCACCCCCTCCTTCTCACATCACCCCCTTCTCACTCTCACATTACCCCATCTCACTCTCACATTAGCCCCCCCACTCTCACATTAGCCCCCCACTCTCACATTACCCCCCCACTCTCACATTACCCCCTCTCACTCTCACATTACCCCCTCTCACTCTCACATTACCCCCCTCTCACTCTCACATTACCCCCCTCTCACTCTCACATTACCTCACTCTCACATTACCCCCCTCTCACTCTCACATTACCTCACTCTCACATTACCTCACTCTCACATTACCCCCCTCTCACATTACCCCCTCTCACTCTCACATTACCCCCTCTCACTCTCACATTACCCCCTCTCACTCTCACATTACCCCCTCTCACTCTCACATTAACCCCCCCTCACTCTCACATTAACCCCCCTCACTCTCACATTAACCCCCCTCACTCTCACATTACCCCCTCTCACTCTCACATTAACCCCTCTCACTCTCACATTAACCCCCTCACTCTCACATTAACCCCCTCACTCTCACATTAACCCCCTCACTCTCACATTAACCCCCTCACTCTCACATTAACCCCCTCACTCTCACATTACCCCCTCTCACTCTCACATTACTATCACCCCCTGCTCCCTCTCACATTACCATTAACCCCCCGCTCCCTTTCACCATCACCGTCCACTCCCTCTCACCATCACACCCCCCACTCCCTCTCACCATCAGCTACCCCATACACATAGGGTCTCAGACAAAAACACAAACATGCTCACAGAGACATACATTCGCACACACAAGGATACTCTCTGTCAGACACACTCTCAGGCACATACACAGGTAGACAGTGCGTCAATGTGTATATGTGACACTTTTTTGTTAGTGGGGCCTCATGTTTGCATTTCGCCTAAGGCCTCATAAAGTCTAGAGCCGCCTCTGTATAGAGGGGAGCCATGTTTACACAGTATACAGAGGGAGCCATGTTACTCTGTATATAGAGGGAGCCATGTTTACTCTGTATATAGAGGACTGTTTGCGGTGCGTTAAACGGGGTGTTTGGTCTGTCACTGTGAAGCGGGCGTAACCCTTACACTACCTGATCGATACAACATCATACCTGATGTTTTAAAGCATGTTATTCCAAACAATTTAGGAATGTTAGGTGATTTCTGCCCTTTATGGATTAAAACCAGACTCTGCATCAACTATGTAATTTTCCATGGGAGTTTTGCCATGGATCCCCCTCCGGCATGCCACAGTCCAGGTGTTAGTCCCCTTGAAACAACTTTTCCATCACTATTGTGGCCAGAAAGAGTCCCTGTGTGTTTTAAAATTCGCCTGTCCATTGAAGTCTATGGCGGTTTGCACGGTTCGCCCGTTCGCGAACATTTGCGGAACCGAAAATTTCGAGTTCGCGACAACACTAGTTATAGGGGTGTTGAATGGGGTTAGTTTTTGATCCCCACTACGTACATACATGGTTCACTCCTCTATAATCTATCCAAAGCGTGGAGAATTATTAAACATGTTTACGTTGGCTAGAAATTTGTTTTATGTACTCCTGAATTGCAAAGAACTTTTAAGAGTCTTGTAGAAAGTTAAGAAAGTTACCTTGTTGAACAAATTGTTCATAAAATTAAAAGTTGAAGCAATGTATTTTCCTTGACATGTACTTCATACTGCACCATTGAACGAAATAACGTTTGGTAAGCTGTATATTTGTTTAAACGCTCCACTTATAGGTGTAGGTCTCTGTCACTTACACCGCACTAAAATCTACATTCTGCTAGCATCTGTTTACTTTTTATTATAATTATATGAAATATACATTTAATAGTACAGCATTTTTTCTATCCACATATTCGACCATAATACCACAAACTATAAAAAATATTAATGTTGTTACTTATTGCTTAATTATTATATATTAATTAAAAGATTAATATTCATATTTAAGTCACGGCCACAACAGAAATAAAGAAAGAAGGAACGAAAGGGGGGCAGAGGAAAAAACGTACATACTCTCCGTGAATATCGCCCCCCCCCCTGCCCCCACACCTCGCCCAGGGCATTTCCTCCTCAGGGTGTTCCTCGGGTCTCCCATCCCCTCTTGTGTTGTCAGCGGGTGGGGCTCAGCATGTGTCAATTCTGTGTCGGTGTACCGGTTTAGTATCCAATAGTGACAGCGCATTGAATGTTTGTCTTAAGTCCCGGTTGTGTTGTGCTTGGAGATGAAATCCAGCTATGGGGTCCACTTCTGCAGGCTCCTCTCTGTGGTGCCCCGAAGGGCTGTCTGGAGCAACTCCATTTCATAGAATGTTTCCACTTTCTCCATCCATTGCTGGGTTGTAGGGGCAGGGGGTGTAACGGAGCTTCATGTACCCCGGTTGGGTACCTCCGCTGATGAATACTCCTAGTGTTCACCAAGGACTCTAAGCACTCCACCAGACACCATCAGGAACGCAGTCCCCACGTCCAGCGTTACAGCTTGGTTGGGAACTCGCCGTCTCCTACCCACCCTGGACCTACGACAAGGCTCCAGGCTTCAGTGGGTGAACCTCTCTTCCTCCAGAGAGTAAAGCAGGAACAGCTCTTAAAAGAGATAAGTGATTATAATCCCAGGGGAGTATAGTGATATAGCAATCCCCTTGGTAGCTGCAGCCTTTTCCCCCACACATGAGATGCTATGTTGAAGGTAAAACAGGAACTCTTTAATGTAAAGCAAGCACTTATAATTTAAACACACATTTAAACCCCCAACAGCCGAAATTACATACAATAGGTTACATAGAGCACTATAGTACAAGGAAGGGTGGGGTCAGACAATAGCAAGGGCTGGTGGGAGATTAAGGAGGGACAAAGCAGCCAGTTTAACCTGGTCTGGCAGTGTCCCTGGGACAAAGCCCTGCTGGGGAAACAATAGGACAGGAAAAGAGGCATATTTTCCCATGGAAGTCACTTTTTAACATGTCTTTTTGCAGGGCCCATAGTCTTTGGGCAGGAGGCTGGCAAACAGGCCCCTCCAAAAACCAGTGGCAAGGTCATTTTTCGCCACAGGGGGGTTTACAGAGCACCACTTTAGTGGAATAAGGGACTTGACAGCGTTCAGGAGATGTCTAGTCAAAGACCTCTTGCATACAGATAATGGTATTGTCGAATGGTGGAGGAGGACTGGAAGCAGAGCAGTCTTTAATATTGATTGGACCATGGGCAAGCATTTTACAATATTGCTTTGGCGCCCTAGATCCACTCCCTGGCATGCAATCACGCCTCCATCCCACCGCAGTGGCGGAACTAAAGTAGAAAGAGCCCTAGTGCAAGAATTTTATTGGGCCCCCCAATTGCAAGGTTGGACAAAAGGTAGAACCCTATCTGTCGTGTGTTACGGTACCACCTTCCGAGCTCCAGACACAGTCGTTAGTCACTTGTATTCCCGGTTCCCCCAATAACGAGACCAAGCTCCATTATGAGGGTGAAACATGAACTGAGGACTGGATCAGCCAGCCTGCCTTTTATTTGCATTTCACACACACAGGCCACACCCAAGGGGAGGCATAAAATAACCACTGGCATCGATGGTACATCCCACACATTCCCTCCCCTTGGTGTGACACATTATCCTATTATACATACAGTTTGAAATATACTTTTATATAACTTTCATAACTTCAAATCCATCCATCATGTTCACATAAGAGACACATATTCAGATTCAGCATACTTAAAACATAACCATTCTCAAAAATCACATCAATCCCTTCAGTGAATAAAAAGTTACGCGAAAGTCCGTTTATGACCGACCGCAGGTACCTTTTCTTGCCCAAAATAGTTCCCTGGATTCGGGCTGTGCGGTCGGTCACTTGCTGGCCTAAAAATGGCTAAGTCCCGTTCGAGGTGGGTCGGTACTTCGACTTTCGTTGAACTGTCGAAGTATCGTCGATAGTACGGGTCGGCGGGTTCGAAGTTAAAATGGCCGCCGCCACGTGGTCCTTTGTCCGATGTCGGCCACCTCGAGGACTTTGGTAGCTTGGGCGTTTCATTAGTTTCCGCTGTACTTGAAATGTCTTTTGTACAAAGTCACAACCCTTCGCATAATCTTTCAGGGACCATAAGTACTGGGCAAATCAGACGAACCCAAATAGGTTTAGTCCCGACGGATGGGTCTGTCACATGGCTCCCTCCTTGTGGAACACTCCGGCAGACCCGGCTTGACCCTGTGGCGGGTCAACTTGGGGATGACCGGACTTAGGGAGAATAGGGACGTCTGTTTGCCGGGATAACCCATCCGCATTCCCATTCTGCTTACCGGGCCGGTAGCTGATAGTGAAATTGTAAGGCTGCAATGCCAAACTCCACCTCAGCAGTCTGCCATTGTCCCCAGAGACCCGGTTAAGCCAGACAAGGGGGTTGTGGTCTGTTACGAGAGAAAATTCTTGTCCGTATAGGTAAGGGCTCAGTTTCTTCAGTGCCCAGACCAGGGCTAAACACTCTTTCTCTACTGCCGCATAACTCACTTCTCGAGGTAGTAACTTTCTGCTGAGATATGCGACAGGGTGCTCTCCTCCATCCTCCCCGACCTGGCTCAGCACAGCCCCCAGTCCATACATGGAAGCGTCTGTGTGGACAAGAAAACGTTTGTTAGGGACTGGGGCAGCCAGGACAGGGGCATTCACAAGAGCCTGCTTCAGGGCCCGAAACGCGGCTTCACAAGCTGGAGACCACAGGACCTGCCTAGGTAAGTTCTTTTTAGTCAGGTCAGTCAGGGGCTTGGCAATCGTGCTGTAGTCGGGGACAAAACGTCGATAATACCCTGCTGTCCCTAGGAAAGCAAGCACTTGGGTCTTGGTGATAGGTGTGGGCCAGTTAGCTACCGCTTCCACCTTAGCAGGTTCGGGTCTCTGGCTCCCACAACCCACCCGGTGACCCAAGTACTGTACTTCTGCCATGCCTAAATGGCACTTGTCTGGTTTCAGAGTCAGGCCGGCGGCCCGAATCTTGTCCAGCACTACCCCTACGTGTACTAGGTGGTCTTCCCAAGACTCACTGTAGACCGCGATGTCGTCCAGGTAGGCACATGCAAATCCCTGGAAGCCATCGAGGAGCCTATCCACCATACGCTGGAAGGTAGCCGGAGCATTCTTCATCCCGAATGGCATAACCTTAAACTGGTATAGGCCAAACGGGGTGACGAATGCCGACTTGGGGATAGCATCCTCGGCCAGGGGGATCTGCCAGTACCCTTTACATAGGTCAATGGTGGTCAGATAGCGCCCCCTGGCAATGCGGTCTAGTAACTCGTCTATCCGGGGCATCGGGTAGGCGTCAGTGGTAGTCCGCTCGTTGAGCCGCCTGTAATCCACACAGAACCGGGTGGTCCCATCCTTCTTGGGTACTAGGACTACGGGCGACGCCCACGGACTATCTGAGTGCTCAATAACCCCCAGCCGGGTCATCTCCTGTATCTCCTTCCACATTCCTTCTCGGACTGCTTCCGGGATACGGTATGGGGGTTGTCGTAGGGGGTTCTGTCCGGGTGTCTCGACTTTGTGTATAGCTAGGTTGGTGTACCCGGGTTCTTGGGAGAACGTCGCCTGCTTCTCCCACAGAAGCTGTCTGGCCTGGGTTTTCTCGGCCGGGCTTAGTCGGTCACCTAACTGTACGAGGCTAGTAAGGTCGGTCTGGGGATCCCTTTCTAACAGGTCAGGTAAAGGTAAGTTCTCTGGGTCGTCAGTAGCTGGGGCACAAACTGCTGCAACATCCTCGGGTCGTTCCTGATACTCCTTGAGCATGTTCACATGAAAGGATCGTTGTACCCTTTCATCCGAACAGCTGGCTATAAGATAGGTAGTATCACATACCTGAGCTAACACCTTGTACGGGCCCTGCCAAGATGCTTGCATCTTGTTTGCCTTCACAGGTTTGAGCACTAGGACCTTCTGCCCAACCTGGAAGACCCGCTGTCGAGCGCCCCGATCGTACCATCGCTTCTGTCTCCCCTGGGCCGCCCGGAGATTTTCCCTTACCATCAGGGATAGTTTCTCCATGCGGTCCCGGAGTTCCAGAACATATGGTACTATGGGGGTCCCTTCTTGCTCCGTCTCCCCCTCCCAGTGTCCTCTAATGAGATCTAGGGGTCCACGAACCCTTCTCCCATAGAGTAACTCAAAGGGGGAGAACCCAGTTGATTCCTGGGGCACCTCTCTGTATGCAAATAGCAGATGAGGCAGGAATCGCTCCCAGTCTCTGCAAGAGTCAGTAAAGGTCCTCAGCATCTGTTTGAGGGTACCATTAAATCGCTCGCAGAGACCGTTAGTCTGTGGATGATAGGGTGAACTAAGTAGCGGGTTGATGCCGCACACCTTCCACAGCTGCTGGGTGAGCACAGCGGTAAATTGGGTTCCTTGATCAGAGAGGATCTCCTGAGGGAACCCGACCCTAGTAAAGACTTTAACCAGGGCATCAGCAACCGTCTCTGCCTCTATATTAGACAGCGCTACTGCTTCTGGGTAACGGGTGGCGTAGTCTACCACAGTAAGAATATATTTCTTACCGGATGGACTAGCCCTGGCCAGTGGACCCACAATGTCAACGGCTATGCGGGAAAAGGGCTCTCCAATGATAGGCATCGGCTGTAGCCTAGCTTTTGGATGATCTCCCCGCTTACCTACCCGTTGACAAGTGTCGCACGTGCTACAATATATCCGCACATCTCGGTTAAAATTGGGCCAGAAAAAGTTTTGGGTGATTCTATGAGCTGTGCGGTGGGAACCTAGATGACCTGCTAACGGCACGTCATGCCCAATCCGCAGAATCTCCTGCCGATACTTTGCAGGTACTACTAGTTGTCGTTTCTGCGGAGGGGCATTCGGTTTCGGGGAAGGTTTCGGGATCCTGTACAGCCTATCCCCCACCCACTCGTAGTGTTCCCCACCTACTCCTTCTTCCCCAGCGTCGGCCCTGGCTCTGTACTTGGCTAACGTCGGGTCCTCCCTAGTTTCCTTCCCGTACATTTCTGGGGTATCCCAGCCGAACGGGGCCTGGTCTAAGGTACAAGTCGGGGTAGAGAGTCTTACCTGGGTCTCAACAGCAGGTGGGCCGGCCTCAGTGGCACGGGTCTGGGCACGGGTCGTAACAGCGTCCACTGCAGCGGGGCCCATGGGAGCAAAGGCCGAAACCAGGGGGGCCAAGTCGTTGCCAAGAAGAACATCAGCGGGTAAATCCTTAATGACCCCCACATTCACGTGTCTAGCGCCCACTCCCCAATCCAAATGTACCCGGGCCACGGGTAGACGAAATACTGCACCCCCGGCTACTCGTACTGCCACGGTATCCCCGGTATGTTGAGCTTCGGACACTAGGTGCTTTTGGAGCAAGGTCAGGGTTGCACCAGTGTCTCGTAGCCCACTGGCTTCCTTCCCGTTGACCTTTACACTCTGTCTGTGGTGTTGTCGATTGTCCTGGTGGGCAGCCTGAACAGGGTCCGCCTCATGTAATATGCCCCAGCATTCCTCTTCCTCTACACAGTGGACTGCTGGGAGAGGTGCTGGGGAAGGGGCCCCCGTGGGTTTCCTCCAGGACTGGTTCCTGTTGGCACGGTTCATCGGGCACTCCTGTCGCCGGTGCCCTAGCTGATTGCACAGGAAGCACCGAAGGGGTTCAGAGTATTCTCGGGCGTTAAACCGGGGTGGACGTTGGTACTGGGCAGCCGGAGGGGGTGCGGATGGTCTGTTTATGGGAGGCTGATACGTGGCAGCGGCTGGTTGGTATTCCGCTCGGGCTGTGGCCTTGGTGATGGAATTGTCCAGTCTGCGAGCGTCAGTGTACTCATCGGCCAAGCGAGCCGCCTCGTGTAGAGTGGAAGGCTTACGGTCTCGTACCCACTCTCTGACCCCTGTCGGCAATTTGTCGAAACAATGTTCCAATAAAAACATCTGCAGCACCTCTTCTCCCGACACCGCCTGGCATCCTGCCATCCAGTGGGCGGCTGTGCGATGTACCTTGCAGGCCCATTCCACGTATGAGTCCCCAGTGGTCTTTGCAGTGTCCCGGAACCTCCTCCGGTATGCCTCGGGTGTAACGGCATACCGGGCAAGTAAAGCTTCCCTGACGGTAACATAATCCCCGATCTCCTCATCCGGAATAGCCCGAAAAGCGTCGTTGGCCCGGCCGGATAACTTGCCGGACAGTATAGCAACCCAGTCTGCCGGGGGTACCTTGTGCAGGGCACATTGCCGCTCAAAATCCGCAAGGTACCCGTCAATCTCTCCTTCGGTCTCACTGAAGGCTTTGAAGGCCGCAAATGGCACTTTCTGTTTGTCCCCCGGGTTTGCTGTGACTGGGGCCGCTGCAGTACCGTTTTGGCGTAGCAGGCTGGCCTCCACAGCGGCTTGAACCTGGGTGATGATCTCTGCGGAGGGGTTGGGGCCATAATGGGCCAGCCGAATTCTTACCGCCCGGTCAAATCTTGCCTCCTCGGGGGTTCTGTCGTCTGGGCTGGGTCCATTGGCTCCCTCTGCCGCTGGTACTCCATCCATTTCCAGCAATAAAGCAATAATGTCCCTCTTCTTGAGGTTACTGGCCTGTCCGCCCCTTTGTTCCAATAAGTCTTTTAAGGTAGCTCTTCTCAGGTTTTGGTATTGTAGTTCCATTTTATTCTTGGTCGTAGCGGTTTCTTTGGGCGTTGAAGATCATCCCGTCGCTTGCCACCAGTTGTTACGGTACCACCTTCCGAGCTCCAGACACAGTCGTTAGTCACTTGTATTCCCGGTTCCCCCAATAACGAGACCAAGCTCCATTATGAGGGTGAAACATGAACTGAGGACTGGATCAGCCAGCCTGCCTTTTATTTGCATTTCACACACACAGGCCACACCCAAGGGGAGGCATAAAATAACCACTGGCATCGATGGTACATCCCACACATTCCCTCCCCTTGGTGTGACACATTATCCTATTATACATACAGTTTGAAATATACTTTTATATAACTTTCATAACTTCAAATCCATCCATCATGTTCACATAAGAGACACATATTCAGATTCAGCATACTTAAAACATAACCATTCTCAAAAATCACATCAATCCCTTCAGTGAATAAAAAGTTACGCGAAAGTCCGTTTATGACCGACCGCAGGTACCTTTTCATGCCCAAAATAGTTCCCTGGATTCGGGCTGTGCGGTCGGTCACTTGCTGGCCTAAAAATGGCTAAGTCCCGTTCGAGGTGGGTCGGTACTTCGACTTTCGTTGAACTGTCGAAGTATCGTCGATAGTACGGGTCGGCGGGTTCGAAGTTAAAATGGCCGCCGCCACGTGGTCCTTTGTCCGATGTCGGCCACCTCGAGGACTTTGGTAGCTTGGGCGTTTCATTAGTTTCCGCTGTACTTGAAATGTCTTTTGTACAAAGTCACAACCCTTCGCATAATCTTTCAGGGACCATAAGTACTGGGCAAATCAGACGAACCCAAATAGGTTTAGTCCCGACGGATGGGTCTGTCACATCGTGCAACAATGCTTTCACAGCTGGGGCTCTAGCAATTTCTCATGCTTGCAGGGTTGTATATAGCATTGTGTTTGTGTGTTTGAATGTAAGCATGTTTTTGTATGGAGTATGTTTGTGTGAATGTGGTTGTATGTAGAGTTTGAATGCAAGCATGCATTCTTGTGTAATGTTTATTTTTTAATGTAAGGGTGTGTTTATATATAATTTGGGTGTTTAACACAGAGGTGTGTTTGTATGTAGTGTTGATGTTTCAATGCAGGAGTGCGTTTGTATGTAGTGTTGACGTTTTAATGCAGGAGTGTGTTTGTATGTAATGCTGAAGTTTGAATGGAGGGGTGTATTTGTATTTAATGTTGTTGCTCATGTGCTCAGACACACAGGTATACACACTGACACACATGCGGATACACAGATATACACACTGACTACATACAGATACGCACACAGATAATGACACACACTGGCAACATACAGATACACAGACAGATAAACTGATAGACATACTGCACACAAATACATACAATGACAAACATACTGACACACACAGATACATACACTGACAGACATACTGACACATACACACAGGGCCGGCCTTAGGCATTTGGGCGCCCTGTGCAAAAAATCTTCACAGCGCCCCCCCCCCTCCCCCACTCCTTACCCCTTCCCACACACCCTGTCACACACACACACACACACACAGGCAGGCAGACAGCCATACACACACACACACACACACAAACACACTCAGGCAGTCATACACAGACAGCCACACACAAACACACACACAGACATAGAATGTGACGGCAGATAAGAACCATTCGGCCCATCTAGTCTGCCCAGACAGTCACACATAGGCAGTCACACACAAACACACACACAGACAGCCACACACACACACACAGGCAGACAGCCACACACACAGCCACACACAAACACACAGGCAGACAGCCAAACACACAGAGGCAAACAGCCACACACACACACACACATAGTCACACACACACAGACAAACAGTCAAACACACACTGTCAGACAGCCACACACACACAGTCACACACAGACAGACAGACACACACACACACTGGCAGACAGTCACACACACACACGCAGACAGTCACACACACACGCAGACAGTCACACACACACGCGCAGACAGTCACACACACACACACACGCAGACAGTCACACACACACACACACACACAGACAGTCACACACACACACAGGAAAACAGTCACACACACACAGGCAGACAGCCACACACACACAATCAGACACACACACTCACTAACAGACAAACACACTCACTAACAGACACATACACACACTAACATACACAGACACACACTAACATATACACACAGACACACTAACAGACACAGACACACACTAACATACACACACACACACTACCATACACACACACTCACCCACATTAACACATTTTTAAAAATGTATTTAGACCTCCACCCCCCAGCCTCCTTACCTTTGGGAATGCTGGGGGGGGTCTCTTCCTCCCTGGTGGTCCAGTGGCTGCTGGGCTGGGCGGGCGGCGCTGGCGAGGGAGCACTTCCTCTGAGCTGTTTTCTCAGCTCCCTCGCGCGCCACAGAGTGAGGCTGGGAGCCGGAATATGACGTCATATTCCGGCTCCCAGCCTCACTGTGCGGCGCGCGAGGGAGCTGAGCATACAGCTCAGAGGAAGTGCTCCCTCGCCAGCGCCGCCCGACCGCCCTGCAGCCCGGCATGTCTGTTAGCCGCAAGGCTAACAAGACATTTGCCTTGGGCATTTGGGGGCGGCTTTTTTGCCGCCCCCTGGAAAATGCCGCCCAAGGCAAATGCCTTGTTAGCATTGCGGCTAACAGACATGCCGTGTGAGCTATGCGGCCGCAGGGCACCCCCTGCACCATGGCGCCCTGTGCGGCCGCACAGCTCGCACACCCCTAAGGCCGGCCCTGCATACACAGATACCTACACAAACAGACATACTGACACACATACACATAAACTGATAGATATACTGACACACAAACAGGCACAAACACTGACAGACAAACTGACACACAGACATACTGAAACACAAATACATACACTGTCACACACACCCACCCACGCAGACTCACATACACACAGATACACATACTGACATACACATACTGACATACATGTAAAATTAACAATTTTAAACGCACCCTCCAGTTTCCTACCTTTTGCTGGATGATGGAATCCCTGGGGTTCAGTGTGGTGCTTGAGGCTGATGGGAGGGAGGAGCCCCCATCCTCACTGCCTCCTGCTTCACATGCGGCTCCTCCTGCACCCTCCTGTGTGGCAGCTCTCTTTATGGGAGGAAGTGACTCGCGGCTGTCAAAGCAAGGGGCCTGGTTGTGCTGTGAAAGGGCCAAAACGCGCGACTGGGACCCTGCTGGTACAAGACTCGCACTCTAAGCAGTCCCACTTAGGGCCACCTGGTGGGACTGCTTAGAGTGCGGACACAAGCTGAATCGGTGGGGGAAAATATATTTTTTTGAGGGCAGAAGGGCCCATGGGGCAGTTGCTTTTGCCCCCCCTAGGAGCTGCCTGACCAGAAGGGGCTGGAATGATCAGTTTATGTATCTGTACACAGTATGGTGTAATTTGGGGCAGGACCAGCAGATGTCGGGTATGTTGAGGTTCATTTGGTGGAGTCTGGATGGTGTCCTGTTATGAGCTGAGTTCTTGGAGCTGGTCATGTCCTGGTGTGCCATACAATCTTTTCCCATTGATTGTTTATGAGAGTAGTGTTTGTAATCGGTTCCCAACGGCATGGAATATAGAAATATGTCGGTCAGCAGCATGGAATATAGAACGGTGATCCCCCGTAGGAGACACATAGTTTCTCAAAGGGTGTTAGTTCTCTTTGTATTTGGTAGCACCGGCCCCACACGCAGCTTCAAGTCTGCGTTCAGAAGAGATATGGCACTGTAGCTAGTGCATTGGGCCAGGTCTTTGCCATCTTTTGGTATGACTGTGATGGTGGCCATTAACGTGTCTCTTTGGAATTTTCCCTTGAGCAGGGAGTTCAGGCCCTTCAATAGTTATGGAAACAGTAGTTCCTGAAATTTCTTATAATATGGTGTAGGAAGGCCATCTGGACCAGGCTCCTTTTGTGCCTTGGCGGCCTTTAGAGAGAATGCAGTTCTTCCAGGAATATGGGATCTCCCAGGTCCTCTCAAGCCTCTCTCATTATGATGTACATGCTGTAATGGAGCTCCCTGTATCTCGGCTGGGTACCTCCACCAAGGACGGCTTCCTAGCTGGAACAGGGGACAAATCGCAGCACTTGTACCCACAGTCGCCGTGGCTTGAATGGGGCCCTGGAACCGCTCCTTCCTGGAGCCGAATGGGGAATTCGCTCTAGACACCCCCAGGCACTGAACGACATTCAGTCCTGGGAGCTATAGTCCTAACAAGGAGACACAGGGGTTATATCTTCCTTCCCTCCAATAACATGATGACACACAGTTTTGGAGTGCAAGCTGGAATAGGATTTTAATAGAGGCACACTGGCCTTTTATGCAAGTTTCTCAACAAGGGTGAATCCAATGAGGACCTTGTTGGGCACAGGGACACACAGTGAATAAACTAATAAAAAGACACTCCCATACACAAACAAATGAATCCCACCTCTTTGCTTGGGAGATAATTGAATCAGGGACTGTACTAATTTAACCCAATTATCTCCAAGCACAGACAAACATACAATTTTATGAAACCCCAAAAAGTACCTTAAAAATACATTATATCCCCTTATCTGGGTGAACAACATATCCAAAAATCACCCAGATCGGTTCAGAGGTTCAGGAATTTCCTGGAAGTCATAGTTTTGACCGACCATGCACATGGTCCTATGCCCAATTCAGTTCCAGGGAAATCAGTGCTAACAGTCGCTCAAGTTCGGTAGTTTTTTACAGGTTTCCCTGCAGGGCCCATAGTCATGGGCAGGAGGCTGGCAAGCAAGATTCTCCAGAAGCTTGTGGCAAACTCAGGTAAAAAGGGGAGTTTTCCACATATCTTCCCCTCCCGGGGAGACTATCCAGACCCCAGACCTCCAATTGGTCTGGGTCTGTGATAGTCTGGTGGCCTTTCCCAAAAGGTGTAGTTGTCCAGACGGCCTCCTGCCACAAGTCCCCATTTGTAGATCCTGGAGGCATTCCCCCCTGGTTGGATAAAGTTGTCGCTGGGGACCGCGGGTGCAGTTTCCTTCATCCGTGCCTGTTTGACACGGGTGGCGGTACGGAGACCGGGACCCCTGAGTGCCTGATGATGATGGGAGTCTCAGCGTGGAAATGGACCATCAGGGCCTGGTGCAGGGTAACCATACGCCCCCTGGTGTTGAGCAGCATTTGTGCAGCCACATACCAGGGCCCTGATGCAGCTACTGTGGATCCCAAGAGCTAGGTGATATGCAGACCTCCCAAGAAATGGATAGGGAGGCTCTGCAGCAGACATGTATCCAGTACAGAAACAAGGCAAGACTAGGACAGGCACCTAACAAGAAAACAAGACAAGACTAGAAGAACCCAGAACCGGAGCAGGACAGAAAGCAGAACCCAGAACATGTACACAAGATATGAGGGAAAAATGAACAGGGCAGGACAGGACTGTACATGAACTGGGAATACAAGACAAAATAAAACAAGACCAGAGATGCAAGGCAAAACAAGAGGAGACATAACTAAGTACTCTATATGTAAAACATTGGAGATTTAGACATACATAAATGGCCAAGAAGTATGCAGCCCACCACTGCGGCAAAGTACTCCATATGGTGGGTTCCTGTCTGCCTAGATATGTATGACTAAATAAACAATAATATAACACACACAGCACTTACCTGCAAGAAATGGGCAGAGGACTTGGAGCAACTTCCTGCAAGAACCAACTGAAACAAAAAGGATTAATGGGAAAGGAACGGGTGTGGCAACATAAAACAAACATTTAAAGGAATCCAAGAGACTGGGAATTCCGGGAACGGAATACAGGAATGAACCCAGAAAACCCAGCATAAAGAAAACCAGACATAGAATAGAAAACCAGGGGGGGCGTGGCCTGACCGCGGAGCTGAATGGACGTGCACTGATCCGGCTCCCTGCAATCCCTCGGGCAATCCACACTAATCCACGGCAATAATCGATAATGGGGAACCCCAGAAAGACCCAAGGCCCTCAGCGCACCCCGGGGAAACCCAACAGCCAAAAACTGGGAACTTTAACGGGCTACTTCACGGAGTCGGCAGAACGAGAACCGGAGGCCGCAAATAACAAAATGGCGCCGACGGACACCCAAGCATATCTGGACTCCACTTCTCAAAGCCCAACGGCATCGGATACCTCAGAGAGATATCACGATCACCCCAGAGACCTGGAACTCAAAGAGCTAATTAAAAACTTACCCTCCAAAGCAGACATCGCGTCCATGATTAACAAAATGGAGTCCTCCTTTCAAGCAAAGCTGGACGCGATCAACTCCAACCTGCAACAAATGAATCACAGGGTTACAGATCTGGAAGAGGAAAAAGATGCCCAACAGGCTCAAATGGTACACTTTTCCTCATTAATAGACTCCCAATCGCTTTATATGACTGACATGCAACGGCAACTAGATGACCTCGACAACAGGGGACGTAGGAATAACTTAAGGGTGAGAGGGCTCCCCGAGTCCCAAGGGGAAGACCTCACTAATACACTAACTGACCTGTTTAATTTAATACTGGGAAAAGACCCCAGCAACACATTCATCATAGACAGGGCACACAGATCTCTCAAACCGAGAGGCCCTGCAACTGAGCTCCCACGTGATGTCATTTGCAGACTGCACTACTACTCTGAGAAAGAAAATATTCTAAAAGCACTGCGTGATACAAACCCACCACTACTATACAGAGAACATGCGGTGCAAATCTTCCCTGACTTGTCATGGCTCACACTGCAAGCAAGGAGAGCTCTGAAGCCGATTACAGAACATCTCCGCAACCGAGATATTCGATACAGGTGGGGGTTCCCCTTCGCCCTCATAGTCACCCACAAAGGCACTACGCACTCACTTACATCACATCTAGACGTCCCGCCGTTTTTGAGAGCTCTAGACCTCCCAGAGACGCAAATAATGGACTGGTATGGTCCCTACCCGCACCAGGACTCACTGCACCGCACTAGGGGAATCACGCCACTGAAGAAACGCAGAACAGACCCAAGACTCACCTCCCCACTGAGGACACCAAGACGGGAGAAGTGAAAACACATTAAACACAGAAATGTCTTTACTGCTGTTCCCCTAAAGATACGAACGCTGTACTCCCCCCCCTTTTCCCCCCTTAATCCTCCTTCTTCCCCCCCTTCCTCCCCCCCCCCATGTCCACCACAAACACTACCAGGTCACTCCTCCTGACCAACAAATAGCGAGGACGACTCTACAAGCAACAAATGCAAACCGATGGAAGCTACCTGACGACTGGTGCAACACCTCACAGAATACAAAGAGGCCCATAGGACTCAAATCCACGTGATTAACTTGAACTTGATATTCTTGCCCACCTTGCCATACGGACATGAAATCTCCATTTCCCCACGGGGACAGGTCGTATGCTTATGTATTTGACTTTTTGTACTGTTACTTACCAAGATCTTCCCTGCTCGGGAGGGATGGGGGGGAGGGGGGATGGGTCTGATCGCAGGGGAAAATGGAAGTATTCTTACCCATATAGCTGCAAATGGGAGACTCACTGTCTTGTAGTTATTAAGTCGTTCCAAGCAAAAATTGGTATTTGATTCAAAGTATGGTAATACTCACCTTGGAAACCTCTTGTTACTGTTATTTCCTCCCACCAACCCTTCCCCAGAGCACTCAGCGGCTCCCAGTCCTCCCTCCCTTATGGCCGTTATTTAGCCCGTGAACCTCACATCTACTCCCGGGCACTAGACCTAGAGATTTGAGGGCACCAATTTGCAGACACAAATCCTTATCTCACTTTAAGAAAAAAAGCCTCTATTAAAAGATATTTCAGATAACGCTCTGCTAGATAGTAGCAACCTAAGTCCCTACTACGGGACAATATATATATTTCTCCCTTTTTTATTTATAAGATTGTTTCTCATAAGCCCATTGCTATATACTCGTCCCCGGCAACCCTACCCGTCAATATAAATTACCATTACTCCCTTCCTCTGCCCTCTGGTCTTTCCTCTCCTCACCCTCCCCCCCCCTCCCCATAAAAATCAATTACTTACATACCGACAAGACTTTTTGTCAAGTCAGCCGTTACTCAAATCTCTTTATTTAACAGATAAAGCCCAATAGGATTGCAATCAGTCCAACCACCCCGAGAAACCAGTCCCCACCTCCCGCACAGAGAGTGGAGACGCAAAACACCTTATAGGTATAAGTGTAAGACCAAAGTGAAGGTTATAATAACTGTTACTTATATACTGTTTAATCAATTCTAGACCTTCTACTTAAATCCCTGTCTGGTCCCCAGGTGTTAACCATTACAGGACAGATCAGGGCGAGGGCTGCACCCAGACCGCGAGGCCCCTGTCCGACAAAAGTCCAGGAGTGGTCCGCTCTCACTCCGCCCCGTCCCTCCTGTGGGAGGTAGAGGGTGAGCGGCACTCCTCTGTTTTGAATTGTTATATTTTGCATTAACTGTTTCCTTTTTTCCATTAATTGATACACCCATTGTACTATTACATTTACTATTCAGATACTATTTGGTACTGTAAATTCTACTGTTTTATTTCCGTATACACTGCTAGTCGTGGCCATCAAATTGTAACGAAGTGCCACAACTCACTAAGTATCCCGACTGTAACGTAACCTATCGACACCATCGTCACAACTCAAAAGACATGACAACTATACGTTTCCTAACACAAAATGTAAAAGGCCTCAACACCCCTGAAAAACGGTCCCTAGCTTTACAAGATTTCCACAGACACAGAGCAGAGATCATATTTTTGCAGGAAACCCATTTCAGGAAAGACTCAGCCCCGAAATTACGTAATAAGCACTACCCGGTGGGATATTTCAGCCATTACACTGGAGCTAAAGCCAGAGGAGTGGGAATCCTGATAGGTAGTCGGGTCCCATTCACACTCCACAAAAAAGAAACAGACGATGCAGGCCGTTACATCTTTCTCGCAGGAACCATAGGCAACACTAAAATAACGCTAGCTAACCTCTATCTCCCCAACAAGAAACAGAACCGCACACTGACCAAGATTTTAAGGAAGTTATCTGACTTCCAAGAAGGCCAACTTCTAGTAGGGGGTGACATGAACATCTCGATAGACGGGACTCTAGACACCACAGCACCCTCTAGCACATACCTAGAAACCACAAGACACAAAATAAGACAAACATTATCGGATGCACAACTATTCGACTGTTGGCGGATTCTACACCCATCCCGTAAGGACTATTCCTTCTACTCACCCCCTACAGGCACCTACACACGCATAGACATGCTATTTACACATCACAGATTCCTACCATTGATAGTCTCAGCCTCATATGGAGGGATCACCTGGTCAGATCACGCTCATCTAATTCTCGAAATGACTATTCCTTCTTTACCCCAGACCAAGGGTCAATGGAAACTGAACGACCTCCTATTGAATGTGCCCGATATAAATGCGAAACTCCTTGAGACAGCAAAGACGTACTTCCTTACCAACACAGTTCCTGACACACCACATACAGTAATATGGGAAGCCCATAAAAGTGTGTTACGGGGAGAACTTATTAAACTAGCATCCATCCAAAAACGGAGAAGGGAAGCCAAGATCCAAACACTAACCACTGCCATTAAAGATTTAGAGAATCAACACACTACAGACAACAATCTGGTAACATATAAAAACTTAATCAACAAAAGGACAGAACTAACCACCCTATTACATTTACACTCGAAACAGAAAATTCAATTAACCAAACATTCATACTACACTCGAGGAGGCAAATGTGGCAAACTACTGGCACAATCACTTAAACCAGAAAGACAAACGACCTTTATACAAGGCATAACGAAACAAGATGGAACTTTAACTCACCTACTCCCTGAAATCACTGCAGGCTTTACAGACTTTTATACACGACTCTATAACCTAAGGGAAGCCCCCCCCTCTCAAGCCGAGATTCAGGCCTACTTAAAAAAAAGGATTAAACATACACTTCCAAAAAATCTCGGCTCATTTCTTGATGACCCGATCACACAAGATGAGTTCTTTCAAGCTGTAAAACATACCCCTTTAGGCAAAAGCCCAGGCCCAGACGGCCTCACAATTAAATACTACAAACAACTAGCTCCGATACTAGCCTCCCCATTCCTCAACGCCTATAATTCCATATCGCCGGCTGCACCTTTACCTTTACACACCCTTGAAGCCACAATTGCTCTCATCCCTAAGCCAGGGAAGGATCCCCTCCAATGCAGCAGTTACAGACCCATATCATTAATAAATGTTGATGTCAAAATTTTCACTAAAATCCTCGCAACAAGACTTAAAAATCTTCTCCCAAACTTAATCCATTCCGATCAGGCAGGCTTTGTCCCAGGCAGAGAGGCAAAAAATAACACCACGAAAATTCTAAATCTAATACACTGGGCACAGCAAGATGTCTCTCAAAGTGCTCTTCTAGCAATAGACGCCGAAAAGGCTTTTGATAGAGTGGATTGGTCTTTTATGTTAACAACACTCAGAGAATTAGGTTTTGGACCTAGGTGGCTGGACTGGATGTCAGCTATATATTCTACACCAACAGCGAGACTACGTATTAATGGTCAACTTTCCACCCCCTTCAAGATAACTAATGGTACAAGGCAGGGATGCCCCCTCTCACCACTGCTCTTCATCCTAACCCTAGAGCCATTCCTACAGGGTATAAGGGACAATCCACTAATTCAAGGTATAGAAATAAACAAAATAGAATACAAAGTGTCGGCCTTTGCCGATGACATCCTCTTCTCAATCAAAAATCCACTGCATACCATCCCAAATATTCTCCAGGAAATGCAATTATATGGGGAACTATCCAATTTTAAAGCCAATCTCACGAAATGTGAATTACTCCCAATACAAGCCACACAAAATGAAGAGAACCAGCTCAGAAATAAATTCCACTTCTCCTGGGCGGCGACCTCAGTAAAATATCTAGGCATACAAGTCCCCCGTCACCTTTCCCAAACTTACCAACTAAATTTCCCCCCGTTGCTAACAAACATAAATAGAGATCTGTCCAAATGGCGAAACCTGCAGCATGGCTGGTTCAACAGACTGAATGTTCTGAAAATGAACGTTCTTCCACGCATTCTCTACCTTATACAAGCTCTACCTATACTCATCCCTAGAAAGTTTTTTATAAGCCTCAAAAGCACCTTCTCATCTTACCTCTGGAAAGACGCACACCCTAGGCTAGCATACCCCCTCCTCACAAGTACCAGACGAGATGGGGGCATTGGCCTTCCTGATATAGAAACATATCATACAGCTACCCATCTAGTGAGAATATATGAGTGGTCAAAACAAACCCCCTCCCACCAATGGGTCTCAATAGAAGAAGCATCTATGAAAGCTCGCATTTACACGATCCCCTGGCACGACAATGGGCTACACCTATTATCTCATAAACAACACCCTACTATTACAGCAACGCTCAAAACATGGTCAATAAGATCTACGCGCTCTGGATTAGCCCCATTTCCCTCACCCCTATATCCTATAACTCACAATCCGCTCCTACCAATAGACACTCCTCGCTGGACGCAACAAATACACAAAACATCCCCATACCTAACACTGCAGGCTATCACCCAAAACGATACACTCAAGGGCACGCAAGACATACTACCTGACTCCACACTCACAAGCACGCACCATCTATTCCACAGCCAAATCTGTCACTTTGTCAGACATCTCTCCCTTCTGCCTAAAGGAGCTAGGGATCTCACACAATTCGAAAGTCTCTGCCAAACACACCCACTGAAGAAGAAAACTTTGTCGACTATGTATAAATTACTAAAATCTAAACAAACTAATGCACTCCCTACATATGTCAACAAATGGTCGTCAGAACTAAAAATTTCCTTATCAGACTCCCAGTGGCAACAAATTATCAGTAGGATACACACCACGTCCCAAAATTTAGCAACTCAAGAAAGCAATTACAAAAGACTGACTCGTTGGCACTACACCCCATCCAAACTTAGCCTTATGCACCAAGGCTACATAGATAAATGCTGGAGATGTGCACTCCCCAATGCACACTCATCACATATGTGGTGGTCTTGCCCAGTAATCTCTAAATTCTGGCAACGCATCCATGCACTAACACAACTTATAACAGATGTAAAGTATCCACATGCTCCAGAATATGTACTGTTCCTACTACCACCCCCAAACTGCAACACGAAGAAACTAGGCCTTAACTTGCTCACACATCTACTGACAGCGGCAAACCTTATGATCCCTATACACTGGAAAAATGCTGAGGCCCCCACCATTAGAGAATGGATCCACAAAGTGGAAAGTATTAGACAGATGGAGGAAATCTCGGCGGCTTACCGCAGGAACATGCCAACACACACGCAGACATGGGAAAAATGGGTCACATTCTTAGCTGAAGGATCTGCCACACAGTAGGTTTTACTCTAAAGGAAATTCAAAACCCCGGACTCCTGTCCGACAAGTATTATCCGGCTATCACCACATGACCCTTTCAACCACAACACTCTCACTTTGGTATAGGACCAATCTATATATTAACTTATTAACACATCAATCCTTCACTTATAAAGACACAACCGAGTGATCTAACATATAACCAAATGTAAATGGGGGATTCATGCACAAACCTTACAAGTCGACTGCTAACCGACCCTTACAGGAGTCCAACCATTCTAACCATATAGGACGTTATTTACTTGTTATTTAGTTGTTATTTACTTGATCAATTGACTTATTCTCTCTAAATACAGTCATTGGTACTTCTGTTTCCATTTTTGCAATGTATGTTTCACTATCAAATGTACACTGGATAAATATGTGACACATCTTTACATTTCCGACTAGACTTACCAAATGTATCATCTCATGTACAATTTTCTAAAGTGTAATGTACAACATTTTTGTTTTCAAATAAAAATAATTTAAAACCTAAAAAAAAAAAAAAAAAGAATAGAAAACCAGAAAAACCAAGAAAAACTAAACAAGAATTGTATAAAGAGTACTGGATACCAGACGCCAAGGCCAGACATCTCCACAGGACAGGATGTGATACTGTTGGGCAGAGGCCAGCGGTGCCCTGCCCCGTAGCTAGCGGTTGGTTGGTGAGTCGTCATGCCACAGAACAAAGGGGTAGTTAGGGCAGAAGCTAGCTGTGCTCTGCCCTGATGCCAGCTCTGCTGCTGGAAGGAGGTCAGTAGAGGTGGTAGTTCCCTCTCCTGCACCTTGACCATGGTTGGGAATGGGCAGTTGGGGTCAATGTAGGCTTCCCAGCATCCCTGTAGGTCTGGTGCAGAGAGCTCGGTCCCATCTGCACCAACCATGCTAAGGGGCTTGTCCCTGGATGACAGCCCCAGCTGCTGGAGAGTGGGACCGACCGTCTCCACTCCCTGTAACACAAACTGCCACTGGGAAGAGAGACTGACCAACTCCTCTTCCAATAATACACTCTGCCGCTGGGAAGGAAGGCCAACACACTCCGCTCCCTGTAATGCACACTGACGCTGGTGAGTGAAACCAGTTGTCTCCACTCACTGTAACACACTCTGCTGCTGGGGAGGAAGGATGGCACACTCCGCTCCCTGTGACACACTCTACCGCTGGGGAGAGAGACCGACTGTCTCTTCTCCCAATAACATACTCTGCCGCTGGGGAGGAAGCATGACACAGTCCGCTCCCTGTACTGCACACTCCTGCTGGGGAGTGAAACAGATTGTCTCCATTCCCTGTAGGATACACGGCCGCTGGGGAGTGAGACCGGTTGTCTCCACTCCCTGTCACCCTCTGCCGCTGGGGAGAAAGAACGACACACTCCGCTCCCTGTACTGCACACTGCCAATGGGGGGTGAGAGCAATTGTCTCCACTCCTTGTAGGATACACAGCCGCTGGGGAGAGAGACTGGTTGTCTCCACTCCCTGTAACACGCTCTGCCGCTAGGGAGGAAGGACGACACATTCTGCTCCTTTTACTGCACACTGCTGCTGGGGGGTGAGATCGATTGTATCCACTCCCTGTAGGATACACAGCCGCTGGGGAGGAAGGACGACACACTCCACTCCCTGTACTGAACACTGCTGCTGGGGAGAGAGGATGTTGCTCTCTTCTCCCGGGAACTCCAAGTTTATGAGCTCCATCACTTTGGAGACTGTTGGCGTTATCCGGCTAAATAGCCGAGAATAGTCCTGCTCGATCGCCAGAAAAGTCAGATCCGGTTGCATCTCTGCTATCTCCGTAAGGCACAAGCTGTCTTTCTGCTCGTCTTGTATGCACCAGAAGCGGGAACTATCTGGGTCTCCTAGTGCAATACCATCTTTAAAAACCTCCTACAAAAGACCAGGGCCATCGTAGTCCTCTCCCTCGATGCATTGGAGATTGACCCACGCTGGGTAGATAAAGAATGAATACGACTGCAAGGCCCGGTATGATTCATCCAACCATACTTCAGTCATGACAAGGCTCTCCAGTTCTCTTACCAATTCCTCTGAGGTCTGGGCTCCTTGGAATGGCATCCGCAGCTCCAGCTGTTCTACTTGGCGCTGGTTGGTGGTCTTGAGTTCCTTGCTCCGGAAGGGTCGAATTTCATCGAGGTCCTCCTTCCAGAGGTCGGTTCGAAGCGCCACCCTCCACTCTGTCAATATTTCCTCCAGGATAGGGTACTCCATAAGGCGCAGCCCATCCTGAAGTCGCTGCTGGAGCCTGGTGTCGAAGAGGGATACTGCTCAATGGTATGTGCCTTCAATCTCTGAAGTAGTGCTGGTTTTCCCAAGGCTAGGATGCTATCCCACTGCTTGCCACCAATGTAACGGAGCTCCCTGTATCCCGGCTGGGTACCTCCGCCAAGGACCGCTTCCTAGCTGCAACAGGGGACAAACCGCAGCACTTCTGCCCACATTCGCCGTGGCTTGACTGGGTCCCTGGAACCACTCCTTCCTGGAGCCGAATGGGGAATTTGCTCTAGACACCCACAGGCACTGGATGACACTCAGTCCTGGGAGCTCTAGTCCTTACAAGGACTTTCCCCGTTGAATCCCCTGCAAGCTGGAACAGCAGACACAGGGGTTAAATCTTTATTCCCTCCAATAACAGGATGACACACAGTTTTGGAGTGCAAGCTGGAATAGGATTTTAATGGAGCCACACTGACCTTTTATGCAAGTTTCCCAACATGGGTGACATCCCTGTGTTGGGCACAGGGACACACAGTGAATAAACCAATAAAAACAGAGTCATACAGTGAGACACTTCCATACACAAACAATAGAATCCCTCCTCTGTGGTTGGGAGATAATTGAATCAGGACCTGTACTAATCTAACCCAATTATCTCCAAGCACAGAAAAACATACAATTTTCTGAAACCCCAAAAAGTACCTTAAAAATATATAAAACACCATAGGAAAAAACCCTGATAGCCCCGATCTGGGTGAACAACATATCCAAAAATCACTCAGATCAGTTCAGGGGTTTAGTTATTTCCTGGAACTCATAGTTTTGACTGACCGTGCACATGGTCCTATGCCCAAAACAGTTCCAGGGAAATCAGTGCTAACAGTCGGTCAAGTTCAGTAGTCTTTTACAGGTTTCCCTGCAAGGCCCATAGTCTGTGGGCAGGAGGCTGGCAAGCAAGATTCTCCAGCAGCTTGTGGCAAACTCGGGTAAAAAGGGGAGTTTGCCATACACGCGCCTACATGGGTCACGTTTTGTTGTGTGTCAGCGGAGTCCGGGTCTGTTTGCAAGTTAAATAGGCATGAATAGACGCGGTGAAATGCTCCCACTATTTTGTCTGTCAGCTTGGTAACTTGTTTATCTATGGGTTTGATCTTCCAGATGGGACATAGGCATCACTCTCGTAGTATTCTACTGCATTTGTTGGGAGAGGAGGAGATTGTAACAAGAAATTAGGACAAGAAGAGTTGAAATAATTTTTTTTACTATTAATACATTAATACCTAATGGTTTAAATCAAGACTTTGAGCTTTGCCATTTTTATAAGAAATTTTATAATAAAACTTTCTATAAGATATACATTTTTATAATGTAATATAAAAATATATTATTGGCGTTCAAATTCATTTTTTGCATTTTTCACACACAAATATTAACACTAACTTTGGCCAGTGTTTGTGACCAAGTGGCTACTAAAAAAGACTGAACAAACCCCATTTGCAATACCTTGGGTTGTCTACTATTGAAAATGGTATGCCATCATAGGGATAATTCTCATTCATGGGCTACCATACGGTCTCAAAGGAAACGTAACTAGTCTGGCGTATTTCAATGTGAAAAAAATGAAAAATTGCTATATTTGACCCGGGAACTTCACAAAACACCATAAAACATGTACATAGGCGATACTGTTTTACATGTGAGACATCGCTGAATACAAATGTGTATTTTATTGCAGTAAATGCAAACAGTATTATGACATTCACAGTTAAAATGTAACGTAGAATTCATTTTTTTTTTTAAATGTCTTATTTTCTCCCATTTTTTTAATATTTTATTCATATTAAATTATGTTTCATAGCTAAATATTTGATGTTAAATTAAACCCTGTTTCCCCTGAATAAAATTATATATAATAAGTGTGGGTGCACTTAATATGAAAGAGGTGAATTACGGTTGAACAGACATATTCAAATTCCAGAGTTTGTTTATGTTTTGTTTTGATCACAACGTGTACATTTGGCTCAGTCCTTAACCCCTTAAGACCGCAGGGCGTTCTATGCCGTCCCCATTTTGGTGGCTCTAAACGCCGCAGGGCAGCATAGAACGGCCTGCGATCTTTTCTACTTACCCGGTCGCCGGCTATCCCACGCCGGTGATCGCGGTATGGGGGACTTACCTGGGAGCCCAGGGAGTCCCCCTCTGTCCTCTTTGGCCCCCCAGGGCCATGTGATCGCGAGGTCCTTGCGAGGACCCCACGATCACATGGACGGCATAGCCGTCCATGTCAATGCAAGCAGGGGGAGTGTCTGTATTGACAGGTACTCACCCTGCTGCCTGAAAAAATAAATAAATGTTAAAACAGTGTACAAATAAGATTATATATACTTAGATCATATATATATGATCTAAGTATATAGATACACATATACACACATACACATAAATATACATACACTGTCTATGTGTATTTTAATATTAATATATACATAATTATATATATATATTAATATCAAAATACACGTACAATGATATTGATTAAATATATATATAATTTTCATTATATATATATTTATATATAATAAAAAATAAATAAATATATAAATACGTTAAAAAATAAAATAAAAAAAATAAATAAATAAATAGATAAAAAATATATAAACATGCGTAATTTCGTTCTAACTGTATTTTAAAATTAATATATATATATTGATATCAAAATACATGTAGAACGAAATAATATATATATATATATATATATATATATATATACATAAGTATATACGTATATATCACTATATATACCTATATCTAGATAAAAATAATAAAAGAAATTATATACATAATGTCACGTTGAACTAAATTATTTTTAAAAATTCTTATTTTCTCCCAATTTTTTATATTTTTTTCATATTAAATTATGTTCCATACCTAAATATTTGATGTTAAACGAAAGCCCTGTTTCCCCTGAATAAAATGATATATAATAAGTGTAGGTGCATTTAATATGAAAGAGGTGAATTACGGTTGGACAGACATATAGCGCAAATGACAGTTTTTGTTTACGTTTTTTTTGGATCACAACTTGTACATTTGGCTGCGGTCTTAAGGGGTTAAGGGGTTAACCCCTTAACACCGCAGCCAAATGTACAAGTTGTGAACGAAACAAAACGTAAACAAAACCTGGCATTTGCGCTATATGTCTGTCCAACCGTAATTCACCTCTTTCATATTAAATGCACCCCCCCTCATTATATATCATTTTATTCAGGGGAAACAGGGCTTTCATTTAATATCAAATATTTAGCTATGAAACATAATTTAATATGAAAAAAATGGGAGAAAATAAGATTTTTTTTTATTTTTTTCGTTCTTCATGACATTTTAACTGTCAATGTCATAATACTGTTTGCTTTTACTGCAATAAAATACACATATTTGTATTCAGCAAAGTCTCACGTGTAAAACAGTACCCCCTATGTACAGGTTTTATGGTGTTTTGGGAAGTTACAGGGTCAAATATAGCGTGTTACATTTGAAATTGAAATTCGCCAGATTGGTTACGTTGCCTTTGAGACTGTATAGTAGCCCAGGAAATAAATTTACACCCATAATGGCATACCATTTGCAATAGTAGACGACCCAAGGTATTGCAAATAAGCGATGTCCAGTCTTTTTTAGTAGCCATTTGGTCACAAACACTGGCCAAAGTTAGCGTTTGTATTTGTTTGTGTGTGAAAAATGCAAAAAACGCCAATTTTGGCCAGTGTTTGTGACTAAGTGGCTACTAAAAAAGACTGGACATACCCCATTTGCAATACCTTTGGTTGTCTACTATTGCAAATGGTATGCCATCATAGGGGTAATTTTCATTCTTGGGCTACCATAGGGTCATAAAGGCAACGTAAGCAATCTGGCAAATTTTAATGTGAAAAAAATTAAACACAAGCCTTATATTTGACGCTGTAATTTTTGAAAACACAATAAAACCTGTACATGAGGGGTACTGTTGTACTCAGGAGACTTCGCTGAACACAAATATTTGTGTTTCAAAACAGTAAAAAGTATTGCAGCAATAATATCGTCCCTGTAAGTGCTGTTTGTGCGTGAAAAATGCAAAAAACGTCACTTTTACTGGCGATATCATGGTTGTAATACATTTTACTGTTTTGAAACACTAATATTTGTGTTCAGCAAAGTCTCCCGAGTAAAACAGTACCCCCCATGTACAGGTTTTATGGTGTCTTGGAAAGTTATAGGGTTAAATATAGTGCTAGCAAATTAAATTCCCTATACTTTCGGCATGGGTGGTCAGGCAGGTCCCGCTAATTGTAATTAATTAGGATACCTAATTATGTAAAATTATTACATAAATATATGTGTAGAATTAATATATGTATATATATACATATGTGTATATATACGTATATATATATATATTTTTTTTTTAATATTTTTATTTATATATAGGTATATATATAGTGATATATACGTATATATTTATGTATATAGATATATATATTATTTCGTTATAAGTGTATTTTGATATAAATATATATATATTAATATCAGAATACAGTTAGAACGAAATAAAACACATCTATATATTTTTTAATATTTTATTTTTAATTATTTTTTTTATTTAATTTTTTTACATATTTACATATTCATTTTTTTTATATTATTTATAAATATATATATAACAATAATTATATATATATATTTAATCAGTATCAGTCTACGTGTAATTTGATATTAATATATATATATATAATTATATATATATATTAATATTAAAATACACCTAGACGGGGGGGCGGGGCCTGACCGGCGAAGCTGATAGACGTGCCACTGCAGAGCTCCTCCAACAATAGGGCAAAATACCGCTTTTTGGCCCAAAATTAAACAAAAAAAGCAACCCAAACAGCTTCACTCAACCCATGACAGGGTACTAAACGAAGCTTGCAGCTTGCGAACATCTTGGAACCAGCTGGCAGACCGACTTGCGCCATGAGGCCTGGTGACCGTAGAGCGGGAGAGGCGGCCGATCCCCCGGTCCGGCACCACAAGAGGCTGACACAACGCAAGAAGGAACCCTGTTACCCCCCCCCCTGGACCGTCGGGGGTGATCGCGGTCCACACCTGAGAGAGGTATCGAGTCCGGTGAAAGAGCAGAGAGGGAGTACAAGGGGAAATATACTACACGAGGATACACCCAAAATGGCGGACACCTCATGTTCCCTAGAGCCTACAGACTCACAGCACGAGACACAGCAAAGACTTGCAATAATCTTTAACGACCTCTGGCGCAAACTGGTGGCCATACTGCAGCCGAAAGCCCCACAACGGCAAAGCAAATGTCACGGCGCTACCGGGAGGGACACTGAGCCACATACCAAGCGGCGCACTGCGGGCCTAACAGCACATGTGCAGAAAATCACTGTCCAGACCACATTCGGCCCCAAACCAGCATCGCCCATCAAACGGGTGTACAAAGCTGCCGGCCTGACTGCCCGACGTCCTTCTGGGCTGGGAGCCCACCGGGGGAGTACCCCATGCCGTCCATACACCCGCGGGGACACCCGAGTTAGGGAGAATCCGCGGGCCCCCGAGCCAACCACCGTGACTGGGAGGCTCCATGGACCCAAGGCGAGGGCTCTCGCGAAGGCCCGGAGCCAGAGACCCGGGAAGCGGAGCTACGGCGGGAACACCCGAACAAAGCGACAAGACCACCACTACACACCAAACCCCCCTCACTCCAGAGGACATTGCTCCAGGGCCCCAGCCGGGAGAAGCACCACCGACTTGTGGACACTACCTCTGCGCACTGCCGGTGCCTCGCTTGCAGGCGACTTGAGAACCTACCCAATAGCCCTGCTCTTGCACAGGCTAAGGCGATCGGCGGACTCAGGTACCACCTACCCGACCGGAATCGGCTGAAACAGGGCTTCACAGCAGGCTCTCGGACACTGCACTCAGTGTGGCAATTCCACACAAAAATCCATAGGACTGGAAAGTATAAGCCTATGTATGTGAATAATAACTTTACAGCCAGTCTAGCGGCCAAACTGATCTTGTCTAGCCACACTTTAGCTTAGATGTCTATTATAGCACTTAAAGCATGCAATCTCTAATATCCAGCAGGTTATAAAGTCGTAAATCTCATACTCTGTACTTACACACTCATTAACACTGCATACCACTGAGGCTGATTAGGATATATATAGCCTGTAAGCTACGAACATCAGTACTTGCTACAACCTTGTTTCTCATGAAGATTGTCCATTGTTTAATTATATTTTGTTTATTACCCTCATTTATTATGTTTATTATACATTTTACTCAACTTCCAACGTGACTGAACCACACACTAGATTACCTAGCCTAACGATTGTAAGCTTACATAATGTTGTTGAACAGCTTGTTATTTTCTCCTTAAAACAAAAATGTGCAAACTACTCATGCCACTGTTAATCTAATGTCTATCCATTCATGCACGCTGTTGTGGCGTACGTATAAGCTTTGTGTTCATCTGCACAACAAAATAAAGAATTTAAAAATACACCTAGACGGTGTATGTGTATCTGTGTATATGTGTATATATATACTTAGATCATATATATATAATATATATATATGATCTAAGTATATAATTTATTTATTTTTACACTGTTTTAAAACATTTTTATTTGATTTTCAGCCAGCAGGGGGACCAACTGTCATTACAGTTGGTCCCCCTGCTGGCAATGCAGCAGGCAGCTATACCGGCCATGTGATTGTGAGGTCCTCGCAAGGACCTCACTCTCACATGGCCGGGAGGGCTCCTGGAGGGCGGACGTGCCGCGGGGGGCTCCCTGGGAGTCCCCCGAACCGCGATCGCCGGCGTGGGACCGCCAGCGACCGGGTAAGTTACTGAAAACCGGAGGGCGTACTATTACGTCCGGCGGCGTTTAGAGCCGCTTTTAAAAGGACGTAATAGTACGCCCTCCGGTCTTAAGGGGTTAAGGCAGTTGTACAAGTTGTGATCAAAACAAAATGTAAACAAAACCTTGCATTTGCAAATATGTCTGTTCAGGCGTAATTCACATCTTTCATATTATGTGCACCCAAACTTATATTTAATTTTGTTCAGGAGAAACATGGCTTCCATGTAACATCAAATACTTGTATAATAAACATAACTGAATATGAATAAAAGAAAACAAAAAAACAAAAAAATTTTTTGTTCTGCATGGCATTTTAACTGTGAATGTCACAATACTTTTAGCTGTTACTGCAATAAAGTACCCCCAATGTACAAGTTTTATGGTGTTTTGGAAAGTTACATGGTCAAATATTGCACATTAAATTTTACAGTTTATACACATTGAAATTTGCCAGACTGGTTATGTTGCCTTTGAGAGCGTATGGTAGCCCAGGAATGAAATTTACCCCCATGATGGCATACAATTTTCAAACGTAGACAACCCAATGTATTACAAATGGGCAGTCTTTTTAGTAGCCACTTAGTCACAAACACTGGACAATGTTAGCATTCATATTTGTTGTGTGTGAAAAATACAAAAAACTAAATTGAATGCTAATTTTGGCCAGTGTTTGTGACTAAGTGGCTACTAAAAAAGACTGGACATACCCCATTTGCAATACCTTGGGTTGTCTACTTTTGCAAATGGTATTCCATCATGGGGTTAATTCTCATTCCTGGGATACCATACGGTCTCAAAGGCAACATAACCAGTCTGGCAAATTTCAATGTGAAAAAAAGGAAATTCAAGCCTTATATTTGATTCAGTAATTTTTGAAAACACCATGAAACCTGTACATGGGGGTGGGTTACTGTTTTTAAACACTAATATTTGTGTTCAGCAAAGTCTCCCAAGTAAAACAGTACACCCCATGTACAGGTTTTATGGTGTCCTGGAAAGTTACATGGTTAAACATAGGGCTTGCGAGCCAAATTCTCTGGACTTTCTGCCTGGGTTGTCGGGCAGGTCCCTCAAATTGTAATTAATAAAATGACTTAATTATGTACAAATATGATATAGATATATTTGTAGAATTTATGTATATGCATATATAATATTTTTATTATTTTTATTTATATAGCACTATATATACTATATATATAAAAAGTATGTTTTTATGTGCTTGGAGATAATTGAATTAGATAAGTACAGTTCCTGATCCAATTATCTCCCAGGTGCAGAGGAGGGATTATCTCCCCATACATAATCAGATAATCCCTCCTCTGTGCCTGGGAGATACTGGGTCCTCGATCTGAGAGCCAATGTAATTGTGTATTTGTTTATACTGTGGTTTACTCTCAGGTCCAGGGGGGAGTGCATGGGGACTTGCATATGAGACCAGTTGTGGCTACCAATAAATGAGTTCCTTCTTAACCTCAACACAGAGACTCGTCTCATGATTGAGGGAACTGATATACCTGCTATAATCCCTACTCCTGGGATTGTTCTTTGGATTGCTAAATATCACTAGCTCTTGTAAGAGCTACACTGCTATACCTGCTATACTCTCTTGGAGAAGAGGCCTTCCCACTGGGAGCTGTATCCAGGAGTTTGGTCCAGGGTGGGAAGGAATGGTGAGACCCCAGCCAAGCTGCGGTGGCTAAGAGGCTCTGGTGCTTATGGTGTCCAGTGCGA
Source organism: Pelobates fuscus (assembly GCF_036172605.1). Taxonomy (NCBI): domain Eukaryota; kingdom Metazoa; phylum Chordata; class Amphibia; order Anura; family Pelobatidae; genus Pelobates; species Pelobates fuscus. The sequence continues at coordinate 266,133,122 of NC_086318.1, read as the reverse complement.
TGCTTATGGTACTCAGCAACAGCTAGGAAGCATCGATTGGCGGAGGTATCCAGTCGGGGTGCCAGGTGGTCCATTGCACATACCAACAGTATTGGGCGAAACGTGTCTTGGTGATTGGATCATTGTTATTACCCAAAAGGACTTGATTTTATGTGTTTTATCTCTACTAACGCATTTTTGCAACTGATGGTGGAATCATCTATGTATTCAACACAAGGAGACAGATACAGCTTTTATCCTCCAGATTCACTGAAGAGGGGTGTAAATCTTCCTAAGGATCCATAGGTGCATCATATTAGAGCCAGGTGTAACTGTGGCTCTATTCTTGTGAGTGTATTTTATATATATTACACATAGCTACTTATACATAAGACTAATCTGCACTATTTACTTGCTCTCTGTTTTTTTACAGAATCCATGTGCAACAACAGAGGGAAGTATATAATATCTTAAGTTACACCTATTGTATGTTTGTTTTTTTATTATTAGTAAGGTGTGGGTAAAGGGGATTCCCCACAAGTGTGTAGAGTTTTCTTCCACTAAGTCTTGTATTTCTGTTGTTATAAATAGAAACACATTGGCAAGCATCCAAATAAATACCATCCATAGACACACAGTTTGATATATTCATAGACATACTTACTCATACATAAACACACACTAGCACATATCCACAGCCAAATACTAGACCACAAACACACACTGATAAAGTAAAGCCACCTTGATGTCTGAGTGATGGGCAGCCTACAGATAACACAATTAATGTGTTTATCTTTGTAGGTATGCACATTTATATGTTTTTTTTTTTTTAAGCATATTGGATAGGGATATACTAGTTAATATGTGGGGTAACACCTTTTTAAACCAAGGGTTGGGTAAGAATTTATTTTTGATTGTTGCAAAATTAGAAAGAATGTCAAACTGTTTTGTTTTTTTTGCCTTCATTTGAATCAACAGGAAAAACTGATGGGAGAAAGGCTGTACTTTATGGATGCAAGTAATTTTCAGCCTATGTAACTATGTAAAGTTTGAATTAGGTACAATTTTTAAGTCTCATTATTACGTTTTGTGAATTTTTACATACAATCCATTTAGAATGAAAAGCACTAATATGCATGCTATTTGCAATAATGCTCAATAAAACCAGCCCACAAGTTTTACAACAATAAGATTTGCATGATTTATCTTATTGCATTTTGCATTATTTTAGTCTGTATCATGTAAGGTTGTTTGTATTAATTCTGCAATCTACTGTAACAGTAATTTTCTCCCCATGAAAAATAAAAGCAAAACAATTTACTGAGATATTATGGTTTTCAATTGCCAATTAGCTAGAAATAAATACACCTTAAATAAAATCCATATTTCAGTTTTTTTATGAGTCAAAATTTGTACTTCATTTTTTTGTATTGTGAATGTGAATTAGTCATGCAGAGAAATACATGTACTGTAAATTCTTTATGCGTACAATTAACACATCATTAATTTATGATTCAGTGAATAAGGTTACTTGTATGCAGATGTTTACCCACACAGAAATTCACATTTCTATTCCACTGTGCATCTTCATCATTTATTAAGGCACATCTCTGTGTTTAATGTCTGCTACACTACTGTTGCCTTGGGCAACGATTAATATGAATATTCACTTCTTTACAGATGAATTAGAATATGAAAGAAATATGTCACAGTGATTTCCTTTGTTTTCATTTTTCCTTCACAATTAATGAAATACGGATTTACACTTTACATTATGCATGTTATCACATATTAATCAATATTTACTCTTCATTTTCCTAGTCAAATCTGTGTCAAACATGTATTTTTGCAATTGCCAGTAAAAGACTTTCAGGAGCAAAATAAATGTAAAAATCAAAATATTTATAGAATCACATTATTCCTCGTTATAAAATTAGCCATTCACATTTCTGTTACTTCAAGTGTTTTGTGTCAAGCAAATTTACAGCTTTTATTTTCAATACACCTTATAACAGTCCCTGAGTAAAGGAGCACTGTCACTTCTCTCGACTTTACACAATTGAGCAAACCATTGAAAATCACCTTTGTCTTGTGTTAACATTTTGTTCCTGTCATGCTCCATTTTCTTTTGAATTTGTAATAAACATCTAGCAATTCACATCATAATCCGGCAAGCATTGTAAATGAATTTGTGAAATAAAAACAGTGTTTCTTTTCTCTTCTTCCCCTTTTCTCTATGCTCTCTGTATGATGACTGCCAGGTGAAAAGGGATAGAACTTATAACAATAATTAGCAGTTATCTAAAATGGTGGTGGTATTTGCAAGAAAAAGTAGATTTATATATTTAATTTTATTTATGGAATCTTCACACATGCATATGTATTAAATATAAAGATTGGTATAAGCAGCTATAATAGTAAAACTATTAGAAAGTATTTATTAAAAGGAACATTATAGTCACCAGAAGAACTAAAGCTTATTGTATGTGTTCTGGTGAGTAGAATCATTCCCTTCAGGCCTTTTGCAGTAAACACTGTCTTTTCAGAGAAAATGCAGTGTTTACATTACAGCCTAGTCATACCTCCACTGGCCATTCCCCAGATGGCTGCTAGAGGTGCTGCCATTCAATGTCTTCACCCTCTGCATGGAGACAATGAACTTTCCTCATAGAGGTGCATTGATTTAATGGATCTCTATGAAGAGATGCTGATTAGCCAGTGGCTTGTGCTGGCTCTGTCCTTGATCTGCCTCCTTGACAGTCTCAGTCAATCCTATGGGAAAGCATTGTGATTGGCTCAGTGAATCACTTCTCATGATGTCAGCCAACCAGGCAGATCATGGGCAGAAGCAGCAGCTGTAGACTTGACTAAAAGTAAGATATTACCACATGACAGGATGCTTCATATTTGCAATAACTTCCTTTTGACACAGATATTAAATTACAAGGAGATATGTTCAGGTGGAAACCAGATTGACACTTTTGATTACGAGAAAGTAATCAGACCAGACAGTTTTTGATTCAAAGATTATTTCCCTCTTTTATTGTGTAAGCTTACAGATTATATACTACTTTGTAAAGACAGCTTTGTGACTTGCGCTCCAAAAAACGGATGGGTGAAGTCACACTGTACCATAAAAGGGAAATTACAGTACTAAACATATTTCAATCGTTATATATATATATAAACATTAGGACATCAGAAGGGGGGTTAATGGGGGAAGCAAAATGTCACAAGTCATGATTTTATGCTTATTTGTGCTTATTTGTCAGACACTCGAAACTAGACTAAAATTCAAAAGCAGAACATATAAGTAAAGACTGGACATCTGATCATCTTAAAAGCTTGAGTCTGGGGTCAAGGTATCTTCCATCAATAACTCCATTACAATTTCCCTCTTTTTGACCCCACGGCTCACCCAGGTGTCTGAGGTATTTCCAGGTATGCTAGTCAAAACCTGTTGGTCTTTTATTTAATTCCTTCACCACGGTTCCCTCAGACAGGGCAAGCCAGGGGTCACAGGAGGAATGATCCTTCATCAGTTATACAGCTCTGTAGGTGTCAGAGGTTGAGGAAGCTGGAATATAAATTAAGGTACAACCAACATGAGGTTTTGATTTACACAAGGATAATAGAAGACAGGAGAAGAACTTAAATGTCAGAAAAACATAATTATGACAAATACTGCGATAAGTAAGAAATACAATATTTTCTTAATTAACATACTGAGCCATTTACAAAGACCAAAGATCCAATCCCAATCCCCAAAGAACCTTGTATCTCATTTTATTTCCTTTACTAGATCGTGAAGAATCTGTATATGCTCATGGATCATGGTCCATTGATTCGAAAGATTAAAGCAACACATGCCCTTAACTGCCTCACACCCTAAATCATGTTTCATTAACAAATAGTCAAAAGCTGCCCTATTTTCAAGGATCGCTTTCTTAATAAACTGGGTATCCATTAGAAGTTCCTCCAGGGCCTGGGATGTCGCATTGAAACCTTTTTGGCAAGGAAACAGGCTAGGGCATCAATTACTTAGTTATCATAGAGTGCTAAGCCTGGGACTCCTAACATTTAATAGGCTGTGTAACAGGTTATATTCAAGAGGAAACATTCCCCAATAATAACATTATATTACAAACAATATCCAATAATAACATTATATTATAAACATTATCCAATAATAACATCATTCATCAATCTTATCTCAACATATCTTATCCTACAGCTAGCTCGCAGGTGTAATGGGGGAGTACTCATTATAGTTTCAGCTTAACTATGCAGCTGAAATAAAAAGATACTATGCACTTATAAAATTGATATGTTACTACAGAAAACAGCAAATAAGACCAACACTCCGAGAAAGGAAAGTGCATAGCTCTGTCTAGGGGTATTTTCACTAAGCATTTGTAATGAGTATATACCCCTACACGCAGGATCCAGCTAAACAGAAGGCAGAACAGAGGAGAGATACGTCTACCGGACCTTAGAATGGCCGGACTCGACGTATAAAGGAGAAGTACAGAGTCAGGAACAATCCGAGGTCAAGGGCACAAAGAGACAGCGTAAACGAGGACAAGCCGGAGTCTGGTACACAGGAAACAGCAAGCCGGCAAACAGAACAGACAAGGATAAAGCAAAAACGAAGTCAGAATACAAAGCCAAGGTCAAGTACGGAGGAACACAACTGAACACAACTGAACACAAGAAGCGCTAAAGGGAACTGTAGCAGAAACCACGATAGGGCAAGGAACTAAGGGAAAAGGGTGAGTATAAGTAGCCTTCAAACTAATGTGATTGGCTCCTGTCACTTCCACACCCCCAACAGGTAAGTGTATGGGGTGATTGGCATGACAGGAGCCAATGGGAGCCCTTTTGCAATTTAGGCTCCCACTGTCTCTTTAAGAGCGCGCCCGAGACTCGCGGCGCGCTCTTAGCTGCAGGCGGGACACGTGACCGCATCTCGCGGTCACTGCCCGTCTTCCTGTTAGGAGAGTCGGATGAGCCGCGCGGCTCGTGCAGCCGCAGGACCGCACGCGGCTTGAAGAGAGGACCGCGGCCGGCCCCCGGATAAGGTAAGTAACGCTACAGCATTGTATATAGACAAAATATATTATTTCAAATAGCTAACATGCTCCAAGTTAGCCAATTTTAAACAGACTGAACATCCAGTCATCTGTAGCTGGAGCCTTGAGTCCCTCTCTGGCTAACTCAACAAAAAATAAAAATAACAAAATAGTTTAACCCCTTAACGCCGTTACGGCGTTCTATGCCGTCGCGGCTTTAAAGGGCTTTAAAGCCGTTGCGGCGGCATAGAACGCCGTAACGGCTGAAGCCCCCAGGAGGTAAGCTATACTTACCTCCGCCGCGATCCTCTTCTGGGGGTCTGCCTGAGAGCCCAGGCAGCCCCCCTCCGGCAAATGAGGCCCCCGGGGGCCATGTGATCGCTCTCAAAGAGCGATCACATGGCCCCCTATAGCTGGCTATGGATCTGCCAGCAGGGGGACTGTCTAAAATATTAGAGAGTCCCCCTGCTGGTAGGTGGTGTAAAAAAAAAATTAAATACACATGTTAAAATAAAATACAAGTATTTATATATATATAATATATGTATATATATTATATATATAATATATATACATATTATATATATGTAACGTCATACGTAATGTATTTTAATATTAATATTAGTATATATATTAGTATTAAAATACACTTAGAATGACGTTACATATATAATATGTATATATATATTATATATATAATAGATCTACATATATATATATTATATATATATACGTATAATTACAATAATAAATAAATAAAATAATAAAATAAATAAATAAAATATTGAAACAAAATTTAAAATAAATTATATATTCATATGTAATTCTGATACCGGAGAAACTGACGGAAGCCAAGCACAGAGAGATGGACACAGGTTTCTTCAGGAAGGAAGAGATTCTTTATTGGATCACCGATCGGGACTCAGAGGGACTAGCGTCACCAAAATACAGCAAAGTCTGAGTACTGAATACATAGAGTACATTCCTTATATAGCACTGTAGCTCCTCCCACAATTAACTACACCCACACATACCCTTAACCTATTTAATGAATAGAGTCTAAACTCATCCATCCGGTCTAACCACGTGGCTCATCTGATACAAAGGAGAGGGACGCGTAATTCCAGTTCTTACATTCCTGCACCTGGTCAGTACAGTGATGACAGTATCTTAGCTACGTGTTATTAACTAACTGATACTACAAACACATATACATACATATGCCTTGTGGCAATCTTAGCCTGCTAAACTTGTATTTTACTGGAATTACATCACATTCCCCCCTTTGATGCCTCTGATATTTCACAATTACTTGAGGCATCACTTAACCTTGGTTTGCATATACCTCAGGTTACCATGAACCAGACCAGACTTATCTTATGATGTGAATCTTCAACATTCATCTTCTTGCATTGGTTCTCCCTGATCTAGAGCCTTATACTTATATATCGCCATTATCTGTGCAGCAGCCTTCCTCTCTGCTATACTTCCTATCAGGCTTTGCACAGACCTAACTACTAAGGGTATAAGACACGGTAGGAGTAGACACAACAGTAAAATCAGTAGGACTCCACCTACCACTGCCTTAAGCCCTCCAAACCACTCATACCAGCTACCAAACCAACTACTTGGATTGTACCCTTTCCATACCTGAGTAGGCACATGCACTAGTTTAACCATATGGCTAGTAAGCTCAGCTATTGCTTGCCCTTCGTCATCTATTTGAAGACAGCAATTGCTCAGGTTAAACTTCCCACATACACCTCCCTCTACTGCCAAAAGGTAATCCAAGGCTAATCTATTTTGGTAGACTGCTGTCCTCATCCTGGTGTTATGCTTCGCTAGAAGATTGAGCGCTTGTGATGTCTCATTTGTGATAATCTCAACCACCGCCTGTAATCTTATAATACGGTTGAGCATATAAATAGGGGTTCTATAACCAAAGGTACCATCCTCAGCCCACGTGGCTGGCCCATAATAATCTATGATACGCTGGGGAGGCCATTCATTATCTTCCCAGGTGCCTATCTCTAAGGGTCCCCTTTTCTTCCTATGATTCACATCATACACTTTAACACCTAAAGTCTCACCTGTTTCAATCGGTAACAAGAAGAAGGATGGTTTGAGCATACCCAACACACATGCCCCTTCCCAGTCCTGTGGCAACTCCGAATAGGCTTTCTTACCACAGATCCAGTACAAATTTGCTGGGGCTCTCCAGGTAGATGTGATGGATAGATCAAACCACACATCCTTTAAACTGGCATATCTAGCAAACGGGTTAGATGGTTCTGAGACATTTGAAGCCGACCACCAAGTTGTATTTTTAGTATCATCATCATAAGCTTTTTGCCCTAGACAAGTTAATTCTCCTACAGAAGTATTATACATTATTCCTTTCCTTGCTATGCAAACATAACCTATGATGGAGGTCTTTAATCTCCACTCAGATTTACCTCTAACACTCAAATGATAATCGGCTTGTGTAGATATTAGTTGGTCAACTGCCTCAGAACCGGACATTACCTCCTTTGCTTCCCAAGGCCATTGGTCTCCCATGTTAGTACCTCCACACACATAGCAGTTGGTAACATTAAGACTACCGGCAATACTTTCAGCTAAATCGATGAACAGGTTTTTAGCATTATGGGGGATCTTATTATCTATACTCATCTCTTCGTAAAAGGAATGGTATACTTGATGAGTCTGGGAGGATACCGTATCAGTCTCTATTCCTATAAACAATAATGTCCCAGGATCTAAACCCGTCCCGTATATCTGAAACCCAAATAAATTTCCATACTTATCTAGGAACTTGTCGGGGTTATTAATAAGTATATGGACTGGGTTGCATTCCATAGACTTACAATAAGGGCTAGTCGGCAACTTAGTCACTATCATGTCTTTATCTACTGTCTGTCCCCAAGTCGCCCACCCCACACAAGACCAATATGGACAAAAGTTATAGTCTTTATTTGGGCATCTAGGACTCACATATTTATTTTTACTACTGGGACAAATATATTTATCATTAGACCCATACGTCCTCTCCCATCTAAGATCCCCACATACATTCCACGGTTTTCTACCACTTGATATCGCTTTACACGCATCAAATAGCAGAACACCCGAAGAATGTACGGATTCTAACACCGTTTTATTAATTAGGGTCCCCTGAGGATCTCCATTCCTGAGAGTCAACCAAATTGTACGAGGTTGATACTCTGGACTGAAGCACTTAGGTTCTCCTACTCCTAAATGGCACACACTATAATCTATATTTAAGTATCTACATCTCGATACATCTCCTTTACACTCGTATTGTGAATGCCAAATTAGGGTTTGGGAAATATGGTTACCTGTTCTCGTAGTCTTAATGCATACCTCACAGCTAGGAGTGTCGGTACCTCTACCTTCCTGAATATAAAAACACATATAAATAAACACAATCAAAAGCACATCTTTCGCCGTCATCCTCAGTCTTCGTCCGTGCGATGGAACCTCAGCTTCCAGGATGTGAGGGCTGCAGGGAATGGAGTTCTGCTCGTCTTCACAGGTGTCCCTTCGAGACTTTCCTGGCTTATACACTATGTGTTGGTAAGCGGACAGGCTTTATTATGGCCTTCTCACTCACACCTGTAACAATAAAATTTGTAATCCACAATAATTCCTCGTTACTCCGACTGAGTAGTGCGTTTCAACCGGATCTTGCAGGGATTCTCTGGATCTGCTGTAATTTGCCAAGAATCGACTGCTGCTGGTTTAACCCTGGAGTGATGTATCCACGGAGTTACTTCGGCTACTTTTATCGCTGTAGGGGTAGACAAAAGAACAACATAAGGACCTCTCCACTTGGGCCCTAACGGTACATTATTCCACTCTTTAATCCACACTTGGTCTCCTGGATGATAACTATGAACAGGGGGATAAATATTCACAGGTAATCTATCTTGTACCCATTTCTGTACCTCCTCCATAGTCTTACCCAACTCTACAACCTGCTGCCGGGTAATTCCTTCTCCCAACTGACTCAAGTCCCCCCTTAAGTTACCAAGTACGGGAGGTGGTCGCCCATACATGATTTCAAAAGGAGAGAGGCCCATCCTTCTGGTAGGGGTACTGCGGATTCGCAATAAAGCTATGGGTAAGAGAACGTTCCACTTAAGTTGGGTTTCCTGACACATTTTAGCCAACTGGTTCTTTATAGTTCTATTCATTCTCTCTACCTTACCAGAACTCTGGGGTCTATATGCAGTATGAAGCCTCCACTTTATACCAAGCATATGAGTCAGTTGTTGTAGGCACTGATGAACAAAAGCTGGACCATTGTCCGATCCTATAGAACAGGGTAGTCCATATCGGGGTATTATTTCTCGTAGCAGGAATCTCACAACTTCTCCTGCTTTCTCTGTACGAGTAGGACATGCTTCTACCCAGCCTGAATAGGTGCACACAATTACCAGCAGGTAACGATGTCCACCCGATTTAGGCATCACTGTAAAGTCTATTTGTAGATCGGACATGGGGAGTCCCCCCATAAACTGAACTCCTGGTGGCTTTACTGGTCCTTGTCTTGCATTATTCTTAGCACACGTTACACATCTGCGTACAATGGCCTGAGTCAAGTTGGACAATCTTGGTATGTAGAAATGTTTCCTGAGAGATTCTTCAGTACTGTCTCTCCCAGAATGTGTCCCGTTGTGATAATTTTGGACAATTTCTACCGCTAGTGATGCTGGTATGACTATTCTTCCATCTTCTAGCTGATACCACTTGTTCTCCAAATACTTTCCCGGTTCAGTCTTTAACCACTCCTCTTCTTGAGCTGTATAAACTGGAGTCCATTGGGACAGTGGAGTTGGTATAAGAGCAGCTATATGCCCCACATACTCCTGTCTTCCTGATTCAGCAGCACGCTTAGCTGCACTATCTGCCATCCGATTTCCCTTGGTTACATCACCATCACCTCTCAGATGTGCTCGACAATGAATAATACCGACTTCTTTCGGCTCCCACACTGCTTCCAATAGTTGTAGGATTTCAGCTGCGTACTTGATTTCTTTGCCCTCTGAATTCAGTAGTCCTCTTTCTTTATACAAAGCTCCGTGGGCATGAGTGGTTAAAAACGCATACTTAGAGTCCGTATAGATATTTACTCTTAAACCTTCAGCCAATTGTAACGCTCGTGTTAGTGCTATTAATTCTGCCTTTTGTGCTGATGTTCCTTTCGCCAGTGGCCGAGCTTCTATCACCTTGTCTATGGTTGTTACTGCATATCCTGCATAGCGGATCCCTTCTTTCACATAACTACTGCCGTCGGTGTAATATTGAACATCGGGGTTCTGGATGGGAAAATCACGAAGATCTGGTCTACTTGAGAATACTTCATCCATTACTTCCAAACAATCATGTTGACTTTCAGTAGGTTGTGGCAAAAGGGTAGCTGGATTTAAGGTGTTTACAGTCTCTAAATGCACTCTTGGGTTTTCACACAACATTGCTTGATACTTGGTCATACGGCTATTACTAAACCAATGATTTCCTTTGTAATCCAACAACGTCTGTACTGCATGTGGGACTCGTACATAAAGTTCTTGACCCAGAGTGAGTTTATCGGCTTCAGCTACTAGCAGGGCGGCTGCAGCTACGGCTCTTAGACAAGGTGGAAGTCCGCTGGCCACTGCATCCAGTTGCTTAGACATGTAGGCAACAGGTCTTTGCCATGATCCCAAGTACTGTGTCAATACTCCCACAGCCATTCTTCTTTGCTCGTGTACATATAAGTAGAATGGTCGTGTGTGATCAGGTAGACCTAATGCTGGGGCACTCATCAAAGCCTTCTTCACATCTTCAAATGCCGTTTGCTGTTCTTGGGTCCATAAGAAGGGGTCGTGCTCTGTACCTTTGATGGCTGCGTACAGAGGTTTTGCCAGTATCGCATAGCTGGGAATCCATATCCTACAGAAGCCTGCTGCCCCCAAGAATTCTCGCACTTGTCTTCTATTCTTGGGTATTGGTATTTGGCAGACAGCTTCTTTTCTCTCTGGCCCCATAATCCTTTGACCTTCAGAGATATGGAATCCCAGATACTTGACAGTTGGCAAACACAACTGAGCCTTCTTCCTGGACACCTTGTATCCTGCCTTCCAGAGAATATGTAGTAGATCGTGCGTTGCTTGCTGACATTTTTCTTTTGTAACTGCTGCTATCAACAAGTCATCTACATATTGTAACAATACACATTCTCCTGGGATAGACTCGAAATCCAGTAGATCTTGACTTAGAGCTGAACCAAATAGGGTAGGTGAATTTTTAAACCCTTGGGGCAGTCTTGTCCAAGTCATTTGGCGTTTTGAGCCCGTTACAGCGTTCTCCCATTGGAAAGCGAAAATACATTGGCTTTCTGCGGCAATTCGGAGGCAAAAGAAGGCATCTTTGAGATCTAAGACTGTGAAGTAAGTAGCCCCGCCCGGAATTAAAGCAAGCAGGTTATATGGATTGGGTACAACTGGATGTATGCTAACAACCGCATCATTGACTGCTCTTAAGTCCTGTACAGGTCGATACTCATCTGTACCGGGCTTTTGAACAGGCAGCAATGGGGTGTTCCAGGGGGAAGTACAGAATTTTAGGATACCATACCGTATGAACTTATCCAGATAGGATTGGATGTTCTTCTTAGCCTTCTGCGGAATGTGATATTGTCTTAGGCTCACTGGATAAACCCCATGTTTCAGTTCAATTTTTATTGGTGGAATATTGCGGGCCAGTCCTGGTGGGTTGTTCTCTGCCCAAACTCCTGGTATGTTAAACAATGTCTCATCACTCCTAGGGTTTTGGCTAGTCAACACTGTATAAAGTCGCCACTCTTCTTCCTTTGGTACGGATAAAGTCATAATACCTGAAGGTCCATTAAACTTTAAAGATGTTGTTCCATCTGGTAGGAACGTAATCTGCGCTTGTAATTTGGATAGCATATCACGTCCCAGCAATTGGACTGGACATTCAGGCATATAAAGGAATTGGTGTTTTACTACGTGGCCTCCCAATGTACAGAGTCGACTTTTAAGAACCGGTCTTTCAGCACTTCTTCCAGTTGCTCCTATCACAGTAATAGTCCTTCCAGATGGAGGAGCAACTAGATTAGTCACCACTGAATGTTCAGCACCAGTGTCGATCATGAACGCACTCCTTTTCCCCCCTATTGATACATCGACCATAGGCTCCGCTCGACCAAGGGGGATGGAGCCCGGTCGGTATCAATAGTCCTCCATGACAGTGTCAGCCAATCCTACAAAGTCCCTACCTTCTCTATCGCGGGACCTTTGCGCTGCTGGAATATACCTGTCTTCCCTAACACTTCCTCTGTTCCCATTACTCCCTCTATAACCATTACTCCCTCCGGGGCCTCCTCTACCTCTCGCTCTACCTCTAAAGTTTCCGTAGCCTGCCCTGGGTTGGTCTCTCTCGTACTGCTCTCTTTGCGGACATTCGTTCCTCCAATGCCCTTCTTCCTTGCAATACGCGCATTGATCCCTACTCAAAGGCTCCCTACTCCATCTATTATTGCCTCTATCTGGGCCCCGTTTATCTACGCCTGCGATCGCTACCGCTAGCATATCAGCCTTTTTACGCATCTTGCGCTCTTCCTCTTTCTTACTTTCTGTATCCCTGTTCATATAGACCTTATTTGCTACCTCCATTAGTTGGGTGATGGACATACCTGCAAACCCTTCTAACTTTTGTAGCTTGCGCTTAATATCTCCGTATGCTTGGCTGACAAAGGCGGAGTTAACCATTCGGGAATTGTCTGCGTCTTCCGGATTAAAGGGGGTATACAAGCGGTATGCCTCCAATAATCGGTCATAAAAGACACTGGGCGCTTCATCGCTTTTCTGGATCACCTCAACTGTCTTCGACATGTTAATGGCTTTCTTTCCTCCGGCTTTCATGCCAGCAATTATAGCGTCTCTATAGGCTCTGAGTTGAACCATATCAGCACCATTTACGTTCCAATCGGGATCGGTGTTGGGATAGTGTGTCGCGGCCCATGCTGCTGGATTGGCTTGGTTCAAAGCACGGGCTCTATCCTCTAATGCTTTAATGGCTGCTTGATTTATTCTTGTCCTTTCCTCATTGTTAAATAAAGTCATTAGTAACTGCTGGCAATCAGCCCATGTCGGATTATGCGTCTGTACTATTGAGGTGAACAGATCAGTCATAGCTTGTGGTTTCTCAGTATACGAGGAATTATGGGTCTTCCAGTTTAAAAGGTCGGTAGTGGTGAAAGGGACATATACGAAGACAGGGTCAGCGTGTGCCATTTGACCTGCGGCATCGATATAAGCTGACCCGGGATTTAAGCGAAGAGGCATCTGATAGTGCTTTAATTGTTGGGCACCAGTCAACTGTCGGGTTTGGATGGGGCTACGTAGGGAAGCGTCAGTCATGGGTTCCGGTCGGGGAGAGATAGGGTATGGGGATGTGGGAGGTTGGTTTTGGGAAAAGGTAGTGAATAGAACACTTCGGGCCGAGCTAGATGAAGCTTGACCGGAAGTCTGAAGTGGCGCCAAATCAGGATATTCGTTTCTAATGGGGGTGGATTCTGGTTCCAGAAGGGGAGATTTAGTACGAGGGGGGGTGGATCCTGTACTGGAGGAGGAAGCGGAAGTGGATGAGGGTAATGAGGGGAGGGGTGCAGGACTTCCTGCGTTTGCGTCACTTCTTCTTAACGGAAAGTAAGGGGGCGGCAAAGGGATCTCGGACTCAGGGGGCGTGTCCAAAATGGGCCTAACACCAGTCCTAGTGGACGAGCAAGTCCTAGCTACCATGAGGCGACACTGCTCCTCGTGGCATGTCTGGAGCCATTTTGGCGAGTCATTTACGGCCTGTCTCCAACAGTCAATATAAGGAAACTGGCCGTAAAGTTCAGGCCTACCTGATACAGCCACGTGTAAGCGCTGTACCAGAGTTGGATCCAAACTGCCACGTGGCGGCCATGCCGCAACCAAAGTAGGCCACTCCCTAGTACACAAAGTGACCAAACGTACAGGAGACATCTTTACCCCAAAATCACAAACTTTGAATCCCTTTTTAAAATTCTTAACCATACATCCTAAGGGATCCGGAATCGTTGACTGCGACGCACCCATACTTAACAATGGAACGTCGTCGACAACGAATACTATACACGCGTACTATTCAACAGTCACACCCGTTTCCTCTGGCAACAGCACCACGTGGTACGGTTACCAAGTGAAACGTACACAATAACAATAAACACTCAGGGAATTCCCGTACACACACAGCTGTTACACCAGTCACTATATAATCAATATTATGCCCTTTGGCGTAACTATACAGTCACCCACGCTATAATTCTCTATATACGAATTACCCGTCTATAACACACCCCAGTAACATCGTCTTTTACAAATAGCGGTTACAGTACGGTTAGCATAGGTCAAAGCACAAGTTAAGGTCACAATACAATTATTAGTGGTTATGGTGTTAAACATGCAATGGACGACAATGATTAGTACTTATTATATAATGTCAGTAAATATACAGGGTTATGGTACCGTGCACTATAATACAGCAACACACTATTAACACTCTCGCTAGACGGCTGAGCTCGCGCTATCTAACAAGATATACACTTTACTAAAACAATCGTTAACACATTTACAATTCCCAACTAAACTATTGGCCAGTACCTTGAATGGACTACCTAAAACTATATACACCCGTTTTGGTTAGCCACACTGCCCAATCACCACATATACATAGCGAGCTAGAGATCCGAATTTACACAGGCGCCTCTTAGTCGCACTATACAACGAGCTAGAGATCCGAATTTACACAGGCGCCTCTTAGTCGTACTATCAAAAGTCTAGTGGGTTCCAAATTTACACGCCTTCCCACTTAGCCCAGATAGGATGAGAACTAGCGAACCGAATTTACACAGGCGCCGCTTAGTCTCCCGGTCCCTCCGACCTAGCGAACGTAATATACACCCTAGAACGCTAGTCTAGACAAGACACCGGTGTCCGGCTAGGGCTATCTTACACCAGGACCCCGCCTGACTAACCAAATCAAACGGTCTGACTAAAGAGCGTTCGATCGAGCGGTGCGCCTTCGCTCCTTCCCTCCGACAGAGGGGGCAGATACACAGATTCAAAACCCCTTTGGGCCTACCGCACAATCGGTATACCCCTAGTGGGTCCTGCCGTCTAAAACAGCAGTTGTCTTACCTCCTCGTTCCTGAACCTGAGTTCACACTCATCGACGGGGACACCCCAGCACTTCTCACGTAGAGGCCGATGATCTCCTGGACAACAGACCAGTGGCGCCGAGACGAAGGGAGGTCCACGCAGAAGTTCAGGGGTGCAGCCGTAGAGAACGTGGGCAAAGATAGACCGTCTCACGCCTCTGCCTCTCAGCTACCGTTGAACGATGAGCTTCCCGGCCAATGCACCAAATGATACCGGAGAAACTGACGGAAGCCAAGCACAGAGAGATGGACACAGGTTTCTTCAGGAAGGAAGAGATTCTTTATTGGATCACCGATCGGGACTCAGAGGGACTAGCGTCACCAAAATACAGCAAAGTCTGAGTACTGAATACATAGAGTACATTCCTTATATAGCACTGTAGCTCCTCCCACAATTAACTACACCCACACATACCCTTAACCTATTTAATGAATAGAGTCTAAACTCATCCATCCGGTCTAACCACGTGGCTCATCTGATACAAAGGAGAGGGACGCGTAATTCCAGTTCTTACATTCCTGCACCTGGTCAGTACAGTGATGACAGTATCTTAGCTACGTGTTATTAACTAACTGATACTACAAACACATATACATACATATGCCTTGTGGCAATCTTAGCCTGCTAAACTTGTATTTTACTGGAATTACATCACAATTCCATTCTAACTGTATTTTGTTATTAATATATATATATTGGAAACAGAATACACTTAGAATGACATTCTATATATATCTATCTATATATAAAATACAAATAACCGCAAATATATATAGATAGATAAATACATATAATTACATGAAAGATTACATTAGTATACACGTAGAATTTAAATACCTATAAATGCATATATATTAAAATTCTACGTGTATATTTAAGTAATTTTTTAACATAATTATGTCATTTAATTAATTAAAATTTGATTGACATGCCTGACAACACAGGGAGAAGGTGCAGAGAATTTAATTCGCAAGCACTATATTTGACCCTGTAACTCTCCAAGACACCATAAAACCTGTATATAGGGGGTACTGTTTTACTCGGGAGACTTCGCTGAACTCAAATATTAGTGTTTCAAACTGGTAAATTGTATTACAACGATGATATTTTAAGTAAAAGTGACGTTTTTTGCATTTTTTACAAACAAACGGCACTTTTATGGACTATATTATTGTTGTAATATGTTTTACTGTTTTAAAACACTAATATTTGTGTTTAGTGAAGTCTCCCGAGAATAACAGTACCCCCCATGTACAGGTTTTATGGTGTTTTGGAAAGTTAGAGAGTCACATATAAGGCTCGCATTTCATTTTTTTGACATTGAAATTTGCCAGATTGGTTATGTTGCCTTTGAGACCGTATGGTAGCCCAGGAATAAGAATTACCCCCATGATGGCATACCATTTGCAAAAGTAGACAACCCAAGGTATTGCAAATGGGGTATGTCCAGTCATTTTTAGTAGCCACTTAGTCACAAACACTGGCCAAATATTAGTTTTTTGCTTTTTTCACACAGAAACAAATATGAACGCTAAATTTGGCCAGTGTTTGTGACTAAGTGGCTACTAAAAAAGACTAAACATACCCCACGTTCAATACCTTGGGTTGTCTACTTTTTCAAATGGTATGCCATTATGGGAGTAATTCTCATTCCTGGGCTACCACACCGTCTCAAAGGTAACATTACTAATCTGGCAAATTTCAATTTGAAAATGGAACGTTCTATATTTGACCCTGTAACTTTCCAAAACACCATAAAACCTGTTAATGGGGGGTACTGTTGTACTCGTGAGACATCGCTGATTACAAATATGTGCATTTTGTTGCAGTAAAACCTAACAGTATTATGACATTTACAGCTAAAATGTGAGGCGGAACTACAAATTAAAAAAAAAAAATTCTAATTTCTTACAGTTTTTTTTTTTATTTTATTCATAATAAATTGTTTCATATATAAATATTTTATATGAAATGAAAGCCCTGTTTCTCCTGAACAAAATGATATATAAGTGTGGGTGCATTTAATATGAAAGAGGTGAATTACGGTTGAACAGACATATAGCTCAAATTCCAGTTTTTGTTTACGTTTTGTTTTGATCAGAACGTGCACTATTGACTCCGTCCTGAAGGGGTTAATAGTTCAGCATAGTTCAGAAAAAATAGAATAAGTCCTTCAAGGAGTATAAGGAAATCAGTTCGGACACCATACATTCGTTCCATAAAATAGCTAGGGGTAGCAATATGGCTGACAACAAGACAATGTCAGCTTCCACATAGTTCTTAGTTCTTCTTTTGTTTGCTGGATGTTCACCACAATGCTCTGTGCAACACCCCAACTGTTGAAAGGGTTAATACAGAACCAGCGGCATTAGACAGCACTGCACCTTCAGGACTTTCCAGGTTCTTGCGTACAAAGGTTATGTCCTCATAAGTAAGCATCTCAGTTTCTTTGGCCTGCATGGATTCTGACCAAACAGATGTAATTGCAAAATAGCTAGTGTAAAGTCAGCCAGAGAGAGAGATTGGTGTGCAATCCCAAGAATCAGGTAGCACAAACACTCCAGGATGGTCTCTACAATTATACAAACACAAGGATCAATACGACATGAATAATTCTAAAAGGATATATCTATTATTATCAATTTATCAATTACCTAGGCTAAAAGCCAAATTAGAGACTACAATTAAATCCTTAACTGGTGTAACATGTACTTCTCTCAGCTTTGCTTATTTTTCATGAAATTTGTCTTCTATGATTTTACATAATTCCATTTGAAATGCCTTTGTAGAGACTAGAGAAACACTCACTCTATAAAAATACTTGATTGGACAGGATGGTTACTAAAACACTTTATCGAGCAAGTGACTAACTCAAAAAATCTAGATATATAATCTTAACATACACATATGGGGATAATTCCCAATAAAACTTTGTTCCTAAACTTAAACCTTGATTTGATAATCTCAATTAATTACTTTAATAACCCCAAATAATTAAATCATCTTGGATTAACATCCAGAACTATATATAAAATATTGAAAACATGAACCATCTAATTCAAACATTACTCAAAAAAGTATTAATATCTTACTAGAAAATCCTAACTTATGGTCTTTGTTCCTTATACTGAATAATGCTAGGGTGAGATGTGGTTGGGCATAGCTCAAACTGAGTATCAAAAATCTCTAACCACAAAAGCTTAATTTTATGTTTATCAAAACAACAAAACGATTTTAACCTATTAGTGTGTTCTTTGGGTGGCCTCTTCCCATAATTTGGCTCCTTGTGAAATTATTATATAATTTTTCCTCTTCTAGGTCTGCAAAATGCTTTCAATTTACCAATACAAATATAATACAGTAGTTTAGTAGATTAGAATTGCCTCACTTATAAATGTCAGAAATTGTCTGACCTCTATTAAAAATAACATTTCACCATTTTACCCTATGATCAATGAGGCATACTAGACAAATCTTACTTTGGGAATAAACTTATCCTATACATACCCCCACAGATTGGTGTCTCTGCCCAGTTAAAAAGGCAGAACAATCAATATGGATAGCATAATTTTCTTTGACACAAATAATGCAATACACTTTAACCCCTTAACGACGAGTGACGAACGAGGTCCGTCACTCAGGGGATTGCCTTAACGACGAGTGACGAACCTTGTCCGTCACCCGTTAAAATTAAGCCCAGATCGCCGCAATCCCGGCGATTGCGGGGTTAATGGTGCTCCGGTCTGCCTCTGTATTAGAGGCAGACCGGGAGCACCAACTTGAGCTGTCACAGCACATGTGCCCGCTCTGACAGCATGTCAGAGCGAGCACATGTGCTGTGTATACTTACCTTCCGCCTCCCTGCACTTCCGGGTTCACTGTGAAGTGCAGAGAGACGGATCATCAGTGATCCTGCCCCCTGTTGAAAAAAAAATAAAGTTAAATTAAAATCCCACCCCCCTTTACCCATTTTAATAAAAAATTAACCCCTTCCCTGCCAATTGATCACCGACTACAGTGATCAATTGGCGGGGATTACATTTTACTTTGATCTGATTTTTTTTTAACCCCTGAGGGTTAATTCTTTTTTTTTAACCCTCAGGGGTTAAATTTATTTTATTAATTAATTTAAATATTTTAAAATGATAAATTTAGCTAACTGGGGAGGGTGGAAGTTAGTGGGGAATTGGGGGATTTAGTCTTACGCTAACTAGGGGTTAACGTTAAAAAACGTTTTAAAATAAGCTTTAAAAAGTTAAAAAATTAAGTTAAAAAAGTAAAAAAATTTAAAAAAATAAACCCTTTACCCAGTCCAAATAAAAATTAACCCCTTCCCTGCCAGTCGATCACTACTTACAGTGATCAAAATACAGATCACAGTATTATACTGTGATCTAATTTTTTTAACCCCTGACGATTAACTTGTATTTATTTTATTAACTCTCAGGGGTTAAATTTATTTTATTAACTAATTTAAATATTGTATAATTAAATATTTTGCTAGCTGGGGCATTGCAATTGGACAAGTTGACACATGTGCGGCATTGAAATTGGGCAAGTTGACACATGTGCCGTGCATGGCACATGTGTGTAATCTGATCGTACAACGCTTTGTGCATAAGTACACAGGCTTACAGGACGTCCTGAAGCAGGCCAGGAAGGTGTGTGGCCATTTCAGGCGTTCCTACACGACCATGGCTCACTTTGCCGATATCCAGCGGCGAAACAACATGCCAGTGAGGCGCTTGATTTGCGACAGCCCGACACGTTGGAATTCAACACTCCTAATGTTCGACCGCCTGCTCCAACAAGAAAAATCTGTTAATGAATATTTGTATGACCGGGGTTCTAGGACAGCCTCTGGGGAGCTGGGAATTTTTTTGCCACGTTACTGGACGCTCATGCGCAATGCCTGTAGGCTCATGCGTCATTTGAGGAGGTGACAAACCTAGTCAGCTGCACCGAAGGCACCATCAGCGACATTATACCATTTGTTTTCTTCCTGGAGCGTGCCCTGCGAAGAGTGCTGGATCAGGCCGTAGATGAGCTTGAAGAGGAAGAGGAAGAGTTGTGGTCACCATCACCACCAGAAACAGCCTTATCAGCATCGCTTGCTGGACCTGCGGCAACACTGGAAGAGGATTGTGAGGAAGAGGAGTCAGAGGAGGAATGTGGCTTTGAGGAGGAGGAGGAAGACCAACCACAACAGGCATCCCAGGGTGCTCGTTGTCACCTATCTGGTACCCGTGGTATTGTACGTGGCTGGGGGGAAGAACATACCTTCATTGACATCACTGAGGAGGAGGAACGGGAAATGAGTAGCTCGGCATCCAACCTTGTGCAAATGGGGTCTTTCATGCTATCGTGCCTGTTGAGGGACCCTCGTATAAAAAGGCTGAAGGACCTGTATTGGGTGTCCACGCTACTAGACCCCAGGTAGAAGCAGAAAGTGGCGGAAATGTTACCGAATTACAACAAGTCGGAAAGGATGCAGCATTTGCAAAATAAATTAAAAAGTATGCTTTACACAGCGTATAAGGGTGATGTCCCAGCACAACGGGAATCTAACAGGGGGAGAGGTGGAAGTCATCCTCCTCCTCCCACGACCACGCCGGCAAGGACAGGACGCTTTAAAGACGTGTTGTTGATGGAGGACATGCGGACCTTTTTTAAGTCCTACGCATCGCCACAGCCCTTCGGGATCCACCCTCAGAGAACGACTCGACCGACAGGTAGCAGACTACCATTGCCTTAACTGCAGATATCGACACTCTGAGGAGCGATGAACCCCTTGACTTTTGGGTGTGCAGGCTTGACCTGTGGCCTGAGCTATCCCAATTTGCGATAGAACTTCTGGCCTGCCCCGCTTCAAGTGCCCTGTCAGAAAGGACCTTCAGTGCAGCAGGAGGTATTGTCACTGAGAAGAGAAGTCGCCTAGGTCAAAAAAGTCTAGATTACCTCACCTTTATTAAGATGAATGATCCCGAAGGGACTGACACTGGGCGATAAATTCGATTAAAAAAGGCCTGATGAGATGAGCTGCCTTGGGCTAAAAATGGTCCACACGCTGCTGTGTTTTAGCTCTGAATGCCGGTTGACTTGCGTGACTTATCCGCCACCAACTAGGGTTCAAGCCGCCATGTTTCAGGGCACTTTCTGCCTGTGAAACAAACATCAATTTTTCTGGCCGCTGCTACAGCAGCAGCTGCAACAATACCTAATTTTTCAGGCATGTGTAGATGCCTAATTTTTCGGCCCTCTGATGCTGCACTGTGGCTTCAAAAACCAAACCAAAAAGGCACATAGTGACCCTATGTAGGGGGAACAGTCCCTATTCTGCTCTGTGTCAGTGTGTATCATGGGCTCTGAGGACGGGGAACAGTCTCTATTCTGCACTGTGTGAGAAGGAAGGAACGGGAAATGAGTAGCTCGGCATCCAACCTTGTGCAAATGTGGTCTGTCATGCTGTTGTGCCTGTTGAGGGACCCTCGTATAAAAAGGCTGAAGGAGAACGACCTGTGCTTGGTGTCCACACTACTAGACCCCCGGTCTCTATTCTGCTCTGTGTCAGTGTGTATCATGGTCTCTGAGGACAGCGAACAGTCCCTATTCTGCTCTGTGTCAGTGTGTATCAGGGGCTTTGAGGACAGGTGTCAATCAATATCTGCCAAGTGACCCTATGTAGGGGGAACAGTCTCTATTCTGCTCTGTGTAAGTGTGTATCAGGGGCTTTGAGGACAGGTGTCAATCCATATCTGCCAAGTGACCCTATGTAGGGGGAACAGTCTCTATTCTGCTCTGTGTCAGTGTGTATCAGGGGCTCTGAGGATGGGGAACAGTCTCTATTCTGCTCTGTGTCAGTGTGTATTAGGGGCTTTGAGGACAGGTGTCAATCCATACCTGCCAAGTGACCCTATGTAGGGGGAACAGTCTCTATTCTGCTCTTTGTCAGTGTGTATCATGGTCTCTGAGGACAGGGAACAGTCTCTATTCTGCTCTGTGTCAGTGTGTATCAGGGGCTTTGAGGACAGGTGTCAAATCCATACCTGCCAAGTGACCCTATGTAGGGGGAACAGTCTCTATTCTGCTCTTTGTGAGGAGGAGGAACGGAAAATGAGTAGCTCGGCATCCAACCTTGTACAAATGTGGTCTTTCATGCTGTTGTGCCTGTTGAGGGACCCTCGTATAAAAAGGCTGAAGGAGAATGACCTGTGCTGGGTGTCCACGCTACTAGACCTCCGGTCTCTATTCTGCTCTGTGTCAGTGTGTATCATGGTCTCTGAGGACAGGGAACAGTCTCTATTCTGCTCTTCTTCAGTGTGTATCAGGGGCTTTGAGGATGGGGAACAGTCTCTATTCTGCTCTGTGTCAGTGTGTATCAGGGGCTTTGAGGACAGGTGTCAATCCATACCTGCCAAGTGACCCTATGTAGGGGGAACAGTCTCTATTCTGCTCTTTGTCAGTGTGTATCATGGTCTCTGAGGACGGGGAACAGTCTCTATTCTGCTCTGTGTCAGTGTGTATCAGGGGCTCTGAGGACAGGTGTCAATCCATATCTGCCAAGTGACCCTATGTAGGGGGAACAGTCTCTATTCTGCTCTGTGTCAGTGTGTATCATCGTCTCTGAGGGCGGGGAACAGTCTCTATTCTGCTCTGTGTCAGTGTTTATCAGGAGCTTTTAGGATAGGTGTCAATCCATACCTGCCAATTGACCCTATGTAGGGGGAACAGTCTCTATTCTGCTCTGTGTAAGTGTGTATCAGGGGCTTTGAGGACAGGTGTCAATCCATATCTGCCAAGTGACCCTATGTAGGGGGAAAAGTCTCTATTGTGCTCTTTGTCAGTGTGTATCAGGGGCTCTGAGGATGGGGAACAGTCTCTATTCTGCTCTGTGTCAGTGTGTATCAGGGGCTTTGAGGACAGGTGTCAATCCATATCTGCCAAGTGACCCTATGTAGGGGGAACAGTCCCTATTCTGCTCTGTGTCAGTGTGTATCAGGGGCTTTGAGGACAGGTGTCAATCCATACCTGCCAAGTGACCCTATGTAGGGGGAACAGTCTCTATTCTGCTCTTTGTCAGTGTGTATCATGGTCTCTGAGGACGGGGAACAGTCTCTATTCTGCTCTGTGTCAGTGTGTATCAGGGGCTCTGAGGACAGGTGTCAATCCATATCTGCCAAGTGACCCTATGTAGGGGGAACAGTCTCTATTCTGCTCTGTGTCAGTGTGTATCATCGTCTCTGAGGGCGGGGAACAGTCTCTATTCTGCTCTGTGTCAGTGTTTATCAGGAGCTTTTAGGATAGGTGTCAATCCATACCTGCCAATTGACCCTATGTAGGGGGAACAGTCTCTATTCTGCTCTGTGTAAGTGTGTATCAGGGGCTTTGAGGACAGGTGTCAATCCATATCTGCCAAGTGACCCTATGTAGGGGGAAAAGTCTCTATTGTGCTCTTTGTCAGTGTGTATCAGGGGCTCTGAGGATGGGGAACAGTCTCTATTCTGCTCTGTGTCAGTGTGTATCAGGGGCTTTGAGGACAGGTGTCAATCCATACCTGCCAAGTGACCCTATGTAGGGGGAAAAGTCTCTATTCTGCTCTTTGTCAGTGTGTATCATGGTCTCTGAGGACAGGGAACAGTCTCTATTCTGCTCTGTGTCAGTGTGTATCAGGGGCTTTGAGGACAGGTGTCAAATCCATACCTGCCAAGTGACCCTATGTAGGGGGAACAGTCTCTATTCTGCTCTTTGTGAGGAGGAGGAACGGAAAATGAGTAGCTCGGCATCCAACCTTGTACAAATGTGGTCTTTCATGCATTTGTGCCTGTTGAGGGACCCTCGTATAAAAAGGCTGAAGGAGAATGACCTGTGCTGGGTGTCCACGCTACTAGACCTCCGGTCTCTATTCTGCTCTGTGTCAGTGTGTATCATGGTCTCTGAGGACAGGGAACAGTCTCTATTCTGCTCTTATTCAGTGTGTATCAGGGGCTTTGAGGACGGGGAACAGTCTCTATTCTGCTCTGTGTCAGTGTGTATCAGGGGCTTTGAGGACAGGTGTCAATCCATATCTGCCAAGTGACCCTATGTAGGGGGAACAGTCCCTATTCTGCTCTGTGTCAGTGTGTATCAGGGGCTTTGAGGACAGGTGTCAATCCATACCTGCCAAGTGACCCTATGTAGGGGGAACAGTCTCTATTCTGCTCTTTGTCAGTGTGTATCATGGTCTCTGAGGACGGGGAACAGTCTCTATTCTGCTCTGTGTCAGTGTGTATCAGGGGCTCTGAGGACAGGTGTCAATCCATATCTGCCAAGTGACCCTATGTAGGGGGAACAGTCTCTATTCTGCTCTGTGTCAGTGTGTAACATCGTCTCTGAGGACAGGTGTCAATCCATATCTGCCAAGTGACCCTATGTAGGGGGAACAGTCTCTACTCTGCTCTGTGTCAGTGTGTATCATGGTCTCTGAGGACGGGGAACAGTCTCTATTCTGCTCTTTGTCAGTGTGTATCAGGGGCTTTGAGGACAGGTGTCAATCCATATCTGCCAAGTGACCCTATGTAGGGGGAACAGTCTCTATTCTGCTCTTTGTCAGTGTGTATCAGGGGCTTTGAGGACAGGTGTCAATCCATACCTGCCAAGTATGTAGGGGGAACAGTCCCAATTCTGCTCTGTGTGAGGAGGCGGAACGGGAAATGAGTAGCTCGGCATCCAACCTTGTGCAAATGTGGTCTTTCATGCTGTCGTGCCTGTTGAGGGACCCTTATTTAAAAAGGCTGAAGGAGAACGACCTGTGCTGGGTGTCCACGCTACTAGACCCCCGGTCTCTATTCTGCTCTGTGTCAGTGTGTATCATGGTCTCTGAGGATGGGGAACATTCTCTATTCTGCTCTGTGTCAGTGTGTATCAGTGGCTTTGAGGACAGGTGTCAATCCATACCTGCCAAGTGACCCTATGTAGGGGGAACAGTCCCTATTCTGCTCTGTTTCAGTGTGTATCAGGGTCTCTGAGGACAGGTGTCAATCCATATGTCAAGGTGTCAATCCATATGTCAAGGTGTCAATATGTCATATGTCAGGTGTCAATCCATATCCATTGCGATTTAGGAATGTTAGGTGATTTCTGCCCTTTATGGATTAAAACCAGACTCTGCATCAACTGTGTAATTTTCCATGGGAATTTTGCCATGGATCCCCCTCCGGCATGCCACAGTCAAGGTGTTAGTCCCCTTGAAACAACTTTTCCATCACTTTTGTGACCAGAAAGAGTCCCTGTGGGTTTTAAAATTCGCCTGCCCATTGAAGTCAATGGCGGTTCGCCCGGTTCGCGAACGTTTTCGGAAGTTCCCGTTCGCCGTTCGAGAACCGAAAACTTTGTGTTCACGACATCACTACTCCTCAGAAACCACAGAATGTCACAAGTCATGATTTTATGCTTACTTGTGCTTATTTGTCAGACAATCGAAACTAGACTAAAAGTCAAAAGCAGAACATGAGAAGTAAAGACTGGACATCTGATCATCTTAAAAGCTTGAGCCTGGGGTCAAGGTATCTTCAATCAATAATTCCATTACACTTTACTTACTCCATAGTAGCAAAGAATAAAGATACAAAAAAAAAACAACAATCAGATGTAAGGCATAATAAGCATTAAAAAAAAACAACAATCAGATATAAGGCATAATAAGCCTCTCCCACTGAGATACGTTCTCTTTCTTTGCTGCTCCATCACAAGTCAGGTCAGAGTATTTTGTTCTTACCTTGCTTTTGACTTGACTATTGTAATTTTATAATAATTGGAAAACTTCTTTGCTGTTTAGAGTTTCCTCTGGTAACTTTTTTTAATATGATACCTTTTTGTATTTTACCAGTAGTTCCTTCTCTGTTAACTCTTTCTGCTGTCACCCCCAAACCTCCCCTGCTACCTTTAG
The DNA here is from genome assembly GCF_036172605.1 of Pelobates fuscus. Lineage (NCBI taxonomy): Eukaryota > Metazoa > Chordata > Amphibia > Anura > Pelobatidae > Pelobates > Pelobates fuscus. The sequence continues at coordinate 266,106,873 of NC_086318.1, read as the reverse complement.
ATTGTAAGCTCAAGGGCCATCTAGCCAAGCACTTTGTATAAAAGTGGCTAGATATCAGATTACTGGCAGGGCTCCCTCTACTAGAGTTGAGCGAACCCGAACCGCAAAGTTCGGGTTCGTACCGAACATTACGGTTTTTGGACCCCGGACCCGAACATTTCAGTGTATGTTCGGATTTGAGTTCGGAGTTCGGCAATTTAATGGTGCGTTTTGAAAGGCTGTAGGGCAGCCAATCAACAAGCGTTTGACTTGTTTGACCTTAGAAGCCATCACAGCCATGCAGCATGTGACCCAGGCTCTATATATAAGCTGGAGTCGCGTAGCGCCGCACTCACATGAGCTCTTATTAGTGTAGGGACAGGATGCTGCAGCTGTGAGGGACAACTTAGGAAAGAATTCTGGTGTTGAATTTGCAAACTACAGTGATTATTTTAGTGGGTGCTATACTACATTTTTGTACCCTGCCCTTAGCCCAGTGCCACAAAGAGTGCAGTGCACTTGCAACTGCATGTGTGCCAGGCACATGACTTCAATCCTGTTCTGGTAGCTCAGTGGGCAACATCTAGGCATTTTTAAATACAATATTTTGGGTGCTAAATAGTACATATGCGTACTGCATTTCTTGCAGTCTAATAAAACCCTTAAATACTACTGTTTGGCACCCCTAAAATCACACTTTTTTGTGCTAAATAGTACATTTGCGTCCTGGGATGCACTTCATATCTGAGAGTCAAATAGAACCGTCAAATACTGTGCTTACAGCGCACTTAAAAAATTCAAATTGTTTTGGGTGCTAATGCTAAATAGTACATTTGCGTCCTGCGGTGCACTTCATATCTGAGAGTCAAATAGAACCGTCAAATACTGTGCTTACAGCGCACTTTCAAAAATTCTAATTGTTTTGGGTGCTAATGCTAAATAGTAAATTTGCGTCCTGCGGTGCACTTCATATCTGAGAGTCAAATAGAACCGTCAAATACTGTGCATACAGCGCACTTTGACCCATTAAAATTTTTGAGGTGATGGAAAGTAAATTTGGGGTGTGCACTTCATATCTGAGAGTCAAAAAGAACCGTCAAACACTGTGCTTACAGCGCACTTTGAAAAATTTAAATAGTTTTGGGTGCTAAATAGTACATTTGCGTGCTGCGGTGCACTTCATATGTGACAGTCAAATAGAACCGTCAAACACTGTGCTTACAGCGCACTTTTAAAAAATCTAATTATTTTGGGGGCTAATGCTAAATAGTACGTTTGCGTCCTGCAGTGCACTACATATCTGACAGTCAAATAGAACCGTCAAATACTATGCTTAAAGCGCACTTTATCCCATTCAAATTTTTGGGGTGATAAAAAGTAAATTTGGGGGTGTGCACTTCATATCTGAGAGTCCAATAGAACCGTCAAACACTGTGCTTACAGCGCACTTTGAAAAAATTAAAATTGTTTTGGGTGCTAAATAGTACATTTGCGTCCTGCGGTGCACTTCATATGTGACAGTCAAATAGAACCGTCAAACACTGTGCTTACAGCGCACTTTGACACATTCTAATTTTTGGGGTGATAAAAAGTAAATTTGGGGTATGCACTTCATATCTGAGAGTCAAATAGAACCGTCAAATACTGTGCTTACAGCTCACTTTAAAAAATTCTAATTGTTTTGGGTGCTAATGCTAAATAGTACATTTGCGTCCTGCGGTGCACTTCATATCTGAGAGTCAAATAGAACCGTCAAATACTGTGCTTACAGCGCACTTTGAAAAATTCGAATTGTTTTGGGTGCTAATGCTAAATAGTAAATTTGCGTCCTGCAGTGCACTTCATATCTGACAGTCAAATAGAACCGTCAAATACTATGCTTACAGCGCACTTAATCCCATTCAAATTTTTGGGGTGATAAATAGTAAATTTGGGGTGTGCACTTCATATCTGAGAGTCAAATAGAACCGTCCAATACTGTGCATACAGCGCACTTTGAAACACTGTGCTTATAGCGCACTTTGAAAAATTCTAATTGTTTTGGGTGCTAATGCTAAATAGTACATTTGCGTCCTGCGGTATACTTCATATCTGAAAGTCAAATAGAACCGTCAAATACTGTGGTAGAGCGCACTTTGACCCATTACACTTCATATCTGAGAGTCAAATAGTACCGTCAAACACTGTTCTTACAGCGCACTTTAAAAAATTCTAATTGTTTTGGGGGCTAAATAGTACATTTGCGGCATGCACTTCATATCTGAGAGTCAAATAGAACCGTCAATCACTGTGCTTACAGCTCACTTCGAAAAATTCGAATTGTTTTGGGTGCTAATGCTAAATAGTACATTTGCGTCCTGCGGTTCACTTCATATCTGACAGTCAAATAGAACCGGCAAATACCAATATAACAATATTGTATTCGGGGGCAATACCCTCACAAGTCAAACTGAGAGGTCAGTTTATAGGGAAAACTGTTGCCTGGATACAATTCTAAAACATTTCCCATATGTCCTTTACAGAGTTTACATGCTTGAAAAACACAGGTGCCAACTGCTGTGGCTTTCTGCAGTGTGCAGACCAGCAAGGAGGGCAGGGTTGAGGAGTGGATGGAAGATGATGTGGAGGAAGATGAGGTCCTGGACCCCACATGGAATCAAGATCATGCGAGTGACATGTGCAGTTTGGAGGAAGAGGCGCTGGTCGCACAGAGGCACCAGCACAGCATAAGAGGGAGTGATACCGGAGAAACTGACGGAAGCCAAGCACAGAGAGATGGACACAGGTTTCTTCAGGACGGAAGAGATTCTTTATTGGATCACCGATCGGGACTCAGAGGGACTAGCGTCACCAAAATACAGCAAAGTCTGAGTACTGAATACATAGAGTACATTCCTTATATAGCACTGTAGCTCCTCCCACAATTAACTACACCCACACATACCCTTAACCTATTTAATAAATAGAGTCTAAACTCATCCATCCGGTCTAACCACGTGGCTCATCTGATACAAAGGAGAGGGACGCGTAATTCCAGTTCTTACATTCCTGCACCTGGTCAGTACAGTGATAACAGTATCTTAGCTACGTGTAATTAACTAACTGATACTACAAACACATATACATACATATGCCTTGTGGCAATCTTAGCCTGCTAAACTTGTATTTTACTGGAATTACATCACATTCCCCCCTTTGATGCCTCTGATATTTCACAATTACTTGAGGCATCACTTAACCTTGGTTTGCATATACCTCAGGTTACCATGAACCAGACCAGACTTATCTTATGATGTGAATCTTTTAACACTCATCTTCCTGCATTGGTTCTCCTTGATCTAGAGCCTTATACTTATATATCGCCATTATCTGTGCAGCAGCCTTCCTCTCTGCTATACTTCCTATCAGGCTTTGCACAGACCTAACTACTAAGGGTATAAGACACGGTAGGAGTAGACACAACAGTAAAATCAGTAGGACTCCACCTACCACTGCCTTAAGCCCTCCAAACCACTCATACCAGCTACCAAACCAACTACTTGGATTGTACCCTTTCCATACCTGAGTAGGCACATGCACTAGTTTAACCATATGGCTAGTAAGCTCAGCTATTGCTTGCCCTTCGTCATCTATTTGAAGACAGCAATTGCTCAGGTTAAACTTCCCACATACACCTCCCTCTACTGCCAAAAGGTAATCCAAGGCTAATCTATTTTGGTACACTGCTGTCCTCATCCTGGTATTATGCTTCGCTAGAAGATTGAGTGCTTGTGAGGTCTCATTAGTAATAATCTCAACCACCGCCTGTAATCTTATAATACGGTTGAGCATATAAATTGGGGTTCTATAACCAAAGGTACCATCTTCCGCCCACGTGGCTGGCCCATAATAATCCATGATACGCTGGGGAGGCCATTCATTATCTTCCCAGGTGCCTATCTCTAAGGGTCCCCTTTTCTTCCTATGATTCACATCATACACTTTAACACCTAAAGTCTCACCTGTTTCAATCGGTAACAAGAAGAAGGATGGTTTGAGCATACCCAACACACATGCCCCTTCCCAGTCCTGTGGCAACTCCGAATAGGCTTTCTTACCACAGATCCAGTACAAATTTGCTGGGGCTCTCCAGGTAGATGTGATGGATAAATCAAACCACACATCCTTTAAACTGGCATATCTAGCAAACGGGTTAGATGGTTCTGAGACATTTGAAGCCGACCACCAAGTTGTATTTTTAGTATCATCATCATAAGCTTTTTGCCCTAGACAAGTTAATTCTCCTACAGAAGTATTATACATTATTCCTTTCCTTGCTATGCAAACATAACCTATGATGGAGGTCTTTAATCTCCACTCAGATTTACCTCTAACACTCAAATGATAATCGGCTTGTGTAGATATTAGTTGGTCAACTGCCTCAGAACCGGACATTACCTCCTTTGCTTCCCAAGGCCATTGGTCTCCCATGTTAGTACCTCCACACACATAGCAGTTGGTAACATTAAGACTACCGGCAATACTTTCAGCTAGGTCAATGAACAGGTTTTTAGCGTTATGGGGGATCTTATTATCTATACTCATCTCTTCATAAAAGGAATGGTATACTTGATGAGTCTGGGAGGATACCGTATCAGTCTCTATTCCTATAAACAATAATGTCCCAGGATCTAAACCCGTCCCGTATATCTGAAACCCAAATAAATTTCCATACTTATCTAGGAACTTGTCGGGGTTATTAATAAGTATATGGACTGGGTTGCATTCCATAGACTTACAATAAGGGCTAGTCGGCAACTTAGTCACTATCATGTCTTTATCTACTGTCTGTCCCCAAGTCGCCCACCCCACACAAGACCAATATGGACAAAAGTTATAGTCTTTATTTGGGCATCTAGGACTCACATATTTATTTTTACCACTGGGACAAATATATTTATCATTAGACCCATACGTCCTCTCCCATCTAAGATCCCCACATACATTCCACGGTTTTCTACCACTTGATATCGCCTTACATGCATCAAATAGCAGAACACCCGAAGAATGTACGGATTCTAACACCGTCTTATTAATTAGGGTCCCCTGAGGATCTCCATTCCTGAGAGTCAACCAAATTGTACGAGGTTGATACTCTGGACTGAAGCACTTAGGTTCTCCTACTCCTAAATGGCACACACTATAGTCTATATTTAGGTATCTACATCTTGATACCTCTCCTTTACATTCGTATTGTGAATGCCAAATTAGGGTTTGGGAAATATGGTTACCTGTTCTCGTAGTCTTAATGCATACCTCACAGCTAGGAGTGTCGGTACCTCTACCTTCCTGAATATAAAAACACATATAAATAAACACAATCAAAAGCACATCTTTCGCCGTCATCCTCAGTCTTCGTCCGTGCGATGGAACCTCAGCTTCCAGGATGTGAGGGCTGCAGGGAATGGAGTTCTGCTCGTCTTCACAGGTGTCCCTTCGAGACTTTCCTGGCTTATACACTATGTGTTGGTAAGCGGACAGGCTTTATTATGGCCTTCTCACTCACACCTGTAACAATAAAATTTGTAATCCACAATAATTCCTCGTTACTCCGACTGAGTAGTGCGTTTCAACCGGATCTTGCAGGGATTCTCTGGATCTGCTGTAATTTGCCAAGAATCGACTGCTGCTGGTTTAACCCTGGAGTGATGTATCCACGGAGTTACTTCGGCTACTTTTATCGCTGTAGGGGTAGACAAAAGAACAACATAAGGACCTCTCCACTTGGGCCCTAACGGTACATTATTCCACTCTTTAATCCACACCTTGTCTCCTGGATGATAACTATGAACAGGGGGATAAATATTCACAGGTAATCTATCTTGTACCCATTTCTGTACCTCCTCCATAGTCTTACCCAACTCTACAACCTGCTGCCGGGTAATTCCTTCTCCCAACTGACTCAAGTCCCCCCTTAAGTTACCAAGTACGGGAGGTGGTCGCCCATACATGATTTCAAAAGAAGAGAGGCCCATCCTTCTGGTAGGGGTACTGCGGATTCGCAATAAAGCCATGGGTAAGAGAACGTTCCACTTAAGTTGGGTTTCCTGACACATTTTAGCCAACTGGTTCTTTATAGTTCTATTCATTCTCTCTACCTTACCAGAACTCTGGGGTCTATATGCAGTATGAAGCCTCCACTTTATACCAAGCATATGAGTCAGTTGTTGTAGGCACTGGTGAACAAAAGCTGGACCATTGTCCGATCCTATAGAACAGGGTAGTCCATATCGGGGTATTATTTCTCGTAGCAGGAATCTTACAACTTCTCCTGCTTTCTCTGTACGAGTAGGACATGCTTCTACCCAGCCTGAATAGGTGCACACAATTACCAACAGGTAACGATGTCCGCCCGATTTAGGCATTACTGTAAAGTCTATTTGTAGATCGGACATGGGGAGTCCCCCCATAAACTGGACTCCTGGTGGCTTTACTGGTCCTTGTCTTGCATTATTCTTAGCACACGTTACACATCTGCGTACAATGGCCTGAGTCAAGTTGGACAATCTTGGTATGTAGAAATGTTTCCTGAGAGATTCTTCAGTACTGTCTCTCCCAGAATGTGTCCCGTTGTGATAATTTTGGACAATTTCTACCGCTAGTGATGCTGGTATGACTATTCTTCCATCTTCTAGCTGATACCACTTGTTCTCCAAATACTTTCCCGGTTCAGTCTTTAACCACTCCTCTTCTTGAGCTGTATAAACTGGAGTCCATTGGGACAGTGGAGTTGGTATAAGAGCAGCTATATGCCCCACATACTCCTGTCTTCCTGATTCAGCAGCACGCTTAGCTGCACTATCTGCCATCCGATTTCCCTTGGTTACATCACCATCTCCTCTCAGATGCGCTCGACAATGTATGATACCGACTTCTTTCGGCTCCCACACTGCTTCCAATAGTTGTAGGATTTCAGCTGCGTACTTGATTTCTTTGCCTTCTGAATTCAGTAGTCCTCTTTCTTTATACAAAGCTCCGTGGGCATGAGTGGTTAAAAACGCATACTTAGAGTCCGTATAGATATTTACTCTTAAACCTTCAGCCAATTGTAACGCTCGTGTTAGTGCTATTAATTCTGCCTTTTGTGCTGATGTTCCTTTCGCCAGTGGCCGAGCTTCTATCACCTTGTCTATTGTTGTCACTGCATATCCTGCATAGCGGATCCCTTCTTTCACATAACTACTGCCGTCGGTGTAATATTGAACATCGGGGTTCTGGATGGGAAAATCACGAAGATCTGGTCTACTTGAAAATACTTCATCCATTACTTCCAAACAATCATGTTGACTTTCAGTAGGTTGCGGCAAAAGGGTAGCTGGATTTAAGGTGTTTACAGTCTCTAAATGCACTCTTGGGTTTTCACACAACATTGCTTGATACTTGGTCATACGGCTGTTACTAAACCAATGATTTCCTTTGTAATCCAACAACGTCTGTACTGCATGTGGGACTCGTACATAAAGTTCTTGACCCAGAGTGAGTTTATCGGCTTCAGCTACTAGCAGGGCGGCTGCAGCTACGGCTCTTAGACAAGGTGGAAGTCCGCTGGCCACTGCATCCAGTTGCTTAGACATGTAGGCAACAGGTCTTTGCCATGATCCCAAGTACTGTGTCAATACTCCCACAGCCATTCTTCTTTGCTCGTGTACATATAAGTAGAATGGTCGTGTGTGATCAGGTAGACCTAATGCTGGGGCACTCATCAAAGCCTTCTTCACATCTTCAAATGCCGTTTGCTGTTCTTGGGTCCATAAGAAGGGGTCGTGCTCTGTACCTTTGATGGCTGCGTACAGAGGTTTTGCCAGTATCGCATAGCTGGGAATCCATATCCTACAGAAGCCTGCTGCCCCCAAGAATTCTCGCACTTGTCTTCTATTCTTGGGTATTGGTATTTGGCAGACAGCTTCTTTTCTCTCTGGCCCCATAATCCTTTGACCTTCAGAGATATGGAATCCCAGATACTTGACAGTTGGCAAACACAACTGAGCCTTCTTCCTGGACACCTTGTATCCTGCCTTCCAGAGAATATGTAGTAGATCGTGCGTTGCTTGCTGACATTTTTCTTTTGTAACTGCTGCTATCAACAAGTCATCTACATATTGTAACAATACACATTCTCCTGGGATAGACTCGAAATCCAGTAGATCTTGACTTAGAGCTGAACCAAATAGGGTAGGTGAATTTTTAAACCCTTGGGGCAGTCTTGTCCAAGTCATTTGGCGTTTTGAGCCCGTTACAGCGTTCTCCCATTGGAAAGCGAAAATACATTGGCTTTCTGCGGCAATTCGGAGGCAAAAGAAGGCATCTTTGAGATCTAAGACTGTGAAGTAAGTAGCCCCGCCCGGAATTAAAGCAAGCAGGTTATATGGATTGGGTACAACTGGATGTATGCTAACAACCGCATCATTGACTGCTCTTAAGTCCTGTACAGGTCGATACTCATCTGTACCGGGCTTTTGAACAGGCAGCAATGGGGTGTTCCAGGGGGAAGTACAGAATTTTAGGATACCATACCGTATGAACTTATCCAGATAGGATTGGATGTTCTTCTTAGCCTTCTGCGGAATGTGATATTGTCTTAGGCTCACTGGATAAACCCCATGTTTCAGTTCAATTTTTATTGGTGGAATATTGCGGGCCAGTCCTGGTGGGTTGTTCTCTGCCCAAACTCCTGGTATGTTAAACAATGTCTCATCACTCCTAGGGTTTTGGCTAGTCAACACTGTATAAAGTCGCCACTCTTCTTCCTTTGGTACGGATAAAGTCATAATACCTGAAGGTCCATTAAACTTTAAGGATGTTGTTCCATTTGGTAGGAACGTAATCTGCGCTTGTAATTTTGATAGCATATCACGTCCCAGCAATTGGACTGGACATTCAGGCATATAAAGGAATTGGTGTTTTACTACGTGGCCTCCCAATGTACAGAGTCGACTTTTAAGAACCGGTTTTTCAGCACTTCTTCCAGTTGCTCCTATCACAGTAATAGTCCTTCCAGATGGAGGAGCAACTAGATTAGTCACCACTGAATGTTCAGCACCAGTGTCGATCATGAACGCACTCCTTTTCCCCCCTATTGATACATCGACCATAGGCTCCGCTCGACCAAGGGGGATGGAGCCCGGTCGGTATCAATAGTCCTCCATGACAGTGTCAGCCAATCCTACAAAGTCCCTACCTTCTCTATCGCGGGACCTTTGCGCTGCTGGAATATACCTGTCTTCCCTAACACTTCCTCTGTTCCCATTACTCCCTCTATAACCATTACTCCCTCCGGGGCCTCCTCTACCTCTCGCTCTACCTCTAAAGTTTCCGTAGCCTGCCCTGGGTTGGTCTCTCTCGTACTGCTCTCTTTGCGGACATTCGTTCCTCCAATGCCCTTCTTCCTTGCAATACGCGCATTGATCCCTACTCAAAGGCTCCCTACTCCATCTATTATTGCCTCTATCTGGGCCCCGTTTATCTACGCCTGCGATCGCTACCGCTAGCATATCAGCCTTTTTACGCATCTTGCGCTCTTCCTCTTTCTTACTTTCTGTATCCCTGTTCATATAGACCTTATTTGCTACCTCCATTAGTTGGGTGATGGACATACCTGCAAACCCTTCTAACTTTTGTAGCTTGCGCTTAATATCTCCGTATGCTTGGCTGACAAAGGCGGAGTTAACCATTCGGGAATTGTCTGCGTCTTCCGGATTAAAGGGGGTGTACAAGCGGTACGCCTCCAATAATCGGTCATAAAAGACACTGGGCGCTTCATCGCTTTTCTGAATCACCTCAACTGTCTTTGACATATTAATAGCCTTCTTTCCTCCGGCTTTCATGCCAGCAATTATAGCGTCTCTATAGGCTCTGAGTTGAACCATATCAGCACCATTTACGTTCCAATCGGGATCGGTGTTGGGATAGTGTGTCGCGGCCCATGCTGCTGGATTGGCTTGGTTCAAAGCACGGGCTCTATCCTCTAATGCTTTAATGGCTGCTTGATTTATTCTTGTCCTTTCCTCATTGTTAAATAAAGTCATTAGTAACTGCTGGCAATCAGCCCATGTCGGATTATGCGTCTGTACTATTGAGGTGAACAGATCAGTCATAGCTTGTGGTTTCTCAGTATACGAGGAATTATGGGTCTTCCAGTTTAAAAGATCGGTTGTGGTAAATGGGACATATACGAAGACTGGGTCAGCGTGTGCCATTTGACCTGCGGCATCGATATAAGCTGACCCGGGATTCAGACGAAGAGGCATCTGATAGTGCTTTAATTGTTGGGCACCAGTCAACTGTCGGGTTTGGATGGGGCTACGTAGAGAGGCGTCAGTCATGGGTTCCGGTCGGGGAGAGATAGGGTATGGGGATGTGGGAGGTCGGTTTTGGGAAAAGGTCGTAAATAAAACACTTCGAGCCGAGCTAGATGAAGCTTGACCGGAAGTCTGAAGTGGCGCCAAATCAGGATATTCGTTTCTAATGGGGGTGGATTCTGGTTCCGGAAGGGGAGATTTAGTACGAGGGGGGGTGGATCCTGTACTGGAGGAGGAAGCGGAAGTGGATGAGGGTAATGAGGGGAGGGGTGCAGGACTTCCTGCGTTTGCGTCACTTCTTCTTAACGGAAAGTAAGGGGGCGGCAAAGGGATCTCGGACTCAGGGGGCGTGTCCAAAATGGGCCTAACACCGGTCCTAGTGGACGAACAAGTCCTAGCTACCATGAGGCGACACTGCTCCTCGTGGCATGTCTGGAGCCATTTTGGCGAGTCATTTACGGCCTGTCTCCAACAGTCAATATAAGGAAACTGGCCGTAAAGTTCAGGCCTACCCGATACAGCCACGTGTAAGCGCTGTACCAGAGTTGGATCCAAACTGCCACGTGGCGGCCATGCCGCAACCAAAGTAGGCCACTCCCTAGTACACAAAGTGACCAAACGTACAGGAGACATCTTTACCCCAAAATCACAAACTTTGAATCCCTTTTTAAAATTCTTAACCATACATCCTAAGGGATCCGGAATCGTTGACTGCGACGCACCCATACTTAACAATGGAACGTCGTCGACAACGAATACTATACACGCGTACTATTCAACAGTCACACCCGTTTCCTCTGGCAACAGCACCACGTGGTACGGTTACCAAGTGAAACGTACACAATAACAATAAACACTCAGGGAATTCCCGTACACACACAGCTGTTACACCAGTCACTATATAATCAATATTATGCCCTTTGGCGTAACTATACAGTCACCCACGCTATAATTCTCTATATACGAATTACCCGTCTATAACACACCCCAGTAACATCGTCTTTTACAAATAGCGGTTACAGTACGGTTAGCATAGGTCAAAGCACAAGTTAAGGTCACAATACAATTATTAGTGGTTATGGTGTTAAACATGCAATGGACGACAATGATTAGTACTTATTATATAATGTCAGTAAATATACAGGGTTATGGTACCGTGCACTATAATACAGCAACACACTATTAACACTCTCGCTAGACGGCTGAGCTCGCGCTATCTAACAAGATATACACTTTACTAAAACAATCGTTAACACATTTACAATTCCCAACTAAACTATTGGCCAGTACCTTGAATGGACTACCTAAAACTATATACACCCGTTTTGGTTAGCCACACTGCCCAATCACCACATATATAGCGAGCTAGAGAACCGAATTTACACAGGCGCCTCTTAGTCGCACTATCAAAAGTCTAGTGGGTTCCAAATTTACACGCCTTCCCACTTAGCCCAGATAGGATGAGAACTAGCGAACCGAATTTACACAGGCGCCGCTTAGTCTCCCGGTCCCTCCGACCTAGCGAACGTAATATACACCCTAGAACGCTAGTCTAGACAAGACACCGGTGTCCGGCTAGGGCTATTTACACCAGGACCCCGCCTGACTAACCAAATCAAACGGTCTGACTAAAGAGCGTTCGATCGAGCGGTGCGCCTCCGCTCCTTCCCTCCGACAGAGGGGGCAGATACACAGATTCAAAACCCCTTTGGGCCTACCGCACAATCGGTATACCCCTAGTGGGTCCTGCCGTCTAAAACAGCAGTTGTCTTACCTCCTCGTTCCTGAACCTGAGTTCACACTCATCGACGGGGACACCCCAGCACTTCTCACGTAGAGGCCGATGATCTCCTGGACAACAGACCAGTGGCGCCGAGACGAAGGGAGGTCCACGCAGAAGTTCAGGGGTGCAGCCGTAGAGAACGTGGGCAAAGATAGACCGTCTCACGCCTCTGCCTCTCAGCTACCGTTGAACGATGAGCTTCCCGGCCAATGCACCAAATGATACCGGAGAAACTGACGGAAGCCAAGCACAGAGAGATGGACACAGGTTTCTTCAGGAAGGAAGAGATTCTTTATTGGATCACCGATCGGGACTCAGAGGGACTAGCGTCACCAAAATACAGCAAAGTCTGAGTACTGAATACATAGAGTACATTCCTTATATAGCACTGTAGCTCCTCCCACAATTAACTACACCCACACATACCCTTAACCTATTTAATAAATAGAGTCTAAACTCATCCATCCGGTCTAACCACGTGGCTCATCTGATACAAAGGAGAGGGACGCGTAATTCCAGTTCTTACATTCCTGCACCTGGTCAGTACAGTGATAACAGTATCTTAGCTACGTGTAATTAACTAACTGATACTACAAACACATATACATACATATGCCTTGTGGCAATCTTAGCCTGCTAAACTTGTATTTTACTGGAATTACATCACAGGAGCAGGGTGCAAAAGCGGAGCAGCCGTCCCCTAGCGCTCGTCGGCATGTATTATCTTTAGAATTCCCACAGTTATCCAAGTAACAGATGGAGTGATAAAAGGAAACAAAAAACAGATTTAACAAGCCATTCGCAGTTTCACAGTCATGGGGGGCAGTCCGGTGACTGGGACCCAGAAACTGTCTGGGCGGCGGTCGGAAGACCGGGACCCAGTATGCCTGATGTTGAAGTTAGGAGTCACAGTGTGGAATGCATTAGCAGGGTCTGGTGCAGGGTAACCGCACGCCCCCTGGTGTTGAGCACCAGCAATTGTGCGGCCACATACCAGGACCCTGATGCAGCTTCAGTAAAAAGAGTACTGGATACCAGAAGTCATCACCAGACTGATCCGCAACTTGGAACAGGAAGTGACATTCACTGTGGCGGCTGTGCACACTTTCGGCGTTCTCACCCTGCTGCTGCTTGCCTGTCTGCGCTGCAGCATAACTTTGGCCTTCCCGCTCACCACCTCATATGCGACGTGCCCACCAGGTGGAACTCCACCTTGCACATGCTGGAGAGACTGTGCGAGCAGCAGCAGGCGATAGTGGAGTTTCAGCTGCAGCACGCATGGGTCAGTCGTTCTGCAGCAGACTTGACCTCCAATTGATCCTAGTTAAAGGATTTCAAGTGGACTCATTACAATTACAGGGCCTCTAAAGAGTCCTGTATTGTTATTTGTCGTCACTACCTTCCCACGTCGGGAGTGGGTAATTTGCGCGCATGCTGCCTTCCTCGGACGTGATTGCCATTTCTCAGACTCCCTCTCTGGAATCGAACCCTGATTCCCCGTTACCTGTGGTCACCATGATAGGCGCAGAAAGTCCATCGAGAGTTGATAGGGCAGACATCCGAATGCGTCGTCGCCATCACGGGGACGTGCGATTGGCCCGAGGTTCTGTAGAGTCACCAAAGTGCCTCCGCAACTATAATTTCGACAGATACTCTGCCTAACGGATCTTCACTAATAGGTAGGGGATGGAGGGGGGCCCTGTGCCGGTCTCTTCTCTTCCCCACTCTCTGGCAGACATCTGGCAGTACTGCTTCAGATCCTGAGAGATGCCTGGCCAGAACAAGCTGTGGGTGAGCCGAGACGCTGCCCAAATTCCAAGGGGATATCGTGACCTAGCTTCAGAAGCTCATACCAATACTTCTTAGGTCTGGGGCTGGCGGTCTCTCACCAGCCGTGTCATTGGGGAGCCCATTGAAAAAGTGCTCTAGCATGACGAGCTGGGTGATCTCCTCCGTGAACCTGGCTTGATGGGAGTTGAGCCAGTTCTGGGTGGCCCTTGTGATGCGGCATGCCCACTCCACATGGGAGTCCTTCTCCCCTTTCGGCAGTATTGCTCGGGGGTGACCGCATATCGGGCCAGGAGGATTTGTGTAATAAAGGGATACTCTCTGATCTGCTCTTCTAGTACCGCCCGGTAAATATCCGCTGCCTTCCCCACTAGTTTGCTGGCCAGGATGGTAACCCAATTGCTGGGGTCCACGTCTTGGAGTAGACACTGGCGCTCAAAGTCTTGTAAAAAGTCATTGATGCCTTCTTCTGCTTCCTTGAACTCTTTGAAGCCATTGTATGGTAGCTTGAGGGCCAGAGTGGTTGTGCTTCCCGGTGCCCTCTGCTCCCTTCATCCTACATCTGGGTTCATGGAGGTCGCCCTGTGTCTATTGGCAAGGACATAGGCTTGCACCTCCAAAAAGGTCCTGCTGACGTTCTCCTCTGAGGGTGGATCTCGGTAATATGCCAGGTGCCGTTCCACCTCCGTGAGCACTTCCTCCTCATCTCCGGCCCCTGGCTGGGGTTCGTTGCCTCACTGCGTGCCTGGTCGTCCTCCATGAGCGCAGCAGTCAATTCGGCCTTGTTACGCCCACCAGGCATTATTCCTCTGGCTCCACACAAGTCCTGCAGTGTAGGTCGCTTTAGAGCACTGTAGTCCATGGGTCTGTTGGCAGGGACATGGGATCCCGCCGCTTGCCACCAATTGAAGCGGGACCTGGGTAACCAATGGTTATCCCCTTTGATTAGAATAGGTCAGACCCATTTCCCCAGTAACCGGATAGGACACAGTTCCAGGATACAACGTTTGACAATCTTTATTTGGGTACACAGCTTTGCCTCCTGTTGCCTCCTACTCCGCTTCCTCCTCTTCTACCACCTACTCATCTGGTCAGCATAACACCTTCACCACCAACTTCAGCACAGCCAGGGGGAAACGACAGCAGGCTGTTTTAAAACTTATATGTTTGGGGGGAAAACCCCACACCGTGCAGGAGCTGTGGACGGGCATGGAACAACAGTGGTTGTGAGTGGTTGTTGCAACTGAGCCTCAAGCCCGGCCTGGTGGTGTGCGATAATGGGAGAAATCTCATAGCAGCTCTGGGCCTCAGCATGTGCTGAATTTGGTGGTGCAGAAATTCCTGAAAACTACCCATATATATCAGAGCTGCTGCAGAAAGTGCATGCCGTCTGTGCGCATTTTTGGCGTTCTCACCCTGTTGCTGCTCACCTGTCTGCGCTGCAGCGTAACTTCGGCCTTCCCGCTCACCGCCTCATATGCGACGTGCCCACAAGGTGGAACTCCACCTTGCACATGCTGGAGAGACTGTGCGAGCTGCAGCAGGCGATAGTGGAGTTTCAGCTGCAGCACGCACGGGTCAGTTGCTCTGCGGAACAGCACCACTTCACCACCAATGAGTGGGCCTCCTTGCGAGACCTGTGTGCCATGTTGCGCTGTTTTGAGTTCTCCACCAACAGCCGATGACGCCGTTGTCAGCCTTACTATCCCACTTCTATGTCTCCTTGAAAAAAACGCTTCGGGCGATGATGGAAGAGGATGTGACACAGGAGGAAGAGGAGGAGGAAGAGGGGTCATTTCCAGTCACTCACAAGTGTCTCGGAGGGTGGGTTCCTGAACCAGCATAGGCCAGGTACACAATTGTCCAGCATTTTCACACTGTCCCATGGAAGCGTTCAGCTGTCCATCTCCCAAACACTGGAGAGAAAGAGTAAGTACCCCCCTAGCCACCTGCGATCCCTGGCCTTGAATGCCTGCATTTCAACATTCCTGGCCTTTGAAATGCTGTCATTCCGTCTGTTGGAGACGGACAGTTTTAAAAACCTGATGGTGTTATTGGACTGCAAGAAATGCACCGCAGGCCGCAAATGTTTCTTTTTTTTATATGTCCCAATATTTGGGGGCTACCCCAATAAAAAAACAAAAAAAAACAGTCTTGGCTACCTCCTCCTCCAACGCCGCTTCCACCTACACCGCCACTGCATCCTCAACCTATGGGTCACTTAGTATAAACTATGTACAAAATAGCAGAGGCTTGTGAAGGCCTTTTCTCCATGCATCAGGAGTTGAGCTTAGTTTGAACAATGAAAGAGAATACCCTACACTCCAACCCTCTCTCAAATGGATAATTCTGGTGATCCTCCTGACAGCCATGCTTTAGATTTTGATTTATGTTCTTTCAAAGCTACAATCAAAGATTCCATCTAGTGCTATTTTATGACTCAGCTGTATTTTAAATTTTTATGTATTTTATGTTATTTTAAGTGATTTCCCTATCCACATTTGTTTGCAGGGCACTTGTCCTACTCTTACCCACATTTTACTTCTTTTGCAGCCCTTTCCAGGACTTTTCTAGAGTCATTTTTGTGCCCAAAAGTTCGGGGTCCCCAATGGGGTTTGGGTTCTGGGTCAAGTTCGGTGTCAAGTTCAAGCCCGAAGGGGGCGTGGCTTCGACACCGACTAAGATGGCTGCTTAGAGTCTGAGCTCCGCTACACCTCACCCCTACGTAGCGATCTCCCATACGCAATAGAACACAAATGGGCTGTAGCCGCCGCACAGATAACCCACAGACCCCTAGGGACCCGCACTCAAATCCGCAACAGGGGCCGATGGATGGTTTTCTGCAGCCGCCTCGTGGAGCACCCGGAGAGACTGAGAACCCGGGCCCAAGCCCGACCACGCGGTCGCCTACCTCAATGGTGAGTGGTGACTCCCCGGCCTTGGACCGGATTAGCACCGAACTGAGGACCATGGCGGCTGCCATGGCTGCCATGGCTACTAAGGCTGATCTCCTCACCCTCACCACCACGATCCAAGATGCCATGAGAGCTGAGATGGCTTGGCTGCGGTCGGAAGTGGGAGAGCAGGAAGGCCGTATACAGGCCTTGGAACACTCTACTGCCTCACAGGCCGCACAGCACGCGGCTACCGACCTTGCTGTCTCCAGACAGGGAGACTTAATCCTCCACATGCGACGGCACTTGGAGGATCTGGATAATAGGGGTCAGAGGCACAATGTCAGGATCAGGGGGATCCCGGAGACTGAAGGGATGGAGAATCCCCAAGATCTACTCACGGAGCTCTTCACGATCATACTGGGCGCCGAAGCTCCTCAAACATTTGATTTTGAACGTGCACATAGAGCATTACGACCGCGGGCGGCGGATGATGGCCCAAGAGATATGATCTGTTGCCTCCAATCCTTCCCCGTTAAGGACATGATCATGAAAAAGGCCAGGACACATGGCTCTTCCACGGTACTCCTATATCTATATATAATGATCTCTCTCCACTCACGCTGGAAGCAAGGAGGGCGCTCCGGCCGGTGACAACAATGCTCCGTGAAAACAACATCACCTACAAGTGGGGATTTCCTTTCGCATTGATGGCACGTCACCACAATGCCTGGATATCGGCTAGATGGCCTGAAGACGTTCCGCAGTTCCTGCAAGAGCTTAACCTACCACCTACTCCGGTCATGAACTGGATCCTGGGCCCTCAAGGGCAGGAACCTAGGCAGAGGGGTGCTCCCCGCAGACGCGGAGGTGGATCTCCAGTGGGTCGACCATACCAGCGTCGTCGACAGGGTCCCGGGGACCAAGCTGAGTAAGTACTGTCCTCCCCTACCTGGGTCACCCCTTGCACTCACCGAGCTGGGTCCGCACCCCCCCCCGTGTGACATTGGAGCCTCCTGTGCCACAGTTATCATCACAAGGTTGATGGGGTTACACTCTATTTGTTTGGGGGGATGTGGGTAATGGGGGGTCCGGGGAAACGTCCCTACGCAGTACTCTTTATGCCTCTGTTATACCCCCTCACCCCTTGCCCTTTTTTGGCAAACCCCGACATGGCCCTCAATGGATACTCTCCCAAGCACGCAAGAATGCCATGGAAAGGCGGGATGGAGTCCGTGACTAGTGTGGCTGTTGGGAGCTGGGGTGGCGAGGGGAACCTTCCACTCCCTGTCTTTATACCATTGTCTATGCCAGGACAGTGTCAGCGTGGGGGCAATTGGATCCCGGAATCGCAGGACTGCACTTCTGGACGCTGGGGTTTTGGGAGGGGGTCTTGGGGTGGCGTGCATTGAGCTATATTAGCAGGCATGGGTGATGTGGGGACTTATGCCTACGATGTGTTTTAATCTGGTCTCACCGCTCCCCAAAACGACTTGGCTATATGCTCTTGTTACCCCGTTTTCGTATTTGCTCATGTTACCCCCCCCCCTCAAAAGTCAGGAAGAAAAAATACAAGCCACGTACAAGCCACGTACAATATATATAAAAAAAAAAAAAAAAATAATAATAATAATAATAAATAAGTAAAACCTCTATAAAAACTCATTGTAAGCCAGACTTAGGATTTATTAGTTAGAGTAATAAAGGGTACACCAGAATATGCATGTCCCCTCCCCCCCCCCCCACCTAACTCCCAGCTAACCCCTAACGTCAAATATTATCAGCCTAGCTGTAAATATTAATAGGACTGATGGGGTGAAAACAGAGAGGGAAGACACAGAAAAAGGAAGAAAAACAAGACAAAGGGGAAAGGAAGGGGGAAAAAAATGAAAAAATAAATAAATCTGTAAATAAATAAAACAAAACAAAACAAAAAAAAATAATAATAAAAAAATATATATATTCCTTGTATTAGAACCCCCCCCCCCCCCCCCAGTTACCGCATTATCAGCATACTGTCTATTGCGCACTGTACTTTCTATTTTTACATTTTGTAACTAGGGCTGGAGTGTCCCTTACACAGGCTTGCCTGCACATGGGTCTCACTACTTTCCACCCACTCCTTTATACCGTTACTGTTTCTTATAATGCTCACAGTACTATGTCTCCAGCAGTACTCACAGTATTGTATATCCAGTGACACTCCCAGTATTGTCTCCAGTAGTACTCACGGTATTGTATCTCCAGTGACACTCACAGTACTGTGTCTCCAGTAGTGTTCACAATGTTGAGTCTCCAGTAGTAAAGAAAAAGTAAGTTGGATTCCCGAACTGGGAAGCAACTAGTGGTGTGTCCTGGGGCGACCAAATTAGGGGTTAACCCTTACAAAATTGTATAAATAGAAAAGCAGACCTGGTGGGTCAAGGAGAATAGGGCGCCCCCTAGTGAGTATCTGTACATATATACACGGAATAAAATATAACTTTTAATAGTTACTGCATAAAAAATGCTAATGGTAGGGACCCAGATACAAAACAAAAATAATAATGATTACATAAAAAGTGAACACAATACACCAGTAAACAGAAACAAAACAAAAAGAAAATAGTATGGGAGGATATCAATCGCTGTGAGAGCGTTCAGGATGGGGATGAAGTATCCTAAGGTGATAACCTAAGGGTTACAGGGCGAATGAAACGCTCCCCCAAACCTACTAAATGTCTCACGGATACACTAGTTACTCTCTGTTGAATCGTGTTGTTCACCCTTCGTTAATCATGGTAAACTATAATTTGTCCATGAAAAAAGGGAACTTGGCAACAAAAAATGGTAACATAAGAGATAAGTGTATCATATAGTAAGTCCTATACTGGATGATGCCAGTGTATCGAAAAAATGATACAGTTATGAGAGCAATACCACTGGGGTTGTGGGAACGGATTCAGTGAGGAGAGAGCAGCCACAATTGTGCAAACAGCGCTGGAAGGCCTTGACTAACAGCCGTGCAGTTGTGTCTTTGAAAAAATTACTCAATAACCCCTCAACCGTCCCCCCATCGTCACCCCTCAGTCTGGAGATGATACAAATAATGAGAAAGTGGCTACGGGAACAAGGCTCGGTGTGCAGAGAGCACTCAATGGTTTGGCTTGCAGTGCTATGGTAGACCAGGTTAAAACTAGCCGACCTGCTGGATCTTAGGACTAGTAAACACCACTCGCTCAATGCACCACCCTCAGTCCCCCTGTCGCCACCCCTCTTTGTCGAGAGAAAAACCTCTGTATCTCTATAGAAGACCTAATCAGTATTGCTTAGCACAACTTGCTAACTAATCATCCATACGAATAGACTTATCACATATCCTTCCTAACTGCCTGCCTGACACGTGTTTCGGCGCCAATGCTAGCGCCTTCTTCTGAGGCTAAACCTTAGCCTCAGAAGAAGGCGCTAGCATTGGCGCCGAAACACGTGTCAGGCAGGCAGTTAGGAAGGATATGTGATAAGTCTATTCGTATGGATGATTAGTTAGCAAGTTGTGCTAAGCAATACTGATTAGGTCTTCTATAGAGATACAGAGGTTTTTCTCTCGACAAAGAGGGGTGGCGACAGGGGGACTGAGGGTGGTGCATTGAGCGAGTGGTGTTTACTAGTCCTAAGATCCAGCAGGTCGGCTAGTTTTAACCTGGTCTACCATAGCACTGCAAGCCAAACCATTGAGTGCTCTCTGCACACCGAGCCTTGTTCCCGTAGCCACTTTCTCATTATTTGTATCATCTCCAGACTGAGGGGTGACGATGGGGGGACGGTTGAGGGGTTATTGAGTAATTTTTTCAAAGACACAACTGCACGGCTGTTAGTCAAGGCCTTCCAGCGCTGTTTGCACAATTGTGGCTGCTCTCTCCTCACTGAATCCGTTCCCACAACCCCAGTGGTATTGCTCTCATAACTGTATCATTTTTTCGATACACTGGCATCATCCAGTATAGGACTTACTATATGATACACTTATCTCTTATGTTACCATTTTTTGTTGCCAAGTTCCCTTTTTTCATGGACAAATTATAGTTTACCATGATTAACGAAGGGTGAACAACACGATTCAACAGAGAGTAACTAGTGTATCCGTGAGACATTTAGTAGGTTTGGGGGAGCGTTTCATTCGCCCTGTAACCCTTAGGTTATCACCTTAGGATACTTCATCCCCATCCTGAACGCTCTCACAGCGATTGATATCCTCCCATACTATTTTCTTTTTGTTTTGTTTCTGTTTACTGGTGTATTGTGTTCACTTTTTATGTAATCATTATTATTTTTGTTTTGTATCTGGGTCCCTACCATTAGCATTTTTTATGCAGTAACTATTAAAAGTTATATTTTATTCCGTGTATATATGTACAGATACTCACTAGGGGGCGCCCTATTCTCCTTGACCCACCAGGTCTGCTTTTCTTGTCTCCAGTAGTACACTCAGTACCGTGTCTCCAGTAATACTCACAGTACCGTGTCTCCAGTACTACTCACAGTATTGTGTCTCCAGTAATGCTCACAGTAATGTGTCTCCAGTAATACTCACGGTAATGTGTCTTCAGTAATTCAGTAGTGTATCGCCAGTAATGCTCACGGTATTGTGTCACTGTATTGTCTGTATCACTCACAGTATTGTGTCTCCAGTAATGCTCACAGTAATGTGTCTCCAGTAATACTCACAGTAATGTGTCTCCAGTAATACTCACAGTAATGTGTCTCCAGTAATACTCACAGTAATGTGTCTCCAGTAATACTCACAGTATTGTGTCTCCAGTAAAGTTCACAGTAATGTGTCTCTAGTAACACTCACAGTATTGGGTCTTCAGTAATACTCACTGTTACGGTTGCCTCCAGGCTGGCTGGAAGTTGGACCGTAGAAAAGGATGCTCCTAGCGCTCACCAAAGGACCATCAGCACCGCAGCCACCATAAGCCCTGCAGACTCCACGAACCACCGCTGCTGGGCTGGTATCTCGCCGTCTGCTCTGCGCCCTGGACCTACGACCAGGCTCCAGGTTCCAATAGGCGAACCTCTTCCTTCTGTAGAGCGAAGCAGGATCAGGAACAAGAGCTCTTACAAGAACTCAGTAGCTAAGGGAGTATGAAGAGCATAGCAATCCCTGTAGTGATTATAGCTGTCCCCTACAAACATGAGTCGAGGCTGCAAGTTAGAGGGTCAGAAGAGGTCTGAGATGCTGGAACACCCAGCCTGGCTTTTATTGAGGTTACATGCAAATAGGATACTCCCAGGGGGAGGCATAAAATCACCAATCACACATCTGGTGCAGCCCACACATTTCCTCCCCTCAGATAAACAGTTAAACCAATTAGTATATACAATAAAAATATAGTTTTTACACACACACTGTAACTTTAAAACCATACATCCAATTTCAATAAAAGTTGCATATTCAGACTCAGCATACATCAAACATAAACCCTTCCAAAAATCCGCCAAATCCCTCCAGTGGATCAAAAGTTAGCTGGAAGTCCTTTATGACCGACCGCAAGCACAATTTCCTGCCCAAAACAGTTCCATAGATTTGGGCTGTGCGGTCGGTCAATTTCATGCGAAAAAAACGACTAAGTCCCATTTCGAACGGGACTTAGTCTCTGGAGCTGCAAGTTCCGTATGGGAGAAGGTAAGGGTCAGCGGTGTTCGGCAGAATGTGTAGCCGATTTTAGTTCCACAGAATCTTTAACATACACCGCTGACCAAAATGGCCGCCGCCACGTGTTCGGCTGCCGAATGGCGGCCACCCAGCGCTCGGCAATTAACCTACAGTAACCTCACAGCCTGGGAGGTAAATTGCCTGCACACTTTAACTTCTGGGTGGTCCGCCTGTGTGGTACTTGGTTCAGTAAGCCCTATTTACTGAACCAAGTAGGGGAAAGCCAGGAACAAGTTATTTTAAAGGTCTGGGGACATAGTCTTAAAGGGGCATTGTTCAGCAAAGTCACAATATGTCCCCAGACGGTTCTTAAAGGGCCATACACACCCAATAAAAGTTAATACATTTTCAGGGGCACAATCTTCCAGGGGCCATAGTCATGAGGCAGGAGGCTGGCAAATAGGCTTCTCCACAATCCAGGGAAGCAGGGCAATTTTTCATTTAAAGGGCCAGTTACAAATAGCCATTTGTAACATATCTCCCCTTTTGGAGGGAGACTAACCAGGCACCTGACCTTCTGTCGGTCAGTGCCTAAGTTAGTCTCGCAGCCCACCCACAAATAAACATTGGCAGAGAAGCCCCCCCACAATAAATAGTACTGGCCTGTAGGTCCCAGGTTGTAGGGTAAAAATGCAGCACCCGCTGCCTTCCTGGTGAAGCTGGGCAAATAGCTTTTGGTACTTGGGGGGCAGAGGCCAGCGGCACTCTGCCCTGGTGCCAGCGCTTCTGCTGGGGGAATTGGGGCATAGTCCTGCCCGGTGGCAAAGGGAACGTGGGGGTCAGTGGGGGTTAACATCTCCACTGTTAACCCTCGGCCCAAGTTGGGAGTTAGCTGGGGAGGGGGAGATTGGCTTACCTCCTCCTCCTGATACTCCTGCGGCCGTTGGGAAGGGAGGTCGATGCTCTCCGCTCCCTGTGGAACATGCTGCAGCTGGGGAGAGAGACCGGTTGTCTCCTCTCCCTGGAAGGCACACTCCGGCTGGGGAGGGAGGTTGATGCTCTCCCCTCCCTGTAGCTGGGTCTGTCGCTGGGGATCTGGGCCGCCTGCCCAGCATCCCTGTAGGGCCGGTAGAGAGACTGCGGTCCCATCTCCACCTGCCTGCTGGGGGTCCTCCCAGGACCATTCTATGAGGCCTGCTGCCTCGGGTACCCCTGGTTGTGGTTGGGGAAGGAGACCGGTTGTCTCTTCCCTCTGTACGGTGCACTGCCGCTGGGGAGGGAGGTCACTGCTCTCCTCTCCCTGTAGCTCAGGCTGCCGCTGGGGAGGGAGGTCGCTGCTCTCCGCTCCCTGTAACTCACCCTGGGGTTGGGGATCTGGGCCGACTGCCCAGCATCCCTGTAGGGCCGGTAGAGAGACTGCGGTCCCATCTCCACCTGCCTGCTGGGGGTCCTCCCAGGACCAGTCTATGAGGCCTGCTGCCTCCGGTATCTCTGGTTGGGGTTGGGGAAGGAGACCGGTTGTCTCTTCCCTCTGCACGGTATACTGCCGCTGGGGAGGGAGGTCGCTGCTCTCCTCTCCCTTTAACTCACGCTGCCGCTGGGGAGGGAGGTCGTTGCTCTCCTCTCCCTGTAACTCACCCTGGGGTTGGGGATCTGGGCCGCCTGCCCAGCATCCCTGTAGGGCCGGTAGAGAGACTGCGGTCCCATCTCCACCTGCCATCGGAGGTTCCTCCCAGTATACCCCTCCGATATCCTGCCAGCTGAAGGGCTCTCGACCTGGCTCTGCTGCTGTGCTCTCCCGGGGTACCTCTGGATGCTGTGTAGAAAGGGGACCGGGTGTCTCTTCCCGGGACCCATTGATGAGGTGCTGGTACTTCCACTCAAGGTCACATTCGTTGGTGACTAGGTGCCGCAGATCTGCCTCTAGGTTAATAGTTCTAGGGAGACCCAGCTTGTCTTCCCGGTCATCATACAGGTCCCAGAAGCGTGAATCTGTAGCCCTACCAAAGTCATCATCGTCCATATTCTCCCAGAATAGATCGGGGCCATTGTAATCCCCACACTCTGGGAATTGATACTCAGCCATCTCTGGAGCAAGCTGAGTTGCGTACCACTGTAGCGCCTGGTATGCGGTGTCAAGCCACAGTTCGTTATATACTAGATCCTCTAGTTTAGCTACCCACACTGGAAGGGGTTGTTTGCCCAGGAGGGGCATTCGCTCTGCCATTCGAGCTTGGATTTGCTGCTCTCGGCTGATACTACGATCTCCTCGCCAACGTTGAACTTCCTGTAGGGCTTCTTCCCACAGCTGAAATCTGGCCTCATGTCTGTACTCATACATCTCTTCGTCTGAGACTGCCCCATCTCTCCAGGATAGGAAGTCATGCAATCTTTCGAAAAACCGCTCCTCCGTTTCGACTGCTGTGCACGGACTGGCTGGCTCCATGCTGCTCTAGGTAGGGACGCTGCGCAGAGGCTAGCGTTGCCCTCAATAACTCTCATACGATACCAGTGCTATTGGGGTGCTGCTCCTTGCGCTAGGACGCCATCCCACTGCTGCCACCAAATGTTACGGTTGCCTCCAGGCTGGCTGGAAGTTGGACCGTAGAAAAGGATGCTCCTAGCGCTCACCAAAGGACCATCAGCACCGCAGCCACCATAAGCCCTGCAGACTCCACGAACCACCGCTGCTGGGCTGGTATCTCGCCGTCTGCTCTGCGCCCTGGACCTACGACCAGGCTCCAGGTTCCAATAGGCGAACCTCTTCCTTCTGTAGAGCGAAGCAGGATCAGGAACAAGAGCTCTTACAAGAACTCAGTAGCTAAGGGAGTATGAAGAGCATAGCAATCCCTGTAGTGATTATAGCTGTCCCCTACAAACATGAGTCGAGGCTGCAAGTTAGAGGGTCAGAAGAGGTCTGAGATGCTGGAACACCCTGCCTGGCTTTTATTGAGGTTACATGCAAATAGGATACTCCCAGGGGGAGGCATAAAATCACCAATCACACATCTGGTGCAGCCCACACATTTCCTCCCCTCAGATAAACAGTTAAACCAATTAGTATATACAATAAAAATATAGTTTTTACACACACACTGTAACTTTAAAACCATACATCCAATTTCAATAAAAGTTGCATATTCAGACTCAGCATACATCAAACATAAACCCTTCCAAAAATCCGCCAAATCCCTCCAGTGGATCAAAAGTTAGCTGGAAGTCCTTTATGACCGACCGCAAGCACAATTTCCTGCCCAAAACAGTTCCATAGATTTGGGCTGTGCGGTCGGTCAATTTCATGCGAAAAAAACGACTAAGTCCAATTTCGAACGGGACTTAGTCTCTGGAGCTGCAAGTTCCGTATGGGAGAAGGTAAGGGTCAGCGGTGTTCGGCAGAATGTGTAGCCGATTTTAGTTCCACAGAATCTTTAACATACACCGCTGACCAAAATGGCCGCCGCCACGTGTTCGGCTGCCGAATGGCGGCCACCCAGCGCTCGGCAATTAACCTGCAGTAACCTCACAGCCTGGGAGGTAAATTGCCTGCACACTTTAACTTCTGGGTGGTCCGCCTGTGTGGTACTTGGTTCAGTAAGCCCTATTTACTGAACCAAGTAGGGGAAAGCCAGGAACAAGTTATTTTAAAGGTCTGGGGACATAGTCTTAAAGGGGCATTGTTCAGCAAAGTCACAATATGTCCCCAGACGGTTCTTAAAGGGCCATACACACCCAATAAAAGTTAATACATTTTCAGGGGCACAATCTTCCAGGGGCCATAGTCATGAGGCAGGAGGCTGGCAAATAGGCTTCTCCACAATCCAGGGAAGCAGGGCAATTTTTCATTTAAAGGGCCAGTTACAAATAGCCATTTGTAACACTCACAGTAATGTGTCCCCAGTACTGCTCACGGTATTGTGTCACAGTATTGAATCTCCTGTAACACTCACAGTATTGTGTCTCCAGTAATGCTCAAAGTAATGTGTCTCCAGTAATGCTCACAGTAATGTGTCCCCAATAATGCTCAAAGTATTGTGTCTCCAGTAATGCTCACAGTAATATGTCTCCAGTACTACTCCCAGCATTGTGTCTCCAGTAAAGTTCACAGTAATGTGTCTCTAGTAACACTCACAGTATTGTGTCTTCAGTAATACTCACAGTAATGTGTCTCCAGTAATGCTCACGGTATTATGTCACAGTATTGAATCTCCTGTAATACCCCCCCCCCCTCCCTCCTTGGATGCCAGGTCCCCCGGCGACGACTGTGCATATGACACGGGGCAGGCCGGACCACTGTGGCTTTTTGGGGCCTTACCTGGTAGGGATGCAGGACAGAAGTTATGACGCTTTGTTATTAACACTGCTTAAATTACATAGTTAATGGCTCTTGAATTATTGTACCGAATGTTATCATCTATGGGCTACGGCTGTGCCCTTATGGTTGTTCTATTATTCACGCATACCAACATTTTTTACAGATCACGCTAATTTGTACTTCACGTAACACATTGTCAGGGGTTGAGGTGTAAGGACCCTTCCAATCCCATACATACTCTGACACTCTTGTCTGGTGCTGAACCGCACATCCCAACACGCACTCGTGCTTACCCTACACGGCGGGACCTGGGGCCTCCTGATACCTGGCCTAGCTGCCGGTACGGAATCCCTGTGCCTCCGACCGTAGCACGAGTCACCTCCCATAAGGGGGTGGATCTTCTGGGACGCCTTCTGTCTCAGCTGTAACACCCGTTGCTACGGGCGTTTACTTCACTTCTCTAATCTTCTCTCCTCGTTCTTGAGTCTCCCCCCCCATGCCCTCTCCCTCCTCTGACCTACTCCCTTCTGCCCTACACCCGGGGTGGTCTGTCCCTCTGGGCCTCTCCTTGGCCCGCGCTGAGGCGATTGTGACCCTCCTGGATTTGCCCACCCAAGGTGACGGGAGGGTATACCTCACTACAATGGATCCCGGAAAGGGGAGTACGGAGCCTGGTGCTTATCGCCCTGCTCCCTTGTCTGTCCGCACTATTAACTGCAGAGGCCTGAACATACCTGAGCGGCGGACCCATCTACTTCGAGAATTAAAAAAGAATCATATCTCGGTGGCGTTGTTACAGGAAACGCACTTCCGAACTGGGGCAGCTCCCAGATTACATAACAAACATTTCCCGACAAATTATTTCTGCGATCATCCAACATCGCGGAAAGCAGGGGTGGCCATCCTAATAGCAGCACACCTGGACTTCCAGAAGTTGGACAGTCAGCTTGATTCACAGGGACGCTATCTTTTTCTGAAGGGGACGATCTCGGGTATGATGTACACGTTTGCCACGGCCTACGTACCTAATACCCGACAAGCTCAGTTCCTCAGAGGAATGCTGAATAAGCTAACCAGCTTCTCGGAAGGTGCACTCATCCTGGGGGGTGTTCTCAATGCATCCCTGGACCCCATCATGGACACCACCACGGGACATAGCAGTATCTCCCATCTACACCTACGCTCTATGAAACGGCCGCTGGGGGACATGGGTCTGGTAGACTGCTGGAGGGCCCTTCACCCCTCCACTAAAGACTACACGTATTATTCGGCATTGCATGATCGGTACTCCCGCATTGATTATGTTTTTATTCGCCAACTGGGCCTACAGAGGCTCATCTCCGCTACCATAGATCCAGCCACGTGGTCAGATCACAACGCGGTCACAGTGGACCTTCAATCACCTCTCTATCGGCCCTCGACGTGGTCGTGGAGGTTGAATGAAGCCCTTCTACTCGACCCTGGGACACGGACCCAAATTACCCAAGCCTTAGAACAGTATTTCCAAGAAAACGACGTGCCGGAAACCTCTCCAGTGTCGATTTGGGAGGCGCATAAAAGCGTTATTAGAGGCACACTCATCCGAATAGCGTCCCACAAAAAGAAAGCAGCTGCACTCGAAATGGCGGATCTATACAAATTAATATCAGCTCTAGAACAGCAACACAAACGTTCTCACCTGATGGAGACATATGGGAAACTCATGCAGGCCAGACGACAACTGAAGGATCTTCTCACAAAACGTTATCTCAAATCCCTACAACGCAATCGGGGGTTCTTCTATACTCATGCCAACAAGGGGGGGAAATACCTAGCTCATCTCCTGAAGGGGAATGCCCTCCGTTCACAGGTTCGCAGCCTACACCTCTCTTCGGGCACCTCCACGATCTTCCCGACTGAGATAGCTGAGGAATTTAAGAAATACTATCACTCACTTTACAATATACACGCGACAGACGACGATGTCGCTGCACTTGACAAAGGCGTCCTGACGCGGAACTACTTGCAAGAGTCTCTGGAGAGGACGATCGGCCCCGATACGGCAGAGACGCTGGACGGGTTGATCACTGAGGAGGAATTAAAAACGGCCTTGAAATCGACCAAAACGGGCAAGGCGCCAGGCCCGGACGGATTTTCCGTGGGGTACTATAAAGCATTCTCGACCATACTGTTGCCCTGGTTCACGAAGGCTCTGAATGCGATAGCTACAGGGTAGACCTTCGGAACGGAATCCCAGGCTGCTATTATTACTGTCCTGCCGAAACCGGGGAAAGACCCCACGATATGTGGCAATTATCGCCCAATTTCCCTTCTAAATGTGGATGCTAAGATATTTACTAAGGCACTTGCAACTAGACTCAGATCTGTTCTACCAGCACTCATACATATGGACCAGACAGGATTCATCCCCAGCCGAGAGGCAAGGGATAGCACCCTGAGGGTATTCGCAATTCAACATAGAGTGCGCACGCAGGGACAACCTCTCCTCCTCCTCTCCACAGACGCTGAGAAGGCGTTTGACCGGGTAAAATGGCCATACATGCTTACCACCCTTGGTGCTATGGGGTTGGGACAGAGGCTCCTCACATGGATACGGGCGCTATACCACCATCCACGGGCCGCGGTTCGTGTGAATGGGGCGCTAACGACGGATTTTGCAATCTCCAACGGCACAAGGCAGGGATGCCCACTGTCGCCCCTGCTCTTTGCCATGTCCTTAGAACCCCTACTTCAAACTATTCGACAACATCCAGACGTTAGGGGATACTCGTGGCAAGGAGTGGAACATAAAGTGGCCGCATATGCGGATGACCTCTTGTTCTTCATTTCCTCACCCCGCGTCACCATGCCCTGCTTGATGGCTGCGCTTGAGCAATTCGGCACAATATCAGGTTTCAAACTTAACCTGTCCAAATGCGAGGTACTTAATATTACCATTCCGGAAGCTGAATATTGGGCTCTGGTTCCCTTTCCGCTGGTGTCCCAGTAAAATGAAATACCTTGGGATATGGCTCACGTCGAACCCGAGCGACCTATACCCTCAAAACTTCCCTCCACTCCTGAAGACGATCCTGGCGGACCTGGAAAAATGGGCATACCCACACGTTTCATGGTTTGGACGAATCGCTGTCCTTAAAATGAATGTTCTACCCAGGCTCCTGTATGCATTTCAAACTCTCCCCTGGGCCGTTCCTCCACATTTCTTCTCCACATTGAGATCGGCAATTATCCGCTATGTCTGGAAAGGCGAGAGACCGAGGCTCCGTCACGATCTGCTTTGCTTACCACGATGCCGTGGGGGACTGGCATTGCCAGATTTTAAAAAATACCACCAGGCCACGACCCTCCAGCGCATCCTGGAATGGCATGCAACCACGCACCAGAAACAGTGGGTGACACTGACCAAGGATGGTCAGGCACAACTGAAATCCGCCATCTGGGCGGGAAGACCTCAGGCGGTTGACAAGGGGAACTCGGTAGGCATCATAACACAAACGTTTATCAGCTGGAAACACGTGAGAGAACAACCACATGTCTCGCCCACACCTAGTCCCTTACTCCCCATCATCCATAACCCGGCGATAGGCGGGGGCATTCCACCAAGCGCATGGCCCTTTGCAGAGGGCCGCACCCATGTTCCCATTTCCACAGTCCTGCGTAATGGCGCCCTGAGATCCCTGGATTCCCTGCTGGGACAATCGCCCCGGACGCCTCTGCTCACATTACGTTATATGCAGGTACAGCACTACTACAATAATGTACGCAACAAGGAGAAACTACACAGAGATCTCACCTGGTTCGAACGGAGCTGCGAGAGGGGCTCATCGCTGGGAAAACCTATATCCACCCTCTACCAACACATGGTGGTGGGACACTTGGCAGAGAATAATGTCTTCCGCAGGCAGTGGGAGACTTTGTTGGGTACTACCTTTACGTCCCAGCAATGGGAAACCACGCTGCTCTGGCAGCACAAAAGCTCCGTCTGCACTCAATACCAGGAAACGAACTATAAACTACTGGCTCTATGGTACCGGACGCCCATATTACTCCATAGGATTTTTCCAACGACATCCCCAACATGTTGGAGGTGTCTTGAAGAAAGGGGCACGATCGTACATATTTGGTGGGAATGTCGCCTTATAGTCCCATTCTGGGAAATGGTCAGGGATACGATCGTCGAAATCTTGGGGGCGACAGCGGAATGGACGGCGGCGCTAGCCCTCTTACATATTTCGACACTGTTGATTGCTGGATACAAAAAAAATCGATCCTGCACCATCTACTTAATGCGGCCAAAGCATTGATCCCCCTATACTGGAAGAAGACAGAGATTCCCAAGAAGGAAGAATGGATTCGTAGGGTGGAGGAGATTCAGGGAGCGGAAGCAATTCGGGCCTCGTTGCTTGGTAGGGGGGACAGACACGCGGGGCTGTGGCAACCTTGGTTTGCATTCATATCTAATGGCCACTGAGAATGGGAGGAAAGGGCACCTGGCCGGTGGGACATGACCACCCCTGCCCTCCATATCCTCCCTAAACCACCTATAACTAAACTTGGGAGCGACTCTCCTATCCTTCTACTCCCTCTCAATTCCTTTTCTCTCTCCATCTATATATTCTTGATTCTTCTCTAGGATCCTCAATTGTTACAAACACATGACTATAATACACGCTAGATGTGGTGATACGTTTCTATTAAATTAGGGGCCGGGCGATTCGGCCAAGTGGACATATGGTTCGCCTCACACTGCCTACCACGGAATTGGTTGATGGTTTAGGGTCTCATGCACAATTGACTTGAGTAGGGATGTGGTGTTTGGTAAAAAGGCGGCGGTCCGCATGACCGCTAACGCACGCACATACTCCTACAGGCGGGTGACGCAGAGCCTCATAGCCACACGAAGACCCATGATATCTAGCTATACCCGACCTGGATTGCACCCCGCTATAGCGACGCTAATCACAACGCCTCATGTACACCACCACGACTAGCAGGGTACGCTTCAGACACGTAGCGCATTACACCAAGGTGACTTCCGGCTGTCCGCTCTGTTATGTGGCGAATTAGGATGGTGTCATTATATGTTGAACGCTGTTTATAACACTATGTTTGCCTTGCCGACTTTGTATATGTCATGTATAATTCTGTATGATAACAGTTCACTTATTTTGTATACTACTTTTCTGGTTACGAGCAATTAGGACCTGCGAGTCCTCGCTTACGAATATGTTTGTACACTTAAACCTCTGACTTCGTATCATACTAATAAAACAGATTTATAAAAAAAAAAAAAAAAAGTTCAAGCCCGAACCCAGACTTTTTTCCAAAGTTCGGCCGAACCCACAGGACCCGTACATACAGGTGTCCGTTCAACTCTATTCTCTACCTCTTGTATTTGTCTGTGTATAATGTTTCTCCACTAATTGTATAGCGCTGCAGAATCTGTTGGCTCTTTATAAATAGCAATAATAAATAAATAAAATAGTTCTAGCGCTATCCTGCTAAATGGTTCCTCAATAATTTGGAGAGGGTGGAGTTTAGCCTTGCGGCAATCTCTGATCTTAACTAGTCTCTGGCATTTGGCAATACCGCTGTATGTCCTGAGAGATTCCCGGTCAAAAGAAATTCTGAGTGAGCCGATACCTTGTTCGCTCACCCCTAAATGCCCGGATAGTGGAATGTCGTGGGCTATCCGGAGGTACCACTAGCTGCCTGGTGGGGATCAGTTCTGACCCAGCCACCATCGTCTGTGACTCTCAGTAGAGAAGTCCCTTGTCCCACACATGCCTCTCTCCTTCTAACCCAACCTGACTTGAGGTGACCAGGTCCCTGTACTGCATACATGTAGCGTGGGTCAGTGGTCACCTCTTTCCCAAGCTCAGTGGGGGCACCCCAATGGAGACACTCTAGGGGTGGGGAAGAGTCTCTTACCTGAGCCTACGGGTGTTAGCTATGGTCCATAGTGCAGGCCTGTTGCCTGGTGACCACTGGGTATAGTTTGGGGCTTTCACAAATCATTCCTCAAGAACACCTCCGCAGACAGCTCCTGCACCATTCCAGACCCCGCTCCTTAATGTAAATGTACCCGGGCAGTGGGCAACCGATAAACAGCTCCCCCCGCTACCTCAGAGTGTGAGCCATTCTGGGTGGTGTTGGCTTGCTGCCTAGTCATCATGGTGTGGGCTTCCTCGGGTGTCGGGAGATACACATAGGAAGAAGTGAGATGTCCAAGGTCATCGCCTCCCGAATCCTGTCTAGTACAGCTCCTACCAGATGCTCCTCCCAAGTGCCGCTGTAGATGGCAATGTCATACAAGTATGCACAGGCATAGTCCTGGAGGCCCTCCAACAGTCGGTCCACCATCCTCTGGAAAGTTGCCGGGGCGTTCCTCATTCCAAATGGCATTACCCTAAATTGGTACAAACCAAATGGGGTGACGAAAGCCGACTTGGAAACAGTATCTGCCACTAGGGGAATCTGCCAGTACCCCTTGCACAGATCTATAGTGGTGAGGTACCGGCCACGAACCATACTATCTAGCAGCTCGTCTATACAGGGCATGTGTATGCATCCGATACTGTCTTGTCATTGAGCCTCCTGTAGTCTACACAGAACTTCATGGCTCCGTCTCACTTTGGTACCAGGACTGTTGGGGAGTAGTGATGTACCGAACTGTTCGCTGGCGAATAGTTCCTGGCGAACATAGCATGTTCGCGTTCGCCACGGCGGGCGAACACATGCGCGGTTCGATTCGCCCCTATTCGTCATCATTGAGCAAACTTTGACCCTGTGCCTCACGGTCAGCAGACACATTCCAGCAAATTAGCAGCAGACCCTCCCTTCCAGACCCTCCCACCTCCTGTACAGCATCCATTTTAGATTCATTCTGAAGCTGCATTCTTAGATAGAGGAGGGAAAGTGTAGTTGCTGCTCATTAGATAGGGAAATTGATAGCTAGGCTAGGGTATTCAGTGTCCACTACAGTCCTGAATGACTCATCTGATCTCTGCTGTAAGAACAGCACCCCTAAAAGCCCTTTTTAGGGCTAGAACATCAGTCTACTTTTTTTTCCCTGTGTAATCTAATTGCAGTTGCCTGCCTGCCAGCTTCTGTGTCAGGCTCACAGTGGATACTGTGCCCACTTTCCCAGTGCCACCACTCATATCTGGTGTCACAATAGCTTAAGCTTGACATTTAAAAACAAAAAACTTTTGTCACTGTTATAGATTGAATAGCAGTTAGTTGTCTTCAGGCCTTCAGCGTGTACTCTGCCAAACTCTGCAAGTGCACTTTGCCACTCATATCTGGTGTGACTATAGCGTGCCTTTAAAAACAAAAAAACTTTTTTCACTGTAAGCTAATAGCAGTCAGTGTCCTTAAAGCGCGTGTCAGACCTTCAGCGTGTACTCTGCCAACCTCTGCCAGTCCACTTTGCCACTCATATCAGGTGTGACAATAACGTGCTTTTAAAAAGAAAAAAGTTTTTCCACTGTAATAGATTGAATAGCAGTTAGTTGTCTGCCAGCTTCTGTGTCAGGCTCACTGTGGATACTGTGCCCACTTGCCCAGTGCCACCACTCATATCTGCTGTCACAGTAGCTTAAGCTTGACAATTAAAGACAAACATTTGTTTCACTGTTTCACTTGCTGCCTCAGCGTGTACTCTGCCAACCTCAGCAAGTGCACTTTGCCACTCATATCTGGTGTGACTATAGCGTGCCTTTAAAAGCAAAAAATGTTTTTCACTGTAAGCTAATAGCAGTTAGTTGTCTGCAAGTGTCTGGGTGTCAGGCCTTCAGCGTGTACTCTGCCAACCTCAGCAAGTGCACTCTGCCACTCATATCTGGTGTGACTATAACGTGCCTTTAAAAACAAAAAAAATTTTTCACTGTAAGCTAATAGCAGTCAGTGTCCTTCAAGCGAGTGTCAGGCCTTCAGCGTGTACTCTGCCAACCTCTGCCAGTCCACTTTGCCACTCATATCTGGTGTGACTATAGCGTGCCTTTAAAAACAAAAAACTGTTTTCACTGTTATAGATTGAATAGCAGTTAGTTGTCTGCCAGCTTCTGTGTCAGGCTCACAGTGGATACTGTGCCCACTTGCCCAGTGCCACCACTCATACCTGGTGTAACAATAGCTTAAGCTTGACATTTAAAAACAAAAAAAAATGTTTTCACTGTAATAGATTGAATACCAGTTAGTTGTCTGCCAGCTTCTGTGTCAGGCTCACATTGGATACTGTGCCCACTTGCCCAGTGCCACCACTCATATCTGGTGTCACAATAGCTTAAGCTTGACATTTAAAAATATATATTTTTTTTCACTGTAATAGATTGAATAGCAGTTAGTTGTCTGCCAGCTTCTGTGTCAGGCTCACAGTGGATACTGTGCCCACTTGCACAGTGCCACCACTCATATCTGGTGTCACAAAAGCTTAAGCTTGACATTTAAAAACAAAAAACTTTTTTCACTGTTATAGATTGAATAGCAGTTAGTTGTCTTCAAGCGGGTGTCAGGCCTTCAGCGTGTACTCTGCCAACCTCAGCAAGTGTACTTTGCTACTCATATCTGGTGTGACTATAGCGTGCCTTTAAAAACAAAAAAAGTTTTTCACTGTAAGCTAATAGCAGTTAGTTGTCTGCAAGCGTCTGGGTGTCAGGCCTTCAGCGTGTACTCTGCCAACCTCTGCAAGTGCACTTTGCCACTCATATCAGGTGTGACAATAGCGTGCTTTTTCGCAAGGAGCTAGTGGCACAGTCAGACAGCATGCATCGGCACCCGGGGTCAGCCCAACAGCACGCCAATCAATGTATGATGTGTCCACCACCAGAATGCCGTCATTGCAGAGCTCAGCAGTGTGGCTTTATTTGTGTGTCTGCCTCTGACAACAGCGATGCCATTTGCAACCTGTGCCAAAAGAAACTGAGTCGTGGGAAGTCCAACACCCACCTAGGTACAACTGCTTTGCGTAGGCACATGATCGCACATCACAAACGCCTATGGGATCAACACATGAGTACAAGCAGCACGGAAACTCAAAGCCGCCATCCTCCTCCTGGTCCAGCATCTTCAGCCACGTCAACCACTGCTGTCCTCCTTGCCCCCTCTCAACCATCCGCCACTCCGTCTCCTGCCTTGAGCAGTTCCCGCTCATCTGCCCACAGTCAGGTGTCTGTCAAGGACATGTTTGAGCGTAAGAAGCTAATGTCAGAAAGTCACCCCCTTGCCCAGCATCTGACAGCTAGCTTGTCTGAACTATTAGCCCGCCAGCTTTTACCATACAAGCTGGTGGAGTCTGAGGCATTCAAAAAATTTGTGGCTATTGGGATACCGCAGTGGAAGGTACCTAGACGAAATTTCTTTGCACAAAAGGCAATCCCCAACCTGTACTCGATTGTGCAAAAGGAAGTAATGGCATGTCTGGCACACAGTTTTGGGGCAAGGGTCCATCTGACCACTGATACCTGGTCTGCAAAGCATGGTCAGGGCAGGTATATCACCTACACTGTGCATTGGGTAAACCTGCTGACGGCTGCCAAGCATGGAATGCGTGGCTCTGCAGAGGAGTTGGTGACACTGCCACGACTTGCAGGCAGGCCTGCTGCCACCTCCTCTACTCCTCCTACTCCATCCTCTTCCATAACCTCCTCGGCTGAGTCCTCTTCTGCTGCTGCGTCTTGCTCCACATCAACGGCACCCTCCCAGCTCCCCAGGTACTATTCCACATCCCGGATACGGCAGTGTCACGCCGTCTTGGGTTTGACTTGACTTGGCTTGAAAGCAGAGAGTCACACCGGACGAGCACTCCTGTCCGCCCTGAACGCACAGGTGGAAAAGTGGCTGACTCCGCAGCAACTAGATATTGGCAAAGTGGTTTGTGACAACGGAAAAAATTTGTTGGCGGCATTGAAGTTGGGCAACCTGACACACTCTCCTTACCTTTATCTCTAGACAATGGCAGGCTGTTGCGGTGTAGCCTGGCGCTTCAACCCTACAATTTTACTATCCAGTACTAGCCCGGTAAGCAGAATGGCAACGCCGAAGGGTTATCCCAACAAACGGAACTCAGCCCATAGCAGAAATCCTGACATCCCCAAGGTGACCCAAAAAATGTCAAGTTGGGTCTGCCGGAGTGTTCCAAATAGAGGGAGAATTGTAGCAGATCCCCTGTTCCTAGATGATAATTTTGCTTTGACTAGATCGGTAAACGAACCTACCTGAACAGATTGCCCCATTTAGTTTGTATACCGAACAAATGGACACATGGACCACCCACAACAGTCTTGTGCCGCTAGTTGACCCACTTGACCTCACTAACACTTACACAAACCACAAACACTTGAACTTTCTAAGTGATCGGCTGGGTGGCCACCGTTCATATGGATGAACACAAGGCGGCGGCCATCTTGTTTTGACAAACTCTTCCAGCGTTGTTTGGTCATCGAGTGTATGGAACTTTTATCGGACACTCAACGGCTCGAACACCGCTGAGACTTCCACTCTCACCTATGTTCTTATTCATCTAAAGAAAGCGGCGTTCGGTGAAACCAAACTCCTAAACGAGGGGCAGACAACTAGTTTTCCCACGAACTGCTACTTTTGGTATTTTGTTGTGTTTGAAGCTCCCGAAAGAGACCGACCGCACAACCTGAATCTATGGAACTATTTTGGGCAGGAGCCTTGTGTGCGGTCGGTCAGAAATAAGACTTCCATGAAAATCCTGAACCTCTAAACCTCTAAACCGCTATTTTTGGATTTGTTGCTCGCCCAGATTGGGGCTATTAGGGGATATACTTTTTGTGGGGTTTATGTGAGTTTTTGTGGTACTTTTGGGTTGCCTGTAAATTGTTTTCTTTTTCGCCTGGAAATAATTGAGTTAATACAGTACTTGACTCAATTATCTGCCAGGCAGAGGGGAGGGTTTGTATGATATGTATGGGAGTGTCATGTATTGTAACACTGTTGTCATTGGTCTGTGACTTTGCAATACAGTCTTCCATCAGGTCCAGGTGGGAGTACCCATTGCATGGGGATTGTCATAAAAGGCCAATTGTGGTGCCAAATGTCAGTTCACTTAACCCTCAACACACAGCCTCATCTCGTGATTGTAGGGAACCACTATACTTGCTATAACCACCGGCTCCTATAAGAGCTGTACAGCTATACTGGATCCATGGTCTGCTTGGAGATCGATTTTGGAATACTGTAGCGCTATCCACACTAAGGAAAAAGGACATTTCTGGTGGTGGACACCCCTCCTCTCTCAGGGTGACCACCACAGGGCTGAATTGAGCTGAGCAGGTGTTGGTAATCCTGCTCCAGCTCCCATTCCAGAGTGGCCAGATTGATCAGTTCTGGCCCTATGTCACCAGCTCTAGGGAGATACAGCATGGCTTCCCTATAGTCATGTATGTCCCAAAAGCATGACTCCCTAACACTCCCGAACTCCGGTTTGGCAAAGGCCCCCCATAACAGGCCAGAGACATTTTACTCATTGCCCTAGGGCCTGTTGTGCTTAGCCATCCAGGGAATACACTGAATCGCGTACCACCATAGTGCCTGGTACGCGTCCTCGAGCCACATTTCCTTCTCTACCAGTCTCTCGAGATTCATCACCCACTCATCCAGGGGCTTCTCTCCCAGGATAGGCATCCACAGTGCCACTCGTATCTGTAGCCGCTGTTCCTCACTGGGGAGACTCTCACCCTGCCAGCGCAGTACACCCTCCAGGGCTTCGTCCCAAAGCTCTTTTCTAACAACCTCGCTGTAGCCCAGTATGTGCAACTCTGACACAGGCCCATCCTGTAGGGCCAAATAGCACTGCAATCTCCGGCAAAACTCCTCCTCATATGTGAACGCTGTCCGAGGACAAGCTGATTGCATACCGCTGTAGACAGGGGCGCTGTACGAATACTAGCATTGCCCTCAATTATAAATCCATAATTACATCGGTGTCTCCAGGATGCTTCTCCTCACACTAGGAAGCCATCCCACCGCTGCCACCAAATTTGCTGGTCACCCTGAAAGAGGAGGGGTATCCACCACCAGAGATGTCCTTTTCCCCCAGTGTGGGTAGTGCTGCAGTATTCCCAAGTCGATCTCCAAGCAGGCAATAGAGCCAGTACAGCTGTACAGCTCTTATAAGAGCTAGTGGTTATAGCAGGTATAGCTGTTCCCTACAATCACAAGACAAAGCTGCGTGTTGAGGGTGAAGTGAACTGATTTTAATGGGACCACACTTGGCATTTCATGACAATCCCCATGCAAGGGGTACTCCCCCCTAGACCAGAGAGTAAACCACAGTAGAAACAACTACACAATCGCATTGGCTCTCAGATCCAGGACACTCCCATACAAAATAGGTAAATCTGTCCTCTGTACCTGGGAGATAAATGAGTCAAGTACTGTATTAAATCAATTATCTCCAGAAACAATAACACACATTTTTATAAAACCCCCAAATTACCTTTAAAACATACAAAACACCCACAAAAGTTACACCCCCCTGATAGCCCCCGATCTGGGTGAACAACATATCCAAAAATCACCCAGATCAGTTTAGGGGTTCAGGAATTTCTTGGAAGTCATAGTTTTGGCCGACCACACACATGGTTCCATGCCCAAAACAGTTCCATAGAATTGCGGTTAAGTGCCGCTGGGAACCTACCGGGAACCGCAAAGTCTTCCTGCCGAAAACAGTTCCATAGAATTGCGGCTAAGAGTCGCTGGGGGACCGACCGGGAAGTTTTCATGCTGAAAATAGTTCCATGGCCATTGCGGCTAAGTCCTCCTGAAGTCTATTCGCAGTTTTGGTCCATGTGAACGGCCGCCAGTGAGCTAGCATTCGGTTCTATGTAAAGTGCCAAACCAGGGGAACCAGGGGGAATAAAATATGGGTCTTTACAGTCGCTGACCTGGCCCATAGTCTTTTGGCAGGAGGCTGGCAAGCAGGCCCTTCCAAAAGCCTATGGTGAGGTTCTGTTCGCCACACTTTCCAAACTAGGCCACATATCTTACAGTAGGTAAGTAATCATGCATTCAGATTTAACTGTTATTGCTGGCAATTTAAAGTATAGAAAATACTCACATAGAAGCAAATTCCGGTTTGTTAATGAGGAACAAACTTGATTCACTAGCAAGTTGTGGGAAAAAATGGTGTCGCTAAAGTGTAATACCATCTTATTACTTACTAGCCTGGAGTAACTCAGTATGTGTCAGTTTTAAACACACCCTTTGAGAAACCCAAAAACCTAATCAAAATACATAGAATAGGTGATATCAATTGTAGATTATGCTAGCTTTAGTGTACCTATAATCTTAATTTTATTAATGACAGGAGGCGAGTATTTGCTTAAGTCTCTCTTTACTAGAACTCCACAGCAGCACAGAAAAACCAATCAGAAAAAAGTTAGGTACTATAAAACTCCCCTCCCCATGCATCATTTCCTCTTTCAAGCTGCGACAAAAACAGAATAAAAGGCAGAGAACATCATGGGGAAGAAACAAAGTCCTAGATACGATGAATATAACGATGTCCACCATCCGAGAGTAACCGTCAAACTAGATAGTGTTGATGGACTGTAAACTGAAACGAGAGAAAAACAGAATCGAACAGGTTGATTATCCAATTAAATGTACTCTGAATAAACATGTAGGTACCCAATGTAGCAACCAAAATTAACCTTAATATGTAGATATCCCAACCCTACTTATGAAAAATAAAAATTTACACAGACATAAGGAACAAGCGACAGGTAGCAGAGACAACAAACAAAGTTGCATACGTACCTGATTAATCTAAACTAAAACATTAAACAAGGGGGGGATAAGAATGGGTGGGAAATACCTCCTGTCATTAATAAAATTAAGATTATAGGTACACTAAAGCTAGCATAATCTACAATTTTATAACATGACAGGAGTTTTGCTGTTTTAATGCTCAGCCAACAAATCCAACGCCGTTTGTTTCACTGGTACCTATTCCGGGAGATGACTAGGACAATCCCCAATGGACCCTCCAATTGCGAGAAGTGACCGTAGACGGATCAATGAAGATGCCAGCAGTCAATGTACCCCAAAATACGGAAAAAACTCCATCCACTGTTAGATCCACTGTACGTGGGGTTACGACCTGTTTCCTAGCAGACATCCATGAACTGCCAAGCTGACCTATTAGCCATATCCATGTAGGTGTAAAACACAGAGGGTTATGCGTGGGTTTAGGATCACAAGAAAAACTGCCACCAGGTCTCGATTTTCGATGTGGAAGATGGTGATGTAGCCTTGTAGACAAAATTCCAACCTCAGGTAATGTGTCTGAGCCTACCACCAATTCCGTAGCCGAACCGAATAGTCTTATCTTTCCCTCATGGTAAGTGGTCTTGTCCGAGAATGAACCCATTAAGCTGGCAAGAGTGTTTCCAGTACTCCAAATGGACTGCATAACCCGCAACTGTGGTAGAACAAAGGTACTCCTAAGGGATGTCCAATCCGAGTCCCAACACTGAACTAACGTAGCGAAACGTTGATCGACTATTCTGGGGGACTGTGAATCCCGGATCTAACCAGAAGAGGGAAACGAAAGTAGAGGATGAGATTTCCATCCAAATATATCCTCGTCAGGGAGTGATAAATGGTCTGAATCCAAGGGAAATAGGGCCCAGCATAGACAAAGAAAGAGTCCTCCGTGCTGGATTTCCGTGGTGGACCGCAAGGGCTTCGAAATCAGACCGAAGTGTAGGCTGGCTGACGGAAAATGAAACAGCCCTGGTGAGCGGGTCTGGAGCAGGACTTCCGTCCATGAGATTGGCGACTGATTAGGGAGATAGTGAATAATCTGATTAATCGCCTGTATGATCCTGTTCCATGCCTGACCTGTGAGGAACTCATGGTCAGTACGACCCAGTAGGTCAATTATAGGAGGTGAAATAAAGAAATCCAGTCTAAACATTTATACCCTGCACGATCAGGTAGCCCTCTATAAGGAAGTCAGTAGCATGGACTTCAGATTAAAGGGAGGGGTTCTCTCCCCTTGCCCAGTTGTTGTGAAGTATCGTCTCCCTTGCATACCGGTGAGGTACTATACCCTGTACAAGAGCTGAAGCATCAGCGGTAAACCCGGTATGTGGCATGTACCTCTAATTGAATTGAACGAGGGGAGGCACAATAGTGTGTTAGTGTATGAGAGAGCCGCACTCTCTAATAATGTAAATTGAACTCTGTGTCATCATCAGGCTGATAGCAGGAGCGGGCCGAACCCATTAATAACAAAAGTTAGTGTCTACCTCCGTGTTCGGTTCCTGCTATGAGAGTGGGCCACACTCAGAACCTGTCTCCCGTATCCATCTCAGTATCGGACTAAAGTTGGAGGAGGGCCGCATCCTTAAATAACGAATTAGTGTCCAGTTCAGTATACGAGAGGGGTTCGTTCTCTACTCGTGTAAATAAATATCAGTCTCCGTCGAGGTGATGGAGGGCCGTATCCTCTTGCAATCCAAACTAGAGTCCATATAAGACTCAGGGTGACCAACTACGGTGTTCACCACTTAATAATCTCAGTGTAGGACTGAAATCCTGAGGAGGGTCCCTCTCTGACCACGAGACCACTCTTTGAAACACTCACCCGAGAGGTTGAGTCAACTAGCGCAAAACCAGACAGATGGTTGACGGAGTAGTATGCAACCTCGGGCCGTGCCCGTCTTTAATAACAGAAAGGGATGTTGAGAGAATGCAACCTCTGAATAATGATGAAATCTACCAACGGACCGCCCAGAGCCCGTGCGCGGGATCCAGGATGACCGTCGGCAGCCTGAGGAA
The DNA here is from genome assembly GCF_036172605.1 of Pelobates fuscus. Classification (NCBI taxonomy): domain Eukaryota; kingdom Metazoa; phylum Chordata; class Amphibia; order Anura; family Pelobatidae; genus Pelobates; species Pelobates fuscus. The sequence goes on along the minus strand of NC_086318.1, from coordinate 266,064,329 downwards.
AGCTGGAGACGTTCTCCGCAATCCATGAGAGCCCGGGAGGTCGGAGGAGGCCAAGTCAGGCCTCTCGACGACCTGAGCGATAGGATAATTGGAAGGCACGAAAAACAAAGAAACGACAATCAATGTAGATAAAGGTAAATACGTACCTCAGATAGAAGTTAAATGGCAGACAGGAAAAGCAAGTCAAGTAAATCCAACTGAAAGGGCCAGGAGCTAAACATGATGCAGGAATAACTACAAAACCTAATATGGATACCGGAAAAACAGTTAAAGGGTGAATTGCTAAAGACAAGGAAAACACTGTGCTCCCCTGTTGTCCTCTGAGCACTGGACCCTGCATGTGTGAAATTCTCCTTGGAGGTGTGCCGCCGCTGGGCTGGCATAGACCGTGGTTGTGCGTCCGGCAGTCTTCATAAAAGTCTTGCCTCTAGGGAATAAGGTTTAGGGCCTTCACCCTTCCAATGACATTTAGGTGCCCGTATACTGGTGTCCTCTTGGATAGTATGGTAGCAGTGCTTGCCTGGACACCCACCTATCTCCATGTCAATAGTGGGTACTGGGCTTTCCTCTGTGATATTTCCCCAGGCCTGCAGCCAAAAGGGTTTGGGCACAGATAGATAGGCCAAGCAATGGGCACAGACATAGCAGGCCAATCAAATGGGCACAGACATAGCAGGCCAATCAATGGGGCACAGACATAGCAGCCCAATCAATGGGGCACAGACATAGCAGGCCAATCAATGGGGCACAGATATAGCAGGCCAATCAATGGGTGGTGTATTAAGTAAGTAATAAGGGATCCCTGTGTTTGGGCAGGGTCCCATGAAAATCTATAAATCCTCACGGTGTCCTGTGACAAAAGACCTCCGACACCAACCCCTTTAAACAGCGTAATGCTGTGTGAATAAGCCTTAATAGGAATTCGTGGTCCCCTCATGCCCAGCAGGCAAAATAGTGGTAGTCCAGCTGTAGGGGATCCAATCTGTTGTTCCAGTGATTATATTGCTCAATAAATCAAGAGATATAGGGTGATTCAGCGCTTAAATTGTGAATGACCATGTCCATGCACTGATATTCATCATAGAGATTCCTTTATTATATGTACACACACAACCTCATCATATCACCTGCAGGTTAATGTACCATGCTCTATACCAAGAATAGGTGTATAATTGTCATTATGAACCTCCCTATTGAGCTTGGAAGGGACAGCATTCCAAACTCCATAGCTAAAGAGCCTGTGGCTCCCCAGTAGGTTCAGGAGCAAGCAGTGAACAGAAAATATTACTAAGAGTTAAAACCAGTAACTGGCTCTGTAGACGCCATGCTACAGAGTCAGCAAGCCAGCGTGACAACAATCCCGCGATCCGACCTCCGCGGGCGGGGGAGGGGGCCGTGAGTAAGCGCCCCCTCCCCTAGCCGGTTGGACACATGCGGTTCGCAGAACGGGGTCGGTAGCGGCATGGCCACGTGTGTGGGCGGACCCTACCGCCGGGTACTTGCGTCTGACCGCGTGTATCTCAGGCGCCGGAAGTTTCACCTTGCCACCTGAAACCCCGAGCGGAGCACCTGCAGCCCGCGAGTGAAAAGGGCGGGAAATCCGCCGAGGACGAGAAAGTGGGCTAGCCGGGAAGGGGGGGGGGAAGCAATGGGAAAAGCACACTGACATAAGGTACCCCCAGGACCCCCCATAAAACCACCACAAAATAGAAGACCTCACAGAGAAAACATGGGAGGCAAGAATGTACAATCCTAGCTAAAAAAACAATCCCAGCTAAGCTAAATAAAAGTAAAATAAATATAAGTAAAACATAATTAAATTAAACATCAATAAGTCTCAAATAAGTAAAATAAAGGTAATATAAAGTATAAGTAAAAACATAACTGATATAAATCATAAATAAGTCCTTAAAAAGTTAAATAAAGGTAATATAAATCATAAGTAAAACATAATAAAATAAATCATCAATATATCAGAAATGAATCCCAAAGCCACCCACTAGAAGCAGGGGGCAGTGGTACTCTGACCTGTACTATCTGCAGAGCAGCAAAGAAAGAGGAAATGATGCATGGGGAGGGGAGTTTTATAGTACCTAACTTTTTTCTGATTGGTTGTTTTTTTGTGCTGCTGTGGAGTTCTAGTAAAGAGAGACTTAAGCAAATACGAAGCCTCCTGTCATGTTATAAAATTCTGGTTTACTAGTTGAAATTAGAAAGTATACTAAGAAACTTGTGATATTTTCTCATGTATATTCTGCAATTTATATGCAAACATGATGTTACTTCTGTTGTATAATTCTTCTCTCACCACCAATACTTCCAATTGGTATCCTTTTGAGAGAAATCCACTCTGCGTTGTGTTTTAATAGTGAATGTAATATCCCTGTGTCACCTCTTCCAAGAACTAACATATATATTTATCCCCTTGTCCAGATAAATATATGACTAGCACTACTAAGGTATTCTACCCGATATTACAAATAAACAGCCAACACCATAGTTCTTACTAGATAGAAATCTTTACTTAGAATCTGCCCAATTAAATATTACAAAAGAAGAATGTTACAGAGTTATAGTATTACAGAGTTACAATACATTCATAACACTCACACATTCCATCTATATAATAATATCTACTGTATTGTGTATGTGCTGTGAGATGTTATGTGCAGCATGTGTGTCAGACCAAACCTAATCTAATGTGATGTCAGTATCTTTTATTTCTAAAGGAATTGGTTCCTATGTTGTAAATAGCCAATTCCTCAGCTCAATTGATATGGAAATGTGATTTCCTTTCCCAAGGCCCAAAGTGTTGTCTATCCTGTTATTTTATTTAAGTGTTAACTCTCCCAGCCATCCCTTTGCCTCTAACCTAAAGTGTGACTGTTTTCCTAGATACAGACTCCTTTGAAGACTAGTTTATATGTAAATGTGATAGGTGCCTTTCAGGTGCTGTATCTTTCCAACTATCTAAACAGAAACTCCCTTTGAAGATAATTCCTGACCTCCCATACACACAGACTTAATCAAGCACATATTAAACATATATAAAATCATAATACTTTCCCCAACACTCCCCCACTTGAATAAGATCTAATAAGGAGATTATTCACATACAACCCCGCCACCCACTCTGATTTCTGCAGATTCAAAAAATCAAGGCAAGACATGAACCCACACATATATTTTATACCCCTAAAATGGATGTGAGCTCAAATCTTTCTTGCTTTGTATGGATTTTGTTTTAGTTCTTTCCTCCAACAACTTCCAGACCCTTAAAGGGACATTTAAGACCCATAAATGCCTTCAGCTGGCTGTTTAGCTCAGTGGAAGGCACTTACCCATGGCATCTGCCTTGCAATGATTTCATGAGCTGCATCGAGAGGTCTGGGCTGAGTTAAAAGGGGAGGGTTTGCAAAAGCTTTAGAAAAGAAATCATGCATGCATTTTTTTTTTTTTTTGTAAATCTGTTTTATTAAATGTTCGTGAAGTTAGAAGCGGCATTCATCAATACAATTATTGGCATTAGTAGGGACTCGCAGGTCCTTATTGCTCATAACAAAATAAGGTCACTTATATAGTCAGTGTATTGATCATCGTACAGGGCTGTACTGAGCTTGAAGAGACCAGATATTTTAAACCAATGTATAACATCAGACAACACATTGCATGATACATTACTACCTTTCTCCACCTGGTACCAATGTGCATAGCCATAGACCATTCCTTAGAGTATTATGTGTCGTGAGTGTATCCTGCAAACCATGGCATTTCGTATGGGGTAGTTTTAGGAGTGTCACACTGTGGTGGAGTCCGAGTCAGACCTGATATAGCTATTTGTCAAGGAGCTCCACGTAGCGAATAGGTCTCCCATTATGTATAAATACGGGTCTGTGTGCGTTGCCAGTGAATAAAGGGTCTTTCATCGATCTGTCCGCTGCAACTGTCCCACCTTCCAAGTGTATGCATAGGTCCCCATGTCATCAGTAGAAACCATAATAGATGTGAGAGAGATGTGGCCCTATCGGCCACGGGACACAAACGTGAACCATGGTCGCCACAACTCCGCATGTCTGTCCCCCCTACCAAGCAATGTGGCCTGTATCGCCTCCGCTCCATGAATGTCCTCCGCCCTATGAATCCATTTGTGGCAAACCTAGCCACTTCTGAGCTATATGCAGTATAGGTTGTCCGTAGGCTGAATGTATAATGTGTTCCGTTAAATGTATATGTGTTGTGCTATGGCCGTTCGCATGCTGACAGCCGTACGCTGCCAGCATACAAGCATTCGTACGACGAAACACGGCTATCCTGGCCGTTCGCCGTACGAATACGGGCTCCCCAGGTCGACCACACATTCACAAGTCGTGTGGCACCAATTAACCGATTGCAACATTGTTGCAATCGGTAATTAAGGGCTCTCCTAGGTGGCCGTCGTTCGACTACCGACCATGCGGCGGTCGGCCATCTTGGATCCTTTGTCTCTGCAGCGGTGTTCGGTCGTCGAGAGCCTGGAACTGAAAACGGCTACTCAATGATCCGAACACCGCTGGACTTCCAGAGCGTTCGGGAGTTCCGTGTTCGGTACATTATGTGTCCCGTACTTATTCGGTACTTTTAGACCAACTTCCATGTTTAAATGTATTCTGTGCGGCGTTCGGTCAATTCAGCTGGGATCGGAGCGGTATTCTCACAAAGTGTGCGCTCCGACCCCAGCTATCTACCGAACGTTCGGTTATTCCAAAGTACCGAATATTGTGGGAATTATGTATTTTAAAGTCAATTGTCGGTTTTGCTGCACGAGGGGATAATCCACTTAATCGTCCATTTTAGTGGGAGTATCCTTCTCGTGCAGCAATGCCTGTTGGGAAAGTCACAATGCATGTTGGGAGAAATCCCCTGGATTATCTGTGTGGAAACCCCTTGCATGGGGAACTGCTTAAATATGCTGCTTGTGAATAAACCGAGTTAGTTGACTCCCAAACTGTGTTTCGTCCGGTTATTGGGAGGATTGGGGATATTGCCTTGCTTTCTACTCTGACTGTGGATTTCCTGAGGATACCAGCGGATATCGTGCATTATTATACTGCATTCCGTTACACCATTCCTCTATTCTGGGTGTCTCCGTCTTCTTCCAATATAGCAGAATCAGGGCTTTGGCCGCATTGAGTAAATGACGTAAGATCGATTTTTTGTACATGGCAATCGACAACTTTGAGATATGTAGAAAGGGCAGAGCCACTGTCCATTCCGTCGTTTCTCCCATGATTTCAGTTATCTTTTCCCTGATCATGTCCCAATACGGGACTATAAGGCGACATTCCCACCATATATGTATTATCGTGCCTCTCTCTTCGAGGCATCTCCAACACATTGGGGGCATCACTGGGAAGATTCTGTGGAGCAGTGTCGGGGTCCTATACCAGAGTGCGATTAGTTTGTAATTTGTTTCTTGGTACTGGGTGCTAATGGAGCTTTTATGTTGCCAGGGCAATGCACCCTCCCATTGTTGGGGTGTGAAGGTGGTGTCCAGTAATGTCTCCCATTGTCTGCGGAAGGTATCATTCTCCGTCAGATATCCCACCAAAAGGTATTGGTAGAGGGTGGATATCATTCTATCCAGCGATGAGCCTCTTTCGCATCTCGTTTCAAACCACGTGAGGTCCCTGTGCAGTCGTTCTTTGTTGCGTATGGTGTCGTAAAAGTGCTTTACCTGCATGTAGCGTAGCAGGATCCGGGGCGTCTGGGGTGTCTCTCCCAGTAGGGAGTCCAGGGATCGCAGGGCACCATCTCGCAAGACCGTGGAGATGGGTATATGTTCCCGTCCCTCCGCAAAGGGCCATGCTCTCGACGGGAATCCCCCACCTATCGCCGGATTGTGGGCAGAATGGACTGGGCATAGGTGAAATATGGGGTTGGTCTCTTATGAGTTTCCAGCTGATAAGCGTCTGAGCTATTATTCCTCCTGACTCTCCTCTGCTACCAACTTTAGAGCCTCCCGCCCATATGGCAGATTTTAGACAAGCCTCTTGTCCATCCCTGGTTAGAGCCACCCACTGTTTTCGGTGTGTGGCAGTGTGCCACTCCAGAATGCGCTGAAGGACTGTGGCCTGGTGATAACGTCTAAAGTAAGGAAGTGCCAGCCCTCCCCGGTGCCTTGGTAAGCAGAGCAAGTCGTGTCGGAGCCTCGATCTCTCCCCTTTCCAAACATAGCGAATGACTGCCGACCTCAGTGTGGAGAACAAGTGCGAGGGTATGGCCAATGGGAGCATCTGAAATGAGTACAAGAGCCTGGGTAGGATGTTCATTTTAAGAACTGCAATTCTTCCGAACCACGATATATGTGGGTATGCCCACTGTAACGGACCGTTTCAGCATAAAAGGGAAAAAATGCGTTTAGGCGATAATCCCCTTTTCCATAGACAGGCACAGCTACTGCAGAACATCAGAACTCACGAGCTGGATACGAAATAACACTCCGAACTGGAACAGCTGAACAAGAAAAGCATACAATCGGCTTACACTCTTGGCAGTCAGCTTACAATCCAATCCCCCCCAAGAACGAGACGACACTTCATTTTGAGGGTTAAGCAGGAACTCAAGACTGGGACACCCAGTCTGGCTTTTATTACCAACAAGTACATACAGGACACTCCCAGGGGGAGGATGAAATTAACCAATCACATGGATGTACCTCCCACACATTTCCTCCCCTTAGATTAACACTTAACACAATTATACTGTACACCCTTTTCCCCAATTCCTGGATGTACCCCAAATACATATGCTACACCTCCAAAACAGGTATCCCCTGATAGCCCTTATTCAGGGGGACAACATATGCAAGAATCAGCCCATTCGGATAAATGGTTCAGGAGTTATGGAACTTTAAAGTATTGACCGACTGCATGGGTAAAGTATCCGAAAACAGTTCCATGCATTTTGGCCCTGCGGTCGGTCACAAACAAGGGAATGAAAACAGGCGAATTGCCTGTGTTATAGAGCCTGGAGAGGGTTTGAATGAATTCCCTTGTTTGTGGGGTTCTTTCTACCGAACGGGGGGTCATTCGGTAGTTTCCATACGAACTTCTGGAAGTATGGAGGTCTCAGCGGTGTTTGCCTAGTCAAGTGTCCGATTTCAGTTCCAGACACTCGACGGCAAAACACCGCTGTTCGGTAGTTAAAGATGGCCGCCGCCACGTGTTTGTTTCCCGAATGGCGGCCACCCAGAGGACAAAGACCACACTGCACTGATTGCCAATTACCCGTTTGCAACATTGTTGCAAACGGTAATTGGAGGCACACTTAGTCCTGGGTGGTCTGGCTGTTCGGTAGTTTCCTCAATATAATGAATGGAGTGATTCTACCGAACAATCAGATGAATACTGCATATATATATAACCCAGGTTAACTGCATACATAAATACATATACAATATACAGGCAGTACAATAGGATAGGCTTCACAGTCTTAAAGGGACAGTAGTCCCAAAATGTCCATTGCTGATTTTAAAGGGCCAGTAGCAGCAATATAAATTAGTACATGCCCAAATATAGTCTTTAGAGTGCAATATGTCCAGGGGCCATAGTCAGCGGGCAGGAGGCTAGCAGCCAGGCTTCTCCAGCCCACAGTGGCGAAGTTGGTTTCGCCACACCCACCTCTCCATATCCGCCAGGATCGGCTTCAGTAGCGGGTCGAAGTTTTGAGAATAGAGTTCCCCCGGATCTGATGTGATCCAGATCCCAAGATATCTCATCTTACAGTGGCACCAGCGGAAAGGGAACAGAGAGTCTAGAGCCCGGTATTCCGCGTCAGAGATGGTGATGTTAAGCACTTCACATTTGGACAGGTTAAGTTTAAAACCCGATATCTTACCGAATTGTGCTATTGCATCCATCAAGCAGGGCATTGTGGTTCGCGGTGAGGCGATGAAAAATAAAAGATCATCCGCGTATGCGGCTACTTTATGTTCCACTCCTTGCCAGGAATATCCCCGAACGTCAGGGTGTTGTCTGACAGTTTGGAGCAGGGGTTCCAGGGACATGGCAAATAGAAATGGTGACAATGGGCATCCCTGCCTTGTGTCATTGGAGATTGCAAAGTCAGTGGTGAGTGCCCCGTTCACACGTACCGCAGCCCGTGGTTTATGGTATAGCGCCCAAATCCATGTGAGGAGTCTCTGTCCGACCCCCATTTTACAGAGAGTGGCAAGCATATATCGCCATCTCACTCGGTCGAACGCCTTTTCGGCATCCGTAGAGAGGAGGAGGAGTGGTTGCTGTGTCCCTCTAGCTTTATGTTGTATCGCAAATGCCCTCAGGATACTGTCCCGTGACTCTCGACCGGGTATGTATCCCGTTTGGTCCACATGTATGAGAGCCGGTAGGACTGATTGGAGCCTAGTCGCTAAAGCCTTAGTGAAAAGTTTGGCGTCCACATTCAGCAGGGAGATTGGGCGATAGTTGCCACATATCATTGGGTCCTTCCCAGGTTTCGGTAGAACAGTTATTATAGCCGCTTGAGATTCTGCCCCGAAATTCCCCCCTGCAGCGACCGCGTTAATGGCTTTCGTGAACCATGGTAGCAATATGGATGAGAATGTTTTATAATACCCCACGGAGAAGCCGTCCGGGCCCGGTGATTTACCCTTTTTGGCTGATTTCAAGGCCGCTGAGAGTTCCTCCTCAGAGATTAGGGCGTCCAGTACCTCTGCTGTATCCTGGCTGATCGTTTTCGTGATAGATTCCTGTAGGTAGTCCCGCATCTGGGCCTCCTCCGCGTCCGTATCATCGTGTCCATCAGGTGCATGTATATTATAAAGCGAGTGGTAATATTTCCTAAATTCTCCCGCAATCTCGTTCGGAAAGATCTTTGAGCTGGGTGCGTTTCCCTTCAAGAGACTTGTTGGCATGGGTATAGAAGAACCCCTTGGAGTCTTGTAGGGACCTGAGGTAGCGTTTCGTGAGAAGGTCTCTCAGTTGTTGCCTGGCCTGCATGAGTTCCCCATATGTCTCAATCAAATGAGATCATTTATGTCGTTGTTCCAAGTCCGAAATAGACTTGTAAAGATCCGCCATATCACGTGCGGCAGCTTTTTTCTTTTTGGAGGCTATTTGGATAAGCAGGCCCCTGATGACGCTCTTGTGGGCCTCCCATATTGAGATCGGGGATGTATCCGGTGTGTCATTATCCCGGAAGTATTGTTCCAGTGCTTGGGTAATTTGTATCCGCGTCTCAGGATCAAGAAGGAGAGCTTAATTTAGCATCCGTGACCACGTGAAGGGTCGAAAGAGAGGTGATTCAAGTTCCACAGTGACCGCGCCATGATCCGACCAGGTAGCGAGATCTATTTTGGCAGAGATCAGTCGTTGGAGTCCTATTTGGCGAATTAAGATATAATCGATGCGGGAGTATCGATCATGTAGTGCCGAATAATACGTAAAACCTCCAACAATCCACTAGGTCCATGTCCCCCAGTGGTCTCTTCATAGAGCGTATGTTGAGTTGCGAGATGCTACTGTGTCCTGTCGATGAATCCAGGATATGGTCCAGTGAAGCATTTAAGTCCCCCCCCTAGGACTAGTGTACCTTCGGAAAAGCCGTTTAGTTTGTTTAATGTCCCCCTGAGAAACTGAGCTTGTCTTCTATTAGGTACGTAGGCAGTGGCAAACGTATACAGCATGCCCGCAATCGTTCCCTTGAGAAAAAGAAAGCGGCCCTGTGGGTCAAGTAGACTGTCTAACTTTTGGAACTCTAGGTCCGCTGCGATCAGAATGGCCACTCCCGCCTTCCGTGCTGTTGGGTGATCGCAGAAGTAATTGGTCGGGTAGGATTTGTGCAGTTTGGGGGTAGCACCTTTTCGAAAGTGTGTTTCCTGTAACAATGCCACCGATATACGATTCTTCTTCAGTAAATGGGTCCGTCGTTCCGGTATATTCAGACCTCTACAATTTAAGGTGAGGACAGACATGGGAGCGGGGCCATAAGCACCAGAGGATCCAGGTTTATTGCCGGGGTCCATGGCGGTATCATCCACTCTCATCCCCCCTCCAGCTGTGGTAGGGTGACCCCTGGGGGGGCCACAACCCCCCGGCACGGACCAAGGAGAGGTTCAGAGGGACAAGACACTTCAGGTCCAGAGACAGAAGGAAGGAGGTCGAGTAGGGTAGGAGGCAAGGGGGCAACCCAAGAGCGGGTAGAAAGGGAAGAGAAGATAGTCAGGTGCCTGTACTAACAGGCTTCACAGCTGAGACCAGATGTGTCTCAGAAGAATCACCCCCACAAGGGAGGTGACTCGTGCTACGGCTAGAAACGTAGAGGCCCCGCTCCGGCAACTAGGCCAGGTAACAGGAATCCTCCCGATTCCGCCGTGCAGGATAAGCACGAGTGTGGGTTGAGGTGTGTGGCCCGGCACCAGCCAAGTAGTTGATAGTGTGTAAGTGTTCAGGAAAGCCCCTACATCCCGACCCCTTACATCACGAAATACTAGAATCAATTAAGGGTGATCCATTCCAATTTTTAACATGCATAAGTAACAGAACAACAATAAGGGTGCAATTACATCCAATTACATCCTATTAACCGTTTCCGTACAACAGTACAACTAAACAAGTGCAATTATGTCATGTGAACAACAGTAATGTGCCATATCTCTCCTTCCTTTCGCCCCCTCCCAGTCCCGGCCCCAGTACGCCACAGTGATCCGGTCCTCCCTCCTCCCCGGCCGCCTCATCCTCTTATCTTCCCCCCCTTCCAGCCACCGCCCCCCCCCCCCCCCGGCCCACTCAAGTACAGTCTGCCAGAGTTCCTGGCCCTATCCCCCACGCCATGAGTGTCTTGTCGGGTCTGCAAAACAATTAAGTTTGGCCATTGGGCCTATAAAGTGTTACCCATGAAGGTCAGTCAACACGGTACAGGGTAATAATGGGCCCTCTAGTCGTCGGGGAGCTTAGTGTCCTAGGATATGTTGTCAGTGGTGACTAATACCGTATGAGCATATTGGAGGGTAGGTGTATACGTGGGGTGTGTATCGGTCATCCTATGTGTCGTATGACAGCTTGTCCTGTCATGATTCCATGCCCCCCATCCAGGTGATAGCGTTACCTCCCACACCCCCATAGTCATTAGGGAGTGTAGGTCCATCCGCAGATGTACGTAGGGGATCCCGGGTGCCGGCTCACTGAGGTCCCCCAGGGGCCCCCATCCACCCTCCCCAGACATTTGGCGAATACTGACCCCCCACCCAGTGTCACCCCGCTTGTCTGGGGAAGTTCCTATTATGAGATCTGTAGGTAGGTGGGCTAATCCTTCAACATGCATGACATTAGAATTCTAATTGCATACAGTGCATAGGGTATCAGGAATCCTAAATATGCAGTCAACAAATCGCTGGTGTGTATCCCCGGATCCCCCAAATTATTTGAGATATCCCGATACATGCCGTCCCACCCCAGACTCCCCCACCCAATGCCTTGCGGTCCAGGCGTGTGTCTCGCCACCCCAGAGTCTTATCCCTCCTGTGATGACTCCGTCTTGGTGTGGTCATTAACATCACCGCACAGCGTTAGCCTCACACTTTGAGGCCTCAAAGTAATCCAGTAGGATGGGGCCAGGTCGGGTCAGGAGAGGGGCCGAGTCCATGGGATGCCCCAAAGAGCCGCCAGCATGCCTCACAGGGGCCAGTCCCCGGCTTCCACAGCATCCCCCCCCAAAAAAGAGTTGTGTCCATGCCCCCCAAACTGTGTGGCGGTGACCGGGTGTTGGTAGGAACATGTGTAGCCAGGGAAGAGTGCGCCCGACCCGGGGGCGCGAGGGGCCAAGTCTAAGCAAGGAAGGGAGGTACTCACTCAGCTTGGTCTCCAGGGCCCTGGAGACGACGCTGAGGTGGCAGAGCCATCGGGGATCCACCCCTACGTCTACGTGGGGCGTGCTGTTGTCGAGGTGCTTGTCCCAGCGGGCCTAAAACCCAGTTAGTTACTGGAGTGGGTGGTAGGTTTAGCTCCTCAAGGAACCATGGGACTTCTTCAGGTCATCTGGCTGCTAACGGAAAACCCCATTTGTAGGTAATATTATTTTAGCGGAGCACTGCCGTCACCGGTCTGAGTGCTCGCCTGGCTTCCAGCGTAAGTGGGGATAAATCATTGTATAGAGAAACAGGGGTGCCTCTGAAAAACCACATGGGTTGCTGCCTGGCCTTCCGCATGATCGCATCCTTAACGGGGAAAGAATGGAGGCAACATATCATATCTCTGGGGCCTTCTTCAATCGCCCTCGGTCTCAAGGCTCTGTGTGCCCTTTCAAAGTCGTAAGACTGCGGGGCGTCGGCACGCAATATGGTGTTGAAGAGATCCGTGAGAACTTCTTCCGTGTTTTCCTCTCTGTTGGCCTCCAGAATCCCCCTGATCCAAATGTTACATCTCCGTCCCCTATTATCAAGATTTTCCATGTGCCTGAGTATGTGGAGGATCAGGTCTAACTGCCGGGAAATTGCGTTATCTGTGGCCGTGTGCCTCACAGCTTGGGCTTCTACTGAGTGTTCCAGGGCCTGTATACGGCCAGCGTGTGCGCTCACCTCCGTCCGGAGCCCAGCCATCTCTGCCCTCAGTGCCAGAGGCGGCTCTCTAATTAGGCAATTTAGGCGGCCACCTAAGGCCTCGCACTGATGGGGGCCTCGCGGCCGCCTAAATCGCCATAGGGCAGTGACATGTCGGATCCTCGGTCAGGGACCGAGGACCCGACACAGGAGGGGGACCGGCGGCTTGCCCTTAATGCCGCCGGGTGCGAGGCCCCTCCTATGCCTGCCCGGGAGAGAGCCAGCCTGTCTGCAGCTCCGCCGAGTGCAGAGCTGCAGACTGAGGGGGTCTCGCGATCTTAGCCAGTCAGAGCGTTGCCGCGTGTTACCACGGCAACGCTCTGATTGGCTGCAATCGTGAGACTAGACTAACCACGTGGTCTGCAGCTCTGCACCCGGCGGAGCTGCAGACCATGAAGGGAGCCCATCAGACCACCAGGGAATCGGGATACAGCGTACCCACCGGACCACCAGGGAATACATTTATTATCAAGGTATTTGTGACCCCTGCACAGCCACCTTACCACCCTCTGCCCCCTACCACCTTACCACCCTCTGCCACCTTACCATCCCTTGCCACAGCCACCTTACCACCATCTGCCCACCTACCCTATCACTGCCCTCCTACCACCCTCTGCCCCCTGCCACAGCCACCTTACCACCCTTTGCCCCCTACCACCCCTTGCCACAGCCACCTTACCACCCTCTGCCCCCTTACCACCCTCTGCCATTACCACCCTCTGCCCCCTTACCACCCTCTGCCCCCTTACAACCCTCTGCCCCTACCACCCTCTGCCATTACCAACCTCTGCCCCCTACCACCTTACCACCCTCTGCCCCCTGCCACAGCCACCTTACCAACCTCTGCCCCCTACCACCCCTTGCCACAGCCACCTTACCACCCTCTGCCCCCTTACCACCCTCTGCCATTACTACCCTCTGCCCCCTTACCACCCTCTGCCCCCTTACAACCCTCTGCCCCTACCACTCTCTGCCATTACCAACCTCTGCCCCCTACCACCTTACCACCCTCTGCCCCCTGCCACAGCCACCTTACCACCCTCTGCCCCCTACCACGCCTTGCCACAGCCACCTTACCACCCTCTGCCATTACCACCCTCTGCCCCCTTACAACCCTCTGCCCCTACCACCCTCTGCCATTACCACCCTCTGCCCCTACCACCTTACCATCCCTTGCCACAGCCACCTTACCACCCTCTGCCCACCTACCCTATTACTGCCCTTCTGCCACCTTACCATCCTCTGCCCCTACCACCCCTTGCCACAGCCACCTTACCACCCTCTGTCCCTACCACCCCCTGCCACAGCCACCTTACCACCCTCTGCCCCCTACCACCCCCTGCCACAGCCACCTTACCACCCTCTGCCCCCTACCACCCCTTGCCACAGCCCCCTTACCACCCTCTGCCCCTACCACCCTCTGCCCCTACCACCCTCTGCCATTACCACCCTCTGCCATTACCACCCTCTGCACCTTACCACCCTCTGCACCTTACCACCCTCTGCCACCTTACCATCCCTTGCCACAGCCACCTTACCACCCTCTGCCCACCTACCCTATCACTGCCCTCCTACCACCCTCTGCCCCCTACTACCCCTTGCCACAGCCACCTTACCATCCTCTGCCCACCTACCCCATCACTGCCCTCCTACCACCCTATGCCCCCTACCACCCTCTGCCACAGCCACCATACCACCCTCTGCCACCTTACCACCCTCTGCCCCTACCACCCCTTGCCACAACCACCTTACCACCCTCTGCCCACCTACCCTATAACTGCCCTCCTACCACCCTTTGCCCCCTACCACCCCTTGCCACAGCCACCTTACCACCCCCTGTCCACCTACCCCATCACTGCCCTCCTACCACCCTCTACCCCCTACCACCCTCTGCCACAGCCACCATACCAGCCTCTGCCACCTTACCACCCTCTGCCCCTACCACCCCTTGCCACAGCCACCTTACCACCCTCTGCCCACCTACCCTATCACTGCCCTCCTACCACCCTTTGCCCCCTACCACCCCTTGCCACAGCCACCTTACCATCCCCTGCCCACCTACCCCATCACTGCCCTCTTACCACCCTCTACCCCCTACCACCCTCTGCCACAGCCACCATACCACCCTCTGCCACCTTACCACCCTCTGCCCACCTACCCTTTCACTGCCCTCCTACCACCCTCTGCCACAGCCACCTTACCACCCTCTGCCCCCTACCACTCCCTGCCCCAGCCACCTTACCACCCTCTGCCACCTTACCACCCCTTGCCACAGCCACTTTACCACCCTCTGCCCACCTACCCTATCACTGCCCTCCTACCACCACCTGCCCAATCCACCTTACCACCCTCTGCCACCATACCACCCACTGCCCTCCTACCACCCTCTGCCCCCTACCACCCCCTGCCACAGCCACCTTACCGCCCTCTGCCCCAACCACCCCTTGCCACAGCCACCTTACCACCCTCTGCCCCCTACCATCCCCTACTCTGTCACTGCCCTCTTACCACCCCCTGCTCTGTCACAGGACCCCTACCACCCTAGCCACCTTCTGCCCCCCTACACTGTCTCTGCCCTCCTACCACCC
The DNA here is from genome assembly GCF_036172605.1 of Pelobates fuscus. Taxonomy (NCBI): domain Eukaryota; kingdom Metazoa; phylum Chordata; class Amphibia; order Anura; family Pelobatidae; genus Pelobates; species Pelobates fuscus. The sequence continues at coordinate 266,049,149 of NC_086318.1, read as the reverse complement.
TCTACCCCAGTCACCCTCTGCCCTCCTACCACCCCTGTCATGTCACAGACCCCCTGCCACAGCCACCTTACCAACCTCTGCCCCCCTACCAACCCCTACCCTGTCACTTCCCTCCTACCACCACCTGCTCCAGCCCCCATCGCCCTTTGCCCCAGCCCCCCTACCACCCCAACCCTGTCACAGCCGCCACACCACCCCTACCCTGTCACAGTCTGCCATCTCCTACCCTTTCACAGCCAACTTCCCTGTCAAAGCCCCCCTACCACCACCTGCCCTGTAACACCACTCCTACCACCACTGCCCTCTCACAGCCCCCACCCTCTCACAGCTCCCACTGCTATGTCACAGCCCCACCACACCCTGTCACCCGACACCCACCCTATCACAGCCTTCCCACACACACACCCCTTGACACAGCCCCCAGCACACACACACACACGCGTTGTCACAGCCTTCCTCCGCACACCTTGTCATTGCCCATCCATACCCTATCATGACATTACCACATGCACTGACACCCCCTACACACATTGTCAACCCCTACACATACACTATTACCATTCACAAACACTTTCAGTCCCCACACACTGTCACCCCTACACCCAGCCAAACTTACATAACCCCTCCTAATCCTGTCACTCTCATCCACTCCAACTATACCAAACTCACCTGCCCTTGCTTTGACACACTTACCCTATAACATTAACCCCCCCCCCAATCCTGTCAGACTCACCTTCTCTTGCACTGTCACACTCACCCCCCAACCCTGTCATACTCGTCCTTTATCAGTCTGTCCCACTCACCCCCTTCACCCTGCCACACTCACCCTACCACATAAACCCTTACAATCCTGTCCTCCAACTGTGCAACACTCAATGCAAACCCTGTCACACACAGGTAGACAAAGCCAGATACACTCAGAAATACACACACTGGCACTGATGTATACACAAATGCAAGGCTATGTAACCATACCCCTCAGTTGTGTATTAACGATTGGCATACTTGCTAATTAAATTTGTTTATTGCAAATTACGTTTGTTTGCATATTATGCTATAACTACAGTCAGAGAGATCACAATGCCACGGCACAGGGAGCCGCGACACTGCAAGCCTCTGAACAATGAATACAGAGACTAGCTCTCTGTATCCAGCGCTGCAAGCTTGTCCTTCAATACAACTACAGCACCTTATGCACACAATGCAACCCCTATTATTTTATTTTTTTACTTTGGGTGTTAGTGGGGGCCTCATGTTTAAGTTTCGCCTAAGGCCTCATAAAGTCTAGAGCCGCCACTGCTCAGTGCGTCTTGGATCGTTGTGGTGAGGGTGAGTAAATCAGCTTTAGTGGCCATAGCAGCCGCCATGGTCCTCAGTTCGTCGCTGATCTGGTCCAGGGCCGGGGATTCACCACCCACCATCGAAGCAGGGGACTGCGGGGCAGGTCCAGGGCTCTCATTCCCGCCAGCAGCTCCACGTGGGGGTTGTAAAAAAACATTCATCGGTCCCTGTTGTGAGCCCGGGTGTGAGTCCCTAGGGGTCTGCGGATGTTCCGTACGACGGTTGCAACCCATTTGTGCTCTGTTGCAGATGGTGGATCACTTTGTCGGGTATGGTGCAGCGGAGCTCAAAGATTAAGCGGCCATCTTGGTAAGTGTCCTGGTCACGCCCCCATGCATTTTTTTTCTTAATGTTTTAATTAGGGGTATAAAAAAAACAACTTTCAAAAGTAGCAGCCCTCACCTCTTTCCTAGGCACACACTTTCAGTCTGTACCATGGAAGTCAGAGACTTCCCATTGAGCAGCCTATGTGCTGGAACTACGAGCATGCTCATTCAGAGGAATTTGCCAAAATTTTATAAAAATGTTGATTTCTAAAAAAATTAAAAATTAAAATCAGCACTTTTAGAAAATGTCTCTGATATGGATTAATGAGCACCTATCCCCTTATATACTGTGTCACACTACACAGTTGATTGATTAATGTCAGGATGCTCTATTATAACAGCTGGCCTTTGATCCTGATTTGTATCTTCTTGTTTTCCACCCCTGCACTCCATATCCTGTTAACACCTTGTCTTTATGACTGTTGGGAAGTGTTTGTTTAATCAAGTAACATCTCTTGACCAGCTAATGCCAAATATGCTTTAAGTTCTTTTAATATGCAATTGACAGGACATGACTGTATTATGTGAAGACAACCCCTTTTTGGATGTGTATAGAATTTTGTTATAAGATCTGTGTTTCCCCCGTTAAAATTAGGAGCAGTATTTTGCCATACACTTGTGTGAAGGAGTACTGCCCTCCGAACTCGTATTTCTGCTGTGTCCATTCCTTGTCTTCATACCTGAGAGAAAACATTGCTGTTTGCTGAATTTAAACCACAACAGTCTCACATTTTACAGACTCCAGATGAATGACTGTGAGTGTCTACTGACTGCTTTCAGCCTATCACAGCAATCATTACCATAACCCTTTCTATTAGAGGGATACGTTTAGTAGAAGTGCTCCACTTCTCACAGTGTTGTTTTGAGCCCCATTACCTTGTGTGGTATAATGGAGAAAGCCCTCACACGTGTTGTGACTGCCTAATTTGTTGTCTATTAACTCACTATTGGCTTAATTATATATTCATAATCACCAAGAGATGGATTTTACATTAGTTTTAACACATTACACAACAGAGTACTTTACAGGAATTAATAATAGAATAATGTATTTATTTCCAGAGAATCTTTCAGGTAGCACGGTAAGGAATGTCAGAATAGGAAGTTGTTTGATGAAATAAGTGTTGATCATGTTCAGACACATCTCCGACTAGGGAAAAATAATTTATATATCTATGATAATAAGAAGTAGCTTGTTTTTTTATTTTTTTTATCTATTATTATTTTGAATTTTTATAGGAAATATGTACTAATAGAATAACAAATAGCAAAAAATAAATAAAGCATAGAGTGGATAAACTTGGGCCCTTGTGTATACTTTTGCCAAACATGAGGAACAGTTCCCAAAAACTAATAAATAGGATGACAAGAAAAGCGCCTATGCACTGCTTCACCCCTGACTTTTGAGACAACAGGGGGGGTTGATATGTGAGAAGTAGATTATTTGTATAATCTTGTGTCATTTGTTGTGACATTATTATATTGTATTATTCATTTAATATGTGTTACAGGTCATGTTACATATTTCACATAACTTGTTAAATAGCCCTGAAATGTTAATGCCGAGAGAAATGTAAACATGCAAGATACAATAAAGTAAAATATGTAGCTAATATTTATATAAACATTTTTTTGTCACAGATGTATAGAAACTCTTTGGTAAATTAAAATACCTGGGGCTTATGTTCATGTTTATTCTCTGGGTAGAGCAGAACTATTTTCTCCCAACAGATTTGTCCTGATTATTTTTGGACTATGTTCCTGTTTGTTAATACCTCATATTGGTACATTGACAATATTTAATTTGCAATCTGTGCTTTTTTTTTTATTTATTTATTTTGTCACTCTAAAACCTTGTGTGCCAACCCTGTTACAAGGCCAAACACATTGTCATTTTTTCCCTTTATATGACTTTCTTAATAATCGATGTTCAGATTTATAAATTAATTATTAAGCAACCATTAAAATTTATATTTTAATTTACGTTTGCTTTTCTTGTTTAGCCTCTAGCCTCATCATTGCTTCTAAATTATATTTATTTTATTTTAGTCAAAAATAAAAATGTATATTTTCACTACTTTTTGTTGGTTCATATATTACTATATACTTTAACAAAAATGCAGTTTTTATTGTAATTATCTAGATCAGAGCAGAGCATGGTGGGTGGTTACATTGCAGACCAGCCTTGTTTGGGTACTCTCTTCATACCAAACTTTTATACTCACTCTTGACTGACAGATTTTTACTGGGAAATTGGAAAATTAGTAGATATGTTACTATCCAGAGTTTGACCTATGATTTAAAACCTTTTTCTCTAATATCATTTCCGTTGGTTTAGCAACTTTGGCTTTCCTAGTCTACTGTAGTACCTAATGTATTTATAGTTATGTATAACCGCTACAAGCTAGTGCTTGCATTGTCTCCCTGAGTGTGTGGTTGCTTTAGTGGGACGTGTGCTCCCTAGTACACAAATGGGAGTTGTTAGGTCCAAAACAAAACTTGATAACCCCTCCCCAAACTCAATACCTGTCCAACTAGCAAATACCTGTCCAACAAAGCAAATACTAAAATAAAAAAAAGGTGTATTATGGGATCCTTAGAATGGCCATACTAAACGCTAAATAGACAAGCCGAGGTCAGGGATACAGAAAACAGATTAAGAGTTAGGAAAAGCCAAAAGAGACCTGAAAGATATGTCAAGAAGAATGAATTTAAGGATTAGGGGTGACCCAGAGGAGATAAAAAAAATTACCAAGGCTCTATGTTGAGCGTAAAACAGGAACTCAGAAGATCTGAGGGTTTATTGAACAGCTTGTTCTTTTATACAGTTTTCCCCACAAGGTTACCACCCAGGTGGACCTTGTGGGGCACAGGGACACAGAAACAACAAGCCAATAAAAACATAGTTTTAACTCTAAGCAGAAAAAACATACATTTCTACAAACCCCAAAAAGTACCCCAAAATACCACATATCCCCGATCTGGGTGAACAACATATCCAAAAACCACCCAGATCAGTTTAGGGGTTCAGGAATTTATTGGAAGTCTTATTGTTGCCACACCGTGCACATGGTCCTATGCCCAAAACAGTTCCATACACTCGATGACAAAACACTGCTGGACAATTTAAGATGGCTGCCACCACATGTTTGAATCTGTTCCAGTTAAAAGTCCAAGGGGCAGAAACAGAACGTTTGAACATAGGTGATCACAGGGCCCATAATCCCAGGGTAGAAGGTTGGCAAATAGGCCCCTCCAAAAACCAGTGGCAAGGTTACTTTCGCCACAGATATATATATGTTCCTTTTTTTTTTTAATTTAGTATAAAAATTTGGAAACTATGCTGTAATATCCTACTCAAAGAAAAATACTTTTACATAAAGTGATAAATACACCGACTTAATGTGATCAGGAACACATTAAGTAATGATTAAATGGTTTTACAATGATAAAAAATGAATCAGGCTTAGAGATATATTTAAGCACATTCACCGATTAGAGATATAGGAATAGGAGTGGCACTTATATTTTGATTAGTAGAACATTAATGAAAGTAGGGATAGTAAATGGAAAGGTACAAAAGAAGAAGGGGAAAACGGAATAAATAATAATAAAATTAAGTTTACCTTTTTTCCCCTCTCCATCCCTTCTATACACATGGAGGGTCAGATAGAGATTAGTAATAGAGCTCCTCCTCTGAAACCCAATACCTGCACGAGATTGACCTCTGATTGGTAATGTGTCAGAGATATATGCTCAGGGGAACGTCAAGAAATTTGTTCCCGGGCATTAAGAATGAATGGTGTGAATGTCGATGGTTATTTATTTTTAATAGAGTTGTTTATCTGGGAAGAGGGGAAAACAAATCATCAGCAAAAACTTAGGAAGGCACTTGGGGGTTAAGTACCATATCCAATGAATCTCAAAACTGGTTACAATTAATTTTAAGGGATTCAATTCTCATCAAAAGAGACCTTATCTCTATGATCTTATAAAAAAAAAAAAAGATCAATATTTGCATTGCACAAGAGACCCACTGGGACAGTAAAAGCTCTAGATTCTGGAGATACAAGAAATTCCCAGTTATTTATGAAGCCAGATTAGGTGATCCGACAAAAAGAGGAGTAGCAATAATAATTTCGAAGGATATTGCATTTGAACATATCTTTCATTAGTCTTATACCAATGGAAGATATATAATGTTCATTTGTAAATTAAATAAGAAGATTCAGACTTTGGTAAATTGCTAGGCCCCTAATGATTTTCCTGTAAAATTCTTAAATCCTCTGATCGAAAGGGTGGAAAGGTTTTCGAAAGGAGATTTGATCATGGCGGGGGATCTAAATGGTATCGCCGACATTAATTTAGATAAAAAATTAATGAAAGGAAATAGGTTAGATAATAGAATTAAACTGTATGTGGAAAACTTCACTAAATGTCTGTTTATAAACAACTTATATGATATACGGAGAACACAACATCCATTAGAAAGTGATTATAGCTTTTTTTCGAATAGGCACCTATCATACTTAAGGATAGACTTTTGGATAACAAAGTTTTAATAGTATTAAAATATTTAAATCCTCAAACATTGGTAGTACTAGCTGGCCAGATTACACCCCAGTTTTCTGTGAAATTGATAACAAACTCAAGAATGGGAGGTGGAGTACATTTGAGAATGAAGGACTTCAACTTGACTTCGGACACTGAGAAGCATAAACTCATAGAGGAAATACAACAATTTCTGACCTTCAATGACAATAACGAGATTTCGACCCAACTTTGTGGAATGCTCTTAAATGCATAATAATGGGTTATTTAATAAAGAATGACATCATTATTAGGAATAAGTTGGGGAAATCTATATCAGACCTTCATATAATCCTAGCTAAGCAGGAAAGAATAAACAAAATTGCCCCCAATAAAAAGAAATCAGGACGAATACCCATCACTTGGTTCGGTAACTTTTGTTTCCTTTCTCTTCGTTTGATTGTTAGAACCCACATAGTTCAGTTTCTGAACAAGGACCACCCCAGCACCTCATTAGAACATGGAACACTAAGTATCCAGTGCGAAACCACAATGGAAACTAATACAAAAAGGCGCCATCTTGTCTCCCGAATGCAGGCAGCGGTACCTGGTCGTCGAGTGCCTTGAACTTATTTCGGCTAGGCACTCCGGCGAACACCAGTGAATATGGAACTACTGCCCATTCAAGTTCCTGACCACCTATACGAACGGCGTTTGGGAGATATAAAAGCATTCGGATATTGTATATGGCTTTCATATAAAAAACCCTTGAACTGAAAACGGCCATTGCTACGATTTCTCTGGAACTATTTTGGGCTTCTACCTGGTGGCCAGCTGGTTAAAACTGTACTTCAATGGAAATTCCAAACCACTGAACCAATCTGAGTGCTTTTTGCATATGTTAAGGGCTATCTGAGGATGTGACTCTTGAGGGGTTTCTATGTATTTTGGGGGTACTTTTGGGGTGTTTAAAAATTGTTATATATTTCTGTACCTAGGAGATAATTGAGTTGTAATTTTCCTGACTCAATTATCTCTCAGGCACAATGAGGAGTTTACTATATGTATATATTGAGAGTGCTTGCCTGCATTAGAGAGACATTAGTCGAGCATTCAGTCTTGACTAATTTGTGGAGAGAAAGGCTATACCAGCGATATTTACTTTCATGAATAATAGATCTTCGTTATTTTAGGAAAGGGAGTCGTTGGCAGCAATATATTGGTGGTCTGCCACATCTGGTGGCAGCGGTGGGATGGTCACTTTCCCTGGAGCTATAATCTGAAGTTGGAACTCGCGAGGAGTACGACAGATGGAGATCGGGTATGCTCAACTTAACCGTACTACTTTGAAGGAGTTCTTGGAAGCCTGAGGAGGTATTGCCAGCAGCAAGGCAAAAAGGATTTTAATCAGAGAAGTAATGGAGCTGGAGAGAGAGAACTTGGCCGCGGAGAATCCTTCAGTACTCACAGCAGATGGCGAACAGATGAAGGAGATTTGCGAACGTTTGGTGCTGTTCGGCCCAAACCCACCCCAAGAGGTAATGCTTTTGTATGCTTAAATTTCAATGAACAGCAGCATCTCCCGCAAACAGTAGTAGTTTCATACCGGAGCCACGAAAGGTACCATTTAACGCTTTTAAAGCCTTTCAAGAGCCAGAGGGAGAGATTGATGGCTATTTAGCAGACTTCAAATGCCAGTGCGCCCTGCACAAAGTAGCAGAGGAAGAATGGGTACCTATCCTGGCCGGGAAGTTGTCTGGTAAAGCTGCTGATGCCTTCAGAGTCATACCCGACCACATATAAACTATGAGCAGGTGAAGGAAGCACTCTTAGCATGGTATGCAGTTACTCCATGCGGTATGTGGTATGCAGTTACTCCAGAAGCCTACCACAGAAAATTTAGAGAACTAAGAAAGGCTGACAAAGATTCATATACACTCAAAAACATTGCGCGCATCCGCCCCTACTTAAAGGAACACTCCAGGCACCCAGACCACTTCTGCTCATTGGAGTGGCCTGGGTGCCAACTCCCACTACTCCTAACCCTGCAACTGTAATTATTGCAGTTTTTTTATAAACTGCAATAATTACATTGCAGGGTTAACTCCACCTCTAGTAGCTGTCTACTAGACAGCCAATAGAGGTCACTTCCTGGATTATAGCAAGGATTTTCCTTGCTAGAGCGTCGCTGGACGTCCTCACGCTGTGTGAGGACCTCCAGCGTTGCTCATTTCCCCATAGGAAAGCATTGAAATTAGTTTTCAATGCTTTTCTATGGGGAGCGCTAATGCATTAGGTCTTCTCGGCCGGTGGGAGGGATCAGTCTTGCCCGCCGGCCGACGGAATCAGAGGGAGGAGCGGCTCGGAGGAGGAGACAGCGACGAGGGACATCATCGCTGCCTCAGGTAAGTGACTGAAGGGGTTTTCACCCCTTCAGTAACTGGGGATTGGGGGGTGGGAGGGAGAGGGACCCTCCAGTGCCAGGAAAACTGATTGTTTTCCTGGCACTGGAGTTTCCCTTTAACGCCAGGTGCGACTAAGGTGTTGGCCCATTCCACTGTCCTTTCTCGCCTTGACTACTGTAATCCACTTCTCAGTGGTCTTACGTGCTCCCAACTTGCGCCGTCACAGTCCATAATGAATGCGGCGGCGAGGCTCATCTTCCTGTCCGCCCGCATCTCCCATGCCTCACCCTTCTGTCAGTCCCTACATTGGCTTCCCATAAAATATAGAGCTCAATTTAAAATTCTGGTTCTTGCTTTCAAATCTCTACATAATGCTGCTCCCACCCTTATACACATGTCACGTCTAGGCCCTTATGATCTGCTGAAGACTTAAGTCTATCTTCTGTCCGTACTCCCACCCAGGGCCGGCGCTACCTGTTAGGCGGACTAGGCAGCCGCCTAGGGCGCCCCTTGGGAAAGGGGCGCCGCCAGGAGCGCCGGTCCCCCTCATGCTGCAGCCGCCCGAGCGCTCTGGCGGCTGCAGCTTTGCCCGGGCTGGTGCGTCCATGAGGGTGCACCGCCCGGGTGCAGCATGAGGAGCGCTCCCTCCTGTCACTCCCTCACTGTAGCGTGGTCGAGCTCTGTATGGTCCGCGGGTACAGGGAGCATCTGTTTCCTGTACCTGGCCGGACTAACAGGAAGTGCACCCTGAGTGTTCACTTCCTTTTAGTCCGGCCTTGTACAGGAATCAAAAGCTCCCTGTACCCGCGGACGATACAAGCTCGGCCACACTACAACATAGGTAGGGGAGGGAGGGGGGATAAATAGGAAGGGAGCGGGGGGGAGATAAATGGAAAGGGAGGGGGGGTAATAAATTGATAGGGGGGGTAATAAATTGACAGGGAGGGGAGGGGAATAAATTGACAGGGAGGGGAGGGGAATAAATTGAAAGGGAGGGGGGGAATACATTGACAGGCAGGGTGGGGGGAATAAATTGAAAGGGAGGGTGGGGGGAATAAATTGACAGGGAGGGTGGGGGAATAAATTGAAAGAGAGGGGGAATAAATTGAAAGGGAGGGAATAAATTAAAAGGGAGGGGAAAGAAATTGACAGGGAGGGGAATTGATGGGGTTGGGAGGGGGAATGAGAGTGGGGAGGGGAGAAGAGAGTTTGACAACGGGGGAGACAAGAGTGACAAGGGAGGGGGAGAAGAGAGGAACACGCAGGGGAGAAGAGAGTGAAAAGGGGGGGAGAAGAGAGGGACAAGGGGGGGAGAAGAGAGTGAGAAGGGAGGGAGAGGGGGAGAAGAGAGTGACAAGGGATGGGGGAGAGATTAACATCCATCACACACACACAATGCACCCCTTACACACAAAGACAATGCACCCCTTGCACACAGAAAAACACACAATGCATTACATACACAGACACACACAGACACACACACACACAAGCAATGCAACCCTTACACACAATGCATTCCTTACACACACTCAGTGCACCCCTTACACACACTCAATGCACCCCTTACAGACGCACACACTGCATCCCGTACATACACAGAAACACACCTTGCAGCCCTTACACATACAAACACAGATTCACACAATGCATTCCTTACACACATATCAGGACATACCCTACTCCACCTCCTGTGAACAAACTCATTGGTGGAACATGAAGGTGGACCCTGGGACCCAGACCTTGAGCTGTGTAAAGGGCGTTAAAAATATGGAGCTGCTTCCCGTTCTCCCAGAACATTGATTTTTGTGACCACAGTTACAAACAGCCTCCAGAGAGCCTGTTCTACACCAGACCAGTGGAGCCAGACTGCAGCTAGAGCCCATCATCATCCTCATCTGGTTGTAAGTAGGCAATCTAGTATATTATTCGTGGCACTAATCTCTAATTTACCTCACATTAAAGAAACACTTTAGTACCCAGAACCACTTCAGCTTAATGTACTGGTTCTGGTTTGTGTCATTTTACCCCACTTCCTCTAGCATGTAAGCTCATTGAGCAGGGCCCTCAACCCATCTGTGTGTCCAACTTGTCTGGTTACAACTACATGTCTGTTCGTCCACCCATTGTGAAGCGCTGCGGAATTGGATGGCGCTCTATAAATATCATAATAATAATAATAATATACAGAGTGGGCTTGCCGGATGCACAGAGCTGCTTCTCACTGGATCAATGGCTGTCAAGCAACCACCTTGGAGGATGTATTACAGTTATTAATGCTGGAACATTTTTTAATTCTTTAATTTGGTAAAAAAAGAGAACTCTGAGAACGGACAAAATGTTTTAATTTGGTACATCCCGAAGTCAAAGACTGGGTGAGAGACCGCAGACCCATTACTCTTCCAGAGGCATCCAGGTTAGCGGACAAATACACGAATGCCTGCAAGCTGGACCAGTCCAACACCCAAGCTTGAACTAGCACTACCGACAACAGGAGGGAACTATCACCCTCCCCCACGACCCACTCTTGATGTTTATGTACCTCAGCAAAAGACCGGACTCCGTTTTTTCCACTGTTAACGAATAGGTCACATTCGCAATAATTGTCCCCTGGAGCCTCCTTCACCTAACTGGAACCGGCCAGGAAACGCCAAGTCCCCGGGGCGCTGCACACTGCATGGACACCACTAGTTTCTGAGCCTGGGATGCTACTAAACTGGGCCAAGAAGAACCGCTAGTGTTACTTCATGAAGCTGACCCAGTTCAGGCAGCCACCATCGACAACCTAGAACACCACAGGCAGTTGGTTTTGGTCAACGGGCAGACTTCCCATGGCCTACGAGACACTGGAGCAACCATCACCCTGATCCAATGACATTTGGTCAGTAGCACAGACCGTCCTGGGAAGTTTGTTGCTGTTCGGGTAGCCGGGTGAGCTATTTACTGACTACCTACTGCCTGGGTACATCTAGATTGGGGTGCAGGAGCTAGTACAGTGGACGTTAGGGTGATGAAGGATCTACCAGCAGAGGTCCTGTTAGGAAAGGACCTGGGGCTGCAAACTTCTGCCTTTGCATCCACGAACACACCTGAAGTTCAAGCTGTGACTACCAGAGCCCAGGCACGAGCTATGGATACACACACACACACATTCTGCGGAGGCCCAGGTAAGAACCCCTACCCTGACTGTAGCTATAGAACCGTGACCTGTGATAACCATAAGGACTTTGAAAGGGAAGTGGCTGGGGACCCCTCCCTTCAGAAATATAGGGATAGGGCTATTACTGATATGGGGGGATGGGGCTGAGAGCAGTTTATGTGGGAAGGAGGCAGGTTATACAGGGGTTATACAGGATCACTGAATCCAAGTCGAACACCGCTTGTCCCATTCAGAAGCATAAACTGGTAGTACAACAGAAATACCGGTTTGAGCTACTGAAGGTGGGAAATTATGTACCATTAGCAGGACATCTCGGAATAAGGCGGACATCGTATCGGGTAACCCAGAACTTTTTTTGGCCCGGGATATCTAAGGATGTCCGGCAGTATTGCCAAACGTGTGAAGACTGCTAGTGGGTGGGCAAAAGTGGGGACCACCCAAAAGCTAAATTGGTTTCTATGCCCATTATCGAGAAGCCCTTTAGCAGGGTAGTGGTGGGCCTGATCGGACCCGTAGCACAGCCTAGCCGCTCCGGTAAGTGATATATCCTTACTGTAGTGGACTATGCAACCCAGTACCATGAGACTGTGGCTGTATCCATCTTTCAGGCAGAGACAGTGGCTGATGCCCTGGTCAACATATTCTCCTGAGTAGGATTTCCACAGGAGATTCTTTCTGACCAAGGTACTCAGTTCACTGCTGAATCAGTCCATCAGCTGTGGAAAGTCTGTGGGATCAAGCCCCTTATGAGTTACCCTTATCACCCCCGACTAACAGTCTCTGTGAGTGGTTTAATGGAACCCTTAAACAAATGTTAAGGACATTTACTACCACTTGCAGAGGTTGGGAATGATTCCTGCCATACCTCCTATTTGCTTACCGGGAGGTGCCTCAGGAATCTACAGTTTTTTCCTCATTTGAGCTGTTATACGGGTGGCGGGTGCGAGGACACCTAGACCTTATCCAAGAGCATTAAGAGGGGATGACATAGATAGCAGGGACCCCGACTGTACCATACATGATGGAGTCATTGGCTCAGACAACGCACAAGATCCTCCAGGTGGCTCAGCAGCACCAGCGAGTATGGTACAACCGGAGGACCAGGCACCATAGTTTTCAGGTCAGACAAAAAGTTATGGTACTTAAAACTACAGGCAACAAGGCAGGGACCTTACAAGGTTGATTGGGCTAGTGTGTGACACTACTTACACTGTAGCCAGCTGTGAGAATGAGTAAAAAATGTGATAATTCCACTTAAAAACCAGTGAAAATATATAAAAAATAATGATACTCCAGAAGCCTGCCGCAGCTTCCCAAGGTTACCTCCCAGGTAGTAATTACTCTTGACAGCTATGTATATACACAAAATTTATGGTTCTTGCTGATAGACCTATAGGACAAATAATAATAACATAGTGCAATATTGTCTAATAATCAAATAACGCATATTTTTGATTGTACTCATGTATAGAGTTGATTTAAATACCTCAAGGGTGCCACCCTCGATTATAATAGGGGGCTTGAGTTCCTCCCTCGGACTCCTCGCTGGACTGGTTATTTTAGTTCCCACAAACAATTTACCAGAGAATTCTTCCGTAAAAAGGGATATTTATTGTATAAAAATAAAATGATGAACAAATATAAAAGAATAATATGGTCGTCCTACGCGTTTCATTCTCCCTTGAGAACTTCCTCAAGGACCCATATAATGCATAAAGCAAATTATAATCACATACAGAGATAATCTCTTACAAAATAAATCATAGCCTAACTGTCAGGATTACTAGTTGATCCAACACGCAGAAATAGTATCCCACCTAGGACTAAGGATGACATCTTACCGGACCTTAGAATGACCGGACTTAACGTACCCAAGAATAGTCAAAATACTTGCCGAGGTCAGGGATAGAGAAAGAGACACAACGATGAGGGAAAGCCAAATGTCAAGGATACCAGAAATCAGGGATGTCAAAATGAAGCCAAAGTAAAAAAAACAGAATAATACGATCAGGAACACACTCTCGGATAACCAGCAAAGGGAAACTACGACAGGGCACTGACGGAAAGGTAATTTGGGTTTAAAGACCCCTCCTTTGGCTGTAAATGCCTGCCTCTGACCTCTGACCCCAAAATGTGCATGCGTGTCTATGACGTGACGTCGCACGCACGTTGGCACCATCTTTGGTGTGGGCGAAGGGAAGTTTATTACAAAAATCCGAACCGCAGCGGTTTCCCACTCTTAAGAGCATCTCATCCACTGGGGACCTGACCGGAGGGAGGTCGGGCAGTGACCTGCCATGAACAAGGTAAGTAAAATTTGTTTCTGTCGGCGTGGTTGCTTACTTTATGTGCAACCACAACGACAGAATCACCGGGAGCAGTGACACGTGTCAGGATCCAGACAGGGATCCAACACGCAGAGTACTAGAACAGATAGACGTATACCGGACCTTAGAGTGGCCGGACTAACGTCACAAAAACAGAGAATAGTCAGGGGCGAGCCGAGGTCGAGGGAACGAGAAGATCGGTAAGCGAGGTCCAAGCCAAGAGTCAAGGGTAGGAGAGAGAACCAAAGTCAGGAAACACGCCAAGTCAATAACCAAAAACCAAACACAAAGAACGCACTGAGGGAATAGGCAAGCTGAAACCACGACAGGGCAATGAGTCACTCAAAGTGATTACCTTTTATACCCTCTCTCTTTAATTGGTGCCCACGCCCCCAAAACGTCCTGGTTTGAATATTCAGGCGGGTTGTGACGTCATCGACGTCGTGACGTCATCGACGTCGTGACGTCGGCGGGATTGCGCCGTGTCATAAAAGGGGGCGGGGTTATTGCGGCCAGCGTTCAACATGCCGATATTGCTGGAGGGAAGAGAGGTATCAGTGGCAGGTACCATGACAGTACCCCCTCTCTTAGGAATGCCCACTGGGCAAAGAGGACTAGGCCAAGACGGAAAGCGGGTATGGTACGCCCTAAGAAGGCAATGAGCGTGGATATCCGCATGAGGAACCCAAGATCTCTCTTCAGGACCAAAACCCTTCCAGTCGACAAGATACTGTAATTTCCCACGAGAAATACGAGTCAAGGATGAAATTCACCTCATATTCCTCCTGACCCTCAACCTGAATAGAAGAGGGAGGAGTTGAGACCGAGGTGAACCTATTGCAAACGAGAGGCTTCAAAAGCGAAACATGAAAAGAATTAGGAATGCTCCCTCCATGAAATTCGCTCCTCGTTTCGTTGGTCCTTACACAGTCCTACGGAGGATCAATCCTGTTGCTTACCAACTTGCTCTTACCCCTGGTCTACCAGGGGTAAGAGCAAGTTGGTAAGCAACACTATTGATCCTCCGTAGGACTGTGTAAGGACCAACGAAACGAGGAGCGAATTTCATGGAGGGAACCTTCAAACGCAAGTGTCTGGTACTCAACCACACCTTATCCCCAGGGCAGAACGTAAGAGCAGGCCTTCTGCGTTTATCCGCATGCCGTTTAAATAGAGCTGAAGTGCGATCAAGAACATGGTGAATCTGATCCCATAACTTCCTCAGATTGGCAACGTGGACATCGACCATCGGCAAACCCTGTGAGGGGGATACCGATGGAAGAATGGTAGGGTTGAAGCCATAATTCATGAAGAAGGGGCTAGTCTGAGTAGAATCACAAACCAAATTGTTGTGTGCAAACTCCGCCCAAGGAATCAAATCAATCCAATTATCCTGGTGTTCGGATACAAAACAGCGCAGATATTGCTCGATCTTCTGGTTGGTACGTTCAGCAGCCCCATTAGATTGGGGATGGTAGGCCGATGAGAAATTCAATTGGATACCCAACTGGGAACAGAAGGATCTCCAAAAATGAGATACAAACTGGGGGCACCTATCAGAAACAATATCCGTAGGCATTCCATGCAAGCGAAAGATCTCCCTAGCAAAAATCACGGCTAATTCGGGAGCAGAAGGTAGTTTCGGTAAGGGAATAAAATGAGCCATTTTAGTAAACCTGTCAACAACAGTGAGAATAACTGTATGGTTATGAGAGACCGGTAATTCGACAATAAAGTCCATAGCTAAACTGGACCATGGTTTCTTAGGTATAGCTAAAGATTGTAGTAAGCCACACGGAAGCGTGTGAGGTTGCTTAGATTTAGCACAAACGGTACAAGCCATGACATACTCTCTAGCATCTCCACGTAAGGTAGGCCACCAAAATTTTTGGGAAATCAGAGAGAAGGTCTTGTGGATGCCAGGATGTCCGGCAATTCTACTGTCGTGGAAGCATGAGAGCAATTCAGTCTGGAGGAAGGGGGGAACAAAGTACTTTCCAACAGGGGTATTCGCTGGAGCCAAGCATTGTTCCTTTTCTATTTTGAGTAATAAAGGAGAATGAACTTTCAAACTGGTATTGGCTACAATATTCTGCTTGGGAACTATGGAAGACATGGGAACTTCCTGAAATGTATTAGGTTCGAATTGACGTGAAAGGGCATCAGCCTTGGTATTCTTGGTGCCAGGTCTGTAGGTTAGAACGTAATTAAAATGAGCAAGGAACAAGGACCAACGAGCTTGTCTGGCGGACAATCTTTTGACTTCCCCAATGTAAGATAAATTTTTATGGTCAGTCAAAATGGTAACTGGTTGCAAAGTCCCTTCTAAGAGATGCCTCCATTCCTTCAAGGCCATGATCACCGCCAACAGTTCCCTGTCCCCAATGTCATACCGTCTCTCCGTGTCAGATTATTTTTTAGAAAAAAATCCACACCGATGTAACGGTTTACCCAACCCTTGCCTTTGTGATAGCACTGCCCCTACACCCGTCTCTGAGGCATCAACTTCCAGTAAAAAAGGCAAAGAGGTGTCAGGATGAACCAAAATCGTAGCAGAGGCAAAAGTCTCCTTGAGAGTCTTGAAGGCAGCCAATGCCTCCTTAGTCCACACTTTGGTATTAGCCCCCTTCTTGGTCATGTTAGTAATGGGCGCTATTATAGATGAGAATCCCTTAATGAAGCGTCTATAATAATTGGAGAACCCGATAAATCTTTGTAAGGCTTTGAGTCCAGAGGGTAAAGGCCAGTGTAAGATAGACTGAAGTTTCAGTGGGTCCATCTTGAAACCTTCACCGGAAATAACATAACCTAGAAAATGTATCTGGGATTGGTCAAAACTACATTTTTCCAATTTGCAGTATAAACCGTGTTTTAATAGTTTATGGAACACTCTCCTGACTTGTCTGTGATGAATTTCTTTGTTTTTGGAATGTAGTAGTATGTCATCCAGGTATACTATTACGCATTCCTCTTGAAATTCTCTCAATACTTCATTGATGAGATCCTGAAAAACAGCTGGAGCGTTGCATAGCCCGAAAGGCATCACAGTATACTCATAGTGCCCATAATGGGTATTGAATGCAGTTTTCCACTCATCGCCTTGCTGAATTCTTACCAAGTTATAGGCTCCTCGTAAGTCCAACTTAGTAAAAATTCTGGAACCCTTAATTCTATCAAATAGTTCAGTGATTAGAGGAATAGGGTAAGCGTTTTTAATGGTTATTTTATTTAGGCCCCGGTAATCTATTCATGGTCTTAGAGTACCATCCTTTTTTGAGACAAAGAAAAATCCAGCCCCCGCTGGTGATGTAGACCTTCTAATAAAACCTTTTTCCAGATTTTCTTTTATATATTCTTCTAGTACTAGATTCTCTTTAGTGGATAAAGGATACACAGTACCTCGGGGAGGCATCGTGCCAGGTAGTAGCTTAATACAGCAGTCAAAAGACCTATGGGGAGGTAAAGTGTCAGCCCTTCCTTTATCAAAGACTGATTTAAGGTCCTGGTATTGAAGAGGTATCCCTGAATCAATGTGTGGCGAAACCAACCTCGCCACTGTGAACTGGAGAAGCCTGGTTGTTAGCCTCCTGCCCTGTAACTATGGCCCTGCAGGTTAAACCTTTTATTTTCCCTGCAGAAAGGCATATTCGTGCGTTTCTGCCAGGGTGTTCGGTAGATTTGATCTACCGAACAAACTGACGAATGCGCGACCACCTGGGAGCTGGAGTGTGCCTTCAATTTACCTCCCTGAAGCTGCGGTTAACCGCAGCTTAATTGATGAATCCAGGGTGGTCTTTGTTCGGTTGCCGACCATAAGGCGGCGGCCATTTTAATCGTGCGAAAGACCAGCGGTGTTCGGCGAGGATTCTATGGAACTAAAAACGGACACTTATTTGCACGAACACCGCTGAGCCGTCCGTCGCCTGGTTCCTATTTGTACAAGTTTAACCGAACACCGGCATTCTGTATTTTGGATATGAGAATATGTGTTAACCCAGATAGCCATGCCATGGAGCCTATTTGTGGGATTAAAGACTTTGGCTCCATGGCGATTAAACTGTATTTGTGTGGTCTGAGTGCCATTCACCTAATAATGTGCACTCAAACCTGAGCTATCTGGGGATGTGTGACATGTCTGTGTTTTATGCATAAAAGGTAACTTTGTGTATTTTAAGGTGTTTCACTGTATTTTGTGTTCCATGTGTGTAATGGAGTTTTGCCTCTGTCCTGGGAGATAATTGAATTACTTCTCTAATTATCTCCAGGATAGAGGGAGGAGATCAAGATGCATTGTGGAAATGTTTTACTGCTGTGTGTCTGTAATTGGTTTATGTCTGTCCTTTGTTCCAGTCTTCCATTTGGTCCCCTAGGGGATTGTCCACCAGGTGGGAGACCTGCATAAATACTGGGCAGGTAGCCCTGAGTAAATGAGTTCCTGCTTAACCCTCAAAGCGATGTGTCGTCTCGTTCTTTGGGGGAATTGGATTGTATGCTGACTGCCAGGAGTGTAAGCGGATTGTATGCTTTTCCTGTTCGGCTGATTCCAGGGTTCGTGTGTTTCTAGTTCGGGAGTTGGTGAATTCGTACAGTTTGGAGTTCGGGAGATTGGTGATTGCAGTAGCTGCTGGTCTATGGGAAAGGGGATTATCACCTAAACGGTTTTATCCCCTTCTGAGCGAAACGGTCCGTTACACAATGCACTGGGAATGTTAGAGAGAGGGTATGTTAGCTATGGGAACAGGTTTGATCTGAAGCAAGCACCTGCCAGTACAACCCGAACCCCACGATACTATCTCTCCTAACTCCCAGTCAATGACAGGATTGTGTTTCCTTAGCCATGGATATCCTAAAACCACGGGAAATGAAGGAGAAGAAATTAAAAGTAACGATATAGTCTCCTCGTGAAGCATGCCTATAGTAGCTTTGATTGGTAAGGTTTCATGAGAAATGACAGGCTCTGAAAGTGGTCTACCATCTATGGCCTCAACGGCCAAGGGCGTTTCTCTTAATTGAAAAGGAAGGCATTGTTTCTTGGCAAAAACTAGATCCATGAAGCTCTCTGCTGCTCCAGAATCTATTAAAGCAAAGGTATTCACCTTCTCCCAGATCAAAGAGATAGGAATAAGAAGCCTATGGTCTTTCTGACTTTTATAGAGGACGAGATTGCATCACCCAAGGCCTGTCCTCTGGAGGTACTTAGGTGCGAGCGTTTCCCGGCCTAGTAGGACAGGTAATGAGTAAGTGACCCCTTTGTCCACAATATAAACAGAGACCCTCTCTTCTCCTATATTGTCTCTCTTGTTCAGTTAGTCGAGTAGTTCCTAACTGCAGAGGTTCAGGTAGTGCTAGAGCCATGGAATCGGAGTTTTGAAATGAGGGAGCTAATTTAATAGAAGGTCTACGAATTCTATCTCTAGTGTTTTGTCTTTGTCTCATACGTTCATCAATGCGGGATAAAAACGAGATCAGATCTTCCAAATTTTCCGGGAGTTCCCTAGTGGCTACCTCATCTAACATTTCCTCAGATAGTCCATTTAGAAAGACATCTATGAATGCCTGTTCATTCCATTTCACCTCAGAAGCCAAAGATCTGAATTCTAACGCATAATTCACAAGAGAACTATTTCTTTGCCTGAGGCGTAGTAATGCCTTAGCGGCGTTAGTCTTGCTCCCTGGAGGATCGAATGTTCTTCTAAAGGCTTCTATAAAGGCGTTATAATTGTAAACTAGCGGATTATCATTCTCCCATAATGGATTGGCCCATCTAAGTGCTTTATCTATCAGCAAGGTTATGATAAATCCGACCCTGGCTCTGTCAGTAGGATAGGCCGGGGTTGTAATTCGAAATGAATACTAATCTGGTTCAAAAAACCTCGACAAGTATCTGGTGAACCATCATAGCGTAGTGGTGAGGTCACACGAAAGGGAGCCCCTACCGTAGCTACTTCTATCCAACACGCAGAGTACTAGAACAGATAGACGTATACCGGACCTTAGAGTGGCCGGACTAACGTCACAAAAACAGAGAATAGTCAGGGGCGAGCCAAGGTCGAGGGAACGAGAAGACAGGTAAGCGAGGTCCAAGCCGAGAGTCAAGGGTAGGAGAGAGAATCAAAGTCAGGAAACACGCCAAGTCAATAACCAAAAACCAAACACAAAGAACGCACTGAGGGAACAGGCAAGCTGAAACCACGACAGGGCAATGAGTCACTCGAAGTGATTACCTTTTATACCCTCTCTCTTTAATTGGTGCCCACGCTCCCAAAACGTCCTGGTTTGAATATTCAGGTGGGTTGTGACATCATCGACATTGTGACGTCGGCGGGATTGCGCCGCGTCATAAAAGGGGGCGGGGTTATTGCGGCCAGCATTCAACATGCCGATATTGCTGGAGGGAAGAGAGGTATCAGTGGCAGGTACCATGACAACACGCACAACCCATCTCCACAGTTTTATTTATATAGGGCTAACCCCTAAGTCCTCATTGGTGGGTAGGTGGGCATCCTTCCTTGCATCCTTTTTATTTGTTGATTAACATCAGGCTAGCTGAGGGTTGGACCGCCTGGATGTCCTTGTCCCCGAACTTGGAGAGCAATAAAGAGTCCCAATTCAGCAACTATATATTCCTGGAAGTGTAGAATATTCCTGGAGCTCTGAGCAGAGATAGTGATTAGCATTTCCCTACAACACGAGTCGAGGCTGCGAGTTGAGGGCAAGAAGATCTGGTTTATTGAGTTTATAGACTGTAGTAACTTAATTATCTCCAGGTACAGAAAATATTCTTAAGTTGAAACTGTAACAAAAATCACATAAAAATACATAACTCAGATTATACAATATTCAACCCCTATGTTCAACATATCCCTGGATAGCTCGGATCTGAGCGTTCAATATGTCCGAAAAGCGCTCAGATCTCACAAATACAGTTGGATCGCCATGGGGTTAAAGTTTTATCCACGGCTGTTTGTCATAATTCATCCCAGGACTAGTTCCACAATTTTTAGCCATAGGGTCGATCTAGCTTTGGGTGTATGAAAATACCAAACGGCGCTGCGTTCGTATGATTGGAAACAAGCGCATGAAAGTTCGTGTAGAATAGTGAACAAAAACAGTACCATATGGTCGACGACAAAACCCTGCTGGGTGTTTGGCAGTTAAAGATGGCCGCCGCCACGTGTTCGTTCATACGAACGACGACCACCCAGCCGTTCGTCACTTAAGCTGCGGTTAACCTCAAACCGCAGCTTGTGGGCGGCTAATAAGTGGCACACTCCTCATGCAGGGTGGTCGGTCGTTCAGCCTTTTGTTCGGTGATTTGGAGGCGAAAAAGGTTAAAAAGGCAAACTACAGCTTCTGGATGGCTAATAGGCGACACACTCCATATGACAGATGGTCGGTCATTCGTTCATACGAATGACCTGGTGAAGTGCTTTTGTGGGTTATGTAGAGGAAAGGAACAGACACAGTGTAGCAAAAGTGGCAGACATAAGGTACTTGTAACACATCTTGTGCCAGCCGTCTTCACTTTTTGTTGATTCGTTTTCCATCCGCTGATTTAGAACTTCCGTCGGAGCTACTATGATGCACTTCCGTGCATTTCACATCTGGGTAGAATAAGGATGGTCATGTGTTCCAGACTTGTGTATATCTGGAACAACATACTCCCCCTTGTGTTCTCCCAAAGAGGAAATGAACTCTGCTATCTAAAAACAAACTTGCGTTAATATTCTAATGTGAAAAAATGTGCCATATACTGATATTGTCACTATTGTAATAACCAGTTCTGCTTTCTAATTAGTGAAGTTACTGTGATGAAGTGCCCTTCGCCACTTGTTCTTGGAGAGGACTAATGTCTTGCCTTTTGCCTTATGACTATGGCCCCTGGGAGTTGCTATTGCCATTTAAAAGCCTTTATTTATGGCTTTTGTACTTTGGAGACTGTTTCTGTCCCTTTAAATTGTATTGCAACAATTCTGCATGTGGCAAAAATAATCTTGCCACTGGGTTTTGGAGGGGCCTTTTTGCCAGCCTTTTGCCCTGTTACTATGGCCCCTGGGGTGTATTGCCATTGAAAAAGTCTGTTTGGGCTTATTGGATTTTAAAACACTTTTTCTGCCCCTTTAAATCCATGGGAAAATGTGCCTCTTCTCTCCCCCTTTTTCCTGTCCTATTGCTCTCTAGCAGGGCGTTGTCCCAGGGACACTGCCAGACCAGTTGAAACTGGCTGCTTTGTCCCTCCTCAATCTTTCAACAGCCCTTGCTATTGTTTAACCACATGGCGTTCCAACTGTATTAGTGAGATCTGAGCGCTTTTCGGACATATTGAGCGCTCAGGTCAAAGCTATCTGGGGATATGTTGGACATATAGGTTAAACATTGTATTATAAGAGTTGTGTATTTTTATATGGTTTTTGTAACAGTTTTTGACTTAGAGATATTTCCTGTTACTGGAGATAATTAAGTTACCACAGCACTTAAACCAATTATCTCCAGGATAGAGGAGCAGATAGACCGGCTGCACAGCCTAAATCTGTGGAACTGTTTTGGGCATGAAAGCCATGCTTGCGGTCCGTCAAATGTGACTTCCATAAAACTTTTGAACCCCTGCTCTGATCTGGGTGATTTTTGGATATGTTGTTCACCCATATCAGGGCTATCAATAGATGTAGGATTTATGGGGATATGTTGTTGTTTTGGGGTGTTTCTGGACTTTGGTTAAAACTGGATATTTTCTATCTGTGGTAATTGAGTTAGTCCATTGTGTTTGGTAATTGTATCACAGGCAGAGGAGAGGGTTTGGGTGTATTAGCTGGGAGTGTCTGACTGTACTGTACTGTGTTGATTGGTTGTTGTAACTTTGTGTCCTGTGTTCCACAAGGTCCACGTGGGTGGTAACCTTGTGGGGAAATGTGTATAAAAGAAGCAGCCTTATCATTAAACCTTCAGTTCTACTTCACCCTCAATTTAGAGTCCTGTCCCTTATGGGGGGAAACAGCTACAAGGGATTGCTATGCTCTTCATACTCCCTTGGATAATCACTAAGCTCTTGTAAGAGCTTGTTACGGTTTCCTCCAGGCTAGCTGAAAGTTGGACCATAGAAAGGATGCTACTAGCATTTATCAAAGGACCATCAGCACCGTAGACACCATAAGTACTGCAGACACCATGAACCGCCGCTGATGGGCTGGGATCTCGCCGTCTGCTATCCACCCTGGACCTATGACAAGGCTCCAGGTTCCAGTGGGTGAACCTCTTCTTTCTGTAGAGCTAAGCAGGATCAGGAACAAGAGCTCTTACAAGAGCTCAGTAGTTAAAGGAGTATAAAGAGCATAGCAATTCCTGTAGTGATTATAGCTGTCCCCTCCAAACACGAGTCAAAGCTGTGAGTTGAGGGTCAAAGTAGAACTGTTTAATCCGCACCAAAGGGCTTTCTTTTATGCACAGTTACCACCCACATGGTTTTGTAGAACAGCCAATCAAACACATAATAATACATAATAATACATTCAGACACTCCCAGATAGAACACACAAACCCTCCCCTCTGCCTGTGATATAATTATTGTACACAATGGGTTAACTTAATTATCACAGGCAGGAAAATACACAGTTTCATACAATATTCATAACTCACAAAATATACATACAATCTCCATAAGTTACATATTATGAATCAGCATACTTCAAATACAAATATACCCCAAAATCAGACAATTCCTGCCAGTGGTTAAAAAGTTAGGTGGGAGCCCTTTTTGACCGACCGCAAGCATGGATTTCCTGCCCAAAACAGTTCCATAGATTTGGGCTGTGCGGTCAGTCAATTTCACTCAGAAAAATGACGGGAACATGGCCGTCCACAGGAATTTTTCCAGGGGGGGGGGGGGGCATAATTGTAATGACATCTATGCTTGGCCCCTTTTTGACAGTGTCATGAAGGGGAGGAGCATAGTGATTATCACATAAAGCCAGGGTGAATAGCGTTTTCACAACTATGGTGTCAGGAATACATGTTTGTATTCCTGACACTATAGTGTTCCTTTAACCCCTTAAGGACCAAACTTCTGGAATAAAAGGGAATCATGACATGTCACACATGTCATGTGTCCTTAAGGGGTTAAGCAAATTAAAGGAACATTCTGGTCACCATAACAACTTCATCTAAATGAAAATGCTATGATGCCAGGAAGCCCCTGGGTGCTCTTTCCTAGAGTTGACAGTTGACGCTCTAAGCCAATCGCTAGTTCCCGGTTCATAATTTTTTAAAACTTTTTTATGAATGAGGAGCTACTGATTGGCTTAGAGTGCCAGCTGACCGCTCTAGCCAATCAGCAACACCCCTACCCAGCGGCACTCTGTGCTTCCTGACACTCAGTAAATAAAAGTGAACATATTAACACTGATATTTTATTTTACCTGGGGAGATGAGAAAGTCCAGAGTTTCCCTGCCAGGCCCAGGTACCAAAGCCTTATGATGTGGTGTCCAGAATAAAGTGGAGGGTTCAGTTCATTTGTCCTTCCTGCTCCAATCTCCTTTTCTTCTCCTTCATTTGACAGTCTTCTTTTTCTTCTGACACTGTCCTTCTATATTTGGCTCCTTCTGCTCCTTTACCTTTCTGCTCCTTTCTGCTTATTTTGCGCCCTTCTGCTCCTTTCTCATTCAGATTCCTTTCTGCTCCTTGCAGACCCTTTCTGCTCCTTCTCCTACTTTAACTTTGTGCTCCTTGCTGTCCCTTTCTGCTCCTTCTTCAACTTTACCTTTGTGCTCCTTCTGATTCTTTCTGCTCCTTTACATTTGTGCTCCTTCTGTCCCTTTCTGCTCCTTGCAGACCTTTCCTGCCCCTTGCTGCCCCTGCTCCTCGCATACCCTTCCTGCTCCTTGCTGACTCTTCATTTAGCCCCCCCATGCCTCACTTGCCTAATCTATAGGCTGCCCCCCCATGCCTCACTTGCCTAATCTATAGGCTGCCCCCCCATGCCTAACTTGCCTAATCTTTAGGCTGCCCCCCCATGCCTCACTTGCCTAATCTTTAGGCTGCCACCCCATGCCTCATTTTCCTAATCTATAGGCTGCCCCCCCATGCCTCACTCCCCTAATCCATAGGCTGCCCCCCATGCCTCACTCCCCTAATCTATAGTCTGCCCTTCCATGCCTCACTCCCCTAATCTATAGGCTGCCCCCCATGCCTCACTCCCCTAATCTATAGGCTGCCCCCCATGCCTCACTCCCCTAATATATAGGCTGCTCCCCCATGCCTTACTCCCCTAATCTATAGGCTGCCCCCCATGCCTTACTCCCCTAATATATAGGCTGCCCCCATGCCTTACTCCCCTAATATATAGGCTGCCCCCCATCCCTCACTCCCCTAATATATAGGCTGCCCCCCCCATCCCTCACTCCCCTAATATATAGAGGAGCTGGTCCAGGGTGGGTAGGAGACGGCGACACCCCAACCAAGCTGCGGTGGTTTGTGGGGTCTGTGGTGGTTGTGGTCTCTGGTTGAGTGCTTGGTGCCCTCAGGAAGCACCAGGAGCATCCTTCAACGGAGGTACCCAGTCAGAGTGCCAGGTGATCCGTTACACGCACATATTCTAAACTTCCTACTGGGATTATCTCTAAAACAAGTCGTTGAGGAACCAACTCTTGTTAACAAATGGAGATTTAGTATCAGATATTACTGTAGGTGAAAGTTTAGGATCCAGTGGTCACCAGTCAGTGTGGTTGAGGAACCAACTCGTGTTAACAAATGGAGATTTAGTATCAGATATTACTGTAGGTGAAAGTTTAGGATCCAGTGGTCACCAGTCAGTCAGTGTGGTTTAATATAAGAAAAGTGACACACAAAAAACTAAAGTTTTAGATCTTATAAAAACAGAATTTTCTAAAATTAGAATATGCGTAAAGGAGTCCTTAAAAGACTGGAGCAGTTTAAATTGAGTCCAGGAAAAATAGGATGATTATTTAACAGTTGCACTACTGAAAGCAACAGAAAATTCCATAAGGCTTGTCAGGAAGAGCAGAAAAATAAAATTTTATCACTGTGGTACTCTGTAGAAGTGGCCAAAATAGTAAAAAACAAAAAGTTAGCATTTAGTAATTATATAAACAAAAACAAGAGTGGGGAAGTCAAACAGATCTATAAGATTAGGCAGAGAGAGGCAAAGCAAGTTATAAGAGCCTCCAAAGTCCACACAGAAGAGCGAATACCACAGTCAGTAAAGAAAGGTGGATAAAACTTATTTTTAGATACATAAATGAGAAAAGGAAAGTAAACAAGCATTAGTTATATTAAAAACAAAATAAGGAAGGTATGTAGAAGAGGATAAAGGTCTAGCCTCAATTAATATTTTTGTTCAGTATTTACAGATGAAAATGAAGGAGAGGGGCTTCAGGTAACAAAAAGAACAAATGGGTGATTTGTTACAAGTGAGTTTACAGGGGAAGAAGTTCTATTTCAACTGTGAAAAGTAAAGACAAATAAGTCGATGGAGCCTGATGGGATACACCCAAAGTTATGAAAAGAGCTTAGTGGTGTACTAGCAAAACCTTTAAAGGATTTCTTTAACCAATCATTGTTAACAGGAGTATTCCCAGAAGATTGGAAATTAGCAAATGTTTTACCCATTCACAAGAAAGGTAGCAGGAGTCAGGCAACTATAGTCCAATAAACTTTACTTCAGTAGTGAAGAAAGTGATGGAAGCCATGTTAATGGACAGAATTGTTGAACATCTAAAATCACATGGATTTCAAGATCAGAGACAACATGGGTTTACTTCAGGGAGATCATGCCAAACTTATCTTATTTATTTTTTTGATTGGGTAACTAAAATAATAGATCAGTGTGGTGCAGTAGACATTGCTTACCTAGATTTCAGCAAGGCTTTTGACACTGTTCCACATAGAAGGCTCTTCAATAAACTGCAATCTTTAAGTTTAGATTGCAATATTGTTGAATGCATTAGGCAGTGGCTGAATGACAGGCAACAGAGGGTTGTAGCCAACGGAGTATATTCAAAGCAAGGTCTAGTTACCAGTGGGGTACCTCAGTGATCTGTACTTGGACCCATTCTCTTTAAATTTGTATTAGTGATATTGCAGAAGGTCTTGATGGTAAGGTTATGGTTGCCTCCAGGCTAGCTAAAAGTTGGACCGCTTAGATGTTCTGATTCCTGATTTTGGAGAGTAAAAGCTAAGCTCCAAACAGCATCCAGCATTAATCCTGTAAGTGTAGATATCCCACTAGCCAATAATAAAGCTAGTATAACGCCTTTCCCTACAACACGAGTCGAGGCTGCGAGTTAAGGGTAAGAAGAACTCGTTTAATGGGCATTCATGCACGACTTAAATACATATTTTCAGGCAAAAGGAACACCCCTCTGGACCTGATGGTACACAGGATTACAAAGTGTAACAGCCAATAGAAAATAAATGCATCCTTTAAAACACTCCCTCCTACCCTGGAGATAATTGGTCTCAACAGGTTACAGTAACTCAATTAACTCCATGCCTCATTTTCCTAATCTATAGGCTGCCCCCCCATGCCTCACTCCCCTAATCCATAGGCTGCCCCCCCATGCCTCACTCCCCTAATCTATAGGCTGCCCTTCCATGCCTCACTCCCCTAATCTATAGGTTGCCCCCCATGCCTCACTCCCCTAATCTATAGGCTGCCCCCCATGCCTCACTCCCCTAATATATAGGCTGCTCCCCCATGCCTTACTCCCCTAATCTATAGGCTGCCCCCCATGCCTTACTCCCCTAATATATAGGCTGCCCCCATGCCTTACTCCCCTAATATATAGGCTGCCCCCCATCCCTCACTCCCCTAATATATAGGCTGCCCCCCCATCCCTCACTCCCCTAATATATAGAGGAGCTGGTCCAGGGTGGGTAGGAGACGGCGAGACCCCAACCAAGCTGCGGTGGTTTGTGGGGTCTGTGGTGGTTATGGTCTCTGGTTGAGTGCTTGGTGCCCTCAGGAAGCACCAGGAGCATCCTTCAACGGAGGTACCCAGTCAGAGTGCCAGGTGATCCGTTACACGCACATATTCTAAACTTCCTACTGGGATTATCTCTAAAACAAGTCGTTGAGGAACCAACTCTTGTTAACAAATGGAGATTTAGTATCAGATATTATTGTAGGTGAAAGTTTAGGATCCAGTAGTCACCAGTCAGTGTGGTTGAGGAACCAACTCGTGTTAACAAATGGAGATTTAGTATCAGATATTACTGTAGGTGAAAGTTTAGGATCCAGTGGTCACCAGTCAGTGTGGTTTAATATAAGAAAAGTGACACACAAAAAACTAAAGTTTTAGATCTTATAAAAACAGAATTTTCTAAAATTAGAATATGCGTAAAGGAGTCCTTAAAAGACTGGAGCAGTTTAAATGGAGTCCAGGAAAAATAGGATGATTATTTAACAGTTGCACTACTGAAAGCAACAGAAAATTCCATAAGGCTTGTCAGGAAGAGCAGAAAAATACAATTTTATCACTGTGGTACTCTGTAGAAGTGGCCAAAATAGTAAAAAACAAAAAGTTAGCATTTAGTAATTATATAAACAAAAACAAGAGTGGGGAAGTCAGACAGATCTATAAGATTAGGCAGAGAGAGGCAAAGCAAGTTATAAGAGCCTCCAAAGTCCACACAGAAGAGCGAATACCACAGTCAGTAAAGAAAGGTGGATAAAACTTATTTTTAGATACATAAATGAGAAAAGGAAAGTAAACAAGCATTAGTTATATTAAAAACAAAATAAGGAAGGTATGTAGAAGAGGATAAAGGTCTAGCCTCAATTAATATTTTTGTTCAGTATTTACAGATGAAAATGAAGGAGAGGGGCTTCAGGTAACAAAAAGAACAAATGGGTGATTTGTTACAAGTGAGTTTACAGGGGAAGAAGTTCTATTTCAACTGTGAAAAGTAAAGACAAATAAGTCGATGGAGCCTGATGGGATACACCCAAAGTTATGAAAAGAGCTTAGTGGTGTACTAGCAAAACCTTTAAAGGATTTCTTTAACCAATCATTGTTAACAGGAGTATTCCCAGAAGATTGGAAATTAGCAAATGTTTTACCCATTCACAAGAAAGGTAGCAGGAGTCAGGCAACTATAGTCCAATAAACCTTACTTCAGTAGTGAAGAAAGTGATGGAAGCCATGTTAATGGACAGAATTGTTGAACATCTAAAATCACATGGATTTCAAGATCAGAGACAACATGGGTTTACTTCAGGGAGATCATGCCAAACCTATCTTATTTATTTTTTTGATTGGGTAACTAAAATAATAGATCAGTGTGGTGCAGTAGACATTGCTTACCTAGATTTCAGCAAGGCTTTTGACACTGTTCCACATAGAAGGCTCTTCAATAAACTGCAATCTTTAAGTTTAGATTGCAATATTGTTGAATGCATTAGGCAGTGGCTGAATGACAGGCAACAGAGGGTTGTAGCCAACAGAGTATATTCAAAGCAAGGTCTAGTTACCAGTGGGGTACCTCAGTGATCTGTACTTGGACCCATTCTCTTTAAATTTGTATTAGTGATATTGCAGAAGGTCTTGATGGTAAGGTTATGGTTGCCTCCAGGCTAGCTAAAAGTTGGACTGCTTAGATGTTCTGATTCCTGATTTTGGAGAGTAAAAGCTAAGCTCCAAACAGCATCCAGCATTAATCCTGTAAGTGTAGATATCCCACTAGCCAATAATAAAGCTAGTATAACGCCTTTCCCTACAACACGAGTCGAGGCTGCGAGTTAAGGGTAAGAAGAACTCGTTTAATGGGCATTCATGCACGACTTAAATACATATTTTCAGGCCAGAGGAACACCCCTCTGGACCTGATGGTACACAGGATTACAAAGTCTAACAGCCAATAGAAAATAAATGCATCCTTTAAAACACTCCCTCCTACCCTGGAGATAATTGGTCTCAACAGGTTACAGTAACTCAATTAACTCCATGCCTCATTTTCCTAATCTATAGGCTGCCCCCCCATGCCTCACTCCCCTAATCCATAGGCTGCCCCCCCATGCCTCACTCCCCTAATCTATAGGCTGCCCTTCCATGCCTCACTCCCCTAATCTATAGGCTGCCCCCCATGCCTCACTCCCCTAATCTATAGGCTGCCCCCCATGCCTCACTCCCCTAATATATAGGCTGCTCCCCCATGCCTTACTCCCCTAATCTATAGGCTGCCCCCCATGCCTTACTCCCCTAATATTTAGGCTGCCCCCATGCCTTACTCCCCTAATATATAGGCTGCCCCCCATCCCTCACTCCCCTAATATATAGGCTGCCCCCCCATCCCTCACTCCCCTAATATATAGAGGAGCTGGTCCAGGGTGGGTAGGAGACGGCGAGAGCCCAACCAAGCTGCGGTGGTTTGTGGGGTCTGTGGTGGTTATGGTCTCTGGTTGAGTGCTTGGTGCCCTCAGGAAGCACCAGGAGCATCCTTCAACGGAGGTACCCAGTCAGAGTGCCAGGTGATCCGTTACACGCACATATTCTAAACTTCCTACTGGGATTATCTCTAAAACAAGTCGTTGAGGAACCAACTCTTGTTAACAAATGGAGATTTAGTATCAGATATTACTGTAGGTGAAAGTTTAGGATCCAGTGGTCACCAGTCAGTGTGGTTGAGGAACCAACTCGTGTTAACAAATGGAGATTTAGTATCAGATATTACTGTAGGTGAAAGTTTAGGATCCAGTGGTCACCAGTCAGTGTGGTTTAATATAAGAAAAGTGACACACAAAAAACTAAAGTTTTAGATCTTATAAAAACAGAATTTTCTAAAATTAGAATATGCGTAAAGGAGTCCTTAAAAGACTGGAGCAGTTTAAATGGAGTCCAGGAAAAATAGGATGATTATTTAACAGTTGCACTACTGAAAGCAACAGAAAATTCCATAAGGCTTGTCAGGAAGAGCAGAAAAATACAATTTTATCACTGTGGTACTCTGTAGAAGTGGCCAAAATAGTAAAAAACAAAAAGTTAGCATTTAGTAATTATATAAACAAAAACAAGAGTGGGGAAGTCAGACAGATCTATAAGATTAGGCAGAGAGAGGCAAAGCAAGTTATAAGAGCCTCCAAAGTCCACACAGAAGAGCGAATACTACAGTCAGTAAAGAAAGGTGGATAAAACTTATTTTTAGATACATAAATGAGAAAAGGAAAGTAAACAAGCATTAGTTATATTAAAAACAAAATAAGGAAGGTATGTAGAAGAGGATAAAGGTCTAGCCTCAATTAATATTTTTGTTCAGTATTTACAGATGAAAATGAAGGAGAGGGGCTTCAGGTAAGAAACAGAACAAATGGGTGATTTGTTACAAGTGAGTTTACAGGGGAAGAAGTTCTATTTCAACTGTGAAAAGTAAAGACAAATAAGTCGATGGAGCCTGATGGGATACACCCAAAGTTATGAAAAGAGCTTAGTGGTGTACTAGCAAAACCTTTAAAGGATTTCTTTAACCAATCATTGTTAACAGGAGTATTCCCAGAAGATTGGAAATTAGCAAATGTTTTACCCATTCACAAGAAAGGTAGCAGGAGTCAGGCAACTATAGTCCAATAAACCTTACTTCAGTAGTGAAGAAAGTGATGGAAGCCATGTTAATGGACAGAATTGTTGAACATCTAAAATCACTTGGATTTCAAGATCAGAGACAACATGGGTTTACTTCAGGGAGATCATGCCAAACTTATCTTATTTATTTTTTTGATTGGGTAACTAAAATAATAGATCAGTGTGGTGCAGTAGACATTGCTTACCTAGATTTCAGAAAGGCTTTTGACACTGTTCCACATAGAAGGCTCTTCAATAAACTGCAATCTTTAAGTTTAGATTGCAATATTGTTGAATGCATTAGGCAGTGCTGAATGACAGGCAACAGAGGGTTGTAGCCAACGGAGTATATTCAAAGCAAGGTCTAGTTACCAGTGGGGTACCTCAGTGATCTGTACTTGGACCCATTCTCTTTAAATTTGTATTAGTGATATTGCAGAAGGTCTTGATGGTAAGGTTATGGTTGCCTCCAGGCTAGCTAAAAGTTGGACCGCTTAGATGTTCTGATTCCTGATTTTGGAGAGTAAAAGCTAAGCTCCAAACAGCATCCAGCATTAATCCTGTAAGTGTAGATATCCCACTAGCCAATAATAAAGCTAGTATAACGCCTTTCCCTACAACACGAGTCGAGGCTGCGAGTTAAGGGTAAGAAGAACTTGTTTAATGGGCATTCATGCACGACTTAAATACATATTTTCAGGCCAGAGGAACACCCCTCTGGACCTGATGGTACACAGGATTACAAAGTGTAACAGCCAATAGAAAATAAATGCATCCTTTAAAACACTCCCTCCTACCCTGGAGATAATTGGTCTCAACAGGTTACAGTAACTCAATTAACTCCAGGTCCATGAAATAATATCATTTTTATAGACACACGAAAACTGAATAAAAATGCATAACTTTTACACTATAGTCTTTAAATAAATTCAACCCATCCCCAGACAGCTGTTCGACAATTAGCAGCCCATGTATTCTCGGCCATAGTGTTCTGCAAGGGGTCGGTGTATCCTTCGTAGGTGCAAAGTGTCGAACGGCATGTCTTTCAGGGATTTATACACAGACGGACGGGACATGGTGGATCCCAGTGGGGTTCGTGCAAAATAGTGTCCAAAAAGAGTACCAGGCGTTTGACAACCAGGTCCCGCTAAACGTTCGACACTAAAAGATGGCCGCCGCCACGTGTTCGTACATATGAATGATGACCACCTTGTCGATGATCAATTACGTTGGGGTTAACCACAAGCCGCAGCTTCAGGGTGGTTAACTAGGGGCACACGCCTCAGATAGGGTGGTCGGTCATTCGGTAGTTGGTTCGACAATTAGTTCGGTTCGGTGTCCCGTTCGGCACTCTCATAAGAACGATGACCACCCCGTTGACCATCAATTAGGCTGCGGTTAACCACAAAACCGCAGCTCCTGGGTGGTTAATTGTAGGCCCATTCCTCAGGTAGGGTGGTCGTCTGTTCGACAATTTGTTCGGTATTTTGAGAGGTGAATAGGGTTAATTGGCACCACACGCCTTGGGCCGGTTGATCGGCCATTCGTATGTACAAATGGCCTGCAATAGTTGTTTGGGCAAATGCAACAAAATTAGCAACAAAGTAACAGGGTTGTAGCAGACAGAGGGGACTTCTGTAAAAATGTATTTTTCTGATGACACTAAAATTTGCATCAGGGTTGATGTTCCAGGAGGGATAAGCCAAATGGCAAATGATTTAGGTAAATTAGAAAATGGTCAGAGCTGTGGCAACTGACAATAAATGTGGATAAATGCAAGATAATGTATCTTGGGCCTAAAAACCCAAGGGCAGAGTATAGAATATTTGATACCCTACTAACCTCAACATCTGAGGAAAGGGATTTAGGAGTAACTATTTCAGATGACTTAAAGATAGGCAGACAATGTAATAGAGCAGCAGGAAATGCTAGCAGAATGCTTGGTTGTATAGGGAGAGGCATTAGCAGTAGAAAGAGAGACGTGCTTATGCCATTTTACAGAACACTGGTGAGACCTCACTTGGAGTATTATACGCAGTACAGAAGGATATCTGATACGTCTGAAAGAGTTCAGAGAAGGGTTTCTAAACTGGTTCATGGATGACAGGATAAAGCTTACCAGGAAATATTAAAGGATCTTGACATGTATAGCTTGGAGGAAAGACAAAACAGGGGGGATATGATAGAAACATTTAAATACATAAAGGGAATCAACACAGTACAGGAGGAGATTATATTTAAACAAAGAAAAACTACCACAACAAGAAGACATAGTCTTAAGGGCCAGGGACTCATTAAAGGTATTTTACAAAATGGGCAGACTAGATGGGACAAATGGTTCTTTTCTGCTGTCACATTCTATGTTTCTATTAACAGAAAATGTATTATCAAAAATATTGCAGGGAAATATTGAGCTTGAACCAAAGACCTTTTTCATTTAGATCTCCCCACAATAAATAAACAGAACAAACATTTAGTTATAAATATATTGTTAGTGGTTAAAACATTGCCAGAGATTAGCTAAAACCTGATCCACCAGCATGGACTAAAATAACTAGTCAGATCTCACACCAAGGCAGAATGAAAAAAACTATTTGACAGTTTGAATGGTATCTTAACCTTATATAAAGATTTGGGAGAGTATATGGGAGAGTCCCTCGGATGAAGAACAAACTTAGATTTGCTGATGATTCCTTGAGAATTTAGAGTTAAGTTGTTAAAAAGGAGGAAATAATAAAATCCTCAAGGAATCCACAGGGAAGTTCCAGGTAGATAGATTGTATTTTGCGGATGCATGGTAGAATGGGTTATGAATGTGGATTGTAATCGGTCATGATTTTTTTTCTTTTTTTCTTTTATTGAAGATAACTCCTACTTTGTAATTTATCAAGTTGATTTATGTCTTAAGTATTGGAGTAGCTCGGAAAGAGAATTAAAATGGAAAGAAAAGAAATTAAGGAGAAAATAAGAAATAGAAAATTTATTTCAATCCAATGAGATTTTAATATTTGTTAAATGTCGATTTTTTGTTTGTGATTTGTAATCAAGACATAAATAAAAAAAAATAATATTAGAAAGAAAAAAGGAATAGCCATAGGTCAAGGGCAATCAAAAAGAAGAATAGCCAAGAAAAAGCCAAGTTCAAAAAGCCAGACATAACACAATAAGAAACGTACTCTTGGATAAACCAAACAAATAGAAACCATGACATGGCATCAAACAAAAGAATGGGTGAGATTCAATAGCCCTAGGAGGGCTCTAATTGGTTGATTGAACCTGGTGACACCAGTGTCATTTACTGAGGCAGCGTCTTTAAATTGGGGCCTTTGGAAGCACACGGCATTCATCGGCCTTTAGAGCAGAGGGAGACCTAGCATGAGTTAAGTATTTTATTACTGTGTCCACGCCAATTGAGCACGGTCACACAGTGGCACCGATCAGGTGCAGACATGCGATCACTGGCAGTGTGACAGTACCCCCTCTCAAAGACTGCCCATCGGGAGGACAGGACCCGGTTTGAAGGAAACCTGGCATTTAAACGACTCATGTGCACATTTTGTAGTATATCACTGTGAAAAGTATTTATTGCTTTTAATGCCCTTGAATATCATTGCGATAATGTTTGATATATTTATATCCTGTATCTGCGCGCACCTTTCCCTCCTGTTGGATTTTTCTGCTGGTGGTGATGAAAGCAGGAGACTACAGGATTTGATTGATGGGCGTTCTTTTTATTTTAAACTTGTGAGTTTAACCAATAAAGTGTGATTGTTTCTTTATCTACAATGTTGCACCATGTATTTTTATTTTCTCTTTGCATGAGTCATCTGACTACAAAGAAAATACGAAATATCTGAAATCTACATTCTACATTCTATGTGATGTGCCTAACTTTACTTGAAATCCTGTGAGTGCAACCTTGAAAATTGGGAATTTGCAGTTGTTTTACATTATTATTCTATGAGTTGTTTCTTTGTATGGTTTAGGTACATCATGTTTTTTCTTAGAGAAGAAACCACAGGGATGTAGTTGTTTGTCAGAAGATTCTCTTTTGGGAAAGAACAGCCCTAACCCCCATTTCAGATGCATCCACCTCTAAAATAAATGGTTTGCAGGTGTCATGATGTTGAAGAACAGGGGCAACAGTTAACAAGGATGTTAATTGGTTGAATGCTGACATGGCATCAGGAGGCAACGATTGTGTATTAGCCCCTTTCTTAGTTAGATTTGTGATATGAGCTATCACTGATGAAAACTCTTGGATGAATCTACGATAGTAGTTGGCAAAACCCACACATCGCTGAATGGCTTTCAGACCTATTGGTAAGGGCCAGTTCAATGTCTTCTAGATGTCTTCTATAGAAAAACCAGAGGAAGAAATAATGTGCCCCAAGAATTGAACCTCCGTTTGATCGAATGAACATTTCTCCAATTTGCAGTATAATCCATTTTGTAAATAATGACACACAATCTAACTATACCGACAACAACAATCTAACTAACAATAACAACGAAATCTTATAAAATCACCAGATGCCATTCACAGTTCACCATGATAAAAAATAACCCATGTCTGCTCAGTAGCACAGCCAAGAAGTAACAGGAAAGGATGGGGATAGGGGGGAGTGGTTATCTCTTTTCTGACTTGTAAAGGTATTGAATTACCCAATTACCATATCAAAGGGTAAAGCTTATCCCCCTGTAAGAAAGACCTACATGAGCTTGGTCACATGAACCCTGGTCACCATATTAGTTTGATGACAAATTGTCACCACATCATATACCAACGATATAACAGTTTCATATGTACCTCTATATAAAAGACGCATTTTGTCCACTGAGAAAGGTCATTGAGGGCATAAAGTTCATCTGTGTCCATCAGAGTCATACCATAGTCTAACTCCCATATTGTCTTGCACTGTAGGGACTGTTCATGCCAAGATCCATAAAATAAAGAAAGAGCCTTTGGTCTGGTAGGACGTCACCAAGGCTGTACCCACACCTAAGGGGGTAACCCTAATGTACTTGGAATAGAAAATAGAGAGACAGAATCCCAGTCGCCCGCTCTACCAGAAGGGGTGAGTGGGAGAGAGTACAGCCTAAAATGGAATAGTAGCTAAACACAAAACAAAAAGTGCAAAAGTGTAAACATGGCTAGTCTTTGTTTCTTGGCATAGCTGGCATGTTTTATTAAACTACCTCTAATGAACACTTTATCCACTAGCCAAGTTTGGTCTATGGGGGAATCAGGGACCTTATTTTCAAGGAAATAATGTTGTAGGTCTGTGGAGATTTGAGAGACTATGTAGGGGTCAGTTAAAAGGAATTTATTGAGTTTCCATGAGTCCTGTCCCCTGTTTGGGAAATGTTCCTTTATACTTAGGGTGATTGGACCATGATCTGACCATGATATAAGGCCTATGTGTGAATTATCAATCTTGGGCAATTGATTCAAGAATAACTATTGTGCGCTGCCGTGTGACAGGTATAGTCAATTTCAGTCGGATGTGATATGCACCAGGGGTCTACAAAATGATGAGATGAGAGCGTGGCACAGATTTGTGTGGGCAACTTCAGATGGCATACAGTGAGTAACAGAAACATATTCAAGAAAATAAAAGGGGGATTAACATAAAGATAACAATATACACAATTCCGTTTACCATAAATATATAGTATTTGTCTGCCTGAGAGCAACGGACATAAAACGCTACAAGTAGAGACTTGGGGGAGGTAAAGTGGGGAAAAGAACACAGAGATCGACAAGATCAGTAATACCGTATATACTCGAGTATAAGTCGAGTTTTTCAGCACATTTTTTGTGCTGAAAAACCCCAACTCGACTTACACTCGAGTCAATGTCTGTATTATGGCAATTTACATTGCCATAATACAGACTAGGGTCTGGCAGCGAGCGCTTACCTCTCCTGCAGCTCTTGTCAGCTCCCTCCTCCTCCACGCCGGTCCGTTCAGCACCTCTGTCAGCTCCCAGTGTAAGTCTCGCAAGAGCCGTGGGGTCATAGTGCGGCTCTCGCAAGACTTACAATGTGAGCTGACAGAGGAGCTGACCGGACCGGCGCGGAGGAGGAGGGAGCTGACAGGAGCTACAGGAGAGGTAAGTAAACGCTCTGCCAGCCCCCCTCCTACACAGTGCACACCACTGGACCACCAGGGAGTGAGAGCCCCCCTCCCTGGCCAGCTAACAAGCAGGGAGGGGGACGGAAAAAAATATATAAATAATAATAATAATAAAATAATATTTAAAAGAAGAATAATAAAATAAAAAAATATTAACAAAAAATAATAATTTAACAACAAAAAAATTAAAATAATAATTAAAAAAATAATAATAAAAATGCCCACCCCCCACCAAGGCTCTGCAACACACACACAAACACTGCATTCATACACACACTGCACTCATACACACACACTGCATTCATACACACACACTGCATTCATATACACACACTGCACTCATACACACACTGCATTCATACACACGCTGCACTCATACACACACACTGCACTCATACACACTGCACTCATACACACTGCATTCATACACACTGCATTCATACACACACACTGCACTCATATACACACACTGCACTCATACACACACACTGCACTCATACACACACACACTACACTCATACACACACACTACACTCATACACACACACTGTAAATAAATATTCAATTAATACAATTTTCTTAGGATCTAATTGTATTTCAAAATTTACCAGTAGCTGCTGCATTTCACACCCTAGTCTGAAATGACTATATACTCGAGTCAATAAGTTTTCCCAGTTTTTTGGGGTAAAATTAGGGGCCTCGGCTTATATTCGGGTTGGCTTATACTCGAGTATATATGGTAGATCTGCAGCGTAGCAGTAAAAATTAAACCGAACGTGTGAGCACCTAAGCACCCGATCGTGGTTAAGACTGTGGATCAAAGAACATAGACAGCCTTTAGCAACAAGACAGCCTTAAGCAATTACAGGGTGAGTAGGTAAATGAACAATAACTTTCAACATTGGAAGCAATCAACCCCAACGGGGACAGGGCTGCCAATGATGCATGTGTTCGGACAATGAATGTGAGGAACAAGGTATCTGGAGCCAGTCTCTAGGCAATGTTTTGGGATTGGATGTTTTGGGTGACTTTTGGGTCTCTTCGGGACACACCGGAATACTCCATTCCATTTTCAGGTGTGAAGATACAGTGCCTTGCAAAAGTCTTCACCCCCCTTGACTTTTTACCTATTTTGTTACATTACAGCCTTAAGTTCAATGTTTTATTAATCTGAATTTTATGTGATGGATCAGAACACAATAGTCTTAGTTGGTGAAGTGAAATGAGAAAAATATATACATAAAACTATTTTTTAGAAATAGAAAACAGAAAATTGGGATGTGCGTATGTATTCACTAGTGATGTACCGAACGGTTCGCTGGCGAATAGTTCCTGGCGAACATAGCGTGTTCGCGTTCGCCAGGGCGGGCGAACACATGCGCGGTTCGATCCGCCCCTATTCGTCATCATTGAGTAAACTTTGACCCTGTACCTCACAGTCAGCAGACAGATTCCAGCCAATCAGCAGCACACCCTCCCTAGCAGACCCTCCCACCTCCTGGACAGCATCCATTTTAGATTCAATTGGAAGCCGCATACATTTTTTTTTTAATTTTTATTTATTTATTTATTTATTTATTTTTTAGTACTTTATTTTTGTAGTGCATGGAGGTATAACAAATGAGCATGTGGTACCCCAACGACATTCCTCATGCTTTTCAAGTAACAATTGTAACAATAGGGTATATGTTAATACCCTAGTCTGCGCGGAGCCCTCCATGGGTGAATAGTGATGTACCGAACTGTTCGCTGGCGAATAGTTCCCGGCGAACATAGCGTGTTGGCGTTCTCCGCGGCGGGCGAACACATGAGCGGTTCGATCCGAACCCTATTCGTCATCATTGAGCAAACTTTGACCCTGTGCCTCACGGTCAGCAGACACATTCCAGCAAATTAGCAGCAGACCCTCCCTTCCAGACCCTCCCACCTCCTCTACAGCATCCATTTTAGATTCATTCTGAAGCTGCATTCTTAGATAGAGGAGGGAAAGTGTAGCTGCTGCTCATTAGATAGGGAAATTGATAGCTAGGCTAGGGTATTCAGTGTCCACTACAGTCCTGAAGGACTCATCTGATCTCTGCTGTAAGAACAGCACCCCAAAAAGCCCTTTTTAGGGCTAGAACATCAGTCTACTTTTTTCCTGTGTAATCTAATTGCAGTTGCCTGCCTGCCAGCTTCTGTGTCAGGCTCACAGTGGATACTGTGCCCACTTGCCCAGTGCCACCACTCATATCTGGTGTCACAATAGCTTAAGCTTGACATTTAAAAACAAAAAACATTTTTCACAGTTATAGATTGAATAGCAGTTAGTTGTCTTCAAGCGGGTGTCAGGCCTTCAGCGTGTACTCTGCCAACCTCAGCAAGTGCATTTGCCACTCATATCTGGTGTGACTATAGCGTGCCTTTAAAAACAAAAAAAGTTTTTCACTGTCAGCTAATAGCAGTCAGTGTCCTTAAAGCGGGTGTCAGACTTTCAGCGTGTACTCTGCCAACCTCTGCCAGTCCACTTTGCCACTCATATCAGGTGTGACAATAGCGTGCTTTTAAAATGAAAAAAAGTTTTTCCACTGTAATAGATTGAATAGCAGTTAGTTGTCTGCCAGCTTCTGTGTCAGGCTCACAGTGGATACTGTGCCCACTTGCCCAGTGCCACCACTCATGTATGTACGTAGCGGGGAATGACGTGCAACTAAAAGTAAAGAGACTACCCCACTTGTCCCCCTAATAACGACAGACAACGAATATTGGATGAAACAGGCCACAGCATTTATTAAAACTTTTCTTTTAATTCAAATATAAATAAACACATAAATATATATGCATACCATAATTAACATATAAACTAACACTTATTGCCCTACAGCCTCCAACTTAAATAACCGTCCTTGCCAACAAACATAACCAGGTGCCTATGCACCAAAACTTTACCCACTGTTGTCTCGCCTCCCCCCTCGTCCAAACCAAAATTCCCATCATCTTAAATGCTCTACCACCAGCCGGCTCTTTGCTCAGTGGGCACGTCCTATTCGGTAACGTGAAAGTTTACCTTACAGAGCAGGGGAGGTTGAGACCCACCTTGACCATCTCTTGACATTCCATCTGCTCTCCAACCCTGTTGGCAAGGACACGCTCACCGCCAGCTGTGACAGAACAAACATAAAATTAGGGTGGGTGGGAGGGAAGTTGTTTGCTTGCCAGAATCCCAAAAGGCACTGAGGTAAGATGATCCCTGCCCTCCTACAAACACATAACCACTCCCCTAAACACATACAGCCAATCACTAGCACCATCCACACACTCATACATGTGCCCTTGTCCGTTTAGCTGTGCTGACTCCCCAGGGCCTTGTATGTATGTAGCGGGGAATGAGGTGCAACTAAAAGTAAAGAGACTACCCCACTTGTCCCCCTAATAATGACAGACAACGAATATTGGATGAAACAGGGCACAGCATTTATTAAAACTTACAACTGTAGGACACATCCGAACTATATTCTTTTCTTTTAATTAAAATATAAATAAACACATAAATATATATGCATACCATAATTAACATATAAACTACCACTTATTGCCCTACAGCCTCCAACTTAAATAACCGTCCTTGCCAACAAACATAACCAGGTGCCTATGCAACAAAACTTTACCCACTGGTGTCTCGCCTCCCCCCTCGTTCAAACCAAAATTCCCATCATCTTAAATGCTCTACCACCAGCCGGCTCTTTGCTCGGTGGGCACGTCCTATTCGGTAATTTGAAAGTTTACCTTACAGAGCAGGGGAGGTTGAGACCCACCATGACCATCTCTTGACATTCCATCTGCTCTCCAACCCTGTTGGCAAGGACATGCTCACCGCCACAGACCCTGCTGTTTTACACCTAAATCAGCGGGGAGCCCCACCACAACTAACCAAGGCCTGTTCCACCACTTCCTGCATGGCAAGACGAAATAAGGTTGAGCCCGACCTCCACACCCACAAACTCTTAGGCTGCCACGTGTGCGAAACACCCTGGCGAACCAAAATCCCCTTACACTCAAAAACACACCTAGAGGCCCTCCAATTATTTTGTCATACGGCAGCGCACCATGCTCTGATTATGGGGACGCTGCCAAAAGATACGGGAAATGACCTCTGACCAATCGAGTTTTTTTTTTTTTTTTTTATTATTTATTTTATTTTATTTATTTATTTATTATTATTTTTTTTTTTTTAAACTGTCTTAGTTATAACATACGATAAATACCGAATAACGCATCCAGAATTTATTTTAATAATCTCACTTCTTTCCAGGAACAAAAACGGTAAAATAAATTACCACAACTGAACATATAAAACACATAGTGTCATAAAGTGAACCCAACACCACGCATCACGAAACACGAAAACTAAAGCATGCACCAATACCCTCTTAGGGGCAGACGCCAAATACCACATTGGCATCGTCCCAAGCTCAATGCCCCCCCAGGGGATAACCCGAACATTAGGGACCGGTGGGACAGTGGAAAACCACATTTCATACCTCCGGCACCAAACCAACGAACCTCCGCTCCAGAAGGCGCACAAACCAATAGCTCACCTCCCGGATGGACACCCGCATGCCACTTGGGAGTATAACCAGGAAAGAGACATCCAGATCTTTTCTGTTTCCAAGAGCACCCTGGGAATTGTTACTTGTACCCACGGAACTGGTACTCCTTTATCTACCTCAAAGGAAGGAATGGATGAGCCACCGCCGCTGAGAATTGAACCCACAACTCCCCAAGGATTGAACAAATTCCACGAAACCAGCATTTCTTCACCGAGACATTTCATATTACCCCCTCCCGGTTCTTTGCGCCACGTGCCCTGACATACCCATCCTAAAAGCCTCCAAGGCAGCGCTAAACCGAAAGGAATGCCACAAGATTCCTTGCTGACAATCCCCAGAACCATCAGACTCCAGCGAAAGACCCAAAGAATTGGGAATGGGAATGAAAAGATCCATCCGCATAACCCAAAAGAGGGCCCGTGCATACCGGGCGCAGCTCACAGTTCTCCACAAAGGAAAAGTGAAACAGCCGAACCGCCATGCCCTTCCCGAAAAAACATCTGACCTGGATTGTCAAATACTTATAGTGATGATCCGCATGGCCTACTAGGAATCACCAATACCCTGACATGCACAGCCCCCAGGAGCATAGCGTCCAGGTGGCCTTGGAAACCGATCCACAGACCCATTCCGTCACTCTGCCAGACTGAGCAACCAGCTGTCTGCCGGGCAAGGCGTCCCATCCAGAACCGCCTGCGGGACGATTGTCCCTTAAGCAAGCGAAACACCGGAGGGAAGGAGGCTGTCAGACGAGTAATGGCCTGAACAACCCCCCAAATTGTCAAAGCGAAACACTACCCTTAGATCCTGAAAAACGTGACCGCCAGACCTCCCCCACCACCAAAATGGGGAAAAGCTCCAAAAAGGCCAGATTCTTTGTGAGTCCAGAGATATGCCAACTGTCCGGCAACACAGGAGCACAGCCGCTAGAGCCCAGAATGCGTCCGTAAATAGGTGGAGGTCGGCGTCAGAAACCCCCGGCCCTTGCCCGCAGGACAGGCCACGATATGCAGCCAAGAAGGAGTCCCCAACAGCCAAAACATCCCGCAGCGGCCAAGTGAGCCGATTAAAAGGCGAGGCCCGGAGACCCCGGTTGTCGCAGAGCCAGACGCCGGTTAAAAACCCACCCCACAGGCATGATCCTACAGGCAAACTTCAGCTCACCCAGGAGCGACTGCAGGCAGCGCAGCTGAATCTCGCGCCGCCCAATGGCCAAGGCCCCCTTGC
This sequence comes from Pelobates fuscus, assembly GCF_036172605.1. Classification (NCBI taxonomy): domain Eukaryota; kingdom Metazoa; phylum Chordata; class Amphibia; order Anura; family Pelobatidae; genus Pelobates; species Pelobates fuscus. Next base: position 266,005,538 of record NC_086318.1, on the reverse strand, counting down.
GCCGCCAGCCTTTAATCTTATCCAAAGGCAAGCAGCATTCCCCTGCCAAAGAGTAATTTCAATGCCCAGAAAGCTGAGACAAGTGACCGGGCCCACCGTCTTGCTGTGTGCCAACGGGACCCCAAATTTATGAAACACCTCACCCAGAACCCGTCGCAGCAGCGCACAGGCTGGCGAATCGGCAGGACCCACACAAAGGAAATCGTCGAGGTAGTGTAGCAAGGAGCCTATCCCAGTCTCCTTCCTCCCCGCCCAGCCCAAGAACAAGATAAAGCATGCAAAGTAACAACAGGATAGGGAGGCACCTATCCACGTAATACATGCCTTCAAACACAGCCCAGAAGATGGTGACATTCCGGGCGCACCGGCAGTAGACGGAAGGCCGAATCCGCATCAGCCTTGGCCAACAAGGCCCCAGGGCCTATGGCCCTGACAATGTTAACCGCCACGTCAAAGGATGCATAAGATACTCGGCAGAGTACCCAAGAGATGTCGTCATTCACCAAACCCCCTCCCAGGGGTACGATAAATGGTGAATCAGACGGTATTTGTCCAAAACCCTTGCTAAACCCATCCAGTAGGATGCCAGCCGCCCGACGATTCCTAGAACTGGCAAGCCAAGGGCGCATTGCGCTCATGACCACCGGCGCCATCGCCGAAATCCCCCATCTTGCCAACTTTACCCCGCTTGAAGCATTGGGAGGCGGGATGGGCTCCCCCACCAGTGTAACATTCGTGCTAGAAAATGGCAAGATGCCCCCTATTTGCAGTGACTGTCATTGAATTTCAACAGCCCGGCCTCCAAAGTGCGGTCGGTGAGGAGGAGGACCCCCCCCCAGAGAAGGAAGAGAGGGTCCGCGCAGATCACAATGGAGAGCCAGAGGCCAACGTCAATCTGGTCCCATGAAATTGAAGGGCGCACCACCGACCGTTGACGGAACTGCTCGTCATATTTCCACCACCCCAGACTGCCATAGGTACGACAAGCATCCCAAATAGTATCCTGGTAGCAGAACAATGCGGAGCACTTCCGCGGAGCCCTTTTCCCAATTACACTGGCCAGGATTGCAAACGCGCAAATCCAATTCCCGCAAGTCTTAGGGTACCGGTATTTCTCCTTGTCTTTTCGGATTCCTACCCATCCTTTTCCATTAAAAGGAGTAGCTTCCTCCATGGGAAGGAGGGAAAAATCTCAACAAAGTTTCCCCTCCAAATTTTTCCATGAACCTCCTGTTGTAGGTGCAAGCCCAAGGGCCCTGACCCACACATAGGCGAACCCACGCGAAACATCAGCAACACCCGAGGGGTCACCTAATGCTAGGGACCCCCAGCAACAGCAGGTGCTGTGGCACCCGACGCCGTAGCAGGGGTGCCAGCATACCCACCCACTCTGGGAGAGGGTAACCTCGTGACTGTCAAAACCCCCTGTGGCTGCAGCGCCGAGGACCACACTAACCAGAGATGACCATCTAATGGGGGGGACCCTACCTGCTTGCGCACTCTGCTCCCTTTATTTATTAATATTATTTTTATTTTTTTTATATATTTTTGTAATTTTTTTGGGGGGGGGACTGATTAAGGAAGAACTGACAGAAACCCCCCAATGAGGAACCCCCGGACTGAAAAGAAGAAACATAAGTGAACACACCAGACGCTGCCCGAGGAACCGCCCGTGGCAAAGGAAATTAAGACGATCCAGGCAGGACAGAGTTAACTGCATTTTCAGTACTGCTCAGCCTTGCAGCAGCAACAGGCGCCATCTGCTGGACGGTCCCAGGAACTGCAGCCAGATCCTGTGTGAAGAGCGTGGAGAGGAGGCAAGCTCACACCCCGCAGAGGAGGGCAGCCGAGGTAAATACCCAGTGGGGGGGTTAGGGGGGGACATAGGGACCAGGAATAGGGACAGGAGAGACAGGGGGGAGGAGGGAGGCAGAGAGAGGAAAGGGGACCCAGAACAGCAGGAACAAGGGACGAGGAAGGAGGGAGATAGAGAGAGAGCCAGGAGGGGGAGAGGAGAGAGGAAGGGGACACAGACCCACAGCAACAGGGGAGGAGGAAAAACACCAAAGGAGGGGGGGACCCCAGAGGGAGAGGGGACAAGGGATGGCACCCCAGGGGGGAGAGGAGGGAGGGGGGGGAATTGCTGACAGAACCCAGGGGAGAAGAGGGGGACCCCCCTGGCCGACCCTCATCCCCAGAGGAGCCCGGGGAGGACCCCTCTCCACCCCCCAACAGCAGCACAGCCGTGCCCCGTGTGGCCCTGAGGGGCCCACTCACCACCAACGGCCAGGCTCTGGATCTGCCGTGCACCGACGACGTGGGGGCTGGGCCTCCCAGATGCCCCAGGATCCTCAGCAGGTCTTCTGGCCCCCCTGGCCCGCTGTCCAGGGGGGTGCGTGGGGGGCGGCAGATGATGCAGGCCGCGTGTCAGACGGAGCAGATGGAGCTGACACGCGGGCCTGGTGGTGCCTTGGGCCTGGGCTCCGGCTCCCATACTGGGCCCGAGGTGAAGCATCAGAGCTCAGTCAAGCAGGTGGGTGGGAGGGCCGGCCTGTGCTCCTGCGGCCTACAGGAGGCTGTAGCCACGTGGGAGGCCCCAGGAGAGGTCTGACCACGTGGGGTGAACCCACACCGGCGGGCAGGCCAGTCTGGAGGGGAGCACATTGCTCCTGAAAGTGCCTACCGCCATCCAGGGCAGCAGCAGCTCTGAGGGCAGACAGGACTTCAATATCCATCCCTCAAGCTGGTAAAGCATGCAGGCCCAGGACAAACAGGAGCAGAGGCAGAGAAGTTGTTTGCTGGACAGAATCCCAAAAGGCACTGAGGTAAGATGATCCCTGCCCTCCTACAAACACATAACCACTCCCCTAAACACATACAGCCAATCACTAGCACCATCCCCACACTCATACATGTGCCCTTGTCCGTTTAGCTGTGCTGACTCCCCAGGGCCTTATCTGGTGTCACAATAGCTTAAGCTTGACATTTAAAAACAAAAAACTTTTTTCGCAGTTATAGATTGAATAGCAGTTAGTTGTCTTCAAGCGGGTGTCAGGCCTTAAGCATGTAATCTGCCAACCTCAGCAAGTGCATTTGCCACTCATATCTGGTGTGACTATAGCGTGCCTTTAAAAACAAAAAAAGTTTTTCACTGTTATAGATTGAATAGCAGTTAGTTGTCTTCAAGCGGGTGTCAGGCCTTCAGCGTGTACTCTGCCAACCTCAGCAAGTGCATTTGCCCCTCATATCTGGTGTGACTATAGCGTGCCTTTAAAAACAAAAAACGTTTTTCACTGTAAGCTAATAGCAGTTATTTGTCTGCAAGCGTCTGGGTGTCAGGCCTTCAGCGTGTACTCTGCCAACCTCTGCAAGTGCACTTTGCCACTCATATCTGGTGTGACTATAGCGTGCCTTTAAAAAGACAAAAAGTTTTTCACTGTAAGCTAATAGCAGTTAGTTGTCTGCAAGCGTCTGGGTGTCAGGCCTTCAGCGTGTACTCTGCCAACTTCTGCAAGTGCACTTTGCCACTCATATCTGGTGTGACAACAGCGTGCTTTTAAAAAGGAAAACAGTTTTTCACTGTAAGCTAATAGCAGTTAGTTGTCTGCAAGCGTCTGGGTATCAGGCCTTCAGCGTGTACTCTGCCAACCTCTGCAAGTGCACTTTGCCACTCACATCTGGTGTGACTATAGCGTGCCTTTAAAAAGAACAAAAAAGTTTTTCACTGTCAGCTAATAGCAGTCAGTGTCCTTAAAGCGGTTGTCAGACCTTCAGCGTGTACTCTGCCAGTTTTTCCACTGTAATAGATTGAATAGCAGTTAGTTGTCTTCAAGCGGGTGTGTCAGGCCAACAGCGTGTACTCTGCCAACCTCTGCTAGTGCACATTGCCACTCATATCTGGTGTGACTATAGCGTGCCTCTAAAAACAAAAAAAGTTTTTCACTGTAAGTTAGTTGTCTGCAAGCGTCTGGGTGTCAGGCCTTCAGCGTGTACTCTGCCAACCTCTGCAAGTGCATTTGCCACTCATATCTGGTGTGACTTTAGCGTGAATTTAAAAAGACAAAAAGTTGTTCCCTGTAAGCTAATAGCAGTTAGTTGTCTGCAAGCGTCTGGGTGTCAGGCCTTCAGCGTGTACTCTGCCAACCTCTGCAAGTGCACTTTGCCACTCATATCTGGTGTGACTATAGCGTGCCTTTAAAAAGAAAAAAAAATTCACTGTAAGCTAATAGCAGTTAGTTGTCTGCAAGTGTCTGGGTGTCTGTCAGGGTTTCTTTGCTGTTTTAAACAGCAACCCTTTCTGTTTCAGTGAATGAGTTTTCAGCTGCAATTACTATGAGCTCCTTCTGCTTGTTGCCACGGTTACTCACCTGTGAGTAGTAATCAACCCTGCTGCTAATCAGTTCTGCCTATTTAAGCAGCTAAGCCCAGAACCTCCTTGCCCTTGCATGGTTTCCTGTTTCCCAGACGTCTCCTTGTTCCTGTGTTTCCTGTTTGTTCCTGGTTCCTGACTCCGGCCTTGTTCCTGACTCCGCTGCTCTCCGTGCTCCTGATCCCTGGCTTGTCTGACTACCCGCTCTGGTGACTGACCCCTGCTTGATTCCTGGACTTTGCTTTTGTTATTTATTTGTTATTTATCAATAAAGGTGTGTTTGCATCTAGTTCCGTCTCTGTCTGGTTCCTGGTCCCTGACATTACGCAAGGGCCATGAATACAGATGGTACAGGCAAGACACCTATACCTAACCTACTTACCCGGTGGGACCAGCAGAACCACCATTTGGACCAGTATGCCCATCTGGATCCAGTACCCGGCCAGCCTGCGATTGCAGCCGCCTCTGCCTCACTTCCTGTTCTAGCACCGGTTGTAGCCTCCAAACCTGTAGCGGCTATAGAAATGACTGGGTCTGTCCCGCTCCCTCAGTATTTTGGGGGCAACCCAGCTCAGTGCAGAGAATTTATAAATCAGGTTAAAGGATACCTTGAAATCCTGCCCCAGGCATTTCCTACAGACAGTGACAAAGTTCACTTCATGATTTCTTTGCTGTCTGAAAAGGCCCTAGCTTGGGCAAAACCTCTCTGGGAGGCAGAGAAGCCAATTATTTACAATTACCCTGAATTTGTTGCATCGTTCAAAAGGGTTTTTGATATTCCAGCTCGCTCCACCCCTACTGCCGAACTACTCATGTCTAATGCTCAGGGCACAAAAACTATTGTCGAGTATGCCAGTGAATTCCGTACCATGGCAGCAGAAGGTGGCTGGAACAACGAGACTCTCGTGGCTGCCTTTGCACAGGGTCTCTCCGATGTGTTTAAAAATGAGATTGCAGCCAGAGAATTACCTAAAGATCTCGAGGAACTGATATCATTTGTCACCCTCATTGACATCAGACTCCGAGAGAGATCCTCATCCAGGGAGCGCCTGCGGAGGCCTCTTGTAGATTTGGCACAGAGCTTTTCTTGCCCACCCGAACCTCCCTCACCTCCCATGCCTCCTGGTCCTGAGTCCTCTGTCTGTGTGGAGCCAAGGCGGTTAGGCTTCTCACGCCTCTCGGTCGAGGAGAGAACCTTTAGGAGGAGGGAGGGTCTGTGCCTATACTGCGGACACCACGGTCACGTGTTAAAGTTTTGCCCGATTCGTCCGGCAAAGGGCCCGCACCCAAGATACTGTCAGGGGCAGATCTTGGGTGGTCTTTCTGCAGACCCAGAGATATGTGTGCGCAAACCCTTGGTGCCTATTATCCTCTCCTGGCCTGATTCATCCATTAAAACCCGGGCATTTCTTGATTCTGGGGCCGGAGGCTTGTTTATAGATTGTGCATTTGCATCAAAGCACTCTATACCCTTACAGTCTCGCAACTTTCCACTAGCCTTTGAAGCCATCGATGGCAGACCAATACAGCCAACCCACGTGACCCAAGAAACCGTGCCCATATCTCTGGCTGTAGGGGCTCTACATCATGAGATGATCCAATTCCAGGTCATTTCCTCTCCATATTACCAGGTTGTTTTGGGATACCCTTGGTTACAGAAGCATAACCCCACAATTGATTGGCGCAAAGCTGAGATATTATCATGGTCCCAGCAATGCACATTTTCCTGTCTCCAGAAACCGGTCAAAGTTTTGGGCGCATGTTCTGCCTCTTCCTTACCCGCTGAGTACCAAGAATTCCAAGATGTATTCGACAAAGGTCAAGCCAGCGTTCTGCCACCACACCGTCCGTGTGACTGTGGTATCGAACTCCAACCTGGTGCCAATCCTCCCCGTGGCCGGATTTACCCACTGTCTGTAGCAGAGAATCGAGACCATGGAGGAGTATGTCTTTGGTCTTTGCAACGCTCCGGCGGTTTTCCAAGAATTTATAAATGACGTCCTGCGAGATATGCTGCAGCAATGTGTGGTGGTTTATCTTGATGATATTCTTATCCATTCCACATCTCTCGAGAACCATCACGCAGACGTTTCTCGTGTTCTACAGAGACTTAGAGAAAATAATCTGTTCTGCAAATTGGAGAAATGTGAGTTTAACTGCAAACAGGTCACATTCTTGGGATATGTTATCTCAGATGCTGGATTCTCTATGGATCCTGAGAAACTTTCGGCTGTACTAAAATGGCCTCGACCTACGGGTCTTCGCTCTATACAACGGTTTTTGGGCTTCGCCAATTATTATCGGAAGTTCATACGCAACTTTTCTTCCTTGGTTAAACCTCTCACGGACATGACCAGGAGAGATGCTGATCCACAGCATTGGTCACAAGAAGCCATTACTGCCTTTGAGTCTCTCAAAGTCGCCTTTGCTGCTGCTCCTATACTGGCACATCCTAACCCTGCCTTACCATTCATTCTTGAAGTCGATGCGTCTGAGACAGGAGTAGGCGCCCTCCTGTCTCAACATCCTAACCCTGAGAGCTCCAGGCATCCGTGCGGGTATTTCTCGAGGAAATTGAACCCGGCGGAATGCAATTACCAGATTGGTGATAGAGAACTTCTAGCCATAATTTTGGCTCTCAAAGAATGGAGGCACCTTCTTGAGGGTACTTCAGTGCCAATCCTCATCCTCACAGACCACAAGAATCTTACATATCTTTCCGAAGCTAAGCGGCTTTCCCCCCGGCAAGCTAGATGGGCTCTCTTCCTATCAAGATTCAATTATGTGGTTTCTTACTTGCCCGGTACTAAAAACATTCGGGCTGATGCCTTGTCTCGACAGTTCTCCCCTCCATCTAGAGAGGAGATAACCCCCTACTCCTGTGATTCCTCCGGACCATATACTGGCAACCATCCGTACTAACCTCACCTCACCCCTAGGCGAGGAGATTCTGGCTGCACAAAGTAATGCTCCTCAAGAGAAACCTAATGGCCGTTGTTTTGTACCTATTAACCTCCGTACGAAACTATTGAGTACATACCACGACCCCAAAGCAGCTGGACATCCAGGCAAAAACCAGTTAATCTGGTCCGTCTCCCGGCAATTTTGGTGGCCTAGTCTCCGTTCGGATGTCACCGCTTTTGTAGCTGCCTGTCCTGTGTGCGCTCAAAATAAAACCCCACGACGCCCTCCAGTGGGTCTCCTGCAAACCATACCTAATGGTGAACGACCCTGGACCCACTTGTCCATGGATTTTATCGTAGATCTTCCGGTCTCCCGTGGCAATACAGTCGTTCTCATGGTTGTTGACCGATTCTCGAAGATGTCGCATTACATTCCCTTGAAAAAACTACCAACTTCCCAGGAACTTGCAACAATTTTTGCTCGGGAGGTCTTTCGTTTGCATGGGTTACCCTAAATGATAGTCTCAGATAGGGGTAGCCAGTTCGTGTCCAGATTTTGGAGAGCTTTTTGTACGCAAATGGGAATTCAGCTTTCCTTCTCCTCGGCCTACCACCCGCAATCCAATGGTGCAGCGGAACGAGCTAACCAAACACTGGAACAGTTTCTGCGTTGCTACATTTCTGACCACCAGAACAACTGGTCTGATCTGCTACCCTGGGCAGAGTTTGCCCACAATAGTGCGATTAATGCCTCCTCCCGGCTATCCCCATTCTTGGCAAACTATGGGTTTCAACCGTCCATGTTGCCTGATACGTTCTTGCCACAGGGGATACCGGCATTGGAGGAACATCTCAGGGAACTCCGTTCCACTTGGGTGCAGGTTCAGAATTCTTTGCAATGCGCAATGCAGAACTACAAACTCCAGGCCGACTGCAGACGCCTTCCTGCACCTACCTATCAGGTCAGAGAGAGGGTCTGGCTGTCTTCCCGCAACCTACGCCTCCGTGTTCCCTCACAAAAACTGGCACCCCGATACGTTGGGCCATTTCGTATACTTCGAAGGGTTAACCCTGTAGCTTACGCACTTGACCTTCCTGCTAACATGCGCATCTCAAATGTTTTCCATGTTTCCCTCTTGAAACCGTTGGTTTGTAATCGCTACACCACCTCAGTGCCACGTCCATGTCCTGTTCTGATTGACAATCATGAGGAATATGAAATACGCAGCATCATTGACTCACGGGTCTTCAGAGGACAGATCCAATACTTGGTGCACTGGAAAGGATATGGTCCAGAGGAACGCTCCTGGGTTCCAGCCTCTGATGTCCATGCATCATCCCTCCTTCGTTCCTATCACACCCGCTTCCCCATGAAGCCCGGACCCACCAGCAGAGATGGGGGGGAGTCGTTGAGGGGGAGGTACTGTCAGGGTTTCTTTGCTGTTTTAAACAGCAACCCTTTCTGTTTCAGTGAATGAGTTTTCAGCTGCAATTACTATGAGCTCCTTCTGCTTGTTGCCACGGTTACTCACCTGTGAGTAGTAATCAACCCTGCTGCTAATCAGTTCTGCCTATTTAAGCAGCTAAGCCCAGAACCTCCTTGCCCTTGCGTGGTTTCCTGTTGAATAGATTGAATAGCAGTTAGTTGTCTGCAAGCGTCCGGGTGTCAGGCCTTCAGCGTGTACTCTGCCAACCTCAGCAAGTGCATTTGCCACTCATATCTGGTGTGACTATAGCGTGCCTTTAAAAACAAAAAAAGTTTTTCACTGTTATAGATTGAATAGCAGTTAGTTGTTTTCAAGCGGGTGTCAGGCCTTCAGCGTGTACTCTACCAACCTCTGCAAGTGCACTTTGCCACTCATATCTGGTGTGACTATAGCATGCCTTTAAAAAGAAAAATACAATTTCACTGTAAGCTAATAGCAGTTAGTTGTCTGCAAGCGTCTGGGTGTCAGGCCTTCAGCGTGTATTCTGCCAACTTCTGCAAGTGCACTTTGCCACTCATATCTGGTGTGACTATAGCGTGCCTTTAAAAAGAAAAATACAATTTCACTGTAAGCTAATAGCAGTTAGTTGTCTGCAAGCGTCTGGGTGTCAGGCCTTCAGCGTGTACTCTGCCAACCTCTGCAAGTGCACTTTGCCACTCATATCTGGTGTCTCTATAGCGTGCCTTTACAAAGATAAAAGGTTTTTGTCAGTGTCCTTATAGCGGGTGTCAGGCCTTCAGCGTGTGCTCTGCCAACCTCTGCCAGTCTTTGCCACTTTGCCACTTATATCTGGTGTCACAATAGCATGCATTTAAAAAAAATGTTCACTGTTATAGATTGAATAGCAGTTAGTTGTCTTCAAGCGGGTGTGTCAGGCCAACAGCGTGTACTCTGCCAACCTCTGCCAGTGCACATTGCCACTCATATCTGGTGTCACAATAGCGTGCATTTAAAAACAAAAAACTTTTTTCACTGTTATAGATTGAATAGCAGTTAGTTGTCTTCAAGCGGGTGTGTCAGGCCTATAGTGTGTACTCTGCCAACCTCTGCCACTGCACAGTGCCACTCATATCTGGTCTATGTCTCAGGCAGGCAGCATTACACACATGGACGTACGGTGTGATGATAATGATGTTGTACCCGCTGCTGCTTCCTTTGCTGAGTTGTCAGATACAAGTGAAGCGGTTGATGATGACGATGCGTCCATTGATGTCACGTGGGTGCCCGCTCGGCAAGAAAAAGAACAGGGCGAAAGTTCAGATGGGGAGACAGAGAGGAGGAGGAGGAGACGAGTTGGAAGCAGGGGGAGGTCATCGCAAGGAGCTAGTGGCACAGTCAGACAGCATGCATCGGCACCCAGGGTCAGCCCGACAGCACGCCAATCAACGCATGCTGTGTCCACCACCAGAATGCCGTCATTGCAGAGCTCAGCAGTGTGGCATTTGTTCTGTGTGTCTGCCTGTGACAACAGCGATGCCATTTGCAACCTGTGCCAAAAGAAACTGAGTCATGGGAAGTCCAACACCCACCTAGGTACAACTGCTTTGCGTAGGCACATGATCACACATCACAAACGCCTATGGGATCAACACATGAGTACAAGCAGCACACAAACTCAAAGCCGCCATCCTCCTCCTGGTCCAGCATCTTCAGCCACGTCAACCACTGCTGTACTCCTTGCCCCCTCTCAACCATCCGCCACTCCGTCTCTCGCCTTGAGCAGTTCCCGCTAATCTGCCCACAGTCAGGTGTCTGTCAAGGACATGTTTGAGCATAAGATGCCAATGTCAGAAAGTCACCCCCTTGCTCGTTGTCTTCTGACAACCATTAGCCCGCCAGCATTTTGTTTTCGTTGATATGCATTTATTTATTAATTTGAACTGTGGGGCACAAGAACTTGAATAGAAAACATCTTTAAAATCAGAAAATATGTAAAACATTTTTAGATATACTGGAAATTAGTACACCAATACGATTAAGCACGTTGATTAATAAAATAAAGAAATGTTAATCTATCAAAGCGGCTTGAGAAAATATATGTTTACAAAGATACAAACATATCAAAATCTGCTTATAAAAAAGAAATACTGCCTTAAAATTCAAAATGCAAGTATGAATATAAGCACACACAAGCTATCTACGAAATGTGAAAACTATTATTTAGCTTTTCTGGCAACTAAAAGTAACATACTACAGAGTTTACTATATTCAGTGCAATATCTAAAGGAAGTACTGGCTAAAAAATTCAATGCAAAGCTAGCAAAGTTATAAAAACTGTATTAAGTCGGTTGTTTTCTTTTTATCTGGTGAATAAAATGTTTCTACATTATATCACACAGCTATTTGTCGTCTTCAAAAAATTCTTCTTGTGGTTTTGTCTTTCTGTACTTTCAGGATTCATGTTTGCACGTTTTTTTTTCAGAATTTGCCCGGAATCTATTTTTTTGAAGTTGTTCCCCTCCTCTTGACACGATCAATGACCTGAGAGTCTCCGTAAGCAGGGTTGACCTGTTAGTCCCGTTTTCCATGACCGGTGTATAGTCGCCATATGGGCAGTCGGATTCCAGGACAACCCTCCCACATACCTTACCCAATAACGCACTGACACTAGGGTATATGGGAAAAATTGTCCACAGCTTTATTAAACAATCTTGAATAATCATAATAACAATATTACTTATAAATTAATAATAATAATAATAATAATCACAATAATAACTTAACAAATAAACATGGGTCATTGCCCCCATACTCCGCCCTCGCATCCGAATCCTTCTGTTCGTATAAAAAGGCAATGACCCCCATATAAATAACACATATATATATAACATATACCAACATTATTCCAACATACCAACTTAAAGTGCCAAATATAAATTAACCATGGCAGGGGTATACCCGGATACCCCTACCCCACCAGGTTCTGAGCCACCGACAGGACTCGAAACCTACCAACCACCAAGGACCACAGTTTTCTGCTTCTGTTACGTTCATCCTAGGGAGCCTATTCCTTCTCCTTCAGCTCCCTATCCCGCCGCTGTGAAAAAACGGGATAACTCCCCAACTAAAAACAAAATACAGGGAGGGTGGGTGGGACAAACTTGGTCAGGTAGGAAATTAAAAGTGAATTCACTCAAAATGGCTGCCTATTTAAATATCCCATCCCACTTACCCATAACTCCATACTTCCTTTCATCCTCCTATGCCCGCCACCTAACTCCTGTCAAGGCCCTTGTCCGCTTAGCTGCGCTTTGGCTACCTGGGGCTACATGACCGGTGTATATAGTCGCCATATGGGCAGTCAGATTCCAGGACAACCCTCCCACATACCGTACCCAATAACGCACTGACACTAGGGTATATGGGAAAAATTGTCCACAGCTTTATTAAACAATCTTGAATAATCATAATAACAATATTACTTATAAATTAATAATAATAATCACAATACTAACTTAACAAATAAACATGGGTCATTGCCTCCATACTCCGCCCTCGCATCCGAATCCTTCTGTTAGTATAAAAAGGCAATGACCCCCATATAAATAACACATATATAACATATACCAACATTATTCCAACATACCAACTTAAAGTGCAAAACATAAATTAACCATGGCAGGGGTATACCCGGATACCCCTACCCCACCAGGTTCTGAGCTACCGACAGGACTCGAAACCTACCAACCACCAAGGACCACAGTTTTCCGCTTCTGTTATGTTCATCCTAGGGAGCCTATTCCTTCTCCTTCAGCTCCCTATCCCGCCACAAGCTCAGACCTTGACCCCTTAAGCTGTCTGAGCTCCGCCACCCCAAAGAAATAGCGCCTTGAGCATTCCGTCCTGCCAACCGAGGTTCAGCAGGTCCCATCCTACTGCTGAGAGGACACCGTCCGAGCGGTAGTACCCCGGCAGCGCACCCTCCAACTCACTGTGTCGCACTACCACTCCCCCCAGCTTCCTCACGAAGCTTGCCATCAAGCTATTCACTTTCTTCCTGCACTTATCGATGGCCACCGGGTCCCTAGCATGCCGCCAACGCCGCCTCGGGATAATCTCAGACCATACTAACATCACCCCCGGAAGCAGGTCCCTCAATTTGTTGAGGTCCTGCTTCATCCACTTCACCAACCGCCGTTGCGGCGTTAGGCCCAAATCATTGCCCCCCGCATGGAGTACGAGCAGGTCGGGCCTACGCCCACCTGCCACCATCTGGAACAGTTTCCCGCAGACTTCCCCCCAGTGAAAACCCCTGTACCTAAACCATTGCACCTCCAACTGGTCCATTGGGAAGCCCAGCTGCTGGCCCTGAGCTCGAGCTGCGGCCCTCCTCTCGGCCCAGAAGACAAAGGAATGGCCCACGATCCATGCAACGCGGCCTGGGGAAGAAAGAAAACACAGTATGTGAAAACACCCCCCAATAGGCCCCTCGGGATCCCCCGAAGCGGCCCGCCTTAACAATCCAACAATCCTAGCCGCACATATGACCGGAACCTCATTGACTCCCACCTCCCAATCCGTTTCACTGTGTCGTCCCCCAAACCCAACCGTGCGGCCTCCGTGGCTGCCCCAATGTGAAAGGAATGTGTACCAAATCTATCCGCCCAGAGCTCCAACTTTTTCAGGCCTAACCGAAAGACCTTAGTGAACTGAAAACGGGAAAGGGATGACCCGTCAGCGTGCACCATTAGTGATCCCCCAACCACCGGCCTCTTGGCCAAATATTCCTCCACCGATGCCACCGGGCACAGAGGGGAGCCCGGCAGGGCCCATAGTGTCACATCTCGGCCTACCCCTAGGACATCCGTCTTGGATGTGGCCAGGTGAACCACCAATTTCCCCTCCCTAATCCGGACTCCCGAGGCCTGTAGGCCACCGGACGCCACCCGATTGGCACTTACTAACTCGCCAATCCTGAAAGCCCCGAAGAAGGCCAGCAGAAACGCCGCCCGGAACAGGGACACCTCAAACCCGTCGAAGCAAATGTCCAGCAGCCCCCTCAATAGGTCTCCCAACACCCGTAGCGACACCGGGCACTTGGTGTCCGGAAACCTGCGCCCCCTCCGATACCCCTTAAGTGCCTGCCTAACGACGAAGGTTTTAGTAAGGTCCTCCCTCCCGTGCAGCTTAAACCAGAAGGCCAACGCCACCATGGACCTGTCAACCATTGACAGGTGTACCACAGGAACGCGTCCAGGAGCGATTCCCCATCCGGCACGCAGGCCAGCCCAGCCCGCGACCGCTCCCACGAACCCCAGACCTTACTGTAAGCAGCCCACGTGGCCGGTGCCAGCGAAGCCTTCACAAGTTTCCCAAGCAGGACGCTCCCAGCCGCCAAATCTCGTCCGGGCATGCCTGACCCGCCTCCAGCGCCTACGGTGCCACCGTCCGGAACCGAGACCACTGTAAACGAGAGAGAGCGTCAGCCACTTCGTTCAGGTACCCGGGCACATTGAGCGCGCGAAAGACTACATTCAGGGACATGCAGATTAAGACAAAGCGCCGCAGCAGCCTGACCACCGGTTTTGACACCACGTGCACCACAGCCATGTTGTCCGAGAAAAAGACCACCTTTTGGTTCCGCAGCCCCTCACCCCACAAAGCTAACGCGACTACCAGCGGGAACAGTTCCAGGAAAGCCAGGTTCCGCATGAGGGCGCTCGACCCCCACGCCTCAGGCCACCTCTCCGCGCACCATCTCCCACCGAAGTAGGCCCCGAAGCCCACACTACCCGACGCGTCAGTGAACAGCTCCAGCTCAACCGCCGACACTCCCTCCTGCCGGAAGAACACTGTACCATTGAAATCCCGCAAGAAGGTATCCCACACCCGGATGAAATGGCGTGGGGAGCGCACCCCCGCCGTAGCCGCCGACAAACTGCGGCTAAAGACCCTCCCCATTGGGATCACCCGGCATGCGAAATTGAGCATCCTGATCAAGGACTGCAGTTGCCGCAGGGTGACTTTGCGTACCCGAGCTACCTCTGCCACCTCCCCTTTCAGACCCTGCAACTTTGCCAGCGGCAGCCGACACTCACCCCTCACCGAGTCTCCAGTCCCAGGAAACTCAGGCACACCGCTGGGCCCTCCGTTTTATCTGCCGCCAGCAGGACCCCAAAGTGGCCCGCCACCCATTCGATAGTTCTAAGCAAGTGCATGCAGGCCGGGGAGCCCGCCGGCCCCACACAAAAGAAGTCGTCCAGATAGTGCACCACGGCTCCGTTCCCCGCCTCTGTTCGCACCACCCATTCGAGAAAAGTACTAAACTTCTCGAAGTACGAGCATGAGATGGAACAGCCCATCGGGAGGCACAAGTCCACGAAGTACGCCCCTTCAAAGAAACACCCCAGCAGGTGATGACAAGCCGGGTGTACCGGAAGCAGCCGAAATGCTGCCTCAATATCCACTTTCGCCATCAATGCCCCGTGCCCGGCCCCTTTTACCAGCTCGACCGCCCAGTCGAATGATGCGTACGAGACCGAGCACAACTCCTTGTCGATGCCATCATTCACCGATGCCCCCTTTGGGTAGGAGAGGTGGTGAATGAGCCTGAACTTTCCCGTTTCCTTCTTTGGGACCACTCTGAGAGGGGAAACCCTGAGGCCTCTCAACGGCGG
This sequence comes from Pelobates fuscus, assembly GCF_036172605.1. NCBI lineage: Eukaryota > Metazoa > Chordata > Amphibia > Anura > Pelobatidae > Pelobates > Pelobates fuscus. The sequence goes on along the minus strand of NC_086318.1, from coordinate 265,990,162 downwards.
TGCCGAGAACGGGCCCGCCATCCTACCCAACAAGACTTCCTTCCCTAACTTTTCCCGCACCGCCCCTGGGAACTCCACAACCGACTTAAGGTTGCACTGCACCTGCGACCCCCCCTCGTCCCGGAATGGGATAAAGAACCCTTGCCCAAAACCCACCCGAAGTACCGCCCTGTTACCGTAGCGGCTTAGCCACGGGTCCATCGCGTCTAGCCTAACCGGGGTTAATCCCCGGGGCAGGGGAAGCCCCTCCCCACCCCCTCCGCCCGCAGCAGCGCCTCCGGCAGTCCCCGACCTTCCTTTCTTGAAACATTGGTTAAGCCCGTGGGCGCCCCCGCATCCTGAGCACTCGTGCTTAAAGCAACAGGCGGTCCCCCACTTGCACTGGCCCTCGTTGAAGAGCCAGCATAAGCCCTTTGGTGCGGCGGCCGACGAGGTGGACTGCCCCTTTGCGGCCGCCATGTGCTGAAAGGGCTGCGCCTTCTGCGCCATCATTAATTTTATCCAGAGAGGTAGGTCCATCTGGTCCCACCTCATACTCGGATTGGCCGCCAGACGTTGCCGGAACTGCTCGTCATACCGCCACCATGCCAGCCCGCCATAGGTGAGGTACACCTCCCAAATTCCGTCTAAATAGCAGAACAGGGAGGAGCATAAGCCAGGAGATTTCTCTCCCAAGATGCTGGCCAGCACACAGAACGCCTGCAGCCAGTTACCGAAAGACTTCGGTATCTTACGATACCGTTTCTTTTTCTCCTCCTCCTCTTTCTTCTCATCCTTCTTATCCTCCTCCCCGTTCGAGCCCGGTTCCACTGAGACAGCACCCGAGACCCCCGTCCCCTGTGCCCACACCTGACCTACACTGTCCCCCTTCGTACCCCCCGCTCCCAGCAAGTGGAGAAGTGCTTGTAGAGTGTGAACCAGCGTACTGGATTGCAATAATGTACAGGACTCACCGGCCAATCCCCCCATCCTACTAGTGCTCGGGGCTGCATCGACAATCGCTGTCCGCCTGGGATGAGCAACATCCGTGAACGTCTTGCCAACCGGGGAGCCCACCCGGTGCCCAGCCAGTACAGAGGAAGAACGGCTCCGAGACCTGTAACGAGGAGAAGATGTCCTGGGTAGGGTGCACCGACCATCCACTACCTTCCCGTCCCGTCCCAGGGAGCGCCTGTTAGCCACAAGCCTCCCGCGGTGTGTCCCCTCCGCTCTGTGCTCCTGAGGCCCGTATGGCCCCGCCCCAAGGACTACGGCTCCTCCCATCCCGGTGTGATGTCCGCCTCTGCCGACCATGCCTGGGGGCCCTGACCCCGTCCCCGTCTGAGCCGCCCGAGATGGACCTGTCCCGAATAGATCTACCCCCGCCCCCCCGGGCCTTAGCGCTCGAACTGGGGAAGTGCTGGTACAGCTGGACCCTGAACTGGACCCCCCCTGCCTACCACTGCGCCCCAGCAACCGCTCGCCAGAGTGAACAGACCTCCCCCTGACCCCAGGACAGCCCCCCATACCCTCAGGACCTCCTGTAACCCGGCCCCCCCGCCTAGCCACGCCTGGGAAACCGACCCACCCGCCCCCAATTTTGGAAGAGGACCCCACGGGCCTAGGCCTACCCCTAATTTTGGAAGAGGACCCCCCTTCCCCTCCAGCTAAACCCAGAGACCCCTCAGGTGACCCCAACCCATTCTTCCTAGCTGCTCGCCCCCCACTCACCATCCCTGCACTAACCGGAGCCCCCCAGAGATCACCCCCCCACCGCCTGCACCTCTCTAGGGTCCGGCCTGCGCCCCCCCACCCCACTAATTTCATTTCACAAAAGGCAATCCCCAACCTGTACTCGATTGTGCAAAAGGAAGTAATGGCATGTCTGGCACACAGTGTTGGGGCAAGGGTCAGGGCAGGTATATCACCTACACTGTGCATTGGGTAAACCTGCTGACTGCTGCCAAGCATGGAATGTGTGGCTCTGCAGAGGAGTTGGTGACACTGCCACGACTTGCAGGCAGGCCTGCTGCCACCTCCTCTACTCCTCCTACTCCATCCTCTTCCATAACCTCCTCTTCTGCTGCTGCGTCCTCTTCTGCTGCTGCGTCTTGCTCCACATCAACAGAACCCCCCCCCCCCCCCAGCTCCCCAGGTACTATTCCACATCCCTATTCTGCTCTTTGTCAGTGTGTATCAGGGGCTCTGAGGACAGATGTCAATCCATACCTGCCAAGTGACCCTATGTAGGAGGAATAGTCTCTATTCTGCTCTGTGTCAGTGTGTATCAGGGATCCTTAGTATAGGTGTCAATCCATATCTGCGAAGTGACCCTATGTAGGGGGAACAGTCCCTATTCTGATCTGTGTCAGTGTGTATCAGGGTCCCTGAGGACAGGTGTCAATCCATATCTGCCAAGTGACCCTATGTAGGGGGAACAGTCCCTATTCTGCTCTGTGTCAGTGTGTATCAGGGATCCTTAGGATAGGTGTCAAGCCATATCTGCCAAGTGACCCTATGTAGGAGGAACAGTCCCTATTCTGCTCTGTGTCAGTGTGTATCAGGGTCCCTGAGGACAGGTGTCAATCCATATCTGCCAAGTGACCCTATGTAGGAGGAACAGTCCCTATTCTGCTCTGTGTCAGTGTGTATCAGGGATCCTTAGGATAGGTGTCAATCCATATCTGCCAAGTGACCCTATGTAGGGGGAACAGTCCCTATTCTGCTCTGTGTCAGTGTGTATCAGGGATCCTTAGGACAGGTGTCAATCCATATCTGCCAAGTGACCCTATGTAGGGGGAACAGTCTCTATTCTGCTCTGTGGCAGTGTCTCTGAGGATAGGTGTCAATCCATACCTGCCAAGTGACCCTATGTAGGGGGAACAGTCTCTTTTCTGCTCTGTGTCAGTGTGTATCAGGGGCTTTGAGGACAGGTGTCAATCCATATCTGCCAAGTGACCCTATGTAGGGGGAACAGTCCCTATTCTGCTCTGTGTCAGTGTGTATCAGGGTCCCTGAGGACACGTGTCAATCCATATCTGCCAAGTGACCCTATGTAGGGGGAACAGTCCCTATTCTGATCTGTGTCAGTGTGTATCAGGGTCCCTGAGGACAGGTGTCAATCCATACCTGCCAAGTGACCCTAATTAGGGGGAACAGTCCCTATTCTGCTCTGTGTCGGTGTGTATCAGGGACTTTGAGGACAGGTGTCAATCCATATGTCGAGGTGTCAGTATGTCAGGTGTCAATCCATATCCATTGTGATTTAGGAATGTTAGGTGTTTTCTGCCCTTTATGGATTAAAACCAGACTCTGCATTAACTTTATAATTTCCCATGGGAGTTTTGCCATGGATCCCCCTCTGGCATGCCACAGTCCAGGTGTTAGTCCCCTTGAAACAACTTTTCCATCACTTTTGTGGCCATAAAGAGTCCCTGTGGGTTTTCAAATTCGCCTGCCCATTGAAGTCAATGGCGGTTCGCCCGGTTCGCTGGTACGCGAATGTTTGCGGAAGTTCCCGTTCGCCATTCGCGAACCGAAAAATTTGTTTTCGCGACATCACTATGGGTGAAGATGGATTAATTTTTTTTGCGCTCGGGTTTTTATTTTATTTTTAAGTTCGACGGGTATGATGGCTTTTTATTTGGCCTTTTTTGGGGCTGAAAAATTAAGATTTTAGAAAAAATAAGACGTTGAATAGTAAGTTGAATTTTACTTTACAGGGTAGTAATTTTATTCCCCCCTCACTATTTTTTAGGGTGAGGGGGGTAGGTATGGGCTTTTTTATTTAGGTGTGTGACTAAGGGCTTGGGCTCAAGCCCCTAGTCACACCTTTGATGGGGGAGGGGGGATTTTCATTTAGGGCCCCCACCCGCCGCTCAGGGGTGGGGGCCGGGGGGGGGGGCAGTAGGTCCCCCCCTTATTGTTGTTTAGGGACCCAACCCGCAGCTCAGGGGTGGGGGCCGGGGCGAGGACAGTAGGTCCCCCCCTCTTATTGTAACTTAGGACCCCCACCCGCCGCTCAGGGGTGGGGGTGGGGGGGAGGACAGTAGGTCCCCCCCATTATTCTTTTATAGGGCCCCACCCGCAGCTCAGGAGCCATGTTACTCTGTATATAGAGGGAGCCATGTTTACACTGTATATAGAGGGAGCCATGTTACTCTGTATATAGAGGGGAGCCATGTTACTCTGTATATAGAGAGGAGCCATGTTTACACTGTATATAGAGGGAGCCATGTTACTCTGTATATAGAGAGGAGCCATGTCACTCTGTATATAGAGGGAGCCATGTTACTCTGTATATAGAGGGAGCCATGTTTACACGGCATATAGAGAGAAGCCATGTTACTCTGTATATAGAGGGAGCCATGTTACTCTGTATATAGAGGGAGCCATGTTACTCTGTATATAGAGGGAGCCATGTTACACTGTATATAGAGGGAGCCATGTTACACTGTATATAGAGTGGAGCCATGTTACTCTGTATATAGAGGGAGCCATATTACTATCTGAGGTGGTTAACTATGATTGGCCCTGGCATGTTTGTTAGTCTGGCCTGCATGGTTGTCTGGCATGAATAAAAGTAGCATGTTTCAACTATATTAGTAGTTAGACTAGTTTGCACTAAAACATGTGCAAATGGGGAGTTTGCGGTTGTGCAAATGGACTGTTTGCTGTAGTTTGCATTGCGTTAAACGGGGAGTTTGGTCTGTCACTGTGAAGCGGGCGTAACCCTTACACTACCTGATCGATACAACATCATACCTGATGTTTTAAAGCACGTTATTCCAAACAATTTAGGAATGTTAGGTGATTTCTGCCCTTTATGGATTAAAACCAGACTCTGCATCAATTGTGTAATTTTCCATGGGAGTTTTGCCATGGATCCCCCTCTGGCATGCCACAGTCCAGGTGTTAGTCCCCTTGAAACAACTTTTCCATCACTATTGTGGCCAGAAAGAGTCCCTGTGGGTTTTAAAATTCGCCTGCCCATTGAAGTCTATGGCGGTTCGCCCGGTTCGCCCGTTCGCGAACATTTGCGGAAGTTCGCGTTCGCCATTCGCGAACCGAAAATTTTATGTTCGTGACATCACTAGTATTCACCCCTTTGTTATGAAGCCCATAAAAATCTTTGGTGCAACCAATTACCCTCAGAAGTAACATAATTAGTGAAATTATGTCCACCTGTGTGCAATCTAAGTGCCACATGATCTGTCATTACATATACACACCTTTTTTGAAAGGCCCCAGAGGCACCTAAGCAAGAGGCACCACTAACCAAACACTGCCATGAAGACCAAGAAACTCTCCAAACAAGTAAGGGACGATGTTATTGAGAAGTACAAGTCAGAAAAATATCTATGGCGAAAATAACCTCGCCACTGGGTTTTGGAGTGGCCTCTTTGCCAGCCTTTTGCCAAAAGACCATGGGCCCTGCAAAAAGACATGTTAAAAAGTGACTTCCATAGGAAAATGTGCCTATTCCCCTCCCCCTTTTCCTATCCTCTTGTTCTCCAGCAGGGCGTTTTCCCAGGGCAGGGCCGGATTAACATAGGGGCTGATGGAGCTGCAGCTCCAGGCCCATGCCCATGAAATAGGCCCATTGATTAAAAAATAAAATAAAATTAAAAAAAATCTTTTTTTTTTTTTTTACACACTACTCTTAGGGTTTCCATCTGACTGGTATTTCACTGACACAGCCAGTAATTTGAGACTTCCTGGCCGGTGCCGATATTGCAGTCATACTGACAATACAAATGCTGGTATTTTTCTCAGTATAAACAGAGATTACGATGCAATAGCATCACTGGCCAGTGGGGGTCGCTGTGTGTGGAGGGAGGCAGGTATAGGAAGTTCCAGCATATCCCTCCCTGCCTTTCTCTACTCACTGATCCGGAGGGGAGCAGCCACAGAAATTCCAGAAAGCAACTCCCAGCCTGCAGAGACAGTCTACAGCTCAGGGTAGAAAGAGATGGGGGGGAAAGGCACCAAGGAGACATGGGGCACTGGGAGAAATGGGGACATTGAGACACTAAGGGACATTGGGAGACATTATGACACAGACACGTGGGGACACAGAGACACAGAGACATGAGGACGCTGAAACACTAGGGACAGCGTGTCCCCATGTCTCCCATTGTCCCCATGTTTCCCAGCCAGTGTCCCTGTGTATCAGTTTCCACATGTCTTCAAGTGTACCCATGTATCCCTAGTGTCTCAGTTTCCTGATGTCTCCCAGTGCCCCAAGTGACTCAATGTCCAAATTTCTCTCAGTGACCCCAGGTCTCCCAATGCCCCCTGTCTCAGTGTCCCCATGCCACACAGTGTTCCCAAGTCTCTTTGTTCCTAGTGTCTTACTGACATGGGGACCCTGGGAGAAATGGGGACACTGGGCGACATGGAGACACAAGAGGTCACTGGGAGACATGGGGCATTGAGACACTGTGAAACATAGGAACACTATGATACATAGGGTCACTGGGAGACCTGGGGACTTAACACTATGAAACACTGGGAGACATAGGGCACTGAGACACTGTTATATATAAGGACACTGTGAGACATGGGGGCACTGGGACACTGGGCGACATGGGGACAATGGGAGACATGGGGAAACTGATACATAGGGACACTGAGACAGTTGGAGACTTGAGACACTGAAAGACAGGGAGACACTGGAAGCAGAATCAAACTTTAAGTAGTTTTTTAGTGATTTTACAGCATTTTCTCTTATGTCACTCCTTGTGATTTACATAATGTGATGTCACCCATACATAATTAATTATGCAAATTAGTAAGGCTGGTATGTTTTTCCAAGAAAAGTGGCAACCCTAACTACTCTTGCTTAAGTATTGAAACTTAAGAGGGATGTTTTGGAACAAAACTTGTGTGCCCTGACTGACAATGAAATTTAGTTAAGATAATGCTGAATTTGGTCTCTAACACTTTGGCATGTTTCCTTTCTTCTACACTCACCACTCACTACATACAGCTTTTCTCTGTCCCAGACTATATACCAGGAGCTTCTGCCTGCTAGTAAGAAGGTAAGGAGACAAGTGGACCAGTCCTTAGAAAGTGTTGAGCACGCGCATCATTAGACACATTTATGCCAAACTCAAGGTGCTGTCTGCATAGTAGTTGTCCAGCTTGCATGATTGGCAGGCAGCCTGACATGCATTCATGCCAGGCTGGCCTTCCATTTCTTTGGGCAGACATGCCTCCTTTTTGGGCATGTTCACCCCTTTTGGCAGGTTAAGTGATTTGTGTCAGTGGCACACCCATTTACCATGCCCATTGACTTACTGCTTCACTGGACACTGCTGTTAGGGGTTATGGATTTACTTAAAAGATGAAAACATAAATTAGAGAGAGATTAGCATAGGGTTTTTTTTTTTTTTTATCTGCTGTTTTCTTTCCCTCCAGCACCATCTCCATCATATACATGACACTTGGGAGTGATTTAGTGTTTTTGTCAATAAGATTCTGTAATTAGGCCAATCATAATTTTCAGCACCAGGCCCACTGGGCTCTTAATCTGGCTCTGTCCCAGGGCAGGGCCGGTGCTAGGATTTTTAGTTACACAGGCGAAGATGCTTTTTGGCACTCTTACCCTCCTTTAAAAATAAAATAAAAAAATGCATTTTCACCTGTGTGTATTTCCTCCCAAGCCACAGCCATAATTTTTCAGTCACACAGTCAAAATCATACAGGTACACTGTCATACAAACCCAGAAATAATCATACAGAGACATACAGACACAGAATCATACAGTCAGAGACATACAGGCAAAGACATACATGCATACAGAGACATGAAGGCATATAAAGACAGGCATACATACAGAGGCATACCGTCATACAGACACATACATACAGAAACATACATACAAAGACATACAGAAAGATACATACAAAGACATACAGGCACATACATACGTACATACATACAGAGACATACAGGCATACAGAAACATGCAGGCATACATACATACATTCATACAGAGACATACCGCCATACAGACACATACATATATACAGGCATACATACACATACATATGTACATACAGAGACATACATGCATACAGAAACATACATACAGAGACATACAGGCATACAGAAACATACATACATACATACAGAGGCAAACCGTCATACAGACACATACATACATACAGAAACATGCATACAAAGACATACAGATACACACAGACACATACATACATCCGTACATACAGAGACATAAAGGCACACAGTTACACACATGCATACAGAGACATATGTACAGACATTCAGAGACAAACATACATGCATGCATACATATAGATACATACATACATACATACATACATACAGAGACATACAGAGACGGACATACAGACAGACAGACATACAAACAAAGACATACAGACAGACATACATACAAACAGAGACATACATACAGACAGAGACGTACATATATACAGAGACATACAGAGACAGACATACATACATAGACATATAGTGACATACATACAGAGACATACATACATACATACATACATACATACATACATCAGTTCAATCTGATCCCTGGGGTGCATGCTCTGTGGAGTCCCGTCCTGCAGCCCAGCCCCGTCACTGGGCGGCAGCCGCGCTGTGTGGTACACAGGGAGCAGGGATATGATGTTCCACACAGCCTGCGGCAGTCGGAAGACACCAGTGTAGGAGGTGGGCGGGCCGAGGCTGGGCTCTGCAGGCGGGAATCTCTGGGCTGCGCTCGGCCACGCTACAAATAGTAACCGGCTGGAGGGGAGCGCAGTGCGCTTCCCTCCTTCCGGTCAGCCTGATGTTGCGCCCCCCAGGGCTGGTGCGCCCTAAGGCGTCCGCCTGGGCCGCCTTATGGTAGCGCCGGCCGTGTCCCAGGGACACTGCCAGACCAGTTGAAACTGGCTGCTTTGTCCCTCCTCAATCTCTCCTCACTGAGGAGCAGTGGTGGCAGACGCAACTGGCCCTGTGGATGCCCCTCCTGGGAGAACAGCCCCTGGAGGCGTGGGTGAAGGAGTTCGAGCACCAGGAATGGCAGGAGCTGTGGCTAGAGGATGCCTACCAGGCACTCTGGTGCTATACAGCTCGGCATACACCCTAGACGGTGGAGCACGACAACCCGGAGGGGTATTATTACGATGGCCTTGGCCTGTTGTGGGAGGCTTTCACAGAACCGGAGTTCGGGCGGAAACAACGGAGACCCAATTTTGTGAGATCTATTACTTCAGGGAGGGTATGCAAGATTGGACTGACCCCAACGAGGTGAGACCAGACTTGGCAAATCTAGTGACACTAAAACATGTGCAAATGGGGAGTTTGCGGTTGTGCAAATGGACTGTTTGCTGTTGTTTGCAGTGCGTTAAACGGGGAGTTTGGTCTGTCACTGTGAAGCGGGCGTAACCCTTACACTACCTGATTGATACAACATCATACCTGATGTTTTAAAGCACGTTATTCCAAACAATTTAGGAATGTTAGGTGATTTATGCCCTTTATGGTTTAAAACCAGACTCTGCATCAACTATGTAATTTTCCATGGGAGTTTTGCCATGGATCCCCCTCTGGCATGCCACAGTCCAGGTGTTAGTCCCCTTGAAACAACTTTTCCATCACTATTGTGGCCAGAAAGAGTCCCTGTGGGTTTTAAAATTTGCCTGCCCATTGAAGTCTATGGCGGTTCGCCCGGTTCGCGAACATTTGCGGAAGTTCGCGTTCGCCATTCGACTACCGACATCTGCTCCGCTCAATTCAGAATACCCTGCAGGAGAGTTGGGTGACAGTCCCAGACTTAAATCCCTGCAGTGAGGAAGACCCGGCTGAGGTACCCCGTACTTCACTACCAGCTACAGAGGTAGTGGACCTGATAGACTGGTCCTGGGGGGAACCCCATATGGCAGGTGTAGATTGGACCAAGGTCTCTCCATCGGCCCTACAGGGATGCTGGGCAGTCGGCCCAGATCCCCAATGACAGTTGGAGTTTCAAGGATTAGGGACAGTCATTCCTGCTCCCCAACGGCAGTATATTTTGCAGGGAGAGGAGACAACCGGTCTCTCTCCCCAGCGGCAGTGTACCTTGCAGTGTACCTCGCAGGGAGAGGAGACAGAGCGGTAGACAGAGTTACAGAGAGAGGAGAGCATCGTCATCCCTCCCCAGCGTTAGGGTGAGTTACAGGGAGTGGAAAGCATTGTCCTCCCTCCCCAGCGGCAGTGTACCTTGCAGGAAGAGGAGACAACCAATCTCTCTCCTGAGCAGCAGACAGAGGCACAGGGAGAGGAGAGCATCGTCCTCCCTCCCCAGTGGCAGTGTACCTTGCAGATTGAGGAGACAGCTGGTCCCCAACCACAGGCGGACAGCACCCATAACCCCAATGGTGCAGATGGGACCGTGGTCTCTGCACCAGACCTACAGGGATGCTGGACGGCCGGTCCAGATCCCCAACCAACACCGCAGGAATGCCAGGAGGAGGAGGTAAGCGATCCCTCCTCTCCACAGCAGATCCGAAACCAGGTCCTGGGGGTAAGATTCCCTGACCCTCCCCAGCGGAAGAGCTGGCATCTGGGCAGAGTGCCCTCTGCCCCCCCGATCCTCTTGTCCAGAGCATGACTCCCTACAGGCTACCCCAGCAGAAGCGCTGGCATCCGGCCAGAGCGCATCTGGCCTCTGGCCGCTGTCCCTTTGTTACAGGGCAGGACTTCACACCGGTTTACCCCTTTGTTACAGGGCAGGACTTCACACCGGTTTACCCAGCTAAAGCGCTGGCACCAGAGCAGAGTACCGCTGATCTCTGCCCACAAAGTAACCCCCACTCCATGCCAGAGAGCAACACAGAGACCAGGAGTACCAGCTACCAACACAACCTTGGTGAGCCCACTGGACAGAGACAGGCTACCAAATTCACCAGGTCCAGTATTTGGTTGTGGGTGGGATGCCAGACTAACTCAGGTACTGACCGGCGTGGGGTCAGGTACCTGGTTAGTCTGCCCTGGAAGTGGGAGATATGTGGCAAAAATAACCTCACCACTGGGTTTTGGAGGGGCCTGTTTGCCAGCCTTTTGCCCAAATAAAAGACATGTTAAAAAGTGACTTCCATGGGAAAACGTGCCTCTTCCCCTCCCCCTTTTTCCTGTCCTATAGTTCTCCAGCAGGGCGTTATCCCAAGGACACTGCCAGACCAGTTGAAACTGGCTGTTTTGTAGTTCCTCAATCTCTCATCAGCCCTTGCTATTGTCTGACCCCATCCTTCCTTGTACTACAGGGCACTTTTAACATTGGACATATTGAGCGCTCATAACCAAGCTGGGGGTATGTGGGGATATGTGGTGTTCTGGGGTGTTTTCTGTGTTTTGTGTTTTCTGCCTGTGGGTAATTGAGTTAGTCCATTGTGTTTGCTAATTGTTTCACAGGCAGAGGGGAGGGGTTGTGTACATTATCTGGCAGTGTCTAACTGTACAAGACTGTTTTGATTGGCTTGATGACTGTGTCCTGTGCTCCACAAGGTCCATATGGATAGTAACCATGTGGAAAAACCCGTATAAAAGAGACAATAAACCCTCAGACTGCTGAGATCCTGTTTTACCCTCAACATAGAGTCTCGTCTCATGTGTAGGGAAAAAGGTTGCATCTACACCTGGGGATTGTTATACTCTGTGTAATGGATCGACGGGCACCCCGACTGGGTACCTCCGTTGAAGGATGCTCCTAGCGCTTCCTGAGGACTCCAAGCACTGCAGCAGACACCACAACCACCGAACCGGAGAAGCATACAAATGCTCTCAAGCATTTGAATGCTGTAAACAGCTGAACAGGAAAAGCATACAATCAGCTTACATTCCTGGCAATCAGGATACAATCCAATTCCCCCAATGACGAGATGACACTTTGTTTTGAGGTCAAGCAGAACTGACTGTACTGTCACATACAGCTTCTTTTATTCCCAATCCACAAACTTAGTACTGCCCACAGGGTTTTACAGAACAACCAATAACACACGTACCTTACAGAAAACACTCCCAGCAATTACACACAAAATCCCCCCCTCTGCCTGCGATATAATTATGGTACATAATGGGTTAACATAATTATCACAAGCAGGAAAAATACAGTTTTTATATATGTACTATAACTTTAAAAATATACATCCAATCTTCATAAAAATTACATATTATTAATCAGCGTACTTGAAATATATTCAAAAATCATGCAAATCCTTCCATTAGTTCAAAAGTTAGCTGGAAGTCCTTTATGACCGACCGCAGGCACATTTTCCTGCCCAAAACAGTTCCATAGATTTGGACTGTGCGGTCGGTCAATTTCACACTGAAAAAATGACTAAGTCCCATTCGAATTCACGAACGGGGCCATTCGTGCATTTAGCTTAGTATAGCAGTGAGTTCAAACTGCCGAACGAGACTTAGTCTCTGCAGCTGAAAACTGAGTGTAGGAGAAGGTAAGGGTCAGCGGTGTTCGTTGAAATGTGTAGCCGATCTCAGTTCCATGGATTTGGCTACACATACCGCTGACCTCGTTCGAATGAACAAAGATGGCCACCGCCACATGTTCCTTTGTCGAATGGCAGCCACTTCGACTACTTCGGCACTTTGGCTGCATCCGAAGTGCCAATTTAAAGCTGCAGAACTGGCCCAATACAATTTAAAGGGGCAGCAAGTCTTTTTTTTTTCACATTTAGTTTTTATTGTATTTTCAAATAATAGGGATACAGAAAGGAAGAATAGGGGGAGGGTAACAATGATTACATGTTTCACAAAGGTATTACCAAGATACACTGATAAGTGTGGTAGACATCACCATCGTTAGCGGTTACAATATAACAATCTAAATGCAGTCGTACTTGATGTAATCAATAGTTAACAGCAAAACAGTTCCCCTTCTCTCAACCAGGTAGTGGCGGTGTCCGCCAGTATGCTATCTTGCTCTATAAGAGAGGGTAACCAGGTGAATTTCCTATCGGTACGAGTGTGGTTCCGCTAAGAAGGGAAGGTTCAGGTGTTCTCCTGCAGGAGATTAAAACTTGGAATAGTTGGGGCATCATTGACAAGGTTAACTAGCAGGGGTTGATGGATGTGGCTAAAGACAGACAACAAAGTGGGCTTGTTGGAGCTGAAGAGTGTGGTGTGGTGCGTGTTTTGGGGTTTTACTGGATCATGGTCCTGTAGGAGTTGGTGTGCATGTTGGGTCTTGAGTGTTTCGATATGTAGTCTCCCACACATGCCATGTGGTGTCAAATCTTTGTTTGGATCATGCTGTTAGGGATAGCTTTTCGTAGGTACAAAATTGATCCAACTTATCTCGTAATTGAGACATGGATGGGCATTGTTGGGATTTCCAGCCCTGTGCTAAGAGGCTCCTTGCTGCCATCAATGTTAATACTGTAATTTGTTTTTCACCTGGGCTTAACTGCGAGAGCAGGAGTAAAAGTAGGCACACCGTGGGGGTTAGGGGAAAGTCTGGGATTTCCAGTTTGTTTAGTATGGTGCGAGATTGTGTCCATAGGGGTCGGATAGCCTCGCAGGACCACCAAATATGCTTCAATGTACCTAGGGCATTGCTACATCTCCAACAGGTAGGCGGGGTGTTGGGGAATATGCGATGGAGACGCTGTGGGGTCATGTACCATCGGTACAGAAGTTTCCTATGCGCTTCTACGTGAGAGTAGCAGCGGGTCCACCTGGAGAGCCCATTCAGGGCATGTAACCAGTCGCTATGTGTCAGTGTTTCATCGCAGTCTGCCTCCCACTGGGCTCTGTAGGACAGGGGTGCTGTGGGTGCGATCTCCTGCCATGCCCTACCCTATCCTATAGCACAGTGACAGAGTTTTTGGTTTTGTTGGTGCGGACCAACACCTGTCCAAGAGCAGGGTAGGGGCAGCCCAGTTGGGGTCAGGTGTAGTGTGACTCTGTGGCATATATGCAGAGGATACTCTTCAATTGCAGGTAGGAAAAAATGGCTCGGTTTGGCAGTTGCTAACGGGTCTGCAGTTCGGGGAAGGGGGTTATTTCTTTCTCCCTCATCAGCTGATATATGTGGGTGATCCCGGCAGTGGACCAGAGTAATAGTGGGATGTCTTGGGACACCGTTTTAACAATCGAAATGGGTGCCCTAGGGTGGAATTTGTCTTGGTGGCCTAGGCTCGAGAGGAAACTGTCCCATGTGTTTATGGTATGGGATGGGTAGTCGGAAAGAGCGTGGGCCTTCGTGCCCTAAGTTGTCGAGGTGTCCACATGTAGTCAATGATGGGTAAGTTTGGACTTTGCGCTGTCTCCATGTCAGTCCATTGCAAGAGATTGGGCTGGGCATGGAGGAGGACGCCACCAGTCAATGCCGCAGCTTTATAGTACTGTCCGATGTTCGGTAGACCCACCCCTCCCATTCTGGGTGCGAGTTGAAGGAGTCGTATCGGCACCCTAGGCTTTTTACCTGCCCAGATAAATGCATTACAGAGTTTCTGTAGGTCTTTAAAGTATTGGGTGGGGAGTTTCAAGGGTAACATTCTGAAGAAGTATAGGATACGGGGAAGGATCATCATTTTGTACGCATTGATTTTGCCCAGCCATGAGAGCATGACATGTTTGCATTTGTTCAATTCAGTCTTGCACACTAGAACTAGGGAGTTGTAGTTAAGTGTAATTGTGTTGTTTATTGAGGACGCTATCTTCATCCCCAAATACATAATGGACGTCGACCTCCAATCAAAGTGGAAGTCGCCGCGTAGGGAGTCTACCGTTATTTTCGGCAGGCCTATAGGTAACGCTTGGGTTTTATCTTGATTTAAACGGTAATGGGAAATGTCTCCAAATATTTTTAATAGAGTCATAAGTGGAGGCAAAGATTGTTGTGGTTTAGAGAGGGTTGTGAAAATATCATCAGCAAAAAGTGCTAGGCTATACGTTCTGCCGTGTATGTCTATACCATGGATGTCAGGATGGGCACGGATCTTGTGTGCCAGGGGTTCTAGAGATAGAGGGGTAGAGGAGGAGAGAGTGGACACCCCTGCCTGGTACCGTTTGTGATTGTGAACGGTTGGGATAAAAAGCCATTGTGGGACACCCTGGCTGCTGGGGCACTGTACAGGGTCATAATGCTTGTTATGACGCTCCCAGGAAATTAAAATTTTCAGGACTTCGATCATGTATGTCCAATTTAGGCGATCAAAGGCCTTCTCTGCGTCCAGCGCCAAGAATAGGCCCTCCGATCCCTGTCTATGTATGGCGTCCAGTATGTTAAGAATCTTTCTGGTGTTATCCTAGCCCTGTCGCCCCTTCACAAAGCCTGACTGGTCATTATGTATAAGTTTCGCGTAGATTTTGGCATCACTGTTAAGTAGGGATATAGGTCTAAAGTTTTGACATAGCGTCGGGGTTTCCCTGGCTTCGGGAGGGTAGAGATATGGGCTAAAAGCATCTCCTTCGGTAAAATGCCACTTTGCGAACTCTCATTCAGGACCTCTAGGAGGTGTGGAGAAATAAGAGAGGCAAAGGTATGATAGTATGCGTTGGGGAGGCCGTCTGGGCCTGGTGATTTGTGAGCAGGGAGGTGGGATATGGTATCAGTCAGTTCCTCCAGGGTGAATGGGCTTTGTAATGTTTCTCTGTCCTCGTCAGTCAAGCCGGGCAGGTCCAAGTCTCCTAAGAAGTCACTTATGGTTTGTGGATTCGGGGTAGTGACGGTTGGGTCGTTTGCTAAGTTATATAGGTCTCCGTAATAGTTTGCAAATTTAGATACTATTCACTGCGGGTCTATTATGCGATCTCCTTTCCCATCTTCCAGATAGGCTATTCTTGAGGCCGCCATTCTATGTTTAAGCTGCGCAGCCAGTTTTGCACCCGCTCTTTTCCCATTGGCAAAAAAGTTGTGCTTAACTTTACGGAGAGCATAGGTCGTTTTGGCCATCTCCAAATTTCTAAGTCTGGATTGTAACTGTAGGAGATGTGTGTGCGTCACGGGATTGGGGCTGTGTTTGTTAGAGTGCGTTAATTGAGCAATTTCAGATATGAGGGAGTTGTATTCTGCGGTCCTTAGCTTTTTTGCTCGGCTTGCCTGTTTTATGAAACTGCCTCGGATGCATGCTTTGTGCGCTAACCAGATTTGGTCTACAGAGGTCTCTAGTGGTGTTCTCTAGAAAATAGTAAGGTCTACAGTTATTTGTGCAATAACGGTGGGGTCTGATAGAAGCGTCTCGTTTAGCCTCCAGGAACCAGTACCTTTGCTGGGAAAGGGTGCTCTCAGGCGCATCGTGATGGGCGCATGGTCCGACCACGAAATCAGCCCAATGGCAGTTTCTTCTATATTAGGTAGGTAGGTGGCCGGGCTAGAAACCTATCTATGCAAGAGTAACTGTTGTGCGCAGCTGTGTGGCAGGTGAAATCGACCTCTGTGGGGTGCTGAATGCGCCAGGGGTCTACCAGCTGATGGGAGGATAGGGTGTCGCATATCTTAGACGTTAGTGCCGCTCTCTGTGCGAGAGAGGTCGCTGAAATATTAGCTGTGGATGAGGAGTCCATGTTACTGTCAATCAGAAAGTTAGTGTCACCGCCCAGAATGATCTCCCCATACTTGTATACATCTGCAAGTGCTAAAATCGTAAGCAGGAAATCATGTTGGTTATCATTAGGACTATACACATTAATTAAGGTGTAGGGATTATTGTTGATAAGGCATTGTAAAATTAAGTATCGTCCCTTTTTGTCACTGATCTTGCGTACTAATGAAAACACCTCGTTTCTTAGTTGTGTAGCAAGTGTGGACGTCGTGAGGGTAGTCCTTAGAGGTAAACTTCGGTCTGCCCCTCCAGGTGAAATGTGTTTCTTGATAATATGCTATGAGGGCTCGACTCTTTTTGGCTTCATTTAAGGCTAGTCTCCTTTTATTCGGAGAATTAAGCCCCTTGGCATTTAAAGATAATATTTTAATTGACATTAGGTCGGGTATAGAGTGCGCTACCGTGAGGGTATGGGTTCTCTGCCCTTCCTAACCCTTTTCTTGATTCCAGCCAAAAGGCTATCCTACTGGACCCGTGTACACCCACCAGTGGTATCGTATCACTCGTGGCCAACCCATAATCTGCATCCAACATGCCCGCTGCATTGGGAATAGGGAAAACTGGGGAAAAACTATTTACAACATTCCGTATGTCACAGAGAGTGACATTCAGCTGCCCATAGCAACGGATAAACATGGCCAGTAGTAGGCCTTGGGGGTGATATATTTGAGACATTTGCATAAAGGTTATACAGTCTAGCAAATTAGTTAACAAAGTAAAGTTAGCAAGGAACGGGTCACAGTTCGCCTGGAACAGCTAAGTAATTTGACATTGAATTAGCCATTAAACAGGGGGGGGGGGAGATCAAGGGGTATTCATATAAAACAGTCATAGTGAGATCTAATCAGTATGCATCTGGCACACTATAAATCAATACATTATATTACAACAGGCCTAGATGTTACGACCGTCTCCGAGAATTCTCGTCTTCATGACCGTTAAGCAAGATCAGGTAACTGAGGCACCAGAGTTCGCTGAAGGCCGGTGGGTCTTACGGGCCTGTGACCAGTCCCTGGCCAGAGATTTCAGCGTTGGGTTGGAGGTGGAGGTCGGTTGGTCCACACCAGTAGAGGGAAGCGGTACTTGCCATTCCTGCAGGAGACGTTTGCCTTCCATTAGGTCGGTGATAGCTCTATCCACCCCATTCCTCTTCACTAGTAGTTTGGTGGGAAAGCCCCATTTATAGGGGATGTTAGCATTCCTCAGTGCTGTGGTTATGGGTGCAAAGGTGCGCCGTTTAAGCATAGTGGCGGAGGATAAATCCGTGAAGATTTTGATGTGCTGGTAGGATTCCGGCCATTTGTGTCAGATTTCTGGAGGCTTGCATAATCCTATCTTTTACAGTGTAAAAATGGATTCTGGTGATTACGTCTCTAGTTGCGTCTGGAGGCAGGTGTTTAGGTTTAGGAAGTCTGTGTGTTCTGTCTAGCATGAGGTCCAGGTTGTTCAAAGAGGGTATTAGGGATTTGAATAGGTCCTGCACATACCTAGGCAGATCAGAGCTCTGCATTGCTTCAGGGATTCCTCTAATGTGAACATTATTCCTCCTGCTCCTATCCTCATGGTCTGTTACTCTCTCTTCCAGTGTTTGTAGTTTTAGTTTGAGCGAGGAGTAGGCCACAGCCATGGAATTATGAGCGTCTAGGAGTTCATCAGTGCGCTCTTCAAGCTTGGCGGTTCTTTCACCTATATTATTGATGTCAGCTTTTATTTCTGCAGTCATTTGTTTGATGTCTGCTTTGGATGATGCTTTCAGCTCTTGCATTATTGTCCTCACCCAGAGGTCTGTTGCTGGGTTGGAGTGGTCAGCGTGATCTGCTGCATGTTCCCCCATGTCAGAGTTTTGTGCCGGAGAGTTAGGCCCATCGGCGCCATCTTGGTCTCCCTGTTCCAGTGTTTGGAGCAATTCAAAGTGCGAATTCAGCGTCTTTTGCTTGAATTTTTTCGCTGATTTCGACGCCATGCTGGAGTGTGTTATGTCCCCTCAATTCTCGGCTCATTTGCAGGTCGGGTTATCGGCTATATCAGGCTGTGAAAGCCGCTGTCCGGGAGAGCTCTCGTCCCACACGTCCGCTCACATGCGCTGCTCGGACACGCCCCCGGCAGCAAGTCTTTTAAAATCCAATCTGCTAAAATGTTCTTTAACAGGCAATATCTTCCAAGGGCCATAGTCTTAAAGGGGCATTGTTCCCAAAAGTCATAGTCTGTCCCAAGATAGTACTTAAAGGGCCAGCAGCAGCATAATAAAATACAATATGCCCAAATACTGTATTTAACCCCTTAAGGACCAAACTTCTGGAATAAAAGGGAATCATGACATGTCATGTGTCCTTAAGGGTCAAATCTCCCAGGGGCCATAGTCAGCAGGCAGGAGGTGTGCCAACAGGCTTCTCCAATGCCCAGTGGCGAGGTTGGTTTCACCACACTCTGTATACTCCCCTGGGCTATATTCACGTCATAGGTACAGGGTGGGTAGAGGACAGCATGACCTCAACCAAGCTGCGGAGGTTCGTGGGATCTGCAGTGCTTATGGTGTCTGGTGCGGTGCTGATGGTCCTTGGTAAGCACTAGGAGCATCGATTGACGGAGGGTCCGTCACAATATCCAAATCTTTAATGATCCCCAGGAGCACCATCAAATCTATCATAACCAAATGGAAAGAACATGGCACAACAGCAAACCTGCCCAGAGTCGGCCGCCCACCAAAACTCACAGACCAGGCAAGGAGGGCATTAATCAGAGAGGCAGCACAGATACCTAAGGTAACCCTGCAGGAGTTCCACAGCAGAGACTGGAGTATCTTTACATAGGACGACAATAAGCCGTATGCTCCATAGAGTTGGGTTTGTGGCAGAGTGGCCAGAAGAAAGCCATTACTTTCAGCAAAAAAACAAAATGGCACGTTTTGAGTTTACGAAAAGGCATTTGGGAGACTCCCAAAATGTATGGAGTAAGATGCTCTGGTCTGATGAGACTAAAATTTAACTTTTCGTCCATCAAAGAAAACACTATGTCTGGCACAAACCCAACACATCACATCACCCAAAGAACACCATCCCCATGTTTTTCAGCAGCCAGGACTGGGAACTGGTCAGAGTTGAGTTAAAGATGGATGGTGCTAAATACAGGGATATTCTTGAGCAAAACCTGTACCACTCTGTGCGTGATTTGAGGCTAGGACAATGACCCCAATCACACTGCTAAAGCAACACTTGGGTGGTTTAAGGGGAAACATGTAAATGTGTTGGAATGGCCTAGTCAAAGCCCAGACCTCAATCCAATAGAAAATTTGTGTCCAGACTTAAAGATTGCTGTTCACAAGCGCAAACCATCCAACTTGAAGGAGCTGGAGCAGTTTTGCAAGGATGAATGGGCAAAAATCCTGGTGGTAAGATAGAGACTTATCCAAAGTGACTTGGAGCAGTTATTGCCACAAAAGGCGGCTCTACAAAGTATTGACTTTAGGGGAGTGAATAGTTATGCACACTGACTTTTTCTGTTATTTTGTCCTATTTGTTGTTTACTTCACAATAAAAAAAAAACATCTTCAAAGTTGTGGGCATGTTCTGTAAATTAAATGATGCAAATCCTCAAAACAATCCAGGTTAATTCCAGGTTGTGAGGCAACAAAACATGAAAAATGCCAAGGGGGTGAATACTTTTGCAAGGCACTGTATACTGCAACAAAGTATCAGTGTACGCTGAGTCTAAGAGTTAATCAGCCAGTTTCTCACCATGGCCAAACATTACCGAGCATGAGCGCCAAAATAAGCACTACAATTTTTTTGAATATATCTCTCAATAAATTGAAATGAAAAATAATTAAATGAAGTTAATAGACACTAGAGGGCTGAGGCCTGATGGCTGAGGGCAGATTGCCATCCTGAGATAATTAAGTTTAAAAAGAAACCAATGCTCATTCACAAACGAGCTCCATCCATTCGCATAAGTTGTTTAAAGCCGAACTACCAATATCCCATAAGACAAGTCCAAATAAAAATGGAAATTTTCCATGCTATAATTGTGTGTGTTGCAATTCCATGATTAAAAGATCTACGTTCTACCATCCCCACAAAGAAAAAAGTACTTTGTCAAACAATTTGTTACATGTAACACTACAAATGTGGTCTACACTTTAAAATGTCTGTGCTGATTATTATATGTGGGTCAAAAATGAAAGCAAGATTTTCAAAACACAAATCAACGATTAGAACTAAAATTCTAGAATTACCAATCCCCTCAAATCATTAAACACGTTGAAGAAAAATTCAGACACGGATATAGACAGAAAAGGTTGTTATTTAGAGAAGCTCATTGGATAAAAGAACTTGATACCATGGCTCCTAAGGGACTTAATCATAAATATGACCTCAATCTGTTAATATAGATTTATTTAAATTTGTTTTTAATTATGTCATATTAAATACTTTATTTTATCTTTACAGATTATCTTCAATATGTGGTGTTGGTGCTGGTGATTATTCTTTTAGATGTACATCAAGTATGGGCTTTCCAGGCTGTCATGGGAATTCTATTATAAATGTGGTAGTTCCCTTAGTTTTTTAGTCTCCAATATATAAAATAACTGTAATTTTCAATATCTTTAGGATATGGTGTAAATTAGCACCTTGTGCACTATAATAATACAATATGACTTTATAGTTTTTATATCTTTTTAATAAGGTGTTGTTTGATAAACAAGCATGTAGAAAGTTATACACTTTATTTGATCTTTAATCTATAGCCTCTTATTGGCTATTTATAATTAGTGATGCACCCAACTGTTCGCCGGCGAATAGTTCCTGGCGAACATAGCGTGTTCGCGTTCGCACGGCGGGCGAACACATGCACGGTTCGATCCACCCTCTATTCGTCATCATTGACTAAACTTTGACCCTGTGCCTCACAGTCAGCAGACACATTCCAGCCAATCAGCAGCAGACTCTACCTTCCAGAACCTCCCACCTCCTGTACAGCATCCATTTTAGATTCATTCTGAAGCTGCATTCTTAGATAGAGGAGGGAAAGTGTAGCTGCTGCTCATTTGATAGGGAAATTGATAGCTAGGCTAGTGTATTCAGTGTCCACTACAATCCTGAAGGACTCATCTGATCTCGGCTGTAAGGACAGCACCCCAAAAAACCCTTTTTAGGGCTAGAACATCAGTCTGCTATTGTTTTTTGTGTAATCTAATTGCAGTTGCCTGCCTGCCTGCCAGATTCTGTGTCAGGCTCACAGTGGATACTGTGCCCACTTGCCCAGTGCCACCACTCATATCTGGTGTCACAATAGCTTGCATTTAAAAACAAATCATTTTTTTCACTGTAATAGATTAATTAGCAGTTAGTTGTCTGCAAGCGTCTGTGTGTCAGGCCAACAGCGTGTACTCTGCCAGTGTGCACAGTGCCACTCATATCTGGTGGCACAATAGTGTGCATTTAAAAACCCACTGTGAAGAAAGGACTTTTGTATTCGGTATTGCTGCCTGTTTCTTGCTATTTCTTTATGTTTTCAAT
This sequence comes from Pelobates fuscus, assembly GCF_036172605.1. Classification (NCBI taxonomy): domain Eukaryota; kingdom Metazoa; phylum Chordata; class Amphibia; order Anura; family Pelobatidae; genus Pelobates; species Pelobates fuscus. Next base: position 265,968,086 of record NC_086318.1, on the reverse strand, counting down.
CGGCAGATGGAACTGCCGAACAAAGACCACCCCTGGCTCACTTAACTTCAAAACCGGCATCACTTTCACCCTCTACGTGTGCGACCAGCGTTCATACTGCCAAACGCCACGTGGCAGAGAAAACCGTGGCCATCTTTTTTTCAGTCAAACAAAGGCAGCGGGACTTGGTCGTCGAGTGTCTGGAACTAAAATCGGACACTCGACTTCCCGAACACCGGTCTCGAACATACGAACGCTGGAACTATATGTACCGATTAGCTAGAAGAGCGCTATTCGGTACATTTGTGTATACGAATGAGGGGAACAATCGCTGCTAAGAGCCAGGGAAATTCGGTTATTATTTATATTCGTTTTTCTCCTTTTTCTAAAGTGACTGGCAAAACCACACAAACTTATGGAACTATTTTGGGCAGCCCACCCACGATGAACCGGTCACAAAGGACTTCCATGGTTTTAGCGAACCCCTGAACCGATCTGGGTGAAATTTGAATATGTTGGTCACCCAGATCGGGGCTATAGGATTTGTGGGGATACCCCATGTATAAAGGGGTGTTCCAGAAATTGGGGAAAACAGGGATTTTTCTGCCTGGAGATAATTAGGTTGTTACTGTATCAGACCTGATTATCTCCAGGGCTAGGGGAGGAATTATATGTTTGTGTTGGGTGTGTTTTATATTTTTACTGTACAGGATTGGATAAATGTTACTCCTCCCTGTGGAATGTCACCGTGCATGGGGACCTGCATAAAAGGCTATGTGTGTGAATAAAGCTCAGTTCTACTTGTATCCTGATCCTTGACTCTGGCTGTTATTTGGAATTCGTATGCTTTATTAAGGGAATTATCTTGTAAAGCTATTTGTATTTCGTATGGATTTCGTTCCTTTGAACTACCGAACGGAGGTCTATTTACACTAGATCCTGGCGCTTCGGGAGGAAACTACCGAAAGAGGTTTGACTATACTTGGTTTCCTTACAACTGGTGGCAAGCGGAGGGATTCGAATCCCGAACGGACATTTCAAACCAAGCAAGGGAATGAATGGCTCAGCAGTACCAGCTACTTAAAAGAACCACACTAAAGGATTTACTGGAAGCTCGAGGCGAAGTGGCAAGTAACAAGACGAAAGCCACGTTAATTGCAGAATTAATACAGAGCGACAGTACCAGTAATACAGAGATGGATCAAGAGGAAGAAACCGTGATGCAAAAGGACATCAGATGGATGCTCAGTCTATTGGGACCCAACCCAGCTACAGAGGCGGTTCTGCAGGTCATGGCACAAGCCAGGCAATCACAAAAAGAGCGAGAGGACCGAGACAGACCGCCACAGGGAGATTTACTACACTCCCCGGGAAGTACTAATGACCTACCAAAGAAGGTAAATTATGCAGCATTTAAATTGTTTAATGACAATGAGATGGAAATTGACAGTTACTTACAGGACTTTGAGCGTCAATGTGCACTGGAGGGATTAGACTCCACAAAATGGGCTGCAGTAATTAGCAGTAAATTGGCAAGTAGAGCAGCAGAGGCATTGCAAGCAGTACCTGAGGGGGACATACATAATTATGAAAAGATAAAAGACATTTTGTTGGCCAGATATGCTGTAACCCCGGAGGCATACCGGAAAAAGTTTAGAGAGCTGCGGAAGACGGGGAGAGATTCCCATACTGAATGGGCTTTTCGGCTACACAGGGCCGCCCGTAATTGGATGAAGGGCTGCCAAGCAACTACCCTGGAGGATGCTTTACAACTAATGTAATTGGAGCAATTTTTTTAATCACACTGCAGAGGACTAAAAGAATGGGTTAAAGATAGAAAACCTAAAACTGTGGAGGAAGCCGCCAGGTTAGCGGATGAATATCAGGATAACAGGAGGAAGGAACAAGGGGTGAGCAGACCACCTTTTAAGCCTAACTACATGGCTCCAGCAACCCCTACCCCTCCTAGAACCTCCATGAGTAACCCCTCGCCAAGCCCAGCAATAACATCCCGACCCCCTGCAGTGTGCCATTATTGCAAGCAACCTGGACATTATAAAAATCAGTGCCCTCGCTTGAACCGGGGAAGCTGGGAAAGGCAACAACCCAGGACAGCCGCTCATTGTGTGCAACAAGAAAGCACAACCTATGCCCCTAACCAGGAAGAACAGTAGAGTGTATTACACGAGGTCAACCCAGTGCAAGCTGGGGGTGACAACCGGGACCACCACCTCCAATGGATTACCGTAGATGGCGTGGGGGCTCAGGCGCTGAGAGACTCTGGGGCTACTTTGACTGTGGTACAACCTCACACGATCAAGGCTCAAAACCGCACTGGGCGTACAGTAGCTGTGAGGGTGGCTGGGGGTGCCATACACAAACTGCCCACCGCCAATGTCCTTGTCGATTGGGGTTCGGGGTCCAAACAGCTGGAGGTCGGGATTATGCAGGAGCTACCAGCCAAGGTTTTGTTGGGGAATGATGTTGGATGCTTAACCTCTCAACTAGCCCGAGACACCCCTGCAGAGGCATACCCGGTTACTACCCAAGCTCAAGCCAGACTGGAAGCACCACTGCATTCTGAAGAAAACCAGGTAGGAGTTGAAATACCCCCCTTACCTGATCCCCCTTCCCCTTTTTGGGATACACCCCAGGGGTTTGAACAAGAGCAGCGTACCGACCCCACACTAGAGGGATATAGGAAGGCAGTGGCCGTTACCCCAGGAAACAACCCGCACGAAAAGTTTGAGTGGTATAAGGGATTGCTGTATAGAGTGACAGGGGGGGTGGGGGGGGGTGGGACAGGGGGCCACCCAGGTCATCAAAAGACAGTTAATTGTACCCCGTAAATTTCGGGCTGAGTTATTAAAACTCAGTCATGACATCCCCCTAGCAGGACATCTAGGGGTCAAAAGACAAGGGACAGGTTAACCCAAACGTTCTTCTGGCCTAGGGTCACACAGGACCTCAAGTATTATTGCAGGACATGCAACGTATGTCAAAGGGTAGGGAAAAGAGGTGACCTTCAGAAGGCAAAACTCCACCCATTGCCCATTATAGAGCAGCCCTTTCACCGATTAGCGGTGGACTTAATAGGACCCCTCAGCCGACCCAGTCAGTCAGGCAAAAAGTTTATACGAATGGTAGTAGACTACGCCACTAGATACCCAGAGGCGGTCGCCCTCACAAACATAGAGGCAGAGACCGTGGCAGAGGCCCTCATTAAAATATTCACCCGGGTAGGTTTCCCCCAGGAGATCCTATCCGATCGGGGAACTCAGTTCACGGCAACCCTGACACAACAATTGTGGCAGAGCTGTGGAGTAAAAACCCTGTTCAGCACCCCCTATCATCCCCAGACTAACGGGCTCTGTGAACGTTTCAATGGTACTCTAAAACAGATGCTAAAAACCTTTGCAGAGTCCCACAGGAATTGGGAAAAGTTCCTTCCCCACCTTCTGTTTGCCTACTGCGAGGTGCCCCAGGCATCCACTGGGTTTTCCCCCTTCGAACTCCTTTTCGGGAGAAAAGTTCGGGGCCCACTGGATCTCGTACGGGAACACTGGGAGGGCAAAGCAGATGAGGGGGGAGTCCCTATCGTCCAGTATGTTCTGGAGTTCCGGGACCGTCTGCGGGCTCTCACCGAATCTGTCCGGGAGAACCTGCAGATGGCCCAGGAGAGCCAGAGGAAGTGGTACAATAGGGGAGCCTGAGATAGAGTACTAGACATAGGGCAGAAGGTATTAGCTTTGAGGCCAGTTAAGTAAGACAAGCTGCAAGCAGCCTGGCAGGGACCATTTAAGGTAGTAGAACGGATTAGCGAGACTACCTACATTGTGAGCAAATGTTCGGATGAAAGGCTGACCAAAGCTTTCCATGTGAACATGCTCAAACCATATTTTGAGAGAACAGAGGATGTGAGCGCCGCGTGTGCCCCCGCCACGGAGGATAGTGAGGGACACCTCCCCCTGTACTATTGACCAAGTAAGCTTGGGTCAAAATTTAAACTCCGTAGAGAAGGGTGAGGCCACTCAACTGCTGCAGGGATACCGAGAGATGTTTTCAGCCACCCCAGGCTATACCTCCGCTGCGGTACACCGCGTGGAAACCCAGGGAGAAACGCAGTTACGGCAACAACCATATCGGATCCCTGAGGCAGTGCGTGAGAGTATGCTCACCGAGTTAAGGGATATGTTACAACTAGGGGTTATAGAACCCTCCCAAAGTCCTTGGGCTTCCCAGATAGTACTAGTACCAAAGCGCGACGGCACCACGCGCTTCTGTGTAGACTATCGGAGGCTTAATGATCGTACCATAACGGACGCATACCCCATGCCCAGAATAGACCGTATGGCGGGGGGGGGGGGGAACTACTTGACTACCCTGGACCTGTGCAATGGGTATTGGCAGATCCCCTTGGAGCCTGCAGCCATCCCCAAGTCGGCATTAGTCACCCCATTTGGGCTATACCAATTCAAGGTTATGCCCTTTTGGATGAAGAATGCCCCGACTACGTTTCAGAGGATGGCCGATAGGCTCCTGGAGGGGTTTCAGGACTTTGCATGTGCGTTTCTAGATGATATTGCCATCTACAGCCGCACATAGGGTGACCAACTGGGCCACGTGTCCAGGGTACTCAAACAAATTCACCTCGCAGGGCTCACATTGAAACTAGACAAATGTCATGTAGGCATGGCCGAGGTACAGTATCTCGCCCACAGGGTGGGCTCCGGTAGACAACGTCCAGAGCCAGCTAATGTAGAGGCCATAGCTAACTGGCCCCAACCTCATACCAAAACCCAGGTACTAGCCTTCTTAGGGACGGCCGCTTATTACAGAAAGTTTGTCCCAGAGTACAGCGCCCTGGCCAAACCCCTCACCGACCTTACCAAAAAGGCCCTTCCCAAACAGGTCTCCTGGACCCCAGAGTGCACGGACGCTTTCCAGAAGCTTAAAGCGGCATTGAGTGAGGCTCCTGTGTTGGCAGCACCCGACCACACTAAACAATTTCTTGTCCACACAGATGCCTCCATGTTTGGGCTGGGAGCCGTGCTAAGCCAAGTGGGAGCCGACGGCATGGAACACCTGGTGGCATACCTCAGCCGTAAACTTTTACCCCGAGAGGTCAGCTATGCCACCATGGAAAAAGAGTGCTTAGCTCTCGTGTGGGCACTCAAGAAACTCCAGCCCTATCTGTACGGACGGGCATTTACCCTTATGACCGACCACAACCCCCTTGTGTGGCTTAACCAGGTAGCTGGTGAAAACCCCAGGCTATTATGGTGGAGCCTAGCCCTCCAACCCTACAATTTTACCATGCAATACCGTCCGGGCAAACAAAAAGCGGATGGCCTGTCGCTCCAGACCGAACTGGACTCCTAAAAAGATACTTTTCTCGGACATCCCCAAGCCAACCCTACAGGGTCCAGGCAGGTATGCCGACCTATGGACTTATAGGGGAGCAGTGTGAAGAAATGACTTTTGTATTCGGTATTGCTGCCTGTTTCTTGCTATTTCTTTATGTTTTCAATTGGCAGATGGAACTGCCGAACAAAGACCACCCCTGGCTCACTTAACTTCAAAGCCGGCATCACTTTCACCCTCTATGTGTGCGGCCAGCGTTCGTACTGCCAAACGCCACGTGGCAGAGAAAACCGCGGCCATCTTTTTTTTCAGTCAAACACCCCCTTTAATAAATCCACCCCCCTCTAATTAATCCACCCCTCCTTTAATAAATCCACCCCCTCTAATTAATCCACCCCTCTTTAATAAATCCACCCCTCTTTAATAAATCCACCCCCTCTAATTAATCCACCCCCTCTAATTAATCCACCCCCTCTAATTAATCCACCCCATCTAATTAATCCCCCCCTCTCATTAATCCACCCCCTCTCATTAATCCACCCCCTCTCATTAATCCACCCCCTCTCATTAATCCACCCCCTTTAATAAATCCACCCCCTCCAATTAATCCACCACCCCTTTAATTAATCCACCCCCCTCTAATTAATCCACCACCCCTTTAATTAATCCATCCCCCCTTTAATTAATCCATCCCCCCTTTAATTAATCCATCCCCCCTTTAATTAATCCACCCCCCCTTTAATTAATTCACCCCCCCCTTTAATTAATTAAGTCCCAGACATAAAATACCAGTATCTACTCACAGTTCAAAGAGTCCGACCACTGGAATGGATCCTTCCGCTGAAGATCCATGAAGGCAGACTGACGGCGCTGCGCATGTCGTCATCACGCTGCGCACGTCGTCATCACGCTGCGCGATGCCGCGGCCAGCAACGCTCCTCCCCCTCCTCCTCATAGAAGAAGGAAGTCCCGCCGGGCCGCAAAGGTAAAATGCCTAGGTCTTATTTTCGGGGTAGGGCTTATATTGCAGCCCACCCCGAAAATTCAGCTAGGGCTTATTTTCGGGGTAGGTCTTATTTTCGGGGAAACACGGTACATATTTCAGTTTTTTCACATTGAAATTCGCCAGATTGGTTATGTTGCCTTTGAGACCATATGGTAGCCCAGGAATGAGAATTACCCCCATGATGGCATACCATTTGCAAAAGTAGACAACCCAAGGTATTGCAAATGGAGTATGTCCAGTCCTTTTTAGTAGCCACTTGGTCACAAACACTAGCCAAAGTTAGTGTTAATATTTGAAAATGCAAAAAACTAATTTGAACGCAAATTTTGGCCAGTGTTTGTGACTAAGTGGCTACTAAAAAAAACTGAACATACCCCATTTGCAATACCCTGGGTTGTCTACTGTTGCAAATGGTATGCCATCATGGGGATCATTTTCATTCCTGGGCTACCATACGGTCTCAAAGGCAACCTGGCGAATTTTAATGTGAAAAAACTGAAACGCAAATCTTATATTTGACTCTGTAACTTTTGAAAACACCATAAAACCTGTAAATGAGGGGTACTGTTATACTCAGGAGACTTCGCTGAACACAAATATTAGTGTTTCAAAACAGTAAAACGTATCACAACAATTATATCGTCAGTGTAAGTGCCATTTGTGTGTGAAAAATGCCAAAAATGTCACTGTCACTGACGATATTGTCGTTGTAATATATTTTACTGTTTTGAAACACTAATATTTGTGTTCAGCGAAGTCTTCCGAGTAAAACAGTACCCCCATGTACAGGTTTTATGGTGTCTTGGAAAGTTACAGGGTTAAATATAGTGCTAGAAAATTTAATTCCCTGAACTTTCGGCCTGGGTTGTCAGGCAGGTCCTGCAAATTGTAATAAATAAAATGACCTAATTATGTAAAATTATTACATAAATATATACGTAGAAATATATATATATATATATATATATATATATATATATATAATTTTTTTATTTATATATATATATATATATATATATAGTGATATATACTTATGTATATAGATATATAAATTATTTCGTTCTACATGTACTTTGATATCAATATATATATATATATATATATATATATATATATTAATTTTAAAATACAGTTAGAACGAAATGACGCATGTTTATATATTTTTTATTTATTTTTTATTATTTTTTTAATTTTTTTTTTTTTTTTAATTCTTTATTTTTGGTGTGCATAAGAGTAATTACAAGCTTTGGTGCACCACAACAGCGACATCAAGGTACAATATTGAACATTTGCATTACAGGTTGTGGTAAATGATTGTCAGGCACAATTTTAGTTAAAGTAACATATTAGCCATTGTTTAGGTTCTCGAGTAGTTTGCGCTTTTAAGCATGCAACGCAACTATCATGTATAAACAAGTTTGATTCAGTAGCTTAAAGTAAGTATTAGTAGTATTAACACGCTGAACTACGCTTGCCTGTGCTTACAAGATATATTTTTCATATTAAAAGGATACAATTTTAAACTAAAGGGTCAGATAGTGTCAGCATAGTCAAACATACGGTTAATCATAAGCTTTTACATCAGTGCATATCTATGTCGCTTTGGGTCTTTAAGAGATGGAGCTTAATCAAGACATGCTACTCTAAGCACAACAGCATTGTGTGTACCAGCGACAGGCTTAACCTGTCATTGCACAGCTTAAAGTAGATGTTGCAGTGAGGCTTAGAATGTGTATGGATACAACCACTGGAGCTGAGTAAGTCTCAACAGCATTAGATATCAGTGTTAGGCATCACGGTTTTAGTTATCACAATATGGCTGCAGTGTATTTCAGAGCATGTGAGGTGGCAAGTGGTACACGAGAGGTTGTTTCCCCCTGTTGAGTCTATGGGGTTATGATAGTCTCTGTGCTGGCATGTAGTGCTCCTTCCCCTCTGTCACAGATCTGCTGGTCACAGGTACTCTTTGTGCGGTAGATCTCCCCTTGTCAGGCTCGGTGATCCGGTGAGTCGCACTTGTCCCATGTGTAGGGCACATGTGAGTCCACTTGGCTGTTACTTGCTTCCATCTTGCACTCGGCCTCGCCAGGGGACATCTGTTATGGGCAGTAGGTGTTTCTCTCTCCCAAACAGCGGCAGACCGGCGGTTATATTTTGTTTGGGGCCCTTTGGCTTGGCAAATGATGCAACCGTGGCTCCCTGGTGTAGGAGTGGGTATCACAGGGCTGTGATCCGCCGCCATCTTGCGAGGTGAGTCTTGCGGGTTCCGTGCGCCTCAATCTCCATGCGGCTCAAGCTTTCCTCAGTGGGGACCGGGATGACTCCCCCGGCCCAAAGGGGGGGGGGAACGGGGCCAGCAAGCGACTCAGGCAATCGGCATGTGGTAGTCTGGAAGGGACGCCCGGCGGCGGCCGTCCACCTGGCTCCCCTCCCGGGTAGGCCGCAGCCCTCGAAGCTCCGTGCTCCCTCCTTGGGACCAGAACTCCCGATCTCGGGGTCCGCAGCCTCTCCCACAGCCGTGGGTATCTCGTGGGCTCGTTTGTTGTGCGAAAGTCTGCGTTGAGTAGCTTAAGAGGCCCGGTTTCACCGGAGCCTCTCCTGCATGCGACCGGTTAGCATGGCGGTCCGGCCCCGCCTTAATTTTATTTTTTAACATATTTTTATATTTATTTTTTATTATATATAAATATATATATATATATATATATATATATATATTTATAATGAAAATTATATATATTTAATCAATATCATTGTACGTGTATTTTGATATTAATATATATATATATATATATATATATATATATATATAATTATAAACAAGTCAGGAGGGCTGCACTCGCCTAAACATGCATATATTACAGGGTGCTACTGGGACCAAAATACAAAAAAATATACAAACCAGTGCACTCGCTTATTAACTAAACAGAGATTTCAAATCCTAAATAGTACTATTTAAAAACACCTCACCTAGGTAGAAAATAATGGGGGTTTGGTTACATTATATGATCATACATTGCATAAGCCTGCCAACTGCATCAAAGTACCCCATTCTTGGCAGGTCCTACTCTAGCAGCCTAATGCTTGCTCTTATGAGATTAATCCACTTACTTGGGAAATGCTTCCTTACTGGGACTCTCTGCAAGTCAAGGCTAAATAGGGTACTGGAATGAGACACCTGTGACAGGGAGGGGTGCCAAACCCAGGGGTTGGCCTAGACCCCCACAATTATAAACAAAGTCAGGAGGGCTGCACTCGCCTAAACATGCATATATTGCAGGGTGCTACTGGGACCAAAATACAAAAAATATACAAACCAGTGCACTCGCTTATTAACTAAACAGAGATTTCAAATCCTAAATAGTACTATTTAAAAACACCTCACCTAGGTAGAAAATAATGGGGGTTTGGTTACATTATATGATCATACATTGCATAAGCCTGCCAACTGCATCAAAGTACCCCATTCTTGGCAGGTCCTACTCTAGCAGCCTAATGCTTGCATTTAAAAACAAAAACAAAAATTTAACTGTAATAGATTAATTAGCAGTTAGTTGTCTGCAAGCGTCTGTGTGTTATGCCAACAGTGTGTACTCTGCCAGTGTGCACTGTGCCACTCATATCTGGTGGCACAATAGCGTGCATTTAAAAACCCACAAACTTTTTTTTCACTGTAATAGATTGAATAGCAGTTAGTTGTCTGCAAGGGTCTGTGTGTCAGGCCAACAGCGTGTACTCTGCCAGTATGCTTTTATGTCTCTCTCCCACTGCAAGGGAGACACCCACAATACGTAGTACAGTTACCAATCAGATACATGTTACCTCCCACACATCTCCTCCCCTCTGCCTGTGATACAATTATCTCAACACAATAGACTAACTTAATTATCACAGGCAGAAAATATAAAGTTTTTACACACATGTTGTAACTTAAAAAATATACATCCAATCTTCCTAAAACATAGAATCAGAATCAGCATACTTGAAATATAAACATACTCAAAAATGAGGTCAATCGGTTCAGGGGTTAAAAAGTTAGGTGGAGGTCCCTTTAGTACCACTGAAGCATGGCTTTCCAGACCAAACTTTCCAGCCCAAACTGGTTCCAACTAGTCTGGCAGTGTGCCTGGGACAACGCCCTGCTGGAGAACAATGGGACAGGAAACAGGGGAGGGGTACACCTTCCTATACACAATCTATACACAGTCTAATAGAAGTCCATACACTCTGCCTAAAGGGCCAGTAGCCGCATAATAAAAATCCCATATGCCTAAATATGTTCTTAAGAACAGGGGCCATAGTCACAGGGCAGGAGGCGGGCAAGCAGCCCCCTCCAAAAAATCATAGCAAACTCCTTTAAAGGGGCGAGTTTGCTACAAGATCATTCCGATCGGCCTCCAAAGCTCTCTTACATGCTTTTTTAAGGCACGGTTAGGATAACCTTTTTCCCTAAACTGCTGCCTTAAAAGGTGTGCTTTTTTTTAGGTTTTCAACATTACTGCAGTTTCTTCTCACCCTGAGGAATTAGCTAGTTGGTAAGCCAAGCCTGAGGGTGTCTTGGATGAAGCTATTGCACCTCAGGAGGCTATTGGAGGCCGATATATTTTTAAAAAGTGTAATTTTAATCTTGTTATGTTCAGAGATAGAGATAGTTAGGTCTAAACAATTCAGCTTTGATCCACCGAATTCAAAAGTAAACCTCAGGTTCTCATCATTGATTTTCAATACAGTTACAAAAAGTTCAAACTCATCTAATGTACCCTGCCACACAACTAATATGACGTCTATATATTGATGCCATATACATATAGAGTGGCCATTAATTGTGGCCAGCCCAAGGCACACTTGTGCAATAATCATGCTGTCTAATTAGCATCTTGATATGCCATACCTGTGAGGTGGGTGGATTATCTCAGCAAAGGAGAAGTGCTCACTAACACAGATTTAGACAGACAATATTTGTGAGAAATAGGCCTTTTGTGTACATTGAGAAAGTCTTAGATCTTTGAGTTCAACTCATAAAAAATGGGGGGCAAAACAAAAGTGTTTCATTTATAATTTTGGTCAGTGTATGTACCAGAGGGAGATATTTAGAAAGTTTTTTGGATTAAATTAGACTTTCTTTCCACCAACTCAGGTGGAGGTTAGCATATGATGGGGCACAAGCTGTACCCATTGCATTACCCCTCACCTGGTGGTAACACTTTTTGTCAAACAGAAAGTATTTGTGTGACAGAATACATTTCAGCAGTTTTACTGCAAAGTTTGTGTTTGCATGGCCATTACCTCTCCTATCCAAGTAAAGTGTTATATGTTTTACAACTATTGTGTGGAATAGAGGAGTAAAGGGACTCCACATCCAAACTGCAAAGACTTGCAGAAGGTAGTACCGTGGGGTCTGAGAGGAGAACCAGAGCTTGTTTCGTGTCCTGGAACTTTGACAAGAAAGTCTTAGTATCTTGTCAATGTAGGTACTCCTATTCTGTGTCAAGTTGTTTATGCCTGACACGATGGGTCGACCTGGAGTTCTATTGATATCCTTGTGTACCTTAGGCAGGTAGTAAAAGGTTGCTATTCTAGGTTGATGGTTTAGAATGAATTTGTACTCATTATCCGATAGCAACCCCTTACTGCGGCCCTGGGCAAGGATCTCCTTGAAATTTGAAAGGAACTTGTTAGTTGGATGTGAACTAAGGGTCCTATAAGTATCCCCGTCATCCAGGAACCTTCTTAACCATACTGACATAGTCATATGAATTAAGGATAACTATATTACCCCTCTTGTCAGCAGGTTTTGTGGTTATTGTGTCATCATTTCTCAGTGAGATTAAAGTCTGTTGTTCCATTTTTGAGTGGTTGCTCTTTGGATGGAAATCTATTTCTTTAAACTAGATGTTTTTTCTATCTCGTTTTTTTACGACTTTCAGAAAAATCACTGGAAATTACAGAGGTGGGGGGTGGTAACGGACCGCTGGCACTCCATCTGAGTACCTCCGCCAATCGATGCTCCTAGTGCTTGCTGAGGACTCCAAGCACTCCAACCGACATCATCAGCACTGCAGACCCCACTTCCAGCGATGCAGCTGCGCCTGGGTCTCGCCGTCTCCACCCACCCTGGACCCAAGACCAGGATCCAGCTTCCAGGGGGTGAACCTCTCTTTCCCCAGAGAGCGTAACAGGAACAGAACAGCTCTTACAAGAGCTCCGTGATTATAGCAAGAGAGTACGATGAGCATAGCAATCCCTTGTAGCAGATTCCCCCAATAAGAGACAGGACTCAGATTGAGGGTGAAGAAGAACTGACTCCAATGAACATTTATTCCTGCTTATAGACAACTTTCCCAGCAAGGTTACAACCCATGTGGACCTTGTGGGGCACTGGAACTGTAAATTTAACAACCAATAACATAAATGCAGATGGATAAGCACACCCACTTTTTACAATGAGAATCCCCCCCTCTGCTTGGGAGATAATTGAGTTAATTACTGTATCAACTCAATTATCTCCAAGCTACAAAACATACTTTTATACCATTTTTGTAACTTTGTGAGTTTACATGCGATATCAATAAAACTTATTTTTATAACAAACATATCCAAAACATATCCAAACATATCCAAAATTCACTTGAATCGGTTAAGTGGTTAAGGAGATAGGTGGAAGTCATATTTTGACCGAGGAGGAACAATGCAGCCAGTTCCAACTGGTTTGGTAGTGTCCCTGGGACATCTCCCCTGCTGGAGAACAATGAGAGAGGGGGAGGGGAAGAGGCACACCTTCCCATGGATTCAAAGGGGCAGAAAAAGTGTCCCAAAAGTTTCAATATGTCCATACACTGTTTTTAAAGGGCCAGCACTAGTATAATAAAAGTCCATGAGACCAAGTAATGGTTTTAAAGGGCCATAGCAGGCTTTTCCATAAGCCAGGGGAGCAGAGCAGTTTGGCACATAGAAAGCCAGTGGCAAATGGCAGTTTGTCACAGGGCTTAACTGTCTTTTAGGTCTTAGGTTAGTATGGTTGGTTGGATTCTCATTGTCATTTTCCACCAGGAGGGACGCAAGTCTCAACAAACACCTGTAGTCACCCCCCGATAGTTCAAAAGATCTGGCTCTCCTCTCATCCCCCAGCTGATCATATTTGCACAGTGCCAATTTATGTGCAAAAAGATGGAGGTCCTTAACCCAGGTAAATCTATCAAACGCAGGGACTGGAACGAATGATAGACCTTTTTCTAGTAGTTTCAAATGACCTTCGTTCAGAACATGACTCGATAGATTGATCGCGCTTAGTGGGGCTATGTCAGTGGATCGGATATTTGGGGCTTGAACACATTGGGCAAACAGTCAAAGATTCCACATTGGATACCTGTTACTCCAAGTTTGGATTCTATCTTGGGTGCCAACCACAACAAAATTGACACCCTTCAATGCCGAAATGCGTGTTGAGTGGATGCCGCTGCTTTTATTTGTGGGGACCAATATTTAAAGTCTTTTATGTAACTATTAAGGTAATCTTTTCACCATTTTAGATATTCAGGGGGACTGCCACAAAACAGTAAAGCAGGTGGAGGTCATATCTATAGCTAGTTCAGCTCTAGTGGAATTGTTAGTTACTCTTTCAGGTTTAAGCCTTAATATCCACGTTTGGACTCGATTCCTGATATCTAACAACCAGTATATCAGATCAAATCCTGAACAATTACCGGTGTGGTTACCAGTATGAATAGTGAATGGGCACTATAATTATAGACTGTGGCGTAATTTTGTCCATAATGTTACTCTACTTCTAATACAGTCTACTGATGCAGACCATAGTTTAGAACCTAAAGGAACCTAACCTAAAGATCTGAGACATTCCACACCCATTATTTACCATATATACTCGTGTATAAGTCTATCTCATGTATAAGTCGAGTGCAGTTTTGTGACCAACAATTGTGAAATATGCTATACCTCGTGGATAAGTCGAGGGTAAAACTTGGGGCTATGAAATTCTGTGATTTTTATAATTATATACACACACACTCATACAAACACACACTCTGCATTATATACACACACACTCATACAAACACACACACACTCTGCATTATATACACACACACTCATACAAACACACACTGTCTGTTTGTGTGAATGCAGAGTGTGTGTTTGTATGAGTGTGTGTAGTGTGTGTGTAGTGTGTAGGGGGAGGGCATTTTTATTATTTTACATTTTTTTATTTAAATATTCTAATTTTTTTATTTTAATATTCTAATTATTTTTTATTTTAATATTTTTTTTATTACATTTATTTTATTTTATTATTATTTTTTTATTATTTACATTTTTTTTGTCCCTGGTGGTCCAGTGGTGTGTACTGTGCAGGAGGGGGCTGGCAGGAAGCGTTTACTTATCTTTCCTGCAGCTCCTGTCAGCTCCCTTCTCCTGCATTCCGGTCAGCTCCCCTGTAAGTCTCGCGGTTTGCGTGCCGCGCGGAGCGTTGCCACGGTAACCCGTGGCAACGCTCTGACGCCGCGGCTCTTGCGAGATTTACAGGGGAGCTGACCAGAACGCAGGAGAAGGGAGCTGCAGGAAAGGTAAGTAAACGCTTCCTGCCAGCCCCCAACAGGACCGCCGGGCTTGTAATGAGCCCGGTGGCCCTGGTCTGTATTATGTCAATGTAAGTTGCCATAATACAGACATTGACTCAAGTATAAGTCGAGTGGGGGTTTTTCAGCACAAAAAATGTGCGGAAAAACTAGACTTATACTCGAGTATATATGGTACTTTGCTACACTGTTTTAAAACCATCTTGCTGATAACTAAGCAGTTACAAGTAGTCCTTTAGATACAAGTAACCTCTAATTGGCCTGATAGTCTAATTTAAGTTTAGGTACCCTCTAAACTTACTATATATCGATTCTCTATCTTGCTATACTGTTTAAAAATCAGATTGCTGAGAATAAAACACCTTTACGATATAACAAAACTTTAATATGCTCGATATTCTAATCTACGTCTAAGTATCCTCAAAACATATACACCGAGTTGTGTGATATTCATTGATTCTAATAATATAATTGAAGACTTACTGAAATAGATATAATATTTATAAATCTAAACTTTGAGACTTATTGGTTCCCTCTTTTAAATCACTCCAATTCACTGTTTTACAACACATACAGTAATTCACTAATTTGAGTATATTTATATTTTTGGTGGGTTTCTTTAATTATTATTATTTTTTGTGGCATACTGAAACATCATTATATATAATAAAGGTTTTTTGTTTTATTCTATTTCTTGCTAGTCGTGTTAAACAAATTACTTACAATTTTGAGGTAGTGACACACTGAGTCTTGGTGCCAGATCATTCTGAGAATATTTCTCATTTATTCTTGTTTAGATTGTAGGGTGATGCCCTGATTAGCCACCGAGCCCATTTCGCAGCATCAGAGGCATAGCATTTATGTTTTGCACCTGAAGTTCTTTTTTTTTGTATTCAAAAGTTAAAAACAGTTCAGATATATTTAAAAAAAAAAAAACAAACAACTTATAGACAATTAATTATCACTTTCTGCAAAAATCTGACGTGACAGTTTTATTTTAAAATTGCATTATGTGGCTCTAATTCTGTCACATAGAACTTGCTATTTCTTTAGATAAGTTACAATATGTTATTCTGCAATATATGAAGGGATGCATTAGAATTAAAGGATTCCTCAAAGCAAATCTCATACTTTGCTGAATTTTTCCATATGGCTCCTGGCTTTCATATCAACCAAAGTTCTACTCCACTGCCCACCCCTTTGAAGATAGTGTGGGAATCGCTGATAAATATAAACATCAGACTTTTTCTTCAGATCTAATGTACATTCAATACACGTCTTTAAAAATATAAGGTAATAGCTTTTTTTCAGAGGGGGTGGAGCACAATGTTTCCTGAATATTCATGGAATGTGTTTCTGTGTTCTGTACTGATCTGAATACAAATGAGCTAGCTCTAAATACATTCATATGATTTTTCTTTTTAAAAGTGTTATTTTTGACTGTTAAAAAATAAATCTAATTGCTCATATAACTTTTTTTATTAAAGGAACACTATAGTCACCTAAATTACTTTAGCTAAATAAAGCAGTTTTAGTGTATAGATCATTCCCCT
The DNA here is from genome assembly GCF_036172605.1 of Pelobates fuscus. NCBI lineage: Eukaryota > Metazoa > Chordata > Amphibia > Anura > Pelobatidae > Pelobates > Pelobates fuscus. The sequence continues at coordinate 265,951,593 of NC_086318.1, read as the reverse complement.
GCAATTTCACTGCTCAATTCACTGACATTTAGGAGTTAACCCCTTAACGCCGTTACGGCGTGCTATGCCGTCACGGGTTAAGTGGGCTTTAAAGCCGTTATGACGGCATAGCACGCCGTAACGGCTTGCAGCCCCAGGAGGTAAGATGTACTTACCTCCGCCGCAATCCGCTGCGGGAGGACTGCCTCACAGCCCAGGCAGCCCTCCCACGGCAAATCAGGCCCCCGGGGGCCATGTGATCGCTCTCAAAGAGCGATCACATGGCCCCCTATAGCTGGCTGTGGATCTGCCAGCAGGGGGACTGTTTGAAATATCAGACAGTCCCCCTGCTGGTGGGAAGTATAAAAAATAAATAAAAGACAAGTGTAAAAATAAATTAAATATATTTTTATATATATATATATATATATATATATATATATATATATATATAATATGTATATATATTATATATATAATATATATACATATTATATATATGTAACGTCATACAAAGTGTATTTTAATATTAATATAAGTATATATATTAATATTAAAATACACTTAGAATGACGTTACATATATATAATATGTATATATATTATATATATAATAGATGTACATATATATTATATATAAATACGTATAATTAAAATAATAAATAAATAAAATATTGAAACAAAATTTAAAATAAATTATATATGCATATGTAATTTCATTCTAACTGTATTTTGTTATTAATATATATATATATATATATATATATATCGGTAACAAAATACACTTAGAATGACATTCTATATATATCTATATATATATATAAAATACAAATAACCGCAAATATATATATATAGATAAATACATATAATTACATAAAAGATTACATTAGTATACACGTAGAATTTAAATACCTATAAATGCATATATATTAAAATTCTACATGTATATTTAAATAATCTTTTAACGTAATTATGTGATTTGATTAATTAAAATTTGATTGACATGCCTGACAACACAGGGAGAAAGTTCAGAGAATTTAATTTGCAAGCACTATATTTGACCCTGTAACTCTCCAAGACACCATAAAACCTGTACATAGGGGGTACTGTTTTACTCGGGAGACTTCGCTGAACTCAAATATTCGTGTTTCAAACTGGTAAATTGTATTACAACGATGATATTTTAAGTAAAAGTGACGTTTTTTGCATTTTTTACAAGCGAACTGCACTTTTATGGTCTATATTATTGTTGTAATATGTTTTACTGTTTTAAAACACTAATATTTGTGTTTGGTGAAGTCTCCCGAGAATAACAGTACCCCCCATGTACAGGTTTTATGGTGTTTTGGAAAGTTAGAGAGTCACATATAAGGCTTGCATTTCATTTTTTTCACATTGAAATTTGCCAGATTGGTTATGTTACCCTTGAGAGCGCATGGTAGCCCAGAAATGAGAATTACCCCCATGATGGCATACCATTTGCAAAAGTAGACAACCCGAGGTATTGCAAGTGGGGTATGTCCAGTCTTTCTTAGTAGCCACTTAGTCACAAACACTGGCCAAATATTCGTTTTTTTGCTTTTTTTCACACAAAAACAAATATGAACGCTAACTTTGGCCAGTGTTTGTGACTAAGTGGCTACTAAAATTCTCATTCCTGGGCTACCACACCGTCTCAAAGGTAACATTACCAATCTGGCAAATTTCAATTTGAAAATGTAATGTTCTATATTTGACCCTGTAACTTTCCAAAACAACATAAAACCTGTTAATGGGGGGGTACTGTTGTACTCGTGAGACATCGCTGACTACAAATATGTGCATTTTTTTGCAGTAAATCCTAACAGTATTATGACATTCACAGTTAAAATTTCAGACGGAAATGCAAATTTAAAAAAAAATCTTATTTTCTCAAATTTTTTTTACTTTTATTCATAATAAATTATGTTCCATATATGAATAGTTAACAATAATTGAAAGCCCTGTTTCTCCTGAACAAAATTATATATAATAAGTGTGGGTGCATATAATTTGAAAGAGGGGAACTACGGGTGAACAGACATATAGCGCAAATTCCAGTTTTTGTTTACGTTTTGTTTTGATCAGAACGTGCACTATTGACTCCGTCCTGAAGGGGTTAAGTCACTTTGTTTCTGTTTATGCAGCCCTAGCCACACCTCCCCTGGCTATGATTGACAGAGCCTGCATGAAAAAAAACAACTGGTTTCACTTTCAAACAGATGTACTTTACCTTAAATAATTGTATCTCAATCTCTGAACTTTACACACATACAGGAGGCTCTTGCAGGGTATAGCAAGCTATTAACATAGCAGGGGATAAGAAAATCTTAATTAAACAGAACTTGCAATAAAGAAAGCATAAATAGGGCTCTCTTTACAGGAAGTGTTTATGGAAGGCTGTGCAAGTCACATGCAGGGAGGTGTGACTAGGGTTCAAAAACAAAGGGATTTAACTCTTAAATGGCAGAGGATTGATCAGTTAGGCTGCAGGGGCATGTTCTATACACCAAAACTGCTTCATTAAGCTAAAGTTGTTCAGGTGACTATAGTGTCCCTTTAATTGTAACCCATTTGAACTGAGCTGATTACTGAAAATCACATAATAAAACAAAATATGCTTAATGATGTATTGAATCAAAAAAGTCAACCAAGGTGTGCATAAAATTCCTCAACATATATACTTAGGACTACCCAGAACTACCCAACATAATAGGTCTCATGAAATTCAATATATATATATTATGGAAATTTGTTTCATAATTACCGTAATTTTATTTTCCTGATAATAATTCATGGCAGCATTTTCTCATGGTGTTAGCTCCTCCCCTCACAGCAGAAAGAATAGGAAATCGAACTCTGAAGTTGGTATGAATAGATCCTCCCCCTTCCCATCAGGCAGTCGTTGTAACTAGCTTTGTAACTCTTATAGTAGATACATTCATTTCTATGAGGAGATTCTGATTGGCCATGACTGTGTTTGAATTGTGCTGGCTCTTCCCCTGATCTGCCTCCTTGTCAGTCTCAGCCAATCCCATGGGGAAGCATTGTGATTGGATCAGGTCACCACTTCTGATGATGTCAGCAGACTGCTTGTTTTTCTGATACAAACACCATGCAGATGTACAGCTTCAGGCTTGAATACAGTAAGATTTTGCTATATTTATGGAGGCATGAGGGGCCCAGGGGGGCTAGATGGTGGTTTTAACACTAGGACCAGGAATACATGTTTGTGTTCCTGACCTTATAGTCATCCTTTAAGGTTATAACTAAACCTATTGAAGAAACAAGGGTAGACTAATACAAGACAAACTCTTGTAAGAAAAAGACATCTGTTCTGTTATAATAAAAAAAAAATCGATAACCTCCATAAAACCAAGACACGATCTAGAAATTATAGACCTATTTTTTTTTTTTTTATTCTTTATTTTTGTTGTGCAGTTAGGTACAACGGTGCTTGAATTGCCACAACAGCATTCTCAAGCACAGTTTTTCAAAACATAGTATAACAAGAGTATGGCATGAGTAAACTTGCACATTTTTAAGCAGTTTGTGGTTTAACAGCATAGCGGTATAACATAAGCGAGTGTTGAATATGTGTCAGTAGATCGATACTAGTAGGTTTGAAAGTAAAGTGCTAGGTCAAACTGACGGTGTTGTATAATTCTTCATAATAGCTTATCAATAGCGTGAGTGTGTGCCCTGGTTTAGGCATAATCATAATTGAGCAATAACAGGCTAATCTTTAGTGGTGAGTTACTTCGGTGTTATAAGTTACTGCAGTTTAGTAAATGCTTGGACATGCTTGTCGGCAGGGAGAAATAGGTATGAGCTGCAAAACCTGAGAGATGTCTGACATGTAGAGTGTGAAACGATTATATGACTTGAGGTGAGGTATCGGACATAAAGTGTTAAAGATGTTTAGGCTTACTCGTACCCTGAGTGGGATATGTGGTAGGTGGATGTCAGGACAGGGTTTTAACAATCAGGAGCTGGGAGACTAGCCAGGGTCCCCTGTCTGGGCTTAAATTATAAGTGAGGTTAAAGAGATTAAAGTCATGTAGTAGCTTTCTCACGGCTGTAAGTTACATTATTCAAGCAAGTGACAGCAGGCTCAAGAATTATTAGGCAGTAGAGTTGAGCAAACCCAGACTGTAAAGTTCGGGTTCATACCGAACATTACGTTTTTGGGACCCCGGACCCGAACACAGACATATCACTGTATGTTCGAGTTGGAGTTAGGTGTACGGCAATTTAATGGCTCATTTTGAAAGACTGCAGGGCAGCCAATCAACAAGCATTTGACTCGTGTGTCCTTAGAAGCCATCACAGCCATGCCTACTAATGGCATGGCTGTGATTGGCCAGTGCAGCATGTGACCCAGGCTTTATATATAAGCTGGAGTCGCGTAGCGCCACACGCACATGAGGTCTTATTAGTGTAGGGAGAGGATGCTGCTTCTGTGAGGGACAGCTTAGGAAAGAATTCTGCAAACTAGTACATTAGTGGGGTGCACTTCATATCTGAGAGTCAAATAGAAGCGTCAAATACTGCGGTTACATCGGAGTTTTAAAAAGTCAATTAAATAAAAGCATCAAATACTGCTGTCACGTTGCAGTTTTAAAACTTAATTTTTTTTGGTGCTAAACTGCTAAATAGTATTTTAGTGGGGTGCACTTCATATCTGAGAGTCAAATAGAAGCGTCAAATAGTGCGCTTACAGTGCAGTTGTAAACATTCTAATTGTTTTGCTGCTAATCTGCTAAATAGTACATTTTGGGTGTGCTCTTCATATCTGAGAGTCAAATAGTAGTGTCAAATAGTGCGCTTACTGCGAAGTTGTAAAAATTCTAATTGTATGGCTGCTAATCTGCTAAATAGTACATTTGCGGCCTGCACTTCATATCTGAGAGTCAAATAGAAGCATCAAATAGTGCGCTTACTGCGCAGTTGTAAAAATTCAAAATGTTTTGCTGCTAATCTGCTCAATAGTACATTTTGGGGGTGCACTTCATATCTGAAAGTCAAATAGAAGCGTCAAATAGTGCGCTTACAGCGCAGTTATAAACATTCTAATTGTTTTGGTGCTAAACTGCTAAATAGTACATTTTCGGAGTGCACTTCATATCTGAGAGTCAAATAGAAGCGTCAAATAGTTCGCTTACAGCGCAGTTGTAAACATTCTTATTGTTTTGCTGCTAATCTGCTAAATAATACATTTTGGGGGTGCACTTCATATCTGAGAGTTCAATAGAAGCGTCAAATACTGCGGTTACAGCGCAGTTTGACAAATTCTATTTTTTTTTGTGTTAAATAGTAAATTTGCAGCCAGCACTTCATATATGACAGTCAAATAGAAGCGTCAAATACCAATATAGCAATATTGTAATTCGGGGGCAATACCCTCACAAGTCAAACTGGGAGGTCAGTTTATTGGGAAACTGTTGCTTGGATATAATTCTAAAACAATTCCCATATGTCCTTTGCAGAGTTTACATGCAGGAAAAACATAAGTGCCAACTGCTGTGGCTTTCTGCAGTGTGCAGACCAGCAAGGAGGACAGGGTTGAGGAGTGGGTGGAAGATGATGTGGAGGATGATGAGGTCCTAGACCCCACATGTGTGCAGTTTGGAGGAAGAGGCGCTGGTCGCACAGAGGCACCAGCACAACATAAGAGGGAGCAGGGTGCAAAAGCGGAGCGGCCGCCCCCTAACGCTCATCGGCATGTATTATCTTTAGAATTCCCACAGTTATCCAAGTAACAGATGGAGCGATAAAAGGAAGCATAACAGATTTAACTAGCCATTCGCAATTTCACAGTCAGGAGTGCAGTCCGGTGACTGGGACCCAGACACTGTCTGGGCGGCGGTCGGATGACCGTGATCCAGTATTCCTGATGTTAAAGTTAGGAGTCACAGTGTGGAATGGATTAGCAGGGTCTGGTGCAGGGTAACCGCATGCCCCCTGGTGTTGAGCACCAGCGTTTGTGCGGCTACATACCAGGGCCCTGATGCAGCTTCAGTAAAAAGAGTACTGGATACCAGAAGCCATTACCAGACTAATCCGCAACTTGGAACAGGATGTGACATTCACTGTAGCGGCTGTGCGCGCTTTGGGCGTTCCCACCCTGCTGCTGCTCGCCTGTCTGTGCTACAGCATAACTTTGGCCTTCCCGCTCACCGCCTCATATGTGACATGCCAACAAGGTGGAACTCCACCTTACACATACTGGAGAGACTGTGCGAGCAGCAGCAGGCGATAGTGGAATTTCAGCTGCAGCACGCACTGGTCAGTCGCTCTGCACCAGACTTGCCCTCCAATTGATCAGAGTTAAAGGATTTCAAGTGGACTCATTACAATTACAGTGGCTCTAAAGAGTCCTGTATTGTTATTTGACGTTACTACCTTCCCGCTTCGGGAGTGGGTCATTTGCGCGCCTGCTGCCTTCCTTGCATGTGGTAGCCGTTTCTCAGATTCCCTCTCCATAATCCTACCCTGATTCCCCGTTACCCGTGGTCACCATGGTAGGCGCAGTAAATGGCATAGAAAGTTGATATGGATGACATACGAATGCGTCGTCGCCTTGTCGTTGGGTAGCCCATTGAAAAAGTGCTCTAGCATGACGAGCTGGGTGATCTCCTCCGGGAACTTGGCTTGATGGGAGTTGAGCCAGTTCTGGGTGGCCCTTGTGATGCGTCATGCCCACTCCGCGTGGGAGTCCTTCTCCCCTTTCCGGGTCTCCCTAAACTTTCGTCGGTATTGCTCGGGGGTGACCGCATACCGGGCCAGGAGGATTTGTGTAATAAAGGGATAGCCTCTGATCTGCTGTTCTGGTACAGCCCAGTAAATATCCGCTGCCTTCCCCACTAGTTTGCTGGCCAGGATGGTGACCCAGTCGCTGGGGTCCACGTCTTGGAGTAGGCACTGGCGCTCAAAGTCATCGATGCCTTCTTCTGCTTCCTTGAAGTCTAAGAAGGCATTGCATGGTAGCTTGTGGGCCAGGGTGGTTGTGCTTCCTGGCGCCCTCTGCTCCCTTCTTCCTTCATCTGGGTTCATGGAGGTCGCCCTCTGTCTATAGGCAAGGACATAGGCTTGTACCTCCAAAAAGGTTCTGCTGACAATCTCCTCTGAGGGTGGCTGTCGGTTATATGCCAGGCGCCGTTACACTTCCTTGCGCACTTCCTCCTCATCTCCTGTTGCTGCTCACCTGTCTGCGCTGCAGCGTAACTTCGGCCTTCCCGCTCACCGCCTCATGAGACTGTGCGAACAGCAGCAGGTGATAGTGGAGTTTCAGCTGCAGCACGCATGGGTGCTCTGCGGAACAGAGTTGTCTTTTTTTATATGTCCCAATATTTTGGGGGCTACCCCAATTAAAATATATATATATATATATATAAAAAACAGTGTTGGCTACCTCCTCCTCCTCCTCCACCGCCGCTTCCACCTACGCCGTCAAGGTCACTGCCTCCTCAACCTTAGTCACTTAGTATAAACTATGTACACAATAGCAGAGGCTTGTGAAGGCCTTTTCTCCATGCATCAGGAGTTGAGCTCAGTTTGAACAATGAAAGAGAATACCCTGCACTCCAACCCTCTCTCAAATGGATAATTCTGGTGATCCTGACAGCCATGCTTTAGATTTTGATTTATGTTCTTCCAAATCTAAAATCAAAGATTCCATCTAGTGCTATTTTATGGCTCAGCTGTATTTTTATTTTTTTATGTTATTTTAAGGGATTTCCCTATCCACATTTGTTTGCAGGGCACTTGTCCTACTCTTACCCACATTTTACTTCCTTTTGCAGCCCTCTTTCCAGGACTTTTTTATAGGCATTTTTGTGCCCAAACGTTTGGGTCCCCATTGACTTCAATGGGGATCGGTTTCGGGGTCAAGTTCGGGGTCAAGTTCGAGCACGAACCCGGACTTTTTTCAAAGTTCGGACGAATCCGCAAGACCCGAACATACAGGTGTCCTCTCAACTCTATTAGACAGTCGTGGCTGCGGTTAGACAAGTTAAGTAGATAGTGAGTCACGCACGTAATATGGATAGCATTAACACTGGCTAGTAACAACCGCAATCTAGTTACACAGTGAATACTTATATAGCCGGCACATATACCCTTCATGTTCTCCTTAGAATAAGTGCTGTACAATACATATATTAAATAGGTTAGTAAGAGTTACATCAGTAGAAAGTGTTGTGATGCGTAAATCGGATTAGTAAACACTACAAGTTACACATAAGAAGAATATGTAAACTCTAATCAGATCACTCGTATATGCTTCGCCTGTAAGAAAATTGCACACAGAAAAGGTATTATTTAAAAAGGCATGCATTGAGGAGCTACAGAAAAGGAAAACTAAACAGAAAAACCAAAACTAGCATGAACAGTGTGTTGCATTTAAGCCGCTTGATCTGGAGCCTACAGCATTTTTGCCGACTAGAGGAAGCCCTTACACCTTTGGAAGTTTGGAGGTTTTGTATAACTGAGCGGGCCCATCTAGCAGACAGTCAACCAATGTCCACTCGGGGCTTGAGTTCATGTGGGCCGTGCAAGCAAAGTTCCTTCTGCTCTCTGTTGAGAGTGGAGGTGTTGGGGCCTTCCGTTCATGAGGCCCGTTCAGCTGATATCTCCATTGGGTAGGGTCGGAAGACAGGTCTGTAGGGTAGAAATACTTAGGAGGGCAATTGCTCATTTTGAGGGATAGGGGTTGTCTGCACCCCAGTGGGCATTAGGTCTTCACAGAGAGCGTGTGTAGCGGTCTGGTGTGGGCAGGTTATGGTGTCCCTGCGGCTGGAGAGCCTGTGCCGCGTCTCTGTTTAGGTGGTGACAGAGGCGTAAATGATCGGTGTGGTGCTCTGCGGTATAAACGGAGCAATTCTCACTGGGTCCCAGCCGTGGGCCGGGGAGGTGGCAGTTTGGGATCCAGATTGGGGTAGTGAGGTCGGAGGTGAGTGGTCAGAGTGATCTGCGCCATGCCAGAGTTCCACTGGACAGGTTGGCATTGAAGGTTAATTCTGTGTTTTCACCCCGCATGGGAGGTTTACCCCGGAGGGAGATGAGGACCATCTCTCTGTCTGATCCATTTATAAGGGTAAGTATAGTGTCCCTTGTGGCCGTAGCTCGGGCCCTAGCAGGTTTCGGGATCCCTAAGATGCCTGTAGGTGTTTAGCCTGGGGGCAGCACAGAAGTTAGCATACGCTTGATCATTTGCAGCAGCTCTGCCTCCGGTAGCCCCTCCAGGATCCCCCTAACATTTAAGTTGAGTCTCCATCTCGTGTCCTCCTGGACCGCGAACCGCCTTTCAAACAGCATGTTTTGGTGGGGCAGGTCTTGTATTTCCCTCTGCAGCGAGGCTGTATTCCGCTGTTGTTCTTGGGAGGAGTCCTCTAGCTTTATTATGCAGCCTGTTAGGCCTTTCAGCTCTCCCCTGAGTGCAGTGACATCTGAGAGGATGTTCTTCTGTAGTTCCGCTAGCAGGTTCTTTAACACTCCATTAGATACTAGATCAGCGCCGGGGTCTGTTCTCGGTTTATTGGGCTTTGGGGCTGGGGCTGGGAGATAGTCCTCTTCATCTCCCCCTGTGTCGTCGTCCGAGAAATCACAGCAGCCTTCGTGGAGCACCGCCATATTGACTCCGCTCTGGCCTCTAGCCTGCTGCCACTTTTCTCCTATCGTGAGCCCTGGGTCTGCTTTGTCCGGTATCAGCTTTTTATGCTTGTGTCCCATGGGGCTTGGGGAAGTTCTCCTTGAGGTACAGCGGTTAGTGGGGGTAGTATCGGCTGTATATATGCTTATTTTCTCCGTTTCTATCACGGAGCTCCGGGATCATGCGTCTGCTTGCTTAGGCTGCTAGGCTCCGCCTGAAATTATAGACCTATTATTTACTTCTTTAATATTTATTTTCTCCGTTTCTATCACGGAGCTCCGGGATCGTGCGTCTGCTTGCTTAGGCTGCTAGGCTCCGCCTGAAATTATAGACCTATTATTTACTTCTTTAATATAAATTAAATACTCAAGTGTTGTTACTCCTGTGTCTGTCTCCCTCCAAGTCAATGGTGCTACCATCATCTCCACCACGCAGGCTTGTTGCCTAGGTGTTCTCTTTGACTCCGACCTCTCCTTCAAGCCTCATGTTCACTCTATCGCCAAATCCTGTCATTTCCATCTCAAAAACATTGCGCGCATCCGCCCCTACTTAACGCCAGATGCGACTAAGGTGTTGGTCCATTCCACTGTACTTTCTCGCCTTGACTACTGTAATCCGCTTCTCAGTGGTCTTACGTGCTCCCAACTTGCGCTGTTACAGTCCATAATGAATGCGGCGGCAAGGCTCATCTTCCTGTCCGCCCGCACCTCCCATGCCTCACCATTCTGTCAGTCCCTACATTGGCTTCCTATAAAATATAGAGCTCAATTTAAAATTCTGGTTCTTGCTTTCAAATGTCTACATAATGCTGCTCCCACCTATCTATCCTCCCTTATACACAAGTATGTCCCGTCTAGGCCCTTACGATCTGCTGAAGACTTACGTTTATCTTCTGTCCGTACTCCCACCTCTGATGCTCGCCTTGAAGACTTCTCGAGGGCTGCACCGTTCCTGTGGAACTTGCTTCCCTCCTCCGTTAGATGCTCACCCAGTCTCCACTCCTTCAAAAAATCATTAAAAACCCACTTCTTCATAAAAGCGTATCAATTAAACTCTTAATAGCTCCCAAATGATTCCTCTTCTGCAACTGTCACTAGTCTAATACTATCCTTACCTTTTGTGTCATTTTACCCCACTCCCTCAAGCATGTAAGCTCATTGAGCAGGGCCCTCAACCCCTCTGTTCCTGTGTGTCCAACTTGTCTGGTTACAACTACATGTCTGTTCGTCCACCCATTGTAAAGCGCTGCGGAATTTGACGGCGCTCTATAAATAGTATAATAATAATCATCATAATGCCAAATGGATGGTGGTATTAAACAAAACTTTGACAAAGGCATAACGTCCAGAAATCAGACTGGAACAATCCATGAAATTTTAGATAGTGTTGGATGAAAACAGTCATTACATAGTTACATAGCTGAAGAGAGACTTGCGTCCACCAAGTTCAGCCTTCATCACCTGTGTTTTTGCTGTTGATCCAAAAGAAGGCAAAAACCCAGTCTGAAGCGCTTCCAATTTTGCAACAAACTAGGAAACAATTCCTTCTTGACCCCAAAATAGCAGTCAGATGTCTCCTTCGATCAAGCAGCAATCACCCCACTATTTAGAAATTATATCCCTGTATGTTGTGTTTTTGCAAGTATTTATCCAATTGCAGTTTAAACATCTGTATCCACTCTGATAAAACCACCTCTTCAGGCAGAGAATTCCATATCCTTATTGCTCTTACTGTAAAAAAAATATTTTCTTTGCTTTAGATGAAATCTCCTTTCTTCCATCCAAAATGTGTAACCTCATGTCCTATGTATAGCCCTGCTTATGAATAAATTTCAGGATAATAGTTTGTACTGGCCCTGAATATATTTGTATAATGTTATCATATCCCCTTTGAGGTGCCATTTTTCCAAACTAAAGAGATTTAAATGTTTTAACCTTTCTTTGTAACTAAAATGCTCTATTCCTTGTATCAATTTTGTAGCTCGTCTCTTTTCCTAGTGCCATTATATCCTTCTTTAGAACAGGTGCCCAAAATTGCACAGCATATTCAAGGTGTGGTCTTACCAGCGATTTATAAAGAGGCAAAATTATATTTTCATCCAGAGAATTTATGCCCTTATTTATACATGACAAAACTTTACTGGCCTTAGCAACTGCAGATTGACATTGCATATCACTGCCTAATTTGTTGTCTATAACAATTCCCAAATCTTTCTTGTGTGTTGTTATCCCCAATTCACTACCATTTAGGGTGTAAGTTGCTTGTGCATTCTTGACCCCAAAGTGCATAACTTTGCATTTCTCTACTTTAAATGTAATCTGCCATTTTAGTGCCCAGTCCCCCAATCTATCCAAATCCCTCTGCAACAAAGAAATATCCTGCTCACATTTTATTACTTTAAATAGTACCCATCTCTGTTTCCAGTGTACCTATACTTTCATTTGTTGTTTTTTTAGAATTGATGTACTGGAAAAAAATGAGGGGGTTGGTTTTGCGTTCTTTGGCTATCAATTTCTCATTTTCTAGTTTAGCCACTTTAATTGCCTTTTTTGCAAGCATTATTGGCTTCCTTATATCTTATGTAGAATGCCTCTGATTTGTCCGATTTAAATGCTTTAAATGCCCTTTTCTTATTTGTAATCTCTTGTTTTACTTCTCTACTAAGCCACATTGGTTTCAATTTGTTTCTTTTATATTTATTACCCAATGACACATACTGAGAAATGTACCTTTCTAATATTCGTTTGAATAGTTTCCATTTATCCTGAGTGTTTTTTCACTAAGGAGTTTATGCCAGTCGATATGTTTTAGAGCTGTCCTAATCTTATTGAAATTGGCTTTTTTTTTAAAATGATACGTTTTAGTATATCCCATGTGCTTTTGCTTTTTTGTTTATTAGAAAATTACCATATTGTGATCACTATTTCCCAAATGCTCCCCTACTTGATTGTTTGTTATAACAAGATCTGGACAAGCATCCTTGTACCAGTTGTGACATGAAGGTTTAATTTAACACATTCAAAAACCTGATTCCCCTTGCTGAAATACTAATCACTCTATCCCAATTTACAGGTGATACTCGAAAAATTAAAATATTGTGCAAAAGTTAATTTATTTCAGTAATGCAACGTAAAAGGGGAAACTAATATATGAGATAGACGCATTACATGCAAAGCAAGATAGTACAAGCCATGATTTGTTTTTAATTAAAGTATTTTGTGACTACCACTTACCTTGGGTTAGTACATTTACTTTATATGTTGCTGTTTTATCCTGGCTGATTTCTTTTAAACAAGATCCAGTACTTCAAAAGAAATCCCTGGTGGGATTATTCCACCCACGCTTGGTTCATAGAGCAGTGTGGCTGCTCTGAACACTGTAAGTACGTTTCTTTTTTATTCCACTGTCATTTTATATATGGAAAACACTATGGGCCCTCTCTTGTGATTTTATTTTCATAAGACCGGCACTGCAAGCATCATTAGAGGAATATCCTACACGTGGGGAGTTAAAATACCACTGTATGCTGTTTTACTCAGAGCTGGTCATAGCTCTTTAAATTGTAAGTTGGCACTCTTAGGACCTCAGTGTTGTCTGTTGTTGCAGTATTACCAAAGTTATTGCACCATTGGGTTTTTCCATCTTTTATATATTTTATATGCTGACGTCTGTCTGGGATGGTGTAAAGAATCTTGTGAAGACACCTCCAATTGTCCAGCAATATCCTACATGTGGGGAGTACTAAATACCACTGTATGCTGTTTTACCTAGAGCTGGGCTTAGCTCTTTAAATTGTAAGTTGGCACTTCTCCACGTCTGTGTTGTTCGTGATCCTTTCCGCATTACGGTTTTGCACCCTCTCTGCTTTTGTATTCCATATTCGACTACTGAGATCCCAAAGAAAGAACCTAAGAACACTCACTCAAGGTCCACATTGTACCTAAAGACTTTTTCATCTCCCTTTATTTTATTTAGCGCACCCTGTATTTGTTGTCTTTTGTTCAGACAAAAAAACATGCTTGATAGGGTAGGGTTTATATAGGGGGACTGATTTTAGACAGTAATAAGGTTTGGCGCCAAAATTATGTCATCAAAATAAATTGCATTTTCAAAATACAAAACCAGTTATACATGTATGTAGACTAGCAATCAGGGCAACTTCATCTAAAGAAATTTAGGGAAAACAGTTTGTGTAGGCGCTTCAAAAAAAAGCTTAAAAGTGGAGTAATGATGCAGTAATAATACAATGGGTGTAAAAAAAGGTGTACTCCCTTATCACCTTTATATTAAACTCATAAGATATACCACAGTATACACCCAATGTGAATACACATTCAATATACTTATTGTGTGTTAAAGCAGCACATGTTCAGTACATCTAGTAGTTGGAATAGACAGTAGACGCATGTCAGCTATTAGCCTTCCTCAGTGCTTGCCTGGCACGGCTCTATTCTTGTGAGTTGGATTACATTCATTTTATTTTTCACTTTTATTGTATTTTACAGAAAGCACTATGTTTTTATTCTGTCTGTATTTGCAGATGTACTAAACTTCAACACACAATAACTATATTGAATGTGTATTCACATTGGGTGTATACTGTGGTATATCTTACAACTTCCCCTAAAGTTTGAAATTAACCCCTTAAGACCGGAGGGCGTACTATTATGTCCTATTATAGGCGGCTCTAAACGCCGCAGGGCGTAATAGTACGCCCTCCGGTCTTTCCTTACTTACCCGGTCGCCGGCGGTCCCACGCCGGCGATCACGGTTGGGGGGACTCCCAGGGAGCCCCCCCGCGGCAGATCTTCCTCCTCCGGTCCCCCCCCGGCCATGTGAGAGTGAGGTCCTTGCGAGGACCTCACAATCACATGGCCAGGATAGCTGGCTTCTGTATTGCCAGCAGTGGGACTGTCTGTAATGACAGGTGGTCCCCCTGCTGGTTGAAAATAAAATAAAATAAATGTTAAAAGTGTAAAAAAATAATAATATATACTTAGATCATATATATATAAGTATATATATACACATATACATACACACACGTACACTGTATAGGTGTATTTTACTATTAATATATATATAATTATATATATATATATTAATATCAAATTACACGTAGACTGATACTGATTAAATATAATTATTGTTATATATATATATATACACAAGATCCAGCGCACTCTCCTATCTACTAAACAGCAACTTCAATGTTGACAGATTTTATTAGTTTTTAAATTTTTTTATTTAAAAACACCTTATCTAGGCAAAAAATAATGGGGATTTAGTTACATTATATGATCATACATTGCATAAGCCTGCCACAACGTCAATGTACCCCATCTTTGGCAGGTCCTACTCTCACAGTCTAATGTCTGCGCTTATGAGATTAACCCACTTACTTGGGAAAAAAATTCCATCTGAGGCTCTCTGCAGTACAAGGCTAAATAGGGACCTGAGATGAGGCACCTGTGACAGGGAGGGGTGCAAAACCAAGGTGTTGGCTAGACTCCCAAATATATATATATGGAACATGGGGGGTTGGTTGCACTCACCTGAACATGCTTAGATGGGGTGCTGCTTGGGGCCATATTATACAATACACAAGATCCAGCGCACTCTCCTATCTACTAAACAGCAACTTCAATGTTGACAGATTTTATTAGTTTTTTAAAAAAATATATTTAAAAACACCTTATCTAGGCAAAAAATAATGGGGATTTAGTTACATTTTTGCCTAGATAAGGTATATTAGATAAATATTTTAGATAAATATTTTTGAAAACATCATAAAACCTGTACATGGGGGGTATTGTTCTACTTGGGGGACTTCGCTGAACACAAATATTAGTGTTTCAAAACAGTAAAATGTATTACAACGATGATATCGCCAGTAAAAGTGACGTTTTTTTGCATTTACAAATTTACAAATACTAGCGCTAATTTTAGCCAGTGTTTGTGACCAAATGGCTACTAAAAAAGACTGGACATACCCCATTTGCAATACCTTGGGTTGTCTACTATTGCAAATGGTATGCCATTATGGGTGTAAATTTCATTCCTGGGCTACTATAAAGTCCCAAAGGCAACGTAACCAATCTGGCGAATTTCAATTTCAAATGTAACGTGCTATATTTGACCCTGTAACTTCCCAAAACTCCATTAAACCTGTACATAGGGGGTACTGTTTTACACGTGAGACTTTGCTGAATACAAATATGTGTATTGCTAATCGCCCACTGCATATTAGTGTTTGCATATTAGTGTTAGATATTAGTGTTTCAAAACAGTAAAATGTATTACAACGATGATATCGCCAGTAAAAGTGACGTTTTCTGCATTTTTCACGCACAAACAGCACTTACACGGACGATATTATTGCTGCAATACTTTTTACTGTTTTGAAATACAAATATTTGTGTTGAGCGAAGTCTCCCGAGTACAACAGTACCCCACATGTACAGGTTTTATGGTGTTTTCAAAAGTTACAGCGTCAAATATAAGGCTTGTGTTTCATTTTTTTCACATTAAAATTCGCCAGGTTGCTTACGTTGCCTTTGTGACCCTATGGTAGCCCAAGAATGAAAATTACCCCTATGATGGCATACCATTTGCAATAGTAGACAACCCAAGGTATTGCAAATGGGGTATATCCAGACTTTTTTAGTAGCCACTTAGTCACAAACACTGGCCAAAATTGGCGTTTTTTGCATTTTTCACACACAAACAAATACTAACGCTAAGTTTGGCCAGTGTTTGTGACCAAATGGCTACTAAAAAAGACTGGACATACCCCATTTGTAATACCTTGGGTTGTCTACTATTGCAAATGGTATGCCATTATGGGTGTAAATTTAATTCCTGGGCTACTATACAGTCTCAAAGGCAACGTAACCAATCTGGCGAATTTTAATTTCAAATGTAACACGCTATATTTGACCCTGTAACTTCCCAAAACACCATAAATCCTGTACATAGGGGGTACTGTTTTACACGTGAGACATCGCTGAATACAAATATGTGTATTGTATTGCAGTAAAAGCAAACAGTATTTTGACACACGCAGTTAAAATGTCACATAGAACTAAAAAAAAATTAAAACATAATTTTTTTCTCCCATTTTTTAATATTTTTTTTATATTAAATTATGTTTCATACCTAAATATTTGATGTTAAATGAAAGCCCTGTTTCCCCTGAATAAAATGATATATAATAAGGGGGGATGCATTTAATATGAAAGAGGTGAATTACGGTTGGACAGACATATAGCGCAAATGCCAGGTTTTGTTTACATTTTGTTCTGTTCACAACTTGTACACCCCTTATGACCGGAGGGCGTACTATTACGTCCTTTTAAAAGTGGCTCTAAACGCCGCAGGGCGTACTAGTATGCCCTCCGGTTTTTAGTAACTTACCCGGTCGCCGGCGGTCCCACGCCGGCGATCGCGGTTGGGGGGACTCCCAGGGAGCCCCCCCACGGCAGATCTTCCTCCTCCGGTCCCTCCCGGTCATGTGAGAGTGAGGTCCTTGCGAGGACCTCACAATCACATGGCCGGTATAGCTGGCTTCTGTATTGCCAGCAGGGGGACTAACTGTAATGACAGTTGGTCCCCCTGCTGGCTGAAAATAAAATCTAATAAAGTTAAAAGTGTAAAAAAATATATATATATACTTAGATCATATATATATATATTATATATATATATATGATCTAAGTATATATATATACACATATACACACATACACATACACCGTCTAGGTGTATTTTAATATTACTATGTATATAATTATATATATATATTAATATCAAATTACATGTAGACTGATACTGATTAAATATATATATATATATAATTATTGTTATATATATATTTATAAATAATATAAAAAAAAAATATGTAAATACGTAAAAAAATAAAATAAAAAAAATAATTAAAAATAAAATATTAAAAAATATATAGATGTGTTTTATTTCGTTCTAACTGTATTGTGATATGAATATATATATATATATATATATATATATATATTTATATCAAAATACACGTAGAACTAAATAATATATATATATCTATATACATAAATATATACGTATATATCACTATATATATACCTATATATAAATAAAAATATTAAAAAAAAAAAATACATATATTAATTCTACACATATATTTATGTAATAATTTTACATAATTAGGTATCCTAATTAATTACAATTAGCGGGACCTGCCTGACCACCCATGCCGAAAGTATAGGGAATTTAATTTGCTAGCACTATATTTAACCCTATAACTTTCCAAGACACCATAAACCCTGTACATGGGGGGTACTGTTTTACTCGGGAGACTTCGCTGAACACAAATATTAGTGTTTCAAAACAGTAAAATGTATTACAACCATGATATCGCCAGTAAAAGTGACGTTTTTTGCATTTTTCACGCACAAACAGCACTTACACGGACGATATTATTGCTGCAATACTTTTTAATGTTTTGAAACACAAATATTTGTGTTCAGCGAAGTCTCCCGAGTACAACAGTACCCCTCATGTACAGGTTTTATGGTGTTTTCAAAAATTACAGCGTCAAATATAAGGCTTGTGTTTCATTTTTTTCACATTAAAATTCGCCAGATTGCTTACGTTGCCTTTATGACCCTATGGTAGCCCAAGAATGAAAATTACCCCTATGATGGCATACTATTTGCAATAGTAGACAACCAAAGGTATTGCAAATGTGGTATGTCCAGTCTTTTTTTTAGTAGCCACTTAGTCACAAACACTGGCCAAAATTGGCGTTCTTTGCATTTTTCACACACAAACAAATACTAACGCTAACTTTGGCCAGTGTTTGTGACCAAATGGCTACTAAAAAAGACTGGACATCCCTTATTTGCAATACCTTGGTGATACCGGAGAAACTGACGGAAGCCAAGCACAGAGAGATGGACACAGGTTTCTTCAGGAAGGTAGAGATTCTTTATTGGATCACCGATCGGGACTCAGAGGGACTAATGTCACCAAAATACAGCAAGTTCTGAGCCCCGGACAATAGTGCAGGCTCCTTATATAGGCATATAACTCCTCCCATATTAAGCTCCACCCGCACATTCTCTTGACCAATCAATACAAATAAGAATTAACTTCCTGCTTGACCGCATGGCTTGTCCAGCATAATGGAGGAGGGGAATACTACATCCTGTATTCTTGCACATGCTCCGTACACTACTGATCGTATCTTGCCTCGTGCAACCAACTGATCGATACGTCAGCATATGCACGTACACATGCCACGTGGTAATCTCGGCCTACTAAATTTATTTTTACCGAGATTCCACCACATTCCCCCCTTTGATGCCTCTTGATATTTCACAATTACTTGAGGCATCACTTAACCTTGGTTTGCATACACCGCAAGTTACCTTGAACCAGACCAGACTTATCTTATGATGTGAATCTTCAACACTCATCTTCCTGCATTGGTTCTCCCTGATCTAGAGCCTTATATTTATAAATTGCCATTATCTGTGCAGCAGCCTTCCTCTCTGCTATATTTTCTATCAGGCTTTGCACAGACCTAACTACTAAGGGTATAAGACACGGCAGGAGCAGACACAACATTAAAATCAGTAGGACTCCACTTACCACTTAAGCCCTCCAAACCACTCATACCAGCTACCAAACCAACTGCTTGGATTATACCCTTTCCATACCTGAGTAGGCACATGCGCTAGTTTAACCATATGGCTAGTAAGCTCAGCTATTGCTTGCCCTTCGTCATCTATTTGAAGACAGCAATTGCTCAGGTTAAACTTCCCACATACACCTCCCTCTACTGCCAAAAGGTAATCCAAGGCTAATCTATTTTGGTATACTGCTGTCCTCATCCTGGTATTGTGCTTCGCTAGAAGATTGAGCGCTTGTGATGTCTCGTTAGTAATGATCTCAACCACCGCCTGTAATCTTATAATACGGTTGAGCATATAAATTGGGGTTCTATAACCAAAGGTACCATCCTCTGCCCACGTGGCTGGCCCATAGTAATCTATAATACGCTGGGGAGGCCATTCATTATCTTCCCAGGCGCCTATCTCTATGGGTCCCCTTTTCTTCCTATGATTCACATCATACACTTTAACACCTAAAGTCTCACCTGTTTCAATAGGTAACAAGAAGAAGGATGGCTTGAGCATACCCAACACACATGCCCCTTCCCAGTCCTGTGGCAACTCCGAATAGGCTTTCTTACCACAGATCCAGTACAAATTTGCTGGGGCTCTCCAGTTAGATGTGATGGATAGGTCAAACCACACATCCTTTAAATTGGCGTATCTAGCAAACGGGTTAGATGGTTCTGAGACATTTGAAGCCGACCACCAAGTTTTATTCTTTGTAACATCATCATAAGCTTTTTGCCCTAGACAAGTTAATTCTCCTACAGAAGTATTATACATCATTCCTTTCCTTGCTATGCAAACATAACCTATGATGGAGGTCTTTAATCTCCACTCAGATTTACCTCTAACACTCATATGATAATCGGCTTGTGTAGATATTAATTGGTCAACTGCCTCAGAACCGGACATTACCTCCTTTGCTTCCCAAGGCCATTGGTCTCCCATGTTAGTACCTCCACACACATAGCAGTTGGTAACATTAAGACTACCGGCAATACTTTCGGCTAAATCAATAAACAGGTTTTTAGCATTATGGGGGATCTTATTATCTATGCTCATCTCTTCATAAAAGGAATGGTATACTTGATGAGTCTGGGAGGATACCGTATCAGTCTCTATCCCTATAAACAATACTGTCCCAGGGTCTAAACCCGTCCCATATATTTGAAACCCAAATAAATTACCATATTTATCTAAGAACTTGTCGGGGTTATTTATAAGTATATGGATGGGATTGCATTCCATAGACTTACAATATGGGCTGGTAGGCAACTTAGTCACAATCATGTCCTTGTCTACTGTCTGTCCCCAAGTTGCCCACCCCACACAAGACCAATATGGGCAAAAGTTATAATCTCTATTTGGGCATCTAGGACTCACATATTTATTTTTACTACTGGGACAAATATATTTATCGTTAGACCCATACGTCCTCTCCCATCTAAGATCCCCACATACATTCCACGGCTTTCTACCACTTGATATCGCCTTACACGCATCAAATAGCAGAACACCCGAAGAATGTACGGATTCTAATACCGTCTTATTAATTAGGGTCCCCTGAGGATCTCCATTCCTGAGAGTCAACCATATTGTACGAGGTTGATACTCTGGACTGAAGCACTTAGGTTCTCCTACTCCTAAATGGCACACACTATATTCTATATTTAGGTATCTACATCTTGATACATCTCCTTTACACTCGTATTGTGAATGCCAAATTAGGGTTTGGGAAATATGGTTACCTCTTCTTGTAGTCTTAATGCATACCTCACAGCTAGGAGTGTCGGTACCTCTACCTTCCTGAATATAAAAATACACATATAAAAACATTATTAAGAACACATCTTTCGTCGTCATCCTCAGTCTTCGTCCGTGCGAAGGCACCTCAGCTTCCAGGATGTAAGGGCTGCAGGGAATGGAGTTCTGCTCGTCTTCACAGGGGTCCCTTCGAGACTTTTCCTGGCTTATATACTATACGTCGGTGAGCGGACAGGCTTTATTATGGCCTTCTCACTCACTTACCAAATCTCTGAAACAATAAAATTTGTAATCCACAAAGTTCCTCGTCACTCCGACTGAGTCGTGCGCTTTAACCGGATCTTGCAGGGATTCTCTGGATCTGCTGTAACTTGCCAAGAATCGACTGCTGCTGGTTTAACCCTGGAGTGATGTATCCACGGAGTCACTTCGGCTACTTTTATCGCTGTAGGGGTAGACAAAAGAACAACATAATGACCTCTCCACTTGGGCCCTAACGGTACATTATTCCACTCTTTAATCCACACTTGGTCTCCTGGGTGGTAACTATGAACTGGGGGATAAATATTCACAGGTAATCTATCTTGTACCCATTTCTGTACCTCCTCCATAGTCTTACCCAACTCTACAACCTGCTGCCGGGTAATTCCTTCTCCCAACTGACTCAAATCCCCCTTAAGTTACCAAGTACGGGAGGTGGTCGCCCATACATGATTTCAAAAGGAGAGAGGCCCATCCTTCTGGTAGGTGTACTGCGGATTCGCAATAGAGCTATGGGTAAGAGAACGTTCCACTTAAGTTGGGTTTCCTGACACATTTTAGCCAACTGATTCTTCTATTCATTCTCTCTACCTTACCAGAACTCTGGGGTCTATATGCCGTATGAAGCCTCCACTTTATACCAAGCATATGAGTCAGTTGTTGTAGGCACTGATGAACAAAAGCTGGACCATTGTCCGATCCTATAGAGCAGGGTAGTCCATATCGGGGTATTATTTCTCGTAGCAGGAATCTCACAACTTCTCCTGCTTTCTCTGTACGAGTAGGACATGCTTCTACCCAGCCTGAATAGGTACACACAACCACCAGCAGGTAGCGATGTCCACCAGATTTAGGCATCACTGTATAGTCAATTTGTAAATCGGACATGGGGAGTCCCCCCATAAACTGAACTCCTGGTGGCTTTACTGGTCCTTGCCTTGCATTATTTTTAGCACACGTTACACATCTTCGTACAATGGCCTGAGTAAAGTTGGACAATCTTGGTATGTAGAAATGTTTTCTGAGAGATTCTTCTGTGCTGTCTCTCCCAGAATGTGTCCCGTTGTGATAGTTTTGGACAATTTCTACCGCTAGTGATGCTGGAATGACTATTCTTCCATCTTCTAACTGATACCATTTGTTCTCCAAATACTTTCCAGGTTCAGTCTTTAACCACTCCTCTTCTTGAGCTGTATAAACTGGAGTCCATTGAGACAGTGGAGTTGGTATAAGAGCAGCTATATGCCCCACATACTCCTGTCTTCCCGATTCAGGGGCACGCTTAGCTGCACTATCTGCCATCCGATTTCCTTTTGTTACATCACCATCTCCTCTCAGATGCGCTCGACAATGTATAATACCGGCTTCTCTCGGCTCCCACACTGCTTCCAATAGTTGTAGGATTTCAGCTGCATACTTGATTTATTTGCCTTCTGAATTCAATAGTCCTCTTTCTTTATACAAAGCTCCGTGGGCATGAGTGGTTAAAAACGCATACTTGGAGTCCGTGTAGATGTTCACTCTTAAACCTTCAGCCAATTGTAACGCTCGTGTCAGTGCTATCAATTCTGCCTTTTGTGCTGATGTTCCTTTTGCCAGTGGGCGAGCTTCTATCACCTTGTCTATTGTTGTTACTGCATATCCTGCATAGCGGATCCCTTCTTTCACATAACTACTGCCGTCGGTGTAATATTGAACATCGGGGTTCTGGACGGGAAAATCACGAAGATCGGGTCTACTTGAAAATACTTCATCCATTACTTCCAAACAATCATGTTGACTTTCAGTAGGTTGTGGCAAAAGGGTAGCTGGATTTAAGGTGTTTACAGTCTCTAAATGCACTCTTGGGTTTTCACACAACATTGCTTGATACTTGGTCATACGGCTATTACTAAACCAATGATTTCCTTTGTAATCCAACAACGTCTGTACTGCATGTGGGACTCGTACATAAAGTTCTTGACCCAGAGTGAGTTTATCGGCTTCAGCTACTAGCAGGGCGGCTGCAGCTACGGCTCTTAGACAAGGTGGAAGTCCGCTGGCCACTGCATCCAGTTGCTTAGACATGTAGGCAACAGGTCTTTGCCATGATCCCAAGTACTGTGTCAATACTCCCACAGCCATTCTTCTTTGCTCATGTACATACAGGTAGAATGGTCATGTGTGATCAGGTAGACCTAATGCTGGGGCACTCATCAAAGCCTTCTTCACATCTTCAAATGCCGTTTGCTGTTCTTGAGTCCATAAGAAGGGGTCGTGCTCTGTACCTTTGATAGCTGCATACAGAGGTTTTGCCAGTATCGCGTAGCTGGGAATCCATATCCTACAGAAGCCTGCTGCCCCCAAGAATTCTCGCACTTGTCTTCTATTCTTGGGTATCGGTATTTGGCACACAGCTTCTTTTCTCTCTGGCCCCATAATTCTTTGACCTTCAGAGATATGGAATCCCAGATATTTGACAGTTGGCAAACACAACTGAGCCTTCTTTCTAGACACCTTGTATCCTGCCTTCCAGAGAATGTGTAGTAGATCGTGCGTTGCTTGCTGACATATTTCCTTTGTAACTGCTGCTATCAACAAGTCATCTACATATTGTAACAATACACACTCTCCTGGGATGGACTCGAAATCCAGTAGATCTTGACTTAGAGCTGAACCAAATAGGGTAGGTGAATTTTTAAACCCTTGGGGCAGTCTTGTCCAGGTCATTTGGCGTTTTGAGCCCGTTACAGCGTTTTCCCATTGGAAAGCGAAGATACATTGACTTTCTGCGGCAATTCGGAGGCAAAAGAAGGCATCTTTGAGGTCTAGGACTGTAAAGTAAGTAGCCCCGCCCGGAATTAAAGCAAGCAGGTTATATGGATTGGGCACAACTGGATGTATACTAACAACCGCATCATTGACTGCTCTCAAGTCCTGCACAGGTCGATACTCATCTGTACCGGGCTTTTGAACAGGCAGCAATGGGGTGTTCCAGGGGGAAGTACAGAATTTTAGGATACCATACCGTATGAACTTATCCAGATAAGATTGGATGTTCTTCTTAGCCTTCTGCGGGATGTGATATTGTCTTAGGCTCACTGGATAAACCCCAAGTTTTAGTTCGATTTTAATAGGTGGAATATTGCGGGCCAGTCCTGGTGGGTTGTTCTCTGCCCAAACTCCTGGTATGTTGAATAAGGACTCATCACTCCTAGGGTTTTGGCTAGTCAACGCTGTATAAAGTCGCCACTCTTCTTCCTTTGGTACGGATAATGTCATAATACCTGAAGGTCCATTAAACTTTAAGGATGTTGTTCCATTTGGTAGGAACGTAATCTGCGCTTGTAACTTAGATAGCATATCACGTCCCAGCAATTGGACTGGACATTCAGGCATATAAAGGAATTGATGTTTTACTACGTGGCCTCCCAATGTACAGAGTCGACTTTTAAGAACCGGTTTTGCAGCACTTCTTCCAGTTGCTCCTATTACAGTAATAGTTCTTCCAGATGGAGGAGCAACTAGGTCAGTCTCCACCGAATGTTCAGCACCAGTGTCGATCATGAACGCACTCCTTTTTCCCCCTATTGATACATCGACCATAGGCTCCGCTCGACCAAGGGGGATGGAGCCCGGTCGGTATCAATAGTCCTCCATGACCGTGCCAATCCTACAAAGTCCCTACCTTCTCTATCGCGGGACCTTTGCGCTGCTGGATAGTACCTATCTTCCCTTACACTTCCTCTGTTCCCATTACTCCCTCTATTACCATTGCTCCCTCCGGGGCCTCCTCTACCTCTCGCTCTGCCTCTAAAGTTTCCATAACCTGTCCTAGGTCTGTCTCTCTCATACTGTTCTTTTCGCGGACACTCATTTCTCCAATGCCCTTCTTCCCTACAGTATGCGCACTGATTTCTACTCAGAGGTTCCTCATTCCACTTACTATCGCCTCTATCTGGGCCCCGTCTATCTACGCCTGCGATCGCTACCGCTAGCATATCTGCCTTTCTGCGCATCTTGCGCTCTTCCTCTTTCTTTGTCTCTGTTTCCCTGTTCATATATACTTTATTCGCTACCTCCATTAGTTGGGTGATAGACATACCTGCAAACCCTTCTAACTTTTGTAGCTTGCGCTTAATATCTCCGTAAGCTTGGCTGACAAAGGCGGAGTTCACCATTCGGGAATTATCTGCGTCTTCCGGATTAAAGGGGGTATACAAGCGGTATGCCTCCAATAATCGGTCATAAAAGACACTGGGCGCTTCATCACTTTTCTGAATCACCTCAACTGTCTTCGACATGTTAATAGCTTTCTTCCCTCCGGCTTTCATGCCAGCAATTATAGCGTCTCTATAGGCTCTGAGTTGAACCATATCTGCGCCATTTACATTCCTATCGGGATCGGTATTAGGGTAATGTGTTGCGGCCCATGCTGCTGGATTGGCTTGATTCAAAGCACGGGCTCTATCCTCTAGCGCTTTAATGGCCGCTTGATTAATCCTTGTCCTTTCCTCATTATTGAACAATGTCATTAATAACTGCTGGCAATCAGCCCATGTCGGGTTATGTGTCTGAACTATCGAGGTGAACAGATCGGTCATAGCTTGTGGTTTCTCAGTGTACGAGAAATTGTGGGTCTTCCAATTCAAGAGATCGGTAGTCATGAACGGGACATATACGAAGACTGGGTCAGCATGTGCCATTTGACCTGCGGCATCGATATAGGCTGACCCAGGATTCAGACGAAGAGACATCTGATAATGTTTTAATTGTTGGGTACCGGTCAGTTGTCGGGTTAGTATGGGGCTACGTGGAGGGGCGTCAGTTAGAGGTTCCAGTCGGGGGGAAATAGGGCATGAGGATGTGGGAGCTTGATTTTGGGAAAAGTTAGTAAATAGAATACTCCCAGCCGAGCTAGAAGAAGCTTGACCGGAAGTTTGAAGTGGCGCCAAATCAGGATATTTAGATCTAACGGGGGTTGGTTCTGGTTCCGGAAGGGGAGGTTTAATACGAGGGGGGGTGGATTCTCTACTAGAGGAGGAAGCGGAAGTGGATGAGGGCAATGAGGGGAGGGGTATAGAACTTCCTGCATTCGCGTCATTTCCTCTTAAAGGGAAGTAAGGGGGCGGCAAAGGAATCTCGGACTCAGGGGGCGTGTCCAAAATGGGCCTAACCACAGTCCTAGTGGACAAACAAGTCCTGGCCACCATGAGGCGACATTGCTCCTCGTGGCATATCTGAATCCATTTTGGCGAGTCGTTTACGGCCTGTCTCCAACAATCAATATATGGAAACTGTCCGTAAAGTTCAGGCCTACCTGACACAGCCACGTGTACACGCTGTATCAGGGTTGGATCCAAACTACCATGTGGCGGCCATGCCGCAACCAAAGTAGGCCACTCCCTAGTGCACAAAGTGACCAAACGTACAGGAGACATTTTAACCCCAAAATCACATGTTTTGAATCCCTTTTTAAAATTCTTTACCATACAACCTAAGGGATCCGGAATCGTTGACTCCGACGCGCCCATACTTATCAATGGAACGTCGTTGACAACGAATACTATGCACGCGTACTATTCAACAGTCACACCCGTTTCCTCTGGCAACAGCACCACGTGGTACGGTTACCAAGTGAAACGTACACAATAACACAATAAACACTCAGGGAATTCCCGTACACACACAGCTGTTACACCAGTCACTAGATAATCAATATTATGCCCTTTGGCGAAACTATACAGTCACCCACGCTATAATTCTCTATATATGAATTACCCGTCTATAACACACCCCAGTAACATCGTATTTTACAAATAGCGGTTACAGTACGGTTAGCATAGGTCAAAGCACAATTTAAGGTCACAATACAATTATTAGTGGTTATGGTGTTAAACATGCAATGGACGACAGTGATTAGTACTTATATACAGTGTCAGTAAATATACAGGGTTATGGTACCGTGCACTATGATACAGCAACACACTATTAACACTCTCGCTAGACGGCTGAGCTCGCGCTATCTAACAAGATATATACTTTACTAACAATCTTTAACACATTTACAATTCCCAACTAAACTATTGGCCAGTACCTTGAATGGACTACCTAAAACTATCTACATCCGTTTTGGTTAGCCACACTGCCCAAGCACCACATATAGCGAACTAGAGGACCGAATTTACACAGACGCCTCTTAGTCGATTACTCTATCAAAAATCTAGTGGGTTCCAAATTTACACGCCTTCCCACTTAGCCAAGATAGGTTGAGTTCTAGCGAACCGAATTTACACAGACGCCGCTTAGTCTCCCGGTCCCTCCGACCTAGCGAACAAAATATACACCCTAGAACGCTAGTCTAGACAAGACACCGGTGTCCGGATAGGGCTATTTACACCAGAACCCCGCCTGACTAACCAAATCAAACGGTCTTACTAAAGAGCGTTCGATTGAGCGGTGCGCCTTCGTTCCTTCCCTCCGACAGAGGGGGCAGATTCCATACACAATTCAAACCCCTTATGGGCCTACCGCACAATCGGTATACCCCTAGTGGGTCTGCCGTCTAAAACAGCAGTTGTCTTACCTCCTCGTTCCTGAACCTGAGTTCACACTCATCGACGGGGACACCCCAGCACTTCTTACGTAGAGGCCGATGATCTCCTGGACAACAGACCAGTGGCGCCGAGACGAAGGGAGGTCCATGCAGAAGTTCAGGGGTGCAGCCGTAGAGAACGTGGGCAAAGATAGACCGTCTCACGCCTCTGCCTCTCAGCTACCGTTGAACGATAAGCTTCCCGGCCAATGCACCAAATGATACCGGAGAAACTGACGGAAGCCAAGCACAGAGAGATGGACACAGGTTTCTTCAGGAAGGAAGAGATTCTTTATTGGATCACCGATCGGGACTCAGAGGGACTAATGTCACCAAAATACAGCAAGTTCTGAGCCCCGGACAATAGTGCAGGCTCCTTATATAGGCATATAACTCCTCCCATATTAAGCTCCACCCGCACATTCTCTTGACCAATCAATACAAATAAGAATTAACTTCCTGCTTGACCGCATGGCTTGTCCAGCATAATGTAGGAGGGGAATACTACATCCTGTATTCTTGCACATGCTCCGTACACTACTGATCGTATCTTGCCTCGTGCAACCAACTGATCGATACGTCAGCATATGCACGTACACATGCCACGTGGTAATCTCGGCCTACTAAATTTATTTTTACCGAGATTCCACCACATTGGGTCGTCTACTATTGCAAATGGTATGCCATTATGGGTGTAAATTTATTTCCTGGGCTACTATACAGTCTCAAAGGCAACATAACCAATCTGGCGAATTTCAATTTCAAATGTAACACGCTATATTTGACCCTGTAACTTCCCAAAACACCATAAAACCTGTACATAGGGGGTACTGTTTTACACGTAAGACTTTGCTGAATACAAATATGTGTATTTTATTGCAGTAAAAGCAAACAGTATTATGACATTGACAGTTAAAATGTCATGTAGAACTAAAAAAATCAAAAAAATCTTATTTTCTCCCATTTTTTTCATATTAAATTATGTTTCATAGCTAAATATTTGATATTAAATGAAAGCCCTGTTTCCCCTGAATAAAATGATATATAATAAGGGGGGGTGCATTTAATATGAAAGAGGTGAATTACGGTTGGACAGACATATAGCGCAAATGCCAGGTTTTGTTTACGTTTTGTTTCGTTCACA
Source organism: Pelobates fuscus (assembly GCF_036172605.1). NCBI lineage: Eukaryota > Metazoa > Chordata > Amphibia > Anura > Pelobatidae > Pelobates > Pelobates fuscus. The sequence goes on along the minus strand of NC_086318.1, from coordinate 265,922,528 downwards.
ACTTGTACATTTGGCTGCGGTGTTAAGGGGTTAAGGGGTTAAAACAAGGGTTGTAAATAGGGTAAATATTATGTTTTCGTTGGTCACGTGATCGGCATCCATTTTGGAAAATGGGCCGACGAGTGCCGTGTCACTGAGGATATAAGGGAAAGGTAGTTGGTAGGGTGGACTGCTAATATTGCCGGGCTGATGAGAGGGAGTGTGCTGTCATAGATGGAGGGGGCGTGTTGTTCGGCCGGGGGCGTGGTTAGATGCCGTCGGCTGGGAAGTGCATACAGCTGATTAGGCTGTAGGGGAAGGAGAGGGGATGTATATGTGGGTGTTGATTATGCCCAAGATTATTGAAATAAGCTCAGTGGGAGTACTTGGGTTGCCTGAATGGACAAACTAAACCAGGTATATACAAATAAATTATAAGATAGGAGAAGGGGAGAGAGGGGGAATGTGATAGAAGGACATAGACTAACTGTGCAATTTAGTTATATATACACAAGGAGAAAGGGAAGATACATACATATTAAATAACCCTTAAATAAAAGGAAATAAATTAAAATAAATATGTATAAGAATAAGTACAGAAGTGACAAAATGCTTTAGGTACACTTCTACGTGGTATTTAAAAAGGCGTATTTGTTCATTTAACATAATAGCATAACATTAAATGTTAAATAAATTGATAAATATGCATAAGATTAAGTACAAAAGTGACAGTTTGCTGTAAATACACCATTAAATGGTATTCAAAAAGGCTAGTTGGTTCATTAAACATAATAACATAAAATGTAATTTTTAAGATTTAAATACATCATTGTTATTTGAGAGATGATAAAAACTAACAAATTATAAGAAATTATGAAAAGCTATAAAAATTGTAAAGGTCAAAGTCAGCATTTAACCCTTAACCCTACTGGGTTAAGTGTTTTTAAAAGAAAAACCCAGTACATTTCTTTCTGACCCAAAATCTTTTTAATATCATCACCTCTCCATGGGAGTTTACACATTTGTATTCCTATACATTTTAAGTATTTTTTTTATTTTTTAATATGTATTAAAAAATGTTTCGACACAGAATGGTTTGGGTAGCCTTTTATTATGTTGCAGCAATGTTCTGCTAGTGTAGTTTTTAGACACCGCAAGGTCATACCCACATGGACATAAATAAAATTTTTAGTGTTGCAGCTCACAATGTCTTTTATGGGATAGGATTTTTTTGTGTTGTGGGATGTAAAACGGGTAGTTTTTGTCTTTGTTGTTGTCTGTGGTTTTACACACTATACACAGTATTACATTTAAAAAAGCCTTTAGAATTAGATAAAAAGGTGGAATTTTTGTTTGTGTGGTCTTTGGTGTCATTTTTGGTGAGGATAGTTTTGAAATTGGGAGCACCTCTAAAAACTATGCTTGGCTTTTCGGGGATGAATTCTTTTAAAATGTCGTCTTGTTTTAAAATGTAGTAACAACCAAAGAAAAAAAGTTACCTGCGCTCTCTCCTTAATCCCTATGAGTATTTAAACAAATAGAGGTCACTCCAATGGCCACTGGAGGTAATGCCCGCCAACGGGTCCTACTCTGACCCTTCACCTTGCTTCTTTGAGCTTCTGGCAAAGATATCTCTAATGAAACAAAGAGGGGTATCTTTTATATACACCCGTATATATATTTATTAACCTTTAATAGGGAACACATGGGATGGGTGGCAGCATTGACACCTAACATAGACCTCCATTTGTTTGAATATACATAGGGATTAAGGAGAGAGGGCAGGTAACTTTTTTCCTTTGGTTGTTACTATATGTATTGGAGCTGATGGGTACTGTTGTTGTTGCTGCTGCCCAGGAGTGATGGGAGTAAGCACATGACTTTTCTCTTTGTATTTGTTTTAAAATGTGCCAGTGCTTGTTGATGATTTTTTTTTAATAATTGTGCTTCTATTATTGAAATTAAAAATAACAGGCATAAAAGGAGAGTCTTTCGTCTTTTTTGGTTTATATTCTAAATGTTAATTTCGATCTTTTTTGGTGACTATTTCTAGAGTTTTATTGAGGTTAGTCTGCGGGTAATTTTTTATCAATACATTATTCTTTCAGTGATTGGGCCTGTTCTATAAAATCCTTGGTGTTTGAACCATTTCTTCGGAGGCGAAGGAATTGGCTTTTGGGGACGCCATCCAACCAAGGTTTAAAATGGCAACTTGATTGTTTAATTACCGTATTTGTGCAAACTTGTTTAATTTTTTTTTTGTGTGGATGTTACCTTCTTTAATAAAAATTTCTAAATCTAAAAATTGTATGTTGTTTATGCTGTGTTCTGAGGTTAAGATTATGCCATGTGTGTTGTTGCTAATCTGGTCCCCATCGCATTTCCCCTGTTTTTAAATGTACAATTAATCTAAAAAACAAAAATAATTATAGTTTAAAATTAGCTTGATGCTTTGTATAATAAAATCGATTTGGTTGTCAGGGATAGATTTAGCTTCTTTTAAAATTAAAAAAAAACTACTTCACAACCTTTCTGGTGGGGGATAATTGTGTATAATGATTGTACATCGCAGGTAACTAAAATTAAATCAAAATCCCAGGTAAAATCATTTAAAAAACGCAGGAGGGTCATAGAGTCTTTTAGAAAGGATTTCATTACTTTGACTGATGGCTGTAATAAAATGTCAATGTATTCGGATAAGTTGGACAGTATGGAACCTATCCAAGAGACAATGGGCCTGCCTGGGAGGTTATCTTGGTTTTTATGTATTTTCGGACCAGAAGGCCAGGTACCTAGTTAGTCTCCCCCCAAAAGGGAAGCTATGTGACAAACTGTCTTTTGTCACTGGCTTTTTATGTGACAAACTGCCTTTTTCGCCTGGCTTTTGGAGGAGCCTGATTGTCAGCCTCCTGCCTTATGACTATGGCCCTGGGGTGTATGGCCCTTTAAGAACATTATTTTGGCATATTGAGACTTGGAACAATATCCCTTTTAAACTGTGTCCCCAGACTGTAAAAATGCTGTTCGTGTCTTTTTTCCCTTATGGTTTTGTAAATGGGGCTTATCAAACCAACTACCGAACAGGCGGACCACACACAAGTGGAGTGTGCAGCCAATTTACCTCCCAGGCTGGTGGTTAACTGCAATTTATTTGTCGAACGCTGGGTGACCGCTGTTCGTATAGTCAAACACTTGGTGGCGGCCATCTTGTTTAGTTGAACGCGGTCAGCGGTGTTTTGCCGTCTAGCTCATGGAACTGAAATCGGATACACAACGGCACGAACACTGCTGAACCTTACCCTCTTTGCCACTTCGACGGAAATCGAAGTGCGTTCGACTATTTGAATGCCCGTTCGTGCATTCGAATGGAACTTAGTCTTTTTTCTATGTGAAATAGACCAACCGTACAGCCTAAATCTATGGAACTCTTTTGGGCAGAAAAGCCATGCATGCGGTCATTCAAATAGGACTTCCAACTATCTTTTGAACCACTGGGCCAATTTGAATGATTTTTAAATATGTTTGTGCACTGATTATGCTTATTCAGAATATATATTTTATGGAAATTGCATGTATAGTTTGGAAGTCATGAATATTGTATAAAACTGTAGTAGCCCATTGTGTTCAGTGATTATATCACAGGTACAAGGGAGGGTTTGTGTGCCTTACCTGGGAGTTTCTGACTGTTCTGTTCTGTTTTGATTGGCTGTTGTAACCCTGTGTCCTGTGTACCACAAGGTCCACGTGGGTGGTAACCTTGTGGGAAAACCTGTATAAAAGAAAGTTCTGTGTGCTCATTAAACCAGTTCTACTTGACCCTCAACTCGCAGCCTTGACTCGTGTTTGGAGGGGACAGCTATAATTACTACAGGGATTGCTATGTTCTTCATACTCCCTTAGCTACTGAGCTCTTGTAAGAGCTCTAGTTCCTCATCCTGCTTCGCTCTACAGAAGGAAGAGAGGTTCCCCCACTGGAACCTGGAGCCTTGTCACAGGTCCAGGGTGGATAGCAGACGGCGAGATCCCAACCCAGCAGCTGCGGTTTGTGGGGTCTGCAATACTTATGGTGTCTACGGTGCTGATGGTCCTTTGGTGAGCACTAGAAGCATCCTTTCTATGGTCCAACTTTCAGCTAGCCTGGAGGAAACCGTAACATTTGGTGGCAGCGGTGGGATGGCGTCCTAGTGCAAGGATCAGCACCTTGGACCCCCAACAGGCAGGTGGAGATACGACCGAGATCTCCCTACCGGCCCTACAGGGATGCTGGGCAGTTGGCCCAGATCCCAAGCTGCAGCTGGAATTACAGGGAGAAGAGACAACCGGTCTCTCTCCCCAGCGACAGTGCATCCGACAGGGAGAGGAGACAACCGGTCTTTCTACCCAGCGGCAAGGCTAGTTTCAGGGAGTGGAGACAACTGGTCTCTCTCCCCAGCGGCAGTGTAAGTTCCAGGGAGAGGAGACAACTGGTCTCTCCCCAGCGGCAGTGTAAATTGCAGGGATAAGAGGCATCCGGCCACTGTCCCCAGCGGCAGTGCACCCTACAAGGAGTGGAGACATCCGGTCTCACCCCCCAGCGGCAGGGTGAGTTTCAGGGAGGGGAGACAACCGGTCTCGCTCCCCAGCAGCAGCTTACCCTTCAGGGAGAGGAGACAACCGGTCCCTCTCCCCAGCTACAGGGGAGAGGCACTTCTATCCCCGATGGTGCAGATGGGACCGTAGTCTCTGCACCAGACCTACAGGGATGCTGGACAGCCTGTCCAGATCCCCAACTAACCTTGCAGTGATACCAGGAGGAGGAGGTAAGCAATGCCTGCCCTCCCCAGTCAATTTACAGCCGGGCTCTGGGGTTAGTGGATGGGACTACCATACCCACTGACCCCCTTTCCAGCAGAAGAGCTGGCATCAAGGCAGAGCTCTGCTGGCCTCTGCCCTCCCCTTTCTCTTTGCACAGGGCCTGACTACCTGCAGGCCACCCCAGCAGAAGCACTGGCAACTGGGCAGAGCAAAGTTAGCCTCTGCCCTCCCCTGGTCCTTAATCCAGGAACTATCAACTCCCTTACTACGCAGCTGTACCACTGGATATAGGACTGAGACCGACGACGACCAGGTCCAGCCATTGCTTTTTGTGGTTGGGCTACTCGACTAACTCAGATACTGACTGACAGAAGGGGGAGACCTGTTTTCCCACAGGTTTTCAATCACAATTTTTTCCCCACCATAACCAATTTACACTATATATATATATATATATATATATATATATATATATATATATATATATATATATAGTAGTGTAAATTGGATTAGTAGTGTAAATTAGATATAAATATATATATATATATATATATATATATATATATATATATATATATATATATATATACCGTATATACTCGAGTATAAGCCGACCCGAATATAAGCCGAGGCCCCTAATTTTACCCCAAAAAACTGGGAAAACTTATTGACTCGAGTATAAGACTAGGGTGGGAAATGCAGCAGCTGCTGGTAAATTTCTAAATAAAATTAGATCCTAAAAAAATTATATTAATTGAATATTTATTTACAGTGTGTGTATATAATGAATGCAGTGTGTGTGTATGAGAATGCAGTGTGTGTGTATGAGAATGCTGTGTGTATGAGTGCAGTGTGTGTGTATGAGAATGCTGTGTATGAGTGGTGTGTGTGTATGAATGCTGTGTGTGTGTATGAGTGCAGTGTGTGTGTGTGTATGAATGCAGTGTGTGTGTATGAATGCAGTGTGTATGAGTGCAGTGTGCATGCATGAATGCAGTGTGTGTATGAATGCTGTGTGTATGAGTGCAGTGTGTGTGTATGAATGCAGTGTGTGTGCATGAATGCAGTGTGTGTGCATGAATGCAGTGTGTGTGTGCATGAATGCAGTGTGTGTGTGCATGAATGCAGTGTGTGTGTGTATGAGTGCAGTGTGCGTGTATGAATGCAGTGTGCGTGTATGAATGCTGTGTGTATGAGTGCAGTGTGTGTGTGTATGAATGCAGTGTGTGTGTATGAATGCAGTGTGTGTGTATGAATGCAGTGTGTGATGCAGAGCCTTGGTGGGGGGTGGGCATTTTTATTTTTTAATTATTATTTTAATATTTTTTTTGTTTCATTACATTTTTGTATTATTATTATTTTTTTATTTTATTATTATTTTTTATTTTATTATTATTTTTATTTTATTATTTTTTTTTATATTTTTTTTATTATTATTAATATATATAATTTTTTTCGTCCCCCCTCCCTGCTTGCTAGCTGGCCAGGGAGGGGGGCTCTCCTTCCCTGGTGGTCCAGTGGATGGGCACTGTGTAGGAGGGGGCTGTGGGGGCTGCAGAGAGATGTTACTTACCTTTCCTGCAGCTCCTGTCAGCTCTCTCCTCCTCCGCCGGTCCGTTCAGCACCTCGGTCAGCTCCCAGTGTAAATCTCGCGAGAGTTTACACTGTGAGCTGACAGAAGAGCTGAACGGACCGGCGGAGGAGGAGAGAGCTGACAGGAGCTGCAGGAAAGGTAAGTAACATCTCTCTGCAGCCCCCACAGCCCCTGTCTGTATTATGGCAATGCAAATTGCCATAATACAGACAATTGACTCGAGTATAAGCCGAGTTGGGGTTTTTCAGCACAAAAAATGTGCTGAAAAACTCGGCTTATACTCGAGTATATACGGTACATACATATATATATAAAATATTTTAGCTTTTGCACTCCTACCTCCAGCCAATGATAACAGGTGCCCAGCCACACTGTAATATAAAAATAAACGATTGCTGGCACTCCTGGATTTCCAACAACAAATTGTTTTATTGTCTTGGTCGGCGTTTCAGTCCCTAACCTGGGACTTTCATCAGGTTAGGGACTGATTGTCCTGATGAAAGTCCCAGGTTAGGGACTGAAATGTCGACCAAGACAATAAAACCATTTGATGTTGGAAATCCAGGACTGCCGGCAATTGTTTATTTATTTATTTATATATATATATATATATATATATATATATATATATATATATATATATATATATATATACACTGCTCAAAAAAATAAAGGGAACACTTAAACAGCACAATGTAACTCCAAGTCAATCACACTTCTGTGAAATCAAACTGTCCACTTAGGAAGTGACAATAAATTTCACATGCTGTTGTGCAAATGGGATAGACAACAGGTGTAAATTATAGGCAATTAGCAAGACACCCCCAATAAAAGAGTGGTTCTGCAGGTGGTGACCACAGACCACTTCTCAGTTCCTATGCTTCCTGGCTGATGTTTTGGTCACTTTTGAATGCTGGCGGTGCTTACACTCTAGTGGCTCAGGTAGTGCAGCTCATCCAGGATGGCACATCAATGCGAGCTGTGGCAAGAAGGTTTGCTGTGTCTGTCAGCATAGTGTCCAGAGCATGCGCTACCAGGAGACAGGCCAATACATCAGGATACATGGAGGAGGCCGTAGGAGGGCAACAACCCAGCAGCAGGACCGCTACCTCCGCCTTTGTGCAAGGAGGAACAGGAGGAGCACTGCCAGAGCCTTGCAAAATAACCTCCAGCAGGCCACAAATGTGCATGTGTCTGCTCAAACGGTCAGAAACAGATTCCATGAGGGTGGTATGAGGGCCCGACGTCCACAGGTGGGGGTTGTGCTTGCAGCCCAACACCGTGCAGGACGTTTGGCATTTGCCAGAGAACACCAAGATTGGCAAATTCGCCACTGGCGCCCTGTGCTCTTCACAGATGAAAGCAGGTTCACACTGAGCACATGTGACAGACGTGACAGAGTCTGGAGACACCATGGAGAATGTTCTGCTGCCTGCAACATCCTCAAGCATGACCAGTTTGGCAGTGGGTCAGTAATGGTGTGGGGTGGCATTTCGTTGGGGGCCGCACAGCCCTCCATGTGCTCGCCAGAGGTAGCCTGACTGCCATTAGTTACCGAGATGAGATCCTCAGACCATATGCTGGTGCGGTTGGCACCTCATGTGGCTGGAGTGTGTCAGCAGTTCCTGCAAGACGAAGGCATTGATGCTATGGACTGGCCCGCCCGTTCCCCAGACCTGAATCCAATTGAGCACATCTGGGACATCATGTCTCGCTCCATCCACCAACGTCACATTGCACAACAGACTGTCCAGGAGTTGGCAGATGCTTTAGTCCAGGTATGGGGGGGATCCCTCAGGAGACCATGCGCCACCTCGTCAGGAGTATGCACAGGCGTTGTAGGGAGGTCATACAGGCACATGGAGGCCACACACTACTGAGCCTCATTTTGACATTTTTTAAGGACATTACATCAAAGTTGGATCAGCCTGTAGTGTGTTTTTCCCCTTTAATTTTGAGTGTGACTCTACATCCAGATCTCCATGGGTTGAAAACTTTGATTTTCGTTTTTTATTTTTGTGTGATTTTGTTGTCAGCACATTCAACAATGTAAAGAACAAAGTATTTCAGAAGAATATTTAATTCATTCAGATCTAGGATGTGTTATTTTTGTGTTCCCTTTATTTTGAGCAGTGTGTTTATTTTTTCATCCATTAAAATACGATCGATGTTTCAGTCCCCACAGACTTTCATCAGGATCAGGAATTAATACAACAGTAAAAAAGTGCATTTATATAAGAGAGGAAATTAGAAAAAATTGACTTACCCATGGTGATGGGAGTGGTGCCGCTAGCATTCCCCAGTGCTCTGTGCGCATGCGTGAACTAAACCACGCCCCCAATATATAGTAAAAACCAAAGAAAAACAAGTAACCTGCGCTCTCTCCTTAGGTAACTTGTTTTTCTTTGGTTTTTACTATATATTGGGGCTGATGTGTTCTGTAGCCATTGCTGCCGCCCAGTAGAGATGGGAGTGAGTGCAGGACTTATCTTTTTGCATTTGAGCAAAAATAGTGATTAAGACAATGCAGAGAATTTGATAAGGTTAACAAATTCATACATCATAGGTTAACATAGGTACTGGCATAAGTGTCGATTTTGAGAGGACAGCAAATTTACACTGTTATACAGGCTGTACACTTACTACTTTACATTGTAGCAGAGTGTCATTTCTTCAGTGTTGTCACATGAAAAGATATATTAAAATATTTACAAAAGGGGCGGGGCCTAGCAGCCGACGGGATCAGACGTGCTCCATCTGAGCTCCCGCTCCGAGACCCGAAAATGGCGCAAATTGCAGGCTCACTGAGCCGGGCAAACTACACAGAAGAAAACACAGACCCCCGCCCGCTGCGGTGAGCGGAGATACCGCCCAAGAACCGGTTCGGAGCCGGCAGTAACCCGACAGGGGCACGGAGCCTGGTGGGCCTTGAGCCGGGAAGAGACGGCCGCTCTCCTGGGTCTCCAGCCGGCGGTGTGCTTCCCCCCCTCTGGACCAAGGGGGACATCCCGGTCTGCAGGAGCATAAACCGGCGCACCAACCCGAGCCTAAACAACCACCCTGACGAGGACAATCCGCCGGGTGATAACACGCAAGATGGCCGCTGCAAGCCAGCAATGTGCGCGGGCCTGACGCTTACCCAGAAGTGAGAAAATTAACAGAGCACATGGGAAAAGGGCCCTCTATCAATCCACCAGCTTCCTACAGCGAAGCAGGGTTTATGGAGGCGGCAAATTAAATCCTGTTGCACCCTCGTGGAAATGCCCGCAGTAGCACAACAACGCAGACCCTACCCTGACAGCGGGGACCACCCAAGAATCCGAGATGGAGAGCAGCTGGGAAGAATACTGATCCACGGTCTGAAAATCTTGGGACTCACTTGCTAATCTCCCTGCTGTGGCCCACCTGTGAAACTGAGCGACAGCCTGACTAAGAAACTCCTGCTAACACAGGGCAAGACCATCTCCAGTAACGTAATGACTCTCATCACTCTTAGTCACTGCATCACATTTCAGTACTCATGGGTATTGATAGCCTGTCTGCTCCAACAACAGTTAACACGGACTACCTTAACTAAGCAATCTAATCTCTTGGTGGCCTGACATGTCTCCTAGCACTGTTTTAATTTTTTTTTTTTTTCTTATTCAAGCATTTAACCCATTGTGCCTACTTAGTTCCCAGTGTAACATATTAAGCTAGCGAGTTGAAGTATGTATATCCTAACCTATAATCAGACCTTCTCTTGAATGCCACTTGGGATATACACCAAACCTAGACACCTCAGGTCTTACACTCAGGGCACCCACTGGTTTAACCCCTTAAGGACACATGACATGTGTGACATGTCATGATCCCCTTTTATTCCAGAAGTTTGGTCCTTAAGGGGTTAAACATACCTGCGTAACCTGGTTATTGCTGTTCAACTCCTGCATTATTTGTGACATTACCAACCTAGACTCGTACTATTTAAGCCTGTAAAGACATGTATTTTTGCGCAACAACCTGTATATTTGTGTTAAAAGCTAACATTGTACCAAAGGATCCAGCAAGTGGCACAATCTGTCCTGCCTTGCACACATAGTGATGAAACTTGTTATATGAACCCAAAGCGCACCTAGATATGCTTAAGTGTCCTAGCATGTTATAATATATAAGCGTTGCCCACTATTCTGTTATTTTTCACGATTATAAAAAAAAATTTGCTGATCAACCTGCCACACTGTAAAATGTCTTGAAAATGCTGGTGGATGCTGGTGGATGCTGTTGTGGCATCATTTTTCCTTGCTCCTCCATTTTTCCCTGTATTGGTGCTTCTTCTCACTTTTTATATTATTGGATAGTTAATGCATTGTTAAAAACAAATCTGCACACACCAGACAGGCCATAAGACTTGTTTTTTTCCCCACAGAAATCTAAAATTTTACACCATGACATAAGGCCTTATATTTTGCATTAACTTATCCCTGATGACCCAGCAACAGCATATCTCTGAGTCACCAGCCTTTGTAACACCTCAGGGGATGAATGTGATCTGCTGCCTACATATAGCTCAGCCAGGGTTCAGCCTCTTATCCCTGAAGACCCAGAAAACAGCACATCTGTAAGCCTGGGTACCTCCTTCAGCAACCAGGAGTCTGACCTATCTCTCTCCCTGAGGGGATGACGGCTGCACTGCATACATGAGGCCCAGCCAAGTCTATGCCTTTATCCCTGAAGACCCAGTAAATAGTACTACCATAAGGTGACTACCTGGGTATGCCTCTTCTATGTATTCCACCTTGTCTGGGGTTTGGTTTAAACCTTCTCCCACCGGTGATGATGCATGGCATTTGGGGTACAGATGGAAGCCTATAGCTTAACCCCTTCAGGACGGAGTCAATAGTACACGTTCTGATCAAAACAAAACGTAAACAAAAACTGGAATTTGCGCTAAATGTCTGCTCAACCGTAATTCACCTCTTTCATATTAAATGCACCCACACTTATTATATATAATTTTGTTCAGGAGAAACAGGGCTTTCATTTCATATCAAATATTTATATATGAAACATAATTTATTATGAATAAAATTAAAAAATTTTTTTTTACATTTTTAAAAAAAAAAATTGTAGTTCCGCCTCACATTTTAGCTGTAAATGTCATAATACTGTTTTTGTACAAACACTGGCCAAAGTTAGCATTCATATTTGTTTTTGAGTGAAAAAAAGCAAAAAACTTATATTTGGCCAGTGTTTGTGACTAAGTGGCTACTAAAAATGACTGGACATATCCTATTTGCAATACCTTGGTGTGGCGAAACCAGCTTCGCCACTGTGAACTGGAGAGGCCTGGCTGCTAGCCTCCTGCCCTGCGACTACGGCCCATGGACATATTGCTCTATAAACACTATATTTGGGCATGTAATAATTTATATTGCTGCTACTGGCCCTTTAAAATCAGCGATGGACATTGTGGCGAAACCAGCTTCGCCACTGTGAACTGGAGAGGCCTGGCTGCTAGCCTCCTGCCCTGCGACTACGGCCCATGGACATATTGCTCTATAAACACTATATTTGGGCATGTAATAATTTATATTGCTGCTACTGGCCCTTTAAAATCAGCGATGGACATATTGGGACTTTTGGGACTAATGTCCCTTTAAGACTTTGTAACATATCACAGTAATACTGTCTTAAATATTATGTAGGTATTTATGTGTTCAGTTAAACTGGGGATATGTAGAAATGTGTGTTTTATGTGTTAAATGTATCAGTATGTAATTTTATGTCTTTTACTGTCTTTTTGCAACCATGTGGTTAATGGAGTCTGACTCTAGTCCTAGATAATTGGATTACTTCTCCAATTATCTCCAGGGCAGAAGGGAGGAAGCCGGGATGCATTGTGGGGGATGTTTTACTTCTGTTTGAGCCAGATTGTGCCATGCTGCAAGCCAGGGCCCAAAAGATACTTTTAGTAACTTTTAAACCCCTGGTCGGATTCATGCCATTTTTTAATATGTTGTTCCCCTGAATGGATTGATTGTGGATATGTATTTTTATGTGAATGTGATGTATGGTTTTAAAGTTATGAAAGTTGTGTAAAAGTATATTTTACTCTGTATGCATAATGGGATTATGTGTCACACTAAGGGGAGGGGATGTGTGGGAGGTAACATCTATGTCATTGGTTCTTTTATGCCTCCCCCTGGGTGTGGCCTGTATGTGTGAGTTGGAAATAAAAGCCAGACTGGGTGTCCCAGTCTAGAGTTCTTGCTTAACCCTCAAAGCGATGTGTCGTCTCGGTCTTTGGGGGAATGGGATTGTATGCTGACTGCCAAGAGTGTAAGCCGATGTCTGCTTTTCTTGTTCAGCTGTTCCAGTGTTCGTGTGGTTCCAGTCGGGAGAATGGTGTTTGCAGTAGCTGTCTGTGCATCTAGAAAGGGGATTATCGCCTAAACTGGGTTTTATCCTCTTGTAAGGGAAACGGTCCGTTACACTTGGGTTGTCTACTTTTGCAAATGGTATGCCATTGTAACGGCACCCCGGGCATAAAAGGGGTTAAAAGCCGTTTAGTAGATCTTCCACTTCCAGAGACACAGGCACAGTTACTGCAGAACCCCAAACTCCCGAACAGAATACCAAGTAGCACTCCAAACTCCCGAACTGGAACCTCACAAATAGCTGCTAGCAGCTGAACAGGAAAAGCACCCAAGCGGCTTACACTCCTGCAATCAGTCTCTAACAGCATAAGTAAATCCCCCCAAGAGCGAGACAAAGCTCCGTGTTGAGGGTCAAGCAGTGAACAGACAGAGCTGTGGGTTTACTGTTCTTATATACACATTAGTACCACCCACAGGGTTTTGGAAAACAACCAATAAACACGTACACTAGACTCAGACACTCCCACACAAAATCCTCCCCTCTGCCTGTGATACAATTACCTTACACAATGGGTAATGTAATTATCACAGACAGAGAAATACAGTTTTTCCACATTATTCTTAACTTTAAAAGTATGCATCACATTCACATTCGTACATTTTCAGAATCTGCATACTCCAAATACAAACATACGTCAAAATCATACAGATTAGTCCACTGGTTCAAAAGATAGATTGTAGTCCTTTGTGACCAAATGAAGCATGGCTTTTATGCCCAAAACCAGTTCCACAGAGTCTTCTATCCTGGAGATAATTGGGAAGTAATCCAATTATCTCCAAGGACAGAGGCAAAACTCCATTAAGCACATAGCAGTAAAAAGACAGTAAAATACAATAAAATACACAAGGTTACATTTATTACATAAAATACAGACATGCAACATATCCCCAGATAGCTTAGGTCTGAGCACACATTATTACTGAATGGCACTCAGACCACACACATACAGTTTAATTGCCATGGAGCCAAAGTCTTTCCCATAGTCTTTCATTATACGAATGGGCTCCATGGCATAGCTATCTGGGGTATCACCGCTCAAACAGGGCAAGCACCGAATGACCCGGCTTTCATGTCTTTGCAGGGGAAAATCAAGCGTTTCAACATGGGGCCATAGTCTAAAGGCAGCAGGCGGGCAACCAGGCTCCTCCAATGCACAGTGGCGAGATTGGTCTCGTCACAGCCATCATGGGGGTAATTCTTATTCTTTGGCTACCATACAGTCTCAAAGGCAACATAACTAATCTGGCAAATTTCAATGTCAAAAAAATGAAATGCAAGCCTTATATGTGACTCTCTAACTTTCCAAAACACCATAAAACCTGTACATGGGGGGGTACTGTTATTCTCGGGAGACTTCACTAAACACAAATTTTAGTGTTTTAAAACAGTAAAACATATTACAACAATAATATAGTACATAAAAGTGCTGTTTGTTTGTAAAAAATGCAAAAAGCATCACTTTTACTTAAAATATCATCGTTGTAATCCAATTTACCAGTTTGAAACACTAACATTTGAGTTCAGCGAAGTCTCCCGAGTAAAACAGTACCCCCTATGTACAGGTTTTATGGTGTCTTGGAGAGTTACAGGGTCAAATATAGTGCTTGCGAATTAAATTCTCTGCACTTTCTCCCTGTGTTGTCAGGCATGTCAATCAAATTTTAATTAATAAAATCACCTAATTATGTTAAAAGATTACTTAAATATACACGTAGAATTTTAATATATATGCATTTATAAGTATTTAAATTCTACGTGTATACTAATGTAATCTTTTATGTAATTATATGTATTTATCTCTCTATATATATATATATATTTGCGGTTATTTGTATTTTATATATAGATATATAGAATGTAATTCTAAGTGTATTTTGTTACCAATATATATATATATATATATATATATATATATATATATATTAATAACAAAATACAGTTAGAATGAAATTACATATGAATATATAATTTATTTTAAATTTTGTTTCAATATTTTATTTATTTATTTTATTATTTTATTTATTTATTATTGTAATTATACGTATATACCGTATTTATCGGCGTATAACACGCCCCGGCGTATAACACGCACCTTATTTTCAGAAGGAAATTCCAGGAAATTTCCACCCCTCCCATAGTATTCAAACCCCCTCATCCCATAGTGTCCCCCCCCCTTTCCATAGTATTCTCCCCCCTCCCATAGTATTCTCCCCCCCATAGTATTCTCCCCCCTCCCATAGTATCCCCCCCTCATCCCATAGTGTTCCCCCCCTCATCCCATAGTGTCCCCCCCTCATCCCATAGTGTTCCCTCCCTCATTCCATAGTATCCCCCCATAGTATTCTCCACCCCCTCCCATAGTGCCCCCCCTTTCCATAGTATTCTCCCCCCTCCCATAGTGTTCCCCCCCTCATCCCATAGTGTCCCCCCCTCATCCCATAGTGTTCCCCCCTCATCCCATAGTGTCCCCCCTCATCCCATAGTGTCCCCCCTCATCCCATAGTGTTCCCTCCCTCATTCCATAGTATCCCCCCATAGTATTCTCCACCCCCTCAGATAGTGCCCCCCTTTCCATAGTATTCTCCCCCCTCCCATAGTATTCTCCCCCTCATCCCATAGTGTTCCCCCCTTCCATATTATTCTTCCCCCCATAGTATTCTCCCCCCTCCCATAGTACTCCCCCCTCCCATAGTGTTCCCCCCCTCATCCCATAGTGTTCCCCCCTCATCCCATAGTGTTCCCCCCTCATCCCATAGTGTCCCCCCTCATCCCATAGTGTCCCCCCTCATCCCATAGTGTTCCCTCCCTCATTCCATAGTATCCCCCCATAGTATTCTCCACCCCCTCCCATAGTGCCCCCCCTTTCCATAGTATTCTCCCCCCTCCCATAGTATTCTCCCCCCTCATCCCATAGTGTTCCCCCCTTCCATAGTATTCTTCCCCCCCATAGTATTCTCCACCCCCTCCCATAGTGTCCCCCCGTTCCATAGTATTCTTCCCCCCCTCCCATGGTATTCTCCACCCCCCATAGTGTGTCTCCCCCTCCCATAGTGCCCCCCCCCCTCCCATAGTGTCCCCTAGTGCACTTTCCCTCTTGTCCCATATTTACTTACATGTCTTGAAGCGTGGGCCGGCTTCACAGCGCTCACCGCGGTACTGGAACTTAAATTTCAGGTTCCGGTTTCCGGCGGGACTGAAAGGAAGTGTGCACACAATAGTGTGCACACTTCCTTTCAGTCCCGCCGGAAACCGGAACCTGAAATTTAAGTTCCAGTACCGGCGGGACTGAAAGGAAGTGTGCACACAATAGTGTGCACACTTCCTTTCAGTCCCCCCGGAAACCGGAACCTGAAATTTAAGTTCCAGTACCGCGGTGCGCGATGTGAAGCCGGCCCACGCTTCAAGACAGGTAAGTAAATGTGTGATTTTCCCCCTATTTTCAGGGAGAAAAAGTGCGTGTTATATGCCGATAAATACGGTATATTTGTGTTAGGTGCTTATGATAGTACAGTGTGAAATACCATAAATAAATGTAGGATAGTAAAAAGAGCAAGTCGGTTGTGGTGTGCCGGAACCGACGATGAGATAGGCCTGAGAAAGAAGAGGGGCCTACCCAGGAAAAAGAAAAATAGAAATAAATAAATGTTAAAATGTGGTGTGGTGGGAGGGTCATTCAACGCTGACCTCGAACGGTAAGGAGCAAGGTAAGGGGAGTGCCTTAAGTAGGCTAGGAGTGGAAAACCAGCACCTCCCACAAATCCAGGCAAAATTGCCTTAATACTTGTGTTAGGTGCTTATGATAGTACAGTGTGAAATACCATAAATAAATGTAGGATAGTAAAAAGAGCAAGTCGGTTGTGGTGTGCCGGAACCGACGATGAGGTAGGCCTGAGAAAGAAGAGGGCAAAAATTAAGTAATCAAATTTATTACAGACAACCAATACAGATACATTTATCAACCAGACATGTTTTTGAAAGCATCCCTTAATTCTTGTACTGGGTTCGGTATGTATCGTGAATAAGCGGATGACTTCCAGCTCCCCAGTGTTTTTATAACATGACTCAGGAGTGCCCTGAATAGTTAGCTGCGTTGAGGCACAGTTGAGTGAGCAAGGACCTTACGTAGGTCATGAAGGTTGTAGTGGTGAGTACTGAACCTTGTAGGTTTTGATGCTGTATGTATGCATCAAAAACCCTGACGGGACACCATCTGTTGTGTGTGGGATAGTACGGAATGTTTACGGGTATGTGCTGACTGGTTTTGGAGTGAGGTAAAGTAATGATCCATGTGTTTTGTTAAGTCGGAATAGAGGAGGATAGGAGTAGATTGGGTTGTGGTGGTTGTAGTGAACTCTCTAGGTCTTAGAAATTCATAGAAAGCTATGTATATTGCTGTTTTGATGATAGAATTTGTATTGGTGTCAAACGGTTTTAAATCAAGCAGGTTAGACAATGCTTTGAAGATATGGTTATCTATGGGTAGCCTCTGTGCTGTATGTGTGGGTTCTGATTTCTGATTGCCTCTGAGTATGGTCTTAATCTGGTTAGAGGCCATGAAACTATTGTTATTTGGGTGTAAGATTAGCATATGGTGTTGAATGCCAGTGAGATAGAGTTTGATGGTGTTATATGACATTTTAAGTTTAAGGTGGCAAAAAGAAGCAAAACCCAAAAAAGATGTCATAACAAATGGTTACATGATGTTATGTTCCAGAAGGAATCTTTTAAATAGTGTAAAAGCCCTGTTGTATGTTTTGTGTGTATTTTTTGATAGTGCCAATTGGGACAATGTCCTGCTATGCTGCATGATGGTTTCTAGTCCAGTATGAGTTGTTGAAATGTTGGAGTGATGGTGGCTGTGGGCGCAGCTGACAGGAGTGCTTGATGAAAAGCCTGAAAATTAAAACAAGACAAATTGTCAGCAGCTATGTTACATATACCTGGAACATGGAAACAACATAGTAAGACATTTTTGCGGTTGTATGTACCGAGCTGAAGGTAGCTATTCGTGTCTGGCCCCTCTGTTTTCTTAGGGGAGATAGGTACACCTAGTTGTTAAAATAGCTTGGTGGTAGCTTTGAGACTACTTAGAGGGGAAGTATTCTCCTCGACCAGTAGGAAATCGTCCAGGTAATGTAATACCGTAGGGCATCTGGCTATGTTCAATAGTAACCAGCACAATGCTTCGGCAAATGTGTCAAAAATAGCTGGGCTACTTTTGGACCCAAAAGATAATTGGGAGAAAAAATAGTAGTTCCCGGACCACTTGATGCCATGCAGGTGCCACAGTGTGGGGTGGATTGGTAGTAACTTAAAGGCGTTAGTAATGTCGGTCTTACTAAGCCAGGCTCCAACCCCTGCTTGTATGATAGCGGTAATGGCGTGATCTATGGTGGTGTATTGCAGGGAGAATTCCTCGGAGGGTATGAGGGAGTTATGAATGGGGTTGGCCGATGAGTGTGGTGCCGACAAATCAATGATGAGTCTCTGTTTAAGGGAAGATTTCCCTGTGACAATACCAATGGGGTTAGTGCGCCATTCTATGAATGGATGAGTTTTGAAAGGCCCCCATACGAAACCCTCAGCCACTTCTTGGGCTATGAGGGTGTCAACCGCTGTGGGGTTGTGTTGTGCGGATTGTAGATTGGGGCATTCCAGAGTCCCGGCTGGTATGTGTAGGATACCTGTGTGGAAGCCTTCTGTTAAACCAGAGATAAGAAAGTCTACTAGGTGTCTAGACGGGTGCTGAGACATAAATGCAGTAAATACCGGCATATTAATGGACGTTAGGTAAGACTTGGAATACATTTTATTTGGACACATGGTTTTTGCATGTGCCCTAAAACATTTTGAACAGATATGCAATAATCTACATCCACTATAATTACAAGACCCAACATTTAAGTTATTACATATCTGGGACTTGCCCAGAAACTTGATTTTTTTCTCTTGACAATTTCTCTGGAACACCAGAGGAACTAGCTCCTTGCGTGGAGGCATGTTCGTCCGCCGTGTTGGGACAGAAATTTGTTGTATGGGATGTAGAGGAGCAGTATGCACAAGCCAGTGTTCTTAGACCTGCAAAGTGTCTGCAAAAAATGACGGTATCAATACTTCCCCAGTTGGATTGTGTTCCGTACTGGGAGAAGGCTCCAGACACTTTTGCAGAAAAAGACCTATGGTAGTCATAAAAGGCTGAACCACCATATTTGTTGCCCAGGTCTACCAGCTTGTGCATGTAAAGATCAAACTCCTCTCTTCTGTTGGGATAGACCGCACAGATGACCATTGTAAATACCAAAGGCCAGTACAAACTCAGGGATAGTCAGTTTTCTGTTTAGGCGGGCATCCCTAGATCTGACAACAACAGACACATCATCGTAAGCATAAGTCTTATTTTCCACAATATCCTGGGAGGCAATCAACAGGGAAGCCAGGTTGATGTCTTTACCTTCCAGGATATCTCTTTTTATGTGCTCAGGGATCATATGAGCAGGGCTAACTTCCTGGTCATCCAGGGTGATGGCTGGAGCAATTAATGGCAAGTCGGCTGGGGCGTAAAAACAGCCGCGGGTGGCCCTGCTAGCGTAAGGGCCGTGGTGACCGACTCAAGTTTCTCCAGCCTGGAGTTGACCTTGTTCATGGACGCCATGAGTGAAGACAACATGGAATGTATGTCTCCTGGGTTGGACTGGCTAGGTCCTTCCCCGGCATCCATGTTGTTAGTTGATGTACGTAGAAGTTTGAAAAGTTCTGCTTTCCTTGCTTTAGCGGGGTAGGGGATTTGTTGTCTCCTCAATTCCGTGGTTATACGAGGGATCGTCCAGGATCTGATTGATGCTGGACTAGCTAGCTCTCCTCCTTGTGTGGGAGTGACAGCTCTAGCCGGGGTGCTAGGCAGGGAGAAATCCTCTACCCCTTCCTGAGACATACTACAAACAAAACAATTAATTAGTGTATGAAACCACCAAATTGTACTGGCAGGCTAGCTAGGCCGGATGGCGAAACATTATACTTGTTTGGTGACAGGTGAAGCCCTACTAATTGCCAAGCGGCTTGAGAGGCTCTATCTATGCGTTGGCGCGAGGGGATTTGAGGCCACTCGCCGTAGTGGCAGGAGTTTTAGGCCTCTCGGTGACTGTAAGACAGAAAAACAGGGGAAGGGAGTGACAGTGAGGCCCTCTCTATGCAACATGCGAGGCGGCTAGCTAATGTGTGGCCCGATGGGTGTTTGCCTCTGAAATGTTGAGGCGGGGTGTTGGCCTCACGGGACCACTAACTGATGACCCTATTGTCAGTACTCTAACCTAGGGGGAAGAAATGAAATGTATGGTAGAATACCATATGAGCAGGTGTACCTTGTAGTATGACAAATCTCACAGGAAAAAAATGTGTGGAGCAAATATATTTAAGCTAGACAGCCTGAAACGGGTAAAAGAGAGTAGTCTGAAGTGGATTGTTGGAAAGAAACAGACTTGTAGCCTGTACCAGCAATATTTTTTTTTTAAGGTTTGCTGGCGTATGATTTGTAAAATGAAATGTTGTGATATACCATAGGAATATAAATGTGTTACCCAGGAAAAGTGATGCCGTGCCTTTAATAAAACATCTATAAGAGGAAAGGTTGAGGGAGGCCGTGGCCTATGTATAAACAGCATATGTGTTATATAATAACGGTGTGTAAGGGAAACATAACAATTAATGTAAGTTATATATATATATATGCATATTACTGTGCAGTAAAAGACGTATGATTGGTTGGATCAGAACGTGTGATTCAACCCGAGTATGCATGACAAAGGAAACTATAACCTTATGTATGTGTCATAGTTAACAACAAAGAAATGAGGCTTGTAACGTAGGCTGAGTCAATTTTTTTAATGAAATGGATAATTATGGAAAACTCCTGGAAGCGTGGGAGTCAAATGATCCATACAGAAATGTTAGCTGGTTTCATGCACCTTCATAGAATAAGTGATACATTTAAATAGCAATGAAAATAGTCTGTCTATTAAAACAAGCAACTATTTAACCGAATGTAAAAACATGAAATGATGAAATGTAACTCACGAAACAGATCTATGCGAAATGCATAGCAGAATAACCGAACCCAATATGAAGGGAACCAGAAGCTAGCAAGAATAGTTTAAACGTATGCATTTTTAATGCGAACAGCAAGCGTGCTTAAATATAACATGAATAAAGTGCCGAACAGAAAACACAACCGAAATGATAATCGTTCAATGTAGCAAGGGAACAGTTTGTGCGAAATGATCACTTCTCTTAATACGCCTGATTTGGCCGAACAATCGTACGAAATGAAGCCGAAAAACATCTTGTGTAATTGCGACTGAGCAGGGAAAAACCGTAAAGCGAGGACCTGTGCTGTACCGTGCGCCGTGGGAACCGATCCTGGTGTGACAGGTAGGTCTAACTTACGGTTTAGGAGTCCCTGGGACGCGATCTACGACGAAGACCCGGGTAAGAAGCTGGACAGACGGAAAAGGCCTGCAAGAGGATTCCTGGAGACAGCTTGCCGCGGAGAAACTCGTGGGTAAGAAAACCAAGATGGCGTCTGAGAGAAGCCGGAAGTGGATCCTCATTCAACGCTGACCTCGAACGGTAAGGAGCAAGGTAAGGGGAGTGCCTTAAGTAGGCTAGGAGTGGAAAACCAGCACCTCCCACAAATCCAGGCAAAATTGCCTTAATACATATAATATATGTGTATATATCTATTATATATATATATATATATATACATATTATATATATGTAACCTCATTCTAAGTGTATTTTAATACTAATATATATATTTATATTAATATTAAAATAGATTACGTATGACGTTACATATACATAATAGTCCCCTTGCTGGTAGGTAGTGTAAAAAAAAAAAAAAAGTAAACATGTTTAAAAATAAAGTAAAAGTATTTTTATATATATAATATATGTATATATATTATATATATATATATATATATATATATAATATATATACATATATTATATATATATAAAAATACTTTTACTTTATTTTTAAACATGTTTAATTTTTTTACCAGCCCCCCTGCTGGTAGGTAGTGTAAAAAAAAAAAAAAAAAATTAAACATGTTTAAAAATAAATTAAAAGTAATATATATATACATGTATTATATATATATATATAAAAATACTTTAAATTTATTTTTAAAAGTATTTTTATATATATAATATATGTATATATATTATATATATAATATATATACATGTATTATATATATATATAAATACTTTAAATTTATTTTTAAACATGTTTTTTTTTTTTTTTTTACACTACCTACCAGCAGGGGGACTGTCTGATATTTTAGACAGTCCCCCTGCTGGCAGATCCACAGCCAGCTATAGGGGGCCATGTGATCGCTCTTTGAGAGCGATCACATGGCCCCCGGGGGCCCTCACTTGCCGGGGGAGGGCTGCCTGGGCTGTCAGGCAGCCCTGCAGAAGAGGATCGCGGCAGAGGTAACTACCGCCGAGGTCATGGGGGCTTAAGCCGTTACGGCGTTCTATGCCGACGCATCGGCTTTAAAGCCCTTTAAAGCCGCGACGGCATAGAACGTCGTAACGGCGTTAAGGGGTTAAACAGTTTAGGTTGTCAGTTGTTCAAATCCCCATTTTGCTGCTGAAACACTGTCCTGCAGCTGTTCAGGTAAGCATTAGTAATTTAGATTAAAACTAGTATGGGCACATGGATCTCTGTTCTTTCAGTCCCTCCCAGCTGCTACATTAGGCTTCCTTCAAACAAATAGGTCACATTTAGGAGGTTTGTGTGATGAGCATTTAGGTGAGTTTATACATGAAAGGGTGCATTGTGCAAAAGAGTGCTAATAATGCAAGGAGGCATTGTGCAAAAGAGTGCTAATAATGCAAGGAGGTATTGTGCAAAAGAGTGCTAATAATGGATACCCTAGCTTTATAAAGTCTGCTGGCATTCCACAGTCCTGAAGACAGAGCAATATCCAAGGTAAGAGAAAACTTTCCTGGGTGACTGATTGAAGTACACACATGTATACGACAAGTTAAAACCTAACTCTAAGTCCGCACAGACAATTGTTTCTATTAAGGCATGTGGCATTGATTGCTGTTATCTGTGCATTATAGCAAATAAGCATGCTTTTTCAGAGAGTGGAAGAAAATATACTGCGTATGAGACCACTGGGCCTCAGTATCTGTACATAAACTGGTTTGTGGTACAGCATCAGTATGTGTCCACTATATGCTCTAAGTATGAATTGCTCTAATGACTCAGTCTCAATGTATGAGTTTCTATGAGGACACAGCCTCCGTATAAGTATATACTATATGCATATATGCTATATGTCTGGGCTACCGTGAGGATACCACCTCACCACAGTATATGTATGCACTATATGCTCTATGTATGAATTACTATAAGGACACAGCCAAAGTATATGTATCCACAATATTGTCTATGTATGAGTTGGTCTGAAGACTCAGACTCAGTGTGTGTTCTCTATATACTCTATCTATGAGTTTCTGTGAAAACACTGGCTCAGTATATGTCCTCTACATACTCTATATATGTAAGTTGGTGTGACGACATTGCTTCAGTATATGTGTCCACTATATGCTTGATGTATTAGTGGAAACACAACAATATATGTGAATGATATAAGCCACATCCCCGTTATATGAGTCCAATCTAATACAAGCTCGGTGTATGGGTTGCTGTTAGTCACAACCTCAGTATATGTGAGTAATATAATCTGTGCATGAAGTTCTGTGAAAACACAGCCTCAATTTATCTCACTCATATAATCTTAATATATGTGCTGGTGTGCAGGCATAGGGTCACTGTATATAGCAAACGTAGGCTATATATGAGTTACTCCTTTCTGATCAAGAAGTGTTGTTTAAGTTTGGTGGCAGTGTTTAACCTTAATATGGATGCTAATTGCAGATGCACAGCTGATGCACAGCTTAGTAGATCTTGCTGGTTGCAGGAGCACAGCTTAGTAGATCTTGCTGGTTACAGGAGCACAGCTTGGGCTATTTATTGCTCCCATAAGTAGCTAACTCTAAAGCAATTACCTGACTATTTTCACTGGTATGCTTATGAGTTATACCACATTTTGGTGACCACTAAATAGGAGACTTCTACAGCAAATGTTTGTGAGAAGCAATAATTACAATATTGACGCATAAACCAAGAGCTAGAGTTTATAGCATGAGATTAATTTTGTTAAAACATATGTGTTTTGTTGACTGTTTTGAATATATATTGTGACGGACCGATGGCACTCCGACTGAGTACCTCCGCCAATAGATGCTCCTAGCGCTTGCCAAGGACTCCGAGCACTCCAACCGACACCATCAGCACTGCGGACCCCACTTCCAGTGATCCAGCTGCGCCGGGGTGAACCTATCCTAAATCCAGAGAGTGTAGCAGGAACAAATCAAGCTCTTATAAGAGCTTACCCTGGGGAGTAAGTGATTATAGCAATCCCCAGAGTGTAAGTATACCTTCCCCCAAGCATGAGACAAGGCTTCAAGAAAGGTGCAAGTAGGTCTGGTTTATTGAGGGCTACCTGCCTGGTATTTATGCAAGTGTCCACCAGGTGGACACTCCCCTAGGGGACCTGATGGAACAATGGGACACATATTGGATATTAGCCAATCACAGACAATACAAACAAAACATTCCCACAGTGACATCACAATCCCTCCGCTCTATCCTGGAGATAATTGGGAAGTAATCAAATTATCTCCCAGGACAGAGGTAAGACTCCATTAACCACATAGTTACAAAAAGACATAACATTTCACAATGTTACAATTACTACATAAAACATATACATTAGTGATGTCCCGAACTGTTCGCTGGTGAATAGTTCCTGGCGACCATTGCTTGTTCGCATTCGCCACAGATGGCGATCATATGCGCTGTTCGCTCCGCCCCCTATTCGTCATCATTGAGTAAACTTTGACCCTGTACCTCAGTCAGCAGACACATTCCAGTCAATCAGCAGCAAACCCTCCCTTCCAGACCCTCCCACCTCCTGGACAGCATCCATTTTACATTCATTGTGAAGCTGCATTCTTAGTGAGAGGAGGGACAGTGTAGCTGCTGCTGATTTGATAGGGAAATTGATAGCTAG
The DNA here is from genome assembly GCF_036172605.1 of Pelobates fuscus. Lineage (NCBI taxonomy): Eukaryota > Metazoa > Chordata > Amphibia > Anura > Pelobatidae > Pelobates > Pelobates fuscus. The sequence continues at coordinate 265,897,586 of NC_086318.1, read as the reverse complement.
GCTAGTGTATTCAGTGTCCACTACAGTCCTGAAGGACTCATCTGATCTCTGCTGTAAGGACAGCACCCCAAAAAGCCCATTTTGACTGTAATAGATTGAATAGCAGTTAGTTGTCTGCCAGCGTGTGTGTCAGGCTCACAGCGTATACTGTGCCCACTTGCCCAGTGCCACCACTCATATCTGGTGTCACAATAGCTTGCATTTAACAAAAAAAACCTTTTTGGACTGTAATATAATAGCAGTCAGTTTCCTTCACGAGTGTGCGTTTCAGGGCATGCCCAGTGCCACCACTCACTCACTGGTGTCACAATAGCTTGCATTTAAAAAAAACTAAACTTTTTAGACTGTCATATAATAGCAGTCAGTTTCCTTCACGAGTGTGCGTTTCGGGGCCTGCCCAGTGCCACCACTCACTCATATCTGGTGTCCCAATAGCTTGCATTTAAAAAAAACTAAACTTTTTAGACTGTCATATAATAGCAGTCAGTTTCCTTCACGAGTGTGCATTTCAGGGCCTGCCCAGTGCCACCACTCACTCACTGGTGTCACAATAGCTTGCATTTAAAAAAAAAACAAAAAACTTTTTTGACTGTAATATAATAGCAGTCAGTTTCCTTCATGAGTGTGCGTTTCAGGGCCTGCCCAGTGCCACCACTCACTCACTGGTGTCCCAATAGCTTGCATTTAAAATAAAACTAAACTTTTTGGACTGTAATATAATAGCAGTCAGTTTCCTTCACGAGTGTGTGTTTCAGGGCCTGCCCAGTGCCACCACTCACTCACTGGTGTCCCAATAGCTTGCATTTAAAAGAAAACTAAACTTTTTGGACTGTAATATAATAGCAGTCAGTTTCCTTCACGAGTGTTTCAAGGCCTGCCAGGGCACAGAGTCACACCAGTGCAACTCATATCTGGTGTAACAGTAGTGTACATTTAAAAAATAAATACAATTTTGACTGTAATAGATTGAATAGCAGTTGTCTGCAAGCGTGTGTGTCAGGCCTACAGCGTCTACTCTGCAAACTTCTGCCAGTGCACAGTGCCACTCATATCTGTTGTCACAGTAGCTTGCACGCATAGTACCACTAATCCCCCAAAAAATGACAGGCAGAGGCAGGCCACCCGCAGGGGCCGTCGTGGTCGTGGTGCTGTGATTCCCTTTGGCCCTAGAATAATGCCCAGTGTTCAGAGGCCACGTACCCTGAACTGGAAAAGTTCTGAGGACATAGTTGACTGGCTAACACAGGACACCCAATCTTCTACAGCTTCCGCTCGGAACCTTGACGCACCATCCTCCTCCAGCTTAGCTTCGGGCACCTCTCAAGTTATTACTCGCCCGCCTGCTGCCACCACCAACACTAGCACCACAGCCGCTTCACTTGATCTGTCAGAGGAGTTATTTACACATCAGTTGGAAGAAATGAGTGATGCGCAACTATTATTGCCAGAGGATGTAGATAACAGGGATATGTCTCAGTCAGGCAGCATTACACACATGGACGTACGGTGTGATGATGATGATGTTGTACCCGCTGCTGCTTCCTTAGCTGAGTTGTCAGATACAAGTGAAGCGGTTGATCATGACGATGCGTCCGTGGATGTCACGTGGGTGCCCGCTAGAACAGAAGAAGAACAGGGGGAAAGTTCAGATGGGGAGACAGAGAGGAGGAGATGAGTTGGAAGCAGGGGGAGGTCATCGCAAGGAGCTAGTGGCACAGTCAGACAGCATGCATTGGCATCCGGGGTCAGCCAGACAGCACGCCAATCAACGCATGCTGTTGCCGCCACCAGAATGCCGTCATTGCAGAGCTCAGCAGTGTGGCATTTTTTTTGTGTGTCTGCCTCTGACAACAGCGATGCCATTTGCAACCTGTGCCAAAATAAACTGAGTCGTGGGAAGTCCAACACCTACCTAGGTACAACTGCTTTGTGAAGGCACATGATCACACATCACAAACGCCTATGGGATAAACACATGAGTACTAGCAGCATACAAACTCAAAGCCACCATCCTCCTTCTGGTCCAGCATCTTCAGCCACGTCAACCACTGCTGTCCTCCTTGCCCCTCTCAACCATCCGCCACTCCGTCTCTCGCCTTGAGCAGTTCCTGCTCATCTGCCCACAGTCTGTCAAGGACATGTTTGAGCGTAAGAAGCCAATGTCACAAAGTCACCCACTTGCCCGGCGTCTGACAGCTGGCTTGACTGAATTCTTAGCCCGCCAGCTTTTACCATACAAGCTGGTGGAGTCTGAGGCGTTCAAAAAATTTGTAGCTATTGGGACACCACAGTGGAAGGTACCCGGACGAAATTTCTTTTCACAAAAGGCAATCCCCAACCTGTACTCGATTGTGCAAAAGGAAGAAATGGCATGTCTGGCACACAGTGTTGGGGCAAGGGTCCATCTGACCACTGATACCTGGTCTGCAAAGCATGGTCAGGTCAGGTATATCACCTACACTGCACATTGGGTAAACCTGCTGACGGCTGCCAAGCATGGAATGCGTGGCTCTGCAGAGGAGTTGGTGACACCGCCACGTCTTGCAGGCAGGCCTGCTGCCACCTCCTCTACTCCTCCTACTCCATCCTCTTCCATAACCTCCTCGGCTATGAAGAGGTTCTGCTGCTGCGTCTTGCTCCACATCAATGGCACCCCCCAGCTCCCCAGGTACTATTCCACATCCCGGATACGGCAGTGTCATGCCGTCTTGGGGTTGACTTGCCTGAAGCAGAGAGTCACACCGAACCAGCACTCCTGTCTGCCGTGAACGCACAGGTGGATCAGTGGTTAACTCCGCACCAACTGGAGATCGGCAAAGCGGTTTGTGACAACGAAAGAAATTTGTTGGCGGCATTGAATTTGGGCAAGTTGACACATGTGCCGTGCATGGCACATGTGTGTAATCTGATCGTACAACGCTTTGTCCTTAAGTACCCAGGCTTACAGGATGTCCTGAAGCAGGCCAGGAAGGTGTGTGGCCATTTCAGGCATTCCTACACGGCCATGGCGCACTTTTCTAATATCCAACGGCGAAACAACATGCCAGTGAGGCGCTTGATTTGCGACAGCAAACACGTTGGAATTCAACACTCCTAATGTTCGACCGCCTGCTCCAACAAGAAAAAGCCGTTAACGAGTATTTGTATGACCGGGGTGCTAGGACAGCCTCTGCGGAGCTGGGAATTTTTTTGCCACGTTACTGGACGCTCATGCGCAATGCCTGTAGGCTCATGCGTCCTTTTGAGGAGGTGACAAACCTAGTCAGTCGCACCCAAGGCACCATCAGCGACATCATTCCATTTGTTTTCTTCCTGGAGCGTGCCCTGCGAAGAGTGCTGGATCAGGCTGTAGATGAGCGTGAAGAGGAAGAGTTGTGGTCACCATCACCACCAGAAACAGCCTTATCAGCATCGCTTGCTGGACCTGCGGCAACGCTGGAAGAGGATTGTGAGGAAGAGGAGTCAGAGGAGGAATGTGGCTTTGAGGAGGAGGAGGAAGACCAACCATAACAGGCATCCCAGGGTGCTCATTGTCACCTATCTGGTACCCGTGGTGTTGTACGTGGCTGGGGGGAAGAACATACCTTCAGTGAGATCACTGAGGAGGAGGAACGGGAAATGAGTAGCTCAGCATCCAACCTTGTGCAAATGGGGTCTTTCATGCTGTCGTGCCTGTTGAGGGACCCTCGTATAAAAAGGCTGAAGGAGAACGACCTGTACTGGGTGTCCACGCTACTAGACCCCCGGTATAAGCAGAAAGTGCCTGAAATGTTACCGAATTACCGCAAGTCGGAAAGGATGCTACAGTTCCAGAATTAATTAAAAAGTATGCTTTACACAACGTATAAGGGTGATGTCACAGCACAATGGGAATCTAACAGGGGAAGAGGTAAAAGTAATCCTCCTCCTCCTCCCACGACCACGCCGGCAAGGACAGGACGCTTTACAGACGTGTTGTTGATGGAGGACATGCGGACCTTTTTAAGTCCTACGCATTGCCACAGCCCTTTGGGGTCCACCCTCAGAGAACGACTCGACCGACAGGTAGCAGACTACCTCGCCTTAACTGCAGATATTGACACTCTGAGGAGCGATGAACCCCTTGACTATGGGGTGTGCAGGCTTGACCTGTAGCCTGAGCTATCCCAATTTGCGATAGAACCTCTGGCCTGCCCCGCTTCAAGTGTCCTGTCAGAAAGGACCTTCAGTGCAGCAGGAGGTATTGTCACTGAGAAGAGAAGTCGCCTAGGTCAAAAAAGTCTAGATTACCTCACCTTTATTAAGATGAATGAGGGATGGATCCCGAAGAGACTCACAGTGGGCGATACATTCGACTAAAAAAGGCCTGATGAGGGTGACGTAACAGGGTGTCGCGGCTGCCGGCCCGCCGTGTGATATTTAAACCCCTAGCTCACCCCAGTACCTTGCCCTGTCGTGGTTTCCTGTTCCTGGTTTCCTGAGAGTGCTTTATCATTGTGAATCGGATTTCCTGGTATCCCGATCTTGGCTTTTCCCTGGTTATTCTTAATTCTGGTTTCCCTGACTTGGATTGTGTAAACGGTATTGTGTATTTTCTGACTTCCTTGACCTCGGCTTTCCCTTTGACCATTCTCTGTCTCTAGCGTATTAGTCCGGACATTCTAAGGTCCGGTTTATGCTCTGTCCTTTTATTTTCCTTTATTGCCTATGTATATGTTTATGGACTGTTTGCGGTTGTTTGCGGTGCATTAACCGGGGAGTTTGGTAACCCTTACACTAAGATATGGAAGGGCTGCGCCAAATAAGGGTAGATAGTCCAGTAAAGTATTGCTAGGGTGCCAATAGATGGTCTAGGATACTTGATAGAGTTCCTCTGTGGATGCGTCTAGTGTAGACCGTTCCGTATATGTAAATACAAGAGAGGTAGAGGCGACTAATGGTATAGTATGAAAGTTCAGGGTGTGATAGGTAACAAAATGTAGAGAACTCACATTCAAGAGAGCTATGGCCAGCTCTGGTGTGGATTGCATACAGCGGTATAATCCCCGCTTATGGGATATGTAGGGAGGGGGTCTCCGTCAACACCGTCTGGTAGTCCAGAGCTCGGAAAAGAAAAACAGAAAGCGACAATAGTGCTCTCAATTTTGATGTGGTTCAGTGTGCAGATAAGAAGAGGTAAAAAACTCACATTTGAGGGAGCTATGGCCAGCTCTGGTGTGGATAGCGTACAGCGGTATAATCCCCGCTTATAGTATTTGTAGCGGCGATACGTCCGTCAGCACCGTCTGGTGATCCAGGGCTCCAATATAGAAAAATAAAAAGCAGCAATAGTGCTCTCAATTGTGATAGGTTAAGAGAGTAGTAGAGGAAATAAAATAATACTCACAAAGATAGAGCAGAGGTACTGCTCTATGGATAGGCGCTGGTGGTATGATCCCCACCTAGGATTTCTTGGAGTACTGGAACTTTAAAATTGCCAGTGGAAGTAAAAGTAACCAGGAAAGGTTAAAATGCCAGGAAAAGGTAAAAAAAAAGTTTAAAGTGCATAGAGAGTGCAATAAAAAGAGGATTGGTACAATAAAGTAGCCAAAAAACTTTTATTGATCTAAAATACACAATAAAATACAGAATTAATAACCATAAACGCGTTTCACCATAAGTGGCTTCTTCAAAATTGATCCCATTCTGAAGAATGTAATTGTAATAGTTTTTTTTAGATGTAAAATTTTGTGGCTTCACTGCATTCTAAGTTTAACCCCTTAAGGATGGCAGGCGTTCTATGCCGTCCTTAAGGAAGCGGCTCTAAACGCCCCAGGGCGGCATAGAACGACCTAACCATCCTTTGTCCTTACCTGGTCACGGGCTAACCCACGCCGGCGATCGCGGTATGGGGACTTAACCCCTTCAGGATGGAGTCAATAGTACACGTTCTGATCAAAACAAAATGTAAACAAAAACTGGAATTTGCGCTATATGTCTGTTCAACTATAATTCACCTCTTTCATATTATATGCACCCACACTTATTTTATATCATTTTGTTCAGGAGAAACAGGACTTTCCTATCAAATATTTATTTATGAAACATAATTTATTATGAATACAATCAAAAAAACTGTGAGATATTTTAATTTTTTAAAAAAAAAATTGTAGTTCCTCCTCACATTTTAGCTGTAAATGTCATAATACTGTTAGCTTTTACTGCAAAAAAAGCACATATTTGGATTCCGCAAAGTCTCACGAGTACAACAGTACCCTCCATTAACAGTTTGTACTGTGTTTTGGAAAGTTAAAGGGTCAAATATAGCACATTCCATTTTTCTTTTTTTTCACATTGAAATTTGCCAGATTAGTAATGTTACCTTTGAGACCGTGTGGTAGCCCAGGAATGAGATTTACCCCAGTGATGGCATACCATTTGCAAAAGTAGACTACCCAAGGTATTGCAAGTGTGGTATGTCCAGTATTTTGTAGTAGCCACTTAGTCACACACACTGGCCAAAGTTAGCGTTCATATTTTTTTTTTTTTTTATTCTTTATTTTTGTTGTGCACAAATTAACAAATAGTTTCAATACGTCACAGCAGTGGTAACATGATATATGGTGTTTCAACATACAGTGCATAATGTGACAACTGAGGTTTCCGCACAGTTTTTTTGAAATTAAGGAACAGAACATGCATCAAAGACTAAACCTTCATGACTAAATGCTACTTGTAGGGTTATGCGGCATAAATATGATGGGAGTGTGGCAAGCTGCATAATATTATGACTAGTTAGAGCTGTGACCCATGGCCCCATGCGTAATATCCGATAGGTAACCAACAGTATATAAGAAACAACGTGGCACGGGTCTGGCACAGAGGAAAGAGAGTGAGGCAGAGAGAGAGTTATGTGTGAGTGTAAGTGATTGTACAGAGTTTAACATGTTTGCTCGGCCGTAATCACAGGAACAATCAGTGTAATAACCTTCACGTTAAACGTAACGTGGCATATGAGCAGGCAACACATTTCTAAGTTCTATCAAAGAGAGTTGAGCCAGTGAGAGAAACATAACATTCTGCTTATGTGCATTACTTCCGTCTGCGTCATGAGTACCTATGGTAGAGGCCTGGAAGCTATCGTTGTAGTATAGGGGTACGCCAAGTCACCCGGGCACAGTGAGTGACACTAGCGATTTTGCGGTGGGGACAATTTGCGCCATTGCCTGCCTGAGGAAGCGCAGAGTCCCTCGGCCATGTCGCATATTGTCGGCTAACCCGGTTTGCAGGAAACTCCTATATAACATGCAACCTGACTAGGTGCTGATGGTCGGCTATGCCGAGGTAAACACTCTGACTAAACAGCTTGGTTAGGTAGTCTCCGATTATGCAAGACCATGGTAGGAAATAATATCCTTAGTTTAGTTACGACTATGTGGGCCAAAGTAGACAGCTTGGGTGATCTCGAAGATACTTTAATATTAAACGCCAACGCGGGTAGTGAACCCTCCATGGCTAAGTAGGTGCATAAGCAGTGTGTTGTCATTATTGCCGGTTGTTCCGGAAGACTGTCCACGGAATTGTATGGCTAAATATCGGGAGGCATGGCGTGGGTGGATTGCAGGCCTAGTCAGTGTGAGTGTGTTAGCTCATCAGTTTGTCGTGTGTGAGTTGTAATGTGGGAGAGATGGTATTACTGTTAGAGCAGTCATGTAACTCAGTGCTAACTAACCGTGGGGGAATAGCCTCTCTTCTCAGGTTATTGCCTATGGCTACTTCCGTAGGTGTGTACATCCCCTTAATAAAAGATTTCCAATACCACGTTTTAAGCATCCTGCTCATAGGAGATTGTCCAGGGCTGAGAAGTGGGATCCCTGGGTAGGAAAGCTTTTGCATTGTGTTTTACCTCGTTAATACAAGTACAATCATAAGAAGAAACAAAATAAATGAATAAAGAAAAAACAAACGGGAATGGAACTCAACCCAAAAGTCAATTCACTCTGGTCACATGGCGACCCATAGTTTGTGGTAAGTGTTCAGCTGTATCGCCCACTGTAAGTGTGTGGGTAACCGTACGGGGGGCTATGAGTCCCATAGAGTCCTGTCATATTCACCTTTCAGCCAGTGTCCCGAATGGTCATCTCTCCAGGTCGTAACGCGCTGGTCAGGCCTTCCCTCCACAGAACAAGTCAGTCGGTTAGTGAGCGAGAGAGGTGTGTTGGTAGTCCTTTTAGGCTTGCGGGTCGTTGCACTTGAGTATGTCAGACAGGTGAGTGTATTGTGGCTGATCCAGCCTATCCATATATATATATATATTCAAATCATAGTAACAGAACTGTGGAGCGGCAGTAAAACAGAATTATGTGTTGTAAGTGTTCCCGTCTGGAGCTCTTAGGTAGGAACTACTGTCCGTGTAGTGCGGTCTGTGCCTCTTGGGACAAAGGTCTCTGCGGTGGCTGGGTTCCACTCGTGCGGTTTGGAAGGAGCGCGGGACTGTTGTAGCGAGTCCGGTGCGAGGCCCAAGGCGGCCAGGTGCGTTGTCGCTTCCTGCAGGTACGTTATAAGGTAGGTATTTTCACCCTGGGTCACCTGAAGTTTGTGCGGGGAGCGCCATTGGTATTTGATCGTATGTGCGCGGAGCAGAGTGGTGAAGGGCCGGAGAGTTGCGCGCCAGGCCACAGTCCCTCTAGAGAGATCTGCATGAAGCGTGAGGGCCATGTCTTCGAAAGTGAGGGGTGTGTTACCTCTGGCGGCGTCCATCACCACCATCTTGTCCTGACGCTTTTGATATTTGATGATTAAGTCCCTGGGTGCCGTCTGGGGAGCTGTAGGCGGTTTCGGGATTCTGAACATGCCGTCCAGTATAACCCCTTTGGCGTACTTCGGCGGTAGTTTGCTAATTAGACGCCGTATGAGGTGGGGAAGTTCAGACTCTGGGACCGTCTCCGTTATGCCTCTAACCTTTATGTTTTGGGCTCGGCGTGAGTCTTCCAGTGCCGCCATAGTCTGTTCCACCCTTTGTTGCTGTAATTGTAGTGTTTGCACCTCCTGTTGGAGTGTGGACATTTGTTTCGTGTGGTTGCGACAGTCTTGCTCCACGGTGCTCACGCGGTGTGTTAGGCCCTGAATGTCCTTTTTCATTTCAGTCATGTCTCCCTGTATATTTCTGCGGAGCTCCGCTAACAGCTCCCTCATCTCAGCCTTAGTGACCGGGGCAGTGTCCGGCTTTTCTTGAGGCTGTGTCGGGGTATGTATTGCCGGCTGGCATGTCTCCTCAGGCTCGGAGAGTCCTTTGTCAGAGTCTACGAAGTCATCCATGTAGGCATCGAAGTCGGACTCTGGAGCGCCACGTGCTCGCCGCCATAGATCCCCTATGCTGGTGCCCGGCCGGGGCGGGTCAGGTTTCGGCTTTTTGTGTTTCCTGCCCATTGGTGTGCCGCCTGCAACAGTAGGTGGACTTTGGTAGCTTTATTTGGGGTAAAAACATTGAATTTCGCTTGATTTGGGCCTGTAGATTTCGGAGCTCTCAAGAGGTGCGACCAGTCAGTTCGGCTGTTGGCTCCGCCCCCCGTTCATATTTGTTTTTGTGTGGGAAAAAAAGCAAAAAAACTAATATTTGGCCAGTGTTTGTAACTAAGTGGCTACTAAAAATGACTGTACATACCCTGTTTGCAATACCTTGGGTTGTCTATTTTTGCAAATGGTATGTCATCATCGGGGTAATTCTTATTCCTGGGCTACCATACGGTCTCAAAATGCAACATAACCAATCTGGCAAATTTTTATGTGAAAAAAATGAAATGCAAGCCTTATATTTGACTCTCTAACTTTCCAAACACCATAAAACCTGTACATGAGGGGTACTGTTTTACTCAGGAGACTTTGCTGAACACAAATATTAGTGTTTCAAAATGGTATCTTGTATTACAACAATAATATCATCAGTAAAGATGCGTTCATGTGTGAAAAATGCAAAAAACTATCATTGTTGTAATACAAGTTACCATTTTGAAACACTAATATTTGTGTTCAGCGAAGTCTCCCGAGTAAAACAGTACCCCCAATGTACAGGTTTTATGGTGTCTTGGAAAGTTACAGGGTTAAATATAGTGCTTGCAATTCAAATTCTCTGCACTTTTTGCCTGGGTTGTCAGGCATTTCAATCAAATTTTAACTAATTAAATCACATAATTATGTTAAAATATTACTTAAATATACACGTAGAATTTTAATATATATATATACATATATATGTATTTAAAGACTACGTGTACACTTATGTAGTTATTTATGTAAATATATATATTAATCTGTGTATATATACAAATGGAAAGAGTGCACTCGAAAGGTCTTCTTAAAGATATAAACAATTTATTGTGCCAAATTTCAAAAGACATACAAGTCGACGTTTCAGTCCTCGTGGGACTTTTTTCAAGACAATGAAAGGCGGAAAAACAGTGATTTAAATATACCTTGCAGGTGATTTGATTGGAGAGTAGGTTATATGAAAGAGAGGCTGTGCAAACATGAAAGTGGTTATTCAACTTTGAAAAATAGGGATTGACCCTTTGGGTGCCTAATAAAGAGGCCAGAAAGTGAATGTGGTTACGGCCAAACATCTAATAATCTGCACTCACAGACATATTAAAATTCAAGGATAAGAAATAAGAAATATCGAAGCCACCTTAGAATAACTAAGTGTTTAAGAATCTATTTGAATATTTAGACTAATTAAACAGTATCTTACGTTTGCTACATTTTTAAATAATAACGTAAGGTGGCTACGTATAAACCCGTGCCAGGAGATTGCAGACCTTACTTTAGATACATTGTAGAAAAAACTTCAAAGTATATTTCAATAATCCTATGGATACTATATATGTACTAAATTGTGTTACAAATTAACGGCCATATAGTCTATGGAGTAAAACAGAAGCATCCATCAGCTAACATATCTTAGCTAAATAATAATAGAACATATCGAAATACTGTATGATGGATTTAACAAAAAGTCTAATGAGTTAATCACCAATAATGGTTTTTCTGTAACTTTTAGTGTAGATATATTAATTACTATTATTTACAAAACTTATGGCTTCTTTATCTTTTCGGGATGAAGCAGCTGAGTGGGTTGATTTCATTAAGTCCCCCCGGGGACAAAGTTCCTAATGTGAAGATCCAAAAGGCTTCTCTTTGAAGGAGTAAGACATCTCTGTCACCCCCCCTATTCGGGGCCTGAACATGTTCAATGCCATTACTCCATAGACTATATGGCCGTTAATTTGTAACACAATTTAGTACATATATAGTATCCATAGGATTATTGAAATATACTTTGAAGTTTTTTCTACAATGTATCTAAAGTAAGGTCTGCAATCTCCTGGCACGGGGAATTCCAGTTTATACATAGCCACCTTACGTTATTATTTAAAAATGTAGCAAACGTAAGATACTGTTTAATTTGTCTAAATATTCAAATAGATTCTTAAACCCTTAACGACCGCTGACGGTTCAGGACCGTCAGCGGTAAAACGTGCGTTTGGACCGCTGACGGTCCTGAACCGTCATAACGGTTTTGGGCTACTTACCTGATCGCCGTCGGTCCCACGGCGGCGATCAGCTCTCCTCCCGGTCCAGGGGGGTTGCCTGTCTGCCCGGGCAGTCCCCCCTCGGCAGATCAGGACCCCACGGCCATGTGATCACTCGATCACATGACCGCAATAGGTGTCCATGTGTCTGCCTGCAGGGGGACTGTCTGTGCTGACAGGCAGTCTCCCTGCAAGTGAAAAATCCAAAATAAAGTGTAAAAAAAAAATCTGTGTAAAAAAAAAAAAATAATATGTGTATATATATGCTATATATACATGTATTATATCTATATATACCTATATATAATATATGTATATATATCATATATATAATGTCACACTAAGTGTATTTTTATATTTATATATACGTATATAATTATAAAAATACACTTATATTTAAATTACACACGAATATATACAATATATATAATAACTATATATATGGTATATATATATATTATTATAAAATACAAATAATATGTTAATAAAAATAAATAACAAAAAATAAAAATAATTTTTAATAATTAAAATAAAATTATATATATATATTCAGTTTTATTCTAACAGTATTTTGATATTGATATATATATATTTATATCAAAATACACTTAGAATGTAATGATATATATATCTATGTATAAATAAATAAATAAAAATAATACGAAATATACATATGTCCACATACATAATTACATAAATAATTTCATAAATATACACGTAGACGTCAAATATATAAATATGTATATATATTAAAATTCTACGTGCATATTTATGTAATATTTTTACCTAATTAAGTAATTTTAATGATTGCAATTTGAGGGACCTGCCTGCCAACCCAGGCCAAAAGTCCAGATAATTTAATTTGCTAGCACTGTGTTTAACCCTGTAACTTTCTATGACACCCTAAATCCTGTACATGGGGGTACTGTTTTACTCGGGAGACTTCGCTGAACACAAATATTAGTGTTTCAAAACAGTAAAACATATCACAGCGATGATATTGTCAGTGAAAGTGAAGTTTTTTGCATTTTTCACACACAAACAGCTCTTTCACTGAGGATATTATTGCTGTGATATATTTTACTGTTCTGATACACTAATATTTGTGTTCAGCGAAGTCTCCTGAGTATAACAGTACCCCACATGTAGAGGTTTTATAGTGTTTGTGAAAGTTACAGGGTCAAATATAAGGCTTGATTTTACTTTTTTTTTTTTATTGAAATTTGTCAGATTGGTTAGGTTGCCTTTGAGAGCGTATGGTAGCCAAGGAATGAGAATTAGCCCCATGATGGCATACCATTTGCAAAAGAAGACAACCCAAGGTATTGCAAATGGGGTATGTTCAGCTTTTTTTAGTAGCCACTTAGTCACAAACACCGGCCAAAGTTAGCGGTTTTTGCATTTTTAACACACAAACAAATATAAATGCTAACTTTGGCCAGTGTTTGTGACTAGGTGGCTACTAAAAAAAACTGGACATACCCCATTTTGAATACCCTGGGTTGTCTACTTTAAAAAATATGTACATGTTAGGTGTGTTTCAGGGATTTATGACAGATAACGGTGTAACAATGTCACTATTGATACATTTAAAATATATATATATTGAAACAGCAATTTCCTACTTGTATTTATAGGCCTATAACTTGCAAAAAAAAGCAATAAAGCATGTAAACACTGGGTGTTTTTAAACTCGGGACAAAATTTTGAATCTATTTAGCAGTTTTTTTCATTAGCTTTTGTAGATAAGTAAAAGATTTTTCAAGTAAAACTCCAAAAACATGTTTTTTTTTTTATTTTTCACCATATTTTATTATTTTTTTTAAATACAATATATGACATAATATAAATACTGGTATGTAAAGAAAGCCCTTCTTGTCGTGAAAAAAACAATATATACACTACCTACCAGCAGGGGGACTGTCTGATATTTTAGACAGTCCCCCTGCTGGCAGATCCACAGCCAGCTATAGGGGGCCATGTGATCGCTCTTTGAGAGCGATCACATGGCCCCCGGGGGCCCTCACTTGCCGGGGGAGGGCTGCCTGGGCTGTCAGGCAGCCCTGCAGAAGAGGATCGCGGCAGAGGTAACTACCGCCGAGGTCATGGGGGCTTAAGCCGTTACGGCGTTCTATGCCGACGCATCGGCTTTAAAGCCCTTTAAAGCCGCGACGGCATAGAACGTCGTAACGGCGTTAAGGGGTTAAACAGTTTAGGTTGTCAGTTGTTCAAATCCCCATTTTGCTGCTGAAACACTGTCCTGCAGCTGTTCAGGTAAGCATTAGTAATTTAGATTAAAACTAGTATAGGCACATGGATCTCTGTTCTTTCAGTCCCTCCCAGCTGCTACATTAGGCTTCCTTCAAACAAATAGGTCACATTTAGGAGGTTTGTGTGATGAGCATTTAGGTGAGTTTATACATGAAAGGGTGCATTGTGCAAAAGAGTGCTAATAATGCAAGGAGGCATTGTGCAAAAGAGTGCTAATAATGCAAGGAGGTATTGTGCAAAAGAGTGCTAATAATGGATACCCTAGCTTTATAAAGTCTGCTGGCATTCCACAGTCCTGAAGACAGAGCAATATCCAAGGTAAGAGAAAACTTTCCTGGGTGACTGATTGAAGTACACACATGTATACGACAAGTTAAAACCTAACTCTAAGTCCGCACAGACAATTGTTTCTATTAAGGCATGTGGCATTGATTGCTGTTATCTGTGCATTATAGCAAATAAGCATGCTTTTTCAGAGAGTGGAAGAAAATATACTGCGTATGAGACCACTGGGCCTCAGTATCTGTACATAAACTGGTTTGTGGTACAGCATCAGTATGTGTCCACTATATGCTCTAAGTATGAATTGCTCTAATGACTCAGTCTCAATGTATGAGTTTCTATGAGGACACAGCCTCCGTATAAGTATATACTATATGCATATATGCTATATGTCTGGGCTACCGTGAGGATACCACCTCACCACAGTATATGTATGCACTATATGCTCTATGTATGAATTACTATAAGGACACAGCCAAAGTATATGTATCCACAATATTGTCTATGTATGAGTTGGTCTGAAGACTCAGACTCAGTGTGTGTTCTCTATATACTCTATCTATGAGTTTCTGTGAAAACACTGGCTCAGTATATGTCCTCTACATACTCTATATATGTAAGTTGGTGTGACGACATTGCTTCAGTATATGTGTCCACTATATGCTTGATGTATTAGTGGAAACACAACAATATATGTGAATGATATAAGCCACATCCCCGTTATATGAGTCCAATCTAATACAAGCTCGGTGTATGGGTTGCTGTTAGTCACAACCTCAGTATATGTGAGTAATATAATCTGTGCATGAAGTTCTGTGAAAACACAGCCTCAATTTATCTCACTCATATAATCTTAATATATGTGCTGGTGTGCAGGCATAGGGTCACTGTATATAGCAAACGTAGGCTATATATGAGTTACTCCTTTCTGATCAAGAAGTGTTGTTTAAGTTTGGTGGCAGTGTTTAACCTTAATATGGATGCTAATTGCAGATGCACAGCTGATGCACAGCTTAGTAGATCTTGCTGGTTGCAGGAGCACAGCTTAGTAGATCTTGCTGGTTACAGGAGCACAGCTTGGGCTATTTATTGCTCCCATAAGTAGCTAACTCTAAAGCAATTACCTGACTATTTTCACTGGTATGCTTATGAGTTATACCACATTTTGGTGACCACTAAATAGGAGACTTCTACAGCAAATGTTTGTGAGAAGCAATAATTACAATATTGACGCATAAACCAAGAGCTAGAGTTTATAGCATGAGATTCATTTTGTTAAAACATATGTGTTTTGTTGACTGTTTTGAATATATATTGTGACGGACCGATGGCACTCCGACTGAGTACCTCCGCCAATAGATGCTCCTAGCGCTTGCCAAGGACTCCGAGCACTCCAACCGACACCATCAGCACTGCGGACCCCACTTCCAGTGATCCAGCTGCGCCGGGGTGAACCTATCCTAAATCCAGAGAGTGTAGCAGGAACAAATCAAGCTCTTATAAGAGCTTACCCTGGGGAGTAAGTGATTATAGCAATCCCCAGAGTGTAAGTATACCTTCCCCCAAGCATGAGACAAGGCTTCAAGAAAGGTGCAAGTAGGTCTGGTTTATTGAGGGCTACCTGCCTGGTATTTATGCAAGTGTCCACCAGGTGGACACTCCCCTAGGGGACCTGATGGAACAATGGGACACATATTGGATATTAGCCAATCACAGACAATACAAACAAAACATTCCCACAGTGACATCACAATCCCTCCGCTCTATCCTGGAGATAATTGGGAAGTAATCAAATTATCTCCCAGGACAGAGGTAAGACTCCATTAACCACATAGTTACAAAAAGACATAACATTTCACAATGTTACAATTACTACATAAAACATATACATTAGTGATGTCCCGAACTGTTCGCTGGTGAATAGTTCCTGGCGACCATTGCTTGTTCGCATTCGCCACAGATGGCGATCATATGCGCTGTTCGCTCCGCCCCCTATTCGTCATCATTGAGTAAACTTTGACCCTGTACCTCAGTCAGCAGACACATTCCAGTCAATCAGCAGCAAACCCTCCCTTCCAGACCCTCCCACCTCCTGGACAGCATCCATTTTACATTCATTGTGAAGCTGCATTCTTAGTGAGAGGAGGGACAGTGTAGCTGCTGCTGATTTGATAGGGAAATTGATAGCTAGGCTAGTGTATTCAGTGTCCACTACAGTCCTGAAGGACTCATCTGATCTCTGCTGTAAGGACAGCACCCCAAAAAGCCCATTTTGACTGTAATAGATTGAATAGCAGTTAGTTGTCTGCCAGCGTGTGTGTCAGGCTCACAGCGTATACTGTGCCCACTTGCCCAGTGCCACCACTCATATCTGGTGTCACAATAGCTTGCATTTAACAAAAAAAACCTTTTTGGACTGTAATATAATAGCAGTCAGTTTCCTTCACGAGTGTGCGTTTCAGGGCATGCCCAGTGCCACCACTCACTCACTGGTGTCACAATAGCTTGCATTTAAAAAAAACTAAACTTTTTAGACTGTCATATAATAGCAGTCAGTTTCCTTCACGAGTGTGCGTTTCGGGGCCTGCCCAGTGCCACCACTCACTCATATCTGGTGTCCCAATAGCTTGCATTTAAAAAAAACTAAACTTTTTAGACTGTCATATAATAGCAGTCAGTTTCCTTCACGAGTGTGCATTTCAGGGCCTGCCCAGTGCCACCACTCACTCACTGGTGTCACAATAGCTTGCATTTAAAAAAAAAACAAAAAACTTTTTTGACTGTAATATAATAGCAGTCAGTTTCCTTCATGAGTGTGCGTTTCAGGGCCTGCCCAGTGCCACCACTCACTCACTGGTGTCCCAATAGCTTGCATTTAAAATAAAACTAAACTTTTTGGACTGTAATATAATAGCAGTCAGTTTCCTTCACGAGTGTGTGTTTCAGGGCCTGCCCAGTGCCACCACTCACTCACTGGTGTCCCAATAGCTTGCATTTAAAAGAAAACTAAACTTTTTGGACTGTAATATAATAGCAGTCAGTTTCCTTCACGAGTGTTTCAAGGCCTGCCAGGGCACAGAGTCACACCAGTGCAACTCATATCTGGTGTAACAGTAGTGTACATTTAAAAAATAAATACAATTTTGACTGTAATAGATTGAATAGCAGTTGTCTGCAAGCGTGTGTGTCAGGCCTACAGCGTCTACTCTGCAAACTTCTGCCAGTGCACAGTGCCACTCATATCTGTTGTCACAGTAGCTTGCACGCATAGTACCACTAATCCCCCAAAAAATGACAGGCAGAGGCAGGCCACCCGCAGGGGCCGTCGTGGTCGTGGTGCTGTGATTCCCTTTGGCCCTAGAATAATGCCCAGTGTTCAGAGGCCACGTACCCTGAACTGGAAAAGTTCTGAGGACATAGTTGACTGGCTAACACAGGACACCCAATCTTCTACAGCTTCCGCTCGGAACCTTGACGCACCATCCTCCTCCAGCTTAGCTTCGGGCACCTCTCAAGTTATTACTCGCCCGCCTGCTGCCACCACCAACACTAGCACCACAGCCGCTTCACTTGATCTGTCAGAGGAGTTATTTACACATCAGTTGGAAGAAATGAGTGATGCGCAACTATTATTGCCAGAGGATGTAGATAACAGGGATATGTCTCAGTCAGGCAGCATTACACACATGGACGTACGGTGTGATGATGATGATGTTGTACCCGCTGCTGCTTCCTTAGCTGAGTTGTCAGATACAAGTGAAGCGGTTGATCATGACGATGCGTCCGTGGATGTCACGTGGGTGCCCGCTAGAACAGAAGAAGAACAGGGGGAAAGTTCAGATGGGGAGACAGAGAGGAGGAGATGAGTTGGAAGCAGGGGGAGGTCATCGCAAGGAGCTAGTGGCACAGTCAGACAGCATGCATTGGCATCCGGGGTCAGCCAGACAGCACGCCAATCAACGCATGCTGTTGCCGCCACCAGAATGCCGTCATTGCAGAGCTCAGCAGTGTGGCATTTTTTTTGTGTGTCTGCCTCTGACAACAGCGATGCCATTTGCAACCTGTGCCAAAATAAACTGAGTCGTGGGAAGTCCAACACCTACCTAGGTACAACTGCTTTGTGAAGGCACATGATCACACATCACAAACGCCTATGGGATAAACACATGAGTACTAGCAGCATACAAACTCAAAGCCACCATCCTCCTTCTGGTCCAGCATCTTCAGCCACGTCAACCACTGCTGTCCTCCTTGCCCCTCTCAACCATCCGCCACTCCGTCTCTCGCCTTGAGCAGTTCCTGCTCATCTGCCCACAGTCTGTCAAGGACATGTTTGAGCGTAAGAAGCCAATGTCACAAAGTCACCCACTTGCCCGGCGTCTGACAGCTGGCTTGACTGAATTCTTAGCCCGCCAGCTTTTACCATACAAGCTGGTGGAGTCTGAGGCGTTCAAAAAATTTGTAGCTATTGGGACACCACAGTGGAAGGTACCCGGACGAAATTTCTTTTCACAAAAGGCAATCCCCAACCTGTACTCGATTGTGCAAAAGGAAGAAATGGCATGTCTGGCACACAGTGTTGGGGCAAGGGTCCATCTGACCACTGATACCTGGTCTGCAAAGCATGGTCAGGTCAGGTATATCACCTACACTGCACATTGGGTAAACCTGCTGACGGCTGCCAAGCATGGAATGCGTGGCTCTGCAGAGGAGTTGGTGACACCGCCACGTCTTGCAGGCAGGCCTGCTGCCACCTCCTCTACTCCTCCTACTCCATCCTCTTCCATAACCTCCTCGGCTATGAAGAGGTTCTGCTGCTGCGTCTTGCTCCACATCAATGGCACCCCCCAGCTCCCCAGGTACTATTCCACATCCCGGATACGGCAGTGTCATGCCGTCTTGGGGTTGACTTGCCTGAAGCAGAGAGTCACACCGAACCAGCACTCCTGTCTGCCGTGAACGCACAGGTGGATCAGTGGTTAACTCCGCACCAACTGGAGATCGGCAAAGCGGTTTGTGACAACGAAAGAAATTTGTTGGCGGCATTGAATTTGGGCAAGTTGACACATGTGCCGTGCATGGCACATGTGTGTAATCTGATCGTACAACGCTTTGTCCTTAAGTACCCAGGCTTACAGGATGTCCTGAAGCAGGCCAGGAAGGTGTGTGGCCATTTCAGGCATTCCTACACGGCCATGGCGCACTTTTCTAATATCCAACGGCGAAACAACATGCCAGTGAGGCGCTTGATTTGCGACAGCAAACACGTTGGAATTCAACACTCCTAATGTTCGACCGCCTGCTCCAACAAGAAAAAGCCGTTAACGAGTATTTGTATGACCGGGGTGCTAGGACAGCCTCTGCGGAGCTGGGAATTTTTTTGCCACGTTACTGGACGCTCATGCGCAATGCCTGTAGGCTCATGCGTCCTTTTGAGGAGGTGACAAACCTAGTCAGTCGCACCCAAGGCACCATCAGCGACATCATTCCATTTGTTTTCTTCCTGGAGCGTGCCCTGCGAAGAGTGCTGGATCAGGCTGTAGATGAGCGTGAAGAGGAAGAGTTGTGGTCACCATCACCACCAGAAACAGCCTTATCAGCATCGCTTGCTGGACCTGCGGCAACGCTGGAAGAGGATTGTGAGGAAGAGGAGTCAGAGGAGGAATGTGGCTTTGAGGAGGAGGAGGAAGACCAACCATAACAGGCATCCCAGGGTGCTCATTGTCACCTATCTGGTACCCGTGGTGTTGTACGTGGCTGGGGGGAAGAACATACCTTCAGTGAGATCACTGAGGAGGAGGAACGGGAAATGAGTAGCTCAGCATCCAACCTTGTGCAAATGGGGTCTTTCATGCTGTCGTGCCTGTTGAGGGACCCTCGTATAAAAAGGCTGAAGGAGAACGACCTGTACTGGGTGTCCACGCTACTAGACCCCCGGTATAAGCAGAAAGTGCCTGAAATGTTACCGAATTACCGCAAGTCGGAAAGGATGCTACAGTTCCAGAATTAATTAAAAAGTATGCTTTACACAACGTATAAGGGTGATGTCACAGCACAATGGGAATCTAACAGGGGAAGAGGTAAAAGTAATCCTCCTCCTCCTCCCACGACCACGCCGGCAAGGACAGGACGCTTTACAGACGTGTTGTTGATGGAGGACATGCGGACCTTTTTAAGTCCTACGCATTGCCACAGCCCTTTGGGGTCCACCCTCAGAGAACGACTCGACCGACAGGTAGCAGACTACCTCGCCTTAACTGCAGATATTGACACTCTGAGGAGCGATGAACCCCTTGACTATGGGGTGTGCAGGCTTGACCTGTAGCCTGAGCTATCCCAATTTGCGATAGAACCTCTGGCCTGCCCCGCTTCAAGTGTCCTGTCAGAAAGGACCTTCAGTGCAGCAGGAGGTATTGTCACTGAGAAGAGAAGTCGCCTAGGTCAAAAAAGTCTAGATTACCTCACCTTTATTAAGATGAATGAGGGATGGATCCCGAAGAGACTCACAGTGGGCGATACATTCGACTAAAAAAGGCCTGATGAGGGTGACGTAACAGGGTGTCGCGGCTGCCGGCCCGCCGTGTGATATTTAAACCCCTAGCTCACCCCAGTACCTTGCCCTGTCGTGGTTTCCTGTTCCTGGTTTCCTGAGAGTGCTTTATCATTGTGAATCGGATTTCCTGGTATCCCGATCTTGGCTTTTCCCTGGTTATTCTTAATTCTGGTTTCCCTGACTTGGATTGTGTAAACGGTATTGTGTATTTTCTGACTTCCTTGACCTCGGCTTTCCCTTTGACCATTCTCTGTCTCTAGCGTATTAGTCCGGACATTCTAAGGTCCGGTTTATGCTCTGTCCTTTTATTTTCCTTTATTGCCTATGTATATGTTTATGGACTGTTTGCGGTTGTTTGCGGTGCATTAACCGGGGAGTTTGGTAACCCTTACACTAAGATATGGAAGGGCTGCGCCAAATAAGGGTAGATAGTCCAGTAAAGTATTGCTAGGGTGCCAATAGATGGTCTAGGATACTTGATAGAGTTCCTCTGTGGATGCGTCTAGTGTAGACCGTTCCGTATATGTAAATACAAGAGAGGTAGAGGCGACTAATGGTATAGTATGAAAGTTCAGGGTGTGATAGGTAACAAAATGTAGAGAACTCACATTCAAGAGAGCTATGGCCAGCTCTGGTGTGGATTGCATACAGCGGTATAATCCCCGCTTATGGGATATGTAGGGAGGGGGTCTCCGTCAACACCGTCTGGTAGTCCAGAGCTCGGAAAAGAAAAACAGAAAGCGACAATAGTGCTCTCAATTTTGATGTGGTTCAGTGTGCAGATAAGAAGAGGTAAAAAACTCACATTTGAGGGAGCTATGGCCAGCTCTGGTGTGGATAGCGTACAGCGGTATAATCCCCGCTTATAGTATTTGTAGCGGCGATACGTCCGTCAGCACCGTCTGGTGATCCAGGGCTCCAATATAGAAAAATAAAAAGCAGCAATAGTGCTCTCAATTGTGATAGGTTAAGAGAGTAGTAGAGGAAATAAAATAATACTCACAAAGATAGAGCAGAGGTACTGCTCTATGGATAGGCGCTGGTGGTATGATCCCCACCTAGGATTTCTTGGAGTACTGGAACTTTAAAATTGCCAGTGGAAGTAAAAGTAACCAGGAAAGGTTAAAATGCCAGGAAAAGGTAAAAAAAAAGTTTAAAGTGCATAGAGAGTGCAATAAAAAGAGGATTGGTACAATAAAGTAGCCAAAAAACTTTTATTGATCTAAAATACACAATAAAATACAGAATTAATAACCATAAACGCGTTTCACCATAAGTGGCTTCTTCAAAATTGATCCCATTCTGAAGAATGTAATTGTAATAGTTTTTTTTAGATGTAAAATTTTGTGGCTTCACTGCATTCTAAGTTTAACCCCTTAAGGATGGCAGGCGTTCTATGCCGTCCTTAAGGAAGCGGCTCTAAACGCCCCAGGGCGGCATAGAACGACCTAACCATCCTTTGTCCTTACCTGGTCACGGGCTAACCCACGCCGGCGATCGCGGTATGGGGACTTAACCCCTTCAGGATGGAGTCAATAGTACACGTTCTGATCAAAACAAAATGTAAACAAAAACTGGAATTTGCGCTATATGTCTGTTCAACTATAATTCACCTCTTTCATATTATATGCACCCACACTTATTTTATATCATTTTGTTCAGGAGAAACAGGACTTTCCTATCAAATATTTATTTATGAAACATAATTTATTATGAATACAATCAAAAAAACTGTGAGATATTTTAATTTTTTAAAAAAAAAATTGTAGTTCCTCCTCACATTTTAGCTGTAAATGTCATAATACTGTTAGCTTTTACTGCAAAAAAAGCACATATTTGGATTCCGCAAAGTCTCACGAGTACAACAGTACCCTCCATTAACAGTTTGTACTGTGTTTTGGAAAGTTAAAGGGTCAAATATAGCACATTCCATTTTTCTTTTTTTTCACATTGAAATTTGCCAGATTAGTAATGTTACCTTTGAGACCGTGTGGTAGCCCAGGAATGAGATTTACCCCAGTGATGGCATACCATTTGCAAAAGTAGACTACCCAAGGTATTGCAAGTGTGGTATGTCCAGTATTTTGTAGTAGCCACTTAGTCACACACACTGGCCAAAGTTAGCGTTCATATTTTTTTTTTTTTTTATTCTTTATTTTTGTTGTGCACAAATTAACAAATAGTTTCAATACGTCACAGCAGTGGTAACATGATATATGGTGTTTCAACATACAGTGCATAATGTGACAACTGAGGTTTCCGCACAGTTTTTTTGAAATTAAGGAACAGAACATGCATCAAAGACTAAACCTTCATGACTAAATGCTACTTGTAGGGTTATGCGGCATAAATATGATGGGAGTGTGGCAAGCTGCATAATATTATGACTAGTTAGAGCTGTGACCCATGGCCCCATGCGTAATATCCGATAGGTAACCAACAGTATATAAGAAACAACGTGGCACGGGTCTGGCACAGAGGAAAGAGAGTGAGGCAGAGAGAGAGTTATGTGTGAGTGTAAGTGATTGTACAGAGTTTAACATGTTTGCTCGGCCGTAATCACAGGAACAATCAGTGTAATAACCTTCACGTTAAACGTAACGTGGCATATGAGCAGGCAACACATTTCTAAGTTCTATCAAAGAGAGTTGAGCCAGTGAGAGAAACATAACATTCTGCTTATGTGCATTACTTCCGTCTGCGTCATGAGTACCTATGGTAGAGGCCTGGAAGCTATCGTTGTAGTATAGGGGTACGCCAAGTCACCCGGGCACAGTGAGTGACACTAGCGATTTTGCGGTGGGGACAATTTGCGCCATTGCCTGCCTGAGGAAGCGCAGAGTCCCTCGGCCATGTCGCATATTGTCGGCTAACCCGGTTTGCAGGAAACTCCTATATAACATGCAACCTGACTAGGTGCTGATGGTCGGCTATGCCGAGGTAAACACTCTGACTAAACAGCTTGGTTAGGTAGTCTCCGATTATGCAAGACCATGGTAGGAAATAATATCCTTAGTTTAGTTACGACTATGTGGGCCAAAGTAGACAGCTTGGGTGATCTCGAAGATACTTTAATATTAAACGCCAACGCGGGTAGTGAACCCTCCATGGCTAAGTAGGTGCATAAGCAGTGTGTTGTCATTATTGCCGGTTGTTCCGGAAGACTGTCCACGGAATTGTATGGCTAAATATCGGGAGGCATGGCGTGGGTGGATTGCAGGCCTAGTCAGTGTGAGTGTGTTAGCTCATCAGTTTGTCGTGTGTGAGTTGTAATGTGGGAGAGATGGTATTACTGTTAGAGCAGTCATGTAACTCAGTGCTAACTAACCGTGGGGGAATAGCCTCTCTTCTCAGGTTATTGCCTATGGCTACTTCCGTAGGTGTGTACATCCCCTTAATAAAAGATTTCCAATACCACGTTTTAAGCATCCTGCTCATAGGAGATTGTCCAGGGCTGAGAAGTGGGATCCCTGGGTAGGAAAGCTTTTGCATTGTGTTTTACCTCGTTAATACAAGTACAATCATAAGAAGAAACAAAATAAATGAATAAAGAAAAAACAAACGGGAATGGAACTCAACCCAAAAGTCAATTCACTCTGGTCACATGGCGACCCATAGTTTGTGGTAAGTGTTCAGCTGTATCGCCCACTGTAAGTGTGTGGGTAACCGTACGGGGGGCTATGAGTCCCATAGAGTCCTGTCATATTCACCTTTCAGCCAGTGTCCCGAATGGTCATCTCTCCAGGTCGTAACGCGCTGGTCAGGCCTTCCCTCCACAGAACAAGTCAGTCGGTTAGTGAGCGAGAGAGGTGTGTTGGTAGTCCTTTTAGGCTTGCGGGTCGTTGCACTTGAGTATGTCAGACAGGTGAGTGTATTGTGGCTGATCCAGCCTATCCATATATATATATATATTCAAATCATAGTAACAGAACTGTGGAGCGGCAGTAAAACAGAATTATGTGTTGTAAGTGTTCCCGTCTGGAGCTCTTAGGTAGGAACTACTGTCCGTGTAGTGCGGTCTGTGCCTCTTGGGACAAAGGTCTCTGCGGTGGCTGGGTTCCACTCGTGCGGTTTGGAAGGAGCGCGGGACTGTTGTAGCGAGTCCGGTGCGAGGCCCAAGGCGGCCAGGTGCGTTGTCGCTTCCTGCAGGTACGTTATAAGGTAGGTATTTTCACCCTGGGTCACCTGAAGTTTGTGCGGGGAGCGCCATTGGTATTTGATCGTATGTGCGCGGAGCAGAGTGGTGAAGGGCCGGAGAGTTGCGCGCCAGGCCACAGTCCCTCTAGAGAGATCTGCATGAAGCGTGAGGGCCATGTCTTCGAAAGTGAGGGGTGTGTTACCTCTGGCGGCGTCCATCACCACCATCTTGTCCTGACGCTTTTGATATTTGATGATTAAGTCCCTGGGTGCCGTCTGGGGAGCTGTAGGCGGTTTCGGGATTCTGAACATGCCGTCCAGTATAACCCCTTTGGCGTACTTCGGCGGTAGTTTGCTAATTAGACGCCGTATGAGGTGGGGAAGTTCAGACTCTGGGACCGTCTCCGTTATGCCTCTAACCTTTATGTTTTGGGCTCGGCGTGAGTCTTCCAGTGCCGCCATAGTCTGTTCCACCCTTTGTTGCTGTAATTGTAGTGTTTGCACCTCCTGTTGGAGTGTGGACATTTGTTTCGTGTGGTTGCGACAGTCTTGCTCCACGGTGCTCACGCGGTGTGTTAGGCCCTGAATGTCCTTTTTCATTTCAGTCATGTCTCCCTGTATATTTCTGCGGAGCTCCGCTAACAGCTCCCTCATCTCAGCCTTAGTGACCGGGGCAGTGTCCGGCTTTTCTTGAGGCTGTGTCGGGGTATGTATTGCCGGCTGGCATGTCTCCTCAGGCTCGGAGAGTCCTTTGTCAGAGTCTACGAAGTCATCCATGTAGGCATCGAAGTCGGACTCTGGAGCGCCACGTGCTCGCCGCCATAGATCCCCTATGCTGGTGCCCGGCCGGGGCGGGTCAGGTTTCGGCTTTTTGTGTTTCCTGCCCATTGGTGTGCCGCCTGCAACAGTAGGTGGACTTTGGTAGCTTTATTTGGGGTAAAAACATTGAATTTCGCTTGATTTGGGCCTGTAGATTTCGGAGCTCTCAAGAGGTGCGACCAGTCAGTTCGGCTGTTGGCTCCGCCCCCCGTTCATATTTGTTTTTGTGTGGGAAAAAAAGCAAAAAAACTAATATTTGGCCAGTGTTTGTAACTAAGTGGCTACTAAAAATGACTGTACATACCCTGTTTGCAATACCTTGGGTTGTCTATTTTTGCAAATGGTATGTCATCATCGGGGTAATTCTTATTCCTGGGCTACCATACGGTCTCAAAATGCAACATAACCAATCTGGCAAATTTTTATGTGAAAAAAATGAAATGCAAGCCTTATATTTGACTCTCTAACTTTCCAAACACCATAAAACCTGTACATGAGGGGTACTGTTTTACTCAGGAGACTTTGCTGAACACAAATATTAGTGTTTCAAAATGGTATCTTGTATTACAACAATAATATCATCAGTAAAGATGCGTTCATGTGTGAAAAATGCAAAAAACTATCATTGTTGTAATACAAGTTACCATTTTGAAACACTAATATTTGTGTTCAGCGAAGTCTCCCGAGTAAAACAGTACCCCCAATGTACAGGTTTTATGGTGTCTTGGAAAGTTACAGGGTTAAATATAGTGCTTGCAATTCAAATTCTCTGCACTTTTTGCCTGGGTTGTCAGGCATTTCAATCAAATTTTAACTAATTAAATCACATAATTATGTTAAAATATTACTTAAATATACACGTAGAATTTTAATATATATATATACATATATATGTATTTAAAGACTACGTGTACACTTATGTAGTTATTTATGTAAATATATATATTAATCTGTGTATATATACAAATGGAAAGAGTGCACTCGAAAGGTCTTCTTAAAGATATAAACAATTTATTGTGCCAAATTTCAAAAGACATACAAGTCGACGTTTCAGTCCTCGTGGGACTTTTTTCAAGACAATGAAAGGCGGAAAAACAGTGATTTAAATATACCTTGCAGGTGATTTGATTGGAGAGTAGGTTATATGAAAGAGAGGCTGTGCAAACATGAAAGTGGTTATTCAACTTTGAAAAATAGGGATTGACCCTTTGGGTGCCTAATAAAGAGGCCAGAAAGTGAATGTGGTTACGGCCAAACATCTAATAATCTGCACTCACAGACATATTAAAATTCAAGGATAAGAAATAAGAAATATCGAAGCCACCTTAGAATAACTAAGTGTTTAAGAATCTATTTGAATATTTAGACTAATTAAACAGTATCTTACGTTTGCTACATTTTTAAATAATAACGTAAGGTGGCTACGTATAAACCCGTGCCAGGAGATTGCAGACCTTACTTTAGATACATTGTAGAAAAAACTTCAAAGTATATTTCAATAATCCTATGGATACTATATATGTACTAAATTGTGTTACAAATTAACGGCCATATAGTCTATGGAGTAAAACAGAAGCATCCATCAGCTAACATATCTTAGCTAAATAATAATAGAACATATCGAAATACTGTATGATGGATTTAACAAAAAGTCTAATGAGTTAATCACCAATAATGGTTTTTCTGTAACTTTTAGTGTAGATATATTAATTACTATTATTTACAAAACTTATGGCTTCTTTATCTTTTCGGGATGAAGCAGCTGAGTGGGTTGATTTCATTAAGTCCCCCCGGGGACAAAGTTCCTAATGTGAAGATCCAAAAGGCTTCTCTTTGAAGGAGTAAGACATCTCTGTCACCCCCCCTATTCGGGGCCTGAACATGTTCAATGCCATTACTCCATAGACTATATGGCCGTTAATTTGTAACACAATTTAGTACATATATAGTATCCATAGGATTATTGAAATATACTTTGAAGTTTTTTCTACAATGTATCTAAAGTAAGGTCTGCAATCTCCTGGCACGGGGAATTCCAGTTTATACATAGCCACCTTACGTTATTATTTAAAAATGTAGCAAACGTAAGATACTGTTTAATTTGTCTAAATATTCAAATAGATTCTTAAACCCTTAACGACCGCTGACGGTTCAGGACCGTCAGCGGTAAAACGTGCGTTTGGACCGCTGACGGTCCTGAACCGTCATAACGGTTTTGGGCTACTTACCTGATCGCCGTCGGTCCCACGGCGGCGATCAGCTCTCCTCCCGGTCCAGGGGGGTTGCCTGTCTGCCCGGGCAGTCCCCCCTCGGCAGATCAGGACCCCACGGCCATGTGATCACTCGATCACATGACCGCAATAGGTGTCCATGTGTCTGCCTGCAGGGGGACTGTCTGTGCTGACAGGCAGTCTCCCTGCAAGTGAAAAATCCAAAATAAAGTGTAAAAAAAAAATCTGTGTAAAAAAAAAAAAATAATATGTGTATATATATGCTATATATACATGTATTATATCTATATATACCTATATATAATATATGTATATATATCATATATATAATGTCACACTAAGTGTATTTTTATATTTATATATACGTATATAATTATAAAAATACACTTATATTTAAATTACACACGAATATATACAATATATATAATAACTATATATATGGTATATATATATATATTATTATAAAATACAAATAATATGTTAATAAAAATAAATAACAAAAAATAAAAATAATTTTTAATAATTAAAAAAAAATTATATATATATATTCAGTTTTATTCTAACAGTATTTTGATATTGATATATATATATTTATATCAAAATACACTTAGAATGTAATGATATATATATCTATGTATAAATAAATAAATAAAAATAATACGAAATATACATATGTCCACATACATAATTACATAAATAATTTCATAAATATACACGTAGACGTCAAATATATAAATATGTATATATATTAAAATTCTACGTGCATATTTATGTAATATTTTTACCTAATTAAGTAATTTTAATGATTGCAATTTGAGGGACCTGCCTGCCAACCCAGGCCAAAAGTCCAGATAATTTAATTTGCTAGCACTGTGTTTAACCCTGTAACTTTCTATGACACCCTAAATCCTGTACATGGGGGTACTGTTTTACTCGGGAGACTTCGCTGAACACAAATATTAGTGTTTCAAAACAGTAAAACATATCACAGCGATGATATTGTCAGTGAAAGTGAAGTTTTTTGCATTTTTCACACACAAACAGCTCTTTCACTGAGGATATTATTGCTGTGATATATTTTACTGTTCTGATACACTAATATTTGTGTTCAGCGAAGTCTCCTGAGTATAACAGTACCCCACATGTAGAGGTTTTATAGTGTTTGTGAAAGTTACAGGGTCAAATATAAGGCTTGATTTTACTTTTTTTTTTTTATTGAAATTTGTCAGATTGGTTAGGTTGCCTTTGAGAGCGTATGGTAGCCAAGGAATGAGAATTAGCCCCATGATGGCATACCATTTGCAAAAGAAGACAACCCAAGGTATTGCAAATGGGGTATGTTCAGCTTTTTTTAGTAGCCACTTAGTCACAAACACCGGCCAAAGTTAGCGGTTTTTGCATTTTTAACACACAAACAAATATAAATGCTAACTTTGGCCAGTGTTTGTGACTAGGTGGCTACTAAAAAAAACTGGACATACCCCATTTTGAATACCCTGGGTTGTCTACTTTAAAAAATATGTACATGTTAGGTGTGTTTCAGGGATTTATGACAGATAACGGTGTAACAATGTCACTATTGATACATTTAAAATATATATATATTGAAACAGCAATTTCCTACTTGTATTTATAGGCCTATAACTTGCAAAAAAAAGCAATAAAGCATGTAAACACTGGGTGTTTTTAAACTCGGGACAAAATTTTGAATCTATTTAGCAGTTTTTTTCATTAGCTTTTGTAGATAAGTAAAAGATTTTTCAAGTAAAACTCCAAAAACATGTTTTTTTTTTTATTTTTCACCATATTTTATTATTTTTTTTAAATACAATATATGACATAATATA
The DNA here is from genome assembly GCF_036172605.1 of Pelobates fuscus. Taxonomy (NCBI): domain Eukaryota; kingdom Metazoa; phylum Chordata; class Amphibia; order Anura; family Pelobatidae; genus Pelobates; species Pelobates fuscus. The sequence goes on along the minus strand of NC_086318.1, from coordinate 265,867,900 downwards.
AATACTGGTATGTAAAGAAAGCCCTTCTTGTCGTGAAAAAAACAATATATAACTTGTATGGGAACCGTAAATGAGAGAGCGGAAAATTACAGCTAAACACAAACACCACAAAAGTGTTAAAACTGCTCTGGTCCTTAACGTACAAACATCGCAAAAACAGGCCGGTCCTGAAGGGGTTAAACACTTAGTTATTCTAAGGTGGCTTCGATATTTCTTATTTCTTATCCTTGAATTTTAATATGTCTGTGAGTGCAGATTATTAGATGTTTGGCCGTAACCACATTCACTTTCTGGCCTCTTTATTAGGCACACAAAGGGTCAATCCCTATTTTTCAAAGTTGAATAACCACTTTCACGTTTGCACAGCCTCTCTTTCATATAACCTACTCTCCAATCAAATCACCTGCAAGGTATATTTAAATCACTGTTTTTCCGCCTTTCATTGTCTTGAAAAAAGTCCCACGAGGACTGAAACGTCGACTTGTATGTCTTTTGAAATTTGGCACAATAAATTGTTTATATCTTTAAGAAGACCTTTCGAGTGCACTCTTTCCATTTGTATATATTGAAGGCTGAGGCAGCACCGAGGCAAGCACAAGACCGGTACATTGAGTGCGGGACATTTGCAATCTGTGTATATATATATATTTGCGGTTATTTGTATTTTATATATAGATAGATAGATATAGAATGTCATTCTAAGTGTCATTCTAAGTGAGGATCACGGCGGAGGTAAGTAAATCTTACCTCCTGGGGATGAAAGCCGTTACGGCGTTCTATGCCGCCGCAATGGCTTTAAAGCCCATTTAATGCGGGACAGCATAGAACGCTGTAACGGCGTTAAGGGGTTAAGTAGCAAAATTTTTTTTTTATCTTTTGTCAGTTTGAACCATTGAATTCTGGGTAGAAGCATAGTGTTTACATTATAAAGGTATCAGGGCTAATAAAGTGTGGTGGCTATTGTTTAGCCAGGTTAACATTTCCATTTTTACACTGGAGTGTGTTTAACCCCTTAACCCATTAACCCCTTTACGACGAGTGACAGACGAGGTCTGTCACTCAGGGGAAACCCTTAACGACGAGTGACTGACCTCGTCCGTCACGCGGTAAAATTAACCCCAGATCGCCGCAATCGCAATTGCGGCGATCGCGGGGTTAATGGTGATCTGGTCTGCCTCTGTATTAATGGGGTTAATGGTGCTCTGGTCTGCCTCTGTCCCAGCACATGTGCCCGCTCTGACAGCATGTCAGAGCGAGCACATGTGCTGTGTATACTTACCTTCTGCCTCCCAGGTTCAGTGTGAAGTGCAGGGAGACGGATCAGTGCTGATCATGCCCCATGTGTAAAAAAAAATAAAGTTTATTTAAAATCCCACCCCCCTTTACCATTTTAGTAAAAAATTAACCCCTTCCCTGCCAATTGATCACTGACTACAGTGATCAATTGGCAGGGATTGCATTTTACTATGATCTGATTTTTTTTTAACCCCTGAGGGTTAATTCTTTTTTTTTTAACCCTCAGGGGTTAAATTTATTTTATTAATTAATTTAAGTATTTTAAAATTATATATTTAGCTAGCTAGGGAGGGTGGAAGTTAGTGGGGAATTGGGGGATTTGGTGTTAGGCTAACTAGGGGTTAATGTTAAAAAAAAGTTTAAAAATAAGCTTTAAAAAGTAAAAAATTAAGTTAAAAAAAGTTTTAATAACGTTTAAGTAAAAAAAAAAACACCCCACGTTACCCAGTCCAAATAAAAATTAACCCCTACCCTGCCAGTCGATCACTGCCTACAGTGATCAAAACACAGAACACAGTATTATACTGTGATCTAATTTTTTTTAACCCCTGACGATTAACTTTTATTTATTTTTTAATCCTCAGGGGTTCAATGTATTTAATTAACTAATTTAAATATTGTAGAATTAAATATTTTTTTCTAGCTGGGGTGGGTGCGAGTTATGGAAAAATTGGGAATTTACGTTTAGTGCTGCTTACTGCTAGTTAGGGGTTAACGGTAAAAAAAATGCTTAGAAAAATGTTAAATCTGTAAAAAAAAGTTTTAAGAAAGTTTAGGAAAGTTTAAAAAAATTAATAAGCAAAACAAACTTTAAAAATAGTTTTAAAAAGTAAAAAAAGTTAAAAAAAAGTTAAAAAATACATTTAAAAACGCTCATTACCACTACACCTAGAACAAACTAGAGAAAAAATGATCCCATGCTAAGGTTCAAAATATGCCTTTTGAATTACCCCAGGGTGTATTCTTTAATAAAAAAAAATGGGGGCATGTTAAAGCACAATATGCACCTTATGAGATACCCTGGGGTGTCTACTTTTACAAATGGTAGGCCTTTGTGGGGCTTTTTTGAACAGTCAAACCACTATAATACCCCAAATGGAAGCATAGGCTCATTAAATCCGTTTCTCAAAATTCGACTGTGAATACTGAAAAGGACAGGTCTCCTATATGGCACTGTAGCTTCACAAAATAGTGCCAAAGACATACAATGGGGGTGTCATTTTACTCAACAGATGTAACTGAACACAAAATAAAACTTTGTACATGAACAGCACACACCAACTTTACAAAATACACATGAGAAGTTCTTTGTTATAAGTTTGTGTGCCAAAACCCCCAAAAAACACAATTTTACTCCAATATTTAGCAGAGATTGGCGGTGGCTACGTAGAAAGAGTCAAAACAACCTTAGGTAAATAGCCTGTGGTGTCTACTTTATATAAATATATACTTTTGTCTCGCAATTTTGTTTTCTTTTATGGCTATTAAGCTTACAAGACAAACATACCAAATTCTAAAATCGCTCCACATTAAACGTTTATTTTACTCCTTGTGCTTTGTGACCTGTAACTACCCAAAAAAACTTAAAATCCCAGACACATTATATATTCTGTAAATCAGAACAACTAAATGAATTTATTTTTAATTACTTTCCTTAACCTGCACTAATTGTGCGCACATTATTATTGCAAAAACTGTAAAAAAACACACAATAATTTTCATTTTGTTTTGCATTTTTCTGTATTTTTCTATAATAAATAAGCATGTGTATATATATATATATATATATATATATATATATATATATATATATATACCGTATATACTCGAGTATAAGCCGAGTTTTTCAGCACATTTTTTGTGCTGAAAAACCCCAACTCGGCTTATACTCGAGTCAATAGTCTGTATTATGGCAATTTGCATTGCCATAATACAGACTGGGGCTGTGGGGGCTGCAGAGAGCGTTACTTACCTCTCCTGCAGCTCCTGTCAGCTCCCTCCTCCTCCGCGGCGGTCCGTTCAGCACCTCGGTCAGCTCCCACTGTAAATCTCGCGAGAGTCGCGGCTCTCGCGAGACTTACAGTGGGAGCTGACAGAAGAGCTGACCGGACGGCGCGGAGGAGGAGAGAGCTGACAGGAGCTGCAGGAGAGGTAAGTAACGCTCTCTGCAGCCCCCCTCTCCCCCCCACTAAACTGCCAATGCTGGACCACCAGGGAAGGAGAGCCCCCCTCCCTGCCATATATCAAGCAGGGAGGGGGGACGAAAAAAATATATAGTAATAATAAAAATAAAAATAAATAATTAAATTAAATAATAATAAAAAAATAATAATAATTAAATAAAATAATAATAATATTTTTTTTTTTACAAAATTGCCCACCCCCCACCAGGGCTCTACAACACACACACACCACTCATACACACACACGCTGCACTCATACACACACGCTGCACTCATACACACACGCTGCACTCATACACACACGCTGCACTCATACACACATGCTGCACTCATACACACATGCTGCACTCATACACACACGCTGCACTCATACACACACGCTGCACTCATACACACACACTGCATTCATACACACACACTGCATTCATTATATACACACACTGTAAATAAATATTCAATTAATATATTTTTTTAGGATCTAATTTTATTTAGAAATGTACCAGTAGCTGCTGCATTTCCCACCCTAGTCTTATACTCGAGTCAATAAGTTTTTTCCCAGTTTTTTGGGGTAAAATTAGGGGCCTCGGCTTATATTCGGGTCGGCTTATACTCGAGTATATACGGTATTTATATATATATATATATATATATATATATATATATGTTACATCAAATGAAAGCCATTTCTGTCCTTTAAAAAACTGTATATAATATGCATCGGTGCAATAAATTAGTCAAATGCAAATTGCAGTTGAACGCAAACAGCAAAAAATGCCGTTGTCAATAAGTGAAAGACAAGCTTCCGAAGCTCTGTCCTTAACCCCTTAAGACCGAAGGGCGTACAATTACGTCCTTTTTAAAGCGTCTCTAAACGCCGCCGGGCGTAATTGTACGCCCTCCGTTTTTTTTTCACTTACCCGGTCGCCGTCGATCCCACGCCGGCGATCGCGGTTGGGGGGACTCCCAGGGAGCCCCCCGCGGCACCTCCGTCCTCTTCAGCCCCCCCAGGCCATGTGAGAGTGAGGTCCTTGCGAGGACCTCAAAATCACATGGCCGGGATAGCTGGCTGCAGCAACCCCTGCTGGCTAAATTCAAATAAACAACAGTTAAAATAAGTGTAAAAAAAATTAAATATATACTTAGATCATATATATATATATATATATATATATATATATATATATATATATATATATATATATATATACAGGGAGTGCAGAATTATTAGGCAAATGAGTATTTTGACCACATCATCCTCTTTATGCATGTTGTCTTACTCCAAGCTGTATAGGCTCGAAAGCCTACTACCAATTAAGCATATTAGGTGATGTGCATCTCTGTAATGAGAAGGGGTGTGGTCTAATGACATCAACACCCTATATCAGGTGTGCATAATTATTAGGCAACTTCCTTTCCTTTGGCAAAATGGGTCAAAAGAAGGACTTGACAGGCTCAGAAAAGTCAAAAATAGTGAGATATCTTGCAGAGGGATGCAGCACTCTTAAAATTGCAAAGCTTCTGAAGCGTGATCATCGAACAATCAAGCGTTTCATTCAAAATAGTCAACATGGTCGCAAGAAGCGTGTGGAAAAACCAAGGCGCAAAATAACTGCCCATGAACTGAGAAAAGTCAAGCGTGCAGCTGCCAAGATGCCACTTGCCACCAGTTGGCCATATTTCAGAGCTGCAACATCACTGGAGTGCCCAAAAGCACAAGGTGTGCAATACTCAGAGACATGGCCAAGGTAAGAAAGGCTGAAAGACGACCACCACTGAACAAGACACACAAGCTGAAACGTCAAGACTGGGCCAAGAAATATCTCAAGACTGATTTTTCTAAGGTTTTATGGACTGATGAAATGAGAGTGAGTCTTGATGGGCCAGATGGATGGGCCCGTGGCTGGATTGGTAAAGGGCAGAGAGCTCCAGTCCGACTCAGACGCCAGCAAGGTGGAGGTGGAGTACTGGTTTGGGCTGGTATCATCAAAGATGAGCTTGTGGGGCCTTTTCGGGTTGAGGATGGAGTCAAGCTCAACTCCTAGTCCTACTGCCAGTTTCTGGAAGACACCTTCTTCAAGCAGTGGTACAGGAAGAAGTCTGCATCCTTCAAGAAAAACATGATTTTCATGCAGGACAATGCTCCATCACACGCGTCCAAGTACTCCACAGCGTGGCTGGCAAGAAAGGGTATAAAAGAAGAAAATCTAATGACATGGCCTCCTTGTTCACCTGATCTGAACCCTATTGAGAACCTGTGGTCCATCATCAAATGTGAGATTTACAAGGAGGGAAAACAGTACACCTCTCTGAACAGTGTCTGGGAGGCTGTGGTTGCTGATGCACGCAATGTTGATGGTGAACAGATCAAAACACTGACAGAATCCATGGATGGCAGGCTTTTGAGTGTCCTTGCAAAGAAAGGTGGCTATATTGGTCACTGATTTGTTTTTGTTTTGTTTTTGAATGTCAGAAATGTATATTTGTGAATGTTGAGCTGTTATATTGGTTTCACTGGTAAAAATAAATAATTGAAATGGGTATATATTTGTTTTTTGTTAAGTTGCCTAATAATTATGCACAGTAATAGTCACCTGCACACACAGATATCCCCCTAAAATAGCTATAACTAAAAACAAACTAAAAACTATTCAGCTTTGATATTAATGAGTTTTTTGGGTTCATTGAGAACATGGTTGTTGTTCAATAATAAAATTAATCCTCAAAAATACAACTTGCCTAATAATTCTGCACTCCCTGTATGTGTGTATATATATATATATATATATATATATATATATATATATATATATATATATATATATATATATATATATACATATACATATATATATATATATATACATATACATATATATATATGATCTAAGTATATATATATACACATATACATACACACACATACACTGTCTAGGTGTATTTTAATATTAATATATATATATATATATATATATATATATATAATTATATATATATATTATCAAATTACACGTAGACTGATACTGATTAAATATATATATATATATATAAAATAAAATAAAAAAATAATTAAAAATAAAATATAAAAAATATATAGATATGTTTTATTTCGTTCTAACTGTATTGTGATATTAATATATATATATATATATATATATATATATATTTATATAAAAAACACATAGAACGAAATAATATATATATATATATATATATATATATATATATATACATAAATATATACGTATATATCACTATATATATACCTATATATAAATAAAAATATTTTTTAAAAATTATATTTCCTGGCCATATCCATGGCAGCACAACATTGGGTAGCTCCTCCCTATCCCCATTGGACAGGAATAATAATTAAGCCATATAAGTACCACCTCCTACCCCTCCTTCCCCAGTCTTTTTTTCCTGTCCTATCCCTAGGACATGTCGGTCTTTTCAGACTATTAGATTTCTCTTTTATGGCTTACCTGAGGATTAGTTCCTCTGGCCCCTGGGGAGTTCACCCTCTCTCCCCTGGGAAGTCTCCAGTATACGGCCCTGTGCAAAGGTGTCCCCCTGGAGAAAACCCCTTTAGTGACCGGGGGGTTTTTCCTTCCAATATTTCTTGCAATGATCCCAGTGGTAGCAAGTGAAGGAACATGGAATTTGGCTGGTTTCCTGTTTGGTATTTCCCCCACCAGAATCAAGGTAATATGGATTGGTATTTACCTGCAAGATTATTCTTCCAGTAAGTGGTTGGTTTTTCTGGCACCTGTAGTTTTTTCTGTGAACTAAGGTTTGCTGTGGAAGCGTTCTGTGGTTCCCCTGTGCCTGCGCGGCGTTCGGGAGTTTCCTGTGCGCCTGCGCGGCATTCAGGAGTCTCCTGTGCACATGCGCGGCTTTCGGGGGCTCCGGGATGCATGCGCGGCATTCAGTGGTTTTTAGCGTTCGCGTGGCTTCATTTGAATAAGCGCGCAAACGCCATTACACCTATTAGCGCGTTTGCGTGCAAAATCTGTTCGTGTGTTTCTAATTTTACCGTTCGCGCGTTTTTTCGGTCATTTGCGCATGCGCAATGACGTCAGACGCCCTTCTTAAAGCGCCAGGCCTCCTTTTAGGACAGTTTAAATTTTCATCTTCCTGGAGAATTTCTGGCACCATTGAGATCAAGGGATTGTTGGTTCCTCACCTTTCCAGGTTCCTTTTTCTTCTAAAGTAAGTTTTCCCCTCCTAATTTATTTTTTTTTGGTTTCTTGTAGTTTCTTCTTCTTGGTTTAAGTTTCGTTGTTCCATCTATTATTTATAGATGGATTCTCGCTCAAGATCCAGGGAATCGGATTCTTCTCATCATAATAGGTCACAATCTAAGCAATTTAGGTAAGCCATCCTTTTTTGAAAAAGTTGATAATAATGAAATAAATAAATAAAAGAGTGGTAATGTACTAATGAGCACGTTTGGTGTATTGCAGTGCTAAAAGTACAAAGACTTCAGGATCGTCCAAAGGGAAGTCGCCCAAAGGGACGCTGTGTATATCCTGTCATAACAGAGCCATAGAAGGGAAACGTCTCTGTCCAGATTGTCTCTCAGCAGCCGCTGGACCTTCTCATTCAACACCGGACTTTAGGCAACTTATTAAGCATGCAGTTGCCCAGGGCATCAGAGAGGTTGGTAAGACCCACAAGCGACCTAGATATTCTGAGCCGTCAGATTGGTCTCCAGGAAACTCGGAAGATGAGTTTATGGATTCGGCTTCGCTGAGAGACCTAGCTTTTTCCTCGGAGGAGGATGCTATGCCTGATCCTGACTTCCTGGTCCCTGCGGAGGTGGATCATTTAATTGCCCAGGTCAGAGAAAACCCTTGCCTTGAAGGAGCCCTCAGAGGAGGAACCCTCTACATCTAACCGCTATTTCTCTGATCTTAGAAGAAAAAGAGCGGCTTTCCCTGTGCATACTACAATTAGTGACCTTATTAAAGAAGAATGGTCCAGGTCTGATAGGAGATCATCTGCAAAATGGAAATTCTCCAGATTATATCCGTTTGATTCCAAAGATGCTGAAACATGGGATCTTCCACCCAAAGTTGATGCTGCTATGGTTAGACTAGCCAAGCACACTACCCTACCGGTGGACGATGCAGGCTCCTTCAGGGATCCAATGGATCGTAAGATGGAATACTACCTTTCAAAATCCTATGTAGCCTGAGACATAAGTCTCCACCCTGCCGTTGCTCTCACGTCAGTTACAAGAGCTATGAAGGTTTGGCTACAGGAGCTGGAGGAGGACATCAGGAGTGGCAGAAGCCGTTCCTCCATTATAGATGCCCTTAGAGATATGCGTCTAGCAATTGATTTCTCTTCGGAAGCTGCAGTGGATCTGGTAAGAAACCTTGCTAGAAATATGTCCTTCTCGATTTCCTCCAGGCGGGCGCTTTGGCTCAGATCTTGGGCAGCCGATGCTTCCTCCAAGAATAGTTTGTGTTCTTTGCCATTTCACGGGAGTATGTTATTTGGCAAGAATTTGGAAGAATGCATTAAGAGGGTGGCTGAAGGAAATAAAGCCTTTCTACCTCAGGAGAGGAAGTATAAAGGATCCTTTCATGCCCGGAAAGAGTACCATTCCTTTCGTGACAGTAGGTCCTACAAGCCGGGTAGGGAATATTCTAGATTTCAACCTGGGAGAGGAGCCCCTTCTGGAAACAGAGGAGGCAAGTCACGTGGTTCGTCTTCCTCTAAAAATCCGAGGAATTTATGACTACGTATTTCCCAAAACGGAAGGTGTCAGGGCTTGTCTTCTCCAATATCTACCGATATGGACCGAATCCACAAGCGACGATTGGGTGCTGGATATTATTCGGAGAGGTTACCTGCTAGAATTCTTCAAGCATCCTCCCAACCTGTCCTTTCACCTCACAAAGTGGCCAGGGGACAAGGATAAGTGCATGGCCCTACAAAACTTCATCCTTTCCTTGCAGAAGGAGAAGGTCATCATCAAAGTGCCAGCAGCCGAAAGAACTCAAGGGTTTTACTCCCACATCTTCTTAACAAGGAAATCCTAAGGGGGATGGAGACCCATTCTGGATCTACACAGGCTAAACAGGCATCTGCACATTCTCAGATTCAAAATGGAATCCCTGCAGTCTATAATAAAAGTAGTGTCACCCAACCAATGGATGCTGTCTATAGATCTGTTATACGCATATTTTCACATACCCATTGCCCAAATCCATCAGAAGTTTCTGAAGTTTGCTGTGGAAGAAGGTCATTTCCAGTTCAGGGCCCTCCCCTTTGGACTGAGCACAGCCCCGAGAATGTTTACAAAGGTCCTGATTGTTCTCATCGCAGAACTCAGAAAGCAGAACATTGCTATTTACCATTATTTGGACGACATCTTGATCTTAGGAAACAACGTAGATACTTTGACATCGCATGCTATTACCAGCATTCAGTTTCTGCAAGCTCACGGCTGGAAGATCAACACCAAAAAGAGCCACCTCCACCCAACGCAATCTATGGTTTACTTAGGTGCCCACTTCGACACTCTGAAGGGCACTGTCCAACTTTCATCAGCAAGAATACTGAAACTCAGGATGTTATTAAGAAGAATGCTGAAATCCACGGTTGCCCCTGCAAAGGCTATAATGAGCCTCCTTGGTTCCATGTCCTCCACAATAGGACTGACCAGATGGGCTCAGTGGAGAATGAGACCATTCCAAGCCTACTTCCTGAGACAATTTTCCTCCAGGAACCTGTTCCAACCCATCAAGCTTCCCCTGAATGTACGCCATTCTCTGATCTGGTGGCTAAACAGAAAACACCTATCCAAAGGTTTTCCATTAGGAAACATCGCGTGGATGACTGTGACGACGGATGCCAGCCAGTGGGGTTGGGGCGCTCATTGTCTCCACGACTTTGCGCAGGAAGAATGGAGTTTCAGGACAAGCAATGTTCATTCCAATTTACTAGAACTTCTGGCTGTCCTCAAAGCATTGAAACACTTCTCGATCCATCTCAAGGGTCAATGGGTGAAGATAAGGACGGACAACTCCACCATAGTATCCTATGTCAATCACCAAGGGGGTACCAGGAGCTGCAAGATGATGGAAATCATGAATCACCTGATGTGGTGGGTTCAGAGTAACCTGGCGGGCCTTACAGCCATCCATCTCCCAGGGAAACGGAATCAACTGGCGGATATTCTCAGCAGATCCAGGATAGATCCGGGGGAATGGTTCCTATCAAACAGGGTATTCCGCATGATTGTGGACAAATGGGGTCTCCCTCAAGTAGACCTTCTAGCCACTCGGGCCAACAGAAAAGTAACACTTTTCTTCACGAAAGAAGAAGACCACCTAGCACTGGGAAGGGATGCTTTATCAAGCCCCTGGAGGTTCAGGATGGGCCATGTGTTCCCCCCGTTTCCACTAATTATCCCGCTCCTGAGGAAGATGAGAACAGAGCAAGTGTCTCTCATCCTGATTGCACCTTATTGGCCTCGAAGACCTTGGTTTCCTCTGCTTCAAAGTCTTTCGGTGGAACCTCCTCTCCCACTCCCCAGAGCTCCGGATCTTCTGTTCCAGGGTCCTGTATTGCATCCAGATCCTGTCTCTCTCAATCTCATGGCTTGGAAACTGAAGGGAACCGGCTTTTGAACAAAGGATTCTCCCAGGCCGTTATAGACACTATGCTGAAGGCGCGTAAGCATTCCACTTCAGCCACTTATTATAGAGTGTGGGAAGTTTTCTCCGACTGGGCCCTTCACAGGAATGTTGATATTCAAGATCCCTCCTCCTCTAATATTTTGGAGTTCCTGCAATCTGGGCTTGCTAAAGGGCTGAGCTATAACACTCTCAAGGTGCACGTCTCAGCTTTGTCCGCTCTAACCAATCATCGATGGGCATTGGACTCAGATGTCATCAGGTTCATCAAAGGAGTCCTTCAGATGAAGCCTCCTATTAAACCATTTGTTCCATCCTGGAATCTCCCTCTGGTCCTGAATGCCTTAAAGTTGGAACCTTTTGAACCATTTGAAACAGTTTCCCTGCATGCTCTCTCTATTAAGACTGCTTTGCTGATTGCCCTAGCTTCTGGCAGGAGAGTTTCTGAGCTCAATGCTCTATCCATTAAGGAGCCTTTTACGGTCTTTCACAAAGACAGAGTGGTCCTCCGTACGGTTCCTGAATTTCGACCTAAAGTCACCTTCTCCTTTCACATCAACGAGGATATTGTTCTTCCATCTCTGAGGTCGGACTCCCAAGAAATGGGGAATTCTGCTGACCTGTCTTCTCTGGATCTAGTGAGATGCCTCCAGATATATATTGATAGGACTTCTGCTTGGCATTCTTCTCACAGTCTTTTCGTCCTTCATAGCGGCTGTAAAAAGGGCTCACAAGCTCCCAAATCTGCCATTAGCAGGTGGATAGTAGCAGCTATCATTCTGGCTTATCAATCTGCTGGATATCCGGTCCCTGTGGGTCTTAAAGCCCATTCCACTAGGGCTCTCTCTTCTTCCTGGGCAGCCGCAGCTAATTTCTCTCCTGAACTCATTTGTAAACCAGCTACATGGTCTTCCTCTAACACTTTCATTAGGAGCTACCAAATTGATGTCAGAGCGGGTTTATCTGATCAATTTGCTAAATCGGTCCTGTCTGTATCCAATGCCTGATTTCTGTGTTTGTCACTTGTTGTGGTGTTAATACACTTTGCATTCAAAATTTTGGAGTCTGTGTCTCTTTCCCTCCCTGGTTTATTGCTTGGGTATTACCCAATGTTGTGCTGCCATGGATATGGCCAGGAAAATGGAAAATGTATTCATACTTACCGTAATTTTCTTTTCCTGGTCATATGCCATGGCAGCACAAGGGTCCCACCCGGGGCTATTGCTGGAAAACGTGACTGGGGAAGGAGGGGTAGGAGGTGGTACTTATACGGCTTAATTATTATTCCTGTCCAATGGGGATAGGGAGGAGCTACCCAATGTTGTGCTGCCATGGCATATGACCAGGAAAATAAAATTAAGGTAAGTATGAATAAATTTTCCATTATATATATACGTATATATACACATATGTATATATATACATATATTAATTCTACACATATATTTATGTAATATTTTTACATAATTAGGTATCCTAATTAATTACAATTAGCGGGACCTGCCTGACAACCCATGCCCAAAGTATAGGGAATTTAATTTGCTAGCACTATATTTAACCCTATAACTTTCCAAGACACCATAAAACCTGTACATGGGGGGGTACTGTTTTACTCGGGAGACTTCGCTGAACACAAATATTAGTGTTTCAAAACAGTAAAATGTATTACAACGATGATATCGCCAGTAAAATTGAAGTTTTTTGCATTTTTCACGCACAAACAGCCCTTACACGGATGATATTATTGCTGCAATACTTTTTACTGTTTTGAAACACAAATATTTGTGTTCAGCGAAGTCTCCCGAGTACAATAGTAGCCCTCATGTACAGGTTTTATGGTGTTTTCAAAAATTACAGCGTCAAATATAAGGCTTGTGTTTCATTTTTTTCACATTAAAATTTGCCAGATTGCTTACGTTGCCTTTGTGACCGTATGGTAGCCCAAGAATGAAAATTACCCCTATGATGGCATACTATTTGCAATAGTAGACAACCCAAGGTATTGCAAATGGGGTATGTCCAGTCTTTTTTAGTAGCCACTTAGTCACAAACACTGGCCAAAATTGGCGTTTTTTGCTTTTTTCACACACAAACAAATACTAACGCTAACTTTGGCCAGTGTTTGTGACCAAATGGCTACTGTAACGGATCGCCTGGCACCCCGACTGAGTACCTCCGTTAAAGGATGCTCCTAGCGTTTCCTGAGGACTCCAAGCACTCTGGAAGACACCACAATAACTGAACCGAAGCAGCATATGAATCTTCTCAAGCATAGGAATGCTGTAGACCGTTGAATAGGAACCATACGAATAGGCTTGCACTCCTAGCAGTCAACTGGAACAGCATGCAATAAATCCTCCCCCCAATAATGAGACGACACTTCACTTTGAGAGTAAAAACAGGAACTCTCGACTGGCACATCCAGCCTGGTTTTTATTACAATTGTACACATACAGGCCACACCCAGGGGGAGGCATAAAATAACCAACATGGTACAACCCACAAATCCCCTCCCCTCAGATAACCAGTTAACATAATTATCATGTACATAGTTTTACCCAAGTCTTGGATGTACCCTAAATACTTGGGGTACATCCACAAATCTCCAGATAGCCCTAGTCTGAAGGAACAACATATGTGAAAATCAGCCCATTCGGATAAAGAGTTCGGGAGTTATGGGGCTTTAAAGTATTGACCGACCGCACAGGCAAAGTAACCGAAAATAGTTCCATAAGGTTTGGCCTTGCGGTCGGTCTCTGTTAGTGTATTAAAAAAGTCCTGAACGGCTTGCCATCCGTGGGTTTCCTTGGGTTCGTTGGATTCCCCTTGTGAACCTTAGTCTTTCTACCGAACGGCGGCTCATTCGGTAGTTGCAGCACGAATCCACGGAAGTCTGGAGGTATCAGCGGTGTATGCTTAGTCGAGTGTCCGATTTTAGTTCCAGACACTTGACGGCAAAACACCGCTGTTCGGGAGTTAAGATGGCCGCCGCCACATGTTCGTTTGACGAACAAAGGCCACCCAGCGTTTGTCAATTAAGCTGCGGTTAACCGCAGCTTCTGGACGGTCAATTGACGGCACACTCCATCTCCTAGGTGGTCCCTCGTACGGTAGTTTGTTCGGTAGATAAAATCTACCGAACACCCTGACAGAATTCACGAATAAGCCTTTCTGCAGGGGAAATAAACCTTTTTCAAGTCTAGTCCATAGTCTAAAGGAAGCAGGCGAGCAACCAGGCTTCTCCAGTTCATAGTGGCGAGGTTGGTTTCGTCACACTTCTCCCCTTTACCAATTAGACTAACAGGGTACCTGACCTCCTGCCGGTCAGTGCCCTGGTTAGTCCAGCAACACACCCACAAGACAGAAACAGCAGTACAGCCCACCCACAATAAACGGTTACTACACCTGGGTAAGGGAGAATCTTGTCCATGTACAGGTGCCTTACTACGGCTGTGTGGGGACTGGTAGGCTGCCTTGGTGGGTTGCTGAGGGGGCAGAGACCAGCGGTACTCTGTCCTGGTGCCAGCACTACCATGGGAGTAGTCTGGTTGGAGCCTGGTTGCTGGAGACTGACTGTCTCCCCTTTAGGTGCATAGCTCGGCTGCCGGAGGGGAGAGGGGGTAACCGGCTCCTCTCCCTGCGACACCCTCTCTTGTTGTATGGGAAAAACTACTGTCTCCCCTTCTAATCCTTTGTCTTGATGTTGGGAACCAGGACAGACTGTCCCTATTCCCCATGGTGTAGGTGCAGAGACTACGGTCCCATCTGCACTGTTGTGGGGCTTACTGTCTCCCCTTGGTGTGCTAGGCTGCCGCTGGGTAAAGGGGGTAACAAACTCCTCTCCCTCACCCACTTTCAGCCGCTGGCGAGAGGTGGTAAACAGCTCCTCTCCCTGAACCGTATACTGCCACTGGGGAGAGGGGGTAACAGGCTCCTCCCCCTGCAACACCCTCTCTTGTTGTAGGGGAAAACCAACTGTCTCCCCTTCCAATACTTTGCCTTGTTGTTGGGGACTACAACAGACTGTCCCTATCCCCAGTGGGGTAGGTGCAGAGACTACGGTCCCATCTGCAAGGTTGTGGGGCTTACTGTCTCCCCCTGGTGTGTTAGGCTGCCGCTGGGGGGCAAGGATGGCACCTTCAGCCCCCTGTAACACACACTGCCGCTGGGGATCTGGGCCAACTGCCCAGCCTCCCTGTAGGGCCGGTAGAGAGATCTCGGTCCTATCTCCACCTGCCATCTGTGGGTCTTCCCAGGACCAGTCGATAAGGTCCCTCATTTCTGGGGCTGGTTGGGAAGTAGGAGGTACCGAATGCAGGTCTCCTAATGACGGGCTTAGTTGTTGGGGAGGGGGAATGAAACTCACCGCTCCCAATGGTGTACAGTCCATAAGCCCCATCAGGTTAGAGACAGGCGGTGTCACTGGATCATATAAGTCCGCATAATTCTGTTCGATCTCCCACTGCTCTGGTGGTACTTGCAGGGTATAGGGTAACTGACTGGAGCTGAACAGGTGCTGGTAATCCTGCTCCAGTTCCCATTCCTGGACAGCCAGTTCAATCAGGTCTGGCCTTAGATCTTCGGCCATAGGGAGATCCAGCACGGCCTCTCTGTAGGCAATTATGTCCCAAAGCCGTGACTCTGTCGCACTCCCAAATTCCGGTTCTGCAATGGTCCCCCATAATAAGCCAGGGCAATTATAATCCTTGCCCTCGGGTTTGTCAAATTTGGCCATTCCGGGAACCCGCTGAACTGCGTACCAATGTAGCGCTTGGTATGCATCATCGAGACCCAGTTACCTCCATGCCAGTGAATCAAGTTGCATCACCCATTCCTCCTGGGCCTGTTCTCCCAGCATAGGTATCCGTAGGGCCACTCTGGTTTGTAATCACTGCTCCTTGTTGGGAAGAGGCTCACCTCGCCAACGCTGGACACCCTCCAGGGTTTCTTCCCACATCCCCTGTCGGGCATCCTCTCTGCATGCCAACCTGGATGCCTCTGCTATCGGCTTATCCAGTGTGGCCAAGATGCTCTGTAATCTCCAGTTAAACTCCTCTGTTACCTCAAGTGTTGTCCAGGGACTCGCTGGTTCTATGCCGCTCCATAATAATTCCTGTGTCTTCAGGGTGTTGTTCCTCTCACACCAGGACGCCATCCCACCGCTTGCCACCAATGTAACGGATCGCCTGGCACCCCCCGACTGGGTACCTCCGTTAAAGGATGCTCCTAGTGTTTCCTGAGGACTCCAAGCACTCTGGCAGACACCACAATAACCGAACCGAAGCAGCATATGAATCTTCTCAAGCATAGGAATGCTGTAGACCGTTGAATAGGAACCATACGAATAGGCTTGCACTCCTAGCAGTCAACTGGAACAGCATGCAATAAATCCTCCCCCCAATAATGAGACAACACTTCACTTTGAGGGTAAAAACAGGAACTCTCGACTGGCACATCCAGTCTGGTTTTTATTACAATTGTACACATACAGGCCACACCCAGGGGGAGGCATAAAATAACCATCAGATACATGGTACAACCCACACATCCCCTCCCCTCAGATAACCAGTTAACATAATTATCATGTACATAGTTTTACCCAAGTCTTGGATGTACCCTAAATACTTGGGGTACATCCTTAAATCCAGTATCTCCAGATAGCCCTAGTCTGAAGGAACAACATATGTGAAAATCAGGCCATTCGGATAAAGGGTTCGGGAGTTATGGGGCTTTAAAGTATTGACCGACCGCACAGGCAAAGTAACCGAAAATAGTTCCATAAGGTTTGGCCTTGCGGTCGGTCTCTGTTAGTGTATTAAAAAGTCCCGAACGGCTTGCCATCCGTGGGTTTCCTTGGGTTCCTTGGATTCCCCTTGTGAACCTTAGTCTTTCTACCGAACGGCGGCTCGTTCGGTAGTTGCAGCATGAATCCACGGAAGTCTGGAGGTCTCAGCGGTGTATGCTTAGTCGAGTGTCCGATTTTAGTTCCAGACACTTGACGGCAAAACACCGCTGTTCGGGAGTTTAGATGGCCGCCGCCACATGTTCATTTGACGAACAAAGGCCACCCAGCGTTTGTCAATTAAGCTGCGGTTAACCGCAGCTTCTGGGCGGTCAATTGACGGCACACTCCATCTCCTAGGTGGTCCCTCGTACGGTAGTTTGTTCGGTAGATAAAATCTACCGAACACCCTGACAGAAAGCACGAATAAGCCTTTCTGCAGGGGAAATAAACCTTTTTCAAGTCTGGTCCATAGTCTAAAGGAAGCAGGCGAGCAACCAGGCTTCTCCAGTTCATAGTGGCGAGGTTGGTTTCGCCACAGCTACTAAAAAAGACTGGACATACCCCATTTGCAATACCTTGGGTTGTCTACTATTGCAAATGGTATGCCATTATGGGGGTAAATGTATTTCCTGGGCTACTATACAGTCTCAAAGGCAACGTAACCAATCTGGCGAATTTCAATTTCAAATGTAACACGCTATATTTGACCCTGTAACTTCCTAAAACACCATAAAACCTGTACATAGGGGGTACTGTTTTACACGTGAGACTTTGCTGAATACAAATATGTGTATTTTATTGCAGTAAAAGCAAACAGTATTATGACATTGACAGTTAAAATGTCATGTAGAACTAAAAAAATAAACAAAAATCTTATTTTCTCCCATTTTTTTCATATTAAATTATGTTTCATAGCTAAATATTTTATATTAAATGATAGCCCTGTTTCCCCTGAATACAATTATATATAATAAGGGGTGGGGGTGCATTTAATATGAAAGAGGTGAATTACGGTTGGACAGACATATTGTACTTGAGTTGTACTTGGTTGATGATGGCAGAAATGTCATGAGGGGCCAAGACAACTAGAGGGTGGCCAAGGACCAGGTCTGCAGTTCTTTCAATAAGTTCTCTTGCTGCAAAAACGGCCCGAAGGCAAGAAGGGGTCCCTCTGGCCACAACATCCAGCTGGCAGGAGAAAAATCCAATAGGCCTTTGACGGCCTCTTAAGTCATTTGTTTGAGTAAGGACTCCTGTAGCATGGCCTTGTCTTTCAGAGACAAATAACTTGAAGGGTTTGGTATAGTCCGGTAGGCCTAGAGCAGGGGCAGATGCAATGACACGTTTCAGTGTACAGAAATTGTCTTGTGCTTCATTGGTCAGGCAGAATGGGTCTGACTTGAGTGCATCATAGAGTGGTTGCATGAGCAGAGAGGCTTCTGGGATCCATGCTCGGCAATAGGAAATGAGGCCTAAGAAGGCATGTAGAGATTTTGAAGTCCTTGGAAGTGGGATGTCCAGTACTGCTCTAACTCGGTCCCGAGTGAGATGTCTAGTACCTTGGGACAGACAATGGCCAAGGAAGATGACAGTGGGTTGACAGAATTGAAGCTTGAGAAGTGAAGCTTTGCATCCTTGTTCTGCTAAATAGCAAAGGAGACTAATTGAACATTCTTCAGTTGTAGGTATGTCATCTCCACAGAGCAGCAAATCATCCACATACTGGAGCAGGACAACTTTTGGATGGTCTGCTTGCCATGGATCAAGGATAGAGCACATGGCCTTCGCAAATTGACTTGGAGAGTTTTGTGCCCCTTGGGGCATGACAGTCCATGTATACTGTTGCATTTCATGTGTGAAGGCAAACAGGTATTGGCAGATTGGATCCAGGGGTACACTGAAGAAGGCATTGGCCAGATCAATGACTGTGAAGTATTTTGCAGAAGGTGGGACCCCAGAGAGCAGAGTGTATGGGTTGGGCACAATTGGGGTGTCCAGGACTGTGGCTTCATTCACTGCACGTAGATCCTGGACCATTCTGTACTTTTCTGGTTCACCTTTTGGAGTCTTCTTCTTCACAGGAAACAATGGGGTGTTGCATTTTGATTCACATTTCACGAGAGCACCCTTCTCCAAGAGTGCTTTGATTTGAATTGAAATAGCTGCAGCTTGAGCTGGTTTTAAAGGATATTGTGGTTTCCTTGGTAGCTTTGCTCCTGGAATGAGTTTTACCACCACAGGTGGAACCTTTAGATGACCTATGTCCTCTGGGCCTGAGGACCATAGTTTTGCAGGTACTTTTGTCTTTAGGGAATCAGGGAAATTGGACCTCAGTTCTTTTGCCTCCCCATGGGGTTCCTCTAAGTGGAGCATCAAAGGCAGGGAGCACAAGGCTGAGGTGTCTGACACAGACAGAGGGGTAGATAACTCTACTTGTCCATCTGGAGTGAAAATGATAGATGCCTGCAGGCGTGAGAGGACATCCGCGCCTAACAGGTTAATGGGGCATGTGGAGGATACCACAAAACGAGCAAGCAAGCTAGGGTAGTTGCCAACTTGTAATGGAGTTGTTAAAGGACTGTGTCTAGGTAGGCCATCCACTCCTACACAAGAGACATCAATTTTTGACAGAAATGATGGGTCTGGCAGATCTTGTTCTCGTAGAACACTTTGGGCTGCACCTGTGTCAACAAGAAATGTAGTAGGTTGTCCTTCAACGGGTAGAGTCACAGTGGCAAGTGGCCCCCCCTTATCCCCTGTAGACACTGCCATGACAGGGGTTAATGACACAGGCTTGCCAATTTCCTAATCATCTGGTTCCTCTACAATTGGAACTGTCTTGGAGGCCTTGGGGCCAGGAGCAGGCTTTGACACTTTCTTGGGTTCTGGGCAATCATTTTTGAAGTGTCCTTTAGCTTTGCAATTAAAGCAATACCCATCCTTGGGTTTGGTGCCTTTTGGGACAGGTCCGGGGCGGGACACCATGAGAGGAGCTGAATTGGGCCTTCTAGGAGTTTGGGCAGATTCCAGACCCCTAGCAACTAGAAGTAAGGTATCCAGAGGGACTACTTTATATTCAGGGCGTGCAGCAATGATTCCCTTTCGTATGGAGTCTTTTACACCTTGGACAAATGCACCAGACAGCATTTGAGAATGGATCTTGTCTGTCAGATCAAATCCCAAATCTGTAAACAGTTGAAACAATCTTGCATGAAACTTTTCCACTGATTCTCCTTTTCCCTGTACAATATCAGTAAGGCCAGCAGCCTGATCAGCAAGTTTGTCCTTAGCCCACTCTTTTAGTTGGTTGCAAAAAGTTACTCCGGAGGGGTAATCAATGTCACTTATAAGCAGATCTGTACTAAGGTGGCGGGCTATGCTGGGCCAGTATGCATCTCCGGCTTTAATAGCACAAATGCTCAATAAATCACGCCATGCTGCGGAATAAGTCTTTTGAATCTGAACTATCCCTCGGTAAAAAGGCATAGGTTGCTTTTCTGGGTCAGGGAGTGATTTCATCAGGGCACTAGCCTGAGTAGGATTAAAAGCTACATATTTAGGAGGGGCCCGATCCCCCCGGCCCGTATGTCCGAAAGGATCATCGAGGGAACGGCGGGGTGGGGGCCCCGTGGCATCCTGTGAGCCCTGGGATCCCTCCTCATACTCATCTTCGTCTGTGACCTGGACCCCTCTGAGTAATGGGGCCATTTGAGGTGTCAGAACCGGGGGAAATGAGGGAATCCCAGATGCTGGGGTGGCCAGTGGATTATGAGCTTGGGGTGAGTAGTCACCGGGAAGTACCGGCATTAGGGGTGCTGGATGACTGGGGGCCGCCATATTGGAGGCGTGAAAGGAAGCTGCGTTAGGGTTAAGGGAGGAAGCGGCGGCCATGTTGGATGTGGGCACATCTGGGGTAGACTGTACCGGATTGGGCGTGGACGGGGTCAGGGGAGTGGCTTGGGAAAGGAAGTAGGCTTGGTTTGGATAGGGCAGGGCCATGTGGTAAGGGAAGGGGAATGGCCAGGCCATCTGGGTAGGGGTTTGGGCGGAACTTGGGGAGGGCGGGTTAGTGTCAGGGTACCTGAAGTCTCTACCTCTGAGAGAGGTAGAGACTTAGACGTTTATCCATCCAGAAGGGCTGTTTCCTCCGTCCCTCGCGGTCCTCCCGGTCATTTACACGCCGGCCGCGAGGGATCCACCTCCTTTTGTAACACGACGCCCAGCAGTCGACGTCATGACGCCAACCCGGACCGAGCTGTCACTCAATTGTCTGGAAACTAATCAGGACTCGTCGGAGGCGTGTCTACTCTCCTGAGCCAGGGTATTTAACAGTGCTTCTTCCATTTGCTCATTGCCCTGTCGTGGTTCTAGCCTGTCTAGTCACTCAGCGCTCTTGTATTCCAGTTATCCTTTTGGTTCCGACCCGGCTTGTTTGTATTACTCTGCTTATCTCTGTTACCCTTTGACTCGGCTTGTTCCTCGCTTACCTGTCTTCTCGTTCCCTCGACCTCGGCTTGTCTTTGACCATTCTCTCTATCTCCGTACGTTAGTCCGGCCATTCTAAGGTCCGGTATACGTACCTTTCTACTGTCTGTACTCTGCGTGTTGGATCCCTGTCCCAATCCTGACATTACGACAGGGCCAATGGATCCTGCAAGTACAAACAGTCAGTTTGGTCCTTCCGATCCTAGGTTTGAAGCCATGGAACACAGAATGGATCAGATGGCCGTAGCACTACAGGCGTTATTATCTCTTGCTAATAACCCACCAGAGGAGACGCGTACTACTTATATTTCCCCTGTGAGTTCAGGCCTAGAGGTAGCCACTGTAGGTGCCTCTTCCCGTATTACCCCACCAGTACGTTATGGTGGTTCACCTGAGAAGTGTCGTGGTTTTTTAAACCAGATCAGTATCCACTTTTGTAGCGGCACCCCGGTGTAGTAGGGGTTTACGCCGCTGAGAAGGTGTCCTTTCCCCCAAGCACGAAGTTAGCTAAAGCATAACAGGTTCCCCATAATTACGACATCCAAGTAATAGTCATCCCCTCCAAGCACGAGACGAGACTCTGTGTTGAGGGTCAAAGTAGGAATAATGTTTATTCTGTAACTCGGGCTTTTATGCCGTACAACAACTCCTCCCCGTATCCGGAGGAGATAATACATTTACAGTGGGAGTCACTCCCACTGTACCGAGCAGAATATTATACAATTATTACAAGTTTTGAAAACACACATAATATGCAACGAAAATACAATGTGCTACGTGTATTAGGGAACGGAGATCTAAGGGAACAACATACGTGAAAATCCCCTAGATCGGTTGAGCCGTTCGCCAGATACACGTTTGCACCAATTACGCAGGAACTATACAATATAAACGAAAACTCTCTTTTGGATCCGGTGTCTTTATTTCGGTACTTTGGATCCGTTGACTAGCATGGACGTACGTTGTCGGTAAGGTCGGCATTCGTCGTGTGGAAAGTTCGGTCATTAGTCCATGCGGTCAAAATGGCCGCGACCCATTGTTCTCTCCACGTGGCGATGTATACCGTACGGATCCACAAGTACCCGAAATCCACAATAATCCATATGCAACGGCAATTCTCCGAGATGGTATCTGTTACTCCCAAAGGGGGTCTGTCACACGGCTCCCTCCTAGTGGTACACTCCGGCAGACCTGGATTGATCCTTTCGGATTAACTTAGGGATGACCGGAATTCACTTGTCCGGAGAATTGTCCAGTTGTCGAGACAACCCATCGGCGTTGCCATTTAGCTTACCGGGTCGATAGCTGATGGTGGAATTGTATGTTTGCAGGGCCAAGCTCCATCTTAGCAATCGGCCATTGTCTCCTGCGACCCGGTTAAGCCATACCAATGGATTGTGGTCGGTTACCAAAGAAAATTCTTGTCCATACAAATACGGTGTTAGTTTTTTCAATGCCCATACCAGGGCCAGGCACTCTTTCTCTACGGCCGCATAGCTCACTTCCCTCGGTAACAACTTTCGGCTGAGGTATGCGACCGGATGCTCTTTTCCATCTTCCCCGATCTGGCTCAGCACAGCCCCCAGTCCATACATGGAAGCGTCTGTATGTACAAGGAAACGTTTGTTAGGTACTGGGGCAGCCAAGACAGGAGCATTAACAAGAGCATGTTTGAGGGATTGGAATGCGGCTTCGCAAGCGGGAGACCACAGGACCTGTCTGGGTAAATTCTTTTTGGTCAGGTCAGTCAAGGGCTTGGCTATCGTACTGTAGTCAGGGACGAAGCGCCTATAATATCCGGCGGTCCCTAAGAAGGCCAATACCTGGGTCTTGGTATTCGGTGTGGGCCAGTTCGCTACTGCTTCAACCTTGGCAGGCTCCGGTCTCTGGTTTCCACACCCTACCCGGTGTCCCAGGTATTGGACCTCGGCCATTCCTAAATGGCACTTCTCGGGTTTTAGTGTCAGGCCCGCGGCCCGAATCTTATCTAGTACTACCCCTACGTGGACTAAATGTTCTTCCCAAGACTCACTGTAGATCGCAATGTCATCCAGGTATGCACACGCAAACTCCTGGAAGCCATCGAGGAGCCGATCCACCATTCGCTGGAACGTAGCCGGGGCATTTTTCATCCCGAATGGCATGACCTTAAATTGGTATGAGCCAAACGGGGTGACAAAGGCCGACTTGGGGACGGCATCCTCGGCCAGGGGAATCTGCCAATAACCCTTGCAGAGGTCTATGGTAGAGAGATAGTTACCCCTGGCTATGCGATCTAGTAATTCGTCTACCCGGGGCATGGGGTAAGCGTCAGTGGTAGTCTTTTCATTTAGTCGCCTGTAGTCGACGCAGAACCGAGTGGTTCCGTCTTTCTTGGGAACTAGGACTACGGGAGAGGCCCAGGGACTGTCTGATGGCTCAATGACCCCCAGCTGGGTCATTTCCCGTATTTCCTTCAGCATCCCGTCCCGGACGGCTTCCGGAATACGGTAAGGGGGTTGTCGGAGGGGGGCCTGCCCTGGGGTTTCTACCTTGTGTATGGCCAGGGTGGTGTATCCTGGCTCCTGGGAGAAGGTACTCTGTTTCTCCCATAGGAGCTGTCTAGCTTGCTCTAGCTCCGTAGGGTTCAGTCGTTCTCCCAGCGTCACTAGGCTAACTGGGTCGGGGTGAGTCTCCCTTTCCAGTAGGTCCGGTAGGGGTAAATTTTCGGGGTCATCAGTAGCTGGGGCACAAACAGCGTTAACATCTTCCTGTTGCTCTTGGTATTCCTTCAACATGTTCACATGAAAGGATCGTTGGATCCTTTCATCTGCACAGCTGGCAATAAGGTAGGTGGTATCACAGAGTTGGGCTAAAACCTTGTAAGGACCCTGCCACACAGCTTGCAGTTTGTTGTCCTTGACCGGTTTTAGCACCAATACCTTCTGCCCTATGTGGAATAGTCGTTGCCGGGCACCCCTATCGTACCATCGTTTCTGTCGCCCCTGGGCCGCCTGGAGATTCTCCCTTACCAACAGGGAGAGCTGCTCCATGCGGTCCCGGACCTCTAGGACATATGGCACAATAGGTGTCCCTGCTTGCTCGGTTTCCCCTTCCCAGTGGTCCCGAATGAGATCGAGGGGTCCTCGCACCCTCCTCCCATACAACAACTCAAAGGGGGAAAAACCCGTAGATTCTTGGGGGACCTCCCTATACGCAAATAACAGGTGGGGTAAGAATCTTTCCCAGTCTCTGCAACCGTCCGTAAAGGTCCTCAACATTTGTTTGAGTGTCCCATTAAAGCGCTCACAGAGACCGTTAGTTTGGGGATGGTACGGGGAACTGAGCAGGGGTTTAATGTGGCACACTTTCCATAACTGCTGTGTGAGGACGGCCGTGAACTGGGTTCCTTGGTCGGATAGGATTTCTTTAGGGAACCCCACTCGAGTGAATATCTTAACCAAGGCATCGGCGACCGTCTCAGCTTCAATATTCGGCAGGGGTACTGCCTCGGGGTATCGGGTCCCATAGTCCACCACGGTAAGAATGTACTTCTTACCGGACGGGCTATGTCGCGCTAGGGGGCCTACAATGTCGACGGCGACCCTATAGAAAGGTTCCCCAATGATCGGCATCGACATTAATTTAGCCTTTGGGCGATCTCCCCTCTTACCCACCCGTTGGCAAGTGTCACAGGTTCTGCAATAGTGTCGCACGTCCTGGTTAAACCCTGGTAAGAAGAAATTCTGGGTAATCCTATGGCCCGTGCGACGTACTCCTAAATGGCCAGCTAAGGGTATATCGTGAGCGATCCTCATGATTTCTTGCCTGTATTTTTCCGGTAGCACTAGTTGCTTCTGCGGGACGGGGTTTTTACCTGCTGCGGGCTCCTGGGGGATCCTATACAGTCTATCCCCCACCCACTCGTAGCTTTCCCCATCTGTCCCCAGTTCCCCTTTATCTGCCTTATCCCTATACTTTCGTAGCGTGACGTCTTCCCGCGTTTCCCTCCCAAAAGTCTCAGGGGTATCCCAGTCTAAGGGAGTCTGTCCTAAGGTCACAGTCGGAGGGTTAGCTCTTACCTGGGTCTCCGCGACTGGCGGGCCGATTCCAATAGCACGAGCCTGAGCCCGGGTGGTGACAGGGCAGGCTCCAGCAGGACCTTGAGGAGCAAAAGCGGACAACAGCGGGGCTAAGTCATTTCCCAAGAGTACTTCCGCGGGTAGCCCTTTCATCAGGCCCACATTCACTTGGCCAGCTCCCACCCCCCAATCCAGATGCACTCGGGCCGTGGGGAGGCGATGTACTGCACCCCCGGCCACTCTAACGGCCACCGTTTGTCCAGTATGTTCCTTTTCGGGGACCAGGTCGTGTTGGATCAACGTTAGGGTGGCCCCAGTGTCTCGTAATCCACTGACAACTTGTCCATTTACTCGGACGGTTTGTCGGTGATGCTGCCGGTTATCTACGGCAGCCGCATATAGGGGATTGGCCTCGTGCAAAATCTCCCATTGCTCTTCCCCCAGGGGTTGGGCTTCAATGCAATGGGCCCCGGAGGTAAAGGGCCGGGTGTTCCCTTCAGCGGGCTTCCTCCAAGAAGCTTGTCGAGCTGGGTCTAGTGGGCATTTGTCTCTCAGGTGGCCCACCTGTTGGCACCTATGACACCGCCGGCGGTCCGGGGCACTGGACTGGGCGAAGCGGGAGGGGGTGTTGTAGCTAGGTTGATTAGTGGAGGTGGTTGGAGTAGGGCCGACGGGGCGGCTTTCGACTCGGAGAGCTGCCTTTTGGACCGAGGGGTCGGGTTTGCGGGCGTCCGCATACTCGTCAGCCATCCGGGCGGCTTCGGGTAGGGTAAGTGGTCGCCTATCCCGAATCCACTCCCTGAGCTCCTTGTCCACCTTCTCAAAGAAATGCTCCAACAAAAACAATTGTAATACCTCCTCCGCGGTGGTAGCTTGGCACCCATCCATCCAGTGGCCAGCCGTGCGTTGCAGTCGGCAGGCCCATTCGGTGTAGGAGTCACCGGTTTGCTTTCGGGATTCCCGGAAGCGTCTCCGATATGCTTCGGGTTTTACTGCATATCGGGACAGGAGGGCTTCCTTGACCAATCGATAATTTCCCACCTCATGGTCCGGGATTGCTCGGAAAGCATCACTGGCTCGTCCGGATAACTTGCCAGACAAAATTTTAACCCACTCCTCGGCGGGTACTTTATGTAGGGCACATTGACGCTCAAAATCCGCCAGGTATTGGTCAATCTCCCCCTCTGTTTCTACGAAATTTTTAAAAGCGGCAAAGTTGACTTTCCTCTTTTCCTCGGGAGTTTGAAGGGTCCCAGCAATTGGACTGGCGCTGGTTGACGTCTGGCGCCGGTTGGCATCGACCGCTGCGATTACTTGGGTCACGATCCTAGGCGAGGGGTTTGGTCCGTAGTGAGCCAACCTTACCCTCACCTCGTGGTCGAATCGTTCATCTTCCGGGGTTCGGACCAAGGCGATCTCTGGTTCTGGGTTTGGTTCGACACCCAGTTCGCCATTCTGTTCCGCTAAGTCCAATGCGACCAATTCTGCCAAAATGTCTCTTTTCTTTTTGTTGCTAGCCGAACGACCACGGCTCTCCAACAAGTCCTTTAGGGTGGATCGTTTCAACCTTCCGTAGTAGGCCTCCATCCTGTTTGCTCTCGGTAGCTGTCCTTCTGGGGTGAAAGAACGATCCCGCCGCTGCCACCAATTGTAGCGGCACCCCGGTGTAGTAGGGGTTTACGCCGCTGAGAAGGTGTCCTTTCCCCCAAGCACGAAGTTAGCTAAAGCATAACAGGTTCCCCATAATTACGACATCCAAGTAATAGTCATCCCCTCCAAGCACGAGACGAGACTCTGTGTTGAGGGTCAAAGTAGGAATAATGTTTATTCTGTAACTCGGGCTTTTATGCCGTACAACAACTCCTCCCCGTATCCGGAGGAGATAATACATTTACAGTGGGAGTCACTCCCACTGTACCGAGCAGAATATTATACAATTATTACAAGTTTTAATAACACACATAATATGCAACGAAAATACAATGTGCTACGTGTATTAGGGAACGGAGATCTAAGGGAACAACATACGTGAAAATCCCCTAGATCGGTTGAGCCGTTCGCCAGATACACGTTTGCACCAATTACGCAGGAACTATACAATATAAACGAAAACTCTCTTTTGGATCCGGTGTCTTTATTTCGGTACTTTGGATCCGTTGACTAGCATGGACGTACGTTGTCGGTAAGGTCGGCATTCGTCGTGTGGAAAGTTCGGTCATTAGTCCATGCGGTCAAAATGGCCGCGACCCATTGTTCTCTCCACGTGGCGATGTATACCG
Organism: Pelobates fuscus; assembly: GCF_036172605.1. NCBI lineage: Eukaryota > Metazoa > Chordata > Amphibia > Anura > Pelobatidae > Pelobates > Pelobates fuscus. The sequence goes on along the minus strand of NC_086318.1, from coordinate 265,840,162 downwards.
TACGGATCCACAAGTACCCGAAATCCACAATAATCCATATGCAACGGCAATTCTCCGAGATGGTATCTGTTACTCCCAAAAGGGGTCTGTCACAACTTTGAATTACAACCTCGCTCCTATCCTACAGATAGGGCGAAGGTTGGGTTTATTATCACCTTACTCATTGAGAGAGCTCTGAGATGGGCCAACCCATTATGGGAGAATGATAACCCGTTAGTATATAATTATAATGCCTTTGTAGCTGCCTTTAGAAGAACTTTTGACCCTCCTGGTAGAAAGGTCAATGCAGCTAGATTACTTTTGCGCCTGAGACAAGAGAACCGAACACTTGTGGATTATGCACTAGAGTTCAGGTCTTTGGCGGCAGAAGTTAAGTGGAATGAGCAGGCTTATATAGATGTATTTTTGAACGGGCTATCAGATGTAATCCTTGACGAGGTTTCTACTAGAGAGCTCCCTGAAAATTTGGAGGATTTAATTTCGTTCATTTCTCGTATTGATGAGCGTTTAAGAGAGAGACAGAACACTCGAGAGAGGAACTTTAGACCTTCCTTTAAATTAGCTCCCGCATTTCAAAGTCCTGATTCCACTACCTCACTGTTTCCTGAACCTATGCAGATAGGCAATACTCGCCTCTCAGAAGAGGAGAGACAGTACAGGAGAAGGGAGGGATTGTGTATGTATTGTGGAGTCAGAGGTCACTTACGCCTGAATTGTCCTAATCGCTCGGGAAACGCCCGCACCTAAGTTTCTCTAGAGGACAGGCCTTGGGTGTTTCTATTTTGTCCTCTACTCATAATTATAAAGATCACAGGCTTCTGCTACCAGTTTCTTTAACTTGGGAGAAGGGAGTACTAAAGACCATGGCTTTGATAGATTCCGGAGCTGCTGAGAATTTTATCGACCAGGCCTTTGCTACTAAACACACTATCCCATCCCAGTTAAGGGATACACCCTTGGCCGTTGAGGCCATAGATGGTAGACCTTTACTTGAGCCTGTTATCTTTCGTGAAACCATACCCGTTAACTTAACTGTTGGTATCTTACACGAGGAAAACTTATCGCTTATGCTTATTTCGTCCCCTTCTGTTCCCATAGTCCTGGGTTACCCATGGTTAAAGAGACATAACCCTATTATTGATTGGGAGTTAGGGGAGATACTCTCATGGGGCCAGGGTTGCCAGGAGAGGTGTTTACGGAGGGTTTCTCCATTGGGTGTAATTAACACACCAGGTAGTTCTACCCAGTCTACAGATATACAGATACCGCCTCTGTACCTGGATTTAAAAGCAGTATTCGACAAAAAGAATGCTGATACTCTACCTCCACACAGGACTTTTGATTGTAAAATTAATCTACTACCTGGTACCATGCCTCCGAGGGGCAATGTATATCCTCTATCCACCAAAGAGAATTCAGTTCTAGAGGAATATATTCGGGAGAATCTAGACAAAGGATTCATTAGGAGATCTTCTTCTCCTGCCGGGGCTGGTTTTTTTTTTGTTAAAAAGAAGGATGGTTCCCTAAGACCTTGCATTGATTACCGAGGTTTGAATAAAATAACCATCAGAAATGCCTATCCGATCCCCTTGATTACCGAGCTGTTTGATCGCCTAAAGGGCTCTAAAATTTTCACCAAGTTGGATCTCAGAGGGGCATATAACTTGGTGAGAATCCAGCAAGGACACGAGTGGATGACAGTGTTCAATACCCGTTATGGGCATTATGAATACACGGTCATGCCTTTTGGTCTTTGTAACGCACCGGCAGTATTTCAGGATTTGATTAATGAAGTTCTTAGGGAATTTCAACATGATTGTGTTATTGTGTACCTGGACGACATACTTATACACTCTAGAGAGATTGAGACCCACCACAGACAAGTCAGAAAGGTATTACACAAACTTCTTCAACATGGGTTATACTGCAAATTGGAGAAATGTAGTTTTGACCAGTCTCAGATAGACTTTCTTGGTTACGTGATTTCTGGGGAAGGCTTTAAGATGGATCCCGACAAACTCCAATCTATTTTAGATTGGCCATTGCCGAAGTGACTCAAGGCTATTCAGAGGTTTATTGGTTTCTCCAATTATTATAGGCGCTTCATTAAGGGATACTCTTCTATTATTGCGCCTATTACCAATATGACCAGACAGGGGGCTGACACTACGACTTGGACTACTGAAGCTCTCGTTGCTTTCAAGACTCTCAAGGAACTTTTTGCTTCTGCTCCAATTTTAGTCCATCCTGATACTACTCTGCCGTTCCTACTCGAGGTCGATGCCTCTGAGACAGGCGTAGGTGCTATTCTGTCACAAAGGTTAGGGGTGGACAAACCACTACACCCTTGTGGTTTTTTTTCCAAGAAACTGTCTGGCCCTGAGAGCAGATATGACATCGGTGACAGGGAATTATTAGCGGTCATTATGGCTTTAAAGGAGTGGAGACATTTATTGGAGGGGACCTTACATCCTGTTACCATTTTAACGGATCACAAGAACTTGTCCTATATTGGGGAGGCTAAGCGACTGTCCGCCAGACAAGCTCGTTGGTCCTTATTCCTGACCCACTTCCATTATGTGCTTACTTATAGACCTGGTTCTAAGAACTCTAAAGCCGATGCTTTGTCTCGCCAATATGAACCTTCTACTATTTCTGAACCTGTTCTTTCCTCTATAGTTCCGAAATGCAATATTATCGCTAACACGAATCTCAGGATTCACTCTCCGTTACTTGCCGAGATCTTAAAGCTGCAACATCTAGCCCCTAAACAGACTCCCGGGGGTCGACATTTTCGTTCCTCCTGCTCTTCAACTGGAACTGTTACAATGTTTCCACAACAGCAAGGTGGCTGGACATCCTGGCATTCGCAAGACGTGCGCTTTGATGTCTAAAGACTTCTGGTGGCCTGCTTTACGTAGGGATATTAAAGATTCCATCGGTGCGTGTGAGGTTTGTACCAAGACCAAGCAACCTCATACGCTTCCATGTGGATTTCTGCATCCTTTAGAGGTTCCAGAAAAGCCATGGTCCTGTTTGGCTATGGACTTTATTGTCGATTTACCTATATCTAAAAAACAGACTGTTATCCTCACCGTGGTTGACAGATTCACCAAGATGGCTCACTTCGTTCCTCTGCCTAAACTTCCGTCTTCTCCCGAGTTGGCAGAGATATTTGCAAGGGAGATTTTTCGTTTACATGGGATACCCTCCCAAATTGTATCTGACAGAGGTTCCCAATTTGTTTCTCGTTTTTGGAGATCCTTCTGCTCTCAACTGGGTATCAAATTGAATTTCTCTTCCGCCTATCATCCTCAGTCTAACGGAGCTGCTGAACGCACCAACCAAAAGATTGAACAATATTTACGTTGTTTTGTTTCCGAACACCAGGACGATTGGGTCGGTTTGATTCCTTGGGCGGAGTTCGCGCACAACAATCTCGTTTGTGATTCTACTCATTCAAGACCCTTCTTCATGAATTATGGCTTTCATCCATCCATTCTTCCCTCGGTTTCTCCTTCCCAAGGGGTACCGTCGGTTGATGTTCATGTTGCCAATTTGAGGAAGTTGTGGGATCAGACTCGACAAATTCTTCTGCACAATTCTATGCTGGTTAAGAAACACGCTGATGGGAGCCGAACAGCCAAGCTGAACAGACGTGCCGAGACCCAGCTCCTGAACCCAATCGTACGTTTATGGGGAAAAACTCACGAATCTCGGCACGTCCAACTCTAGAATAGCTCCTGACAAGCGCAGGGCACCCAGGCGCACAACCCGATAGCTCAAGCGAGCAGTTCGACCGCCGGGTACCCAGATCCAGCTATTGAGGCCTGCTGACACACCAACATGCGGCACACTCCCATGGGCAGCGCGGGAGAGACGGCCGCTCTCTCGCGACTCTCACACCCAGCAGAGGTACCACAGAGCTCACGTTCCCCCCCCTATGGACCGGCGGGGGTCATCCCGGTCCGTGCCACTCAGGGCCACAAACTCCTTCAAGCTCCTGCGGGCGCACGCAACCCGCAATCGGTTTCCAAAATGGCGGACGCCGACCGAGTTCAGGGGCCCACACTCACCCAGCCTCTGCAAGTGAGACCTACAAGCGGGACACCCCACGAGGCCGGTATAAAAGCAGCCTTTGACCACTTCTGGGAGCGACTATGGGCCACTTTGGCGCAGACCCGAACAGCCAAAACGGCCTCCCGCAAGCCAATCACCCCTCCGGCGCATAAACCAGCACCGACAAGCATCATAGAGCTACTAACCGGGACTAAGCGAGAAAGAAGAGAGACGGCTACCCCCCGACTATTATGCCGCAGACCACGCATCGGAAACTGCCTACCTGGGTCCCGACACAAGCGGAGAACCCACAAGCGGAACCCACAGCTGCTCAAGCACAAGAGAAACAAACGGGGGACTTCTGCGTGGCTCTCAACCAACAGAGTCAAGATGGACACACAGCGCATTGCCCGCCAACAAACCAGCAAAGCTGCTACAAACGCCCTGAGGGGCTCTGACCCTCTGCTCGGAGGAAACACCCGGACATCTACTCGCAGGTCAGCATGGGGAGAGGCGAAGCAGACACGTCGCCGAGAACATAGGCTCACCACCCAAGGTACCCATGAAAAACTGGGGAGTTGTAGCGGAGCCTCCCTGATTCCCAGCGGTGCCGAAGTCTTACTGAGCTGGGATTGCGGAATCGGCTGAAGCCTTGGTCAGAGGCGCTGAGCCTACCTATTGCTCAACTGACTCACAAAGCTGTTTTACATTATACTAGTTTATCTTTGTATAGGCATTACTAAATCTTATAAAATGCTAAAGTTATGTTTTACCATATGAAACACTTAGGAGTATACTTTAGTTAACCACTTAAACTAACCTCTCACCTATGCCGCACACCTGTCACTCTAAACGTAACTTATTTGCACATGCTCAAACAGCCTAGCACAAACACTACAGTTCACTACTGATCTAATGCTTGTTATTCTATACACACATATAGTGCAAGATCACTCTATGTTAAGTAGACTAATGCTAAAGCGACAAATATTAAAGCGACAAATGTTAAAGCGACGAATGTTATAGCGACAAAGGTTAAAGCAACAAATGTTATAGCGACAAAGGTTAAAGCGACAAATGTTACAGCGACAAATGTTATAGCGACAAAGGTTAAAGCGACAAAGGTTAAAGCGACAAAGGTTAAAGCGGCAAATGTTAAAGCGAAACGTTCACTACAGTAACCAAGCCTGTATCTTTACGATGTTCACACGATGATTTAAAACACAAAAAATATGGCGATCTTTCTTTGGAGGGCACTGCATACCTTCTTGTTATTGTTAATCTATGTTACCCCACAATGCCTCCTTTTTTCTATTCTGTATCCCATAACGTATATGCCATAATAAAAGAAAGATTTACAAAAAAAAAAAAGAAACACGCTGATAAACGTAGAAGGTCGGCTCCGGTTTTTGTTCCAGGCGATAGAGTATGGTTGAGTACTAGAAACATTCGTTTAAAAGTACCTTCCATGAAGTTCGCTCCTCGTTATATTGGACCTTACAGGGTTCTGACTCGGATTAACCCAGTTGCGTATCGTCTAGCTCTCCCATCTGCCTTACGCATCCCTAACTCCTTTCATGTTTCATTGCTGAAACCGCTAGTCTGCAACAGATTTTCCTCCACGGTATCTTCTCCTCGCTCTGTTCAGGTGGAGGGTCAGGAGGAGTATGAGGTCAACTCTATCATCGATTCTCGAATCTCCCGGGGGAAAGTACAATATCTGGTCGACTGGAAAGGATATGGTCCTGAAGAGAGGAGTTGGGTACCTCAAGAGGATGTTCATGCTCCTCGCCTCCGCAGGGCGTTTCACTCCCGCTTCCCATCTCGTCCCGGTTCCTTCCGCCCGGTGGGCGTATCTGAGAGGGGGGGTACTGTCAGGGTACCTGAAGTCTCTACCTCTGAGAGAGGTAGAGACTTAGAAGTTTATCCGTCCAGAAGGGCTGTTTCCTCCGTCCCTCGCGGTCCTCCCGGTCATTTACACGCCGGCCGCGAGGGATCCACCTCCTTTTGTAACACGACGCCCAGCAGTCGACGTCATGACGCCAACCCGGACCGAGCTGTCACTCAATTGTCTGGAAACTAATCAGGACTCGTCGGAGGCGTGTCTACTCTCCTGAGCCAGGGTATTTAACAGTGCTTCTTCCATTTGCTCATTGCCCTGTCGTGGTTCTAGCCTGTCTAGTCACTCAGCGCTCTTGTATTCCAGTTATCCTTTTGGTTCCGACCCGGCTTGTTTGTATTACTCTGCTTATCTCTGTTACCCTTTGACTCGGCTTGTTCCTCGCTTACCTGTCTTCTCGTTCCCTCGACCTCGGCTTGTCTTTGACCATTCTCTCTATCTCCGTACGTTAGTCCGGCCATTCTAAGGTCCGGTATACGTACCTTTCTACTGTCTGTACTCTGCGTGTTGGATCCCTGTCCCGATCCTGACAGTTAGTTGGGCAGGGATTAGGGAAGGAGGTGGGACATCCGGGGTACGGGAATGAAAGTGAAGGGGTGGGAACTTGGGCTGTGGGAGGAGTGGGAAGGGGAGAGAACGGAGAGAGATTAGCAGAGGCAGGTGTAGTAGGAGGAGCCGGAGCGGGTGTAGTGGGATTGACAGTAGCAAGGGAGGAGGGGTTAGTGAACTGGGTGGATGCAGATGGGAGGGTAGGATTATTGACGGAGAGAGAGCGTAGAGAAGGAATGGCTGATGAAATGCTTGGATTAGGCAGAGAAGGTAGTGCAGGGATGGATGAGGATGATGGGAATGTTAGGGATGGTGATGGGGAAAATAATGATCCATCAGAATTCAGGACCGGACAAACAGGGGAAATGACGGGATGGGTGATGGGAGGATTGGAAGTGGGGAACATGGTCAGCTGGCTGTCACTTATTGCTGACTGAACCTTGGGAATGGACATCCCCTGGACGCCATTTTGGGGCGCTGGCTGAGGGAATGCCTCAGCAACATAATTATTATGATATACATACAATTTTACACCTTTGTGATCTATTTCTTCCTCAACCCAACCTTCCTGCTGAATAGCCTTTGCTACTCTATACCATGCTTCTGCAGTACGTAATAAATCATTATCTGTAAGCTTGCCTTTCTTTTCTGTCAGTAATCTACGCCAGATTTCAATTGAAATACAGTGCATGCATCACAGTTCAAATAAATTCAACAGTAATCCCTTTCCTTTACTCATGTGACCAAAGTCACCTCCCTCAACCTCGTAGTGTCCCCGCTCGGAGAATGACTTCCTCAAGTCTCACTACCAGCGGCCAAGGATAACAGCTAACACCGGCCCAAAATCCATATGCCTCCCTCGTTACAGCAGTCCACTAAGTGTGGCCACCACTATCCTCACCCTCGTAGCGCCCCTATGAACCCACTCATAAGTCTCACTACCCGTGGTGATGGAGACAGCAATGCCTGCCCGAATCCACGCACCACAAATAAAATTGGAATGCCACCAGCCTCAGCGCTCGAAGCTGGAGGGTACCACCTCTCTGCAAGCAGAGCTATGTGCACAATGAGGCTAGCTAGGCTATCAAAGTGACACCATGGGGAATCCCCAGGAAGCAATGAGTCTACACCCTTCCACAGACTCCCCCAACCTCTTTTTCCTTACTGCTGCAGCTACCCAGCACCTAAAAGAGGTAAAACAGGCAAAGAAGACCCCCAGGAAAACTTCCACAGGTCCACCCCCCTTTTTCCCTACAGCCATAGCCACGTGGCTCCTAAAAGGGGTAAACAGGCAACAGAGGACCCCCAGGCACACACCCACAGGTCCACCCCCTCTTTATCCCAAAGGGGCACACAGACAAACACTCCACCCGGGCACTTAAGCTAGACAAGCCAATACAAACACACCCAGGCAACAGATAGACTAAATGCAGGTAAACAGGTGGGTAACAACAAGACACCGCAAGATATTACCTGTCTTTGATGTCCTCCCGGTAGCAGTCACAGACACTTGGACGGGTCAATCAAAGGGGCTGGAACATACCGGCTAGGCTCTGCAGAAGTCTCTACCGTGTACAGGGAGGTGATCAGTCTCCTTTCCTTCCCCCCGGATTCCTCCGTCCAACAGCGTCTTCCTTAGGACGGCTTACCGGCCAGAGGCCATAGCCCGGTGCCCAACGTTGGGCGCCAAATTGATGTAGATTAATTTAAAAATAAACAAATATGTTTAAATGTCTATCTGTTCCTGTCCAAATCTGAGATGATTAAATTGCGTATACGCAGAAGTAAATTTGCACTGACACACGGAGTTCAGGTTAAAAGCACTTCGAGAAAATTTAATGGCATCTGATTAAAAGCGGGCTCGCAGACCCTTATAAGAGCAAAATTACATCATCATGGAATATCAAGATATCAGTTAAATAAACATTATTAATTGGATTAAGTGTTAAGTGGTTATGTCAACGTCCACCCATCAATATTATTTATTGGCTCAAGAACTGTGCCAATAGTGGTTAGCTAGGTGTCCTCCCACCGGGAGGTGGCGTTATTTTGGACACGGGTGTGGACAGATGGCTCAAGCACCATCTTACCCAGCACGAGGCTTACTCGGTGGGAAGGGGGGCTTGGGCGTCATTTTGGGTAGTTAGTGATGTCAGACTCGTGATTAGGTCCAGGGTTCTTTTTTATGAAAGAACATTTCATTAGAACAACTTTCTCATGGCCTTGGCTATACTTTGTTACATGTTACAGGAGCTCAATAAGTCCGGTGTTAGTCATGTCCTTCTAGAAAATACAGTCTCTATTCATTATACTAAATGCTGTTAGGAAATTCTGTCATGTAATGTAGTTAAAATGGAGGATCTGTCATAAAAAGAAGTTAAAATGGAGTTAGTACAAAAATTCAATACAGGTTTTTAATAATTCTACATCATCACCAGTTAGGGACTCTAACTCTGTACGAGTATCTGGACCTCTGTCTACCAGATCCCTTCCCAATGGTGTGGGCGAAAGACCCTGTAATGAAGAAATTAGTGGACAACCACCGAGCAACCTAGGTAGAGGCAGAAGAAATCGGAGGGCTCCGAGATTCTTGACCGATGACAACATTGGGGAACCCACATATTCTCAGAACCCCCACACATGCACTAAGTTAATCAATGTATTGCATACTTTGACTGAAATATTGAGTGATAGAATTTCCCTGTATTAGATTGCATTGTACCATCTTGTTAAACGGTTATAAACCAGATGGACTGCTCTTACCAGTGGAAGGCAATGATTCTACAGAGGGGAGGATGTAACAGACTGCTATATTTTACTGTTTGTACTTTAAGTTTTGAGATATTGAACTTTGCCCTTTGCCCTGTCTTGTGAGGAGGAGGGGCTAGGATGGCAGGACGAAGAGGACAGGGAAAAAGCCATGTTCTCTGAGTCTGCTATAAAGAAAGTGTGTTCCTACCTGTTTATATGGTCTATTACTGCTGGGACAGTGAGATAATAACAGTGGAAGGCTAATGCACTGCAACTACAAGAAGTAGGAGACGGTCTACTGCTCTGCTAGGAGAATTAGACTGTAATTTTATGTTCAACTACCTGCAGATTCTGTAACTTTCTGCAGGAGTGTAAATGAGCTCTAGCATCCTGCCAGCAGAAGGAAGAGGAAGGATTGCCATTGCTGTTCTGCTGCTGTCCTACATTCTGCTGGATCTCTCTGGAAATATCTACTGTTACAGAAGTCACTCAAAGGTACTGTCTCCAGAGATTGCTTCAGGATTCTCCCTTATAACTGTACCTGGGTAGCACTACCTACACCTAAGGGCCCCAACGTTGTGCACATAATTTACCTGCAGGTACCTAGAAGTTTAACTGTTCAGATGTAGCTATTAATGTTAATAAGATAAGTTTGTCTGCATTCCTGCAGCTAAAGACTGTGTTTAACATTAGCCAGGAACTGCGTTGTTATATGTGACTGTTATATGTGTATCCCTTTGACCACAATACAGTGTTTATTCCCATGTCTGTATTTATTTCATGTCTCTGAGGTATTAAGTGGAGGGTACTCATCTACTCAGTGGGGTGGGTTCCTCATAAATAGAAGTTGCACTGAGTGGAGGCACTGCGTCAGAACAAGATGTCCTGATCTCCCAACCATAGCGGAGGCTCAGGATCCCTGTCAGCCACAGAAGAAGGTGTAACTGCTGCTAGCTATGGCTTGTTGCCAGGAGCAGGGCAATAAAGGGATAAAAAAAGGGTTACAGGGTTACAATGGCATCGATTTTAAGAACCGGGAGATGGAAAAAGATGCTTGGTCGGTCCTCCTACTTCAAATTTGGGGCACTGCGCGTGCAATCTAATGTGCCACCAGATAGGAGTGGTGTGTTAAGTAGTACTATTCTTATCAGTTTAATCCCTGTTATGTCCCCGATCAGGGGACGTGTATATAAGGCATCGATTTTAGGAACCGGGAGATGGAAAAAGATGCTTGGTCGGTCCTCCTACTTCAAATTTGGGGCACTGCGCATGCAATCTAATGTGCCGCCAGATAGGAGTGGTGTGTTAAGTAGTACTATTCTTATCAGTTTAATCCCAATGTCACGACTACTAGTGTGTCCCAGCACGCAGAAACTATGTAAACATATACATAGGCAAGAAAAGGAAAATAAAAGGACAGAGCGTAAACCGGACCTTAGAATGTCCGGACTAATACGCTAGAGACAGAGAATGGTCAAGCGGAAAGCCGAAGTCAAGGAAGCCAGAAAATACACAATACCGTTTACACAAACCAAGTCAGGGAAACCAGAATTCAGAATAACCAGGGAAAAGCCAAGATCAGGATACCAGGAAATCAAATTCACAATGATAAAGCACTCTCAGGAAACCAGGAACAGGAAACCACGACAGGGCAAGGTACTGGGGTGAGCTAGGGATTTAAATATCACGTGGCAGGCCATCAGCCGCGACACCCTGTTACGTCCCCCTCATGAGGCCTTTTTTAGTCGAATGTATTGCCCATTGTCAGTCCCTTCGGGATCCATCCCTCATTCATCTTAATAAAGGTGAGGTAATCTAGACTTTTTTGACCTAGGCGACTTCTCTTCTCAGTGACAATACCTCCTGCTGCACTGAAGGTCCTTTCTGACAGGACACTTGAAGCGGGGCAGGCCAGAAGTTCTATCGCAAATTGGGATAGCTCAGGCCACAGGTCAAGCCTGCACACCCAGTAGTCAAGGGGTTCATCGCTCCTCAGAGTGTCGATATCTGCAGTTAAGGCAAGGTAGTCTGCTACCTGTCGGTCGAGTCGCTCTCTGAGGGTGGATCCCGAAGGGCTGTGGCGATGCATAGGACTTAAAAAGGTCCGCATGTCCTCCATCAACAACACGTCTTTAAAGCGTCCTTTCCTTGCCGGCATGGTCGTGGGAGGAGGAGGAGGATGACTTCCACCTCTCCCCCTGTTAGATTCCCGTTGTGCTGTGACATCACCCTTGTACGCTGTGTAAAGCATACTTTTTAATTTATTTTGCAAATGCTGCATCCTTTCCGACTTGTTGTAATTCGGTAACATTTCCGCCACTTTCTGCTTATACCGGGGTTCTAGTAGCGTGGACACCCAGTACAGGTCGTTCTCCTTCAGCCTTTTTATACGAGGGTCCCTCAACAGGCAGGACAGCATGAAAGACCCCATTTTCACAAGGTTGGATGCCGAGCTACTCATTTCCCGTTCCTCCTCCTCACTGATGTCATTGAAGGTATGTTCTTCCCCCCAGCCACGGACAACACCACGGGTACCAGATAGGTGACAACGAGCACCCTGGGATGCCTGTTGTATTTGGTCTTTCTCCTCCTCCTCCTCCTCAAAGCTACAATCCTCCTCTGACTCCTCTTCCTCACAATCCTCTTCCAGCGTTGCCGCAGGTCCAGCAAGCGATGCTGATAAGGCTGTTTCTGGTGGTGATGGTGACCACAGCCTGATCCAGCACTCTTCGCAGGGCACGCTCCAGGAAGAAAACAAATGGTATGATGTCGCTGATGGTGCCTTCGTTGCGACTGACTAGGTTTGTCACCTCCTCAAAAGGACGCATGAGCCTACAGGCATTGCGCATGAGCGTCCAGTAACGTGGCAAAAAAATTCCCAGCTCCCCAGAGGCTGTCCTAGCACCCCGGTCATACAAATATTCATTAACAGCTTTTTCTTGTTGGAGCAGGCGGTCGAACATTAGGAGTGTTGAATTCCAACGTGTAGGGCTGTCGCAAATCAAGCGCCTCACTGGCATGTTGTTTAGCCGCTGGATATCGGCAAAGTGAGCCATGGCCGTGTAGGAACGCCTGAAATGGCCACACACCTTCCTGGCCTGCTTCAGGACGTCCTGTAAGCCTGTGTACTTATGCACAAAGCGTTGTACGATCAGATTACACACATGTGCCATGCACGGCACATGTGTCAACTTGCCCAACTTCAATGCCGCTATCAAATTTTTTCCGTTGTCACACACCACTTTGCCGATATCCAGTTGCTGCGGAGTCAGCCACTTTTCCACCTGTGCGTTCAGGGCGGACAGGAGTGCTTGTCCGGTGTGACTCTCTGCTTTCAAGCAAGCCAAACCCAAGACGGCGTGACACTGCTGTATCCGGGATGTGGAATAGTACCTAGGGAGCTGGGGGGGGTGCCGTTGATGTGGAGCAAGACGCAGCAGCACAAGAGGACTCAGCCGAGGAGGTTATGGAAGAGGATGGAGTAGGAGGAGTAGAGGAGGTGGCTGCAGGACTGCCTGCAATTCGTGGTGGTGTCACCAACTCCTCTGCAATGCCACGCATTCCTTGATTGTCAGCCGTCAGCAGGTTTACCCAATGCGCAGTGTAGGTGATATACCTGCCCTGACCATGCTTTGCAGACCAGGTATAAGTGGTCAGATGGACCCTTGCCCCAACACTGTGTGCCAGACATGCCATGACTTCCTTTTGCACAATCGAGTACAAGTTGGGGATTGCCTTTTGTGAAAAGAAATTCCGGCCGGGTACCTTCCACTGCGGTGTCCCAATAGCTACAAATTTTTTGAACGCCTCAGACTCAACCAGATTGTATGGTAAAAGCTGGCGGGCTAATAGTTCGGACAAGCCAGCTGTCAGACGCTGGGCAAGGGGGTGACTTGGTGACATTGGCTTCTTACGCTCAAACATGTCCTTGACAGACACATGACTGTGGGCAGATGAGCGGGAACTGCTAAAGGCGGGAGACTGAGTGGCGGATGGTTGAGAGGGGGCAAAAAGGACAGCAGTGGTTGACGTGGCTGAAGATGCTAGACCAGGAGGAGGATGGCGGCTTAGAGTAGGCGTGCTGCTTGTACTCATGTGTTGATCCCATAGGCGTTTGTGATGTGAGATGATGTGCCTACACAAAGCAGTTGTACCTAGGTGGGTGTTGGACCTCCCACGACTCAGTTTCCTTTGGCACAGGTTGCAAATGGCATCGCTGGTGTCCTAGGCAGACACACAAAAAAAATGCCACACTGCTGAGCTCTGCAATGATGGCATTCTGGTGGTGGACACAGCATGCGTTGATTGGCGTGCTGTCGGGCTGACCCCGGGTGCCAATGCATGCTGTCTGACTGTGCCACTAGCTCCTTGCGACGACCCCCCCTGCTTCCAACTCATCTCCTCCTCCTCTCTGTCTCCCCATCTGAACTTTCGCCCTGTTCTTCTTCTTGCCGAGCGGGCACCCACGTGACATCCATGGACGCATCGTCATCATCAACCGCTTCGCTTGTATCTGACAACTCAGAAAAGGAAGCAGCAGCGGGTACAACATCATCATCATCACACCGTACCTCCATGTGTTTAATGCTGCCTGCCTGAGACATATCCCTGTTATCTACATCCTCTAGCAATAATGGTTGCGCATCACTCATTTCTTCAAACGGGTGTGTGAATAACTCCTCTGACATACCAAGTAAAGCGGCTGTGGTGCTAGTTTTGGTGGTGGCGGCAGGCGGGTGAGTGGTATCTTGAGAGGTGCCTGAAGCTAAGCTGGAGGAGGATGGTGCGTCAAGGTTCCGAGCGGAGGCTGTACAAGATTGGGTGTCCTGTGTTAGCCAGTCAACTCTGTCCTCAGAACTTTTCAAGTTCAGGGTACGTGGCTTCTGAAAACTGGGCATTATTCTAGGGCAAAAGGGAATCACAGCACCACGACCACGACGGCCCCTGCGGGGTGGCCTACCTCTGCCTGTCATTTTTTGGGGGATTAGTGGTACTATGCGTGCAAGCTACTGTGAGACCAGATATGATTGGCAATGTGAACTGTAACAGTTCTGCAGAGCACACACTGTAGGCCTGACACACCCGCTTGAAGACAAGTAACTGCTATTCAATCTATAACAGTGAAAATCTAATTTTGTTTGTAAAAGCACGCTATAGAGACACCAGATATGATTGGCAATGTGCACTTGAACAGTTCTGCAGAGCACACACTGTAGGCCTGACACACCCGCTTGAAGACAAGTAACTGCTATTCAATCTATAACAGTGAAAAAAAAATGTGTTTTTAAAAGCACGCTATAGAGACACCAGATATGATTGGCAATGTGCACTGGAACAGTTCTGGAGAGCACACGCTGAAGGAAGGACTGACAGAGCCGCTTGAAGGACACTGACTGGCTGCTATTAGCTTACACTAGAAACCTTTTTTCTTTGTAAAAGCACGCTATAGAGACACCAGATATGATTGGCAATGTGCACTTGAACAGTTCTGCAGAGCACACACTGTAGGCCTGACACACCCGCTTGAAGACAAGTAACTGCTATTCAATCTATAACAGTGAAAAAAAAAATTTGTTTTTAAAAGCACGCTATAGAGACACCAGATATGATTGGCAATGTGCACTGGAACAGTTCTGGAGAGCACACGCTGAAGGAAGGACTGACAGAGCCGCTTGAAGGACACTGACTGGCTGCTATTAGCTTACACTAGAAACCTTTTTTCTTTGTAAAAGCACGCTATAGAGACACCAGATATGATTGGCAATGTGCACTTGAACAGTTCTGCAGAGCACACACTGTAGGCCTGACACACCCGCTTGAAGACAAGTAACTGCTATTCAATCTATAACAGTGAAAAAAAAAATTGTTTTTAAAAGCACGCTATAGAGACACCAGATATGATTGGCAATGTGCACTGGAACAGTTCTGGAGAGCACACGCTGAAGGAAGGACTGACAGAGCCGCTTGAAGGACACTGACTGGCTGCTATTAGCTTACACTAGAAACCTTTTTTCTTTGTAAAAGCACGCTATAGAGACACCAGATATGATTGGCAATGTGCACTTGAACAGTTCTGCAGAGCACACACTGTAGGCCTGACACACCCGCTTGAAGACAAGTAACTGCTATTCAATCTATAACAGTGAAAAAAAAAATTGTTTTTAAAAGCACGCTATAGAGACACCAGATATGATTGGCAATGTGCACTGGAACAGTTCTGGAGAGCACACGCTGAAGGAAGGACTGACAGAGCCGCTTGAAGGACACTGACTGGCTGCTATTAGCTTACACTAGAAACCTTTTTTCTTTGTAAAAGCACGCTATAGAGACACCAGATATGATTGGCAATGTGCACTTGAACAGTTCTGCAGAGCACACACTGTAGGCCTGACACACCCGCTTGAAGACAAGTAACTGCTATTCAATCTATAACAGTGAAAAAAAAAATTGTTTTTAAAAGCACGCTATAGAGACACCAGATATGATTGGCAATGTGCACTGGAACAGTTCTGGAGAGCACACACTGTAGGCCTGACACACCCGCTTGAAGACAAGTAACTGCTATTCAATCTATAACAGTGAATAAAAAAATTGTTTTTAAAAGCACGCTATAGAGACACCAGATATGATTGGCAATGTGCACTGGAACAGTTCTGGAGAGCACACACTGTAGGCCTGACACACCCGCTTGAAGACAAGTAACTGCTATTCAATCTATAACAGTGAATAAAAAAATTGTTTTTAAAAGCACGCTATAGAGACACCAGATATGATTGGCAATGTGCACTGGAACAGTTCTGGAGAGCACACGCTGAAGGAAGAACTGACAGAGCCGCTTGAGGCAACTGCTCTTCTATTACAGTGAAAAAAAAATATTTCTTTTAAATCGAAAGCTTAACCTATTGTTAAAAAAGATATGAGTGGTGGCACTGACTGTGCAAATGGGCAAGGCATCCAACCTGACACAGAAGCTGGCAGGCAGGCAACTGCTCTTCTATTACAGTGAAAAAAAAATATTTATTTTAAATGTAAAGCTTAACCTATTGTAAAAAAAGATATGAGTGGTGGCACTGGGCAAGTAGGCACAATATACAATGTGAACCTCACACAGAAGCTGGCAGGCAGGCACCTGCAATTACATTACACAGGAAAAAAAAAAAAAAGCAGCCTGATGTTATAGCCCTAAAAAGGGCGTTTTGGGGTGCTGTCCTTACAGCAGAGATCAGATGAGTCCTTCAGGATTGTAGTGGACACTGAATACCCTAGCCTAGCTATCAATTTCCCTATCTAATCAGCAGCAGCTAAACTTTCCCTCCTCTCACTAAGCATGCAGCTTCAGAATGAATCGAAAATGGATGCTGGGAGGGAGGTTGGAGGGTGTGGAAGGGAGGGAGTGCTGCTGATTGGCTGGAATGTGTCTGCTGACCGAGAGGCTCAGGGTCAAAGTTTGCCCAATGATGACGAATAGGGGCGGATCGAACTGCGCATGTGTCTGCCTGCCGCGGCGAACGCGAACACGCTAAGTTCGCCGGGAACTGTTCGCCGGCGGACAGTTCGGTACATCACTATTCTTCCTTGTATCTCAGCTCATATATGAAAGACAAGAAAAATATATAGGAAGCCAGATAGTGTAGTATGCTAGGTAATAGGTGAGGTGAAAATGTAGAAATCTTGAATGCAAACTCACATTTGGAGGAGCTAGAACAGTTCTGGAGAGCACACGCTGAAGGAAGGACTGACAGAGCCGCTTGAAGGACACTGACTGGCTGCTATTAACTTACACTAGAAACCTTTTTTCTTTGTAAAAGCACGCTATAGAGACACCAGATATGATTGGCAATGTGCACTTGAACAGTTCTGCAGAGCACACACTGTAGGCCTGACACACCCGCTTGAAGACAAGTAACTGCTATTCAATCTATAACAGTGAAAAAAAAAATTTGTTTTTAAAAGCACGCTATAGAGACACCAGATATGATTGGCAATGTGCACTTGAACAGTTCTGCAGAGCACACACTTTAGGCCTGACACACCCGCTTGAAGACAAGTAACTGCTATTCAATCTATAACAGTGAAAAAAAAAATTGTTTTTAAAAGCACGCTATAGAGACACCAGATATGATTGGCAATGTGCACTTGTATGTACGTAGTGGGGAATCGCGATGCAGCCTAGAACAAAATCTAACCCCATTAAACCCCCCAATAACGACAGACCACTTAGTATGGATGAAACAGGCCACAGCATTTATTATCACAACTAAATTACTGCATAACACATCCATCACTTTATTTATTAAATCTCTTCTTTTCTGTAACCAAAACATTAGACATAAATAAGCATAAATTAACATATATACATATATAACTCCACCCATAGTGTTATACAGTGACCCAACCGTCCTTGCCAATAAAAACATGGAGTGGTTCCTAATCACCACTCCCTCTCACCTCCCCCCTCGTCATAAAAATCCTTCCAATGCCTGCCATCAGCCGACCTTATCCACGCTCGATGGGCACGAGACCTCAGGCAACCTAAAGTTAAACCTTTAGAGCAGGGGAGGTTTGAGACCTTAAAAGACTTGTTCATCTCATTCCATCTACTTAAACGTAACCTCAAACTCAATTGGCAAGGACATACCCCCGGCTAGCTGCGATAAAATATAGTATAGGGTGGGCGGGAGGGAAGCTGTTTGCTGGCCCGAATCCCAAGTGGCACTGAGGTAAGACCTCCTCCACACTGTCTTACACAGAACATAATCACACCCACAGATTCTTCACTACCAATCCCATGCATCTATCCCCACACTCCTACATGTGCCCTTGTCCGCTTAGCTGCGCTATCTCCCCAGGGCCTGGAACAGTTCTGGAGAGCACACGCTGAAGGAAGGACTGACAGAGTCGCTTGAAGGACACTGACTGGCTGCTATTAGCTTACACTAGAAACCTTTTTTCTTTGTAAAAGCACGCTATAGAGACACCAGATATGATTGGCAATGTGCACTTGAACAGTTCTGCAGAGCACACACTGTAGGCCTGACACACCCGCTTGAAGACAAGTAACTGCTATTCAATCTATAACAGTGAAAAAAAAAATTGTTTTTAAAAGCACGCTATAGAGACACCAGATATGATTGGCAATGTGCACTGGAACAGTTCTGGAGAGCACACGCTGAAGGAAGGACTGACAGAGCCGCTTGAAGAACACTGACTGGCTGCTATTAGCTTACACTAGAAACCTTTTTTCTTTGTAAAAGCACGCTATAGAGACACCAGATATGATTGGCAATGTGCACTTGAACAGTTCTGCAGAGCACACACTGTAGGCCTGACACACCCGCTTGAAGACAAGTAACTGCTATTCAATCTATAAGAGTGAAAAAAAAATTGTTTTTAAAAGCACGCTATAGAGACACCAGATATGATTGGCAATGTGCACTGGAACAGTTCTGGAGAGCACACACTGTAGGCCTGACACACCCGCTTGAAGACAAGTAACTGCTATTCAATCTATAACAGTGAATAAAAAAATTGTTTTTAAAAGCACGCTATAGAGACACCAGATATGATTGGCAATGTGCACTGGAACAGTTCTGGAGAGCACACACTGTAGGCCTGACACACCCGCTTGAAGACAAGTAACTGCTATTCAATCTATAACAGTGAATAAAAAAATTGTTTTTAAAAGCACGCTATAGAGACACCAGATATGATTGGCAATGTGCACTGGAACAGTTCTGGAGAGCACACGCTGAAGGAAGAACTGACAGAGCCGCTTGAGGCAACTGCTCTTCTATTACAGTGAAAAAAAAAAATTTCTTTTAAGTCGAAAGCTTAACCTATTGTTAAAACAGATATGAGTGGTGGCACTGACTGCAAATGGGCAAGGCATCCAACCTGACACAGAAGCTGGCAGGCAGGCAACTGCTCTTCTATTACAGTGAAAAAAAATTATTTATTTTAAATGTAAAGCTTAACCTATTGTAAAAAAAGATATGAGTGGTGGCACTGGGCAAGTAGGCACAATATCCAATGTGAACCTCACACAGAAGCTGGCAGGCAGGCACCTGCAATTACATTACACAGGAAAAAAAAAAAAAAAGCAGCCTGATGTTATAGCCCTAAAAAGGGCGTTTTGGGGTGCTGTCCTTACAGCAGAGATCAGATGAGTCCTTCAGGATTGTAGTGGACACTGAATACCCTAGCCTAGCTATCAATTTCCCTATCTAATCAGCAGCAGCTAAACTTTCCCTCCTCTCACTAAGCATGCAGCTTCAGAATGAATCGAAAATGGATGCTGGGAGGGAGGTTGGAGGGTGTGGAAGGGAGGGAGTGCTGCTGATTGGCTGGAATGTGTCTGCTGACCGAGAGGCTCAGGGTCAAAGTTTGCCCAATGATGACGAATAGGGGGCGGATCGAACTGCGCATGTGTCTGCCTGCCGCAGCGAACGCGAACACGCTAAGTTCGCCGGGAACTGTTCGCCGGCGGACAGTTCGGTACATCACTATTCTTCCTTGTATCTCAGCTCATATATGAAAGACAAGAAAAATATATAGGAAGCCAGATAGTGTAGTATGCTAGGTAATAGGTGAGGTGAAAATGTAGAAATCTTGAATGCAAACTCACATTTGGAGGAGCTAGAACAGTTCTGGAGAGCACACGCTGAAGGAAGGACTGACAGAGCCGCTTGAAGGACACTGACTGGCTGCTATTAACTTACACTAGAAACCTTTTTTCTTTGTAAAAGCACGCTATAGAGACACCAGATATGATTGGCAATGTGCACTTGAACAGTTCTGCAGAGCACACACTGTAGGCCTGACACACCCGCTTGAAGACAAGTAACTGCTATTCAATCTATAACAGTGAAAAAAAAAATTTGTTTTTAAAAGCACGCTATAGAGACACCAGATATGATTGGCAATGTGCACTTGAACAGTTCTGCAGAGCACACACTGTAGGCCTGACACACCCGCTTGAAGACAAGTAACTGCTATTCAATCTATAACAGTGAAAAAAAAAATTGTTTTTAAAAGCACGCTATAGAGACACCAGATATGATTGGCAATGTGCACTTGTATGTACGTAGTGGGGAATCGCGATGCAGCCTAGAACAAAATCTAACCCCATTAAACCCCCCAATAACGACAGACCACTTAGTATGGATGAAACAGGCCACAGCATTTATTATCACAACTAAATTACTGCATAACACATCCATCACTTTATTTATTAAATCTCTTCTTTTCTGTAACCAAAACATTAGACATAAATAAGCATAAATTAACATATATACATATATAACTCCACCCATAGTGTTATACAGTGACCCAACCGTCCTTGCCAATAAAAACATGGAGTGGTTCCTAATCACCACTCCCTCTCACCTCCCCCCTCGTCATAAAAATCCTTCCAATGCCTGCCATCAGCCGACCTTATCCACGCTCGATGGGCACGAGACCTCAGGCAACCTAAAGTTAAACCTTTAGAGCAGGGGAGGTTTGAGACCTTAAAAGACTTGTTCATCTCATTCCATCTACTTAAACGTAACCTCAAACTCAATTGGCAAGGACATACCCCCGGCTAGCTGCGACAAAATATAGTATAGGGTGGGCGGGAGGGAAGCTGTTTGCTGGCCCGAATCCCAAGTGGCACTGAGGTAAGACCTCCCCCACACTGTCTTACACAGAACATAATCACACCCACAGATTCTTCACAACCAATCCCATGCATCTATCCCCACACTCCTACATGTGCCCTTGTCCGCTTAGCTGCGCTATCTCCCCAGGGCCTTGTATGTACGTAGTGGGGAATCGCGATGCAGCCTAGAACAAAATCTAACCCCATTAAACCCCCCAATAACGACAGACCACTTAGTATGGATGAAACAGGCCACAGCATTTATTATCACAACTAAATTACTGCATAACACATCCATCACTTTATTTATTAAATCTCTTCTTTTCTGTAACCAAAACATTAGACATAAATAAGCATAAATTAACATATATACATATATAACTCCACCCATAGTGTTATACAGTGACCCAACCGTCCTTGCCAATAAAAACATGGAGTGGTTCCTAATCACCACTCCCTCTCACCTCCTCCCTCGTCATAAAAATCCTTCCAATGCCTGCCATCAGCCGACCTTATCCACGCTCGATGGGCACGAGACCTCAGGCAACCTAAAGTTAAACCTTTAGAGCAGGGGAGGTTTGAGACCTTAAAAGACTTGTTCATCTCATTCCATCTACTTAAACGTAACCTCAAACTCAATTGGCAAGGACATACCCCCGGCTAGCTGCGATAAAATATAGTATAGGGTGGGCGGGAGGGAAGCTGTTTGCTGGCCCGAATCCCAAGTGGCACTGAGGTAAGACCTCCTCCACACTGTCTTACACAGAACATAATCACACCCACAGATTCTTCACAACCAATCCCATGCATCTATCCCCACACTCCTACATGTGCCCTTGTCCGCTTAGCTGCGCTATCTCCCCAGGGCCTGGAACAGTTCTGGAGAGCACACGCTGAAGGAAGGACTGACAGAGCCGCTTGAAGGACACTGACTGGCTGCTATTAGCTTACACTAGAAACCTTTTTTCTTTGTAAAAGCACGCTATAGAGACACCAGATATGATTGGCAATGTGCACTTGAACAGTTCTGCAGAGCACACACTGTAGGCCTGACACACCCGCTTGAAGACAAGTAACTGCTATTCAATCTATAACAGTGAAAAAAAAAATTGTTTTTAAAAGCACGCTATAGAGACACCAGATATGATTGGCAATGTGCACTGGAACAGTTCTAGAGAGCACACACTGTAGGCCTGACACACCCACTTGAAGACAAGTAACTGCTATTCAATCTATAACAGTGAAAAAAAAAATGTTTTTAAAAGCACGCTATAGAGACACCAGATATGATTGGCAATGTGCACTGGAACAGTTCTGGAGAGCACACGCTGAAGGAAGGACTGACAGAGCCGCTTGAAGGACACTGACTGGCTGCTCTTAGCTTACACTAGAAACCTTTTTTCTTTGTAAAAGCACGCTATAGAGACACCAGATATGATTGGCAATGTGCACTTGAACAGTTCTGCAGAGCACACACTGTAGGCCTGACACACCCGCTTGAAGACAAGTAACTGCTATTCAATCTATAACAGTGAAAAAAAAAATGTTTTTAAAAGCACGCTATAGAGACACCAGATATGATTGGCAATGTGCACTGGAACAGTTCTGGAGAGCACACGCTGAAGGAAGGACTGACAGAGCCGCTTGAAGGACACTGACTGGCTGCTATTAGCTTACACTAGAAACCTTTTTTCTTTGTAAAAGCACGCTAAAGAGACACCAAATATGATTGGCAACTGTCAAAGCACGCTGGCACAGGTCTGCAGAGCACACGCTGAAGTAGGCCTGACACCCAGACGCTTGCAGACAACTAACTGCTCTTCTATTACAGTGAAAAAAAAATATTTATTTTAAATCTAAATTTTAAGCTATTGTAAAAACAGATATGAGTGGTGGCACTGGGCAAGAGGGCACAGTATCCACTCTGAACCTCACACAGAAGCTGGCAGGCAGGCAACTGCTCTTTTATTACAGTGGAAACAAAATTTTGGTTGTAAAAGCACTCTATAGAGACACCAGATATGAGTGGCAACTGTCAAAGTACGCTGGCAGGGTTGTGCAGGGCACACGCTGAAGGAAGGCCTGACAGAGCCGCTTGAAGGACACTGACTGGCTGCTATTAGCTTACACTGGAAACCTTTTTTCTTTGTAAAAGCACGCTAAAGAGACACCAGATATGATTGGCAACTGTCAAAGCACGCTGGCAGTGTTGTGCAGTGCACACGCTGAAGGAAGGCCTGACAGAGCCGCTTGAAGGACACTGACTGGCTGCTATTAGCTTACACTGGAAACCTTTTTTCTTTGTAAAAGCACGCTATAGAGACACCAGATATGAGTGGCAACTGTCAAAGTACGCTGGCAGGGTTGTGCAGGGCACACGCTGAAGGAAGGCCTGACAGAGCCGCTTGAAGGACACTGACTGGCTGCTATTAGCTTACACTGGAAACCTTTTTTCTTTGTAAAAGCACGCTAAAGAGACACCAGATATGATTGGCAACTGTCAAAGCACGCTGGCACAGGTCTGCAGAGCACACGCTGAAGTAGGCCTGACACCCAGACGCTTGCAGACAACTAACTGCTCTTCTATTACAGTGAAAAAAAAATATTTCTTTTAAATCTAAAGCTTAACCTATTGTAAAAACAGATTTGAGTGGTGGCACTGACTGTGCAAATGGGCAAGGCATCCAACCTGACACAGAAGCTGGCAGGCAGGCAACTGCTCTTCTATTACAGTGAAAACAAATTATTTCTTTTAAATCTAAAGCTTAACCTATTGTTAAAACAGATATGAGTGGTGGCACTGACTGTGCAAATGGGCAAGGCATCCAACCTGACACAGAAGCTGGCAGGCAGTTAACTGCTCTTCTATTACAGTGAAAAAAAATTATTTATTTTAAATCTAAAGCTTAACCTATTGTTAAAACAGATATGAGTGGTGGCACTGGCTGTGCAAATGGGCAAGGCATCCAACCTGACACAGAAGCTGGCAGGCAGGCAACTGCTCTTCTATTACAGTGAAAAAAATTATTTCTTTTAAATCTAAAGCTTAACCTATTGTAAAAACAGATATGAGTGGTGGCACTGACTGTGCAAATGGGCAAGGCATCCAACCTGACACAGAAGGTGGCAGTCAGGCAACTGCTCTTCTATTACAGTGAAAAAAACTATTTCTTTTAAATCTAAAGCTTAACCTATTGTAAAAACAGATATGAGTGGTGGCACTGGGCAAGTAGGCACAGTATCCAATGTGAATCTCACACAGAAGCTGGCAGGCAGGCACCTGCAATTACATTACACAGGAAAAAAAAAGAAAAAAACAGCCTGATGTTATAGCCCTAAAAATGGCTTTTTGGGGTGCTGTCCTTACAGCAGAGATCAGATGAGTCCTTCAGGATTGTAGTGGACACTGAATACCCTAGCCTAGCTATCAATTTCCCTATCTAATCAGCAGCAGCTAAACTTTCCCTCCTCTCACTAAGCATGCAGCTTCAGAATGAATCGAAAATGGATGCTGGGAGGGAGGTTGGAGGGTGTGGAAGGGAGGGAGTGCTGCTGATTGGCTGGAATGTGTCTGCTGACCGAGAGGCTCAGGGTCAAAGTTTGCCCAATGATGACGAATAGGGGGCGGATCGAACTGCGCATGTGTCTGCCCACCGCGGCGAACGCAAACACGCTAAGTTCGCCAGCGGACAGTTCGGTACATCACTATTCTTCCTTGTATGTCAGCTCATATATGAAAGACAGGAAAAATATATAGGAAGCCAGATAGTGTAGTATGCTAGGTAATAGGTGAGGTGAAAATGTAGAAATCTTGAATGCAAACTCACATTTGGAGGAGCTAGAACCCGCTCTGGTATGACAGGCGTACAACGATTTTGATCCCCGCTTATGGGATGTGAAGTAGATATCCTTCGTCTGTGGTATGTTTCCTTGGTCCGTAATATGATAGACACTCGGGTAGAGAGAAACAACCAATAGTGCACACTGAGTAAAAGCTATTAAAAAAAATAATAAGATAAAATGGATACTCACAAGATAGGAGCAGGTCAACTGCTCCTATTTGATAGCGTTGGTGGTATAATCCCCACCTAGGATTGCTTGGAATTCGATGTAATAAAAAATGCCAGGTAAAAAGTGGATAAGTGTATATAAAGAGATTAATAGTACAATTAAAAGTAACAGAATATACTTTAATATTTAAAATACACAAATATTATAACCATTAAACGCGTTTCGCCAATACGGCGTTATCAATATGGGGAAAGGACCTGATACCTGGCAAGAATAACAATATATAGCAAACATAATGCTTTGAAATTGGCGCCAAAAAATGGATAGCCAATCACAACAAAGGTTAAGGTTAATGAATTAAAAGCAGTGTTAAAACAAGATAATTACAATATTGCAGGGTAAAAGTACATAATGGGAGCTTAAATATGTCCATACATATGAAAAAGACCAAAATGTACGTAAAAATGATGAAATATAGCACGGTCACGTGACCGGCATGTGAAAACCAGAGCATACTGGGAGATGTAGTACGACGCCGGCGGGCACTGCGCAGCCGCCGGCGTCTTCGTGGCCACGTGGGAGGAGCGGCTGTAGGGGATGCCCGGTCTCAGTCACGTCAGCGCGCATGAAACATGCGGCTGACGTGTAAGGGAGAGACAACGTTTTGCACAAAGCTGCGGCCGTCGTCAGGGGATATAAGACGCGGCGGATAGCAGCCGTCGTCAGGGAAACCGGCAATATAAACAAGTCGGCTCGCACAAAGCTGCAGCCGGCTATGAACTGGGAGGAAATAATAAAATAATATGATAATATAATAATAGTAAATAATAATGAATATAGAGATATGTACACATCATGCCTGATCACTGCATCAGTATGATCAGGCATGATAACAGAGGGAAAACATACATAAGATCACAGCATATGTACAAACAGCAGCAACAGTCTGAATAAAAATATTAATATTGGTTATACAGTGGAAATATCTAAAGGATATAAAAAAATTAAAGTGTCACAATAAAAGTACAATGCAGATAAAAGGAAATAATACCAAAAGAATAAAAATTATAAAAAATAAAACAGATCAAAGTCAACATTAAGACCATGGGGAGCGAGGGTTTGAAGTTTGTAAACCCACTCCATTTCTTTTTTACCTAAAATATTTTTAATATTTCCGCCCCTCCACGAAACCACACATTTTTTTATTCCGATACATTTTAACAATTTTGGATCTTTGTTATGTATAATAAAATGTTTGGATACTGAATGATTCTTGTATCCATTTTTAATGTTTCTGCAGTGCTCGCTTAAGCGTGTTTTCAAGCACCTTGTGGTCATTCCAACATATTGGAGGCCAAAGGGGCATTCAAGCAGATATATGACATTTTTCGTAGAAAAATTAATAAAATCATTAATTTTATAGACCTTGTTTGTTCTTTTTGATGCAAATTCAGTAACTTTGTGGGGAACATTGGGGTCAGTAGTTCTGCAAACTATGCACATTTTGCACTTACAAAAACCTTTAATTTGTGGGAAAAAAAGATACAGAGGGGGTCTTTTTGGTTTCTGTAGTATAGTTCTTAGTTAAAATCGACTTGAAATTTTGAGCTCCCCTAAATATAATATTTGGGCGCTCCGGTATAATTTTATTTAGTGTTTCATCTTGTTTTAAAAGGTGCCAGTGCTTTCTTATAATCTTTTTTACATTATTGCTTTTATTATTGAAATTAAAAATAATTGGTAAAGGCATTGCTATATCTGTAGTTTTGGGTTTATGTTTTAATAATTCATTTCTATCTTTTTTTGGATATCCCTAATAGTATTTTCAAGTTCTATTTTAGGGTAATTTTTCTCAACAAATTTTTCTTTTAAGAAATCGGCTTGTACATTAAAATCTGTTATTTCTGAACAGTTTCTTCTGAGTCTGAGTATTTGACTTTTTGGGGCACTGTCTAACCAGGGTTGATAGTGGCAACTGCTTTTATCTATAGCCGTGTTTGCACAAACTTTTTTAAAAAACGTCTTTTTATGTAATTTCCCATTTGCTATAAAAATATTAAGGTCTAAAAAGTTAATTTGTTCTCTGCTGTATTCATAAGTAAGAATAATACCTCTGTTATTTGTATTCATCAAATTAGAAAATATTCTAAGCAAAGAAATTAAGCTAAAATGGGAGATAGCCACTCTAAAAAAGTACATTGACGAACAAATTACCCCTCGCGGCTTACGATTACTCAAATTACCCACTTCTGATCAGGATGATTTAGAATTTATGGAAGAGTGGAACAATAAGTTGGAACTTTGCACTTTAGGCCTTATGGAAACTCTAATAATAAAAAAAAGTTGAAAACTGTCTATTTTAGATGTAGAAATTAATGATCTTGGAGAAAAACTTTTACCCTTCACCGATACTCGGGCATACAAACAAAATTCTATTCTAATTCAAAGTAAAATTGAAAAAATTGAAATCGAAACGAAACACATAAAAATAAAAAAATACATTAGAGATAAAACTGACTATTCAAATAAGCAAGTCAGAACTTATCATCTAAATAAAAAATACTCTTCTCAATATCCAGTCCAAAGAAGTTACCCCACAAGAACTAATACCCATCGTGAACAAAAATCTTACGAAAATCCAGAGAGGCAATATCCAAAATACCAGTCACACCAATATCAAAACACAAAAAGACCACCTTATTCACCACAAAATACGTATACACACAGGGCACCAAATAACTACCATCGTGGCCCACCACAGCGATCACATCACTATAACACTAATCAATACCGTTCATTCCCTCAACGAAATCGATACAATTCATATCGTACTCACCAGAACACTTCACCTCCACCAATGCATCACAATAGACCAAGACCCCAATACCAACACCTGTCTCCCAAACCACAAAGATCAAAGTATATTAACAATCACAAAGAATATTCCAATTACCCCAAGTCACCCCCAATTCCTAATCACCCTAATAGGTACCAATTACTGTCACTAGATTTCGAATTCGAAAATGATGATAATTTTTTAGAAATCCGAACTCACCACACTGCACTAGCCCAGACACCACACCCCTCACGTCCAAAAAAAAGGATTTTAAATTTAGAGGAAGAAGAAGTGGCAGACGTGAGCAAAAGAGAAAGATTAGAAAGATAACAACTTCTCAAATTAGTACTAGCATTTTTAACCTTTCTCAGAAAATGTTATCCAGTACACACATAACGGTTTTAACTAAAGGTCTTAAGTTTGCCCCCACTAATACTTTTAAATCATTCGAAGCTTTCATAGATGTAAATAAATTTGTCCGGAAAGCCACCCTTAAAAGTTTTTTTATGGAAAAAAATGTAGAAAACTCTACGCAAAATTCAGTTTTAACCCCGCTTATATCTCCTCACAACCAAAATGTAATTAACACCCCTTTGAGAGAAAAATCTACCGGTACTTTTTATCCTGCTCATTTTAAATCTGCCCCCCTTACTATGTTCGAGAAACTAGTTACAAAAGACTTAAAAAAAATCAAAAATAATAAATATGATCCCCACAATCTCACACATTCAGAGAAATTGGCACTAAAAGAACTTCAAAATGATGAAAGTATTGTGATAAAACCTGCTGATAAGGGCGGAGGGATAGTCATTCAATCAACACAAATGTATATAAATGAGGCATATAAATGACACAAATGTGTATGAAAAACTCCTATCCGACCTTATTAAACAAATTCAAAATATTTTTATTCAATTTTTAAATAATGGCGTAACTTTAGGTATTTTAAATAAACACGAATTCAAGTTTTTAAACAACCAATTTCCTGTAACACCTGTTATTTATTTCCTCCCAAAAATTCATAAAAACGAAACCTCCCCCCCCCCCCCCCCCAGGGAGACCCATTGTCTCAGGCATAGGTTCTCTCCTATGTAATCTCTCCCAATATATAGATATTCTTTTGCAGCCTTCAGTCAGACTCATGAGATCCTATCTTCAAGATTCCATGGCTCTTTTAAACTTTTTAAATAACTTTACATGTAAACCCAGTTTTATATTAGTGACATGTGATGTTCAGTCACTGTATACAATCATACCTCATGATATAGGATGTCAGGCTGTAAAGAATATCTTATCAAAGGAAGGTAGAATCGTTGGTAAACAAATTGAATTTATTTTAGAAGGTATTAATATTATTTTAAAAAATTATTATTTTTGGTTTTTAAACTCATTTTAAATTCAAAAAAGAGGGAGTGCCATGGGGACTAGGTTTGCTCCCAGCTATGCAAATTTATTTATGGCTGATTGGGAGTCAGAAGCCATCTTTAGCGACCATGCTTGGAGAGCAAACCTAGTCTCCTTTTTTAGATATATCGACAACCTTTTTTTTTTATCTGGGATGGTACCAAAGACGAACTTAACTCTTTTATTACTAATTTGAATACAAATAACAGAGGTATTATTCTTACTTATGAATACAGCAGTGAACAAATTAACTTTTTAGACCTTAATATTTTTATAGCAAATGGGAAATTACATACAAAGACGTTTTTTTAAAAAAGATTGTGCAAACACTGCTATAGATAACAGCAGTTGCCACTATCAACCCTGGTTAGACAGTGCCCCAAAAAGTCAAATACTCAGACTCAGAAGAAACTGTTCGGAAATAACAGATTTTAAAGTACAAGCCGATTTCTTAAAAGAAAAATTTGTTGAGAAAAATTACCCTAAAATAGAACTTGAAAATACTATTAGGGATATCCAAAAAAAGATAGAAATGAATTATTAAAATATAAACCCAAAACTACAGATATAGCAATGCCTTTACCAATTATTTTTAATTTCAATAATAAAAGCAATAATGTAAAAAAGATTATAAGAAAGCACTGGCACCTTTTAAAACAAGACGAAACACTAAATAAAATTATACCGGAGCGCCCAAATATTATATTTAGGGGAGCTCAACATTTCAAGTTGATTTTAACTAAGAACTATACTAGAGAAACCAAAAAGCCCCCCTCTGTATCTTTTTTTCCACAAATTAAAGGTTTTTGTAAGTGCAAAATGTACATAGTTTGCAGAACTACTGACCCCAATGTCCCCCACAAAGTTACTGAATTTGCATCAAAAAGAACAAACAAGGTCTATAAAATTAATGGTTTTATTAATTGTTCTACGAAAAATGTCATATATCTGCTTGAATGCCCCTGTGGCCTCCAATATGTTGGAATGACCACAAGGTGCTTGAAAACACGCTTAAGCGAGCACTGCAGAAACATTAAAAATGGATACCAGAATCATTCAGTATCCAAACATTTTATTATACATAACAGATACATAAAGATCCAAAAATGTTAAAATGTATCGGAATAAAAAAATGTGTGGTTCCGTGGAGGGGCGGAAATATTAAAAATATTTTAGGTAAAAAAGAAATGGAGTGGGTTTACAAACTTCAAACCCTCGCTCCCCGTGGTCTTAATGTTGACTTTGATCTGTTTAATTTTTTAAATTTTTATTCTTTTGGTATTATTTCCTTTTATCTGCATTGTACTTTTATTGTGACACTTTAATTTTTTATATCCTTTATATATTTCCACTGTATAACCAATATTAATATTTTTATTCAGACTGTTGCTGCTGTTTGTACATATGCTGTGATCTTATGTATGTTTTCCCTCTGTTATTATGCCTGATCATACTGATGCAGTGATCAGGCATGATGTGTACATATCTCTATATTCATTATTATTTACTATTATTATATTATCATATTATTTTATTATTTCCTCCCAGTTTATAGCCGGCTGCAGCTTTGTGCGAGCCGTCTTGTTTATATTGCCGGTTTCCCTGACGACGGCTGCTATCCGCGCGTCATATATCCCCTGACGGCGGCCGCAGCTTTGTGCGAGCCGTCGTCTCTCCCTTACACGTCAGCCGCATGTTTCATGCGCGCTGACGTGACTGAGACCGGGCATCCCCTACAGCCGCTCCTCCCACGTGGCCACGCCGGCGGCTGCGCAGTGCCCGCCGGCGTCGTGCTACATCTCCCAGTATGCTCTGGTTTTCACATGCCGGTCACGTGACCGTGCTATATTTCATCATTTTTACGTACATTTTGTTTGTTTTTCATATATATGGACATATTTAAGCTCCCATTATGTACTTTTACCCTGCAATATTGTAATTATCTTGTTTTAACACTGCTTTTAATTCATTAACCTTAACCTTTGTTGTGATTGGCTATCCATTTTTTGGCGCCAATTTCAAAGCATTATGTTTGCTATATATTGTTATTCTTGCCAGGTATCAGGTCCTTTCCCCATATTGATAACGCCGTATTGGCGAAACACGTTTAATGGTTATAATATTTGTGTATTTTAAATATTAAAGTATATTCTGTTACTTTTAATTGTACTATTTATCTCTTTATATACACTTATCCACTTTTTACCTGGCATTTTTTATTACATCGGACTCCAAGCAATCCTAGGTGGGGATTATACCACCAACGCTATCAAATAGGAGCAGTTGACCTGCTCCTATCTTGTGAGTATCCATTTTATCTTATTATTTTATTTAATAGCTTTTACTCAGTGTGCACTATTGGTTGTTTCTCTCTACCTGAGTGTCTATCATATTACGGACCAAGGAAACATACCACAGACGAAGGATATCTACTTCACATCCCATAAGCGGGGATCAAAATCGCTGTACGCCTGTCATACCAGAGCGGGTTCTAGCTCCTCCAAATGTGAGTTTGCAACAAGCACGACAGCATGAAAGACCCCATTTGCACAAAGTTGGATACTGAGCTATTTATGTCCTGTTCCTCGTCCTCAGTGATCTCTCTGAAGGTATGTTCTTCCCCCCCAGCCACGTACAACACCACGGGTACCAGATAGGTGACAACGAGCACCCTGGGATGCCTGTTGTGGTTGGTCTTCCTCCTCCTCCTCAAAGCCACATTCCTCCTCTGACTCCTCTTCCTCACAATCCTCTTCCAGCGTTGCCGCAGGTCCAGCAAGCGATGTTGATAAGGCTGTTTCTGGTGGTGATGGTGACCACAACTCTTCCTCTTCACGCTCATCTACGGCCTGATCCAGCACTCTTCGCAGGGCACGCTCCAGGAAGAAAACAAATGGTATGATCTCGCTGATGGTGCCTTCGGTGCGACTGACTAGGTTTGTCACCTCCTCAAAAGGACGCATGAGCCTACAGGCATTGCGCATGAGCGTCCAGTAACGTGGCAAAAAAATTCCCAGCTCCGCAGAGGCTGTCCTAGCACCCCGGTCATACAAATACTCGTTAACGGCTTTTTCTTGTTGGAGCAGGCGGTCGAACATTAGGAGTGTTGAATTCCAACGTGTCGGGCTGTCGCAAATCAAGCGCCTCACTGGCATGTTTTTTCGCCGCTGGATATTGGAAAAGTGCACCATGGCTGCTTAGGAACGCCTTAAATGGCCACACACCTTCCTGGCCTGCTTAAGGACGTCCTGTAAGCCTGGGTACTTATGCACAAAGCGTTGTACAATCAGATTACACACATGTGCCATGCACGGCACATGTGTCAACTTGCCCAAATGCAATGCCGCCAACAAATGTCTTCCATTGTCACAAACCACTTTGCTGATCTCCAGTTGGTTCGGAGTCAGCCACTGATCCACCTGTGCGTTCAGGGCGGACAGGAGTGCTGGTCCGGTGTGACTCTCTGCTTTCAGGCAAGTCAATCCCAAGACGGCGTGACACTGCCGTATCCGGGATGTGGAACAGTACCTGGGAGCTGGGGGGGTGCCGTTGATGTGGAGCAAGACGCAGCAGCTGAAGAGGACTCAGCCAAGGAGGTTATGGAAGAGGATGGAGTGGCAGCAGGCCTGCCTGCAAGTCGTGGCGGTGTCACCAACTCCTCTGCAGAGCCACGCATTCCATGCTTGGCAGCTGTCAGCAGATTTACCCAATGCGCAGTGTAGGTGATATACTTGCCCTGACCATGCTTTGCAGACCAGGTATCAGTGGTCAGATGGACCCTTGCCCCAACACTGTGTGCCAGACATGCCATTACTTCCTTTTGCACAATCGAGTACAGGTTGGGGATTGCCTTTTGTGCAAAGAAATTTCGTCCGGGTACCTTCCACTGCGGTGTCCCAATAGCTACAAATTTTTTGAACGCCTCAGACTCCACCAGCTTGTATGGTAAAAGCTGGCGGGCTAAGAGTTCAGTCAACAGCATCGCTGTTGTCAGAGGCAGACACACAAAAAAAATGCCACACTGCTGAGCTCTGCAATGACGGCATTCTGGTGGCGGCAACAGCATGCGTTGATTGGCGTGCTGTCTGGCTGACCCCGGGTGCCAATGCATGCTGTCTGACTGTGCCACTAGCTCCTTGCAATGACCTCCCCCTGCTTCCAACTCGTCTCCTCCTCCTCCTCCTCTCTGTCTCCCCATCTGAACTTTCCCCCTGTTCTTCTTCTGTTCTAGCGGGCACCCACGTGACATCCACGGACGCATCGTCATGATCAACCGCTTCACTTGTATCTGACAACTCAGCAAAGGAAGCAGCAGTGGGTACAACATCATCATCATCACACCGTATGTGTGTAATGCTGCCTGACTGAGACATATCCCTGTTATCTACATCCTCTGGCAATAATGGTTGCGCATTACTCATTTCTTTCAACTGATGTGTAAATAACTCCTCTGACATACCAAGTGAATCGGCTGTGGTGCTAGTGTTGGTGGTGGTGGCAGGCGGGCGAGTAGTAACTTGAGAGGTGCCCGAAGCTAAACTGAAGGAGGATGGTGCGTCGAGGTTCCAAGCGGAAGCTGTAGAAGATTGGGTGTCCTGTGTTAGCCAGTCAACTATGTCCTCAGAACTTTTCAAGTTCAGGGTACGTGGCCTCTGAACACTGGGCATTATTCTAGGGCCAAAGGGAATCACAGAACCACGACCATGACGGCCCCTGTGGGTTGGTCTGCCTCTGCCTGTCATTTTTTTTTTGATTAGTGGTACTATGTGTGCAAGCTACTGTGACAACAGATATAAGTGGCACTGGTGTGACACTGTGCCCTGGCAGGCCCTGAAACGCACACTCGTGAAGAAAACTGACTGCTATTATATTACAGTCCAAAAAGTTTTTTTTTTTGTTAAGTTCAAGCTATTGGGACACCAGTGAGTGAGTGGTGGCACTGGGCAGGCCCTGAAACGCACACTAGTGAAGGAAACTGACTGCTATTATATTACAGTCCAAAAAGTATTTTTTTGTTAAATGCAAGCTATTGTGACACCCGATATGAGTGGTTGCACTGGGCAAGTGGGTACAGTATATGCTGCGAGCCTGACACACACGCTGGCAGACAACTAACTGCTATTCAATCTATTACAGTCAAAATTGTATTTTTTTTTAAAAAAATGTGCACTACTGTTACCAGGGCCGGATTAAGAGCATCATGGGCCTGGTGCTGATTTTGCTGGGCCTTTTTATGGAAATATATACATAATATATAAAATCAAAACGCAAAGCATTTGTATTAAGACAAATGAAATTTTTTTATTACCTTTTAAGTGCCATAATAGAAACGGATCGAAAGGGTTTCTTTTTTTTTTGTAAACAGTAGGAAACCAGTTAATTAAATAAAGCCATAATAAATACAACATTCAAAACAACAATTTTTTATAAATAGAACGTAAACCATATAAACAAATTAAATATAATTGTATGATACATACATATAAATATGCTCATTAAATTATGACTCCAAGCGTCAGACTGACTACAGCCTGCTGTTATGGTGCAGAGAGTAACAAACACAAAAACAGGGTTATTCACTCAATCAATAAAACGAATCAACGAATCAAACAGCCAGATTATAATTAAACTACACATTTGCTTTTCTTGCCTTCTTGCTTGCAAATTCTTCAATTGTAGAATCAAGATTCAGCTCATTCAGCAACCCATTTTCAATGCATAACAGAGAGAGTGCATTTAAACGCTCCTGACCCATTGAAGATCTCAGTTCATTTTTCACACGTTTTAATGTTGAAAACGAACGCTCACCACTGCAGTTGCTGACCATTAAACACAAATACATGCGGAGGGTCACATGTGTGTTTGGAAATGCACCGACTAGGGATTGTGTGACCAGAAACTTGTACATTTGTAGTTCTTGACTTTCATTAATGACTTTTTTTGCAGGGGAAGACTGGTAAATTTTGAAAAGAGAGGCAAACTGTACAATTTCATCTGCAAACAAGGGGTCAAGATCTTCAGGATATTGTGTCATTAGTGCTCTGGCTTTGGAGCATAGACCATCTGTTGCTAGAGTGCACATTTCTAACAGCAAGCCAAATCTTTCCTGAATGACGCTGTATGCTGCTTGTCTGTGCCTCAGTGATTCTGTCAGTTGGTCAATAATAAGATAAAAGGTGCTCACTTTAAACTTTTCAGATGGTGTCATATCAGCATCAGCATCTTCTGCATCACCATAGTCCCACTTCTTATTTCTTTTAATTTTCCTCCCACGTTGTAGCTGGTACTCATCGCAGCAGGTAATATCTTTGCCCTGCTGTTCAAATTCAGAGAATTTAGAACGCAGAGACTGAACAAAATCCTTCAGAGAGTTCAGCATGCCTGTTGCTGTATATAAGTCTAATTTTCCATCTTGGAGACTCTGACTGGTTCTGTAAAACCTGTGTAAAATTACAGACCATATTTCTATCATTATTCCCGTTTCCAGCTGATCCATAACACTGCTTAGGCCCTTTGCTTGTAAACAGACCTCTCCCTTTGTGTTCTCATCATTTAAAATATTTTCAAGGACTTCTTTGATAGTAGTATACCCTTTTTGTAAGGCATTCACAGCATCATGATGAGCAGACCAACGCGTATCAGCTAACCTTTTTAATGTTGGTATACCACATGTTTTGAAACGGTTTGTTAGAAGATTCCACCGATGAGTTGATGAAGAAAAAAAACAATATAATTGCTGAACAAAATTAAAGAATGAAACTGCAACTGGACAGCTGTTAACTGCATTTTGTCCTACAAGGTTTAGTGAATGTGCACAACAAGGAATGTATTCAGCCAGTGGATTTTTTTCCCGAATTAAGGCCTGCATACCATTATATTTGCCACTCATATTCGATGCATTATCATATGACTGGCCCCTGCAGTCTTTGATGGAAATACCATTTTCTTCCAGAAATTGAAGAACCGTGTTTGCTAGTTCCATACCAGTATGTCCAGATATTGGGATAAATTTAGTAAAACGCTCCACTGGACCACTGGCAAGTACATATCGAAATATAATGGTCAGTTGATCAGAATGTGCAATGTCAGGGGTGGAATCAACAGAAATTGAATAATATTTGGCTTGTTTCATTTCGTTTACAATCTGCTGTAGCAATTGCTGACCAATCAATTCAATAAACTCATCACATATTGTTGATGACAGGTACGATATGTGACCTCTTCCCTTGTTGCCATGCTTTTGAATATGTTCAGAAAGGAATGGATCATATTCCGCTAACAGCTCAAGACAGCCCAAATAATTCCCGTTGTGTACTGAGCCAATAACTTCATTACTTCCTCGAAAAGACAGACCTCGTGATGAAAGGAGCTTTATAACGCTCAGGATACGGCAAAGTATTTTGTGCCAATATTTTTTCTGATTCTCAAACTGGTTGACAAGATCTTTGTCTATGCGTTGTCCAGAAGTTTTTCTCCTGATAAGGGCTTCAATTGCTTTTCCATGAGAAGCACTATTTTCACGCCTGTTTAAATCTCTTGTGGCATGTCGCCAATCTGAATAACCAGTTGAAGTCAAATGCGTTGTTTCGTCTTTCGAAAATAGTTTGCAAAGAGCACAAAAAACCTTGCCAGTTTTCGGAGAATAACACAGCCAGTCACGCTTAACTTTTTCGCCATTCAACTGTTCTCGGAAAAACAAAGATTTTGTACAGTGCCTTGTAAAAGTTTCACCTGGACATATCTTTTCTGAGGCACTAAAATCACTGTCCATATGTTGACAGTTGG
Organism: Pelobates fuscus; assembly: GCF_036172605.1. NCBI lineage: Eukaryota > Metazoa > Chordata > Amphibia > Anura > Pelobatidae > Pelobates > Pelobates fuscus. The sequence goes on along the minus strand of NC_086318.1, from coordinate 265,803,229 downwards.
TAACCCTATTTTCACAGAAATATTCTCTCAAGGCATCACAAATATTCCAATCTCCAATGTCATTTGAATATATTTCTTCTTGCTGTTCTGTTATATTTTCATAGTCCAACTCAGTGGATCCACTTGTTGCACTAGATGTACTGACAGCAATTGTACTGGTTGAACTTGAAGCGGAAGCATGTATATCAGTTACACTGCTTGTTCCAGATGTGCTTTTTCCACAAAAATCTGTAATTTTTTTAGTTTTAGACAAGATTTTTTGCATTTGTTTTTCTTCCCCTTTTCTAGCTTTCAGCTTCTCCCAACCACTACGTTGTTTTTTCATCCTTGGGTGTAAAAAAAAAAGGATGGTCAAATACAGTACTTTCTCTAGGAGTTTTTTTTTTAACAGCTCGTTTATTAGTGCAATTATCTTGAGTTCTCCTAGGCCCACGCAGAGGACACATTGATCTACTGTGGTAAGGTACAACTCCAATAATTGTATATTGATCCAGACACAGACTGTGGTACGATCCAGACACAGACTGTGGTACGATCCAGACACAGACTGTGGTACGATCCAGACACAGACTGTGGTACAGTATAACTCCCATAATTATTTATTGATCCAGACACAGACTGTGGTACGATCCAAACACAGACTGTGGTACAATCCAGACACAGACTGTGGTACGATCCAAACACAGACTGTGGTACAATCCAGACACAGACTGTGGTACGATCCAGACACAGACTGTGGTACGATCCAGACACAGACTGTGGTACGATCCAGACACAGACTGTGGTACGATCCAGACACAGACTGTGGTACGATCCAGACACAGACTGTGGTACAGTATAACTCCCATCATTATATATTGATCCAGACACAGACTGTGGTACGGTATGACTCCCATCATTATACAATGATCCAGTCACAGAAGTGTCTGGGACAGCATAACTCCAAAGGTTTTCAAAACCCTATAAAACCTGTACATGGCATTGCTGAACACAAATAGAAGTGTTCTAGAGCAGTAAAATGTAGAATGAATATGACATCATTGGTGAAAGGGCAGTTTGTGTGTGAAAAATGCAACAAAAAATCATGAACACTAATTTTGGCAAGGGTTTGTGACTAACTGGCTACTAAAATAGAATGGACATACTTAATTTTGAATACCCTAGTTTGTCTAATTTTGCAAATGGTATGCCATCATGGGGGTGGTTCTCATTCCTGGGCTGCCATACAGTCTGAAAGACAACAAAGGCCCAGTTGGCCAATCCGGCAACTTTTAATGTGTAAAAACTAAAATGGGCAAGCCCTATATCTGAACTTGTAAGTTTACAAAACCCTATAAAACCTATACATTGAGCAGGGGTACTGTTCTGCTTTTGAAACAATTGCTGAACACAAATATGTGTGTTTTTTTGCCGTAAAAGCAAACAGTATTATGACAATCACTTTTAAAATGCCATGCTTTTCCAAAACCCCAAGACCTCTGTACCTTAGCCTTATTTATCTACCTCTTTTACATCACACATCAAACATAGTTGAAATTTGTAGTCATTTTAATTTATGTACAAAGCAATATACAAAAAAGGACATATCGAAGATAAATGCTCAAATCACCAGGTGTGTGTCACTCAAAACCACACGGAGTGCAACAAATAAAATGAAATAGATAGTATGATGAGAGCATATAAAGTAGTGTATAAAACAATGTATAAAACATGCAATTTACCATGTATCTGGGTACTTCCTAAAAGTATAAAACACAATACATAGTATAGCCTGTATATAATGTAAATAAATTATACGAGAAGAAAATGTCCCACTCACGTGGTGCTGAGTCGTTAGAAAGTGGCTCAGACTATCAGTGCATTTACCAATATATGTTTTGGAGATCAAATGCTGGAAACCAGATGAAAGTGTTCGCTGAAGAATCACTACTTCCCTTTGTGTTGCCAAGATAGACGCCAATTGAAGGGGTAGTTGCAGGAACAAAATACTTTAATGGTATTGGTAAAATATATATACCGGTGTATAATACAAAATACTTTAATGGTATTGGTAAAATATATATACCGGTGTGTATATATATATATATATATATATATATATATATATATATATATATATGCACATACACCGGTATATATATTTTACCAATACCATTAAAGTATTTTGTATTATACACCGGTATATACCAATACCATTAAAGTATTTTGTATTATACACCGGTATATATATTTTACCAATACCATTAAAGTATTTTGTTCCTGCAACTATCCCTTCATTTGGCGTCTATCTTGGCAACACAAAGGGAAGTAGTGATTCTTCAGCGAACACTTTCATCTGGTTTCCAGCATTTGATCTCCAAAACATATATTGGTAAATGCACTGATAGTCTGAGCCACTTTCTAACGACTCAGCACCACGTAAGTGGGACATTTTCTTCTCGTATAATTTATTTACATTATATACAGGCTATACTATGTATTGTGTTTTATACTTTTAGGAAGTACCCAGATACATGGTAAATTGCATGTTTTATACATTGTTTTATGATCACATGGTAAAGTGCATGTTTTATACATTGTTTTATGATCACTATAGTGTCAGGAAAACAAAGCGGTTTTCCTGACACTATAGTGCCCTGAGGGTGCCCCCACCCTCAGGGTCCCCCTCCATGTTGCCAAGATAGACGCCAAATGAAGGGATAGTTGCAGGAACAAAATACTTTAATGGTATCGATAAAATATATATGTAATTAAGACACTGAGTGCAGTTGGCTTTTATTTGGAGATTCAGTATATGCTGTCTATATTTTATCATGTTGCCAAGATAGACGCCAAATGAAGGGGTAGTTGCAGGAACAAAATACTTTAATGGTATCGATAAAATATATATGTAATTAAGACACTGAGTGCAGTTGGCTTTTATTTGGAGATTCAGTATATGCTGTCAGAAACAGCCTGTGGACTGTGACTGTGGACTGTGGACTGTGACTCTCAAGATGCAAAGCCAGATAGAAGGCTGGCTAAGCATGCTGAGAGCTGTGTCCATAAATCATAACAGCACTAGGATTGCCTTTTTTTTTTGCCCTCCTCCCCCCCTCCCCTTGCTACCTGCTCCAGAAGCTCCTACTGTCTTGCGGGCTGGTGTGGCTGAGTGCTGTGGGCTGTGTGCTGGTCGAAACTGCAGAGCAGGTAGTACACAGCGCAGCGTGCAGGAGGGATAACCGCGGCGCACTGAGGTCATATCCGGCGGGCCGCGGCATTACAGGAACCGCACCAGCTGCTCTGATGTCGGATATCCGGCGTCAGGACGTCAGAGCAGCTGGTGTGGTTCCTGTAATGCCGCGGCCCGCCGGATATGACCTCAGTGCGCCCGCGGTTATCCCTCCTGCACGCTGCGCTGTGTACAACAGAGGACTTTTAGCGCGGGCCGCTCCCGACGGCCTTTTGGCCGGCGGATGGGCCTATTTTATGGTAGGGGCCTGGAGCTGCAGCTCCATCAGCCCCTACGTTAATCCGGCCCTGACTGTTACACCAGATATGAGTTGCACTGGTGTGACACTGTGCCCTGGCAGACCCTGAACCGCACACTAGTGAAGGAAACTGACTGCTATTATATAACAGTCCAAAAAGTTTTTTTTCCTTAAATGCAAGCTATTGTGACACCAGTCAGTGAGTGGTGGCACTGGGCAATTGGGCACAGTATATGCTGTGAGCCTGACACACAGGCTGGCTGGCAGGCAGGCAACTGCAATTACATTACACAAAAAAAAAAAAGCAGACTGATGTTCTAGCCCTAAAAAGAGCTTTTTGGGATGCTGTCCTTACAGCAGAGATCAGATCAGTGGTGTATCCTGGTTTTGTGCTGCCCTAGGCAGGACAAAACTCAGACGCCCCCCTCCCCCCGCGCCACCCCCACCCAACCTTTCCCCCCCGCCCCGCATTCTAAATACACACACACACACACATTCACTGACAGATACGCATACACTAGCTAACAGAAACACACACTCGCTAACAGAAACACACACACACACTAACAGACACACTCACACTCAGTAACAGACAAACACACTCACTAACAGACACACACTAACAGACACACACTCACTCACTAGCAGACACAAACTAGCAGACACACACACTCACTAACATACACACACACTCACAGGCAGACACACACACTAACAGACACACACACTAACAGACACACACACACACACACACACACACACACTAACATACACACACACTAACAGACACACACACACACACACACTAACAGACACACACACACTAACAGACACAGACACACACTAACAGACACAGACACACACACTAACAGACACACACACACTAACAGACACAGACAGAAACACTAGCAGACACACACTAACAGACACAGACACACACACTCACTAACATACACACACACTCACAGGCAGACACACACACTAACAGACACACACACTAACAGACACACACACACACACACACACACACACACACACACTAACATACACACACACTAACAGACACACACACACACACACTAACAGACACACACACACTAACAGACACAGACACACACTAACAGACACAGACACACACACTAACAGACACACACACACTAACAGACACAGACAGAAACACTAGCAGACACACACTAACAGACACAGACACACACTCACCCACCCACATTAACACATTTTTTTTACATTTATTTTTAACACATTTTTTTACATTTATTTTTAACACATTTTTTTTTATTTATTTGTAACAATTTTTTTTAAATTTATTTTTAACACATTTTTTTATTTATTTGTAACACATTTTTTTTTATTTAACAACCCCCCCGCACCCCCGCCAGACACACACTAACAGACACACACTCACTCACTAGCAGACACAAACTAGCAGACACACACACTCACTAACATACACACACACTCACAGGCAGACACACACTAACAGACACACACACTAACAGACACACACACTAACAGACACACACAGTCAGACACACACAGTCAGACACACACTAACATACACACACACACTAACAGACACAGACACACACTAATAGACACAGACACACACACTAACAGACACAGACACACACACACTAACAGGCACATACACACTAACAGACACAGACACAAACACTAACAGACACACACACTAACAGACACACACACTAACAGACACAGACACACACTAACAGACACAGACACACACTAACAGACACAGACACACACTCACCCACCCACATTAACACATTTTTTTAAAATGTATTTTTAACACATTTTTTTTTTTTATTTTTAACAATTTTTTTTTTATTTATGTTTAACACATTTTTTATTTATTTATTTGTAACACATTTTTTTTATTTAACACCCCCCCCCCCCCTTCCGCCTCCTTACCTTTGGGAATGCTGGGGAGGGGGGGTGTCTCTTCCTCCCTGGTGGTCCAATGGCTGCTGGGCGATCGGGCGGCACTGCCGGGTGGGCGGACGGCCGGCGAGGGAGCACTTCCCCTGAGCTGTCTGCTCAGCTCCCTCGCGCGCCTCAGAAGTGAGGCTGGGAGCCGGAATATGACGTCATATTCCGGCTCCGCCTCCCAGCCTCACTCTGCGGCTGGCGAGGGAGCTGAGCAGACAGCTCAGGGGAAGTAAGGTAGAAAACAGAGAAAGGTTGCGCCAAAGTTAAAAAATAACCAGTAAAAACTATACAACAATAAAAATAATAAAAAATAAGTTCCAATGTGTGTCCGAAGGTCAAATGGTTTTAGTCTCTAATTCCGCTGTGGGGGTGACTTCTCTTGTTGTAATGGTTCACACCGTCTCGTGATATGGAAGACACAAGAAGAGAGGACCAATCGTGCGGAGTGTATTACAGTAAACGTAGTAGTATTAAATCTTATGTATTACACTCACATTTAGATGAGCTATAGCCAGCTCTGGGTTTGTAGGCATATAGCGGAATAATCCCCGCTTACAGGATGTGTTGGTGCTTGTCCTCCAGGGGTTTGGTCCAACTTGCAGGAGAAGAAGATAAAAACAGCAGATAGTGCTCTCTGATGGTATTTTTGGGTGATGAATAAAATAAGATAAAATATACTCACAAAAGAAGTGCAGGTCTCACTGCACTTTTTGGATAGCGTTAGTGGTATAATCCCCACTTCAGGATATATAGTATAAAAATGCCAGGAAAGATAGTAAAAATTATAGTTGTGTATAAAAAATGATAATGGTGCATATATCTAACCAAAAAGTCATTTATTATTTAAAACACAATATAAAATAACCATAACGCGTTTCACCGCTGGGGCTTTATCAAAATGGTATAACATATATCCTGGCACATGAATAGTTTATATAGGTACACTAGTACTTTAAAAAATGGCGCCAAAATGACATCATAGTTAGGTGGCCAATCAGAATCATACACTGTACATTTAGAAACAGATTTAACATTGAGTTTAAAATTTTAAACCAAAGGTGTGTATCTTTAATAAAACGTTTGTTTTAATCATATCCGATCGTTATTTTTTAAAAACGAGGTTTAGAACTTCAGAAGATTAAAGTTATAAAAATCGCACGTCACGTGACCCGCACAGCACCATGGGTAATGTAGTGCGTCGGTCACGTGATCGGCTTCTGCAGAGTGGGGAGGTCTTGTAGGCAATGCTGACGTCCAATGAGTGGGCGGCACCTATTGCATGAGGGGCGGATTGTGAAACAACACGTGACCCGCGGCCAATAGGAGGATGGCACGCGGGTCACGTGATCGGCAGATCGGCGAAAGGGCGCATGGGAAATGTAGTTTAGCGCGCCCTTTCGTTAATAAATCATTATAGACTGATAATATTCATAAAATACATATTTAAATATGTTTCAAAGTTGGTTAAGAAGGTAAATAAATGAATGATTAGATGAATTAGTTAAGTATATCATATACTGGCTAATTCTAAATAAATGAATGGGTGAGTTAATCAAGTATGAATGGTACTAGCTGATTTGGCATATCAAATATGACATTTGATGTAATAGTGCAAATAGGGAAAATAAAATGAGTATATAGACATCACATAAATAAACTTATTAAAACCAAAAAGCAATAGAGATATTTTTAGACACTTATATGTAATAAATAAATTAAAAAATAGAATAATTAAGATGAAATAAAATAAAATAAAATAAAACAATGAGACACATCTTAAAGAGTAACTAGTAGTGGAAGCTCTACATTTTAGGCTTTCATTAAGGTGCATATACACATTTGAGCATATATATTAATGGTTAGGGGAATTAGCTCAGGGGAAGTGCTCCCTCGCCGGCCGCCCGCCCACCCGCCAGGCAGTGCCGCCCGATCGCCCAGCAGCCCGCCGGCATGTCTGTTAGCCGCAAGGCTAACAAGACATTTGCCTTGGGCATTTGGGGGCGGCTTTTTTTGCCTCCCCCTGGAAAATGCCGCCCAAGGCAAATGCCTTGTTTGCTCGCGGCTAATACGCCCCTGGATCAGATGAGTCCTTCAGGACTGTAATGGACACTGAATACACTAGCCTAGCTATCAATTTCCCTATAAAATCAGCAGCAGCTACACTGTCCCTACTCTCACTAAGAATGCAGCTTCACAATGAATGTAAAATGGATGCTGTCCAGGAGGTGGGATGGTCTGGGAGGGAGGGTCTGCTGCTGAATGGCTGGAATGTGTCTGCTGACTGTGAGGTACAGGCCAGGGTCAAAGTTTACTCAATGATGACAAATAGGGGGCGGTCCGAACAGCGCATGTGTTCGCCATCCGTGGCGAACGCGAACAAGCGATGTTCGCCAGGAACTATTCGCCAGCGAACAGTTCGGGACATCACTATTAACCACCATTTACATTTTATTTAATATATCCTGTGTGCATTGAATATTTTCTTGCATTTATATCTTGTCTGTCATGCTACAGTGTAGTTTTGCTAGCCCTGTATTTAATTTCTTTATTCACCTATATGCATTCCTCTATTTTTCCTCTGATTTCTGACTGACCTCTGACCCCTCCCTACTTTTATTGATATGTTTGTTTTTATTTGAATAAACATCACTTCATCTCTGTGTCTAGATACATATCCCCCTCCCTCAGCTTTATTGCAAGCCTATCTGACCCTCACATATTTTTCTTATTTTCTTTATTCAACAGCCTGATTTCAAAACTATCAAGCCCCAATACTGCTGTAAGAAAGTCTGATACCCGTCCTCCCCTCCTCAACCCACCCCACCCCATGCTCATTATTACATTTATAGATAGTCTGTCACACCCAAATTTTATATAAGTAAAAATAACAGGTGTACACACTATGTACACACTATGTTCATTCTTATTAGTACACTCCTGCACTTTCTTAACGCATAAAACTTAATATTTCCCTACCTTCACCTGCTCTTGATATTCCAATTATTTCCTGTTTACTTTTTCCCAGTTTAGCGCTCTTCTCCTCTTCTTTATTTCCTCCTTCTCCCGGAGTATAAAAATCTCTCCCTACACCCACTTCACTCATCCCCCCATCCACATTTACATATGCCCCTCTCTGCTACACTCCCCCTTCTCTCATCTCATGCCTTGACCTCATTTTTCTACACTCTCACTCCTACCCACAATCGATCTCATTTCTAGTATACTCCATGCATACAAAACCCATTCACACCTCCTGTCACTTTCTCTCCACCTGCTTCTAGCAGCTGGTGATGTCTCTCCCAATCCAGGGCCCTTCACCTTCTCTACACACACTAAGAAAACCTTACACAAGGTCCAATTTATCAACCCATATAGCGGGAAAAAACTCTTGATCTCGCCTTCACCAATCTCTGTACCGCCTCTAATCTCTCCAATATTAATTTTCCTCTATCTGACTACCATCTGCTGACTTTTGACATCGGCATACCTAAGACCCAATTGACACCACCGTCTGAACATCAATCTCACAGAAACCTCCAATGTCTTGACCTAGAGCAATTCTACACTAATCTCCAAACTCTCCTTTTACCTATCTCAAACCTCACCTGTCCTAGCTCTGCAACCTCCTTCTACAATTCCACCCTCTCTTATCAACTAGACATCATGGCACCTCCTACATTTAAATGCAGCAAGAGCCCTCAACAACAACCTTGGCACACCAAGCTGACACAATACCTCCAAAAATGCTCCAGAACTGCTGAACGCTGTTGGAGAAAGTCTCACTGTGCATCTGACTTTCTCCACTATAAATGTATGCTGTGCTCATACAGCTTGACTCTTTCCTCTGTAAAAGTAAATTACTTAAATACCCTCATAATCACATTATCCTGTGAACCCAAACGACTATTTTACATAATTAACTCTCTTCTTCGCCCTATTGTTCCTCCTCCACCTACTAACTACTTGACTGCCTCAGACTTTGCAACTCACTTCACTGACAAGATCTCTACAATCAGGGAAGAGATCTCTCATCTTTCTTCGTCCCCTTATAATACTTCCCCTGACCTCACTCCTTCTGCTGTTCTATGTTCATTCGTACCTGCTACAGCGGAAGAGGTTTCTGTTCTGCTCCAGTCCTCCCACCCCACCACCTGCTCCCTAGATCCAATTCCCTTGCATCTCATCCCTACTCTGTCTTCTTCTCTTTCTCTACCTCTCACTAAAATTCTCAATCTCTCTCCAGAGGAGACTCATATTTCCATCACCCTTCAAACATGCAACTATAACCCAATTCTAAAGAAACCCAACCTTGACCCTAACTCCCCATCCAACTTCCGTCCTATCTCGCTACTGCCTTTTGCATCCAAGATCCTTGAAAGAGTTGTGTATGCGAGATTGACAGACTTCCTCAAGTCCAACTCTCTGCTAGACCCACTTCATTCTGGTTTCCGCGCTAAGTACTCTATGGAAACGGCACTGACCAAAGTATCCAATGAACTACTCATTGCAAAATCTTGTGATTACTACTTAATCATTGACCTTTCCTTGGCTTTTGACACTGTTGATCATCAACAGCTTCTTCTCATCCTCTGCATTATCGGTCTACAAGATATTGCTCTCTCCTGGTGCTCCTCCTACCTCTCCCAGTGCTCTTTCAGTGTTTCTTTCTCTCGCTCTGCTTCTTCTCCCCATCTCCTCTCTGTCGGTGTCCCCCAAGGTTCAGGCCTTGATCCCCTACTGTTCTCCATCTATACTGCCTTCCTTGGTAAACTTATTAGCTTCTTTGGCTTCCAATATCATTTCTTTGCGGATGACATGCAAATCTATCTGTTTTCTCCTGATCTCTCCCTATCCTTCTTGACTAGTGTCTCTGATTACCTCTCTGCTATTTCTAACTGGATGGCTGCCCACTTCATTAAACTCAACTTGATCAAAACTGAAATTCTGGTCTTTCCTCCCTCAAGTGTTGCTACTCCTGTGTCTGTCACCCTCCAAGTCAACGGTGCTACCATTAGCTCCACCACGCAGGCTCGCTGCCTAGGTGTTCTCTTTGACTCCGATCTCTCCTTCAAGCTTCATGTTCAGTCTATCGCCAAATCCTGCTGCTTCCATCTCAAAAACATTGCGCACATCCATCCCACTGTCCTTTCTCGCCTTGACTACTGTAATCTGCTTCTCAGTGGTCTTACGTGCTCCCAACTTCGCCGTTACAGTCCATAATGAATGCGGCGGCGAGGGTCATCTTCCTGTCCGCCCACAAATCCCACCCCTCACCCTTCTGTCAGTCCCTACATTGGCTTCCAGTAAGATATAGGGTTCAATTTAAAATTCTGGTTATTGCTTTCAAATATCTACATAATGCTGCTCCCACGTATCTATCCTCCCTAATAGACAAGTATGTCCCGTCTAGGCCCTTACGCTCTGCTGAAAACTTACGTCTGTCTTCTTTCCGTATTCCCACCTCTGATGCTCGCCTTCAAGACTTCTCAAGAGCTGCACCGTTCCTGTGGAACTCACTTCCCTCTGTTAGATGCTCACCCAGTCTCCACTCCTTCAAAAAATCATTAAAAAAACACTTCTTCATAAAAGCATATCAATTAAACTGTTAATAGCTCTCTTGCAACTGTCATTAGTCTAATACTATCCTTACCTTTTGTATCCCCTTACGCCATTCCCTCTAGCATGTAACTCATTAAGCAGGGCCCTCAACCCCTCTGTTCCTGTGTGTCCAACTTGTCTGGTTACAACTATATGTTTGCTCGTCCACCCACTGCAGAATTTGTAAAAGGCAGAGAATTCTTCACATGAATCAACTTTTTGGACTTTCTACTTTCGACCGTCTTCGAATGCTGCATTCTCTCTTTTTGCACAGCATTAAAATTGCATTTATTTCACTGTACATTTAGTCTTTAGTTAGACTTGTTAGTATACTGCAAGCAAAGCCTGGTTGCATGTTGCCCTGAGTCCATTGCTATGTGACTAGCAAATTTCAGGCTCTTTTTCTGATATTTTTCTTTGGTGGAAATACGTCAGTTGTCTTATTGGACTATTTGTTCCTCTGGATGTTTCTGGACTCTGGCATCCTGGGTTTTCTGGTTCTATTTGGACTTGTGGTTATAGTTGAGCGAACCTGGACTGTAAGTTCGGGTTTGTAGTAACATTATGTTTTTTGGACCCTGGACCCGATCACAGACATATCAGTGTATGTTTGGGTTGGAGTTCGGTGTTCTGCGATTTAATGGCGCGTTTTGAAAGGCTGCAGGGCAGCCAAACAACAAGCGTTTGACAGTGTTTCCCCCTTAGAAGCCATCACAGCCATGCCTACTGATGGCATGGCTGTGATTGGCCAGTGCAGCATGTGACCCAGCCTCTATATATAAGCTGGAGTCGCATAACGCCGCACTCACATGAGCTCTTATTAGTGTAGGGAGAGGATGCTGCAGCTGTTAGGGACAGATTAGGAAAGAATTCTGGTGTTGAATCTGCAAACTACAGTGATTATTCAAACTACAGCGTTTATTCAAACTACAGCGATTATTTTTGTGGGTGCTATAATACTACATGTTTGTACCCTGCCCTGAGCCCAGTGCCACAGAGAGTGCAGTGCACTTGCAACTGCATGTGTGCCAGGCACATTACTTTAATCCTGTTCTGGTAGCTCAGTGGGCAACATCTAGGCATTTTTAAATATTGCAATTTTTTGGGTGCTAAATAGTATATTTGCCTCTGCATTTCTTGCAGTCCAATAAAACCCTTAAATACTACTGTTACATTGTTGGTTTAAAAAATCAAACATTTTTGTGCGAAAAAAATAGTACATTTGCGGCCTGCGTTGCCCTTCATATGTGAGAGTCAAATAGAACTGTCAAATACTGTGCTTACAGCGCATTTTTTAAAAATTCACATTTTTTGGGTGCTAAATAGTACATTCGGTGCCTGCACTTCATATCTGAGAGTCAAATAGAAGCGTCAAATATTGTGCTTACATTGCAGTTTTAAAAATTCAAATGCTTTAGGTGCTAAAAAGTCAATTTGGTGCCTGCACTTCATATCTGAGAGTCAAATAGAACCGTCAAATATTGTGCTTGCATTGCAGTTTTAAAAATGCAAATGCTTTAGGTGCTAAAAAGTACATTTGGTGCCTGCACTTCATATCTGAGAGTAAAATAGAACCGTCAAATACTGCTGTGACATAGTAGTTTTAAACATTCACATTTTTTTGCTGCTAAATAGTACATTTGTGGCCTGCGGTGCACTTCATATCTGAGAGTCAAATAGAACCGTCAAATACTGCTGTGATACTAAAAAGTCAATTTAGTGCCTGCACTTCATATATGAGAGTCAAATAGAACCGTCAAATATTTTGCTAGGGGCCGGGCCGCCGAGCCGAGCGGCAGCCATCCTTGCCGGCTCCGGCAACAAGGGACACAAAATGCACGCAAACGGGCACAAAACCTACCACAACACCCACGAAAAGACGAGCAATCAAGAGGTGAGGCACCCGGGAACACAGAGCCGTGATACCAACCCGACAGGCAACGCCATCGGAGCACGGCAAGCCCCAGAAGCCTGAGACACGCTACACGAGCAGGCAACAGGAAGCAGGAGAAACGGCCCGGTCCCGTTCCCCCCCCACCCGACCGGGGGGTGATCCCGGCCCAAGAGTCAATGCTTCCGAAACTGGAGATGGCGACATGCCAGACACACAAGGTATGCCCACATGGAGCTAAAATGGCCGATGGACGCTCCACGTTAATACAGCCAGGGGCAACCTGCGTGCACGTGACTGAGGCCCAGGCTGAGAACTCCCGGCCCCCAGAACGGAGAGTCCCGTGACTGAGCCCCAAGGGCGGCGGACCAGTCGGCACGGAGCTGGCTCTGACCTCTGGATTCGGGGGTGGTCCAGAGAATATGCCCCCACATCTGTGAGCCCTGTGGCGCTAGAGGGTGCGGACCCCTCGGCGGACTGGTGGCCGGAGGGACGCACACCGGCACCATGTATGAGACCGGAGGCGGGAGAGGCAAGTCGGGACTGGAGCTCCAGGGGGGCTCTACTGCAGCTGGGGAGGTGCAGGAGGCTGGAGCCCTGGCTGATCCTACAGGGAGGGGAGAAGCTAGATAACTGTGGCCTCTGAGTGCCCACAGCGCGGTGGAGCTTACCGCGGGCATGGACGCAAGCCTTGGGGGGGAAGGAGTCAGGTGGGAACAACTGACCCACTGAGCGCACACAAACCCCGTAATAACCTACGGCGCAGCCATACTGGAGAGTAGCCCGCGGACACACTAACTAAGCAGCTGGAAGCCTTGCACTGGACATTCCTCTCACACAGGGCGCCAAAATCACCAGCTCCAGTGAAGCGACTCAAATTTTCCATTTTTTTTTTTTCCTTCTTTTCTTATACCTGCATTGTTTAAGACGGCTCAGAGGATTGACAGGGACACCTTGTATAGCTCATATATATATATATATATTTTTTTTTTTTTCTTCATTCTAAAATTGCATTTACTTCCTAAGGGGTTAACATAACTATGCAAGAGATCAATATAAATATGCAGGTCCTTCATGAATGCAGGGAATAATATTCAATTCTCCACACTCATAAATGTTCATACATTGCATATGTTCTCTTCTAATCTATATAGATCTTTGTTAGAGATCAGACCGCGCAATATGATCATTTCATTTAGAATTCATATGGCGGCTCGCCTAAGGAGAGTTTCTTGATGCATACTAGGATGTTCTGTCTCTACACATTTTTAAATTCATGATTGCTGCGAAAATGTTCTTAATCTGTCATGTAGAAACTGTTTAAGTTGCCTAGTTGCCAGCGGAAATTGCACATTTGTTTTGCTTAAAAATGCAAAAATGCTCCTACAGGGGCTAAAATTTACTGTTACTTGCTTAGTCAATGAGACTTTTACGTCACGGCTTAATTGTTATATATTTGCCCTTCGCATCAGCTTCAGATTGCAAATGCTATACATGGTTGTTCACTACAATAACCAGGCGATTGCATTATAAGACGTAAACCAATACGATTCAATCTAAACATTGCAATAACCATGCACATTGAGGCATACGTATATGCTATCAGCTCTGATGACTATTCTCTCATTTCGCGGCACGCTCATTTTGCGATTATCTGTCCGCGGTCATACTGTTAATAGGATTCTTCATCGCACCGCGACGCATGTCTCATATAATGTTACCATATGCGATTACCGTACCGCACACTGTATTGAATTTCATTAAATGCCTGTATATTCTGACATATATGCCTCTGCGCAGGCAACCATATACTACATCTTTCACCCGGTATTATGCCTGCTCATGCTTTTTTGTGACGTCAATAAAAATATTCAAAACAAATATTGTGCTTACATTGCAGTTTTAAAAATTCAAATGCTTTAGGTGCTAAAAAGTCAATTTGGTGCCTGCACTTCATATCTGAGAGTCAAATAGAACCGTCAAATATTGTGCTTACATTGCAGTTTTAAAAAATCATATTCTTTAGGTGCTAAAATGTAAATTTGGTGCCTGCACTTCATATCTGAGAGTCAAATAGTACCGTCAAATACTGTGCTTACATTGCAGTTTTAAAAATTCAAATGCTTTTGGTGCTAAAAAGTCAATTTGGTGCCTGCACTTCATATCTGAGAGTCAAATAGAACCGTCAAATAGTGTGCTTACATTGCAGTTTTAAAAATACAAATTCTTTAGGTGCTAAAAAGTAAATTTGGTGTGTGCACTTCATATCTGAGAGTCAAATAGAACCGTCAAATACTGTGGTTACATCGCACTTTCTAAACTTTATATTTTTTGGGTGCTAAATAGTACATTTGCGGCCTGCGGTGCATTTCTTGCAGTCCAATAAACTAAAAAAAATAAAAAAAATTGTTGACTATTGGCGGTTAAATTGTCGCCTGACATAAAACATCTGTTAGTTTGGTGGGTGAACGCAAAGAATGAGGAGAGCATCAAATAAGGGACGTGGCCCTGGTCGTGGTGCTGCTGGTGTTGGTGGAGCTCCTGTTGCAAGGAGAGGACGTGGTCGATCTGTGCCAGCTACACGCACAAGTGAAACACCTTCCTCATGTGCGAGTACCTTCATCGTTATATGGTAGGCCTGAATGCTGCTCTACGAATGGTGAGGCCAGAACAAGTACAGGCGATAGTAGATTGGATAGCTGACAGTGCCTCCAGTTCCTGCACATTGTCTCCCACCCGGTCCCCTGCTGAAAGCTCAGAGTTGGCACCTGCAGCCCAGGGCTGCACCTCACCCCCTTGCAAATCAGCCAAGCAGTCTGAGCCACAAGTCATGCAGCAGTCTCTTATGTTTTTGATGACTCTGCTGGTGGGGTTTCCGTGGGCCATCCACCTAGCCCTGCCCCAGAAGTGGAAGAGATTGAGTGCACTGATGCACAACCACTTATGTGTCAGGATGTGGACATGCAAGGACCACCGCAGCACGTCTCTGATGATGACGAAACACAGGTGCCAACTACTGTGGATTTCTGCAGTGTGCAGACCGGCAAGGAGGTCAGGGTTGAGGAGTGGGTGGAAGATGATGTGGAGGATGATGAGGTCCTAGACTCCACATGGAATGAAGGTCATGCGAGTAACGTGTGCAGTTTGGAGGAAGAGGTGGTGGTCGCACAGAGGCTCCAGCACAGCATAAGAGGGAGCAGGGTGCAAAAGCGGAGCGGCCTGAGCGGTGGGTGGGGGCCATAAATAAAAATTGGGGGGACCTAATGTCCTCCCCCGGCCCCCACCGCTGCGCGGTGGGTGGAGGCCCTAAATAACAATAAGGGGGGAACCTAATGTCCTCCCCCCGGCCCCCACCCCTGGGGGCCATAAATAAAAATGCCCCCCCCCCCTACCTACCACCTTCATCCTAAAAATAATGAGGGGGGAACCCTTGTCTAAATACCTGGAAGAAAAAAAATAGACTTACCATTTGATGTCTTCTTTCTTCTAAAATATCATTTTTTCAGCCTCAAAAAAGGGCAAATAAAAAGAATAACCGTCGCACTTTGAAAATAATAATAAAGAAAAGGTGCAAAAATATAATAATCCTTCTTTACCCATGTAGGGCTCCGTGCAGACTGAGCTCTGCAGGGTGGGGGAAGGCTTAAAAAGCCTTACCCTGCCCTGCAATTAGGCTCATAGCACTCTGATTGGTGGGCTTAAGCCATCCAATCAGAGTGCTCCGACAGGTAAATGAAGAGACTGACAGGTAAATCTCTACATTTACCTATCACAGCACTCTGATTGGTTGGCTTGAAATCCAGCCAATCGGAGTTCTCTGTGTCATTTTGCACAGCGTGGGAAAATTCCAAAGAACTTTCCGACGCTGTGTAAAATGACACAGAGCACTCTGATTGGTTACTTAATCCACCAATCAGAGTGCTCTGTGTCATTTTACACAGCGTGGGAAAATTCCAAAGAACTTTACCATACTGTGTAAAATGACACAGAGCACTCTGGTGGATTTCAGAGAGAAAATGGCGGCCATCTTGTTTGCACGAAAGGAGGCAGCGGGACTTGGTCGTCAAGTGTCTGCAACTAAAATCAGACACTTGACTTCCTGAACACCGGTCCAAACTGTACGAACGCCTGATTCCATTTCCCTAACAGCTAGGAGAGTGCTGTTCGGTGGTTTTGTTCCCACGAACTAGGGGAACAATCGCTACTATGTGCCAGGGGGAGCAGTTTGTGCTTTTATTTGTTTTTTCGGACTTCACAAAATAGACAGGCCAAACCACTAAAATTATGGAACTGTTTTGGGCAGGAGCCTCGTGTGTGACCGGTCACCTAAGACTTCCATAGAATTCGAAAACCCCTGAACTGATCTGGGTGATTTTTGGATATGTTGGCCACCCAGATCAGAATATTGTGAGAATATTGTATGTTTTAGGGTACATTTCACTTTTTGGGGAAATTGTAAATTTTCAGGTTGGAGATAATTTAAGTTATTACTTATCTGACCCAATTAATTCCAGACAGAGAGGAGGGGATTATATGTTTGTACTGGGAGTGTCGCAGTTTTACCCTGTATTATTATTAGCTGTATGATTTGTGTCCCTGTGCCCCACAAGGTCCACGTGGGAGACATCCTTGCATGGGGACTTGCATAAAAGCCAGTGTGGCACCCATTAAAATTCAGTTCTGTTACACCCTTCATCGAGTTTCGGCGGATGTTTGGGTACCAGTCTGCTTTACTGGGAGAATCTACTTGGGAAGCTGTTATTTTGTATGGAGAATCGTTCACTTCAATTCCTGAACGGCAAGTTATAATCACTCATGCTCTGGCTGTTTGGGAGGAAACAGATGAACGGGTATAGGATATACCAGCGTTCGTTACACCATTCCAAGGACCAACAAACCAGAAAACAGCCTAAATAGCCTGATATAGCTCTTGAAAAAGTCCTCTGTTTGGACGAAAGCACGTTTTTAAGGGAATTTCCAAGTGAATTTCAGGCAAACTAACTCAATATGAAATCCAAAGCCAAATTACCAGCACATTTCAGTTGATCCAGGCTATCCAGGACATTCAAGTTGCCTTTTATGTACTTTACTAGAGGCTATTCCTGCAATTGTGTATTGTAAGATTTTCCTTTATCCACAGCCTAAATTATCCCGGAGATAAATGGCCCCTTAGGGACAATGCAATTTTAGCACAATTTATTTTGTGCAATCCACTTGTGAGTGCCTGCCTTTTTAATTGGTTTTATATTTTATGTTGTATTAAATACTACGCTATTGAAAGAATATTAGATAGTTAATTTCTCTTATATCATTTTATAAGATGTATGATCAATATTGCTGACTGAAGGGATATGAAACAGTTCAACTACTTTTTGCTTTGTATGCTTTAACTCAATGTACGTCATAGATATGCTGACTGTGAAAGACTTGGACAATAACATTTTTCCTTATAGGATGTATGACAAGGTGTTAATATGCTTAGTATACAATTCTATAGGATGTTCTAATATGATTGACTGTGACAGACTTACAATTCTATAGGATGCAAGACAATGCTAAATACTCAGGATGTCTTGCCCAGGATCCAGACATATTCAAGAAAGTCTTATCTTTACATTGCCAGAATAACATGTGATATTTAAGGAAGTAGTCAATCTTATATTCTGAATGGCATATCTCATGACACATGTAAATAAAATTGTATAAATGCCCGATTCACAGTAATACAAATTGAGAACTTGTCAAGCACCTTTCGTGTCTGTCCGTTATTTGCTAAACAAGTTTCTCCCGTCAATTGATGTGGTGACCGAGAGATACAGAATTGAGGGAATTGAGTCCAAGACAGCATTAACCCTTTCAGCTTGGTGTCTAGAAGTGGGATCAGCAAACAGCAAAACCATTGGGTAAGTAGCCTTTTTGTGTCTTAATTGACACTGATTGTCTATGATTCCCTTTGGTTTAGTAAGACTGTATCCAGTAGGAAAGGTGTAAGGACTCTAGTTATATTGAGACCATGAGAGGTCTCCAGTTTATATTGAGACTATAAGAGGTCTCCGGTTTATTAGACATTTGGTCTAAATATATAGGGTTCTTGGTAACCCAGGTTAGTATCTAAGATAGATACAGGGTATCTCAGGTAGATACAGATTTTTGAGACCATAAGAGGTCTCCGGTTTATTAAGACTATAGGTGTTCTGAGGAGCACGGTTTATAGATCTATAAGTATAACCCAAACTTCTCTTTCTCCCGGTCACCTTTGTTTGTCTTAAGTGTTCTTTGTGGGTGATTGTTTGTCTATATTGGGGACACACTTTGATAAGTTAGTAGTGTCCCCACTCTGAGTCAACAGTATGGGAAATGTGAGTTCAGGTCCTGAGTGACCAATATGTGTACATGTATATGTGTGTGTATGTATATATGTATGTATGTATATATGTGTGTATATATGTATAGATGTGTATATATGTATATGTGTATATATAAGATAGCAGTACTTTTAAACAAATGGAGGTTTTTAAAAATACATAGGGATTTAGGAGAGAACCCAGGTAACTTGTTTTTCTTTGGTTTTTATGATATATTGGGGCTGATGTGTATTGTAGTCCTTGCTGCTGCCCAGTAGTGATGGGAGTGAGTGCAGGACTTATCTTTCTGCAAAATAGCAGTACTGTATATTAGAAAAGAACTGACTCACAGGTTGTACCTGATAGACCTACTTAAATCTTTTTGCTTTATTCTTTCTGTCACATAGAAGTACAAGTTTTATTGTAAGTTATTTCACATGGGATCTGTGTGCCTGGTATTATTGTTGCTTTAAATACCATAAGCCCACTACACTTTCTATGAGAATGGGATAAGTGTAAATGTGTTAAATTGTTTAAATGATGAGCTCAGTATGTTTTATACCGAGACAAAAAAGAGACACTTCATTAGTATTTGAAAGTTAATTCCCCATATGGGATTAATTGTATAGAACACCAATCAGCACATCTTCCCTGCCCTGTGTGTTTGTTGCAAAGGATCCATACTAAATATGATTTTTGTTTGAAAATAACACAGTAACGTTTAAATTTTCAGCGGTCCAACACATGCTTTATTTTGTGCTGTAAGCTAACTTTTTATTGCTTCAGATGCCTTAGATGATCCAGTACAATAACTACTGCTTGTGTCTTCTATGTCTCACATTATGTGTTATTTTAAATTGTGGTATATAGCCTGTATCAGAGACCATGGACAAAGGTTTCTACCTGTTGTACTAAGGCTCTTGGAGACTGACCGGTCTAAGGTTTGCCATGCCTTTTAAACATGGTATAGAATAAAAAAAAAAAAAAAATTAAGTCTCTGAGAGTTCTGAAAGATTCTGGTGAAACCATGTCTGTGTAATCTGGTCCAGATGTTTGTTCAATTTCTATAAGATTTAAGTTGATGCAGAAGCATCTCAGATTAGTTAATGGAAGTTTTATACAAATAGTTGAGTTATGAGCGCGCTATATAAATGGATCCTTTCTTTATATACAATACTATAGTAGAGTAAAGAAATGAAGTACCGTATATACTCGAGTATAAGCCGACCCGAATATAAGCCGAGGCCCCTAATTTTATCCCAAAAAACTGGGAAAACTTATTGACTCGAGTATAAGACTAGGGTGGGAAATGCAGCAGCTACTGGTAAATTTCTAAATAAAATTAGATCCTAAAAAAAATTTATTAATTGAATATTTATTTACAGTGTGTGTATAATGAATGCAGTGTGTGCGTATGTGTGTGTGTATGAGTGCAGCGTGTGTGTATGAGTGCAGTGTGTGTGTGCATGAATGCAGTGTGTGTGTGCATGAATGCAGTGTGTGTGTGCATGAATGCAGTGTGTGAATGCAGTGTGTGCAGGGCCGGTGCAAGGATATTTGCCGCCGTAGGCAAAACATTTTTTACCGCCCCCTCCCCCCCCATATGTCCTGACTTCCCCTCCTCCTCCCTCAGTGGTCCTTACCTCCCCACCCCCGTGTTCCTTCACTCCCCCCCCAGTGGTCCTGACTCACCCCTCCCCCAGTGGTCCTTACCCTCCCCTCCCCTAGTGGTCCTTACTTCCCCCTCCCCTCCCATAGTGGTCCTTATCCCACCCCCTACCTCTCATAGTGGTCCTTATCCCCCTTCTCCCTCCCATAGTGTTCCTTATCCCCCCCCATCCCTCCCATAGTGGTCCATATACCCCCCCTCCCTCCCATAATGGTCCTTATACCCCCCTCCCTCCCATAGTGGTCCTTATCCCACCCCCTCCCATAGTGGTCCTTATACCCCCCCTCCCTCCCATAGTGGTCCTTATACCCCCCCTCCCTCCCATAGTGGTCCTTATACCCCCCCTCCCTCCCATAGTGGTCCTTATCCCCCCTCCCTCCCATAGTGGTCCTTATACCCCCCTCCCTCCCATAGTGGTCCTTATACCCCCCCTCCCTCCCATAGTGGTCCTTATACCCCCCTCCACCCCATAGTGGTCCTTATACCCCCCCTCCCTCCCATAGTGGTCCTTATACCCCCCCCCCTCCCATAGTGGTCCTTATACCCCCCCCTCCCATAGTGGTCCTTATACCCCCCCCCCCTCCCATAGTGGTCCTTATACCCCCCCCTCCCATAGTGGTCCTTATACCCCCCCCCCTCCCATAGTGGTCCTTATACCCCCCCCCCCTCCCATAGTGGTCCTTATACCCCTTTTTTTTTATTATTATTATTTTTTTTATTATTTTATTTCTTTTTTTTTCGTCCCCCCTCCCTGCTTGATATATGGCAGGGAGGGGGGCTCTCCTTCCCTGGTGGTCCAGTGGCAGTTCAGTGGGGGGAGAGGGGGGCTGGCAGAGCTGTACTTACCTGTTCTGCAGCTCCTGTCAGCTCTCTCCTCCTCTGCGCCGTCCGTGCAGCTCCTTCTGTCAGCTCACAGTGTAAGTCTCGCGAGAGCCGCGGCTCTCGCGAGACTTACACTGGGAGCTGACCGAGGTGCTGAACGGACGGCGCGGAGGAGGAGAGAGCTGACAGGAGCTGCAGAACAGGTAAGTACAGATCTGCCAGCCCCCCTCTCCCCCCAGTCTGTATTATGGCAATGCAAATTGCCATAATACAGACTCTGACTCGAGTATAAGCCGAGTTGGGGTTTTTCAGCCCAAAAAATGGGCTGAAAAACTCGGCTTATACTCGAGTATATACGGTAAGTAAGAAAATGTATACATAAGAATCCCTAAAATGAATCTAATCTAATATTGGTATACCATAAAAAATATGTTCTGATTACAGTTGTCAACTGTTTATTCTGTGTAAATGGTGATTGTGATAATGTGTGCAGTGTGAAGTTTAACTGGAAAGTGGTTTAATTTATATGTTGCTGTATTGTTTTAAAATTATATGTGAATCAGTTTGTTAGAGTCTAGTGATACTGATAAGAATGCCAGCTAAATAACCTAGCAAATAACTGTTTTATTAGCTGTTGAATACTAGCGTTTTGGCTGAGTATAGTTAGAGTTGTGGTCTGTTATAGCTATATGGGAATGGAGATTTTGAGATATTAGTTTAAGATTGCTTTTATATTGTGTCTGTGTTTCCTAGGAGGGAGACAGAGTGTGTAGTTGCGTGCCCATAAATGTGATTTCTGTGTTGGCATATCTGCTGGGTACCCATTATGTGTTTCTACAAAGATACTGTTATATGGTTTGAAATTAATTATGGTTTATGAGCTTAGTACTTCAGCAGGATGTGCTAAAATGTGGAATGAGGTGGAAGTTGAAATGTTGGAAGAATAAGCAGTCTATATTCACTGTTTTGGCATATAAGCAAGATGCAAAGATTGGTAATGTGATTTGTGTTGGAAGGATGAGGCAGGTTTGATGTCTGGAGATGATATGGATCTCCTTAAAATACAGTCATGCCTTGGTAATATGTTGCCACAGTATTCCTTGCTTGTGAAATAATTGATTTCAGACTGGGCCAATTTGGGTGGCTAAGATTTTACCAAGGCTATAGAAAAGGAAAATGCAGGTTGTTTTGACTTAAGAAAAGATTTAGGAAGTAAGGTTTTTAGGAAGTAAGGTTGCTTATTATGCTCAGGGATTGCAACACTGTCCACCTACACAGGCTGAGAGCGAACATGGGATGGAGCACATAACGCCCGTGGATGGGGTGGTCAAAGAGAGGCAAGGGGATGGAGACAGGGAAATCAGGGTTATAGTGGCAGGGGTAACCAAGGAGGAATAGACAGGAACACTTGTTTCAACTGTGGCCAGTATGGCCACTGGAGGAATGAGTGTCCACACCCCAGGAAACCCCAGATACCCCAACAACCCCACAATTCTCAAAATATGCCCGGTAGATAAGAATAACACCAGACCCACTCCCAACACCACTGGCCAGCATATCGCTTAGTTCAGGACTTTAGAGCCCTGAATAGTGTAATTGTGCCCATTGCACCCATTGTCCCTGATGTGACATCCCTCATTACAGCCATTTCACATGATGCCACTTGCTTCACTGTTATTGATTTAAGTAATGCATTTTTCTATACCTATTGATCAAGAGACACAGCTACTTATGGTTTTTATTTTAATTTTTGAAGGCTGTCAGTTTACCTGGACACGCTTACCCAAGGCTATGTGGATTCCCCAGCTGTTTATTCGTTGGTACTCCAACATACTCTAAAAAACATGGACCCTGGTCTTGGTTCTGTCCTTTTGCAAAATGTTGATGATTTCTTTTTTTTTTTTAATTCTTTATTTTGGTTGTGCAGGTGGTTACAGGATATAACAGACGCCACAACAGCGCATTTCAAAATGAACAGTAAATAGACAGTGGCATAGGAATTTGCACATTTTTTATGTTTTGGTATCATGCTTGTCTAATCAGTAAAAATGTAAAAGGATGATTAACCCCTTAAGGACAGAGCTTCAGAAGCTTGACTTACGCTTAATGACACAAGCAATTTTTGCATTTTCTTGCTGTTTGCGTTCAACTGCAATTTGCATCTCTCTCATTTATTGCACCGGCACATATTATATACTGTTTTTTAAAGGACAGAAAGGGCTTTAATTTGATATAACATATATATATATAAATGCTTACTTATTATAAAAAAAATACAGAAAAATGCAAAAAAAATGAAAAATATTGTTTTTTTTTACAGTTTTTGCAATAATAATGTGTGCATAATTAGTGCAGGTTAAGGAAAGTATTTAAAAATAAATTCATTTATTTGTTCTGATTTACAGAATATATAATGTGTCTGGGATTTTAAGTTTTTTTTGGTAGTTACAGGTCACAAAGCACAAGGAGTAAAATAACATTTTAATGTGGAGCGATTTTAGAATTTGGTATGTTTGTCTTGTAAGCCTAATAGCCATAAAAGAAAACAAAATTGCCACACAAAAGTATCTATTTATATAAAGTAGACACCACAGGCTATTTACCTAAGGTTGTTTTGACACTTTCTACGTAGCCATTTTACCGCCAACCTCTGCTAAATATTGGAGTAAAATTGTGTTTTTGGGGGGTTTTCGCACACAAACTTATAACAAAGAACTTCTCAAATGTATTTTGTAAAGTTGGTGTGTGC
The DNA here is from genome assembly GCF_036172605.1 of Pelobates fuscus. Taxonomy (NCBI): domain Eukaryota; kingdom Metazoa; phylum Chordata; class Amphibia; order Anura; family Pelobatidae; genus Pelobates; species Pelobates fuscus. Next base: position 265,778,718 of record NC_086318.1, on the reverse strand, counting down.
TATTCCTGTACAAAGTTTTATTATGTGTTCAGTTACTTCTGCTGAGTACAACGGTACCCCCATTGTATGTCGTTGGCACTATTTCGTGAAGTTACAGTGCCATATAGGAGACCTATCCATTTCAGTATTCACAGTAGAATTTTGAGAGACGGATTTAATGAGCCTATGTGTCCATTTGGGGTATTATAACAGTTTGACTGTTCAAAAAAAACCCACAAAGGCCTACCATTTGTAAAAGTAGACACTCCAGGGTATCTCATAAGGTGCATATTGTGCCTTAACATGCCCCCATTATTTCACCAATATATGCCAAAATATGTGGTAAAAAATAATTTTGTACGTTTTTTACATATGGATTGCATTTTTGCTAGGCATTGTGTATATTTCACATGTGCCACTAAGTTCAAACCCCCCAAATTATGCTCAGCTAAGTCTTCTGAGTAAAATGACACCCCCATTGTATGTCTTTGGCACTATTTCGTGAAGCTACAGTGCCATATAAGAGACCTATCCATTTCAGTATTCACAGTAGAATTTTGAGAGACGGATTTAATGAGCCTATGTGTCCATTTGGGGTATTATAACAGTTTGACTGTTCAAAAAAAAACCACAAAGGCCTACCATTTGTAAAAGTAGACACTCCAGGGTATCTCATAAGGTGCATATTGTGCCTTAACATGCCCCCATTATTTCACCAATATATGCCAAAGTATGTGGTAAAAAATAATTTTGTGCGTTTTTTACATATGGATTGCATTTTTGCTAGGCATTGTGTATATTTCACATGTGCCACTAAGTTCAAACCCCCCAAATTATGCTCAGCTAAGTCTTCTGAGTAAAATGACACCCCCATTGTATGTCTTTGGCACTATTTCGTGAAGCTACAGTGCCATATAGGAGACCTATCCATTTCAGCATTCACAGTAGAATTTTGAGAGACGGATTTAATGAGCCTATGTGTCCATTTGGGGTATTATAACAGTTTGACTGTTCAAAAAAAAACCACAAAGGCCTACCATTTGTAAAAGTAGACACTCCAGGGTATCTCATAAGGTGCATATTGTGCCTTAACATGCCCCCATTATTTCACCAATATATGCCAAAGTATGTGGTAAAAAATAATTTTGTAAGTTTTTTACATATGGATTGCATTTTTGCTAGGCATTGTGTATATTTCACATGTGCCACTAAGTTCAAACCCCCCAAATTATGCTCAGCTAAGTCTTCTGAGTAAAATGACACCCCCATTGTATGTCTTTGGCACTATTTCGTGAAGCTACAGTGCCATATAAGAGACCTATCCATTTCAGTATTCACAGTAGAATTTTGAGAGACGGATTTAATGAGCCTATGTGTCCATTTGGGGTATTATAACAGTTTGACTGTTCAAAAAAAACCCACAAAGGCCTACCATTTGTAAAAGTAGACACTCCAGGGTATCTCATAAGGTGCATATTGTGCCTTAACATGCCCCCATTATTTCACCAATATATGCCAAATTATGTGGTAAAAAATAATTTTGTGCGTTTTTTACATATGGATTGCATTTTTGCTAGGCATTGTGTATATTTCACATGTGCCACTAAGTTCAAACCCCCCAAATTATGCTCAGCTAAGTCTTCTGAGTAAAATGACACCCCCATTGTATGTCTTTGGCACTATTTCGTGAAGCTACAGTGCCATATAAGAGACCTATCCATTTCAGTATTCACAGTAGAATTTTGAGAGACGGATTTAATGAGCCTATGTGTCCATTTGGGGTATTATAACAGTTTGACTGTTCAAAAAAAACCCACAAAGGCCTACCATTTGTAAAAGTAGACACTCCAGGGTATCTCATAAGGTGCATATTGTGCCTTAACATGCCCCCATTATTTCACCAATATATGCCAAAGTATGTGGTAAAAAATAATTTTGTGCGTTTTTTACATATGGATTGCATTTTTGCTAGGCATTTTGTATATTTCACATTTGCCACTAAGTTCAAACCCCCCAAATTATGCTCAGCTAAGTCTTCTGAGTAAAATGACACCCCCATTGTATGTCTTTGGCACTATTTCGTGAAGCTATAGTGCCATATAGGAGACCTATCCATTTCAGTATTTACAGTACAATTTTGAGAGATGGATTTAATTGGCCTATGCTTCAATTTGGGGCATTATTGCAGTTGGAAAGTAAAAAAAAAAAAAACACGAAGGCCTACCATTTCCTAAAGTAGACACCCCAGGGTATTTCAAAAGGCATATTTTAAACCTTAGGGTTGGATCATTTTTTTGTTAGTTTGTACCAAGTCTAGTTACAATTAGCATTTTTTCTGCCTCTTTGACACACACTTGGAGATGTTACTGTATTTTTTGTAATCCTTATGTGTGCTATGGCAGTAGAACACCTAATATGTTGCTCAGCTATGTCCTCTTAGTGCAGCAATACCCCCATGTGTACCCTTTTTGGGGATATGTTGATGTTGAAGGGGCACATTGGAGACCAAGCCATATCAGTTTTTACCGAACTTTGAATTTTGACGCTCGGCCCATGTGCAATTTCCAAGCATCTTAGCAGGTTTTAAGTTCAAACTACCCCACAAAGGTCTACCATTTCTTAAAGTAGACACCCCAGGGCATTTCAAAAGGCATATTTTAAACCTTAGCGTAGGATCATTTTTTTGTTAGTTTGTACCAAGTCTAGTTACAATTAGCATTTTTTCTGCCTTTTTGACACACACTTGGAGATGTTACTGTATTTTTTGTAATCCTTATGTGTGCTATGGCAGTAGAACACCTGATATGTTGCTCAGCTATGTCCTCTTAGTGCAGCAATACCCCCATGTGTACCCTTTTTGGGGATATGTGGATGTTGAAGGGGCACATTGGAGACCAAGCCATATCAGTTTTTACCGAACTTTGAATTTTGACGCTCGGCCCATGTGCAATTTCCAAGCATCTTAGCAGGTTTTAAGTTCAAACTACCCCACAAAGGCCTACCATTTCTTAAAGTAGACACCCCAGGGCATTTCAAAAGGCATATTTTAAACCTTAGCGTAGAATCATTTCTTTGTTAGTTTGTACCAAGTCTAGTTGCAATTAGCATTTTTTTCTGCCTTTTTGACACACACTTGGAGATGTTACTGTATATTTTGCAATCCTTATGTGTGCTATGGCAGTATAACACCTAATATGTTGCTCAGCTATGTCCTCTTAGTGCAACAATGTGTCACGGGCAACGCTGTCACGGATTCCAAAACACAGACAGACCACAAAGAGAGAGAACACAGAGAGAGAAACTTGTAATACCGGTCCTTAGAATGGCCGGGCTATACAAGCAGAGAATAGTCAAGGTACAAGCCGAAGTCAAAGGGGTAAAGAGAAACGGAACAACGATAGGACAAGCCGAGGTCAAGGATCAGAGAAGACAGGATAAACGGGAGACAAAGCCAAGATTTGGTAACCAGACAGTTGACTATTCGGCCTGGGTGTGCTTATTCGGCCTGGGTGTGGAAAACTTTAAAACAATGGCCAATACATAGGCCGGGCTGAGAGGGGCAATCAGGGCAGTAATAGCTTGTCTCAACTCTTACGCCCCTCTTGTAACACACCCTGCACCTTTTCTGGGGGTTTTGTTTTTTAGGGGTTGGTGGAATCTTAAAGCAGAAGTGACCTGCCTCCATTCTTCTGCTAGGCTCCACTGATGGTCCCCCTCTGTGGCACTCAAGTAACCCAGAAATGAGCTGAAATTGAAATGAAAGGAATGTGCATTTCAGCTCAGCATTTGCCTTTTTAAAAATAATAAAGGCATTGTGGACTGCCGTCTGCATTATATATATGCCCACTTTTTTGTACCATGCCCTGGTTTTGCGCATGATTAGATACGGCTGCATTAGTTGATCGGATAGATCAACTCCCCCCATGTGCCGATTATATTGCTGAATGCAGACTGGCACCCGTTTATGTTCCTCTCTGCCACGAACTGCGACCCTGCGAGTGTTTTCCCCATGGATCGTAGTTAGGATGAAAACCTCCTTTTTATCGCGGTACTTGAGTGCCAGCAGTTCATTCTGGCAGAGAGCTGCTGTTTCCCCCTTTTTACATTTTTTTTCTGCTAGAGCCTTTGGGAAACCTGTGCGACTCTTCCTGATAGTGCCACAGGCCACGGTCTCAAAACAGTACAGCATTTGTAAGAGTGGGATGCTGTTATAAAAGTTATCGATGTATAAGTGATAACCTTTGTTGAGTAATGGCATTATTAAGTCCCAGACAATTTTCCCACTTGTCCCTACTGTATCTGGGCAACCTGGGGGATCAAGGTGGCTATCCCTTCCTTCGTATACACGGAAGGTGTATACATAGCCACTGCCACTTTCACATAATTTATAGAATTTTATCCCATACCGGGATCTTTTGGATGGGATGTATTGTCTAAATCCCAGTCTTCCCTTATATTTCATGAGGGACTCATCAATTGAAATTTGTTTTTTGGGGGTGTAAATAGTGGCAAATTTTTCATTTAAGTGGGTAATTAGAGGGCGTATTTTATAAAGAATGTCATACTGCGGATGACCTTTTGGGGGGCACTTCATATTGTCATTAAAATGCATAAAACGCAGTATGTCCTCATATCTCTCCCTATGCATAGTCTGGGAAAAAATGGGGGTATTAAAAATAGGATTTTTAGTCCAGTACATTCTAATTGTGGGCTTTTTAACTACCCCCATTAACATGGTCAGTGCCCAGAATTGTTTAATTTCTGGCACACTGGTTGGGTACCATCTCTCTGTCCTGGCGATTCGGGAGTCTTGGTTGCGTGCAAGATATTGCTCCGCATACAGATTCGTCTGGGTAACTACCTCCCCAAAAAAATCATCCCCCAAAAACAGCTCCATACAATCCAGCGCATTATAGCCAGACAGGCCAGCCTGTATGCCAGGATTGGCAGTGAACACTGGGATGTCTGGCGAAAAATGATTAGGGGGTACCCAGTCATCTGCGCCATATTGAACATTAGGGGAATCAGCGATTTCCTCTGATGTTACTGCACTATCTGGCACATAGTCCCTGTCCCCTGCGTCACTCTCTGCGTCACTCTCTGAGGCAGTGTCGGTCGCCTCTGAGTCGGCGGCTAACAGGGCATAAGCCTCCTCTGCGCTATACTTTCGCAACATTTTTAATACAGTTAACACAGCTAAGAAAACTTTAACTAAATAACTAAACTTTTTTTTTTTTTTTTTTAACCCCTAACTAAATTCCCCAAATTACCACTAAATTCCACCCACCAACTAACTAAATCACAAATTAATAAAATAAAAGAATAAAATTTAACCCCTTAGGGTTACAAAAAAAATAAAATTTAACCCTTAAGTGTAAAAAAAAAAATAGATCACAGTAAAGTACTGTGACCTGTATATTGATCACTGCTAGCAGTGATCAAGCAGCAGGGAAAGGGTTAATATTTTTTTTTAAGGAAGGGGAAAGGGATAAGGAACTTTTTAAAGATATTCACTATTCTTCTGGAACACAATGTTGCAACGATCCGTCTCTCTCCACTTCACAAACCCACACGAGGTGGAGGGAGGCGGATCAGATATCCCAGCAGTATTGTGACCGCTGTGACTGGCTGTTACAGCGATCACATGTGCTGGGACATCGCGATTTGCTGTTGCTGGTCTGCCCCTGACTCAGAGGGACCCAGCAACAGCGTTAACCCCGCGATCGCCGGCACTGCGCGATCGCGGCGTTAATTTTACCGCGTGACGGACGAGGTCCGTCACCCGTCGTTAAGGCCGTCACCCGTCGTGAAGGGGTTAATGAAAATAAAGTATGATAAACGACAATAAAACAAAATAATCAATGCTTAACATGGAGTACTTCTGCATATATGGTAGGTATTCCTTTTTTTTTTTTTTCACCAGTTAAATCAAGACGTGTCAGTGAATAAGTTTACATCAGGGTTGATGGAGACATGCTTTGTAGCCTGACACTGAGTGAGTGACTATAGTAAGGTAACATGCTATTAAAACATTAAGCAGGTGAACTCAAGATGTATCAGCCAGAGAATATGCATAAGGGTTAATGAAGACATGCTTTGTAGCCCAAGTGAGTAAATATAAAAAGGTAATACAGGGGTAGTCCTGCTTTTGTCCGATACCTGCTCTGCTGTGTTCAAGTAGTAGGAGGCAAGTGTCCTTCAGAGCAGGCATCAGATCATGTTTTGTCCGCATAGTTCGCTGGGTACTTTCAAGCTGCAGCCCTGGTGTGGTGCACTCGTCCGCAAGCTGGTGTCTGCCATGTGTGAGAGCTGGGTTTTATCCGCGTGGGTCCGCCGCTTTCCGGGTGTTCCTGTTGCAGGCTGAGTGGGTGCATGGTCGGTCCTCCGGCAAAGGTGTCACGCTGGGATGATTGCTGTTTAAAGTTCCGTCCCTCTGGTGCAGCTGTGGTCTCCCGCCTGTTCGGGTCTCCCATGCCTCTAGGTGCTGGCTTGAGTGACTGTGAGGGTTATGTTTGCCGCTTCCCTGTGTGGCGGGATCGGGAGGTAGGAGCCGTTTTGAGGGGATCGAGAGAAGGTTAGAGGACTTCCGCTTACTGTCTGCACGCATGGCGACCGCCATTTTGGAGGCAGCGGTCGAGCTTCTCTGCCTTGACTGCAGAGTCACGACCAGGGTGAGGACCGGGATCACCCCCCCGGTCCATGGGGGGGGGGGACGGAGCCGGACCCGCGCTGGTCTGTACCATTAGTCTGGTTCTGTGGTGCAGGATAGTGAGGCAGCGGCCGTCTGCCTCACTCACCGCTGAAGAAGGCCCGGGTTGGGGCAACCGTTTTTTCTCCCCTGGGGGACTGAAGCTCAGTGAGCCAGCCTCTCCCCAGGTCCAGCAGTCCCTCGGCTCTGGGTATCTTCGCAGTCGGTCCGGTTTAGGGTGTTAATACGAGTTTTTAACGATTGTCCTGTATCGTGTGTAAGGAGCTGGTCCGACTTGCGACCATCCAGCTTGGCGGTCCGGCCCCGCCCCGATGATTTCTTGTTATGTAGCCCTAGCTATGAGGCAAGCACTGTGGATACTGTCAGCAACTGTGGGTCACAAGGTTGTTAAACACAAAATGCAATTGTGTAAATCAAAGGTTGATTACTTAGGTTTTGTTCTGGCTTCAGGCACCAGACAATTGAGTCCAAAACACTTATTGAGGTCATTCAGAGGATTCCTACACCCACTACTCGGAAGGAGTTGCTCACCTTCCTCGGCATGATTAATTACTGCCGCCAGTGTATCCCTGAATGCTCCCATTATGACTCAATCCTCAGAGATGCTGTACGTTCTGACAGTATTGTACAAGCCCCGGCTTTAGGACTATCTGTCTATTGTAAATCATTTTATTTGTATGCTCGGGACAAACTGTAAAACCATGGCCGCGGGCTGTGCATTAGAGCAAGGAGGCGGTATGCGTCCCATAGCATTCTTTTCCAAGGTAGCTTGAGCACAGGGTATGCCAGCGTGTCTCAGAGCATTGACAGCATGTGCAATGGCTGTTGAAACTGCTACTACTATCACACTAGGGCATCCTACAATACTTCATGCCAGTCACCAGGTCACTCAGCTGATAACAAATCTCACTACACAACACATGACAGCCCAGCGCTTAAGTGGTTATGAGATTCTTTTTCTTAATACCCAGAATCTGTCTATTGTCTATAGTCTTGTTAATTCTGGTCCTGTTTGTTTTGCATGCTATTCTCATTTCTGCATCTGACTCTGTGTCTATACCATCTAAGCCTCATAATTAGTAATGACATTTCCAGAGGAAATGCCTTGGCTGACAAAGTGGCAAAAGGAAGTTGCAGCCATAATGTTTACTATGAAATGTTTCCTGCTATGCTTTTTGGATTAAACAAGGTTTAGAGAAAGATCAGAATGATCTGTTCTCTAAAGAGGGGAGAATACTTCAAGCAAACAGTCTTTTGTAAGATAGTGTGAACCATGTATGAGAACACATCCTAATATTCCACACAAATCACAGCACAAACATTTGCCCCCTCCAGCTGCTCTTTTTACACACTTACAGATTGATTTTATTCATGTATCCAAAATTGGTAAGAATAATTACTGGTCATAGTTGATCAGTTTAGTAGATGGCATGAGGCCTTTGTGACATCTAGGGAAGATGCTAGGACTGTAGTGAAGATTGTTGTTACTGAAATTATTCCCAGGTATGGCTGCTCTCTGCAGAATTGGCTCTGATAATGGCTCGGTTTTTGCCAGTAAGGTTACAAAGGAACTTGCTAAATTCTTGCAAGTTACCTGGAAGTTTCATATACCTTATCATCCACGGAGTTCAGGGGTAGTTGAAAGGATGAATAGGACTATTAAGGAAAAGCCCAGAATTTACCCAGGTACATGGGTAAATTGGACTAGATATCTACCAGCTATTTTAGCTGAGATAAGAATGAATCCCCACATGGTGACTTAATTATCTCCATTTGAGATTTTGATGGGATGACCTTTTCCCACACCCTGGGCCAGGGAACTGCTTGTTATAATGTCTGGGGATTTACAGCTAATACAAGAATATGTACAGGAATTGTTGATAAAACTGAATGGTATGTATGACAAAGTTTCTTCGTAGTTTTCCCTTACCTTCACAGGAAGCTACTCATCCATACAAGCCCGGTGACAAGGTGTATATCCGTCAGCTGAACAGGACCAAGAAAAGAGGATACCCTTTTGGACCACCTGCTACTGTGATTGCTGTACCCAGAACCGCTGTCCTCACAGATTCCGATGACATCTGGATTCACGCATCCCGAATGAAGAAGTTCCCCTTAGCGAAGCATCATGGCTTTCACACCGTATCGTAGATTGAGAGGATCATACGAATCTGAGACCAAGATTATGTTGTGCGCTATGCTTTCTGGAGTTGTTATACTCCCTCTGATATTATTCCTTGAATGCCATTATGAGTACAAGTCAATGGCAAGTTTGAAACCTGTTTGTTTCTGGAAAAAGGACTCTGACACGATGAACAATTCTTCAATACCCCCAGCCCATTTAGGCCTTAGCCCCTTATCTAACTTTCGTCACACACGCTCCCTCAAGAACTTTTCTCCACCACCTTTCTATCAGCATGTAATATGCAATCATGCATTCACTGAAAGCATTTGGATGAATTGGACAAATAGTAACCCTTATAAGTACCAGTTACCCATATGGAATGTGTCCATAGATAATGAAACCGATGCATTATGTTTGTTTAAAGGTTCATGGAAAATTGTTAGATTTTATAACGCAGAAATGTGCATAGTTAAGGTTGCTAATTACACTAATATCTGTGTCACATTATTTAATATAAGTTCTGATGGTAAGAAAACCATCAAAACAGGTTTTGGGATATATATTATAAGAAAATTAGTAAGGTTGCATATCAATGTAAACAGACAGGCCTTATTACTTTTAATAGTGATTATACAACTGGTACCATTAATTGGAAAAGGGGACAAATGTTAGTCATTATGAATGACACTACAATTGAGAACTATACACTACCTTATATTTTTACACCTTATTACTGTCCTTTATCCTCTACCATAGAACCAAAAGTCAACAACGACACACACACACCTATTCCATCCACATGTGTTAATACAACTGTCTTCTTACAAGCTGTACATGTGTCATTAAAAATCACTACTCCTTTTGTAACATTATGTAACTCAGCAAACAAAAGGCAGAAAAGGGAATGGTATGACACACTGTTAGGAGGTGCTGGAACCACTATGGGTATACTAAATAGTTATAGATATGGAGACCCTCAAGAATAAGTTAAACACAGCCAGTATGCATATAGGGACTGGTTTCCATGCTACTGCAAACTGGGCTCCAACTATTGTTAAATCACAGGTTACAGGATTGGATTTAGATAAATCAATGAAATACAAAAATAAGTGGAGCACTAAAATACCTGTACAATTGTAGATACGGTGTGTATAGATAATACTGTATTATAGCCTGTAAACAACAGACAACCACATCATAGTGCAGACAAATATGTAACACAGGAAAAATAGAGAACAATGCGCATATAAAATGTACACTCACAAATATAGAGCCACAGGGTCACCTGGCTCTAGTGATAAACGCCTTGGGATCTTTAAAGGGGATCCACTGCCCTCTTCTTGTATCCTCCTGTTGTCTTCAAAAATATAGAGCCACAGGGTCACCTGGCTCTAGTGATAAACGCCTTGGGATCTTTAAAGGGGATCCACTGCCCTCTTCTTGTATCCTCCTGTTGTCTTCAACTTCCAAATAGGAGATAAAGATGCAAATGGGTCAGTTTTCCATAAATCAGGAAGAAATTTATTGAACAAAATAAACTCAAATAAATCTTGACAAATAAAAACAAAGATTCAAATGAATCAAAATAATATATGTAAAATAGTCTATAAAACCAAAACGCGTTTCGCCAGGAGCTGGCTTCCTCAGTTGGTGTAAGTTTCCAAATGGCACTTTTCCTGCTTTTATAGGAGGTAGATTGCTTGATTGTCGGCATCTGTGTTATCGGGCGTGATGTTTCGTGGGACGTGTGTTTCGTTAATGTGTCCATGCCGGCATCCGTAAACCCGGAAGTTCTATTCGTGGGACGCACACGTGATCGGTCTGTGGAACGCACACGTGACCGGATAACCAGTATAATTTTCTGCTTGTCCTCCTATTCGTTCTTCGTGGAACGCAAGTATTGCGTTCCTTCTAGTTCATTTACATAGATATTCACAGAGCGTCTTTGTGTCTAATAAGTCCAAAAACTCGTAATTCAAAATTCATTAAAAAACGAGTAAAAAGAGGGAAACAAAAAAGGGAGTATCAAAACAGGATTTGCAAGGGCAATTACTCTTAATGATAAATACATATGAACACTACAAAAACCTTTAAAATGTAATCCCAATTCATACAGTAAAAATAAGGGGGCTGGTTTAAAAGTAGTTCACAATGGCATCCACAATTCAAATAAAAGGGATAAAATATGAAATACTAATAATAAAATTTCGGGAATTGAACCCATTCAGTGTAAATTTACCTAAAGTGATAATTATAAGGGAGAGGGAAAGCTTTATTTAGAGATGGAGATCTTAAAGAGGAGATGGTTATAAAAAAATGACAAAGCTCAAAATCTAAATTTAACCCAAACGGAACTAAAGTGTTAAAATTATAAATAAATGACATCTCTTCCTTCCCAATTTGTTGTAAGAAATCTCCACCTCTCCACTTCCTTTTAATCAATTTTAATGCACAAAATGAAAGTCCCTGTGGGTTTTGGTTATGGTACTGTTTGAAATGTTGAGGGACACTGTGGGTTTCTATACCTTTCTTGATATTCCTTATATGCTCAGAAACCCTAATGTGTAAGCATCTTATTGTTCTCCCTATATACATTTTGTTGCAGGGGCATACTAGGAGGTAGATAATGTTCTTAGAATAACAGGTCAATTGATCTCTTATATCATATTCTTTATTACTTATCTCTTTAGTATTTTTAATATTTCTTTTTTTGCTATTGGTTTCCCTACATGCTAGGCATGATCCACATCCATAAAAACCTTTACTTTTTGTAAGAAAATTATCACTTTTACCAGAAGGGTCTTTTAAAACACTATTAACTAAAATATGTTTAATATTCTTACATCCCCTATGTACTATTTGAGGTTTGGGTGGTAAAATTTCCTTAAGAATAGGGTCATCCTGTAGAAGGTGCCAATATTTGTTAATGGCATATCTTACTTTTTTATTTTTTGCTGAGTAGTTACAAACAAAAGGAATCTTGAATTTATTTTTTCCTACATCTTGAGTTTTCTTTTTATTGTAGGAAAGTAAATCACTCCTTTTCAGTCTTTGAATTTCCTCAATACTTGATTGTAAGCCTTCTTCATTATACCCCTTTTCCAAGAACAGACTCTTTATAACTTGTGTCTGTGTTAAAAAATCTCTTTCTTGCGTACAGTTTCTCCTTAGTTGGCTCTTTGGTGCATTAGTAAGCCATGGGGTGTGATGGCAACTTGTTAAGTCAATATATCCATTGCAGTCCACCTCTTTAAAATAGTTTTTGGTGTGAAGTGTCCCTTCTTCTATAAAAATGTTCAAATCTAACAAATTGATGTCTGAATTACTGTGGGTGGAGGTGAGTCTGATCCCCCAATCATTGTTATTTAAAAAAGTTAAAAAATGTTCTAGACTGGTTTCATCTCCTTTCCAAATAAAAAATATATCATCAATGAAACGGCGGTAGGTGACCAAGTTCGCTGCAAAGTGACTATGCAAAATAAATGTCTCTTCCCAGTACGCCATAAATAAATTGGCGTAACTGGGTGCGAACTTGGTCCCCATCGCCGTTCCATTGATTTGGAGATAAAAACTGTCCTTAAACCAAAAGAAGTTGTTAGTTAAAATGAGGAATATCCCTTCTTTGATAAAATCTATCTGTTCCTGTTTAAAATCAGACCGTTCTAAAAAATATTGCACTGCCTCAATTCCTTTACTGTGCGGAATAATGCTGTACAGGGAGCTCACGTCACAAGTTACTAATATGAAATTCTCTTCCCATTTGATATTACTTAAAATCTGGAGGATATGTATTGTGTCCTTCAAATATGTGACATTCTTCACAACTGTTGGTTGCAGAAGGACATCAATGTATTCTGATGTTCTTGATGATATACTATCCACTCCAGAAATTATGGGTCTCCCTGGGGGGTCTGTTAAGTGCTTATGCATTTTCGGTAAACAGTAGAACACTGGGATTTGTGGATTCTGAATGTTTAGATATTTAGCATCTGACTCTGATAAAATTAAATTATCCAATCCTTCTTGAATATATTCCTCAAACTTAATTGCAACTTCCCGGCTTGGATTTGATGGTAATTTTTTATATGTCTGGAGATCCGATAGTAGTCTTTCTGCCTCACCTATATATTTGTTGTGGCGAAACCAACTTCGCCACTGTGAACTGGAGAAGCCTGGTTGCTAGCCTCCTGCCCTGCGACTATGGCCCCTGGACATATTGTACTGGAAAAACTATATTTGGGCATGTAATAATTTATATTGCTGCTACTGGCCCTTTAAAATCAGCGATGGACATATTGGGACTTTTGGGACTAATGTCCCTTTAAGACTTTGTAACATATCACAGTAATACTGTCTTAAATATTATGTAGGTATTTATGTGTTCAGTTAAACTGGGGATATGTAGAAATGTGTGTTTTATGTGTTAAATGTATCAGTATGTAATTTTATGTCTTTTACTGTCTTTTTGCAACCATGTGGTTAATGGAGTCTGACTCTAGTCCTAGATAATTGGATTACTTCTCCAATTATCTCCAGGGCAGAAGGGAGGAAGCCGGGATGCATTGTGGGGGATGTTTTACTTCTGTTTGAGCCAGATTGTGCCATGCTGCAAGCCAGGGCCCAAAAGATACTTTTAGTAACTTTTGAACCCCTGTTCGGATTCATGCCATTTTTTAATATGTTGTTCCCCTGAATGGATTGATTGTGGATATGTATTTTTATGTGAATGTGATGTATGGTTTTAAAGTTATGAAAGTTGTGTAAAAGTATATTTTACTCTGTATGCATAATGGGATTATGTGTCACACTAAGGGGAGGGGATGTGTGGGAGGTAACATCTATGTCATTGGTTCTTTTATGCCTCCCCCTGGGTGTGGCCTGTATGTGTGAGTTGGAAATAAAAGCCAGGCTGGATGAGCCAGTCCTGAGTTCCTGTTTAACCCTCAAAATGAAGTGTCGTCTCGTTCTTGGGGGGAATTGGATTGTAAGCGGATTGTATGCTTTTCTTGTTCAGCTGTTCCAGTTCGGAGTGTTATTTCGTATCCAGATCGGGAGTTTGGTGTTCTGCAGTAGCTGTGCCTGTCTCTAGAAAAGGGGATTATCGCCTAAACGGATTTTAACCCCTTGTCTGCTGAAACGGTCCGTTACAATTGGTGGCAAGCGGCGGGATCATTCCTACAACCAGAGGGACAGCTACAGACAACACCATTCCTGGATTACAAAGTAAGGGCAACGCCAGTACTCGTACAGCGTCCCCACCAGCAGTCATGTTCTATCGATATGAAGGCGTAGAGTTTGCTACTGAGGTAATGAGGAGAATAGCCAAATATGGCCCGAATCCCCTGAAGGTGATTGTTGATGCAGTTATACAGCAACTGCTTGAAGAGAACCAGAGGTCACGTGATCTCGAGCACGATTTCATCCTGTTAATGGTGAGTCGTGGTCAAGAAGATGAGGTAGCCGATATCCTCCTCCAACACAAACCAGAGAAACCCAAAGTAGAGGACTGCATGGAGTGGTACTGGAAAGGCCCCCAGCAGGCAGGTGGAGATGGGACCGAGGTCTCTCTACCAGCCCTACAGGGATGCTGGGCAGTCGGCCCAGATCCCCAACGGCAGTGTGTACCCCAGGGAGCTGATGGTGTCGTCCATCCTCCCCAGCGGCAGTGTGTACCCCAGGGAGCTGATGGTGTCGTCCATCCTCCCCAGCGGCCGTGTGTGTCCCAGGGAGCCGAAGGTGCAGTCCTTCCTCCCCAGCGGCAGGCTGAGTTACAGGGGGCAGAGGTAGTTGTTCCTGCCCCCAGCAGCAAAGTGATATGCCAAGAAGGCAGTGTGAAGTGAAGGGAGAGGAGAGCAGCGTCCTCCCTCCCCAGCGGCAGTGTGTACCCCAGGGAGCTGATGGTGTCGTCCATCCGCCCCAGTGGCCGTGTGTGTCCCAGGGAGCCGAAGGTGCAGTCCTTCCTCCCCAGCGGCAGGCTGAGTTACAGGGGGCAGAGGTAGTTGTTCCTGCCCCCCAGCAGCAAAGTGATATGCCAAGAAGGCAGTGTGAAGTGAAGGGAGAGGAGAGCAGCGTCCTCCCTCCCCAGCGGCAGTGTGTACCCCAGGGAGCTGATGGTGTCGTCCATCCTCCCCAGTGGCCGTGTGTGTCCCAGGGAGCCGAAGGTGCAGTCCTTCCTCCCCAGCGGCAGGCTGAGTTACAGGGGGCAGAGGTAGTTGTTCCTGCCCCCCAGCAGCAAAGTGATATGCCAAGAAGGCAGTGTGAAGTGAAGGGAGAGGAGAGCAGCGTCCTCCCTCCCCAGCGGCAGTGTGTACCCCAGGGAGCTGATGGTGTCGTCCAACCTCCCCAGCGGCCGTGTGTGTCCCAGGGAGCCGAAGGTGCAGTCCTTCCTCCCCAGTGGCAGGCTGAGTTACAGGGGGCAGAGGTAGTTGTTCCTGCCCCCCAGCAGCAAAGTGATATGCCAAGAAGGCAGTGTGAAGTGAAGGGAGAGGAGAACAGCGTCCTCCCTCCCCAGCGGCAGTGTGTACCCCAGGGAGCTGATGGTGTCGTACATCCTCCCCAGCGGCAGTGTGTCCTGCAGGGAGCAGAGACAGTCAGTCTCGCACCCCAGCAGCCGGACCAGAGAATGAAAGGGGAGACAGCTGGTTCCCCTTTCCACCAGCAGAGAGAGTGCCAGGGAGAGGAGCCTGCTAACCCCTCTCCCCAGCGGCAGTTTACCATCCAGAGAGAGGAGCTTGTTACACCCTCTCTCCAGCGGCAGCCTAACCCACCAAGGGGAGATGTTAAGCCCCACAGCTGTGCAGATGGGACCGTAGTCTCTGCACTTACAGCATCAGGGGTAGGGACGGTCGGTCCTGTTCCCCAGCCACAGAGCGATATATCCAAAGGGGAGACAGTCGGTCTCCAGCAACCAGGCTCCAACCAGACTACTCCCGTGGTAGTGCTGGCAACAGGACAGAGTACCGCTGGTCTCTGCCCCCTCAGCAACCCACCAAGGCAGCCTACCAGCCCCCCACACAGCCGTGGTGAGGCACCTGAACCCGGACAAGATCCTCCCTCACCCAGGTGTAGTAACTATTTATTGTGGGTGGGCTGCTCTACTATTTCTGTTTTGTGGGTGGGTTGCTGGACTAACCAGGGCACTGACCGGCAGGAGGTCAGATACCCTGTTAGTCTAATTGGTAAAGGGGAGAATTGTGGCGAAACCAACTTCGCCACTGTGAACTGGAGAAGCCTGGTTGCTAGCCTCCTGCCCTGCGACTATGGCCCCTGGACATATTGTACTGGAAAAACTATATTTGGGCATGTAATAATTTATATTGCTGCTACTGGCCCTTTAAAATCAGCGATGGACATATTGGGACTTTTGGGACTAATGTCCCTTTAAGACTTTGTAACATATCACAGTAATACTGTCAAGAGTGTAAGCGGATTGTATGCTTTTCTTGTTCAGCTGTTCCAGTTCGGAGTGTTATTTCGTATCCAGATCGGGAGTTTGGTGTTCTGCAGTAGCTGTGCCTGTCTCTAGAAAAGGGGATTATCGCCTAAACGGATTTTAACCCCTTGTCTGCTGAAATGATCCGTTACATTTGTCTTTAGATAAGACCACTACCCCCCCCCCCCCCCCCCTTATCTGCTGGCTTAATAATAAGGTCTTCATTCTGTTGTATATTTTTCAAAGTTTTTGTTCCAATGGAGGAGAGATTTTTCTGGTATTTGTTGGTGTGTTTAATCTTACTAACCTCCTTCATCACCATCGTCTCAAAAGTCTGTATCTCACTAGAGATCATGTTTTTTGGAAAAAACTTTGATTTTTCTTTCAGACCACTATGTATAAATGGAGAGATGGCGGTTGGTTCTATTGTATCATTCCTATTGTGAAAAAAAAATTTCAAACATAATCGTCTAATAAAACGGCTAAGATCAATAAAAAATTCAAAAGGTTTAAAATCGGATGTCGGTGCAAACTTTAATCCCTTGTTTAAAATTTCTAATTCATTTCTATTTAACTCTTTTCCTGAAAGATTAAAAATCCCTTTACATTCTACATCCTCCCTCTCTTCTCCCTGTTGTGTTTCCTTTCCTCCTCGTCTTCTATTTCTCCTTCTTCCCACGATCTTCTCCTTTTGCCCGGTGAGTCCCATTCCCGTGACTCTTGTATCTGTTTGAATCTGGGTTGTGTTGTACTCCCGTGAAAAGGGGAAGTCCTAGGTGAGGTGTTATGTTCTAAAATCTGGAAGCGATTATAGGTAGTTGGACGTCGATCTTCTAATGTATTCCTTTGTCTTCTTGGCGACTTCTGGTTATTCCTTATAGGATGTTGACGATTTTCTGGGACACTGGCAACTACCTCACTATAGCTTCTAACATAATCACTTTTTTTGGAATCCTGCCTAATAGTGTTACCATTATGTGAGGAATGGGTTCCATATCTCTCTCCTTGTCTTTTGAATTCTGGATTCACTGTATGTTCACTTCTCCCCTCTATTCTCTTGTGGTTGACATGGTATCTATCATTTCTTTGGAATTGCGAGTACCTCTGACTTCTATTCCTCTGTGAGTGGTAGTTCTGTTGGTAATATCTTTCTTTACTAGGGGATCTTTTCCTTCCATTCTGTCTCTGACGACTTTGCGTTCTTCCCCTATATTGTTTATTAAAACTCTCTTTTTTTCTATTGTTTCTTACATTGCCTGTTCTACACTTCACACCAAAAACTATTTTAAAGAGGTGGACTGCAATGGATATATTGACTTAACAAGTTGCCATCACACCCCATGGCTTACTAATGCACCAAAGAGCCAATTCATGAGACTAAGGAGAAACTGTACGCAAGAAAGAGATTTTTTAACACAGACACAAGTTATAAAGAGTCAGTTCTTGGAAAAGGGGTATAATGAAGAAGGCTTACAATCAAGTATTGAGGAAATTCAAAGACTGAAAAGGAGTGATTTACTTTCCTACAATAAAAAGAAAACTCAGGATGTAGGAAAAAATAAATTCAAGATTCCTTTTGTTTGTAACTACTCAGCAAAAAATAAAAAAGTAAGATATGCCATTAACAAATATTGGCACCTTCTACAGGATGACCCTATTCTTAAGGAAATGTTACCACCCAAACCTCAAATAGTACATAGGGGATGTAAGAATATTAAACATATTTTAGTTAATAGTGTTTTAAAAGACCCTTCTGGTAAAAGTGATAATTTTCTTACAAAAAGTAAAGGTTTTTATGGATGTGGATCATACCTAGCATGTAGGGAAACCAATAGCAAAAAAAGAAATATTAAAAATACTAAAGAGATTAGTAATAAAGAATATGATATAAGAGATCAATTGACCTGTTATTCTAAGAACATTATCTACCTCCTAGTATGCCCCTGCAACAAAATGTATATAGGGAGAACAATAAGATGCTTACACATTAGGGTTTCTGAGCATATAAGGAATATCAAGAAAGGTATAGAAACCCACAGTGTCCCTCAACATTTCAAACAGTACCATAACCAAAACCCACAGGGACTTTCATTTTGTGCATTAAAATTGATTAAAAGGAAGTGGAGAGGTGGAGATTTCTTACAACAAATTGGGAAGGAAGAGATGTCATTTATTTATAATTTTAACACTTTAGTTCCGTTTGGGTTAAATTTAGATTTTGAGCTTTGTCATTTTTTATAACCATCTCCTCTTTAAGATCTCCATCTCTAAATAAAGCTTTCCCTCTCCCTTATAATTATCACTTTAGGTAAATTTACACTGAATGGGTTCAATTCCCGAAATTTTATTATTAATATTTCATATTTTATCCCTTTTATTTGAATTGTGGATGCCATTGTGAACTACTTTTAAACCAGCCCCCTTATTTTTACTGTATGAATTGGGATTACATTTTAAAGGTTTTTGTAGTGTTCATATGTATTTATCATTAATAGTAATTGCCCTTGCAAATCCTGTTTTGATACTCCCTTTTTTGTTTCCCTCTTTTTACTCGTTTTTTAATGAATTTTGAATTACGAGTTTTTGGACTTATTAGATACAAAGACGCTCTGTGAATATCTATGTAAATGAACTAGAAGGAACGCAATACTTGCGTTCCACGAAGAACGAATAGGAGGACAAGCAGAAAATTATACTGGTTATCCGGTCACGTGTGCGTTCCACAGACCGATCACGTGTGCGTCCCACGAATAGAACTTCCGGGTTTACGGATGCCGGCATGGACACATTAACGAAACACACGTCCCACGAAACATCACGCCCGATAACACAGATGCCGACAATCAAGCAATCTACCTCCTATAAAAGCAGGAAAAGTGCCATTTGGAAACTTACACCAACTGAGGAAGCCAGCTCCTGGCGAAACGCGTTTTGGTTTTATAGACTATTTTACATATATTATTTTGATTCATTTGAATCTTTGTTTTTATTTGTCAAGATTTATTTGAGTTTATTTTGTTCAATAAATTTCTTCCTGATTTATGGAAAACTGACCCATTTGCATCTTTATCTCCTATTTGGAAGTTGAAGACAACAGGAGGATACAAGAAGAGGGCAGTGGATCCCCTTTAAAGATCCCAAGGCGTTTATCACTAGAGCCAGGTGACCCTGTGGCTCTATATTTGTGAGTGTACATTTTATATGCGCATTGTTCTCTATTTTTCCTGTGTTACATATTTGTCTGCACTATGATGTGGTTGTCTGTTGTTTACAGGCTATAATACAGTATTATCTATACACACCGTATCTACAATTGTACAGGTATTTTAGTGCTCCACTTATTTTTGTATTTCTTTGTTTGTGATTTGTGAAGGTTAAGGGAATCCTTCACTTAAGTGTAGAGCCTAATTTTACCTTTCTGGTGGAGTGTGCACTTGTTTTGTTTAGATAAATCAATGTATAATTATTTAGATAATTTAACTGTTGCAACTATGAAATTCACTACAGGTCTAAGTAATTGGAGTATTTGTGCCATCAGGTATTTATGGATGCAACAACAAGGATTGACATTAGAAAACACACTAATGATTCTTAAATTAGAGAAGATTAGAAGAATGCTTAACCACACAGATAATGAATGGTTACTTCTAAAACCCCAATCCACTAAATGCAATCAATGGTTAACTGGTAATGTTTCATATTTTTCATGCTCATGCTATTTTACACTATGTCATATATCAAAGGATGTTAAATTAGCTTGTCAATTTAACACATTACCAGTACCAGTTTATGATCTCTTTGCCAGAAACTTAACCTGGTGGGCACCTACATACACAGGTAGCCACACATATCTTAAAAGGAGAACTCCTTAAGGTGAGTTCACAAATTCAGAATGATTTAGCCAATCATTGGTATGACGCTTTCACTGGTTGGTCCCTTACTGGATCCCAGATAATGAAATCATTCTTCTATCCGCTTGTTATTGTAGCCCTGATTTTATTGTGTATGATTTTTATAACTGCCACCTTACTTGTATATTGAGGAAGAGAATACAGAAATTAATTCATAATGCAGAACAGAAACAATTGGAAGTTCTCCTCTCTGCCACTGGAAGGTATCAACCCATCTTTAAACTGGGCCTTAGGAATTACCACATGGGAATCGAGGTGAAGAAATTAATGAAAGTCCCGCAGGGAGTGACTAGCACCCCTGAAAATACCATGTGGAAGTTTCTCTGTCCTGGTAAGATTTTATTGATAAGATGAGCAAATGTTATTATTTTTGCTCAAAGAGGGTGTTGAAAGAATATTAGTTAATTTCTCGTATATCATTTTATAAGATGTATGATCAATATTGCTGACTGAAGGGATATGAAACAGTTCAACTACGTTTTGCTTTGTATGCTTTAACTCAATGTACGTCATAGATATGCTGACTGTGAAAGACTTGGACAATAAAATTTTTCCTTATAGGATGTATGACAAGGTGTTAATATGCTTAGTATACAATTCTATAGGATGTTCTAATATGATTGACTGTGACAGACTTACAATTCTATAGGATGCAAGACAATGCTAAATACTCAGGATGTCTTGCCCAGGATCCAGACATATTCAAGAAAGTCTTATCTTTACATTGCCAGAATAACATGTGATATTTAAGGAAGTAGTCAATCTTATATTCTGAATGGCATATCTCATGACACATGTAAATAAAATTGTATAAATGCCCGATTCACAGTAATACAAATTGAGAACTTGTCAAGCACCTTCCGTGTCTGTCCGTTATTTGCTAAACAAGTTTCTCCCGTCAATTGATGTGGTGACCGAGAGATACAGAATTGAGGGAATTGAGTCCAAGACAGCATTAACCCTTTCACGCTATAAATGTTTTTTTATATGTATTTCTCTCTCCATGTCTCTATATGTATGATGTGTGAGTGGTTTTATCCCAAAAGTGATTATATATTTATTTTTTTTCAATTTATGTTTTTATTAGAATTGGATATTCATAATATAACTTTGTCATAATATGAGAGTAATACCAAGAATTAGGTAACATAAGATTATAACAATAATAAGAATTAGGTAGCACAGTATTATAGTGATGTCTCAGAGTTCACTATGCTGTAGTGTAACAGATATCAACATGACTATATCTACATTTAATGTCCGATTACATTAACAAGTCGTCTGTTGGGGCTGTAATAGGTATATTTGAAGAGTAGGTGACGCTTAGGTGAGGTTTCAGGTGGTGATTGTTCTCGCGCTACTTACGCCACAGCTGGTCAGCTATGCGGGATCCGAGGGTGTGTGTGCCGCCACTTAGTGGTGAGGCTTGTGAGTATCTCTTGGGCATTTTCTCTATATACATGTTTTTCTTCGGACCCAGATTGCTTTTGGGCGTACTCTGCGCTGCGGAGTCATCTTCTTTGGATTCTGGCCCCCCTGGCTCCGGAAGGTGCAGCTGGTGTAGAAACTCCTTTTGGTCGTCCATAGAAGTCAGGATGAGCATCTGGTTTCCCCGTGGTACCTCCAGGGACCCGTCTGCTCCCCAACGGTATCTGACTCCTGCTCCTCGCAGTTGTTTGGCAGCTGGTGCAAGTTGCCTCCGTTCCGCAAGTGCTGCGAATGGTAGATCCCCATATAGGGCCACCGTGCTGCCTTCCATTTGCACAGTGCCCAGGTCTCTTGAGCGGGACATGATAGCGGCGCGGGTTGCCATGTCATTTGTGACCACTATAGTGTCTCTAGTCGCGTTTTCCGGTGCCGTTGCTGCTTTCCGGATTCGAAACGCTGAAAGTATTGCGGCGGGGTCAGCGCCTCCTTTAAGGCCCATTGAAGACAATAGTCGATGTATATAGGGTATTAATGCCTCTCCTTCCACGTTTTCTGGAATCCCTCTGAGGCGTATGTTCCGCCTTCTGTGTCGAGCTTCCATAGTGGTGACAGTCCGGGTTAGTTTCTGGACTTGTGAGGAGAGGGTCTGCATTGTGTCTTGGGAGTTCTGCATCTGGAGGTCTCTTGCATTTTCTCTAGTTTCCATTGCTGTGAGCCTTTGTTGGATGTCCCCCACCTCTTTCTGTGTGCTTAAAATATCTGCCCTCCACACTTCTCTCATTTCTTGTAAGAGATCCCTGATGTCTCTTTTCGTGACAGGGGATGATTCTGCCTCTGATTCTGTGTCAGGACATGGGGGCTCAGACTCTGCTGTATGTGAGGTAAGGCTTTCCCTATCGTCCTGGGAGTCTTCCTCTGCACTGCTAACTGCGGCCGCTATCTTGGCGGCTGCCTGTGGATTAGGCCTTGTAAACGATAGCCGGATATCGGCTAATTTGGGTGTCTCTGGCTGGCGGTTTTTCTTATTTTTGCGCCCCATTAGTGTCTCTAGTCGGGAGGCGTGTGTGTGGGCGATTTTGGGAGCTGGATGTCGGGTGAGTGCTTACTGTTTTGTCCGCTGATACGGAGCTCCACACACTTGCGTCTTGATCGCTCGGCAGCCGGCCACGCCTGCCTCAAGTGATTATATTTTAAAGGTAAACACATTTTTTTTGCACTTTCACTTGTGTGTGAACACGTGTTATATTTGCACTTATACCAAAACATTTTTCTTTGATATAAGCCAAGAAACAGTCTAAATAAAAAAGGAGGCAAAATTTAAGATGCAGTTGAAAATATTTACACATTACTATCTGTTACCATCTGTTCACTTACATTTTTTTTTAATAATTTGTCATTTTTGCAGTGCAGGTCATGAGTTGCAATCAGTATAGATCAATATGTGATATATCAAGTAAGCAAATTAAGTCATAACAAAATAATACATAGTCAGGTAAAATAAGATCGTTGCCCCAATTTTTTTTTTGTAGTTGCGTTAGTCGTCATAAGTGATAGTCCCTTCAATGGGGTATGTATCAAGGTATAGGGCAACAATTGGGGTTAATTCACTAATAGTGTAGATAGTGATAGTCTTGCACGCCTCTGCAGGGAACCGTACCAGCATGGACTTATAAACTGTAATGACTAAAAGGTAAAAGAACCAATTTGACCCACCGGTTGTATCATCGTGGCTGGCCACGAGGTGAAAGCAAGGTGGGGGAGATGTCCTGTAATACATCAATTAGTTCTAAGCGAAATCTAGGGATGACCCCTAACCTAGGGGATCACGGGCGGTTGATATGGCCAAGTAAAAATCACTGGCACTTTATGGGTGCTGAACTATGCCAGTACGCTATTAATTAACTCTTCATAAACTAAAAGAACATAAACAGAACATAGGTGTAAGAAAACCCCTCTTCGGTTTGCAGCAGTTATGGTGGTTTTGTTCCTTTACTACTAGCTCTTGTAATAGCTCCCTTCAGCTATACCACTATACTCTCCTGGAGGAGAGACCCAGATATACCCTCCTGGAGGAGGGAGCCCACGCTACCAGCTCCTCAGGATATAGAGTTGGAGCCCTGCAGCGTTCTGCAATTATGGGAAGAAGGACGTCCGAACGGTAAATACCCCCACTCTATAGGGGTAACCATCACAATAGGCATTAACATAAACATAAATTATAGAGGAATTAGCAGAAACATGTTCGCCAGGGTGTGTCAATGAGGTGTCTGCTCAGCTTACAGCCGCTTTGCACCATTTGCCTCTGGGAGTGAATGGGACAGTTCTCTCTGGGTCCCATGTGTGGGATGCTGAGGTGGAAGTTTTTGGAGCCCTGTGCCAGGTAAGAGTCCCACTGCTTGTAGGAAGGACTGAGCTTCGATATGGAGGTGAGCTTCAGAACAGTGTCGTTGCCAGACCACCGCCAGGGTCCTTGGCTGCAGCCATCTGTAATCCACTTTTGCGTTTATAAGCTGGGTGGTAATAGAGCCCAGTGACTTCCGCCATTGTAGAGTATTTCATGTAATGTCGTGGAAGAAGGTGAGCTTGGATGGCTCAAAGTCCAATAGGGTCTTATCTGTTACTGCCATCAGGATGCATTGTTTATCCAGCATAGCATTGTATCTTACAATTACATCACGTGAAGCATTAGGTGGTGCTTTATTGATGTTGAATTGGCCATCATCTTCGAGCTGTCTCAGATAATGGGGCAGTTTGGCAGGGCCTACCGATTCCGGTATCCCCAAAATGTTTATGTTTGTCCAGCGATTACAGTCTTCCATGGTGTCTTACTGAAGTTGGATCACAGAATTGGACTGCATTTGGAATAGGGTGTCCCCCATATTTTATCTTCTTGGCGAATGTCCAGTATGTCTTATTCTGTGGCCTGGACTCTAAATGTCACTGCTTGTATTTCCGTCCGAGCCATATTCATGTCTGTGTCAAACATTTGTTTAATTTCTCATATCAGCTGCATTATGTCACCTGGCTGGGGCCAGGTCATCCTCTTTAGCTTGTGGTTCACGGAGTGGCTGAGGCTGATCGGAGTCTCTTTGCCACTCTGGAGTTGGCTCTGAGCTGGTTGGGCCGGGTTCCGATTCGTGGTCGGCCGCCATCTTGGGGCTCAAGGGCCGCTGCCGAAGGGCACCAATATCACGCGTTTCTTTGTTAGACCCAGTATGGGGTTTTTGAGGTTTTTGGCATAGCAGCAAGGGCTCTGCCTATGGGAATGCGAGGTAGGCCCAAGTCTTAGAGCAAAATTTCCTGCCCTTCTGGGCAAATAGCATTAGCAGCTAGCCCTGCGTGCCTGGTTGTTCAGGCATATATTTGTTCGAGCGTTATACCCAGTGGGGCTGCAGACAGCATTGCACCCTGTGCTGTAAATATGTTGTTGTAACGGACTGTTTCAGCAGACAAGGGGTTAAAATCGTTTAGGTGATAATCCCCTTTTCAAAGACAGGCACAGCTACTGTAGAATCACCAAAACTCACAAATTGGATATAAGTGAATGCACTAAACTCCCGAACTGCATACAAGGGAATAAGGTAGCACTCCAAACTCCCGAACTGGAACCTCACGAATAGCTGCTAGCAGACGAACAGGAAAAGCTCCCAAGCGGCTTACACTCCTGGCAATCAGTCTCCATCAGCATACAGTGAATCCCCCCCAAGAACGAGACAAGGCTCCGTGTTGAGGGTCAAGCAGTGGTCTGTTTAATGAGGGCATATCACTCTGCCGCTGGGGAATGGAGACTGGGCTCCCAATTCCCTGCAGGACCGGTGGAGAGATCTCGGCCCCATCTCCACCGGCCACCTGGGGCTCTTCCCAGTAAATATCCTCAATATCTGCCCAGCTGAATGGGTCTGGATCTGGGTCTCCGCTTCGCCTGCTGAGCCTTCTCACTGGAGTGGAACAGATTTTGGTAGCCCTGTTCCAGCTCCATCTCCCGGGTCACCAGGTGGACCAGGTCTTGCTCAATCTTATGAGTGTCCTCCCAGTCATACCTGCTCTCCCTCCACTCAAAGAGATCCTGGAACCGGGCTTGTGTAGCGCTCCCAAACTCAGGCTCTGCAAAAGTCTCCCATAACAAGCCAGGACCATTAACCTCGTCTCCCTCTGGCTTGTCATGCTTGGCTGTCCGGGGTAGGTACTGAGCTTCATACCACCAGAGCGCCTGGTAGGCATCCTCCAGCCACATCTCCCGCCTTACCAGGTACTTCAGATCTTCTACCCACTCTTCCAGGGGCTGCTCTCCCAGGAAAGGCATCCGCAGGGCTAGTCGCTTCTGCTGTCACTGCTCGTCCTTGGGGAGCCTCTCGTCCCACAGATATTCCACAATACCCAGTGCCTGGTACCAGATGCCTTTGCGGACTGCATCTCGGTCATCCATGACACCCTCATCATACTCCACTGCTGGTTCCATGCTGGTGCTGTCAGGGTCGCTGTACTGAGACATGCGTTGCCCTCAAATTGTACAATCCAAAGAACTGGTGTCTCCTGTAGCTGTCCTTCTGGCTGTAGGAACGATCCCGCCGCTTGCCACCAATTGTAACGGACCGCTTCAGCAGACAAGGGGTTAAAATCGTTTAGGCGATAATCCCCTTTTCAAAGACAGGCACAGCTACTGTAGAATCACCAAAACTCACGAATTGGATATAAGTGAATGCACCAAATTCCCGAATTGCATACAAGGGAATAAGGTAGCACTCCAAACTCCCGAACTGGAACCTCACGAATAGCTGCTAGCAGACGAACAGGAAAAGCTCCCAAGCGGCTTACACTCCTGGCAATCAGTCTCCATCAGCATACAGTGAATCCCCCCCAAGAACGAGACAAGGCTCCATGTTAAGTAGTGGTCAAGCAGTGGTCTGTTTAATGAGGGCTACCTGCCCTTGTATTTATGCAGGTCTCCCACCTGGTGGACACTCCCCTAGGGGACCAGATGGAAGACTGTAACAATGGACAGACAAGTAGCATTTCAGGACATACATAAGTAAACCATCCCCACAATGCATCCTGATCTCCTCCCTCTATCCTGGAGATAATTGAGAAGTAATTCAATTATCCCCCAGGACAGAGGCACGACTCCATTACACACGTGGGGACACCAAGACAGAATATCACTTTAAAATATATAATGGGACAAATGGTACAGTAAATATATACATTTAACATATCCCCAGATAGCTCAGGTCTGAGTGCACATTATTAGGTGAATGGCACTCAGACCACACGAATACAGTTTAAATGCCATGGAGCCAAAGTCTTTAATTCCATGAACAGGCTCCATGGCATGGCTATCTGGGTTAAAACATTCACATAAAATAAACTACCGAAGTTCCAGGTGTTTGGCTAAATTGTCCCGAATAGGAATCAGGGGGCTGGAGGCTCAGCGGTGCCTGCACGTAAAAGTGTCCGCTTTTAGTGCATGAAAGCTGGGCAGAAAAGCGCTGGCTGCCCAGGGAGCTCCAAAACACCGCTATCGTGTGGCGGCTAGGTGTAACCGCGACCACCCAGTAACAGTCAATTAAGCTGCGGTTAACCGCAGCTACTGTGTGGTCAATTGCCGGCACACGCTCGTTAAGCCGCGGGTTAACCGCGGCTTCAGGGAGGTCGATTGGAGGCACACGCCAGCTTCTGGGTGGCCCATTAACAGCGCCGGCCGGCTTCCCACGGCTCTGGGGAGGCTAAGAAAGGGCTGTTTGTTCGGTAGATAGAATCTACCGGACGGCTGTGCAGAAAGGAAGGAATAAATCTTTCTGCACAGTAAAATTAACTGTTTAACTGCCGGTCCATAATCCAAAGGCAGCAGGCGGGCAAGCAGTCCCCTCCAGGAAACTGGGGCAGACTCTGGTGCAGGGTCCAGTCCACTACATTTCTCTCCTTTACCAACTAGACTAACAGGGTATCTGACCTCCTGCCGGTCAGTGCCCTGGTTAATCCAGCAACCTACCCACGAAGCACAAACAGCAGTACAGCCCACCCACAATAAATAGTTACTGCACCTGGATGAAGGAGAAACTTGTTCAGGTCCAGGTGCCTCACCACGGCTGTGTGGGGGACTGGTAGGCTGCCTTGGTGGGTTGCTGAGTGGGCAGAGACCAGCGGTACTCTGCTCTGGTGCCAGCACTTCAGATGGAGTAGTCTGGTTGGAGCCCAGCTGGGAAGAGGGGGTGGTAGGCTCCTCTCCCTGGACCCGGTGCTGCTGGAGTGGAAGACAGGCTGTCTCCCCTTTGGATAAACAGCCCTGTTGCAGGGGGACAGGACCGACCTTCCCTACCCCCTGTGTTTTGGGCACAGAGACCACGGTCCCATCTGCACCGGTGTGGGGCTTATCATCTCCCCTTGGTGGTCTAGGCTGCCACTGGGGAGAGGGTACTAGGTTATCCCGCTCTGCCGCTGGGAAGCAGGACCGACTGTCCGTACTCCTTGTAGCTTGGGCGCAGAGACCACGGTCCCACCTGCGCTGGTGAGGGGCTTAGTGTCTCCCCTTGGTGGGCTAGGCTGCCACTGGGGAGGGGGAGTAACAAACTCCTCTCCCTTACACACTTCCAGCCACTGGGGAGCAGGGCTGACCCTCCGTACTCCCTGTTTCTTGGGCGCCGAGACCACAGTCCCATCTGTGCTGGTGAGGGGCTTACTGTCTCCCCTTGGTGGGTTATGCTTCTGCTGGGGAGAGGGGGTAACCAGCTCCTCTCCCTGAACCGTAGACTGCCGCTGGGGAGAGGGGGTAACACGCTCCTCTCCCTGAAGCTCTCTCTCTTTCGCCCGCTGGAATTCTCGGCCCAGCCTTGTGTTTCACTCAGCCATGACCTGGTTCCAGATCACCCGGCGTGTCTCCATGGGTACATCATCCCCATACTGGGCCACTCGCTGTCTTACTTCGGCCAGCCAATTATCTCCAGACCCTTCCATACTTGTCTGCTGGTGAAGAGGGGGACCAACTGTCTCCCCTTTCCATATATTGTCCTGCCGCTGGGGAGCAAGGATGGCACCTTCAGCTCCCTGGGATACACACTGCTGCTGGGGAGGGAGGACGGCACCTTTAGCTCCCTGGGGTACACACTGCCACTGGGGAGGAAGGACAACACCTTCAGCTCCCTGGGACACACACTGCCGCTGGGGAGGAAGGCCGACACCTTCAGCTCCCTGGGATACACACTGCCGCTGGGGAGGAAGGACAACACCTTCAGCTCCCTGGGATACACACTGCTGCTGGGGAGGAAGGACTGTGGTGGAATCTCGGTAAAAATAAATTTAGTAGGCCGAGATTACCACGTGGCATGTGTACTTGCATATACTGGTGTATCGGTCGGTTGGCAAAGATACGATCAGTAGTGTACGGAGCATGTGCGAGAATACCGGATGTAGTATTCCCCTCCTCCATTGTGCTGGGCAAGCCATGCGGTCAAACAGGAAGTTAGTTCTTGTTCGATTGATTGGGTAAGAGTATGTGTGGGTGGAGCTTATTATGGGAGGAGTCACATGCCTATATAAGGAGCCTACACTATTGTCCGGGGCTCAGATCTTGTTGTATTTTGGTGACATTAATCCCTCTGAGTCCCGTTCGGTGAATCGAATAAAGAATCTCTTCCTTCCTGAAGAAACCTGTGTCCATCTCTCTGTGCTTGGCTTCCGTCAGTTTCTCCGGTATCATTTGGTGCATTGTCCGGGAAGCTCATCCTTCAATGGTAGCTGAGAAGCAGAGGCGTGAGACGGTCTATCTTTGCCCACGTTCTCTACGGCTGCACCCCTGAACTTCTGCCTGGACCTCCCTTCGTCTCGGGGCCACTGGTCTGTTGTCCAGGAGATCATCGGCCTCTACGTAGTAAGTGCTGGGGTGTCCCCGT
Source organism: Pelobates fuscus (assembly GCF_036172605.1). Taxonomy (NCBI): domain Eukaryota; kingdom Metazoa; phylum Chordata; class Amphibia; order Anura; family Pelobatidae; genus Pelobates; species Pelobates fuscus. Next base: position 265,749,248 of record NC_086318.1, on the reverse strand, counting down.
CGATGAGTGTGAACTCAGGTTCAGGAACGAGGAGGTAAGACGACCGCTGTTTTAGACGGCGGAACCACTAGGGGTATTGGATACCGATTGTGCGGTAAGCCCATAAGGGGTTATTTGGAATCTGCCCCCTCCAGTGGAGGGAAGGAGCGAAGGCGCACCGCTCAATTAAACGCCCTGTAGTCAGCCCGTTTAATTTTGGTTTGGAGTCAGGCGGGGTTCTGGTGTAAATAGCCCTAGCCGGACACCGGTGTCTTGTCTAGACTAGCGTTCTAGGGTGTATATTTTGTTCGCTAGGTCGGAGGGACCGGGAGACTAAGCGGCGCCTGTGTAAATTCGGTTTGCAAGATCTCTCCTATCTTGGCGAAGTGGGAAGGCGTGTAAATATTGATAGAGTAGATAGACTAAGAGGGTACTGTTGTAAATTCTGCCCTCTAGTTCGCTATATGTTGTGCTTGGGCAGTGTGGCTAACCAAAACGTATGTAGATAGTTTTAGGTAGTCCATCAAGGTACTGGCCAATAGATTAGTTGGGAATTGTAAATGTGCTAAAGATTGTTGTAGTAGCGTGTATATCTTGCTAGATAGCGTGAGCTCTGCCTTCTAGCGAGAGTGTGAATAGTGCGTAACTGTATTATAGCGCACGGTTCCATAACCATGTGTAATTACTGACACTGTAAATAAGTACTAATAATTGTCGTCTATGTTGTATGTTTAACACCATAACCACTACTAATTGAACTGTGAATTTAAATTGTACTCTAACCAATGCTAACCGTACTATAACTACTGTTTGTAAAGACGATGTTACTGGGGTATGTTATAGACGGGTAATTCAGATATAGGGAATTATAGCGTGGGTGACCGTATAGTTTCGCCAAAGGGCACAGTATTAGTTACTTAGTGACTGGTGTAACAGCTGTGTGTGTACGGGAATTCCCTGAGTGTTTTGTTGTGTGCGTTTCGCTTAGTAACTGTACCACGTGGTGCTGTTGCCGAGGGAACGGGTGTGACCGTTGGAAGAGTGTTTGTGTAGTTTCTGTTGGAGACGACGCTCCATTGTTAAGTATGGGCGCGTCAGATTCGACGATTTTGGATCCCTTAGGATGTATGATAAAAAACTTTAAAAAGGGATATACTGCATGTGATTTTGGGGTAAAGATGTCTCCAGCACACCTGACTACTTTGTGTAGTAGGGAATGGCCTACTTTGGTTGCCGCATGGCCACCACGTGGCAGTTTGGATCCTAATCTGGTACAGCGTGTACACGTGGCTGTATCAGGTAGGCCTGAACTTTACGGCCAGTTTCCATATATTGATTGTTGGAGGCAGGCCGTAAATGACTCGCCAAAATGGATCCGAGTATGCCACGAGGAACAATGTCGCCTCATGGTGGCCAGGACTCGCTTGTCCACTAAGGCCGTTATCACGCCCGTTTTGGACACGCCCCCTGAGTCTGAGATCCCCATGCCGCCCCCTTACTCCTCCCCTTGCCCCGTTGTCCCCACCTACTCCCTCCTCTAGCTCAGAGCCCAGCCCTCTTGTTTCAAACCCTCCCCTTCCGGTACCTACCTCCGTTAACTCCACATATCCAGATTTGGCGCCATATCTAGTTTCCGGTCAGGCTCCTCCTAGCCCGGCCCAGAATATTTTACTTACCAACCTTCCCCTTAGTAAAGCGTCCCCATCCCCTTGTCTTACTACCCCTCGACCGGAACCCCTAACTGACGCATACTAACCCGACGAATGACTGGTATCCTACAACCCCGACATTATCAAATGCCTCAGATCTTGGGGCTCAGATCTTGTTGTATTTTGGTGACATTAGTCCCTCTGAGTCCCGTTCGGTGAATCGAATAAAGAATCTCTTCCTTCCTGAAGAAACCTGTGTCCATCTCTCTGTGCTTGGCTTCCGTCAGTTTCTCCGGTATCAGGACAACCCCTTCAGCTCCGTGGGGTACACACTGCCGCTGGGGAGGAAGGACAACACCTTCAGCTCCCTGGGGTACACACTGCTGCTGGGGAGGAAGGACGCTGCTCTCCTCTCCCTGCATTTCATACTGCCTTCCCGGCATATCACTCTGCCGCTGGGGAATGGAGACTGGGCTCCCAATCCCCTGCAGGACCGGTGGAGAGATCTCGGTCCCATCTCCACTGGCCACCTGGGGCTCTTCCCAGTAAATATCCCAGCCCAGCTGAATGGGTCTGGATCTGGGTCTCCGCTTCCCTGCTGAGCCTTCTCACTGGAGTGGAACAGATTTTGGTAGCCCTGTTCCAGCTCCATTTCCCGGGTCACCAGGTGGACCAGGTCTTTCTCAATCCTCCCAGTCATACCTGCTCTCCCTCCACTCAAAGAGATCCTGGAACCGGGCTTGTGTAGCGCTCCCAAACTCAGGCTCTGCAAAAGTCTCCCATAACAAGCCAGGACCATCAAACTCGTCTCCCTCTGGCTTGTCATGCTCGGCTGTCGGGGGTAGGTACTGAGCTTCATACCACCAGAGCGCCTGGTAGGCATCCTCCAGCCACATCTCCCGCCTTACCAGGTACCACAGATCTTCTACCCACTCTTCCAGGGGCTGCTCTCCCAGGAAAGGCATCCGCAGGGCTAGTCACTTCTGCTGTCACTGCTCGTCCTTGGGGAGTCTCTCGTCACGCAGATATTCCACAATACCCAGTGCCTGGTACCAGATGCCTTTGCGGACTGCATCTCGGTCATCCATGACACCCTCATCATACTCCACTGCTGGTTCCATGCTGGTGCTGTCAGGGTCGCTGTACTGAGACATGCGTTGCCCTCAAATTGTACAATACAAAGAACTGGTGTCTCCTGTAGCTGTCCTTCTGGCTGTAGGAACGATCCCGCCGCTTGCCACCAATTGTAACGGACCGTTTCAGCAGACAAGGGGTTAAAATCGTTTAGGCGATAATCCCCTTTTCAAAGACAGGCACAGCTACTGTAGAATCACCAAAACTCACGAATTGGATATAAGTGAATGCACCAAACTCCCGAACTGCATACAAGGGAATAAGGTAGCACTCCAAACTCCCGAACTGGAACCTCACGAATAGCTGCTAGCAGACGAACAGGAAAAGCTCCCAAGCGGCTTACACTCCTGGCAATCAGTCACCATCAGCATACAGTGAATCCCCCCCAAGAACGAGACAAGGCTCCATGTTAAGTAGTGGTGAAGCAGTGGTCTGTTTAATGAGGGCTACCTGCCCCTGTATTTATGCAGGTCTCCCACCTGGTGGACACTCCCCTAGGGGACCAGATGGAAGACTGTAACAACGGACAGACAAGTAGCATTTCAGGACATACATAAGTAAACCATCCCCACAATGCATCCTTATCTCCTCCCTCTATCCTGGAGATAATTGAGAAGTAATTCAATTATCCCCCAGGACAGAGGCAAGACTCCATTACACACGTGGGGACACCAAGACAGAATATCACTTTAAAATATATAATGGGACAAATGGTACAGTAAATATATAAATTTAACATATCCCCAGATAGCTCAGGTCTGAGTGCACATTATTAGGTGAATGGCACTCAGACCACACAAATACAGTTTAATTGCCATGGAGCCAAAGTCTTTAATTCCACGAACAGGCTCCATGGCATGGCTATCTGGGTTAAAACATTCACATAAAATAAACTACCGAAGTTCCAGGTGTTTGGCTAAATTGTCCCGAATAGGAACCAGGGGGCTGGAGGCTCAGCGGTGCCTGCACGTAAAAGTGTCCGCTTTTAGTGCATGAAAGCCGGGCATAAAAGCGCTGGCTGCCTGGGGTGCTCCAAAACACCGCTATCGTGTGGCGGCTAGGTGTATCCGTGACCACCCAGTAACAGTTCCCTCCAGGAAACTGGGGCAGACTCTGGTGCAGGGTCCAGTCCGCTACAGTTGTCATCATAAATGGCACTATGTAATGATGCCTTTAATATTATAGCAGTGCTATATTGATGCACTTATTTAATGGTGACATTTGGAAGCTGAAAATTAGTCTAACAACTCACAACTTAGTGTCTCCAACTCATGGTATTAACATGGTATTAAAAAACTGCCAAAAATAGTCTTTTTGTTTTAGTTTAAATTGCTGCATGACCTTAAACATGGAGTGACTTGCTGAAACTAAATTCAAGCACTTTTCTTGTGAGCTCTAGCTTATGAATGGTAATAAAGATAAAATAATGAAAATGAGATAAAGAGAGGATGGGATAAACTTTTTTAGTACTGGGGTAACGTACATGTTTATACGGGTTATATTTTCAAATGCAGGCTACTTATATAGCTTCTAAACTTTGAATAGCTTGAAACACAATAATTGTGTGTATTAGAAACATAGAAACATAGAATGTGACGGCAGATAAGAACCATTCGGCCCATCTAGTCTGCCCAATTTTCTAAATACTTTCATTAGTCCCTGGCCTTATCTTATAGTTAGGTTAGCCTTATGCCTATCCCAAGCATTCTTAAACTCCTTCACTGTGTTAACCTCTACCACTTCAGGTGGAAGGCTATTCCATCCATCCACTATCCTCTCAGTAAAGTAATACTTCCTTATATTATTTTTAAATCTTTGTCCCTCTAATTTAAGACTATGTCATCTTGTTATGGTAGTTTTTCTTCTTTTAAATATAGTCTCCTCCTTTACTGTGTTGATTCCCTTTATGTATTTAAATGTTTCTATCATATCCCCCCTGTCTTGTCTTTCCTCCAAGCTATACATGTTAAGATCCTTTAACCTTTCCTGGTAAGTTTTATCCTGCATAATGAAAACACTTGTCATATGACAATGCCACAGAAACTTTATTATAAGACAAACATTTAATGTATACAAGCAACTCTTTTATACATATTTAAGTGAAATTCTAAAAAGCTGCCATTTTTCTTTTAAGGCTATCATAAATATATTCCCTTGCATCTTCTCAGAAACAACACAACAATAAAAGTAAATTACAGTCTGCTTGTATCAATTGTGCTTGAGGGTCTAAATGTCCTCTGGATTGAACGGAATCAGAATATACATAATTTACAAGGGATGTGATTGAAATATGATTGAAAATATATTTTAAAATCCACTTTTTAATTAACAGCATTGAGATCTCAGCCCTAACCCTGAAGAACAGAGTGGATTACTGTCCTTTACTTTATGCAGTGCAATCTAATGATCCCTGGCAACTGGATCCTTGGCAACTGGAGAATAGCATATTGATTCTCTATTGCAGGAGTAGGCAATCATTAGCACTCCAGATATTGTGGACTGCATCTCCCATAATACTCTTACTGCTATAATTCTAGAAAAGCGTTATGGGGGATGTATTCCACAGCATCTGCAATGCCAAGGCTGCCTACCCATTCTTTTTGGGCTAGAGGGTGTCTAACAAACCTTAAAACTATTCAACAATACATTTTCACAAAATCAGTGTGAAGAAGAAGTTGGCTATGAATGCTGAGTGACTGAAGCGTAGCCCTTGTCATGGCAGGGACTTTTCTCTGCTGGATCACCAAAAGTAGTATCAGGAACAAGATATCACCATATAAATAGCCCACCTCCACCCCTTAGTAACTGGATGACACACAGTTCTGGGAGTACAACTGACTTTATTCTGCCACACATGGCTTTTATGCATTGCCCCTAGCAAGGGATTTCCAAATTAAGAACACAAGGGCTTCTTTCCCAAGCACAACTGAGCTCGATTTAAGATAATTAGATCTGCTATAGCAGCCGGAAGATTTTATTTACATTGCATGAGTATATGGAACTTTCTTTGCGGTTTCCTGAGGCTGGGTACCTTCCACTGCGGTGTCCCAATAGCTACAATTTTTTTGAACGCCTAAGACTCCACCAGCTTGTATGGTAAAAGCTGGGGGCCTAATAGTACAGACAAGCCAGCTGTCAGACGCCGGGCAAGGGGGTGACTTTCTGACATTGGCTTCTTACGCTCAAACATGTCCTTGACAGACACCTGACTGTGGGCAGATGAGCAGGCCTGACACACAGACGCTTGGAGACAACTAACTGCTATTCAATCTATAACAGTGAAAAAAGTTTTTTGTTTTTTAAATGCAAGCTATTGGGACACCAGATATGAGTGGCACTGTGAACTGGCAAAGGTTGGCAGAGTACACGTTGTAGGCCTGACACACAGACACTTGGAGACAACTAACTGCTATTCAATCTATAACAGTGAAAAAAGTGTTTTGGTTTTAAATGCACGCTATTGTGACACCAGATATGAGTGGCAAAGTAGAGGCAGAGGTCTGCAGAGCACACGCTGAAGGCCTGACACACCCGCTTTAAGGACTGACTGCTATTTGCTTACACTGAAAAACTTTTTTCTTTGTAAAAGCACGCTATAGATACACCAGATATGAGTGGCAACTGGCAAAGTACACTGGCAGAGGTCTGCAGAGCACACGCTGAAGGCCTGACACCCGCTTTAAGGACACTGACTGCTATTATCTTACACTGAAAAACTTTTTTTCTTTGTAAAAGCACGCTATAGAGACACCAGATATGAATGGCAACTGGCAAAGTACACTGGCAGAGGTCTGCAGAGCACACGCTAAAGGCTTGACACACCCGCTTTAAGGACACTGACTGCTATTAGCTTACACTATTAGCTTACACTGAAAAACTTTTTTTCTTTGTAAAAGCACGCTATAGAGACACCAGATATGAGTGGCAACTGGCAAAGTACACTGGCAGAGGTCTGCAGAGCACACGCTGAAGGCCTGACACCCGCTTTAAGGACACTGACTGCTATTAGTTTACACTGAAAACCTTTTTTTCTTTGTAAAAGCACGTTATAGAGACACCAGATATGAGTGGCAAAGTACACTGGCAGAGGTCTGTAGAGCACGCGCTGAAGGCCTGACACCCAGACGCTTGCAGACAACTAACTGCTATTCAATCTATTTCAGTGAAAAAAAAATTTTTCTTTTTAAATGTCAAGCTTAAGCTATTGTGACACCAGATATGAGTCGTGGCACTGGGCAAATGGGCACAGTATCCACTGTGAGCCTGACACAGAAGCTGGCAGACAAGTAACTGCTCTTCAATCTATTACAGTGAAAAAAAAATATTTTTAAATGTCAAGCTTAAGCTATTGTGACACCAGATATGAGTCGTGGCACTGGGCAAATGGGCACAGTATCCACAGTGAGCCTGACACAGAAGCTGTCAGGCAACTAACTGCTCTTCAATCTATTACAGTGAAAAACAATTTTTCTTTTTAAATGTCAAGCTTAAGCTATTGTGGCACCAGATATGAGTGGTGGCACTGGGCAAATGGGCACAGTATCCACTGAGCCTGACACAGAAGCTGGCAGGCAGGCAGGCAACTGCAATTACATTACACAGAAAAAAAAATAGCAGACTGATGTTCTAGCCCTAAAAAGGGCTTTTTGGGGTGCTGTCCTTACAGCAGAGATCAGATGAGTCCTTCAGGACTGTAGTGGACACTGAATACCCTAGCCTAGCTATCAATTTCCCTATCTAATGAGCAGAAGCTACACTTTCCCTCCTCTCACTAAGCATGCAGCTTCAGAATGAATCTAAAATGGATGCTGGGAGGGAGGTGGGAGGGTCTGGAAGGGAGGGTCTGTTGCTAATTTGCTGGAATGTGTCTGCTGACCGTGAGGCACAGGGTCAAAGTTTGCTCAATGATGACGAATAGGGGGCGGATCAAACCGCGCATGTGTTCGCCCGCGGTGGCGAACGCGAACACGCTATGTTCGCCGGGAACTATTCGCCGGTGAACAGTTCGGTACATCACTAGTGACCACTTTTTGCCAAACATAGGACAGAGACCATATTCTCTGAGCAATATGTGGAATACAATGAGTTGTAGTAGTTATGTTGATCAGAGTGTCATTTAAAGCAACTCTGTCACTTTTTATTTAGATACAAGTTTTACAAAACGTTTGACTGTATTGTAATTTCTTTAAAATGTTTCCATGATCAAAAGATAAACATTCAACAAAGTAGGAATTATTTTAAAATGTGTGGTAATGAACAGATATCCTTCCACATTTTCCCATTAGACAATAATCATTATTGTCTTTGCAATGTGTAATGTCAGCTGTGATGAACTACACTTCATCACTGACTTTTGGAGAGGCCTGCTTGCCAGCCTCTTGCCCTGTGACTATGGCCCCTGGGGTGTATTGCCATTTAAAAAGTCTATTTGGGCTTATTGGATTTTAAAAACACTTTTTTTCTGCCCCTTTAAATCCTTGTAACTTCCCCTCCCCCTTTTTCCTGTCCTATTGTTTCTCCAGCAGGTCCCAGGGACACTACCAAACCAGTTTAAACTGGCTGCTTTGTTCCTCCTCAATCTCCCATCAGCCCTTGCTATTTTCTGACCTCACCCTTCCTTGTACTATAGGGCACTTTTAACATTGGACATATTGAGAGCTCAGATCCAAGCTATCTGGGGATATGTCGGACATATAGGTTAAACATTGTATTATATAAGTTATGTATTTGTATGTGGTTTTTGTAACAGTTTTTGACTTAGAGATATTTCCTGTTACTGGAGATAATTAGGTTACCACAGCCACTTAAGCCAATTATCTCCAGGATAGAGGAGAAGATAGACCGGCCGGACAGCCTAAATCTGTGGAACTGTTTTGGGCATGTGTGACGAGACCAATCTCGCCACATTGCATTGGAGGAGCCTGGTTGCCCGCCTCTTGCCCTGTGACTGTGGACCCTGGGAGATTTGGCCCGTTCAATTTAGTATGATAGGAGTTATGTATTTTTGTATCCTTTTGTGTTTTACTGGTAACGTGCTCAATGGAGTTTGCCTCTATCCCTGGATATAATTGGATTATTTTCCCCATTGTCTCCAGGATAGAGGGCTCTGTAAAACCCGTTTGGGACAGATAGCCATGCTACCAGCCAGGCCCCAAAAGATACTTTACTAACTTCTGAACCCCTGGTCTGATTCATGCCATGTTTTGATATGTTGCTCCCCTGAATGGATTGACTGTGAATATATATCTTTTATGTGAATGTGATGTATATTTTAGAAGTTATGAATATGCTGTAAAAACTGTATTTTTTCCTGCCTGTGATAAATTACATTAACCTATTGTGTTCAGTAATTATATCACAGGCAGAGGGGAGGATTTTATGTGTTTGTGCTGGGTGTGTTTTATGTTTTACTGTACGGGATTGGTTACATGTTGTCCCTCCTTGTGGGATGTCCCCTTGCATGGGGACTTGCATAAAAGTCTGTGAGTGTTACTTAAAACAGACCACTGCTTGACCCCCAACACGGAGCCTTGTCTCGTTTATTGGGGGGATTCACTGTATGCTGATAGAGACTGATTGCCAGGAGTGTAAGCTGCTTGGGAGCTTTTCCTGTTCGTCTGCTAGCAGCTATTCGTGAGGTTTTGGTTCAGGAGTTTGGAGTGCTACCTTATTCCCTTGTATGCAGTTCGGGAGTTTGGTGCATTCACTTGTATTCAATTCGGGAGTTTGGTGTTCTACAGTAGCTGCCTTTGTGTCTGAAAGGGGAATATCGCCTAAACGTATTTTAACCCCTTATCCGTTACAGCATGTATGTACGTAGTGGGCATTGGATAGCATTCCCTTCATCCCCCAAAAAACCATAACTTACCCCTTCAAATAACGACAGACAACTTCTTGGAGAAAACAGGCCACAGCATTTATTAACACAACCAAATACTGTATAACTCCTTTAACATATAACGAAATAATACATATCATAAATTAACAAACAATTTGCATATAGTCATACAGTAACCAAAGAAACCGTCCTTGCCAATCTAACTTCCCCAAGGCTCTCACCCCCCCCCCCTTGGCATAATAAAAACATCTTCCTTTTCAGGGCTCCCCACCAACTTGGTGGGGCCCAACCATAATGCTCCCCACTGGTCGACTTACAACCCAGTGGGGACATGTCCAACCTGGTACCTCCTCCAGGTTCACCATAAGAGACAGGGGGAGGATGAGACCCGGCCATTTTCCCCTTTTTCATCTAATCTACCAAACCATCCCTTATTTGGCAAGGACACACCCCCGCCACAACCCCGCTGTTTTAAGCCTAAAATCAGCGGGGGACCCCAAACAAACCAACCATGGCCTGTTCCACCGTCTCTCGAATGGCCAGATTAAAATGGTCGAGCCCAACCTCAGTCAAATGAACCCCATCTGGCCACAACAAATCAGGCGCCTCCCTCTCAACACCTGATGAAATGGGCTTTCCTCAAAACCCCTATAACGAACCGCGAAACCCAACGGTTGAACCCTTCGCGGCAGCGCTCCAACGCACTCCAGATGTGTGCTTGCCGCAAATAGTTTCTCGCCACAACCTCCAACCACACCATGCAAAAAACCCCTGGAAATGACATAAGGACAAGTCCTGCTTCCCTATGTCCACCAAGTCTCCGAGTGGCACCGTCCCCAGGTCAGTCCCCCCCCCAGGGGGAATGACCAGAACCAATGACACCCACCCGCAAGCGAGAGAACCCGACCACTTCCGGGAGGAGCCAGACCCACTTCATGACCCCCCGGCGCTGAACCACCGAACCTCCACCGTCGAGTGCTCAATCATCCGCCCCGAGAAGGAAAAAACAAATGGAGCAAACCAGCGTCCCGCACACCGGAACAAATCTCCTACAGTCCCACCTTCCTCTCCTCCACACATCCTGATTCAGCATACCCAGCCGAGAGGCCTTCGTCGCAGCGCCAATGCGGAAAGAATGACTGCCAAATACCATGATCGGGCCAGCCAGGTACGGCCGTACCGCCGACTCCCTGATCGCCGAGACCAGACAGGTGTCCCATCCTGGGACCGCTGCTAGCGGGACCCACCTGCCCTCACAAAGGATGTCGGTCTTGTATGGACGAGTCTTGAAGGACACCAGGTCCTGACCATCCCGGACATCCGCAAACAGAATCCTCCCCTACCGGCTGACCACTTAGGACCCACCAATACCCCAATCCTCATGGCCCCAAAGAAATGAAGAAACGACGAGGCATACCTCTGGGAGCACCTGGCACAATTGTGCCCATAGGCCCCCAAAACCGGCCTCTTTGGATCCTGCACGGGCCCTACACTGCATGCCATACCAAAAACTCTGTGGTGACAGCCACCCAACCCTGGGACTTAACCAGAAAACTAAACTGGACACGCGCAAGGACACCCCGGAGGGCAACATATCTGCCGAAACCCAACACTCCAACAGTCACAACAGACCTTGTAATGAGCAGGCGAACCCGCAAATACACCCACCTCTGACTCCTGCGCCTGCCATTCCACCCATACCCTGGAGTACTTTGGCCCAAGAGGAACCGGACCTGCACGACACATGAAGACACGGGCACCGGAGCACCAGGCGCTGGAGCAGGAGAAGTACCAAAAGAGAAAAGTGGGGCCGAGAGCTGGCTAATCACCCGGACAACCCAAAGGTTGGCACAGTGAATAATGACCCGATGGTCCTGTAGCTCCCGACCCCACAAATCCAATGCCACCACAATGGGAAAGCTCCAGGAAGGCAAGATTCCTGGTCAAGCTGGAGGCGGACCACGCCGCCGACCATGTCAGCACACCAGTGCTATCCCAGAATCGACCCAAGCAGACAGAGCCAGCCGCGTCCTTATAGAGGGGAAATCTGAACTGGACACCTCCGGCACCTGCCAAGATGACCTTCCAATATACTTAGTCAGGAAGGAAACCCAGACCCCCAGAGCCGGATAAAATGCTGCGGTCAATTACCCCATGGGCCTGATGCGGCAGTGGAAGGTCAACCTCCCTAACACGGACTGCAGCTTGCACAGCTGCATCCTCCTCAGGCCCCTGGCCATCGCCACACCCTCTCAACTTTATCCCGCGGCAGCCAGCACTCCATGGCCACAGAGTCAATTTTGATACCCAAGGAGCTAAGGCCCGCCACTGAGCCCCACTGTCTTATCGTGCTCTAAGAGGACCCTAAAGCTCCGCCGCGTCGAGCAAGAGTCGACAAGTCAGCGAAGGCCCACACACAAAAGCCATCAAGGTAACGCAGCAACGAGCCAATCCTTGCCTCCTGCCGCACCACCCAATCCAGGAAAGCGCTGACTCACTCAACTTAAAAGCAGGATAAAACACCACATCGGGACAACAAGCGAAACGCGGCTCCGACGTCGGCCTTTGTTCAAAAAGCCCCAGGGCCCACTGCCCCGACCATGCGTACCGCAGCATTGATGGATGCCTAGGACGCCTGACATCTTTCACCGATACCCCTTGAGGGCAGGGCAAACTAGGAATCAGACGAAAATACCCTGCCACCCACTTGGGCACCAGGCCCAAGGGGGACCTGTAACTTGAGGAGCGACGGTGCCACAACTGACCCCGCAAACCACCCCAAAGCTATCTCCCGCAGGAGCTTATTCAGCACCATCTGCGGGAAGTCAAGCACAGACTTAGAAACATAACATACAATGTGACGGCAGATAAGGACCATTCGGCCCATCCAGTCAGCCCAATTTTCTAACCACTGACATTAGTCCCTGGCCTTATCTTATAGGCCTTACGCATATTCCACACCCACTTAGACTCCTCCACTGTGTTAACCTCTACCACTTCAGCTGGAAGGCTAGTCCATGCATCCACTACCCTTCCGTTAACGTAATACTTCTGGGTATGATTGTGAAACCTTCGCCCCTCTAATTTAAGACTATGGATTCTTATTGCGGAAATTTCACTTCTTTTAAACATAGTCTTCTTCCTCCTGTATTGATTCCCTGTAAGTATGTAAATTGTCTAACATTTCTCCGCTGTCTCGACTTTCACCAAGCTATACATACGAAGTTCTTTTAACCTTTTCTTCAAGGTCTGCACCGCCCCGAAGCCAGGCGCTCCGAGAAAGGGATCCCGAAGCCTCGGGTGACCCCCTCCAGCAGGAGCCCCACAGCCTGTCGATTCCAGTAGCGGTCGAGCCATGGGCGCATCTCGCTTACGAGCACTGGCGTCGCCGCCCTGCGCCCCCACGTCCCCTTTTTCCCCGTACTTCCCCCCTTGAAACAGCAGGAGGCAGAGTGAGCCCTCACCACAATGGGAGCATTTGAGCTTAAAACAGCACAACCCACCCCACTTACATCGGCTGACGTTCAACTCCCTGCAACAACCTAGCTGTTGCTGCGAGGCCGCTGGGGCGGAGCCGACCCCCCAGGAAATGAGAACAAACCCCCTTTACGCGCCGCAGGGCGGGTTACGATGGAGAGCCAGAGGCCGAAGTCCATCTGATCCCACGCTACAGAGGGCAAAACCGCGAGGCGCTGACAAAATGTTTTTCATAGTGCCACCACCCAGGCCACCATAAGTATGACATGCATTCCAAGTGGTGTCCCGGTAACAAAACAGCGCCACGCCGCATCCCTCTCCCCAACCATGCTCTCCAAAATAGCGAACCCCAAACCCAATTCCCAATGTCTTAGGAATTTCCCATAACGGAACTGCACATCATTGCCGCCCAAGTCCCCTTGTGCCCCAAGGGAAGAGCATCCCCCAAGGGCCAAAGGGGAATATCTTGTGCGAGTGCGCAAGGGAGCACAGCCCCCAATGAGGAAGAGGCACAACTCCCCTCCAATCGCCGCGCTGAGGACCAAGCGCACTGCCCCCACCCACCGGTGGACGCACCATCGCGGCTGACCATTACACTTTGATTGGTTTTTTTTTTTGGGTGTTTAGGTTTTAGAAAATTATTATTATTATTTTTTTTAAATAAACCCAACACGAACCCGCCTAGTGCAGGTGCCCCAGCCAGCGCAGGAAAACATTACTCACCTGACGGCACCCCAGGAACCGCTGGCGGCACCATAGAAGAGACAGCAGCATGAAAAAATAAGTCCATCACCTGCAGTGCAGTTCCCATGGCAACTGGAGCTTCAGACGCCATCTGCTGGACGGATCCGGCAACTGCACCCAAAGCCTGAAACAGCAGTGGAGAGGAAGAGCCAACGCTCCAGGACAGGAGGCTGCCGAGACAGGTAAGGAGAGGGGGGGGTGAGGGGAAGGAGAGGGGGGGGCAAAGAAGGTCAGCAAGGAGGAGGGGGGGCAATAAAGAGAGGGGGAAACAAAAGAAAAAAGGGGTGAGGACACAACAAAGAAATGGGGGGGGCAATAAAAAAAAGAAGAGTAACACAATAATAGAGGGGAGGGGGACACAGTAATAGAGGGGAGGGGGATGGAGGGGACAGGCCAGGACAAGTATAGCCCCTGAGGGGGATCCAGAACCCCTCCCCACCCAGCGGCAGGGGGCGAGAGCCACCCCGCGCGCCCCGCCGGGGGCCCTACTCACCACCGCTGGCCGAGAGGGGAAGACCCCGGGCGGCATCCCCGGGTCGATTGCCGAGCTTCCGCCCCCATTACCTCCAGAGGGGGCGCGGTCCCCATCAGATGCCCCCGCCCAGACAGCAGGGGCGGCGGAAGGACCGGGGCGTTGAGCAGGCCGTGCGCCACGTGGTCCAGGCGCGCGGCCCAGTTGAAGACTCGGGCCCGGGTTGCAGATCCTATACCAGGCCCGAGGAGGAGAGTTGGGGCGCACAGAGCCCAGGGAGGGAGCCACTGGGAGGGGAGACACAGGCAGGGAGCCCATGGGGAGCCACTGGGAGGGAGACCCATGGAGGGTGTCCAGGGAGGGAGCCACTGGGAGGGGAGACCAGGCAGGGAGCCCATGGAGCCCAGGGAGGATGCCCATAGAGGGTGCCCATGGGGAGCCAGACATCTGGGGAGGGGAACCTGTTGTTTGCTTTACAATAAAAAAAAAAAAACATCTTCAAAGTTGTGGTCATGTTCTGTAAATGAAATTATGCAAATCCTCAAAAAATCCATGTTAATTCCAGGTTGTGAGGCAACAAAACACGAAAAATACCAAGGGGGTGAATACTTTTGCTATATATATATATATATGTGTGTGTGTGTGTGTGTGCCTCCTTCTAAAAATGTAGAACAATAGAAAAAATACTTTTAGAGGGAGGCACACGCAAATACATATATATATATTTGTGGTCGGGGAAGAAGGCCGTATACTGCAACTTATATCTATAAACATATTAGAATATACTAAGTCGGTTGAGGTGTGCCGAAACCGACGTACGGGTTGGCCTGTAAATAAAGAGGGCTAACCATATAATAGCTTCCTTTTGTGGAGAGGTGGGTGGGGCAACCGGAAGTGACCAAGCGTTGTCAGCAAGGTATGAAGGTGAGTAGTGGATTTAAATAGGCCGGCTGCAACCCCTCCCACAACTCCAGGCTCCGCCTTCTCATTTGTGGTCGGGGAAGAAGGCCGTATACTGCAACTTATATCTATAAACATATTAGAATATACTAAGTCGGTTGAGGTGTGCCGAAACCGACGTACGGGTTGGCCTGTAAATAAAGAGGGCAAAAAGAGAATTTATATTCCACACTTTATTACGTATGCACATATATCATTAACAACGGATTCATCATTTAGCCAATTGTGTGAACGCAAGCCTCAATTCTTTCTCTGGTTGTGGTATGTAACGATGGTATGCCGAAGATTTCCACCGTCCAAGCCTTTTAATAATGTGAACTGGTATGTTTTGGCTGGAGGCGGATGTGGCTGCTCCGATACGAAATGAGTGGCCAGTATAGGCTGCGGGATCGAACCCGATTCTTGTGAATAGTAATCTAACGTATTTGACGAACTTTGAGGTAGTCAATGGTTGACCGTGTATGGTGAGGAGAGGAGCTTGTTTAGGCTGGTCCACTCTATCTGCCATGTATAAATTGAACAAGTGTACGGGGCACCACTGATTGCCGGTTGGGTAGAACTGAATGTCAAGAGGTGGCCCTACTTGATTGGTTTTTGACTGTTTTAACGACAAGGTGTAGTGATCACCTATTTTATTTAGGTGTGATATCCGCAGCATTTTTCCCTTGTTATTGATATTATTAAGTGTGAGTTCGTTAGGACGCATAAACCCATAAAAGGCCAAGTATATGGCTGTTTTAAGTGTGTTGTTGGTTTGACTGTCGAAGGGTTTGGTGTCTAACATGTCTGATAAGGCCCTGAATTTTTCTGCGTCAATTGGTAACCGTGTAGTGGGTTTAGGGCTGTCTAGGCGTTGTATGCCTTTTAGCATGTTTTTTATGGGATGTGCGGACAGGAAGTTTTTTATACCAGGATATGTGTTACTTACATAATGCTGTATTCCTGTTAAATACAGTTTTATGGTGTTGTGTGCCAGTTTCAAATTAAGATGGCAAAAAGAGGTGAATGCCACTAAGGTACTTAAACAGTAATGATTCGTGATACCATATTCGGAAATGAACTTATGCAGTAAGATTAAGGCACGGTTGTATGTGCGTCTGGTGTTTGGGGATAGTGAGGCTTGTATTAGTATTTTCCCATGTTCCATGATTGTTTTTAGTCCAGGATGAGGTCTCTGAACTGCGGTGCCTTGCTTGGCCAAACCTCCGCTGTTGGGTGTAGTTGTCTGAAGACCTGCAATTTTGAACGGGATAGTGCGTCAGCTGCTGTATTTTGGTGACCTGGTATGTGTATGCAAGTCAGGAAAAAATTGTGTGTGGCTGCCAACCATGTAAGTCTCCTGACCAGGCTCATGATGATCAGTGATGAAGACCTGCCTTTGTTCAGAATCTCGCAAGCCGCTGTATTGTCGGAGTAACATTTGACAGCTTTACCACCCCATAAGTAGCCCCAGACTTTTGCTGCTGCCACTATGGGGTAGATTTCAAAAAGTGCCGAAGTTTTAGTAAATGCGGGTAAGCCTATTGCTTCGCTAGGCCAAGCATCCCTTAACCATCTATTCTCGAAGATGGCTGCGAACCCTGTTTGACCTGCGGCATCTGTCCATAACACTGGGGACTCTAATGTTAGTGGTGGGATGAACAAATTCCTCCCATTCCAGTCTGACAGGAAATGGTGCCACATGGTCAGATCTGCCCTAGCCTGACTATCCAGTGTAACCCTGCTGTCATCGTTGGGTAAATCGGGTAATAACCTGAGGAGACGTGATATGAAGGCTCGTCCCTGTGGTATTATTCTCATGGCGAAGTTCAGAGAACCCAGGAGTGACTGAAGATCCTTCCTCGATGTTGTGCCGTTATCGAGAAATTACCCGATCTCTACCCGGATTCTCTGAACCTTGTCTGCTGGCAGGCTGGCTTGCATGGCTGCTGAATCTAAATCAATACCTAGGAAGGTTAACTTGGTGGTGGGACCCACGGTCTTGTTCTCGGCCACGGGTACGCCTAATGTCTTGAATAATGCCACCGTCTTGTTAATGCTGTGTGGTATCGTGTCTTGTTTCTCTACTGTAAGGAAGTCGTCCAGATAGTGTATCACCACTGGACAACAGCAGATATTCAGCAGTAGCCAACACAGTGTCTCTGCAAAAACGTCAAATAATTTGGGGCTACTTTTAGCCCCAAATGTCAGTCGGTTAGCGAAATAGTATAATCCCTTCCACCAAACTCCATGCAAATGCCATAGAGAGGGGTGCAGAGGGAGCAGTTTAAATGCATTAGAAATGTCAGTTTTACTTAGCCACGCTGCCCTTCCTGCTCCCAGAATGGCCTGTATCGCATTATCGACTGTGGCGTACTGTAATGAAAACTCGGATGAAGGTATGAGTGAGTTTAGGCTTGGTGTGGTGCTTGAATGAGGTGCTGACAAATCAATAATCAAACGTGCTTTATTGTTGTATTTGCCCCGTGCCACGCCTATTGGGCTGGTTCTCCAACAAGTGAATGGTGGCCTCGTGAATGGCCCTAACATGAAACCATTCCCTACTTCGGTTTTCAACAGTTCGTCTACTGTTGTTGGATCTGTAGTGGCAGATTGTAAGTTCCGGCATTCGATAGTGCCTGAAGGCAGTGCTACCAACCCTGTGTGAAACCCTTCTGTGAAACCCGTGATTAGAAATTGTACCAAGTCCCTGGATGGATGTGAACTAAGGTAAAATGCCAGTGTATCTACATTAACCTCCGTCAGTCATTTCTTAGGGAATAAACGGTTGGGGCACATCGTTTTAGCGTGAGCTCTGTGGCAGATGGTGCAGACATGTAATAACCTGCAAGCGCTGAAGCTGCATCCACCAGCATTAAAGTTATTACATATCTGCGCCTTTCCTAGGAAAACTATTGGCCTACCTAATTTATCCTTGAATGTCCTTTGGTCCGTACTATTGGTACCTGGAGCTGCAAAGCTGGTAGTAGGAAGACTTGGTTCGTTCGGGCACAAATTGGTGGAATGGGAACTGGATGCACAAATTGCACAAGACGGTGGGACGAGCCCAGCAAAATGACGGCAAAAAAGTTCCGTATCTAAATGCCTCCAGTCTGTCCTTATGTTGAACTGTACCAAAGCTGCCGCTGCTTTAGCCGAGTACGTGGTACTCAAAGAAGGTATGGCCACCGTACTTGTGTCCCAGATCCACCAATTTGTGTAGATACAAGTCCAGTTCTTCCCTACGATGTGGAAAACTGGTGCATACCACATCTCTATAAATCCCGAAAGCTAGGACAAACTCCGGTATGGTTAATTTTTTACTTAGTCTGGGGTCTCTTGCTTTCATTACCACTGACAGATCACCATAATTAAAGGTCTTATTCTCTATCACATCTTGGGATGCTATAAGAAGGGAAATAAGGTTGACATCTTTCCCTTCTAAAATGTCTTTCCTAATGTTAGGAGGTACCAAGTGTGCTGGAGTGATGACATGAGTGGTAGGATTTTGTGCAACTTGTGCCCCTGCCACATTACCCTGTGCCGCTATGTGTTCAACCTCTGGCGTGAGATTGATGTCTGGTGCCAAGATAACTGGTTCGGGTGCTTCCAGCCTGTCCATTCTCTGGCTGATATTACTAATTGACGCTAGGATCGAAGTCATGGTGACTTGTAGTCCAGCTAAAGTTTCATTCATATTATCCTGTGAGCTGGATCCTGGTTGAGGGGCCTCTGGGGTTGTCATCATGATCCTATACAGTTCAGCTTTCCTTGCCGTGGCCGGGTATGGTACACCCCTACGTCTTAGTTCCGCCGCAATTTTCGGAATAGTCCATGACCTCAATGAACATGGACTATCTGAGTTCTCGGCTGCTGCTGGGGCCATCAAAGGGGTGGGTGGCCTAACAGGCGTGCTGGGAGGGGAGACGTCTTCTGCTATGTCAGATGCGTGAGACATCCTATATAAATGACACAAGTGTTTGAAGCGACTTGTCAGTAACTAGTAGTAGCTACTGAAGCTGTTAACGTAATGTTACTTGCCGATGGGACGATTGGCCTGTTATTTAGCGTTTGTCGTATGTATGTGCCACCGAAGCGTTGTGGCAGGAAGGTGGGCCTCGTACGTCGTATTACGTGATTTGTGAGTGACTTGTGGGGCCCTCTCTGTACTTTGGGTTGAGTACCGTGGAATCTATCTAAGTGCTATGGCTAACGAAATTACCACCGTATTGAGTGTAATTTAGACGTTAATCGTCGTGAGGTTTATAAAATTATCAGTACATTATCTATACCCAACTATCGTGTTAGATTCTATATCGAGTGGTAGGTATAATATTTGACTAATACGTACCTGATGCGTTGATGTTTAGGTTACGGCTGTCCTTGTATATGCCTAGTTTGCTTTGCCTATGATGAAAATATTCAACGTAAAACACCCGTTTAAGCATACCCCTTCCCCTTATTGAAATAACCTGTAAATACCCGCTTATTACCTGTCTCGCACCTAAGCGTTTGGTCCTATTTATTACACCTATTCTGGCCCAGGTGTAATATGTACTACGATTCTGCCGACTCGTAATAACCAGCGTTGGTCTTGAAGATTCTGTAACGTATGAGGGTAATTTGTAACGCAGCGTCCCTTATAGGTTTGGCATAATTATCTTGAATATCTGATGTGTAAACTTTAGGACAGTAATCCACTATTAATGTCACCAGAGTTATATTCCGTGAACGTACCGTATTTATCAGATTTCCTTAATACTGAGTCGCTCCCGTGTAGTAACTGTTAGCAACCCGCCTGAAAGGACATGATATTATCTAGTTTAAATTATTATTCCCGTTGTAATCGTATGTTGATGTATCCGTGCATTTATAACAATTATTACCATATGTCCCATATTATATTTTAGTCATAATGAAAGGTTTATGCATGGTGACATAATAACTGTCAGGGTACCTGAGGCCTCTACCTCTAAGGGAGGTAGAGACTTGGTGGTTTGCCCGTCCAGGCGAGCTGTTTCCTTCGTTCCTCGCGGTTCATCCAGTCACTTAAACACCGGCCGCGAGGAATCCACGTCCTTTTCTAGCAGGACGCTCAATACGTGACGTCATGACGCTATCACGAGCGACCTGTCACTCAAGTGTCCGATATCCAATCGGTACTTGTCAGAGGCGTGCTTACCATCCGGAGCCAGGGTATTTAAGCTTACTTCTCTCTTCAGCTCATTGCCCTGTCGTGGTTCTAGCTTGTCTAGTCACTCAGTGCTCTGGTATTCTAGTTTGCTCTATTTGGTTTTGACTCGGCTTGTTGTACTACCCTGCTTCTCTGTTATCCCTTGACCCGGCTTGTCTCTCGCTTATCTGTCTTCTCGTTCCCTCGACCTCGGCTTGTCTCTGACTATTCTCTATTACTCTCGGTACGTTAGTCCGGCCATTCTAAGGCCCGGTATACGTACCTTTCCACTCTTTGTACTCTGCGTGTTGGATCCCTGTCCCGATCCTGACATTACGACAGGGCCAATGGATCCTGCAGGTACAAACAGTCAGCTTGGTTCTTCGGATCCCAGGTTTGACGCCATGGAGCATAGGATGGATCAGATGGCTTTGGCACTACAGGCACTTTTGTCTCGTGCTAGTAATCCACCTGAGGAGACACGTACTCCTTCTATTTCTCCTGCAGTCTCAGGTCTAGAGGTAGCCACTGTAGGTGCTTCTTCCCGTATTACCCCACCAGTACGTTATGGCGGGTCACCGGAGAAGTGTCGTGGCTTTCTGAACCAGATTAGCATCCATTTCGAATTACAACCCCGCTCTTATCCTACAGATAGAGCGAAGGTTGGATTTGTTATTACTTTACTCATTGAGAAAGCTCTGAGATGGGCCAATCCTTTATGGGAGAATGATAATCCACTAGTCTATAATTATAATGCCTTTGTAGCTGCGTTTAGAAGAACTTTTGACCCTCCTGGTAGAAAGGTCAATGCAGCTAGATTACTGTTGCGCCTTAGACAGGACAATCGAACACTTGTGGATTATGCACTAGAGTTCAGGTCCTTGGTGGCAGAAGTTAAGTGGAACGAACAGGCTTATATAGATGTGTTTCTGAATGGGTTATCAGATGTAATTCTTGACGAGGTCGCTACTAGAGAACTCCCTGAGAATTTGGAGGATTTAATTTCTTTTATATCTCGTATTGATGAACGCTTAAGAGAGGCAGAACACTCGAGATAGGACCCGTAGACCCTCCTTTAAACTAGCGCCTACCTTTCAAAATTCTGAGTTCGAGGACTTACGTATTCCTGAACCTATGCAGATAGGCAGTACTCATCTCACAGAGAGGGAGAGACAGTACAGGAGAAGGGAGGGTTTATGTATGTATTGTGGAGTCAGAGGTCATTTACGCCTAAATTGTCCCAATCGTTCGGGAAACGCTCGCACCTAAGTTTCTCTAGAGGACAGGCCTTGGGTGTTTCTACTTTGTCCTCTATTCACAACTACAAAGAGCTCAGGCTTCTGTTACCCGTTTCTTTAAAGTGGGAAAAGGGAGTAGTTAAGACTATGGCACTAATCGATTCTGGAGCTGCTGAGAGCTTTATAGATCAGGGTTTTGCTGCCAAGCATGCTATTCCATCCCAGTTAAAAGAGACACCACTGGCTGTTGAGGCCATCGATGGTAGACCGTTACTTGAGCCTGTTATTTTCCATGAGACCATACCGATTAACTTAACTGTTGGCATCCTACATAGAGAGGACATATCCTTACTGCTCATTTCTTCTCCGTCTATTCCCATAGTCCTGGGGTACTCCTGGTTGAGGAGACATAACCCTATTATTAATTGGGAGTCAGGGGAGATAGTTTCGTGGGGACAGAATTGTCAAGAAAAATGCTTGCGGAAGGTCTCACCTCTCGGATTAACCAACACATCGGCTAACTCTGACAATCCTACAGAGACACAAATTCCGTCTCAGTATCTAGATTTAAAGGCAGTATTTGACAAAAAGAAAGCCGATACCTTACCCCCACACAGGTCCTTTGATTGCAAAATTAACCTACTCCCTGGTACCATGCCCCCCAGAGGTCATGTATACCCATTATCTACGAAAGAGAACTCAGTTCTAGAGGAGTATATTCACGAAAATTTAGACAAGGGATTCATTAGGAGGTCCTCCTCCCCTGCCGGGGCTGGATTTTTTTTTGTTAAAAAGAAGGATGGTTCTTTGAGACCTTGTATTGATTATCGAGGCCTAAATAAGATAACCATTAAAAATGCCTACCCGATTCCCTTGATCACCGAACTCTTCGATCGTTTGAAGGGCTCTACAATTTTCACCAAGTTAGACCTCAGAGGGGCATATAACTTGGTGAGAATCCAGCAGGGACATGAGTGGATGACGGCATTCAATACTCGCTATGGCCACTATGAATATACGGTTATGCCCTTTGGGTTATGCAATGCACCAGCTGTATTCCAAGATCTGATAAATGAGGTTCTTAGGGAATTTCAGCAAGATTGCGTCATTGTATACCTAGATGATATACTTATACATTCTAGTGAGATTGAGACTCATCACAAGCAAGTCAGGAGGGTTTTGCACAAGCTTCTCCAGCATGGCTTGTACTGCAAGTTGGAGAAATGTAGCTTTGATCAAACCCAGGTAACCTTTCTCGGCTATGTGATCTCTGGGGAGGGATTTAAGATGGATCCGGATAAACTCCAGTCCATTCTAGAGTGGCCTTTACCCAAAGGTCTTAAAGCCGTACAGAGATTTATTGGTTTTTCTAATTATTATAGGCGCTTTATTAAGGACTATTCTTCAATTATCGCACCTATCACTAATATGACCAAACAGGGGGCTGATACTAAGAATTGGACTACTGAAGCTCTTCTTGCGTTCAAAACTCTCAAGGAGCTTTTCGCTTCCGCTCCAATTTTAGTTCACCCCGACACTTCCCTGCCTTTTCTACTTGAGGTAGACGCATCAGAGACTGGTTTAGGTGCTGTCCTATCTCAAAGGTTGGGTGTTGATAAACCATTACATCCATGTGGATTTTTCTCTAAAAAATTGTCCGGTACTGAGAGCAGATATGACATTGGTGACAGAGAATTACTAGCGGTTATCAAGGCTTTGAAAGAGTGGAGACATTTATTGGAAGGTACTTTACATCCTGTTACCATTCTAACAGACCACAAAAATTTGTCTTATATCGGAGAGGCCAAGCGTTTGTCCTCCAGGCAGGCTCGTTGGTCGTTGTTTCTTACCCATTTCAATTACGTTCTGACTTACAGACCTGGCTCAAAGAATTCTAAAGCCGATGCGCTATCTCGCCAATTTGAGCCTTCTGCTTCAGTTGAACCACTTTTGTCCTCCATTGTACCCAAATGCAATATTATTGCTAATACCAGTCTTAAAATTCATTCTCCGCTACTTGACCAGATCTTGAAGTCACAACATCTAGCTCCCGGAAACACTCCTGAGGGAAGAAACTTTGTTCCTCCTGAACTTCAACTGGAGCTCTTACAATGTTTTCACGAAAGTAAAATAGCTGGTCATCCTGGTATTCGCAAGACATACTCTCTGATATCCAAGGATTTCTGGTGGCCTTCACTTCGAAAAGATATTGAGGAGTTCGTCGCAGCTTGTGAGACTTGTGCCAAGACTAAACTACCTCATGCATCTCCATGTGGCCTGTTACACCCCTTGGACATTCCTGAGAAACCTTGGTCCTGTTTGTCCATAGACTTTATCGTTGATTTACCTGCTTCCAAGAGACAGACTGTTATTCTCACGGTGGTGGATAGATTTACTAAGATGGCCCATTTCGTGCCATTACCTAAACTTCCGACTTCTCCTGAATTGGCGGAGATTTTTGCGAGAGAGGTTTTTCGCCTACATGGGATTCCTTCGGAGATTGTTTCTGATAGAGGTTCTCAATTTGTCTCACGTTTCTGGAGATCCTTTTGTTCTCAAATGGGTATCAAATTGAACTTCTCCTCTGCCTATCACCCTCAGTCTAACGGAGCTGCTGAACGTACCAATCAAAAGATCGAACAGTATCTGCGTTGCTTTGTTTCCGAACACCAGGACGATTGGGTCGGTCTGATTCCTTGGGCGGAGTTCGCACACAATAACCTTGTTTGTGATTCAACTCGCTCTAGCCCTTTCTTCATGAACTATGGCTTTCATCCTTCGATTTTTCCTTCGGTTTCCTCTTCTCAGGGGATACCGTCGGTTGATGATCATGTCGCCAACCTGAAGAAATTATGGGATCAGACTCGGCAAATTCTGTTACATAGTTCCTCGTTGTTCAAAAAACACGCTGACAAGCATAGAAGAGCGGCTCCTGTTTTTGTTCCTGGGGATAGGGTATGGTTGAGTACTAAGAATATTCGCCTAAAAGTTCCATCTATGAAATTTGCTCCTCGCTACATAGGTCCTTACAGGGTTCTCACTCGTATCAATCCGGTTGCGTATCGCCTTGCTCTGCCACCTGCCTTACGCATTCCTAACTCTTTTCATGTCTCCTTGTTGAAACCTCTTATTTGCAACAAATTCTCCTCTAAGGTCTCCTCGCCTCGTCCTGTTCAGGTGGAGGGTCGGGAGGAGTACGAGGTCAGCTCCATCATTGATTCCAGAATTTCAAGGGGAAAATTGCAATATCTGGTCAACTGGAGGGGATATGGTCCTGAGGAGAGGAGTTGGGTACCTCAGGAGGACGTTCATGCTTCTCGCCTTCGCAGAGCATTTCACCTCCGCTTCCCATCTCGCCCCGGTTCCTTCCGCCCGGTGGGCGTATCTGAGAGGGGGGGTACTGTCAGGGTACCTGAGGCCTCTACCTCTAAGGGAGGTAGAGACTTGGTGGTTTGCCCGTCCAGGCGAGCTGTTTCCTTCGTTCCTCGCGGTTCATCCAGTCACTTAAACACCGGCCGCGAGGAATCCACGTCCTTTTCTAGCAGGACGCTCAATACGTGACGTCATGACGCTATCACGAGCGACCTGTCACTCAAGTGTCCGATATCCAATCGGTACTTGTCAGAGGCGTGCTTACCATCCGGAGCCAGGGTATTTAAGCTTACTTCTCTCTTCAGCTCATTGCCCTGTCGTGGTTCTAGCTTGTCTAGTCACTCAGTGCTCTGGTATTCTAGTTTGCTCTATTTGGTTTTGACTCGGCTTGTTGTACTACCCTGCTTCTCTGTTATCCCTTGACCCGGCTTGTCTCTCGCTTATCTGTCTTCTCGTTCCCTCGACCTCGGCTTGTCTCTGACTATTCTCTATTACTCTCGGTACGTTAGTCCGGCCATTCTAAGGCCCGGTATACGTACCTTTCCACTCTTTGTACTCTGCGTGTTGGATCCCTGTCCCGATCCTGACAATAACATATAAATCTATTTTATGTGACATACTACTAAAACTTCATTTAACCTTAACCTAGTTTAACATACCGTCATTTAC
Organism: Pelobates fuscus; assembly: GCF_036172605.1. Classification (NCBI taxonomy): domain Eukaryota; kingdom Metazoa; phylum Chordata; class Amphibia; order Anura; family Pelobatidae; genus Pelobates; species Pelobates fuscus. The sequence goes on along the minus strand of NC_086318.1, from coordinate 265,723,564 downwards.
TTTTATTATTTACGTGGTGACTGGTGTGACATAAAAGGATTATGCATGGTGACCTAATAAAATATATCCATTTATATGACATACTTTAAACTTCCTTAACCTTAACCCAGTTTAAATACAAATTACATTATAAAGTTTTTTTTTTTTTTTTTTTTCATGTTATAACGCTGCCTGCCGCTAGATGGCAGTATTGAACCGTATTGACATTGCTGAATGAATTTGTGCGGTAGCCTGATTTATAACCCGTATGATTTGGTACCGTACTGTTGCTTGGGTCAGACAGTAATTGTACCCGCCGTATTGTAAGCATTTTTAGTAACGTAATTATGCCCGTACTCACGATTTACCGGCCAGTTAACCCCGGAAGTGTCGTTAACCCCGGAAGTGTGACCCGTCTTTCCGGCAGTCGAGATGCCGACACCGCTCTGTTTACCCGCCGAAAAAGTTACTCCCGCCGAGTACCTGCTACCGCCGTTCAGTGTGAGTGGGACTTGCCGTCTGGACCGGAACCGGAAGTGACCAAGCGTTGTCAGCAAGGTATGAAGGTGAGTAGTGGATTTAAATAGGCCGGCTGCAACCCCTCCCACAACTCCAGGCTCCGCCTTCTCATATATGTATATATATATATATATATATATATATATATAAAAAAGTCCAAAGAGGTAGCAGCACTCACGGAGTTAAAAGTTCAATTCTTTATTGGGTAATATTAAAAGTCAGGATCATCGATCTACTTGATCCTCAGAAAGTGTAATGCTTTATACACTGTTTAGGTTTATGTATATCCATCCCCATGGTCACGCTGTGTGTGCTGCGTCGCTATGGTAACAGATGCGACGGCGGCACGTTACGGCATCACGTGGGGGTTGAGTCCTGCTCGCACATGAGCACTGGGCACTTTATTATGTAGATACACTCCCCCCAGATCGGCGCTGTGTCAGCTGCGTCACCATAGAAATGGACGTGATGATGACATGCCGCGACGTCACGTGGGGGTGGAGCCTAGTCTGCACATGCGCACGGAGCACTTTAGAATGCCGATCACAGATGCACTTCACCTGGGGTAAGCTAATTTAGTTTATGTATTTGTCTATATATGTTGTACTTGTTGATCATGTAGTTACATTGATCCTGAGGAAAGTCCCATATAGAGGACTGAAACGTCGATCCTGACTTTTAATATGACCCAATAAAGAATTGAACTTTTAACTCCGTGAGTGCTGCTACCTCTTTGGACTTTTGGATAACCAAGCCCTGGCTGAGCACCCAGCAAACAAGGGATTCTTATAGCGTGAGTGCAAGAGCTTTTGTATTGTGGGGGTTATTTGGGCTTTTGCCCCACTCTTTGCACCAGCACTTTTTTTTCTACAATTATAGCAATTACTGTGCATCCCTGGGACACTTAAGGCAATAAGTATATGCCTAAATTGGCTGATTCACTAAAGAAGTAAACATGGATTAATTTTTATTTCAAGCTGGAGCCTTTGCAGAACAGGCTGAGATAATACAGTTCTCCCAGGAGGAGGCACAAAATATATTATGGGAACAGACTGGATTGGAGTTACCATATAATATTACTGCAAAAGATGTTTATTTTAAATTATCTAAATTACACAGGAAGAGCATTGATTTGGACCTTCATGGCCTTTTTCTTTCGGACTTTTATAAGGCTAAAAAAATCCCTAGAGGGTTCTGGATATTAAATATCCCCACTATCGGTAGGGGTAAAGCTAAGGTCTGCAAAGAATGGACTATGGTGTTGAATAGGGCATCGTTAGATATTATGTTAATTATTATTAAAGATGTGAAAGAGGACTTAACAGAAGTTAATCAAAAAATCCTGGAGACAGAAACTGAACATGCCATGTTACTTACTACTCCAGATGGATTCAAATTACAGCAAAAACTGAAAGAAAATCTTTGCAAGTATAACAATTGATGATTGCTGATTAAGTTTAAAAAACAGAAGTTTGAAAAGGTCCAACAAGACTATTTGGACCATCGAGTTTATAGATGGTTATCTGGCAGTAACATGGGCAGACCGAGACGACAACGTAGAAGAATCATAAAACCAAGGATAGTCCCCATTGAGAACACATCAGGTGAATCAGCTTCTGAAAATGATAATAGTGAACCCCCCCAAAACACCATCTTCTTCAGTTTATTTAGGAGTCCCAGAAATGGGTATCTCCACCAGGAGCCAAAGAAAAGAAAACATAGAACCAGGAGAAGCCACAGGACCAAGAAGCATGCCAAGGGGCAAACCACCTCACAGGAAGTAATACCCATATTCAACCTATCTCACAGACCATTTTTCAGGATGAAATTGACCTATTCCAGTGGAACGTTGAGTGGTACAAATTCAGCAAGAATATGCGTTTGAAAGAATATTTAACCATCCAGACAGAGCTCCAACACTCTCTAACAATGGAGCAACAGAGAAATTTCGGCTCAGGTCTACTTTTGATCCTGTAACTAATAAGTCTTCAGTTAAAACTTTTTTAGCCATGACTAACAAGGAAGTCTATGAAATAATGTCCAAACGAGGTAGCACATGATACAATATCACCAAGCACCAACGACAACTACTCAAAAATCTTCTATAGTGATCCATTCTGCGGATAAAGGAGGAGGGATAGTCCTGATGGATTATCAATATTATGCTGATGAACTAAAACAACAATTATATGATACCAATACTTATAGAAAATTGGATGGAGACCCCACCAAAAGGATCCAAGGTATCATATAGGATATACTCTCAATGGGACTAAGAGCGGGCTTCATATATTTTGAATAAAATCAGTTTCTAAATCAGCAACATCCACGTAGCCCAATTATCTACAGCATACCCAAAATCCATAAAGACTCTCAAAGACCTCCAGGACGTCCTATAGTATCAGCAATTAATGGGGTACTGGAACCACTGGCTAAGTGGTTAGATTCTCTTTTTAAGAAACCAGTTGAAGCTTTAGAAATCTGTATAAAAGATACACCAACACTTTTACAGAGATTAGCTGAAATTGAGTACCAGGACAATAAACCCATTTTGATTACTATGGACGTAAAGAGTCTATACACCGTTATTCCGCACAGTGAAGGAGTGGAGGCTATGAGAACAGTATTATCCCACTCATCAGTCTATAATGGACCTCCCATAGAGTTTGTATTGGAAGTTCTGACACTGGCCCAAGAGCACAACTATTTTAGTTTTGAAAAGGAATGGTTTCTGCAAGTATCAGGCACATCCATGGGGGCGGCAATGTCCCCCATGTATGCCAATGCATACATGTATGTATATGATAAAAACAACATCTTGATACCATATGCCCCCAAGGTTATTTTCGCTTCATCGATGACTTGTTAATCATCTGGAAGGGTACGTCAGCAGAGGCATACACTATGGTTGAAGATCTGAATAGACTGCAAACCCCGATCAGATTAACAGCAAACATCTTTCCTGATAAAGTACAATATTTGGATGTCGAATTATCTATTGGGAAGAACAACATTGAGTATAGCCTTTACACGAAGGCCACGGATTGAAATACCTTACTCCATGCGCAGAGTGCGCACCCTGAGGCTCTAAAGAAATTTTTACCAAAAGCACAATACCTTAGAGTAATAAGGAAGAACTCGAATGATATTGTAAAAGAAACGCAGCTACAGGAAATGACTGATACGTTTTTGAATCGTGGATATGACAGCCATACTCTCAGTAAAGCTTTAGAAGATGCTAAGACAACTCGAGCAAGAAGGGAGGCATCTTCAATTCTACAATTAGTCCTTCCCATGACTTTTAATAACTTGACTCCTCAGATTTCTGCAACAGTTCAGAAAAATTGGAGAATACTAGCCACGGATGATACACTCCCCAAGGTCTTTCACGAAACCCCACTGATCTGCCATAAAAGGAATAAGAGCTTAAAGGATATGTCGGTACATACAGATCCAATTAAAAGTTATGTAAAAGAAAGTGTGATCCAGAAACGAGGATCTGTACGCTGCTTGGGATGCATAACGTGTGGACACATGATGCCCTCAAAAAGTTTTACCAACCCACATACGAACAGGAAGTATACCATACAACACACAATTACATGTAAAACAACACATGTAATATATAAACTTACATGCCCAAGTGGACTGGTATATATCGGGAAAACCGAAACAGCCCTGTGTGAGAGAATCAGAGGCCACCGCTCTAGCATTAGGTTGGCCTACAGGGATGGTACAACTGACAAACCAGTGGCTAAGCACTTCTTGCAATATAAGCACTCATTGGCTTCCTTCAAATTTTTAGGTATAGACCATATGCCTATATCACGAAGAGCAGGCGATCGTGGGAAAATATTGTTGAACCGGGAAGCATTTTGGATTTCTGAATTGGATACTGTATTTCCAAAAGGACTTAACGAGACTATTTCCTTCCACCCTTTTCTATGAACAATAACTCCAGCTTGATAGTGTATATATTTTTAATTATAATTTTTTAACAATGTCTTGAATATTAATGTGTGTCTAGTAGGTTGTTTTTTGTGGACATTAATAATATACAGGCATCATCTTTATTATACAATAGATAATCATACACAATTATGGGTTTATATTTAAAATGGAATTGGTATAGGATTTTGCAAGGACTACCCTTAAATTTATAATTTTTCCATCTGAGAGATATATTAGCTATAATTTAATATAGTGCCCTATAGAGCACACTTTCTAAGTCCTGTTAATACTGCCCATTTAGAAGTATTTCTTTATTAAGGATGCGGCTTGTATATAATGAGCATAAGAATTTGTTTTATACAGTTATATTCTTGTTTTAACTCAGTCACTTTATCATATCACAGTTTGGCACTTTATCTTAAATTGCATGGCACTTTATTTCTTCAGAAGGCACTGTTACAGGAGACACTTTGTAGAAAATATCTTGAAATTAGATCCTTTAATCATTAAGGAAGGTCACTTTGTAGTAACCTGCCACTATCCTCATTATTGGGGATTATGTAAAGTGAGATTTTTCACACACATTATTAATTATATATTGCTTTATATGTATTATATTATATGCACTTTATTTTTATTTTCATCATCCATCCACTTGATCCTCAGAAAGTGTAATGCTTTATACACTGCTTAGGTTTATGTATATCCATCCCCATGGTCACGCCGTGTGTGCTGCGTCGCTATGGTTACAGATGCGACGCAGCACGTTACGGCGTCATGTGGGGGTGGAGTCCTACTCGCACATGAGCACTGGGCACTTTATTATGTAGATACACTCCCCCCAGATCGGCGTCGCGTCAGCCGCGTCACCATAAAAACTGACATGATTACGACATGCCGCGACGTCACGTGGGGGTGGAGCCTAGTCTGCACATGCGAACGGAGCACTTTAGAACGCCGATCACAGATGCACTTCACCTGGGGTAAGCTAATTTAGTTTATGTATTTGTCTATATATGTTGTACTTGTTGATCATGTAGTTATATTGATCCTGAGGAAAGTCCCATATAGAGGACTGAAACGTCGATCCTGACTTTTAATATGACCCAATAAAGAATTGAACTTTTAACTCCGTGAGTGCTGCTATCTCTTTGGACTTTTGGATAACCAAGCCCTAGCTGAGCACCCGACAAACAAGGTAATCTTATATCGTGAGTGCAAGAGCTTTTTGTCTTTCTTTATATATATATATGTATTAAGGCAATTTGGCCTGTATTTGTGGGAGGTGCTTGGTATCCACTCCTAGCCTACTTAAGGCACACCCCTTACCTTGCTCCTTACCGTTCGAGGTCAGCGTTGAATGAGGATCCACTTCCGGGTTCTCTCAGACGCTATCTTGGTTTTCAGTATCCACAGTTTTTTTCCGCGGCAAGCTGTGTCCAGGAATCCTGTTTCAGGTCTTTACATCCGTCCAGCTTCTTCTGACCCCGGTCATCATCGTAGATCGCGTCCCAGGGACTCTTAAAACCATAAGTTAGACCTACCTGTCACGCCAGTATCGGTTCCCATGGCGAACGGTACAGCACGGGTCCTCGCTTTACGGTTTTCCCTGTTATATCGCAAATTAAACAACCCGTTCACAGTTTTCATTTCGTACGGTATTCGGCTAATCAGTATATTAGTTAAAGTGGTCATTTCGCATATAACTGTTCCGTGTTACAGTGAAGCAAGTTATCCTTTCAGTTGTTTCGCCGTTCGATATGCTTAAATACGCTTGCTTGTTCGCATAAAATTCATGCGTATAAACTATTCGTTCCAGCTTCTGTTTCCCTTCACTTTGGGTTTCGTTTTTTCTTTCTAGGTATTACACATTTAGCCTTTCGTGGATTACATTCATAATTTCATGTATATACCATTCGGGTAACGATTAGCTTGATTAAATAGATTATTTCTTTTACTGTTTAAAGGTATAAGTATTGTATTAATGTCCATACAAAATCAGCTCACATATCTGTATGGATCATTTTGACTCCCACGCTTTCAGGGGTTTTCCATACTTATCTATTTCAGTCAAGTTGGTTCAGCCTACATTACAGGCCTCATTTCTGTGTTTTAAACTACGACACATACATAAGGATACAGTTTCCTTTTCCAAGTAATGAATTCTCAGGTTGAATCACACGTACTGATCCAACCAATCATACGTCTTTTACATTACAGTAATATTATATATAACTTTACATCACTTTAAAGCATTGTTTTCATCCCTGCCCTTTTGTTGTTATTCAATTATATATCAACATAACGCTTTTAAATATAGGCCACGGCCTCCCTCACCCCATCCTCTTTTTCTACTTGACACCCATCATACATTCCCCCCCACCTCTCCCCCTGTTTTTAGACATAATTTTGCATTAAAGACACGGCATCACTTTGTCTTGGTAACACATTTATATTCTCATGGTATATCACTACACTTCATTTACCAAATAAAACGCCACAATCAAGCCCTTAAAAAATATCGCTGGTACGGGCTACACAGTCTACATCATTCCCACACAGTCCACACGCACTATACTACTCTCTTTTTTACCTGTTTCAGGCTGTCCAGGTTTAATATATATTTCACCACACGTTTTCCCTATGAGATATGCATACTACCAGGTACGTACACCTGCTCATATGGTATTCTGCCATACATTCATTTCTCCCCCCTAGGTTAGAGTACTGGCAATAGGGTCATAGGCTTCCCAATAGGTATTTACCCCTTCTTGGCAATTGCCATCAGTTAGTGGTCCCGCAAGGCCAACACCCCGCCTCAACGTTTCAGAGGCAAACACCCATCGGGCCACACTTGAGCTAGCCGCCTCGCATGTTGCATAGAGAGGGCCTCACCTGTCACTCCCTTTCCCTGTTTTTCTGTGTTACAGTCACCGAGAGGCCTACAATTCTTGTCACTATGACGGGTGGCCTCAAATCCCCTCGCGCCAACGCATAGATAGAGCCTCTCAAGCCACTTGGCAACTAATAGGGCCTCACCTGTCACCAAACAAGTGTAATGTTTCGCCATCCGGCTTAGCTAGCTTGCCAGTACAATTTTGGTGGTTTATCATACACTAATTAATTGTTTGTTTTTAGTATGTCTCAGTAAGGGGTAGAGGATTTCTCCCTGCCTAGCACTCCGGCTAGAGCTATCACTCCTACACAAGGTGGAGAGGTAACTAGTCCAGCATCGATCAGATCCTGGACGATCCCTCATATAACTACGGAATTGAGGAGACGGCAAATCCCGTACCCCGCTACAGCAAGGAAAGCAGAACTTTTCAAACTGCTACGTACCTGAACTAACAACATGGATGCCGGGGGAAGGACCTACCCAGTCACAACCCAGGAGACATACATTCCACGTTGTCTTCACTCATGGCGTCCATGAGCAAGGTCAACTCCAGGCTGGAGAAACTTGAGTCGGTCACCACGGCCCTTACTCTAGCAGGGCCACCCGCTGCTGCTTCACAAGCACCACCCGACTTGCTATTAGTTGCTCCAGCCATCACCCTGGATGACCAGGAAGATAGCCCTGCTCACATAATCCCTGAGCACATAAAAAGAGATATCCTGGAAGGTAAAGACGTCAACCTGGCTTCCCTGCTGATTGCCTCCCAGGATATTGTGGAAAATAAGACTTTTATGCTTATGATGATGTGTCTGTTGTTGTCAGATCTAGGGACGCCCACCTAAACAGGAAACTGACTATCCCCGAGTTTGTACTGGCCTTTGGTATTTACCGGGATGTCATTTGTGCGGTCTATCCCAATAGACGAGAGGAGTTTGATCTTTATATGCACAAGCTGGTAGACCTGGGCAACAAATATGGTGGCTCAGCCTTTTATGACTACCATAGGTCTTTTTCTGCAAAAGTGTATGGAGCCTTCTCCCAGTATGGAACAAGATCCAACTGGGGAAGGATTGATACCGTCATATTTTGCAGACACTTTGCAGGTCTAAGAACACCGGCTTGTGCATATTCTCCTCTACGGCCCATACGACAAATTTCTGTCCCAACACGGCGGACGAACATGCCTCCACGCAAGGAGCTAGTTCCTCTGTTGTTCCAGAGAAATTGACAAGAGACAAACTGGGACACCCAATCAAGTTTCTGGGCAAGTCCCAGATATGTAATAATTTCAATGTTGGGTCTTGTAATTATAGCGGTTGCAGATTATTGCATATCTGTTTAAAATGTTTTAGAGCACATGCAAAAACCATGTGTTCAAATAAAATGTACTCTAAGCCTTACCTAACGTCCATTAATATTCCGGTATTTACTGCATTTATGTCACATCACCCATCTAAACACTTGGTGAACTTTCTTATCTCTGGTTTAACAGAAGGCTTCCACACGGGTATTCTACACACACCGTCCGGGACTCTGGAATGCCCTAATCTACAATCCGCACAACACAATCCCACAGCTGTTGACACTCTCATAGCCCAAGAAGTTGCTGAGGGTTTCGTATTGGGGCCTTTCAAAGCTCCTCCATTCAAAGAATGGTGCACTAACCCCATTGGTATTGTCCCTTAAACAGAGACTCATCATTGACTTGTCTGCACCACACTCATCGGCCAACCCAATCTTAATTCCCTCATACCCCTCCGAAGAATTCTCCCTGCCACACACCACCATAGATCACGCCATTACAGCTATCATACAAGCAGGGGTCGGAGCCTGGCTTAGTAAGACCGATATTACTAATGCCTTTAAATTGCTGCCAATCCACCCCACACTGTGGCACCTGCATGGCATCAAGTGGTCCAGGAACTACTATTTTTTCTCCCGTTTAACTTTTGGGTCCAAAAGTAGCCCAGCTATTTTTGACACATTTGCCGAAGCATTGTGCTGGTTACTATTGAACATAGCCAGATGCCCTACGGTATTACATTACCTGGATGATTTCTTACTGGTCGAGGAGAATACTTCCCCTCCTAGTAGCCTCAAAGCTACCACCAAGCTATTCGAGCAACTAGGTGGACCAATCTCCCCTAAGAAAATGGAGGGGCCAGACACGATTATCACTTTCCTGGGTATTCAATTAGACTCAACCACAATGCAAGCAAGCCTACCACACGACAAGATAGAGAGCATTCTTACCTACATCAACCACTACCTTCAGCTCGGTACTTGCAACCGACAAGAGCTACAGTCCCTGCCAGGTTCACTAGATTTTGCCATGCGTATCATACCTCAAGGCCGCTCCTTCATATGACGACTCTTGTATCTTTTTCCACGCTTCCTACACGACACACACAGGTTGTCCTTAGATACTCAAGCTATGGCAGACTTATGCATGTGGAAGAAATTTGTAACCACTTGGAATGGTAAAAGTATGTTCCTCCCTCAATTGACTGACTCATCACCTACCATTTGGTCAGATGCGGCATCTACCACAAGTTTTGCAGCAATTTTTGGGAACGAATGGCTTTGGGGCAGCTGGCCTAGAGCAGTTCAGGCTTTGGAAGGTTTTTCCACTACCTCAGCTCTCTTTGAGATCTATCCCATCGTGGCGGCTGCCGTAGCATGGGGTCATTTATGGGCAAACATGCCAGTTCGTTGCTACTCAGACAGCCAGGCAACCTGTCACATAATCAACAAAGGTCGTTCCAAATCCCTTATGATCATGAGATTTCTGAGGAAACTCACTTGGTTGGCAGCTTGTCATAATTTCTTTCTGTATTGTTTCCATGTTCCAGGTATATGTAACACAGCTGCTGACAGTTTTTCTCGTTTTAAATTTCAGGCATTTCATCAAGCACTCCCGTCAGCTGCGCTCACAGCCACCACTACTCCAACATTTCAACAACTAATACTGGACTGGACACCATCATGCATCATAGCAGGACACTGTCCCAATTGGCACTGTCAAAAAATAAACACAAAACATACGACAGGGCTTTTACACTATTCAAAAGATTCCTTTTGGAACATAACATCATGCAACCATTTGTTATGACATCTTTTTTGGGTTTTGCTTCTTTTTGCCACCTTAAAGTTAAAATGTCATATAACACCATCAAACTTAATCTCACAGGCATTCAACACCATATGCTAATCTTAAAACCAAACAACACTTTTTTCATGGCCTCCCACCAGATTAAGACTATACTCAGAGGCATTCAGAAATCTGAACCCACACGTACATCACAGAGGCTACCCATAGATAACCATATCTTCAAAGCATTGTCTAACTTGCTTGATTTAAAATCTTTTGACACTAACACAAATTCTGTCATCAAATCAGCAATATACATAGCTTTCTATGGATTCCTAAGACCTACCTAGAGAGTTCACTACAACCAACGCAACACAATCTACTCCTATTCTCCTCTATTCCCACTTAACAAAACACATGGATCATTACATCCTGACTCTACCTCACTCCAAAACCAGTCAGCATATACCAGTAAAAATACCATACTATCCCACGCACAACAGGTGGTGCCCCGTCAGGGTTCTTGATGCATACATACAGCATCATAATTTACTACCATCACAACCATTACTACTATTACAAAGTTCGGTACTCACCACTACAACCTTCATGACCTACGTCAGGTCTTTGCTCACTCAACTGGGCCTCAATGCAGCTAACTGCTCAGGGCACTCCTTCCGCATAGGAGCAGCATCCACAGCCTCCAGTGTCAACATTCCAGTTCATGTAATAAAAACACTGGTGCGCTGGAAGTCATCCGCTTACTCACGATACATACCGAACCCAGTACAAGAATTAAGGGATGCTTTCAAAAACATGTCTGATTGATAAATGTATCTGTATTGGTTGTCTGTAATAAATTTGATTACTTAATTTTTGCCCTCTTCTTTCTCAGGCCTACCTCATCGTCGGTTCCGGCACACCACAACCGACTTTCCCCTTTTTACTATCCAACATTTAATTATGGCATTTACTCTTTACTATCATGAGCACCTAACACAAGTATTAAGGCAATTTGGCCTGTATTTGTGGGAGGTGCTTGGTATCCACTCCTAGCCTACTTAAGGCACACCCCTTACCTTGCTCCATGCCGTTCTAGGTCAGCGTTGAATGACCCTCCCACCACACCACATTTTAAAATTTATTTCCTTTCTATTTCTTTTTCCTTGGTAGGCCCTCTTCTTTCTCAGGCCTACCTCATCGTCGGTTCCGGCACACCACAACCGACTTGCCCTTTTTACTATCCTACATTTAATTATGGTATTTTACTCTGTGCTATCATGAGCACCTAACACAATATATATTTGTGGTCGGAAACTATTGCCGATCGTGAATTAGATAACTGTTAGATTCTAATAAGAATTATATTATAATACTAAAAGTCGGTAGTGGTGTGCCGGAACCGACGAGTGGTTAGGCCTGTAATAAAGAGGGCAAAAGATAAGCTGTGACAAAACCCCTGTTTTATAAATGCCAATACTTTTGGATTTTGTCTGCTGTTAGCCCTATTTCGTTTTTTTTATAAAAAAAATAACAAACTACCGTACAGCCAGACCACCTGCACTGGGAGTGTGCAGCTCATTAAGCGCACAGAAGCTGCGGTTAACCACAGCTATTTGATGAACGGCTGGGTAGCCGCCGTTCATTTAAACGAACACGTGGCGGCGGCCATTTTAGACTGATGAACACCCAGCGGTGTTTGGTCGTCAACCGCGTGGAACTATTTTCGGCCACAATTTCATACAAACACCGCATTGACTATCTAACATCCACCTCGTTCATTTTTATTTACATGAACGCCGTGCCGTTTGGTACATTTAACACATGAATGAGACTGACCCCAGGTAGCTAAAGCCATGGAGCTAATTTTGGACATATTTCAAGTGAACAGTCAGTGAACAGAATCTTTAGCTCCATGGCGATTTGACTGTGTTCGTGGGATCTGAGCGCTGTTCGGCTATATTGAGCGCTCCGATCCAAGCTATCTGGGGATATGTCGAATGTGGGGGTTCTGTTTGGAAAAAGCAAAGTTATATATTTTAATGTATTTTTGTTACTGTTGTAAAATAGAAATATTTTCTCTACCTGGAGATAATTAAGTTTGCTCCGGCCACATAACCCAATTATTTACAGGATAGAGAGGAGGTATTTCACTGTTGGAGTGTGTTATATTTTATTGTAAAATGATTGGTTACTGTATTCTGTGTTCCTGTCCTCCACAAGGTTCTGTGGGAGTAACCCTTGCTGGAGGACCTGCATAAAAGGCAGAGCTGTGGCCATCAATAAACCAGATCATTTTACCCCTTCATGTTTGGGGGATTTGGGGGATTTGGAGCTATAATTCACAACACCTTCTGCTTTATTTGGATTTCAGGAGATGCTGCACGTATTTACTCAGCTGGAGTGTAAGAAACCCATAACATAAGCAAAACTTTATTAAACCAGATACAATACTTACAAAGCCATGGTATTAAATGCATTTCTAATTTCCTTTTCTGGATGTGGTATGTACCTGCAATAAGCGGCTGATTTCCAGCGGCCCATTTTTTTGATTATGTGAGTACATTATGACTGGCTGCAGCTGAAGTTGCTCTAATGCAGAATGAATGCCTTGAGTAAGAGGTTGGACTAAAACTCAACCTAACTAGCAGAGTACGCAGGTACAGAACAAACTTGTGCGTCGTTAGTGGTTTACCGTGTAATTCGAGTAGCGGTGCATCTTTTGATGAGCCTATAAGTGTACTAGAGAGTGCGTCTAGAGCCCTGACCGGGCATCAGGATGAATGTGTCAGATAGTACGGGATCTCTACTGTGGGACCCATTTGACTAGTTTTGGACTGTCTTAGTGTCAAACCAGATACGATACTTACAAAGCCATGGTATTAAATGCATTTCTAATTTCATTTTCTGGATGTGGTATGTACCTGCAATAAGCGGCTGATTTCCAGCGGCCCATTTTTTTGATTATGTGAGTAGGAACATTATGACTGGCTGCAGCTGAAGTTGCTCTAATGCAGAATGAATGCCTTGAATAAGAGGTTGGACTAAGGGGGCGTGGCTTGGACGTCGACCGGGATGGAAGCTTAAGCTGTGAGCTCCGCTCCCACGGTCCTTAAAAAGCCCTAATAACCAGCTTATATCAGCTCTAATGGGACAGAACTGATGAGGTGACCCTCCCAGGACCCCCATGCGATCCCAACCCAGCCAGTCATTAGGTCCGATGGACGGTTTTCTGCAGATGCAAGCAGACACACGCCTCCTCAGCGCCCGGAGACACCCCTGCCTCTACATTAGAGGGAATCGGAGAAGAAATCCGCACGATAGCGGCCTCTATGGCCACCAAGGCGGACCTCCTGGTCCTTACCACCACTATCCAGGACGCACTGCGGGCAGAAATGGCTGGAATCCGAACGGAGGTGGCAGCACAAGGTAGCACGTGCAGGAGCTAGAACACTCCCACGAGGCCCAAACGGCCAGACTGGCGGCGACTGATACGGCTCTAGCGCGGCAAGGTGACCTACTACTACAGTTAAGGAGGCCGGTCAAAGATCTCGACAACCGCGGCTGCAGGTGTAACATCAGAGTATGTGGCATTCCGGAGAAAGAAGGCGAAGAGGACATAGAGGAAACCCTGACGGCACTTTTCCGCCTGATTTTGCCCGTTGACACCCCACTAGAACTCCGGTATGACAGAGCGCATAGGGCCCTGCGACCTCGATCACTCGAGGAAGGCCCAAGGGACATAATTTGCTGCATCCACTCGTTTGCAACGAAGGATGCCATCATAAAAGTGGCCAGAGCACCAACCACATGGGACTACCGTGGGGCGCATATTTCACTGTTTAATGACCTGTCCCCAACTACCTTGGAGGCCAGAAGAGCACTGCGGCCTATTACAACATTACTCAGAGACCACAATATTCCCTACAAATGGGGCTTTCCGTTCGCCTTATCGGCAAGACACCGGAAAGGATGGGTGTCGATCCGCTGGCCGGAGGAGGCCCCCTGGATTCCTGGAAGAATTGGGACTACCTCCTGTGCCAATACCAGATCCTGGGACTGCTGGGGGAAGGCAAGAGGCCGCAACGCGTACCCCGCCAACGCAGAGGACGGTCACCGCTGGGACCAGCACACCGCCACCGTGAGGCACGAGAAGGCCAAGAATAGTGACCATCACCCAGATGCAGCTGACCCACCAAACAGGTACTGTCCTCACCACCCCGAAGCAGATTGGGACTTGACACTGGCCCATTGCTTTTATTGGATCGTTTCTCCCTACTAAGAAGCATTCCCCAGCCTTGACCTACACGGCTGCCAGGACAGGGAGGGGTAACGGGTATATGGAACTTGGGAAGGACACCGGGTGACTTGCAACATCCCTTTTCCGCTATCCGGGTTACACGAAAAGGCACCACACCCGCACTTGGAGCACTCATGGGGAGTGGACAGATCGGGACGTACTATTCCTCTATTAGAATGGTCAATTACCCACCTCTCTCTCTTTTTATTTTTGTATTTTTGGTTGCAAAATCCTCCTCCCAGACACCCGGTATGGGGTTCCCAGATAAAGCCTTGGGGAGGGGGGGGATGAGGGACGCGGTGGACATGTCCCTCCTCACCGACTATGAGAACACGGCTAATTCCCTATAACTGAGCATGCAGTAACACATAATGTATGGAATAATGTTTTATGGAATTTGATTGCTATGTAGGAGCAAATGGTGTGCTGTAAATATAGACATATTGTGACAAGGGGCATGATGGGAATGATGGTAGAGAGCTGCAGGCTAGTATGAAATGAAAGAAGGGGGAAAGGGGGAAAGGATTGAGGAAGGGGGGAAGGGAGGATGAGACAATGTATATATATATATGATATAAAAAAGGGGGGGAGGGAGGGAAAAACAAAAAAAACAAAACAGAGATGCGTGGGACGTACGACATGGGAGAGGATACTAATGTGGATGCCAGGGGGTCTCAGCTCATACCCACGGGACACATCTATGAGGCAATGCATAGGTCTCACTCAAACCCAGAACCCACCTTAGTGAGATAATGGGGGATAGGGACAAAAGCTGCTTAGGACCTGTTCTGGGGAATGGGAATAAGAGGGATACGACAGTGGGAAGCGCAAGGGGGGGTGGTGGGAATTGTATAACTGCTGGCTGTTCTTAATGTTATGTTCATGTTTTAGTCTTCTTGCTTGATATAACAATGTTTAACTTCTGGTACATTTGCACCTCCCACGTTCAAACACACTTGGGCTAGGACCTGGCTGGAGTGGGACAGACCGGACCATATCTTATATTTTACACACATTTGCTTTACTATTCCTGGTTCAGACCCCGACCACAGCTCTACATAATCACTTGCGCGAGATTCACACACCGATCTGGTTATCGGGGTGACACCTGGCCACTCCTGCTGAGGCGCAGGTGCTCCTCCTTATCAAAGGAGATTCTGGGGTGATACCAACTTTTGCCCCGCGGGGACAACACCCGACAGGGGGGCTCATCCTGTCGACCCTTATTTTAATTATACTAACTACTTTACCTATTCCACATTCATACTTCCATACACACTCACACACACTCATTAATACACACGCCACCCCCCGCCACTGCCATACACGCTTAGGCTTGGCACAGATACCAAGGGGCGACACCCCCACAAACACCCGAACGTAGACGGCAACAGACGAGATACCCAGACACCTAATTCTACATACGAGCATACATACACGAGCAACTACACACCACAGTAACACGCACACCTCTGCGGGGCTGCGCCGTCAACCCGGGTCTTTGCGCCGCGCGGGTGCACCCCCTGAGGACGGGCACACTTAATCGCGGGTGGGATCATGGCGTACCACCGCACTCCCATGTCCATCATGACACTCAACTGCAGAGGCTTGAATATACCGGAACGCCGCACTCACCTACTGAGGGTGCTGCGACAGAAACACATATCGATAACACTGCTGCAGGAGACTAATTTTAGAGAAGGCGTGGCTCCCAAACTCCGAAACACCTACTACCCTATAAGCTACTGCAACAATCACCCGTTGGCTCGTCAGGCAGGAGTTGCAATACTGATTGCCGCTGACTTAAGATTCCAGGAACTGGACAGAATGGTTGACGAACATGGACGTTTCCTCTTCCTAAAAGGGGTGATAGCCGACAGAGTGTACAATCTTGCATCCATTTATGTACCCAATTCAAAACAAGCACAATTTCTCAGGGGAACGCTTAACAAACTACACGGATTCTCGGAGGGAGCACTGATTGTGGGAGGGGACTTTAACGCCCCATTAGACCCACTTATGGACTCGTCCACTGGCCACAGCAGCCTCCCACAAACACACATTAGATCCATACGCAAATCACTAGGAGAGCTGGCACTGGTTGACTGCTGGAGGATGATCCATCCCACCAGCAGGGACTACACACACTATTCAGTAACACACGATCGGTACTCCCGAATTGACTATGTGCTAATTAGACAAGAAGGACTATCTCGATTGAGAACAGCATCTATAGAACCTGCCACGTGGTCGGACCATGGCTCGGTCCAGATAGAACTGGAATCCCCGTTGTTTAAACCGGCAACTTGGACATGGAGCCTGAACGAGTCCCTGCTCCAAGAACTTGCAGTGAGAGGTGAGGTCTCCCAAGCACTGGAAAACTACTTTGATGAAAACGGGATGGAAGAAATGTCCCCGGTGTCTGTGTGGGAAGGCCACAAGAGTGTCATACGCGGCACTCTTATTGGTATCGCAACCCGCAAAAGGAAGGAAGCAACCCGCGCGATGACTGAAATATACGGCACCATATCGCGCCTAGAACTCCAGCACAAACGCTCTAAGCTAGTCGAAATATATGGTGAATTAATGGAAGCCAGACGTAGCTTGAAAACCCTCCTCACATAAAGGTACCTACGCTCGCTTCAAAGATCGAAAAACTTTTTCTACACACACGCGAACAAGGGAGGGAAGTTCCTTGCACGCCTTCTACGAGGGGATATGACACGCACACAAGTACGAAAGATTCGCTTGTCATTGGGAAGGGTATCTCCATATCCAGAAGAAATAGCAGGGGAATTTCGAGAATACTATAACTCCCTATATAACCTTCGCCCACCGGGGGATCCAGCTCAAAGGCGAGACTCATCATTAGTGTTGTCGCGAACCCGAAATTTTCGGTTCGCGAACGGCGAACGCGAATTTCCGCAAATGTTCGCGAACCGCCATTGACTTCAATGGGCAGGCGAATTTTAAAACCAACAGGGACTCATTCTGGCCACAAAAGTGATGGAAAAGTTGTTTCAAGGGTACTGGCACCTGGACTGTGGCATGCCGGAGGGGGATCCATGGCAAAACTACCATGGAAAATTACACAGTTGATGCAGAGTCTGCTTTTAATCCATAAAGGGCAGAAATCACCTAACATTGACACCTGTCCTCAAAGCCCCTGATACACACTGACACAGAGCAGAATAGAGACTGTTACCCCTACATAGGGTCACTTGGCAGATATGGCGGGGTCGTGGGAGGGGGAGGATGACTTTCACCTCTTCCCCTGTTACATTCCCGTTGTGCTGTGACATCACCCTTATACGCTGTGTAAAGCATACTATTTAATTTGATCAGCATGGCCACTTGAGTTTTTTATAGTTTTCACGCTGCTTGTAGTTTATATATGGTTCACAAAAATCAAACAAACAATAAAGTAAACATGTAAGGATTCAGAATATTCTTTCAAACCCTTACACATTGTGTGTACGTATTTTTTGTCTTAAGTTTGTGGCTTTAAAGAGGTTCACGTTGTTTCTATGATGTGCATAACATGTTCTTGTAAATGTTTGTTACATTTTTCCTGGAATTGTAATTTTTGAATCTGAATAAAGATAGTCAAATCCCTGATACACACTGACACAGAGCAGAATAGGGACTGTTACACCCACATAGGGTCACTTGGCAGATATGGATTGACACCTATCCTAATGATCCCTGATACACACTGACACAGAGCAGAATAGAGACTGTTCCCCCTACATAGGGTCACTTGGCAGATATGGATTGACACCTGTCCTCAAAACCCCTGATACACACTGACACAGAGCAGAATAGGGACTGTTCCCCTACATAGGGTCACTTGGCAGATATGGATTGACACCTGTCCTCAAAACCCCTGATACACACTGACACAGAGCAGAATAGGGAATGTTCCTCCTACATAGGGTCAGTTGGCAGATATGGATTGACACCTGTCCTCAAAACCCCTGATACACACTGACACAGAGCAGAATAGAGACCGGGGGTCTAGTAGCGTGGACACCCAGCACAGGTTGTTCTCCTTCAGCCTTTTTATACGAGGGTCCTTCAACAGGCACGACAGCATGAAAGACCCCATTTGCACAAGGTTGGATGCCGAGCTACTCATTTCCCGTTCCTCCTCCTCACACAGAGCAGAATAGGGACTGTTCCCCCTACATAGGGTCACTTGGCAGATATGGATTGACACCTGTCCTCAAAACCCCTGATACACGCTGACACAGAGCAGAATAGGGACTGTTCCTCCTACATAGGGTCACTTGGCAGATATGGATTGACACCTGTCCTCAAAACCCCTGATGCACACTGACACAGAGCAGAATAGGGACTGTTCCCCCTACATAGGGTCACTTGGCAGATATGGATTGACACCTGTCCTCAAATACACAATGACACAGAGCAGAATAGAGACTGTTCCCTGTCCACAGAGACCATGATACACACTGACACAGAGCAGAATAGAGACTGTTCCCCGTCCACAGAGATCATGATACACACTGACACAGAGCAGAATAGAGACTGTTCCCCCTACATAGGGTCACTTGGCAGGTATGGATTGACACCTGTGCTCAAAGCCCCTGATACACACTGACACAGAGCAGAATAGAGACTGTTCCCTGTCCACAGAGACCATGATACACACTGACACAGAGCAGAATAGAGACTGTTCCCCGTCCACAGAGACCATGATATACACTGACACAGAGCAGAATAGAGACTGTTCCCCTTACATAGGGTCACTTGGCAGGTATGGATTGACACCTGTCCTCAAAGCCCCTGATACACACTGACACAGAGCAGAATAGAGACTGTTCCCCCTACATAGGGTCACTTGGCAGATATGGATTGACACCTGTCCTCAAAACCCCTGATACACACTGACACAGAGCAGAATAGGGACTGTTCCTCCTACATAGGGTCACTTGGCAGATATGGATTGACACCTGTCCTCAAAACCCCTGATACACACTGACACAGAGCAGAATAGAGACTGTTCCCCGTCCACAGAGACCATGATACACACTGACACAGAGCAGAATAGAGACTGTTCCCCGTCCACAGAGACCATGATACACACTGACACAGAGCAGAATAGGGACTGTTCCCCCTACATAGGGTCACTTGGCAGGTATGGATTGACACCTGTCCTCAAAGCCCATGATACACACTGGGGGGAGCTACTGTCCTCCCCAACCCCTGCGCGGTGGGTGGGGGCCATAAATCACAACAAGGGGACCTACTGTCCTCCCCCCTCGGCCCCCACCCCTGCGCGGTGGGTGGGGGCCATAAATCACAATGGGGGGGGCCTACTTTCCTCCCTCCCGGCCCCCATCCCTGCACGGTGGGTGGGGGGCATAAATCACAATGGGACGGACCTACTGATAGGAGTGGAGTATTGTTCATATCAGTTTAATACCTTCCGCGTCTCCTATCAGTGGACGTGTATATGGCAGCCATTTTAGGAACCGCACACCTGGGACCCGAGCAAGGTCACCTCGTTCAAGCTGCTCTGGTTCTTTGATGAGCCAGCTGCCCGTGAGTTAACATGTCCCGTGGAGAAGCACTCTGTCCTGTAAAGCCTCACCACAAAAAAATTAAATAAATAACAGCACTCGGAGTGGTGAGTTTAGTAAATGTTAATATCAGTTTAATACCTTCCGCGTCTCCTATCAGTGGACATGTATATGGCAGCCATTTTAGGAACCGCACACCTGGGACCCGAGCAAGGTCACCTCTTCAACAGGCGACATGATTTGGCCCTGTAAAACTATCCTGGATATTATGTACAATTTCTATGGATATGGCATTGATTTATGTAACATGGAGATGGAAGAAGATGCTTGGTCGGTCCTCTTACTTGAAATTTGGGGCACTGCGCGGGCAAGCTAATGTGCCACCAGATAGGAGTGGTGAGTTTAGTATTGTTCATATCAGTTTAATACCTTCCGCGTCTCCTATCAGTGGACGTGTAAATGGCAGCGATTTTTAATTGTTGAATCACCTCCCCTTTTTAGGCCAAGGTGGGAAGATGCTTAGACCACTGTTATATTGGTGCCATCTTGGAGGATTTTTGTTTGGTTTGGTTTTTGAAGCCACAGTGCTGCACCAGTGGGCCTAAAAATTAGGCATGTACACATGCCTGAAAAATTTGGTATTGTTGTAGCAGTGGCCAGAAAAATTGATGTTTGTTTCACAGGCAGAAAGTGCCCTAAAACATGGCGGCTTGAACCCTAGTTGGTGGCGGATAAGTCACGCAAGTCAAACGTCATTCAGAGCTAAAATACAGCAGCGTGGGGGGCGGAGCTTAACCAGCGAGCTAAACGGACGCCATCTCAACAAGCTCCCCAGTAAACGGGCACAATCTATTAAAAATCCCAACACCCTCAGCTGATCCAACCTCCTCCAGCCCCCAGCAGGACTCCCTACCTACTCCTGAGCCGATCGATTCGATGCCCTTCTTTGCGGCTTCCACCCAGCAGAAGCGGAGACGGAAGGTTGGGGCCTACCCCACGCTCACAATCCCAGACCTGGAGAAACTACTCGCCGGCTACGCAGCGCGACAAGCGCGGGACGAAGCCTCCCTCCAAAGGTCAGACCATCCGGCACACACACCAGCCATGGGCCGCCGCTCACAGCGCCCACAAGCCATAGAACAAAACCGGGACATAGGGACCATGCTTCAAAGGCCTGCTCCGGCTAAAACTACTCCCGCGGACACGCCGCGTACGGCGCCCCACTACCAACACACGGATCAACCGGAGGCAGAAACAACCTCAGAAGCCCACATAGGGCCACAACACCAACTAGACCCTCCAGCAGACATGACCCCAACATCCAGGCATGATTTAAAAATCCTATTTTCGGACTTCCATAAAATCCTTGCGGCAGAACTGGCCCCCTTTAAAAAGGACATCACTGCCACTATAAACAGGGTACACACTAATGAAAAACACATTACAGACATGCAAACTCACCTAGCTGAGCTGCAAGAATCAATGCACCACCTTCAGGCGCAACAAAGAGCCATAATGGCACAGCAGACAACCATGGAGGAACGCCATCGGCGCACTAATATAAAAATTAGAGGCATCCCGGCAGCCATCTTGCCAGATGAACTACCGCACTACAAAGGCGCCTTCTGGCCACTATTCTGCCTCACACCACGGTCAAGAAGATGGTCACTGAGGAGATCTACCGCCTGCCTACGTCCTCAAAGGTACGCTCAAACACACCCAGAGATGTGATACTCAGGTGCCCAAATGTACATGACAAGATTCAGGTCATGTCTGCATTAAAAGGTAAAACACCCCTGATATCTGAGGGCGCTAGCCTAACCTTTTTCCAGGATCTTACAAAGTCTACCCTCATGTGGCGCAAAACCTTCAGCTCCCTCACCAACAGACTGAGGGCAGCAGACATCACCTATCGATGGGGGGCACACGGATCCCTGGTGATACCACAGAACGGATCCCAACTCACACTTGCCTCCATGGAAGAGGCACCCACAATAATACAGGCCTTGGGACTGGACCCACCGACCGCCAACTCACCCTCAAGACCCTCTACTACCAATTGGGACCCAGAGCGCACCGCAACGTTTGTACCGCGGAACAGAAGCCCTCGGTCCTCGGACCCAAGACAGCCTCAAGGGACTGGCTGACAATGAGGCACAGTAGGGACACCTTCCCAGCGCTCACCTTTACCTCAGGTCTAAAGACTGCAAAGTTATTTTCATTGAACGTTTAACATTTCTAATAGTACCCCATTGTTCTTGGGGGCAACAATATATATATATATATATATATTATTTTTTTTTTTGTGAGCCCAATTTTGGTAACCAAGTGCCGTTTTGGAAACGTTACCATAATTCCTACAGTTCGTACACTCAATGCGAAAATCACAATTGTTTATTACCTTGTTCTTTCTCCTGAACCCTGTTTTTGAGCCGGTGGCTGTCAGTTTGTAAGGTCTCCAAACATCTGATAGAGGTTAAAGCCAAGCTCAGTGTCCCATGACTAGAGGACATTACCCTCCTAAGGCTGAATAGGGGCACTAAAATTTAGTAAACACACCTCACTACTTTCAAGCTACAAAAGCAAGATTAAATGGTCTGACAAAATGTATATATTGCTAAAGCCCATTAAATGCTGACCTTATATAGATGACTAATCTAGAATACTGAACAGTAGCCGGCCTTTAAGAGGGCAGCATAGTAAAGGTACAGGTTGTATACGACCGATTACCTACTGTCAAAGTGTCCATATGGCAACGTACATTATTCTGCAAAGATTAGGGTTTGTCCTGCACTCTTAGTGGGTGTAGAGCTTTAAGCTCGAGGGTTTGTGAAGTCTAAAACGAGTCAAGAATTGCATACAAAAGCATAGGTCAGGAGAAACCTATCTAACTTCACACCATACCTGAGTTACAAAAGGACGTTTAAATGGTTTATTGTTTATGTTGTTGCGATCCCTACTAGAAGACTGACACACGTACAACAATCAACAGGCCTAACCCTGACATGGACCGTACTTGACTGACACCACAGGCTCAACGGGACCCACTCTCGCACGACTGGTACACCTAAGACGGGGACATACCACAAACGCTTAATGGAGTGACTGCTACACTCTTACCATGACCACCCACCCCCCCCCGCGACTCCCTAGGTTAGGAGTTTCGATCACGTGAGGCAGAGACCACACTCACGGCAGGAGGCTGCACTGGACAGCCCACACGCTTCAGAAGTCACTCACTAGTACACACCCACCAATATGCCCACGGGACACCATACCGACACATACAGGCACACCCAAGTGTCATAACCATGGAGGCACCACATACTCCATAACTACTTCACACACGGAACGCGGATACCAGCACCGAATATACGACTCAAACACACAAATAACACAGGTTAAGCGGTTAATGACCCGGATCCAAGTTATTGCTTGTATTTTATAAAATTATATAATTGGTGCAGTCTCACAAGATGCAAGATAAATATGTTGATGCTATATACTGGAAATTCTGACTTGCAATGTACTGTTTTACTGTCATGCAAAGCACCGCAAAAATAAAGAATTAAAAAAAAAAAAAAATACAGCAGCGTGTGGACCATTTTTAGCCCAAGGCAGCTCATCTCATCAGGCCTTTTTTAATCGAATGTATCGCCCAGTGTCAGTCCCTTCGGGATCATTCATCTTAATAAAGGTGAGGTAATCTAGACTTTTTTGACCTAGGCGACTTCTCTTCTAGGCGACTTCTCTTCCCTGCTGCACTGAAGGTCCTTTCTGACAGGACACTTGAAGCGGGGCAGGCCAGAAGTTCTATTGCAAATTGGGATAGCTCAGGCCACAGGTCAAGCCTGCACACCCAGTAGTCAAGGGGTTCATCTCTCCTCAGAGTGTCGATATCTGCAGTTAAGGCGAGGTAGTCTGCTACCTGTCGGTTGAGTCGCTCTCTGAGGGTGGATCCCGAAGGGCTGTGGCGATGCGTAGGACTTAAAAAGGTCCGCATGTCCTCCATCAACAACACGTCTTTAAAGCGTCCTGTCCTTGCCGGCGTGGTCGTGGGAGGAGGAGGATGACTTCCACCTCTGCCCCTGTTAGATTCCCGTTGTGCTGTGACATCACCCTTATACGCTGTGTAAAGCATACTTTTTAATTTATTTTGCAAATGCTGCATCCTTTCCGACTTGTTGTAATTCGGTAACATTTCCGCCACTTTCTGCTTATACCGGGGGTCTAGTAGCGTGGACACCCAGTACAGGTCTGTTACGGTTACCCTTAGTCTCGCTGAGAGTTGGACCGCTTAGTAGTCTGGATTCCTATTGTTGAAGCGGGAGAGGGACTGGTTCCATAGCATTCCATACGAGTCCTGTAAATGTAGAACAATCCCACTAGCTATAGCACAGCTAGGATACCCTTTTACCCACAAAACGAGTTGAGGCTGCGATTTGAGGGTCAAAACAAGAACTGAGGACTGGAATACCCAGCCTGCTTTTTATTAGAATTTAGGGCAGAAAGAACACACCCAGGGGGAGGCATAAAATCACCAATCCAGTACAAGGTACAACCCACACATCTCCTCCCCTCAGATAACACATTATCACGATTAAATGTACACTATTTTACCCCGGTTCTGGATGTACCCCAAAACCAGGGGGTACAGTGGTAAATCTGGTACCCCTGGAGAGTCCTTGTTCCGGGGACCAACATACTTAAAAATCAGGCAATTCGGATGAAGGGTTCAGGAGGTACAAGGTTCCAAAGTTTTAACCGACCGCACAGACCAACTAGCCGAAAATAGTTCCATGAGTTTTGGCCTTGCGGTCGGTCTTCGTTCACACGATGAAAATACCCGAAAACCTTGTCATCTATTCGAATCCTTATGGTCGCCGGACTCCCCATGGTCCATTAAACCTTTCTACCGAACGGTGGGAGGTTCGGTAGTTGCTGTCCGAATTCCTGGGAGTCTGGAGGACTCAGCGGTGTTCGCCTGTTCGCGTATCCGTTTCTAGTTCCATGTGGTTACAGGCAAACACAGCTGGTCGTGTGCAAGATGGCCGCGAACACGTGCAAAGTCCCGAAATGGCGGCCACCTATTCCGAGCACAAAGGATTCGTAGAAAATCATCCAAATGACTGCATAGCCAAAACTGGTACTTGAAAGTGCACAATAAACTGAAGGCTTCTGTAACAGGGCTCCCTTTTTGTGGAACACTCTGGCAGACACTGTCTGACTCCTTTTCGGGGCAGACTAAGGCTGTCCAGACCGTTGGTTATGCTGGGCTGAGGTCTGTTTGTCTGGACAACCCGTCAGCATTGCCATTCTGTTTCCCAGGTCTGTAGGTGATGGTGAAGTTGAAGGATAGACTCCACCGCAATAGCCTGCCGTTATCGCCTGAGACCCGGTTTAGCCACACCAACGGGTTATGGTCTGTAACCAGAGTGAACTCTTGTCCATATAAATAGGGAGTCAATTTCTTTAACGCCCACACCAAAGCCAAGCACTCTTTTTCGACCGCTGCATAACTGACTTCCCGGGGCAGGAGCTTCCGGCTGATGTAGGCAACTGGATGCTCCCCTCCATCTTCGCCTACTTGGCTGAGGACGGCTCCCAGCCCGAACATGGAAGCGTCTGTATGGACGATAAAACTTTGTTAAGGGCTGGGGCCGCCAGAACAGGAGCGTTAATAAGAGCAGTTTTAAGTGCCTGGAAGGCCGTTTCACAGTGAGGAGACCACAGGACCTGTCGGGGTAAGTTTTTCTTGGTCAAGTCAGTCAGGGGTTTGGCGAGTGTGCTGTAGTCCGGTACGAACCGTCTGTAGTACCCTGCCGTGCCCAGGAAAGCTAGGACCTGAGTCTTCGTGCTGGGGGTAGGCCAATTGGCGACCGCTTCTATCTTGGCCGGCTCTGGTCGCTGTTTCCCACACCCCATCCGGTGACCCAGGTACTGTACCTCGGCCATCCCAAAGTGGCACTTTTCTGGCTTCAGCGTCAGGCCCGCAGCCCTGATCTGATCCAGAACCATTCCGACGTGAGCTAAGTGGTCCTAACAGGACTCACTGTGGATCGCTATGTCGTCCAGGTATGCGCAGGCAAAACTCTGGAAGCCATCCAGGAGCCTATCGACCAAGCGCTGGAATGTAGCTGGGGCATTCTTCATCCCGAACGGCATTACCTTAAACTGGTATAAGCCGAATGGGGTGACGAATGCCGACTTGGGGATAGCCTCCGGGGCCAGGGGAATCTGCCAGTAACCCTTGCAGAGGTCAATGGTGGTCAGGTAATTTCCCCTGGCTATACGATCGAGTAGCTCGTCTACTCTGGGCATAGGGTAAGCGTCCGTCACGGTCTTTTCATTGAGCCTCCGATAGTCTACGCAGAACCGGGTTGTCCCATCTTTCTTGGGTACCAGGACAACCGGGGAGGCCCATGGACTATCGGAAGGTTCAATTACCCTGAGTTGAAGCATCTCATCGATCTCCTTCTTCATTCCTGTCCTAACTGCCTCGGGGATTCGGTACGGAGCCTGTCGTAAGGGGCTTTGTCCGGGAGTATCTACCTGGTGGGTGGTTAAGGTAGTGTACCCGGGCTTCTGGGAGAAAGTGAGGCTTTTAGACTGTAGGAGTTGGCTAAGCTGCTCCCTTTCAGTGGGGCTAAGTCGGTCTCCTATCTGTACCTGAGCCACTATATCCGTGGGGAAACTATTTTCTAACAGGTCGGGGATGGGTAGGCTGTCGGGGTCTTCCTGAGGGGGGCAACATACGGCTGTCACGTTCTCTGGCCGCTCAAAATATTCCTTGAGCATGTTCACATGGAACAATTTTCTAAGATTGTTGTCGTGGCAGCTGGCGATTACATAAGTGGTGTCCCCCCTTTTCTCTACGATCTGATAGGGGCCCTGCCAGGACGCCTGCAATTTGTCTGTCTTAACAGGCTTAAGAACTAGTACCTTTTGTCCTACAGTGAAGATTCTCTTTCGGGCTCCCCGATCGTACCATACCCTCTGTCTTCTCTGGGCCGACTGGAGATTAGCCCGCACGGATTTGGCTAATTGCTCCATTCGGTCCCGGAGTTCCAGCACGTATGGCACGATGGGGACACCGTCAGTCTCTATCTCTCCCTCCCAGTGCTCCCGGATCAGGTTTAGGGGTCTCCGTACCTTTCTTCCGTAGAGCAACTCGAAGGGAGAGAAGCCTGTCGTTTCCTGGGGCACCTCCCGATAGGCAAATAGGAGGTGCGGCAGGAAGCGTTCCCAGTCACGGTATTCCTGGGTGAACGTTTTGAGCATTTGCTTGAGGGTCCCATTGAACCTTTCGCAAAGTCCGTTCGTCTGGGGGTGGTATGGGGAGCTCAGGAGGGACTTAATTTTGCACACCTTCCAGAGTTGTTGGGTCAACTCGGCCGTAAATTGGGTACCTCGGTCGGATAGGATTTCTTTTGGAAATCCTACCCGGGAGAACACCTGCACTAGTGCATTCGCTACCGTATCCGCTTGTATGTTGGATAGAGCGACAGCCTCGGGGTACCGAGTAGCGTAGTCCACTACGGTAAGAATGTAGCACTTACCGGAGGGACTAGGGGTAGCCAACGGTCCCACTATGTCAATAGCAACCCTGCTGAAGGGTTCCTCTACAATGGGCATATTTACTAAATGGGCTTTAGGGTGGTCACCTCGCCTACCTACTCGTTGACACACATCGCAGGTATTACAATAAATCCTAACATCAGCGTGTACCCCTGGCCAAAAGAACGTGTGGGTAATGCGGTGTAGTGTACGGGTTACAGCAAGGTGGCCTGCCAAGGGGATGTCGTGTCCTATCTTGAGGATTTCTCGACGGTATTTGTGGGGCACTACCAGCTGTCGTCTACGTTGTCCCTTTTTCTCCGTCAAGCGGTATAGCTTCCCTTTTTCCCATAAAAACGTTTAGTTATCTGTCCCGCCCCCCCCCCCCGGTCTCTGCTCGTTCTCGGTACTTTTGTAGGGTCGGGTCAGTTTTAGACTCTGTCTCGAAAGCATCTGGGGTGTCCCAGGGTATGGGACCTAACACGTCGGGCAATGTCGGGGTAGGTCTTACCTGGGTCTCCCGCACTGGTGATAGTTCTCGCTCCATCCGGGCTTGGGCTCGGGTAGTCACTGGGTTCGCCTCATTGTTGTAGGCGGGAGCATAGGCAGAAGTCATGGGGCCCAAATCATTGCCCAGTAGCACTTCGGCAGGTAAATTATCCATTATGCCCACGTTTACAGCCCCCTTTCCCGCTCCCCAATCAAGGTGCACTTTAGCGGTTGGAATTTTGTACACATCCCCCCCGCCACTCTAACGGCCACAGTCTGTCCTGAGCGCTTGTGTTCTGGTACCAAATGACTCTGCACCAGCGTGATAGTAGCCCCTGTGTCTCTCAACCCCTCAGTAGATCGCCCCTCGAGCCATACCTTCTGCCGATGGTGCTGGCGGTTATCTGCAGCAGCATATACCGGGTCTGCTTCGTGAAGCGGCCCCAAATACTCCTCCATAGGGGTCTCCTGGTTAACACAGAGGGCCCGGGCAGGTCGATATGACCCAGAGGGGTAATTGTAATTCCTGGGTGTCTGGTGCGTGTTACGGGGGCAGTTAGCCATGAAATGCCCTGGTTGCTTGCATCGGTGGCAAGTCGGTCTGGGGCGATCAGAGCTGTTATTGGGGGGTCCTGTGTGTCGGGCGGGCCCTGCGGGCACCAGGGCTCGGAATTCAGTACGAGGGGGTGCACGGAAAGCCTCTCTGGGCTCGACCCGGGCCGGAGCTCGGTAGTTCGTTGGTTCGTGTAGACGAGAGTCATAGTGTTCATCGGCCAACTTGGCTGCTTCTTCTAGGGTAGAGGGTCGCCTGTCTCGCAGCCATTCCTTCCCCTGCTGTTCCATACCATTATAAAAATGTTCTAAGAGAAACAATTGTAAAATTTCCTCACCAGTCACAGCTTTACTGCCGCTCATCCAGTGATTTTCCGCTCTCCGCATTCGGTGTGCCCATTCCATATGGGTATTGTTCGGCTTCTTCTTTGTGCCCCGGTACTGCCGGCGATACGTGTCTGTAGTTACAGCATACCGCCTTAACAGTGTCTCTTTCACCACCACATACTGTGTCACTTCCTCAGCACCCAGAGTACGGAAGGCTTCCAGGGCTCGTCCGGATAGTTTCCCGGACAATATCGTGGGCCATTCTCTGGAGGGAATCTGGTGCAGGGCGCATTGTCTTTCGAAGTCCGCCAAGTATTCATCTATTCCTGTCTCCCTCTCTAGGAAGGGTCGAAATGCTGCATAGGGTATCTTGGGCTTCCCTGCATTTTCGATAGGAACGATTACTTGCGGGGCTTCAGCATTGCGGTGTGCGTTCGCCAGGTTGAGCTTGTGGGCTCGAGCCTTTTGTATATCCTCGTCTGCCTCTGCCATCAACTGCTGCACCAGTTCAATGGAGGGGTTCGGCCCGTATAGTGAGAGCCTTTCCCGAACCATCCTGGTCTTTTCGTCGTTAGTGGTGGTTGGGGTTTCTGCCATTGTGAAGCTCTGATCTAGTTCGGTCAGTTCTGCGATCAGCTCTCTCCTTGGCCGGTTGCTGGCGTACCCCTCTCTGCTTTCAAGTAAATCTTTTAGGGTTGTACGCTTCAATTTTTCGTAAGCGCTCTCCATCCGTTCCGCACCTCTCCTAGGAAATCCAGGATAATCCCGCCGCTGCCACCAAATGTTACGGTTACCCTTAGTCTCGCTGAGAGTTGGACCGCTTAGTAGTCTGGATTCCTATTGTTGAAGCGGGAGAGGGACTGGTTCCATAGCATTCCATACGAGTCCTGTAAATGTAGAACAATCCCACTAGCTATAGCACAGCTAGGATACCCTTTTACCCACAAAACGAGTTGAGGCTGCGATTTGAGGGTCAAAACAAGAACTGAGGACTGGAATACCCAGCCTGCTTTTTATTAGAATTTAGGGCAGAAAGAACACACCCAGGGGGAGGCATAAAATCACCAATCCAGTACAAGGTACAACCCACACATCTCCTCCCCTCAGATAACACATTATCACGATTAAATGTACACTATTTTACCCCGGTTCTGGATGTACCCCAAAACCAGGGGGTACAGTGGTAAATCTGGTACCCCTGGAGAGTCCTTGTTCCGGGGACCAACATACTTAAAAATCAGGCAATTCGGATGAAGGGTTCAGGAGGTACAAGGTTCCAAAGTTTTAACCGACCGCACAGACCAACTAGCCGAAAATAGTTCCATGAGTTTTGGCCTTGCGGTCGGTCTTCGTTCACACGATGAAAATACCCGAAAACCTTGTCATCTATTCGAATCCTTATGGTCGCCGGACTCCCCATGGTCCATTAAACCTTTCTACCGAACGGTGGGAGGTTCGGTAGTTGCTGTCCGAATTCCTGGGAGTCTGGAGGACTCAGCGGTGTTCGCCTGTTCGCGTATCCGTTTCTAGTTCCATGTGGTTACAGGCAAACACCGCTGGTCATGTGCAAGATGGCCGCGAACACGTGCAAAGTCCCGAAATGGCGGCCACCTATTCCGAGCACAAAGGATTCGTAGGAAATCATCCAAATGACTGCATAGCCAAAACTGGTACTTGAAAGTGCACAATAAACTGAAGGCTTCTGTAACAAGGTCGTTCTCCTTCAGCCTTTTTATACGAGGGTCCCTCAACAGGCAGGACAGCATGAAAGACCCCATTTGTACAAGGTTGGATGCCGAGCTACTCATTTCCCGTTCCTCCTCCTCACTGATGTCATTGAAGGTATGTTCTTCCCCCCAGCCACGTACAACACCACGGGTACCAGATAGGTGACAACGAGCACCCTGGGATGCCTGTTGTGTTTGGTCTTGCTCCTCCTCCTCCTCCTCAAAGCTACATTCCTCCTCTGACTCCTCTTCCTCACAATCCTCTTCCAGCGTTGCCGCAGGTCCAGCAAGCGATGCTGATAAGGCTGTTTCTGGTGGTGATGGTGACCACAACTCTTCCTCTTCCTCTTCACGCTCATCTACAGCCTGATCCAGCACTCTTCGCAGGGCACGCTCCAGGAATAAAACAAATGGTATGATGTCGCTGATGGTGCCTTCGTTGCGACTGACTAGGTTTGTCACCTCCTCAAAAGGACGCATGAGCCTACAGGCATTGCGCATGAGCGTCCAGTAAGGTGGCAAAAAAAATCCCAGCTCCCCAGAGGCTGTCCTAGCACCCCGGTCATACAAATATTCATTAGCAGCTTGTAACGGAGCTCCGTGTACTCCGACCGAGTAACCTCCGTTGATGGATGCTCCTAGCGCTCTCAGAGGACTCCAAGCACTGCAGACGACACCACAACCACCGCAGACTCCACAACCGCCGTAGCTTAACTGGAGCCGCGCCGTCTTCCTTCCACCCTGGATCGGCTTCTGTCCTCCAGGACCGTGTGGGGAAGACCTCTCCTCCAGGAGAGCGTATCCGGAACAAGCTCTTAAAAGAGCTAAGTGATTAAGCTCAGGGGAATATGCAGAGCATAGCAATCCCCAGTGTGATACAGCAATTCCCTCCAATAACGAGACAAGGCTACGTTTTGAAGGGTCAAGAAGAACTGAGGACTGGGACACCCAGCCTGCTTTTTATTACAAAAAGGTACATACAGGACACTCCCAGGGGGAGGTTGAAATTAACCAATCACATACATGGTACCACCCCCACGTCTCCTCCCCTCAGATAAACACATAACATAATTATAGCATACAGTAAAAATACAGTTTTCACACATACACTGTAGCTTTAAAACTATACATTCAATATCCATAAAAATTACACATTTGAACTCAGCATACATCAAACATAAATACTTCCAAAAATCAGCCAAATCCCTCCAGTGGATCAAAAGTTAGCTGGAGGTCCCTTTATGACCGACCGCAAGCAAAATTTCCTGCCCAAAACAGTTCCATAGATTTGGGCTGTGCGGTCGGTCAATTTCATGCCGAAAAACGACTAAGTCCCATTTCGAACGGGACTTAGTCTCTGGAGCTGAAAAACGAAGTGTAGGAGAAGGTAAGGGTCAGCGGTGTTCGGCAAAATGTGTAGCCGATTTCAGTTCCATGAATTTGGCTACACATACCGCTGACCTCGTTCGAATGAACAAAGATGGCCGCCGCCACGTGTTCGTTTGTCGAATGGCAGCCAATTCGAATACTTCGGCACTTCGGCTGCATCCGAAGTGCCCATTTAAAGCTGCAGCACTGTTCCAAATTATTTAAAGGGACAGTCTTATAAAATCCAATCTGCTAAAAGAGTCTTTAACAGGTAATATCTTCCAGGGGACATAGTCTTAAAGGGTATTGTTACCCAAAGTCTCAATATGGCCCCAGACAGTTCTTAAAGGGCCAGCAGCAGCCCAATATAGGTTAATAAGTTTTCAGGGGCACAATCTTCCAGGGGCCATAGTCATGAGGAAGGAGGCTGGCAAATAGGCTTCTCCACAATCCAGGGAAGCAGGGCAATTTTCCATTTAAAGGGCCAGTTACAAATAGCGATTTGTAACACAGCTTTTTCTTGTTGGAGCAGGCGGTCGAACATTAGGAGTGTTGAATTCCAACGAGTAGGGCTGTCGCAAATCAAGCGCCTCACTGGCATGTTGTTTC
Source organism: Pelobates fuscus (assembly GCF_036172605.1). Classification (NCBI taxonomy): domain Eukaryota; kingdom Metazoa; phylum Chordata; class Amphibia; order Anura; family Pelobatidae; genus Pelobates; species Pelobates fuscus. The sequence goes on along the minus strand of NC_086318.1, from coordinate 265,690,656 downwards.
GCCGCTGGATATCAGCAAAGTGAGCCATGGCCGTGTAGGAACGCCTGAAATGGCCACACACCTTCCTGGCCTGCTTCAGGACGTCCTGTAAGCCTGTGTACTTATGCACAAAGCGTTGTATGATCAGATTACACACATGTGCCATGCACGGCACATGTGTCAACTTGCCCAACTTCAATGCCGCTATCAAATTTTTTCCGTTGTCACACACCACTTTGCCGATATCCAGTTGCTGCGGAGTCAGCCACTTTTCCACCTGTACGTTCAGGGCGGACAGGAGTGCTTGTCCGGTGTGACTCTCTGCTTTCAAGCAAGTCAAACCCAAGACGGCGTGACACTGCCGTATCCGGGATGTGGAATAGTACCTGGGGAGCTGGGGGGGTGCCGTTGATGTGGAGCAAGAAGCAGCAGCACAATAGGACTCAGCCGAGGAGGTTATGGAAGAGGATGGAGTAGGAGGAGTAGAGGAGGTGGCAGCAGGACTGCCTGCAATTCGTGGCGGTGTCACCAACTCCTCTGCAATGCCACGCATTCCTTGATTGTCAGCCGTCAGCAGGTTTACCCAATGCGCAGTGTAGGTGATATACCTGCCCTGACCATGCTTTGCAGACCAGGTATCAGTGGTCAGATGGACCCTTGCCCCAACACTGTGTGCCAGACATGCCATGACTTCCTTTTGCACAATCGAGTACAAGTTGGGGATTGCCTTTTGTGAAAAGAAATTCCGGCCGGGTACCTTCCACTGCGGTGTCCCAATACCTACAAATTTTTTGAACGCCTCAGACTCAACCAGATTGTATGGTAAAAGCTGGCGGGCTAATAGTTCAGACAAGCCAGCTGTCAGACGCTGGGCAAGGGGGTGACTTGGTGACATTGGCTTCTTACGCTCAAACATGTCCTTAACAGACACATGACTGTGGGCAGATGAGCGGGAACTGCTCAAGGCAGGAGACGGAGTGGCGGATGGTTGGGAGCAAGGAGGACAGCAGTGGTTGACATGGCTGAAGATGCTGGACCAGGAGGAGGATGGCGGCTTAGAGTAGGCGTGCTGCTTGTACTCATGTGTTGATCCCATAGGCGTTTGTGATGTGAGATCATGTGCCTACGCAAAGCAGTTGTACCTAGGTGGGTGTTGGACCTCCCACGACTCAGTTTCCTTTGGCACAGGTTACAAATGGCATCGCTGTTGTCAGAGGCAGACACACAAAAAAAATGCCACACTGCTGAGCTCTGCAATGACGGCATTCTGGTGGTGGACACAGCATGCGTTGATTGGCGTGCTGTCGAGCTGACCCCGGGTGCCGATGCATGCTGTCTGACTGTGCCACTAGCTCCTTGCGACGACCCCCCCCTGCTTCCAACTCGTCTCCTCCTCCTCCTCTCTGTCTCCCCATCTGAACTTTCGCCCTGTTCTTCTTCTTGCCGAGCGGGCACCCACGTGACATCTATGGACGCATCATCATCATCAACCGCTTCGCTTGTATCTGACAACTCAGAAAAGGAAGCAGCAGCGGGTACAACATCATCATCATCACACCGTATGTCAGGCCTCAAGCCTCCCGATGTCTCCTCATGCTTCCGGGTTTGACGGAGCTTAGCCACACGCCCATTGCCGTGGTCTGCTATTTAATGCGACCGCACCAGCTGATAGACGCTGGATTATTGAAACGCGTACCGCGCCAAACTCACCGGCTCACATACCTCGCTGAGACGACCACTCGCTACTAGACCGGACCGGAGGAATATTCAAGTCCCCAACATCTCTCCTCATCAGAGACAGATACCGGCACTCTCGGCAACCATTCACTGAAGCAACCGCCTCGGAGGAGAGCTGGGGACACAATCCCTCTACTTCTAGAAGTTAAGTAACTTACAGTCTCTGAGTTAAGAGCTAATAATGCTAAAGCTTTATTTCTACATACTAAAGTCTGCTATCAAGTTCTCCAGCAAGCCTGCTACAGCTTTCCTCAAATCAAGTATTATTCAAGTTCAGCTGTACCTGTCTTGCTACAGATAATCTTATTTCTACATACTAAAGTCTGCTATCAAGTTCTCCAGCAAGCCTGCTACAGCTTTCCTCAAATCAAGTATTATTCAAGTTCAGCTGTACCTGTCTTGCTACAGATAATCTCATTTCTACATACTAAAGTCTGCTATCAAGTTCTCCAGCAAGCCTGCTACAGCTTTCCTCAAATCAAGTATTATTCAAGTTCAGCTGTACCTGTCTTGCTACAGATAATATTATTTCTTCATACTAAAGTCTGCTATCAAGTTCTCCAGCAAGCCTTCTACAGCTTTCCTCAAATCAAGTATTATTCAAGTTCAGCTGTACCTGTCTTGCTACAGATAATATTATTTCTTCATACTAAAGTCTGCTATCAAGTTCTCCAGCAAGCCTTCTACAGCTTTCCTCAAATCAAGTATTATTCAAGTTCAGCTGTACCTGTCTTGCTACAGATAATATTATTTCTTCATACTAAAGTCTGCTATCAAGTTCTCCAGCAAGCCTTCTACAGCTTTCCTCAAATCAAGTATTATTCAAGTTCAGCTGTACCTGTCTTGCTACAGATAATCTTATTTCTTCATACTAAAGTCTGCTATCAAGTTCTCCAGCAAGCCTTCTACAGCTTTCCTCAAATCAAGTACTATTTAAGTTTTGCTGCACCATTCTTGCTACTGATAATTCCAATGTATATAATCTCTTATAATTTGAACTGTTAATGAATTCTGAACCTTGTCAATGCTAAATGAAACAAACCGTTTATTATTTAAAGAAACAGTAACTGTAATTCTGGAACTGAAGTCTCAGTTCCATCTAAGTGTCTTAATAAAAGATCAAAGTCCTAAGAAATCTGCAGTTGTGTTCCACATCATTTACTGTGAACGTGACACCGTACCTCCATGTGTTTAATGCTGCCTGCCTGAGACATATCTAGCCTGTTATCTACATCATCTAGCAATAATGGTTGCGCATCACTCATTTCTTCAAACGGGTGTGTGAATAACTCTTCTGACATACCAAGTAAAGCGGCCTGCCTGTCATTTTTGGGGGGATTAGTGGTACTATGCGTGCAAGCTACTGTGAGACCAGATATGATTGGCAATGTGAACTGTAACAGTTCTGCAGAGCACACACTGTAGGCCTGACACACCCGCTTGAAGACAAGTAACTGCTATTCAATCTATAACAGTGAGAAACCAATTTTGTTTTTAAAAGCACGCTATAGAGACACCAGATATGATTGGCAATGTGCACTGGAACAGTTCTGGAGAGCACACGCTGAAGGAAGGACTGACAGAGCCGCTTGAAGGACACTGACTGGCTGCTATTAGCTTACACTAGAAACCTTTTTTCTTTGTAAAAGCACGCTATAGAGACACCAGATATGATTGGCAATGTGCACTTGAACAGTTCTGCAGAGCACACACTGTAGGCCTGACACACCCGCTTGAAGACAAGTAACTGCTATTCAATCTATAACAGTGAAAAACAAATTTTGGTTTTAAAAGCACGCTATAGAGACACCAGATATGATTGGCAATGTGCACTGGAACAGTTCTGGAGAGCACACACTGAAGGAAGGACTCACAGAGCCGCTTGAAGGACACTGACTGGCTGCTATTAGCTTACACTGGAAACCTTTTTTCTTTGTAAAAGCACGCTATAGAGACACCAGATATGAGTGGCAACTGTAAAAGTACGCTGGCAGGGTTTTGCAGGGCACACGCTGAAGGAAGGCCTGAAAGAGCCGCTTGAAGGACACTGACTGGCTGCTATTAGCTTACACTGGAAACCTTTTTTTCTTTGTAAAAGCACGCTAAAGAGACACCAGATATGATTGGCAACTGTTAAAGCACGCTGGCAGTGTTGTGCAGGGCACACGCTGAAGGAAGGCCTGACAGAGCCGCTTGAAGGACACTGACTGGCTGCTATTAGCTTACACTGGAAACCTTTTTTCTTTGTAAAAGCACGCTATAGAGACACCAGATATGAGTGGCAACTGTCAAAGTACGCTGGCAGGGTTGTGCAGGGCACACGCTGAAGGAAGGCCTGACAGAGCCGCTTGAAGGACACTGACTGGCTGCTATTAGCTTACACTGGAAACCTTTTTTCTTTGTAAAAGCACGCTAAAGAGACACCAGATATGACTGGCAACTGTCAAAGCACGCTGGCACAGGTCTGCAGAGCACACGCTGAAGGAGGCCTGACACCCATACGCTTGCAGAGAACTAACTGCTCTTCTATTACAGTGAAAAAATAATATTTATTTTAAATCTAAAGCTTAAGCTATTGTAAAAACAGATATGAGTGGTATCACTGGGCAAGAGGGCACAGTATCCACTGTGAACCTCACACAGAAGCTGGCAGGCAGGCAACTGCTCTTCTATTACAGTGGAAACAAAATTTTGGTTTTAAAAGCACGCTATAGAGACACCAGATATGAGTGGCAACTGTCAAAGTACGCTGGCAGGGTTGTGCAGGGCACACGCTGAAGGAAGGCCTGACAGAGCCGCTTGAAGGACACTGACTGGCTGCTATTAGCTTACACTGGAAACCTTTTTTCTTTGTAAAAGCACGCTAAAGAGACACCAGATATGATTAGCAACTGTCAAAGCACGCTGGCAGTGTTGTGCAGGGCACACGCTGAAGGAAGGCCTGACAGAGCCGCTTGAAGGACACTGACTGGCTGCTATTAGCTTACACCGGAAACCTTTTTTCTTTGTAAAAGCACGCTAAAGAGACACCAGATATGATTGGCAACTGTCATAGAACGCTGGCAGTGTTGTGCAGGGCACACGCTGAAGGAAGGCCTGACAGAGCCGCTTGAAGGACACTGACTGGCTGCTATTAGCTTACACTGGAAACCTTTTTTCTTTGTAAAAGCACGCTATAGAGACACCAGATATGAGTGGCAACTGTCAAAGTTTGCTGGCAGGGTTGTGCAGGGCACACGCTGAAGGAAGGCCTGACAGAGCCGCTGAAGGACACTCACTGGCTGCTATTAGCTTACACTGGAAACCTTTTTTCTTTGTAAAAGCACGCTAAAGAGACACCAGATATGATTGGCAACTGTCAAAGCACGCTGGCACAGGTCTGCAGAGCACACGCTGAAGGAGACGCTTGCAGACAACTAACTGTTCTTCTATTACAGTGAAAAAAAAATATTTATTTTAAATCTAAAGCTTAAGCTATTGTAAAAACAGATATGAGTGGTGGCACTGGGCAAAAGGGCACAGTATCCACTGTGAACCTCACACAGAAGCTGGCAGGCAGGCAACTGCTCTTCTATTACAGTGGAAACAAAATTTTGGTTTTAAAAGCACGCTATAGAGACACCAGATATGAGTGGCAACTGTCAAAGTACGCTGGCAGGGTTGTGCAGGGCACACGCTGAAGGAAGGCCTGACAGAAGGACACTGACTGGCTGCTATTAGCTTACACTGGAAACCTTTTTTCTATGTAAAAGCACGCTAAAGAGACACCAGATATGATTGGCAACTGTCAAAGCACGCTGGCAGTGTTGTGCAGGGCACACGCTGAAGGAAGGCCTGACAGAGCCGCTTGAAGGACACTGACTGGCTGCTATTAGCTTACACTGGAAACCTTTTTTCTTTGTAAAAGCACGCTATAGAGACACCAGATATGAGTGGCAACTGTCAAAGTACGCTGGCAGGGTTGTGCAGGGCACACGCTGAAGGAAGACCTGACAGAGCCGCTTGAAGGACACTGACTGGCTGCTATTAGCTTACAATGGAAACCTTTTTTCTTAGTAAAAGCACGCTAAAGAGACACCAGATATGATTGCCAACTGTCAAAGCACGCTAGCAGTGTTGTGCAGGGCACACGCTGAAGGAAGGCCTGACAGAGCCGCTTGAAGGACACTGACTGGCTGCTATTAGCTTACACTGTAAACCTTTTTTCTTTGTAAAAGCACGCTAAAGAGACACCAGATATGATTGGCAACTGTCAAAGCACGCTAGCAGAGGTCTGCAGAGCACACGCTGAAGGAGGCCTGACACCCAGGCGCTTGCAGACAACTAACTGCTCTTCTATTACAGTGAAAAAAAATAATTTCTTTTAAATCTAAAGCTTAAGCTATTGTAAAAACAGATACGAGTGGTGGCACTGGGCAAGAGGGCACAGTATCCACTGTGAAACTCACACAGAAGCTGGCAGGCAGGCAACTGCTCTTCTATTACAGTGAAAAAAAAATATTTCTTTTAAATCTAAAGCTTAACCTATTGTAAAAACAGATATGAGTGGTGGCACTGGGCAAGTGGGCACAGTATCCACTGTGAAACTCACACAGAAGCTGGCAGGCAGGCAACTGCTCTTCTATTACAGTGAAAAAAAATATATTTCTTTTAAATCTAAAGCTTAACCTATTGTAAAAACAGATATGAGTGGTGGCACTGGGCAAGTGGGCACAGTATCCAATGTGAACCTCACACAGAAGCTGGCAGGCAGGCAACTGCTCTTCTATTACAGTGAAAAAAAATTATTTCTTTTAAATCTAAAGCTTAACCTATTGTAAAAACAGATATGAGTGGTGGCACTGACTGTGCAAATGGGCAAGGCATCCAGCCTGACACAGAAGCTGGCAGGCAGGCAACTGCTCTTCTATTACAGTGAAAACAAATTATTTCTTTTAAATCTAAAGCTTAACCTATTGTAAAAACAGATATGAGTGTATTGTAAAAACAGATATGAGTGGTGGCACTGACTGTGCAAATGGGCAAGGCATCCAACCTGACACAGAAGCTGGCAGGCAGGCAACTGCTCTTCTATTACAGTGAAAAAAAATTATTTCTTTTAAATGTAAAGCTTAACCTATTGTAAAAACAGATATGAGTGGTGGCACTGGGCAAGTGGGCACAGTATCCAATGTGAACCTCACACAGAAGCTGGCAGGCAGGCACCTGCAATTACATTACACAGGAAAAAAAGAAGCAGCCTGATGTTCTAGCCCTAAAAAGGGCTTTTTGGGGTGCTGTCCCCTCCTCTCACTAAGCATGCAGCTTCAGAATGAATCGAAAATGGATGCTGGGAGGGAGGTTGGAGGGTGTGGAAGGGAGTGCTGCTGATTGGCTGGAATGTGTCTGCTGACCGAGAGACACAGGGTCAAAGTTTGCCCAATGATGACGAATAGGGGGCGGATCGAACTGCGCATGTGTCCGCCCGCCGCGGCGAACGCGAACACGCTAAGTTCGCCGGGAACTGTTCACCGGCGGACAGTTCGGTACATCACTACTCATCATTGCACATACGAACATACATACAGGACACCCAGAGGCGGCATCCATGCTTGACGAACTGATTACCACAGAAGATCTAGCCGCAGCGCTTAAAAACACGAAAACAGGAAAGGCTCCGGGACCGGATGGGTTGTCCACCACCTACTACAAACACTTTGCCCAGATATTACTACCATGGCTGACAAAGGCTGTCAACAAAGTGACGGATGGGGGGCACTTTGGCATGGAATCCCTGACGGCGACTATAACTGTCCTACTCAAACCCAGGAAAGGACCCGGAACAATGCAGCAGTTACCGCCCAATCTCCCTGCTGAATGTCGACACAAAGCTCCTATCAAAAGTTTTGGCGACCAGACTTCAACGGATACTGCCGAGCCTAGTTCACGTGGACCAGACGGGATTTATCCCGGGCCGAGAAGCACGGGATAGTATGTTACGCCTGTTTTCTATACAACATCATGCACAGAAATACCAGAAGCACCTCCTGCTGTTATCCACGGACTCAGAAAAGGCGTTAGCCCGGGTTGACTGGTCATACATGACCCAAATGCTCTGGTGTATGGGTATAGGACAGAGGGCCATGGCGTGGATCTCTGCCCTGCACAGCTCACCGAGGGCGTCAGTACGTGTTAATGGAGCACTGACTACAAGCTTTGGAATCGCAAATGGAACCAAAGCGGGATGCCACCTGTCGCCACTCTTGTTCGCCCTCTCCCTGGAGCCAATCCTACAGGCAATTCGGGATCGTCCAGACATTCACGGCTACTCGTGGCAAGGCACAGAACATAAAGTGGCCGCATATGCGGACGACCTCCTGTTCTTTATCTCCCAGCCGCGGATCACACTACCATGCCTGCTTTCGGAAATCGACAAATTTGGCCAGATATCGGGTTTAAGCTAAACCTAGCGAAATGTGAGGTGCTGAATATCACCATACCCATGGTAGAATATGAGACCCTGGGCCCGCTCTTCCCGTTTCATGGTGTACAGGAGCAATGAAGTATCTCGGAATTTGGATTCCCACAAATCCACAAGAATATATCGGCACAACTTCGCACCACTCTTGCAGGAAATAGAATTGGATCTGAAAAGATGGGCCTACCTGCACATTACGTGGCACGGCCACATAGCGGTACTTAAAATGAACATTCTCCCAAGGGTTCTTTACCTATTTCAGACCATACCGGTTGCATTGCCGGCGATATTTTTCTCGACCCTAAAGTCGTCTGTTATTCAATATATATCACCTAGCCACGACGCTACAGCGAATCCTGGAATGGCACGAAACGGACACAATCAAGCAATGGGTGACTCTAGATCAGGATGGGGATGCTGCAAAACTAAAGGCGACGGTGTGGAGGAGGCGGGCAACTAGGGGCAGTAGGAGACAGGATGAGGGCCCCGTAGCACAAACACTACTCATGTGGGAGAACCTCAGGGAGACACCTCAAGTTTCCCCGACCCCATGCCCTTTGCTGCCAATAACACACAATCCCAGTATAGGGGGCGGACTGCCTGCGGAAGCCTGGACATTTCTGGGTGATGCAGATTACATCCCAATATGCAAAGTTACCCGGGAAGGCAATCTGAAGACACTGGACCGCGGTCCCCAATGGCGGTTTTTCGATATATGCAACTAAAACATTATTATAACTCACTCCCACATAAGGATAAACTACGAAGAGACCTAACGTGGTTTGAGGACCTCTGCTCCCGTGGTGCATCACTTGTGAAATCTATCTCAAACCTCTACCAATACTTGTTGACAAATTCCACCTCAGAAAACAACGCCTTCCAGCGATACTGGGATAGAGCCATGGACAAAACATTCACACCGATACAATGGGACAAAACCTTGATATGGCAACACAAAAGCTCCTTTTAGCTCCCGATATCAAGAGGTAAATTACAAACTGCTCTCCATGTGGTATAGAATGCCGGTATTGCTACACAAGATCTTTCCCACTACCCCACCAACGTGCTGGAGATGCCAGGAAGACAATGAGACTCTATTGCACATCTGGTGGGAATGCAGGCTCATCGCCCCGTTTTGGAATCGGTTCAAATCTGACGTTCACCTAATCCTTGGAGACGATACCTAATGGTCGGAAGAATTAGCCTTACTACACATTTCCTCACAACCATTGTCCGCATACAAAAAATCTATTCTGCGCCACCTATTAAACGCAGTCAAATCACTCATACCGGTGTTTTGGAAGAAAGCAAATATCCCCACAAGAGAGGAGTGAATATATAGAGTTGAGGATAGCTGAGGTGCTTCAGGCAGAATTGACGGGCAGGGAAGCAAAACACGCGGAATCATGGGCGCCGTGGTTTACCTTCCACGCGAGGCCGTAGGGGGGTGCCGGTGGGGGGGCTTGGAGCCGGGGAACGGTGCAGCCCTTGTGTCAGGGCTCCGCGGGCAGCGGTGAGGGGAGGCTGCAATCCGCTCGCAGCACTCACCCTCGGTCCGTCGCTGCCCGCGGCCCCCCCTCCTCTTACCAGTCGGCGAGCGGCGTCCTCTCCTCTTGACACGCCGCTCGTGTCCTCTCCTCCTCCTCCCCCCAGTGGCAGCATGTCTAACGCTGCATGCTGGGAGCCGGCACCCATATCAGTACGCCAGGGTCACTCACGTGACCCGGCGTTAAAGCGACAGTACAACAATCACAGTGGGGGGTATAGATACCCCCCACGTGTGTTTGTTAATTCTGATTGGAAGTTATCCAATCAGAATTAAGGCAAGGATATTTATACTTACCTTTCCTGTCTCTCAGTGCCCTGTTGTGGTCTTTGCTTTAGAGTATTGATACTGAACGTGTGCTTTCTGGTTACGTACTCCCTGGCTTGTTATACTGACTTTGTGACTTTCTCCTACCCTTTGACCTCGGCTTGTTTCTCATTATTCTGTTTTCTGGTTCCCCTTACTCGGCTTATCTCCTGACTATTCTGTGTGTGCTTAGCCCGGCAACTCTAAGGTCCGGTACTGCACACTTTCTGTGTGTGTGTCTGTGTGTGTGTTAGCGTGTTGGGTTCCCCGAATCGTGACATTACAACAGGGCCATAATGGAACCTGCTGACATACCACAGCTCCTAGTTAATCAGGAGGCTAGAATGGATGGCTTGGACCACCGTATGGATCAGTTTGCTCAAGCTTTGCAGAGCATACTGGCTCGTACTGCACACCTGCAGCCTGCCGTCCAGGAGGCGGTTGCAGCTGTGCCCGAACCCATTGCCACTCCAGTACCCATTCCTGCTCATGTAGTCCATATGACACCGCCACAGCCACAGTGGTGACCCAGCATTGTGTCGTGGTTTCCTCAATCAAATTGACATCCATTTGGTGATGAATCCTATGTTCTTTGCAGATTTTTTGTCAGCATTCAAACACACGTTTGATCAACCCGGTAGGGTTGCCTCTGCTGGCAAAGCTCTGCTTAGGGTTCGACAGGGTAACAGATCTGTAGCGGATTATACTATCGAATTCCGCACTCTAGCAGCTGAAGTGGTTTGGAATAACAAAGCCCTCGTAACAGCCTTTCAGGAGGGTTTGGCCGGTTACATACTGGATGAGATAGCATCCAGGGAACTGCCTGTCCTTCTAGATGATATTATAGACTATGTAATCCTTATTGATAACCGCATTAGAGAGAGACGTAGTCAAAGACGTCTGGATACACGGGTGTTACCTGCTCTACCCAGTACTGCATTACTAGCGTTACCCGCTCCTAGGCAACCATCCCCGAACCCATGCAATTGGGTGCTACGGGGTTAACTGAGGCTGAAAGAACGTATCGTAGAAGGGAGGGGTTATGTCTTTATTGTGGAAAGAGGGAGCACCACTGTAATACATGCATGTAAATTACAGGGAAACTCCAGCACCTAAGGCCTAGAGAGGGGTCGGCCTCGGGTGTTATGACTTTGTCCCCTCATGTGTCCATCTCCAGACCATTTATTACGGTCTCTCTTTTGGTCAATAAAACCACTATAAGAACCAAAGCCTTGATCGATTCAGGTGCGGCAGACAACCTTATGGATGAAACCTTTGCCAAAACCGCAGCCTTGACTTTGATCCAAAAGGCCACACCCTTGGCCGTTGAGGCCATAGATGGTAGACCAAGTGGACCAAGTAGACCTAGAGAGACCTCTGGTGACCCATGAAACCCAAGATATAGTTATGTCTGTGGGTGCTTTACACAAGGAAAGGTTAACCTTCCAAATAATTGACTCCCCTACTGCTTCCATTGTTCTGGGTTTTCCCTGGTTAGTGAAACACAACCCAGTACTTGATTGGGGTTGTTTAGACATACTCTCCTGGGGGGAATCCTGTCAACGAGACTGTATGGCCCAAGTACGTCCCGTTTGTTTACTTAACGTGCCCATGGCTAAACCGCTTTCTGTTTCTGTCCCTTCTGTGTATGCAGACCTTGCTTTGGTTTTCGAAAAAAGGGAGGCAGATAAGCTACCCCCACACCGTGAGTATGACTGTGCCATAAACCTATTACCGGGTACTATGCCTCCTAGGGGTAAGGTCTACCCTCTTTCTGAGAAAGAAAACCAGGTCATGGAGGAGTACATACGGGAGGCCTTAAGTAAAGGTTTTATTAGAAGGTCCTCCTCTCCTGCCGGGGCTGGTTTCTTTTTTGTGGCAAAAAAGGAGGGCGATTTGAGACCGTGTATAGACTACAGAGCCCTAAACAATATAACGATTAAAAATGCCTATCCGATCCCCCTCATTACTGAATTGTTTGATTGTGTCAAAGGTTCTAGATATTTTACTAAACTAGACCTCAGGGGGGCTTATAACCTTGTTCGTATCAAGGAGAACGATGAATGGAAAACGGCGTTCAATACACGTAGTGGGCATTACGAGTATCTGGTCATGCCTTTTGGATTGTGTAATGCTCCTGACGTTTTTCAGGATCTCATAAACGATGTCCTTAGAGATCTACTGCATGCCTGTGCTGTAGTCTACCTTGTTGACATACTTGTATATTCTCCAGATTTGAAGACACATCATACTCATGTTAGGATGGTGCTTAAGAGGTTGTTGCAGAACGGTCTTTATTGTAAATTAGAAAAATGCTTATTCGACCAAACTTCTGTACAATTCCTGGGTTATGTTATTTCTGAACAAGGATTCAGCATGGATCCTTCTAAATTGGAAGCTATACTGTCCTGGCCCCTTCCCCAAGGACTTAAGGCAATACAGCGATTTATAGGGTTTGCCAATTATTATAGAAAGTTTGTTAAAAACTTCTCATCCATTATTTCCCCTATCACTAAACTGACAAAAAAGGGTTTACACCCCAGGGTTTGGAATCCTAATGCTATTGGAGATTTGGTATCAGATATTACTGTAGGTGAAAGTTTAGGATCCAGTGATCATCAGTCAGTGTGGTTTAATATAAGAACAGTGACTGAGTCACACCACACAAAAACAAAAGTTTTAGACTTTAGAAAAACAGACTTTTCTAAAATTAGAATATGTGTAAAGGAGTCATTATCAGACTGGAGCAATTTATATGGAGTCCAAAATAAATGGGATTATTTAAAAGTTGCACTACTGAAGGCAACAGAAAATTGCATTAGGCTTGTCAGTAAAAGCAAAAAATTCAAGAAACCACTGTGGTACTCCGCAGATGTGGCCAAAATAGTAAAAAACAAAAAGTTAGCATTTAGTAATTATAAAAAAAACCAGAGTGAGGAAGACAGAATGACCTATAAGATTAGGCAGAAAGAGGCTAAGCAAGTTATAAGAGCTTCCAAATCCCACACAGAAGAGAAAATAGCACAGTCAGTAAAAAAGGGGGACAAAACTTTTTTTAGATACATAAATGAGAAAAGAAAAGTAAAACAAGGATTAGTTAGATTAAAAACAAAAGAAGGAAGGTATGTAGATGAGGATAAAGGTCTAGCTGACTGCCTCAATGAATATTTTTGTTCGGTATTTACAGATGAAAATGAAGGAAAGGGACCTCTGTTAACAAAAAGGATAAATGAGTCATTTATTACACGTGAGTTTACAGAGGAAGAGGTTCTATTTCAACTGTCAAAAGTAAAGACAAATAAGTCAATGGGACCTGATGGAATACACCCAAAGCTATTAAAAGAGCTTAGTGGTGTACTAGCAAAACCATTAACAGATTTATTTAACCAATCATTGAAAACAGGAGTAGTCCCAGAAGATTGGAAGTTAGCGAATGTTGTGCCCATTCACAAGAAAGGTAATAGGGAGGAGTCGGGCAACTATAGGCCAGTAAGCCTTACTTCAGTAGTGGGGAAAGTGATGGAAACCATGTTAAAGGATAGGATTGTTGAACATCTAAAAACACATGGATTTCAAGACCAGAGACAACATGGGTTTACTTCAGGGAGATCATGCCAAACTAATCTTATTGATTTTTTTGATTGGGTAACTAAAATTATAGATCAGGGTGGTGCAGTAGACATTGCTTACTTAGATTTCAGTAAGGCTTTTGACACTGTTGCACATAGAAGGCTTATCAATAAACTACAATCTTTGAGTTTGGATTCGAATATTGTTGAATGGGTAAGGCAGTGGCTGAGTGACAGGCAACAGAGGGTTGTAGTCAATGGAGTATATTCGAAGCTTGGGCTTGTCACCAGTGGGGTACCTCAGGGATCTGTACTTGGACCCATTCTCTTTAATATTTTTATTAGTGATATTGCAGAAGGTCTTGATGGTAAGGTGTGTCTTTTTGCGGATGATACTAAGATATGTAACAGGGTTGATGTTCCAGGAGGGATAAGCCAAATGGAAAATGATTTAGGTAAACTAGAAAAATGGTCAGAGTTGTGGCAACTGACATTTAATGTGGATAAGTGCAAGATAATGCATCTTGGACGTAAAAACCCAAGGGTAGAGTACAAAATATTTGATAGAGTCCTAACCTCAACATCTGAGGAAAGGGATTTAGGGGTGATTATTTCTGATGACTTAAAGGTAGGCAGACAATGTAATAGAGCAGCAGGAAATGCTAGCAGAATGCTTGGTTGTATAGGGAGAGGTATTAGCAGTAGAAAGAGGGAAGTGCTCATGCCATTGTACAGAACACTGGTGAGACCTCACTTGGAGTACTGTACACAGTACTGGAGACCCTATCTTCAGAAGGATATTGATACCTTAGAGAGAGTTCAAAGAAGGGCTACTAAACTGGTTCATGGATTGCAGGATAAAACTTACCAGGAAAGGTTGAAGGATCTTAACATGTATAGCTTGGAGGAAAGACGAGACAGGGGGGATATGATAGAAACATTTAAATACATAAAGGGAATCAACACAGTAAAGGAGGAGACTATATTTAAAAGAAGAAAAACTACCACAACAAGAGGACATAGTCTTAAATTAGAGGGACAAAGGTTTAAAAATAATACCAGGAAGTATTACTTTACTGAGAGGGTAGTGGATGCATGGAATAGCCTTCCAGCTGAAGTGGTAGAGGTTAACACAGTAAAGGAGTTTAAGCATGCGTGGGATAGGCATAAGGCTATCCTAACTATAAGATAAGGCCAGGGACTAATGAAAGTATTTAGAAAACTGGGCAGACTAGATGGGCCGAATGGTTCTTATCTGCCGTCACATTCTATGTTTCTATGTTTCTATGTTTCTATTGTGGCCTTTGAGACTCTAAAAAAGGCATTTGCCACTGCCCCTGTGTTACACCTTCCTGATCCTTCCCTTCCCTTTGTACTGGAAGTAGACGCCTCTGAATCAGGTATAGGAGCAGTGTTGTCACAAAGACAATCATATGACGAACCCCTCCTTCCCTGTGGTTACTTTTCTAAACGCTTGTCAGAGTCTGAAAAGAATTACGACGTCGGGAACAGGGAATTATTAGCTATAGTGATGTCATTTAAAGAATGGAGGTACTTGTTAGAAGATGCTAGACACAAGATTCTGGTTATAACCGATCATAAAAATCTATCCTATATCGCAGATGCTAAGAGGTTATCCTCTCGTCAGGCTAGATGGTCTTTATTTCTCTCACGTTTTCAGTACATAATCACATACAGGCCTGGTTATCGAAATGTCAAGGCTGATGCTATCTCCCGCCAGTACGAACCTGTAGATTCTATTACCTCCACTCCTGAGCCCATTGTACCCACAACTAATATAATAGCTACTACCCGTTTGGTTATCTTGTCTCTTTTTCTTGATGGTATCAAGTCATACCAATCCCAAGCACCCTCTGAGACTCCTATTGGTAAGCTGTACGTGAAAGTAAAAGACAGAAAGAAGTTGTTAACTTTATTTCACACAGCCAAAATGACTGGTCATCCAGGGGTTACCAAGACTTACAAGGGTCTTTTCCAACAGTTTTGGTGGCTCTCACTCAAAAAAGACGTGGTAGATTATGTGCAGGCTTGCCGTGTCTGTACACAGTGTAAGTCCCCTAATGTTAAACCCCTGGGACTCCTTATGCCCCTATCTGTACCCAAGAAACCGTGGACACACTTATCCATGGACTTTATTGTGGATCTTCCTTCATCTGATGGGCAGACAGTAATTTTGACTGTAACGGATAGGTTCTCCAAAATGGCGCACTTCATTCCGCTTAAGAAGCTACCTTCTGCGGTTCAGTTGGCTCAGGTGTTTGCCAAAGAAGTGTTCCGCTTGCATGGTATACCACAAGATATCGTATCTGACAGGGGCCCTCAGGTTGTCTCTCGGTTTTGGAGAGGCTTTTGTGCTGAGATGGGGGTCTCCTTATCGTTTACTTCCTCCTATCATCCGCAATCTAATGGAGCTGCCGAACGAGCAAATCAGTCTGTGGAGTTGTATTTACGCTGTTTCACGAATGCACACCAGGACAACTGGTCCCATCTCCTTCCCTGGGCTGAGTTTGCCAGGAACACTGTGTCTCATTCTTCTACTCGCGTAAGTCCTTTTATGGTGGCTTATGGGTTCCAACCCGCTGTCCTTCCCGATGTGTTCTCCGACAAGGGAATGCCCGCTTTGGACGAGCACCTCGCCTCCTTACGGAAGATGTGGGATCAGGTCCATGCTGCTCTTTGTCGTGCTGCTGCTACTCAAAAGAGATTTGCTGATCGTCGTAGGTGTGCGGCTCCTTCTTATGCTCCGGGTGATAGGGTTTGGTTGTCCTCTAGGAATCTCCGCCTTAGGGTTCCCTCGATGAAGTTCGCGCCCAAGTTCCTTGGTCCCTATAAGGTGTTGCGTAGGGTAAATCCTGTGTCCTACTCCCTGGCCTTGCCCCCTTCCATGCGCATACCTAACACCTTTCACACCTCCCTTTTGAAGCCCTTGCTCTGTAATCGGTTCTCTGGGTTTCTCAGGCGTTCCGATGCCCTCCGCGTGGTCTCTAGTGACGTATATGAGGTGGCTGCTCTCCTTGATTCTCGTTTCTCTCGAGGTCGGTTGCAGTATCTGGTTGATTGGAAGGGTTACGGCCTGGAGGAGCGGTCGTGGGTTTCTGTCTCTGACTTGGACGCGCCCTCTTTGATCCGCTCCTTTCATGCGCAGTTTCCTTTGAAGCCTTCGGCTTCCCGCCCTCCGGGCGGTCCTCGAGGGGGGGTTATGTCAGGGCGGTGAGGGGAGGCTGCAATCCGCTCGCAGCACTCACCCTCGGTCCGTCGCTGCCCACGGTCCCCCCTCCTCTTACCGTTCATGCGAGCGGCGTCCTCTCCTCTTGACACGCCGCTCGCGTCCTCTCCTCCTCCTCCCCCCAGCGGCAGCATGTCTAACGCTGCACGCTGGGAGCCGGCACCCATATCAGTACGCCGGGGTCACTCACGTCACCCGGCGTTAAAGCGACAGTACAACAATCACAGTGGGGGGTATAGATACCCCCCACGTGTGTTTGTTAATTCTGATTGGAAGTTATCCAATCAGAATTAAGGCAAGGATATTTATACTTACCTTTCCTGTCTCTCAGTGCCCTGTTGTGGTCTTTGCTTTAGAGTATTGATACTGAACAGTTGCTTTCTGGTTACGTACTCCCTGGCTTGTTATACTGACTTTGTGACTTTCTCCTACCCTTTGACCTCGGCTTGTTTCACGTTATTCTGTTTTCTGGTTCCCCTTACTCGGCTTATCTCCTGACTATTCTGTGTGTGCTTAGCCCGGCCACTCTAAGGTCCGGTACTGCACACTTTCTGTGTGTGTGTCTGTGTGTGTGTTAGCGTGTTGGGTTCCCCGAATCGTGACATTACAACAGGGCCATAATGGAACCTGCTGACATACCACAGCTCCTAGTTAATCAGGAGGCTAGAATGGATGGCTTGGACCACCGTATGGATCAGTTTGCTCAAGCTTTGCAGACCATACTGGCTCGTACTGCACACCTGCAGCCTGCCGTCCAGGAGGCGGTTGCAGCTGTGCCCGAACCCATTGCCACTCCAGTACCCATTCCTGCTCATGTAGTCCATATGACACCGCCACAGCGCTATAGTGGTGACCCAGCATTGTGTCGTGGTTTCCTCAATCAAATTGACATCCATTTGGTGATGAATCCTATGTTCTTTGCAGATTTTTTGTCAGCATTCAAACACACGTTTGATCAACCCGGTAGGGTTGCCTCTGCTGGCAAAGCTCTGCTTAGGGTTCGACAGGGTAACAGATCTGTAGCGGATTATACTATCGAATTCCGCACTCTAGCAGCTGAAGTGGTTTGGAATAACAAAGCCCTCGTAACAGCCTTTCAGGAGGGTTTGGCCGCTTACATACTGGATGAGATAGCATCCAGGGAACTGCCTGTCCTTCTAGATGATATTATAGACTATGTAATCCTTATTGATAACCGCATTAGAGAGAGACGTAGTCAAAGACGTCTGGATACACGGGTGTTACCTGCTCTACCCAGTACTGCATTACTAGCGTTACCCGCTCCTAGGCAACCATCCCCGAACCCATGCAATTGGGTGCTACGGGGTTAACTGAGGCTGAAAGAACGTATCGTAGAAGGGAGGGGTTATGTCTTTATTGTGGAAAGAGGGAGCACCACTGTAATACATGCATGTAAATTACAGGGAAACTCCAGCACCTAAGGCCTAGAGAGGGGTCGGCCTCGGGTGTTATGACTTTGTCCCCTCATGTGTCCATCTCCAGACCATTTATTACGGTCTCTCTTTTGGTCAATAAAACCACTATAAGAACCAAAGCCTTGATCGATTCAGGTGCGGCAGACAACCTTATGGATGAGACCTTTGCCAAAACCGCAGCCTTGACTTTGATCCAAAAGGCCACACCCTTGGCCGTTGAGGCCATAGATGGTAGACCAAGTGGACCAAGTAGACCTAGAGAGACCTCTGGTGACCCATGAAACCCAAGATATAGTTATGTCTGTGGGTGCTTTACACAAGGAAAGGTTAACCTTCCAAATAATTGACTCCCCTACTGCTTCCATTGTTCTGGGTTTTCCCTGGTTAGTGAAACACAACCCAGTACTTGATTGGGGTTGTTTAGACATACTCTCCTGGGGGGAATCCTGTCAACGAGACTGTATGGCCCAAGTACGTCCCGTTTGTTTACTTAACGTGCCCATGGCTAAACCGCTTTCTGTTTCTGTCCCTTCTGTGTATGCAGACCTTGCTTTGGTTTTCGAAAAAAGGGAGGCAGATAAGCTACCCCCACACCGTGAGTATGACTGTGCCATAAACCTATTACCGGGTACTATGCCTCCTAGGGGTAAGGTCTACCCTCTTTCTGAGAAAGAAAACCAGGTCATGGAGGAGTACATACGGGAGGCCTTAAGTAAAGGTTTTATTAGAAGGTCCTCCTCTCCTGCCGGGGCTGGTTTCTTTTTTGTGGCAAAAAAGGAGGGCGATTTGAGACCGTGTATAGACTACAGAGCCCTAAACAATATAACGATTAAAAATGCCTATCCGATCCCCCTCATTACTGAATTGTTTGATTGTGTCAAAGGTTCTAGATATTTTACTAAACTAGACCTCAGGGGGGCTTATAACCTTGTTCGTATCAAGGAGAACGATGAATGGAAAACGGCGTTCAATACACGTAGTGGGCATTACGAGTATCTGGTCATGCCTTTTGGATTGTGTAATGCTCCTGACGTTTTTCAGGATCTCATAAACGATGTCCTTAGAGATCTACTGCATGCCTGTGCTGTAGTCTACCTTGTTGACATACTTGTATATTCTCCAGATTTGAAGACACATCATACTCATGTTAGGATGGTGCTTAAGAGGTTGTTGCAGAACGGTCTTTATTGTAAATTAGAAAAATGCTTATTCGACCAAACGTCTGTACAATTCCTGGGTTATGTTATTTCTGAACAAGGATTCAGCATGGATCCTTCTAAATTGGAAGCTATACTGTCCTGGCCCCTTCCCCAAGGACTTAAGGCAATACAGCGATTTATAGGGTTTGCCAATTATTATAGAAAGTTTGTTAAAAACTTCTCATCCATTATTTCCCCTATCACTAAACTGACAAAAAAGGGTTTACACCCCAGGGTTTGGAATCCTAATGCTATTGTGGCCTTTGAGACTCTAAAAAAGGCATTTGCCACTGCCCCTGTGTTACACCTTCCTGATCCTTCCCTTCCCTTTGTACTGGAAGTAGACGCCTCTGAATCAGGTATAGGAGCAGTGTTGTCACAAAGACAATCATATGACGAACCCCTCCTTCCCTGTGGTTACTTTTCTAAACGCTTGTCAGAGTCTGAAAAGAATTACGACGTCGGGAACAGTGAATTATTAGCTATAGTGATGTCATTTAAAGAATGGAGGTACTTGTTAGAAGATGCTAGACACAAGATTCTGGTTATAACCGATCATAAAAATCTATCCTATATCGCAGATGCTAAGAGGTTATCCTCTCGTCAGGCTAGATGGTCTTTATTTCTCTCACGTTTTCAGTACATAATCACATACAGGCCTGGTTATCGAAATGTCAAGGCTGATGCTATCTCCCGCCAGTACGAACCTGTAGATTCTATTACCTCCACTCCTGAGCCCATTGTACCCACAACTAATATAATAGCTACTACCCGTTTGGTTATCTCGTCTCTTTTTCTTGATGGTATCAAGTCATACCAATCCCAAGCACCCTCTGAGACTCCTATTGGTAAGCTGTACGTGAAAGTAAAAGACAGAAAGAAGTTGTTAACTTTATTTCACACAGCCAAAACGACTGGTCATCCAGGGGTTACCAAGACTTACAAGGGTCTTTTCCAACAGTTTTGGTGGCTCTCACTCAAAAAAGACGTGGTAGATTATGTGCAGGCTTGCCGTGTCTGTACACAGTGTAAGTCCCCTAATGTTAAACCCCTGGGACTC
Source organism: Pelobates fuscus (assembly GCF_036172605.1). Taxonomy (NCBI): domain Eukaryota; kingdom Metazoa; phylum Chordata; class Amphibia; order Anura; family Pelobatidae; genus Pelobates; species Pelobates fuscus. Next base: position 265,670,120 of record NC_086318.1, on the reverse strand, counting down.
CTTATGCCCCTATCTGTACCCAAGAAACCGTGGACACACTTATCCATGGACTTTATTGTGGATCTTCCTTCATCTGATGGGCAGACAGTAATTTTGACTGTAACGGATAGGTTCTCCAAAATGGCGCACTTCATTCCGCTTAAGAAGCTACCTTCTGCGGTTCAGTTGGCTCAGGTGTTTGCCAAAGAAGTGTTCCGCTTGCATGGTATACCACAAGATATCGTATCTGACAGGGGCCCTCAGGTTGTCTCTCGGTTTTGGAGAGGCTTTTGTGCTGAGATGGGGGTCTCCTTATCGTTTACTTCCTCCTATCATCCGCAATCTAATGGAGCTGCCGAACGAGCAAATCAGTCTGTGGAGTTGTATTTACGCTGTTTCACGAATGCACACCAGGACAACTGGTCCCATCTCCTTCCCTGGGCTGAGTTTGCCAGGAACACTGTGTCTCATTCTTCTACTCGCGTAAGTCCTTTTATGGTGGCTTATGGGTTCCAACCCGCTGTCCTTCCCGATGTGTTCTCCGACAAGGGAATGCCCGCTTTGGACGAGCACCTCGCCTCCTTACGGAAGATGTGGGATCAGGTCCATGCTGCTCTTTGTCGTGCTGCTGCTACTCAAAAGAGATTTGCTGATCGTCGTAGGTGTGCGGCTCCTTCTTATGCTCCGGGTGATAGGGTTTGGTTGTCCTCTAGGAATCTCCGCCTTAGGGTTCCCTCGATGAAGTTCGCGCCCAAGTTCCTTGGTCCCTATAAGGTGTTGCGTAGGGTGAATCCTGTGTCCTACTCCCTGGCCTTCCCCCTTCCATGCGCATACCTAACACCTTTCACACCTCCCTTTTGAAGCCCTTGCTCTGTAATCGGTTCTCTGGGTTTCTCAGGCGTTCCGATGCCCTCCGCGTGGTCTCTAGTGACGTATATGAGGTGGCTGCTCTCCTTGATTCTCGTTTCTCTCGAGGTCGGTTGCAGTATCTGGTTGATTGGAAGGGTTACGGCCTGGAGGAGCGGTCGTGGGTTTCTGTCTCTGACTTGGACGCGCCCTCTTTGATCCGCTCCTTTCATGCGCAGTTTCCTTTGAAGCCTTCGGCTTCCCGCCCTCCGGGCGGTCCTCGAGGGGGGGTTATGTCAGGGCGGTGAGGGGAGGCTGCAATCCGCTCGCAGCACTCACCCTCGGTCCGTCGCTGCCCACGGTCCCCCCTCCTCTTACCGGTCGGCGAGCGGCGTCCTCTCCTCTTGACACGCCGCTCGCGTCCTCTCCTCCTCCTCCCCCCAGCGGCAGCATGTCTAACGCTGCACGCTGGGAGCCGGCACCCATATCAGTACGCCGGGGTCACTCACGTCACCCGGCGTTAAAGCGACAGTACAACAATCACAGTGGGGGGTATAGATACCCCCCACGTGTGTTTGTTAATTCTGATTGGAAGTTATCCAATCAGAATTAAGGCAAGGATATTTATACTTACCTTTCCTGTCTCTCAGTGCCCTGTTGTGGTCTTTGCTTTAGAGTATTGATACTGAACATGTGCTTTCTGGTTACGTACTCCCTGGCTTGTTATACTGACTTTGTGACTTTCTCCTACCCTTTGACCTCGGCTTGTTTCTCGTTATTCTGTTTTCTGGTTCCCCTTACTCGGCTTATCTCCTGACTATTCTGTGTGTGCTTAGCCCGGCCACTCTAAGGTCCGGTACTGCACACTTTCTGTGTGTGTGTCTGTGTGTGTGTTAGCGTGTTGGGTTCCCCGAATCGTGACACCTTGCGACATATTTTTACGTTGCAACCTATGGCCACCCTATCTTACGTTGCAACCTATGGCCACCCTATGGCACTAACGGACACAGACACCACACCGCACGCACTGACCGCACCACCCTGACTGGATAGGGGATTAAAACAGATAGGTCAAACTAACAAAGACGCCCTCGAAGGGCATACACACAAATAATTAGCCAGAATGTGCTCAAACATTGTCCCTACACAGGCTATGTGACAAGGCGACGGGACACGAGTCCTCACAGAATAAGGAAGCAGGTCTCGGACCCCCACTGTCCCCACGGGTGTGGGGGGGGCGGAACAAGACGGGTCTAACACTACTATGGCGATCATGGCCGGTCAGTTGCTAGGTAACCGACGACATGGCCTAGTCTCCATAGGGACTCTTAACACAAGATAATAACGGCTGACTAGGACCCAGACGGACACACAAAACACATGATTGTAGGGGTGTTACTGAATCAACCAACAAACATATACAGGAACCCCATGTCTCCACACCCCTTACCCACGTACAGCAAAACATTATTCCTCTTACGAGGAAACCTGGAACGAACACATCTCATACCCCCACCAATACGTGCTACCTACTAAGCAGCCTCCTTCGCACACCATCCCTGACACACATGACCTGGCAACACATAGACCAGCCAGGGACATAGACTGGTCGTTAGTTGGACCATTCGAGTCACGGGGGAATTCACGAAAAGGCGAGGGGGATGGTCCCGCCGGGATAATCCAAGCAATTTCCCTCACTGGATCTGTCACGCTAAATACAGGCGGCCACAGTACGAACAGGGGCAACATATCCGGTAGATCATACAACTGGAGGGGATATTTAATACACTATAATTAGACTTAATTGAACCGGTACCATTTTCTTTTCTTCCCATCTACAATAGCTGTCTTGTGCCATGCCAACTCACTACCACCACCTATCAACAGACCCCCTCTGGGTCATGCCACACCTCAACACAACACACTTTCACACTTATCGACAAGAATTGATGATACTAATCATTCGTAGATGCGCAATTTCAAGGAAATACTGCACATTAATATGTCCACATTAATCTAGCTCTTGATGGACTTGTTTGGTTAACCACCGTATTAACACGACATAGCAATGTATCTCCTGCTGAGGAACACAGTTGAAACTGAAACATGTGATTTAATGTAAACTGATATTGAAAATGTAACTGACTCTGTCTCTGAATGTACCCTCTCTCTGGATATATGATGCTTTTACATTGTACTCTTGCATTCTATTATTACTGTGGGCCTGCGAGCCTAACCTTTATTCTATTCACAATTTAATAAAAACTGATTATTAAAAAAAAAAAAAAAAAGAGGTTGGACTAAGCCCCAACCTAACTAGCAGAGTGCGCAGGTACAGTACAAACTTGTGCGTCGTTAGTGGTTTACCGTGTAATTCGAGTAGAGGTGCATCTTTAATGAGCCTATAAGTGTACTAGAGAGTGCGTCTAGAACCCTGACCGGGCATCAGGATGAATGTGTCAGATAGTACGGGATCTCTACTGTGGGACCCATTTGACTCGTTTTGGACTGTCTTAGTGTCAAACCAGATACGATACTTACAAAGCCATGGTATTAAATGCATTTCTAATTTCATTTTCTGGATGTGGTATGTACCTGCAATAAGCGGCTGATTTCCAGCGGCCCATTTTTTTGATTATGTGAGTAGTAACATTATGACTGGCTGCAGCTGAAGTTGCTCTAATGCAGAATGAATGCCTTGAGTAAGAGGTTGGACTAAACCCCAACCTAACTAGCAGAGTACGCAGGTGCAGAACAAACTTGTGCGTCGTTAGTGGTTTACCGTGTAATCTAGTCTAGTACCCTGACCGGGCATCAGGATGAATGTGTTAGATAGTATGGGATCTCTACTGTGGGACCCATTTGACTAGTTTTGGACTGTCTTAGTGTCAAGATGTAGTAATAGTTTGTTTTAACGAGGTCGCGTATTATTAGGTAATTGTTGTCAGAGAATTGTGTGATGGTAAACTTTACAGGGAGTGCAGAATTATTAGGCAAATGAGTATTTTGACCACATCATCCTCTTTATGCATGTTGTCTTACTCCAAGCTGTATAGGCTCGAAAGCCTACTACCAATTAAGCATATTAGGTGATGTGCATCTCTGTAATGAGAAGGGGTGTGGTCTAATGACATCAACACCCTATATCAGGTGTGCATAATTATTAGGCAACTTCCTTTCCTTTGGCAAAATGGGTCAAAAGAAGGACTTGACAGGCTCAGAAAAGTCAAAAATAGTGAGATATCTTGCAGAGGGATGCAGCACTCTTAAAATTGCAAAGCTTCTGAAGCGTGATCATCGAACAATCAAGCGTTTCATTCAAAATAGTCAACATGGTCGCAAGAAGCGTGTGGAAAAACCAAGGCGCAACATAACTGCCCATGAACTGAGAAAAGTCAAGCATGCAGCTGCCAAGATGCCACTTGCCACCAGTTTGGCCATATTTCAGAGCTGCAACATCACTGGAGTGCCCAAAAGCACAAGGTGTGCAATACTCAGAGACATGGCCAAGGTAAGAAAGGCTGAAAGACGACCACCACTGAACAAGACACACAAGCTGAAACGTCAAGACTGGGCCAAGAAATATCTCAAGACTGATTTTTCTAAGGTTTTATGGACTGATGAAATGAGAGTGAGTCTTGATGGGCCAGATGGATGGGCCCGTGGCTGGATTGGTAAAGGGCAGAGAGCTCCAGTCCGACTCAGACGCCAGCAAGGTGGAGGTGGAGTACTGGTTTGGGCTGGTATCATCAAAGATGAGCTTGTGGGGCCTTTTCGGGTTGAGGATGGAGTCAAGCTCAACTCCCAGTCCTACTGCCAGTTTCTGGAAGACACCTTCTTCAAGCAGTGGTACAGGAAGAAGTCTGCATCCTTCAAGAAAAACATGATTTTCATGCAGGACAATGCTCCATCACACGCGTCCAAGTACTCCACAGCGTGGCTGGAAAGAAAGGGTATAAAAGAAGAAAATCTAATGACATGGCCTCCTTGTTCACCTGATCTGAACCCCATTGAGAACCTGTGGTCCATCATCAAATGTGAGATTTACAAGGAGGGAAAACAGTACACCTCTCTGAATAGTGTCTGGGAGGCTGTGGTTGTTACTGCACGCAATGTTGATGGTGAACAGATCAAAACACTGACAGAATCCATGGATGGCAGGCTTTTGAGTGTCCTTGCAAAGAAAGGTTGCTATATTGGTCACTGATTTGTTTTTGTTTTGTTTTTGAATGTCAGAAATGTATATTTGTGAATGTTGAGATGTTATATTGGTTTCACTGGTAAAAATAAATAATTGAAATGGGTATATATTTGTTTTTTGTTAAGTTGCCTAATAATTATGCACAGTAATAGTCACCTGCACACACAGATATCCCCCTAAAATAGCTATAACTAAAAACAAACTAAAAACTACTTCCAAAAATATTCAACTTTGATATTAATGAGTTTTTTGGGTTCATTGAGAACATGGTTGTTGTTCAATAATAAAATGAATCCTCAAAAATACAACTTGCCTAATAATTCTGCACTCCCTGTAATTATGAGGTTTGTTTGTTGTTCGAAAGGTGCCGTGTCCAGTAGGTTTGAAATGTCTAGTAACAGTTTAGAGCTGTTAATTGGTAATCGTTGTGAGTTTTGAGAGAAGTTTAACTTCTGTATAACTTTCAGAACACTCTTTATGGGATAAGATGACAGGAAAGGTGAATTTTTAGAATGTGATAAGCTTTTGGTGTTGGATACCTGTGAGGTATAACTTGATAGTGCTACGTGCTAGTTTTAAAGAAATGTTGCAAAAGGTAGCGAATTCAATAGAAAAGCAGTTTAATATATGAAAGTCTGCCACAAATTTGGAAAATAACCTGAAGGCTCTGTCATATGTTTTTCTGGTGTTAACAGACAATCCTATTCGGAACAAACTTCTACTGTGTGCTAAGAGAGTTTCTAGTCCAGGATTAGTTCTTGGAAAAGAGGTGGCCTGATTGCTTGTCTGTTTGCTGTGGGGTGATGCCGGAAAAACATCTGAAATTTAAAATTGGATAAAGCATCAGCAGCCGTGTTTCGAACACCGGAAACATGTGTGCAAGTAATAAAAATCTGATGAGTAGCAGCTAGCCAGGTCAGTCTCCTCACCAGTTTCATAATAACCAATGATTCAGAGCGACCCTTGTTGATAATGTGGCAAGCTGCCTGGTTATCGAGAAAACACCTGACAGCTTGACCTTTCCAGGATACCCCCAAGTGAAGGCTGCAACTACCACAGGGAACATTTCAAACAGAGCAGAGGAGTCAGTGAAACTGTGCAATTGGTTTGTTTCAGGTTCCACTCATTCCCAAAGATTGCAGCATAACCTGCAGTACTAGCTGCATCAGCCCAAACAACAGGGGATTTATCTGAAATCGGCGGAATAAACTTAGACTTGAAGTTTCATGATGACAGAAATAATTGCCACAGAAATGTCAGCTATCATCGTCCGGTAAACCGTGCAGCATGCATAATAGCCACAAGATAAAGGATCTAACTTGGGGAATTATCCTCATGTCGAAATTCAAGGTCCCTAGGAGTGATTGCAACTGTTTGCAAGTGCAAACACCTCTATCTAAACAAGCAGATAAACCTTCCAGAATTCCGCACACTTTCTCTTCAGGTAAGCTAGCCTCCAGGGATTGAGAATAGAGTGCAATCCCCAGGAAGCTTGAAGGCATTAGCCATGTCCGTTTTGGATAACCAAGCTCCCATGCCAACATTGAGGATGGTAGCTGTTATGGTAACCAAGGGATAAAAGGGGTTAAAGCCTCCTTTCCCGAATACGAAGGCAACTACCAATCACTCCAATCAGCCAAACAGGAACCATACGAATCATACACTCTCCAAACAGCCGAACGAGAATCACCATACAAATAAATCCCCCCAAATATGAGACAAAGCTCAGTATTGAGGGTCAGCAGGAATCTGGTTTGATATGGGCTACTTGCCCGGTATTTATGCAGATTTTCCACCCGGTGGCCACTCCCCTAGGGGACCTGGTGGAAAACTGGGACACATATTGTACATTAGGCAATCACAGGGTGGAAGACATAAACACTCCTCTTTTACAGTATACGACCCTCCTCTCTGTCCTGTAGATAATTGGGAAGTAACTCAATTATCTCCGAGGACAGAGGCCAAACTCCATTATATACAGAATACTGAGAACACATAAAAATACATAATACAAGAACTACCAAACACAATTCCACACATCCCCAGATAGCTTGGATCTGAGCGCACATTATTACCGAATGGCGCTCAGATCCTATACACACAGTTCAATCGCCATGGATAAGTCTGTTCGTGAAAATAAACTACCGAACAGACCGGCATTCGTATGCTGTAAAAATAGGCGTCTGACACCTGGCTTGTCTGAACTATTAGCCCGCCAGCTTTTACCATACAAGCTGGTGGAGTCTGAGGCGTTCAAAAAATTTGTAGCTATTGGGACACCGCAGTGGAAGGTACCCGGCCAAACTTTCTTTGCACAAAAGGCAATCCCCAACCTGTACTCGACTGTGCAAAAGGAAGTAATGGCATGTCTGGCACACAGTGTTGGGGCAAGGGTCCATCTGACCACTGATACCTGGTCTGCAAAGCATGGTCAGGGCAGGTATATCACCTACACTGCGCATTGGGTAAACCTGCTGACGGCTGCCAAGCATGGAATGCGTGGCTCTGCAGAGGAGTTGGTGACACCGCCACGACTTGCAGGCAGGCCTGCTGCCACCTCCTCTACTCCTCCTACTCCATCCTCTTCCATAAACTCCTCGGCTGAGTCATCTTCTGCTGCTGCGTCTTGCTCCACGTCAACGGCACACCCCCAGCTCCCCAGGTACTATTCCACATCCCTATTCTGCTCTGTGTCAATTTGTATCAGGGATCCTTAGGATAGGAGTCAATCCATACCTTCCAAGTGACCCTAAGTAGGGGGAACAGTCCCTATTCTGCTCTGTGTCAGTGTGTATCAGGGTCTCTGAGGACAGGTGTCAATCCATATCTGCCAAGTGACCCTATGTAGGGGGAACAGTCTCTATTCTGCTCTGTGTCAGTGTGTATCAGGGGCTTTGCGGACAGGTGTCAATCCATATCTGCCAAGTGACCCTATGTAGGGGTAACAGTCTCTATTCTGCTCTGTGTCAGTGTGTATCATAGTCTCTGAGGACAGGTGTCAATCCATATCTGCCAAGTGACCCTATGTAGGGGGAACAGTCCCTATTCTGCTCTGTGTCAGTGTGTATCAGGGATCCTTAGGACAGGTGTCAATCCATATCTGCCAAGTGACCCTGTGTAGGGGGAACAGTCTCTATTCTGCTCTGTGTCAGTGTGTATCATGGTATCTGAGGACAGGTGTCAATCCATACCTGCCAAGTGACCCTATGTAGGGGAAACAGTCCCTATTCTGCTCTGTGTCAGTGTGTATCAGGGGCTTTGAGGACAGGTGTCAATCAATACCTGCCAAGTGACCCTATGTAGGAAGAACAGTCCCTAGTCTGCTCTTTGTCAGTGTGTATCAGGGGCTTTGAGGACAGGTGTCAATCCATACCTGCCAAGTGACCCTATGTAGGGGGAACAGTATCTATTCTGCTCTGTGTCAGTGTGTATCATGGTCTCTGAGGACAGGTGTCAATCCATCTCTGCCAAGTGACCCTAGGTAGGGGGAACAGTCCCTATTCTGCTCTGTGTCAGTGTGTATCATGGTCCCTGAGGACAGGTGTCAATCCATATCTGCCAAGTGACCCTATGTAGGAGGAACAGTCCCTATTCTGCTCTGTGTCAGTGTGTATCATGGTCTCTGAGGACAGGTGTCAATCCATGTCTGCCAAGTGACCCTATGTAGGGGAACAGTCCCTATTCTGCTCTGTGTCAGTGTGTATAAGGGATCATTAGGATAGGTGTCAATCCATATCTGTCAAGTGACCCTACTTAGGGGGAACAGTCCCTATTCTGCTCTATGTCAGTGTGTATCAGGGTCTCTGAGGACAGGTGTCAATCCATATCTGCCAAGTGGCCCTATGTAGGGGGAACAGTCCCTATTCTGCTCTGTGTCAGTGTGTATCAGGGTCTCTGAGGACAGGTGTCAATCCATATCTGCCAAGTGACCCTATGTAGGAGGAACAGTCCCTATTCTGCTCCGTGTCAGTGTTTATTAGGGATCATTAGGATAGGTTTCAATCCATATCTGCCAAGTGACCCTATGTAGGGGGAACAGTCCCTATTCTGCTCTGTGTCAGTGTGTATCAGGGATCATTTGGATAGGTGTCAATCCATATCTGTCAAGTGACCCTACTTAGGAGGAACAGTCCCTATTCTGCTCTGTGTCAGTGTGTATCAGGGTCTCTGAGGACAGGTGTCAATCCATATCTGCCAAGTGACCCTATGTAGGGGGAACAGTCCCTATTCTGCTCTGTGTCAGTGTGTATCAGGGTCTCTGAGGACAGGTGTCAATCCATATCTGCCAAGTGACCCTATGTAGGAGGAACAGTCCCTATTCTGCTCTGTGTCAGTGTGTATCAGGGATCATTAGGATAGGTGTCAATCCATATCTGCCAAGTGACCCTATGTAGGGGAACAGTCCCTATTCTGCTCTGTGTCAGTGTGTATCAGGGATCATTAGGATAGGTGTCAATCCATATCTGCCAAGTGACCCTATGTAGGGGGAACAGTCCCTATTCTGCTCTGTGTCAGTGTGTATCAGGGTCCCTGAGGACAGGTGTCAATCCATATCTGCCAAGTGACCCTATGTAGGGGGAACAGTCCCTATTCTGCTCTGTGTCAGTGTGTATCAGGGTCCCTGAGGACAGGTGTCAATCCATATCTGCCAAGTGACCCTATGTAGGGGGAACAGTCCCTATTCTGCTCTGTGTCAGTGTGTATCAGGGTCTCTGAGGACAGGTGTCAATCCATATCTGCCAAGTGACCCTATGTAGGGGGAACAGTCCCTATTCTGCTCTGTGTCAGTGTGTATCAGGGTCTCTGAGGACAGGTGTCAATCCATATCTGCCAAGTGACCCTATGTAGGAGGAACAGTCCCTATTCTGCTCTGTGTCAGTGTGTATCAGGGATCATTAGGATAGGTGTCAATCCATATCTGCCAAGTGACCCTATGTAGGGGGAACAGTCTCTATTCTGCTCTGTGTTAGTGTGTATCAGGGGCTTTGCGGACAGGTGTCAATCCATATCTGCCAAGTGACCCTATGTAGGGGTAACAGTCTCTATTCTGCTCTGTGTCAGTGTGTATCATAGTCTCTGAGGACAGGTGTCAATCCATATCTGCCAAGTGACCCTATGTAGGGGGAACAGTCCCTATTCTGCTCTGTGTCAGTGTGTATCAGGGATCCTTAGGACAGGTGTCAATCCATATCTGCCAAGTGACCCTGTGTAGGGGGAACAGTCTCTATTCTGCTCTGTGTAATAAGAATCTGAGGACAGGTGTCAATCCATAACTGCCAAGTGACCCTATGTAGGGGGAACAGTCTCTATTCTGCTCTGTGTCAGTGTGTATCATGGTCTCTGAGGACAGGTGTCAATCCATATCCTCCAAGTGACCCTATGTAGGGGGAACAGTCCCTATTCTGCTCTGTGTCAGTGTGTATCAGGGGCTTTGAGGACAGGTGTCAATCCATACCTGCCAAGTGACCCTATGTAGGAAGAACAGTCCCTAGTCTGCTCTTTGTCGGTGTGTATCAGGGGCTTTGAGGACAGGTGTCAATCCATACCTGCCAAGTGACCCTATGTAGGGGGAACAGTATCTATTCTGCTCTGTGTCAGTGTGTATCATGGTCTCTGAGGACAGGTGTCAATCCATATCTGCCAAGTGACCCTAGGTAGGGGGAACAGTCCCTATTCTGCTCTGTGTCAGTGTGTATCATGGTCTCTGTGGACGGTGAACAGTCTCTATTCTGCTCTGTGTCAGTGTATATCATGGTCTCTGTGGACAGGGAACAGTCTCTATTCTGCTCTGTGTCAGTGTGTATCAGGGGCTTTGCGGACAGGTGTCAATCCATATCTGCCAAGTGACCCTATGTAGGGGTAAAAGTCTCTATTCTGCTCTGTGTCAGTGTGTATCATAGTCTCTGAGGACAGGTGTCAATCCATATCTGCCAAGTGACCCTATGTAGGGGGAACAGTCCCTATTCTGCTCTGTGTCAGTGTGTATCAGGGTCCCTGAGGACAGGTGTCAATCCATATCTGCCAAGTGACCCTATGTAGGGGGAACAGTCCCTATTCTGCTCTGTGTCAGTGTGTATCAGGGATCCTTAGGACAGGTGTCAATCCATATCTGCCAAGTGACCCTGTGTAGGGGGAACAGTCTCTATTCTGCTCTGTGTCAGTGTGTATCATGGTATCTGAGGACAGGTGTCAATCCATACCTGCCAAGTGACCCTATGTAGGGGGAACAGTCCCTATTCTGCTCTGTGTCAGTGTGTATCAGGGGCTTTGAGGACAGGTGTCAATCAATACCTGCCAAGTGACCCTATGTAGGAAGAACAGTCCCTAGTCTGCTCTTTGTCAGTGTGTATCAGGGGCTTTGAGGACAGGTGTCAATCCATACCTGCCAAGTGACCCTATGTAGGGGGAACAGTATCTATTCTGCTCTGTGTCAGTGTGTATCATGGTCTCTGAGGACAGGTGTCAATCCATATCTGCCAAGTGACCCTAGGTAGGGGGAACAGTCCCTATTCTGCTCTGTGTCAGTGTGTATCATGGTCCCTGAGGACAGTAGTCAATCCATATCTGCCAAGTGACCCTATGTAGGAGGAACAGTCCCTATTCTGCTCTGTGTCAGTGTGTATCATGGTCTCTGAGGACAGGTGTCAATCCATGTCTGCCAAGTGACCCTATGTAGGGGAACAGTCCCTATTCTGCTCTGTGTCAGTGTGTATAAGGGATCATTAGGATAGGTGTCAATCCATATCTGTCAAGTGACCCTACTTAGGGGGAACAGTCCCTATTCTGCTCTATGTCAGTGTGTATCAGGGTCTCTGAGGACAGGTGTCAATCCATATCTGCCAAGTGGCCCTATGTAGGGGGAACAGTCCCTATTCTGCTCTGTGTCAGTGTGTATCAGGGTCTCTGAGGACAGGTTTCAATCCATATCTGCCAAGTGACCCTATGTAGGAGGAACAGTCCCTATTCTGCTCCATGTCAGTGTTTATTAGGGATCATTAGGATAGGTTTCAATCCATATCTGCCAAGTGACCCTATGTAGGGGGAACAGTCCCTATTCTGCTCTGTGTCAGTGTGTATCAGGGATCATTAGGATAGGTGTCAATCCATATCTGTCAAGTGACCCTACTTAGGGGGAACAGTCCCTATTCTGCTCTGTGTCAGTGTGTATCAGGGTCTCTGAGGACAGGTGTCAATCCATATCTGCCAAGTGACCCTATGTAGGGGGAACAGTCCCTATTCTGCTCTGTGTCAGTGTGTATCAGGGTCTCTGAGGACAGGTGTCAATCCATATCTGCCAAGTGACCCTATGTAGGAGGAACAGTCCCTATTCTGCTCTGTGTCAGTGTGTATCAGGGATCATTAGGATAGGTGTCAATCCATATCTGCCAAGTGACCCTATGTAGGGGAACAGTCCCTATTCTGCTCTGTGTCAGTGTGTATCAGGGATCATTAGGATAGGTGTCAATCCATATCTGCCAAGTGACCCTATGTAGGGGGAACAGTCCCTATTCTGCTCTGTGTCAGTGTGTATCAGGGTCCCTGAGGACAGGTGTCAATCCATATCTGCCAAGTGACCCTATGTAGGGGGAACAGTCCCTATTCTGCTCTGTGTCAGTGTGTATCAGGGTCCCTGAGGACAGGTGTCAATCCATATCTGCCAAGTGACCCTATGTAGGGGGAACAGTCCCTATTCTGCTCTGTGTCAGTGTGTATCAGGGTCTCTGAGGACAGGTGTCAATCCATATCTGCCAAGTGACCCTATGTAGGAGGAACAGTCCCTATTCTGCTCTGTGTCAGTGTGTATCAGGGACCATTAGGATAGGTGTCAATCCATATCTGCCAAGTGACCCTATGTAGGGGGAACAGTCTCTATTCTGCTCTGTGTTAGTGTGTATCAGGGGCTTTGCGGACAGGTGTCAATCCATATCTGCCAAGTGACCCTATGTAGGGGTAACAGTCTCTATTCTGCTCTGTGTCAGTGTGTATCATAGTCTCTGAGGACAGGTGTCAATCCATATCCTCCAACGACCCTATGTAGGGGGAACAGTCCCTATTCTGCTCTGTGTCAGTGTGTATCAGGGGCTTTGAGGACAGGTGTCAATCCATACCTGCCAAGTGACCCTATGTAGGAAGAACAGTCCCTAGTCTGCTCTTTGTCAGTGTGTATCAGGGGCTTTGAGGACAGGTGTCAATCCATACCTGCCAAGTGACCCTATGTAGGGGGAACAGTATCTATTCTGCTCTGTGACAGTGTGTATCATGGTCTCTGAGGAGAGGTGTCAATCCATATCTGCCAAGTGACCCTAGGTAGGGGGAACAGTCCCTATTCTGCTCTGTGTCAGTGTGTATCATGGTCCCTGAGGACAGGTGTCAATCCATATCTGCCAAGTGACCCTATGTAGGAGGAACAGTCCCTATTCTGCTCTGTGTCAGTGTGTATCATGGTCTCTGAGGACAGGTGTCAATCCATGTCTGCCAAGTGACCCTATGTAGGGGAACAGTCCCAATTCTGCTCTGTGTCAGTGTGTATCAGGGATCATTAGGATAGGTGTAAATCCATATCTGTCAAGTGACCCTACTTAGGGGGAACAGTCCCTATTCTGCTCTGTGTCAGTGTGTATCAGGGATCATTAGGATAGGTGTCAATCCATATCTGTCAAGTGACCCTACTTAGGGGGAACAGTCCCTATTCTGCTCTGTGTCAGTGTGTATCAGGGATCATTAGGATAGGTGTCAATCCATATCTGTCAAGTGACCCTACTTAGGGGGAACAGTCCCTATTCTGCTCTGTGTCAGTGTGTATCAGGGTCTCTGAGGACAGGTGTCAATCCATATCTGCCAAGTGACCCTATGTAGGGGGAACAGTCCCTATTCTGCTCTGTGTCAGTGTGTATCAGGGTCTCTGAGGACAGGTGTCAATCCATATCTGCCAAGTGACCATATGTAGGAGGAACAGTCCCTATTCTGCTCTGTGTCAGTGTGTATCAGGGATCATTAGGATAGGTGTCAATCCATATCTGCCAAGTGACCCTATGTAGGGGGAACAGTCCCTATTCTGCTCTGTGTCAGTGTGTATCAGGGATCATTAGGATAGGTGTCAATCCATATCTGCCAAGTGACCCTATGTAGGGGGAACAGTCCCTATTCTGCTCTGTGTCAGTGTGTATCAGGGTCCCTGAGGACAGGTGTCAATCCAAATCTGCCAAGTGACCCTATGTAGGAGGAACAGTCCCTATTCTGCTCTGTGTCAGTGTGTATCAGGGATCATTAGGATAGGTGTCAATCCATATCTGCCAAGTGACCCTATGTAGGGGAACAGTCCCTATTCTGCTCTGTGTCAGTGTGTATCAGGGATCATTAGGATAGGTGTCAATCCATATCTGCCAAGTGACCCTATGTAGGGGGAACAGTCCCTATTCTGCTCTGTGTCAGTGTGTATCAGGGTCCCTGAGGACAGGTGTCAATCCATATCTGCCAAGTGACCCTATGTAGGGGGAACAGTCCCTATTCTGCTCTGTGTCAGTGTGTATCAGGGTCCCTGAGGACAGGTGTCAATCCATATCTGCCAAGTGACCCTATGTAGGGGGAACAGTCCCTATTCTGCTCTGTGTCAGTGTGTATCAGGGTCTCTGAGGACAGGTGTCAATCCATATCTGCCAAGTGACCCTATGTAGGAGGAACAGTCCCTATTCTGCTCTGTGTCAGTGTGTATCAGGGACCATTAGGATAGGTGTCAATCCATATCTGCCAAGTGACCCTATGTAGGGGGAACAGTCTCTATTCTGCTCTGTGTTAGTGTGTATCAGGGGCTTTGCGGACAGGTGTCAATCCATATCTGCCAAGTGACCCTATGTAGGGGTAACAGTCTCTATTCTGCTCTGTGTCAGTGTGTATCATAGTCTCTGAGGACAGGTGTCAATCCATATCCTCCAACGACCCTATGTAGGGGGAACAGTCCCTATTCTGCTCTGTGTCAGTGTGTATCAGGGGCTTTAAAGACAGGTGTCAATCCATACCTGCCAAGTGACCCTATGTAGGAAGAACAGTCCCTAGTCTGCTCTTTGTCAGTGTGTATCAGGGGCTTTGAGGACAGGTGTCAATCCATACCTGCCAAGTGACCCTATGTAGGGGGAACAGTATCTATTCTGCTCTGTGACAGTGTGTATCATGGTCTCTGAGGAGAGGTGTCAATCCATATCTGCCAAGTGACCCTAGGTAGGGGGAACAGTCCCTATTCTGCTCTGTGTCAGTGTGTATCATGGTCCCTGAGGACAGGTGTCAATCCATATCTGCCAAGTGACCCTATGTAGGAGGAACAGTCCCTATTCTGCTCTGTGTCAGTGTGTATCATGGTCTCTGAGGACAGGTGTCAATCCATGTCTGCCAAGTGACCCTATGTAGGGGAACAGTCCCAATTCTGCTCTGTGTCAGTGTGTATCAGGGATCATTAGGATAGGTGTAAATCCATATCTGTCAAGTGACCCTACTTAGGGGGAACAGTCCCTATTCTGCTCTGTGTCAGTGTGTATCAGGGATCATTAGGATAGGTGTCAATCCATATCTGTCAAGTGACCCTACTTAGGGGGAACAGTCCCTATTCTGCTCTGTGTCAGTGTGTATCAGGGATCATTAGGATAGGTGTCAATCCATATCTGTCAAGTGACCCTACTTAGGGGGAACAGTCCCTATTCTGCTCTGTGTCAGTGTGTATCAGGGTCTCTGAGGACAGGTGTCAATCCATATCTGCCAAGTGACCCTATGTAGGGGGAACAGTCCCTATTCTGCTCTGTGTCAGTGTGTATCAGGGTCTCTGAGGACAGGTGTCAATCCATATCTGCCAAGTGACCATATGTAGGAGGAACAGTCCCTATTCTGCTCTGTGTCAGTGTGTATCAGGGATCATTAGGATAGGTGTCAATCCATATCTGCCAAGTGACCCTATGTAGGGGGAACAGTCCCTATTCTGCTCTGTGTCAGTGTGTATCAGGGATCATTAGGATAGGTGTCAATCCATATCTGCCAAGTGACCCTATGTAGGGGGAACAGTCCCTATTCTGCTCTGTGTCAGTGTGTATCAGGGTCCCTGAGGACAGGTGTCAATCCAAATCTGCCAAGTGACCCTATGTAGGGGGAACAGTCCCTATTCTGCTCTGTGTCAGTGTGTATCAGGGTCCCTGAGGACAGGTGTCAATCCATATCTGCCAAGTGACCCTATGTAGGGGGAACAGTCCCTATTCTGCTCTGTGTCAGTGTGTATCAGGGTCTCTGAGGACAGGTGTCAATCCATATCTGCCAAGTGACCCTATGACGAAGGAACAGTCCCTATTCTGCTCTGTGTCAGTGTGTATCAGGGATCATTAGGATAGGTGTCAATCCATATCTGCCAAGTGACCCTATGTAGGGGGAACAGTCCCTATTCTGCTCTGTGTCAGTGTGTATCAGGGTCCCTGAGGACAGGTGTCAATCCATATCTGCCAAGTGACCCTATGTAGGGGGAACAGTCCCTATTCTGCTCTATGTCAGTGTGTATCAGGGTCTCTGAGGACAGGTGTCAATCCATATCTGCCAAGTGGCCCTATGTAGGGGGAACAGTCCCTATTCTGCTCTGTGTCAGTGTGTATCAGGGTCTCTGAGGACAGGTGTCAATCCATATCTGCCAAGTGACCCTATGTAGGAGGAACAGTCCCTATTCTGCTCCGTGTCAGTGTTTATTAGGGATCATTAGGATAGGTTTCAATCCATATCTGCCAAGTGACCCTATGTAGGGGGAACAGTCCCTGTTCTGCTCTGTGTCAGTGTGTATCAGGGATCATTTGGATAGGTGTCAATCCATATCTGTCAAGTGACCCTACTTAGGAGGAACAGTCCCTATTCTGCTCTGTGTCAGTGTGTATCAGGGTCTCTGAGGACAGGTGTCAATCCATATCTGCCAAGTGACCCTATGTAGGGGGAACAGTCCCTATTCTGCTCTGTGTCAGTGTGTATCAGGGTCTCTGAGGACAGGTGTCAATCCATATCTGCCAAGTGACCCTATGTAGGAGGAACAGTCCCTATTCTGCTCTGTGTCAGTGTGTATCAGGGATCATTAGGATAGGTGTCAATCCATATCTGCCAAGTGACCCTATGTAGGGGAACAGTCCCTATTCTGCTCTGTGTCAGTGTGTATCAGGGATCATTAGGATAGGTGTCAATCCATATCTGCCAAGTGACCCTATGTAGGGGGAACAGTCCCTATTCTGCTCTGTGTCAGTGTGTATCAGGGTCCCTGAGGACAGGTGTCAATCCATATCTGCCAAGTGACCCTATGTAGGGGGAACAGTCCCTATTCTGCTCTGTGTCAGTGTGTATCAGGGTCCCTGAGGACAGGTGTCAATCCATATCTGCCAAGTGACCCTATGTAGGGGGAACAGTCCCTATTCTGCTCTGTGTCAGTGTGTATCAGGGTCTCTGAGGACAGGTGTCAATCCATATCTGCCAAGTGACCCTATGTAGGAGGAACAGTCCGTATTCTGCTCTGTGTCAGTGTGTATCAGGGACCATTAGGATAGGTGTCAATCCATATCTGCCAAGTGACCCTATGTAGGGGGAACAGTCCCTATTCTGCTCTGTGTCAGTGTGTATCAGGGTCTCTGAGGACAGGTGTCAATCCATATCTGCCAAGTGACCCTATGTAGGGGGAACAGTCCCTATTCTGCTCTGTGTCAGTGTGTATCAGGGTCTCTGAGGACAGGTGTCAATCCATATCTGCCAAGTGACCCTATGTAGGAGGAACAGTCCCTATTCTGCTCTGTGTCAGTGTGTATCAGGGATCATTAGGATAGGTGTCAATCCATATCTGCCAAGTGACCCTATGTAGGGGGAACAGTCTCTATTCTGCTCTGTGTTAGTGTGTATCAGGGGCTTTGCGGACAGGTGTCAATCCATATCTGCCAAGTGACCCTATGTAGGGGTAACAGTCTCTATTCTGCTCTGTGTCAGTGTGTATCATAGTCTCTGAGGACAGGTGTCAATCCATATCTGCCAAGTGACCCTATGTAGGGGGAACAGTCCCTATTCTGCTCTGTGTCAGTGTGTATCAGGGATCCTTAGGACAGGTGTCAATCCATATCTGCCAAGTGACCCTGTGTAGGGGGAACAGTCTCTATTCTGCTCTGTGTAATGGTATCTGAGGACAGGTGTCAATCCATAACTGCCAAGTGACCCTATGTAGGGGGAACAGTCTCTATTCTGCTCTGTGTCAGTGTGTATCATGGTCTCTGAGGACAGGTGTCAATCCATATCCTCCAAGTGACCCTATGTAGGGGGAACAGTCCCTATTCTGCTCTGTGTCAGTGTGTATCAGGGGCTTTGAGGACAGGTGTCAATCCATACCTGCCAAGTGACCCTATGTAGGAAGAACAGTCCCTAGTCTGCTCTTTGTCGGTGTGTATCAGGGGCTTTGAGGACAGGTGTCAATCCATACCTGCCAAGTGACCCTATGTAGGGGGAACAGTATCTATTCTGCTCTGTGTCAGTGTGTATCATGGTCTCTGAGGACAGGTGTCAATCCATATCTGCCAAGTGACCCTAGGTAGGGGGAACAGTCCCTATTCTGCTCTGTGTCAGTGTGTATCATGGTCTCTGTGGACGGTGAACAGTCTCTATTCTGCTCTGTGTCAGTGTATATCATGGTCTCTGTGGACAGGGAACAGTCTCTATTCTGCTCTGTGTCAGTGTGTATCAGGGGCTTTGCGGACAGGTGTCAATCCATATCTGCCAAGTGACCCTATGTAGGGGTAACAGTCTCTATTCTGCTCTGTGTCAGTGTGTATCATAGTCTCTGAGGACAGGTGTCAATCCATATCTGCCAAGTGACCCTATGTAGGGGGAACAGTCCCTATTCTGCTCTGTGTCAGTGTGTATCAGGGTCCCTGAGGACAGGTGTCAATCCATATCTGCCAAGTGACCCTATGTAGGGGGAACAGTCCCTATTCTGCTCTGTGTCAGTGTGTATCAGGTATCATTAGGACAGGTGTCAATCCATATCTGCCAAGTGACCCTGTGTAGGGGGAACAGTCTCTATTCTGCTCTGTGTCAGTGTGTATCATGGTATCTGAGGACAGGTGTCAATCCATACCTGCCAAGTGACCCTATGTAGGGGGAACAGTCCCTATTCTGCTCTGTGTCAGTGTGTATCAGGGGCTTTGAGGACAGGTGTCAATCAATACCTGCCAAGTGACCCTATGTAGGAAGAACAGTCCCTAGTCTGCTCTGTGTCAGTGTGTATCATGGTCTCTGAGGACAGGTGTCAATCCATATCTGCCAAGTGACCCTAGGTAGGGGGAACAGTCCCTATTCTGCTCTGTGTCAGTGTGTATCATGGTCCCTGAGGACAGGTGTCAATCCATATCTGCCAAGTGACCCTATGTAGGAGGAACAGTCCCTATTCTGCTCTGTGTCAGTGTGTATCATGGTCTCTGAGGACAGGTGTCAATCCATGTCTGCCAAGTGACCCTATGTAGGGGAACAGTCCCTATTCTGCTCTGTGTCAGTGTGTATAAGGGATCATTAGGATAGGTGTCATTCCATATCTGTCAAGTGACCCTACTTAGGGGGAACAGTCCATATTCTGCTCTATGTCAGTGTGTATCAGGGTCTCTGAGGACAGGTGTCAATCCATATCTGCCAATTGGCCCTATGTAGGGGGAACAGTCCCTATTCTGCTCTGTGTCAGTGTGTATCAGGGTCTCTGAGGACAGGTTTCAATCCATATCTGCCAAGTGACCCTATGTAGGAGGAACAGTCCCTATTCTGCTCCGTGTCAGTGTTTATTAGGGATCATTAGGATAGGTTTCAATCCATATCTGCCAAGTGACCCTATGTAGGGGGAACAGTCCCTATTCTGCTCTGTGTCAGTGTGTATCAGGGATCATTAGGATAGGTGTCAATCCATATCTGTCAAGTGACCCTACTTAGGGGGAACAGTCCCTATTCTGCTCTGTGTCAGTGTGTATCAGGGTCTCTGAGGACAGGTGTCAATCCATATCTGCCAAGTGACCCTATGTAGGGGGAACAGTCCCTATTCTGCTCTGTGTCAGTGTGTATCAGGGTCTCTGAGGACAGGTGTCAATCCATATCTGCCAAGTGACCCTATGTAGGAGGAACAGTCCCTATTCTGCTCTGTGTCAGTGTGTATCAGGGATCATTAGGATAGGTGTCAATCCATATCTGCCAAGTGACCCTATGTAGGGGAACAGTCCCTATTCTGCTCTGTGTCAGTGTGTATCAGGGATCATTAGGATAGGTGTCAATCCATATCTGCCAAGTGACCCTATGTAGGGGGAACAGTCCCTATTCTGCTCTGTGTCAGTGTGTATCAGGGTCCCTGAGGACAGGTGTCAATCCATATCTGCCAAGTGACCCTATGTAGGGGGAACAGTCCCTATTCTGCTCTGTGTCAGTGTGTATCAGGGTCCCTGAGGACAGGTGTCAATCCATATCTGCCAAGTGACCCTATGTAGGGGGAACAGTCCCTATTCTGCTCTGTGTCAGTGTGTATCAGGGTCTCTGAGGACAGGTGTCAATCCATATCTGCCAAGTGACCCTATGTAGGAGGAACAGTCCCTATTCTGCTCTGTGTCAGTGTGTATCAGGGACCATTAGGATAGGTGTCAATCCATATCTGCCAAGTGACCCTATGTAGGGGGAACAGTCTCTATTCTGCTCTGTGTTAGTGTGTATCAGGGGCTTTGCGGACAGGTGTCAATCCATATCTGCCAAGTGACCCTATGTAGGGGTAACAGTCTCTATTCTGCTCTGTGTCAGTGTGTATCATAGTCTCTGAGGACAGGTGTCAATCCATATCTGCCAAGTGACCCTATGTAGGGGGAACAGTCCCTATTCTGCTCTGTGTCAGTGTGTATCAGGGATCCTTAGGACAGGTGTCAATCCATATCTGCCAAGTGACCCTGTGTAGGGGGAACAGTCTCTATTCTGCTCTGTGTCAGTGTGTATCATGGTATCTGAGGACAGGTGTCAATCCATACCTGCCAAGTGACCCTATGTAGGGGAAACAGTCCCTATTCTGCTCTGTGTCAGTGTGTATCAGGGGCTTTGAGGACAGGTGTCAATCAATACCTGCCAAGTGACCCTATGTAGGAAGAACAGTCCCTAGTCTGCTCTTTGTCAGTGTGTATCAGGGGCTTTGAGGACAGGTGTCAATCCATACCTGCCAAGTGACCCTATGTAGGGGGAACAGTATCTATTCTGCTCTGTGTCAGTGTGTATCATGGTCTCTGAGGACAGGTGTCAATCCATCTCTGCCAAGTGACCCTAGGTAGGGGGAACAGTCCCTATTCTGCTCTGTGTCAGTGTGTATCATGGTCCCTGAGGACAGGTGTCAATCCATATCTGCCAAGTGACCCTATGTAGGAGGAACAGTCCCTATTCTGCTCTTTGTCAGTGTGTATCAGGGGCTTTGAGGACAGGTGTCAATCCATACCTGCCAAGTGACCCTATGTAGGGGGAACAGTATCTATTCTGCTCTGTGTCAGTGTGTATCATGGTCTCTGAGGACAGGTGTCAATCCATCTCTGCCAAGTGACCCTAGGTAGGGGGAACAGTCCCTATTCTGCTCTGTGTCAGTGTGTATCATGGTCCCTGAGGACAGGTGTCAATCCATATCTGCCAAGTGACCCTATGTAGGAGGAACAGTCCCTATTCTGCTCTGTGTCAGTGTGTATCATGGTCTCTGAGGACAGGTGTCAATCCATGTCTGCCAAGTGACCCTATGTAGGGGAACAGTCCCTATTCTGCTCTGTGTCAGTGTGTATAAGGGATCATTAGGATAGGTGTCAATCCATATCTGTCAAGTGACCCTACTTAGGGGGAACAGTCCCTATTCTGCTCTATGTCAGTGTGTATCAGGGTCTCTGAGGACAGGTGTCAATCCATATCTGCCAAGTGGCCCTATGTAGGGGGAACAGTCCCTATTCTGCTCTGTGTCAGTGTGTATCAGGGTCTCTGAGGACAGGTGTCAATCCATATCTGCCAAGTGACCCTATGTAGGAGGAACAGTCCCTATTCTGCTCCGTGTCAGTGTTTATTAGGGATCATTAGGATAGGTTTCAATCCATATCTGCCAAGTGACCCTATGTAGGGGGAACAGTCCCTATTCTGCTCTGTGTCAGTGTGTATCAGGGATCATTTGGATAGGTGTCAATCCATATCTGTCAAGTGACCCTACTTAGGAGGAACAGTCCCTATTCTGCTCTGTGTCAGTGTGTATCAGGGTCTCTGAGGACAGGTGTCAATCCATATCTGCCAAGTGACCCTATGTAGGGGGAACAGTCCCTATTCTGCTCTGTGTCAGTGTGTATCAGGGTCTCTGAGGACAGGTGTCAATCCATATCTGCCAAGTGACCCTATGTAGGAGGAACAGTCCCTATTCTGCTCTGTGTCAGTGTGTATCAGGGATCATTAGGATAGGTGTCAATCCATATCTGCCAAGTGACCCTATGTAGGGGAACAGTCCCTATTCTGCTCTGTGTCAGTGTGTATCAGGGATCATTAGGATAGGTGTCAATCCATATCTGCCAAGTGACCCTATGTAGGGGGAACAGTCCCTATTCTGCTCTGTGTCAGTGTGTATCAGGGTCCCTGAGGACAGGTGTCAATCCATATCTGCCAAGTGACCCTATGTAGGGGGAACAGTCCCTATTCTGCTCTGTGTCAGTGTGTATCAGGGTCCCTGAGGACAGGTGTCAATCCATATCTGCCAAGTGACCCTATGTAGGGGGAACAGTCCCTATTCTGCTCTGTGTCAGTGTGTATCAGGGTCCCTGAGGACAGGTGTCAATCCATATCTGCCAAGTGACCCTATGTAGGGGGAACAGTCCCTATTCTGCTCTGTGTCAGTGTGTATCAGGGTCTCTGAGGACAGGTGTCAATCCATATCTGCCAAGTGACCCTATGTAGGAGGAACAGTCCGTATTCTGCTCTGTGTCAGTGTGTATCAGGGACCATTAGGATAGGTGTCAATCCATATCTGCCAAGTGACCCTATGTAGGGGGAACAGTCCCTATTCTGCTCTGTGTCAGTGTGTATCAGGGTCTCTGAGGACAGGTGTCAATCCATATCTGCCAAGTGACCCTATGTAGGGGGAACAGTCCCTATTCTGCTCTGTGTCAGTGTGTATCAGGGTCTCTGAGGACAGGTGTCAATCCATATCTGCCAAGTGACCCTATGTAGGAGGAACAGTCCCTATTCTGCTCTGTGTCAGTGTGTATCAGGGATCATTAGGATAGGTGTCAATCCATATCTGCCAAGTGACCCTATGTAGGGGGAACAGTCTCTATTCTGCTCTGTGTTAGTGTGTATCAGGGGCTTTGCGGACAGGTGTCAATCCATATCTGCCAAGTGACCCTATGTAGGGGTAACAGTCTCTATTCTGCTCTGTGTCAGTGTGTATCATAGTCTCTGAGGACAGGTGTCAATCCATATCTGCCAAGTGACCCTATGTAGGGGGATCAGTCCCTATTCTGCTCTGTGTCAGTGTGTATCAGGGATCCTTAGGACAGGTGTCAATCCATATCTGCCAAGTGACCCTGTGTAGGGGGAACAGTCTCTATTCTGCTCTGTGTAATAAGAATCTGAGGACAGGTGTCAATCCATAACTGCCAAGTGACCCTATGTAGGGGGAACAGTCTCTATTCTGCTCTGTGTCAGTGTGTATCATGGTCTCTGAGGACAGGTGTCAATCCATATCCTCCAAGTGACCCTATGTAGGGGGAACAGTCCCTATTCTGCTCTGTGTCAGTGTGTATCAGGGGCTTTGAGGACAGGTGTCAATCCATACCTGCCAAGTGACCCTATGTAGGAAGAACAGTCCCTAGTCTGCTCTTTGTCGGTGTGTATCAGGGGCTTTGATGACAGGTGTCAATCCATACCTGCCAAGTGACCCTATGTAGGGGGAACAGTATCTATTCTGCTCTGTGTCAGTGTGTATCATGGTCTCTGAGGACAGGTGTCAATCCATATCTGCCAAGTGACCCTAGGTAGGGGGAACAGTCCCTATTCTGCTCTGTGTCAGTGTGTATCATGGTCTCTGTGGACGGTGAACAGTCTCTATTCTGCTCTGTGTCAGTGTATATCATGGTCTCTGTGGACAGGGAACAGTCTCTATTCTGCTCTGTGTCAGTGTGTATCAGGGGCTTTGCGGACAGGTGTCAATCCATATCTGCCAAGTGACCCTATGTAGGGGTAACAGTCTCTATTCTGCTCTGTGTCAGTGTGTATCATAGTCTCTGAGGACAGGTGTCAATCCATATCTGCCAAGTGACCCTATGTAGGGGGAACAGTCCCTATTCTGCTCTGTGTCAGTGTGTATCAGGGTCCCTGAGGACAGGTGTCAATCCATATCTGCCAAGTGACCCTATGTAGGGGGAACAGTCCCTATTCTGCTCTGTGTCAGTGTGTATCAGGGATCCTTAGGACAGGTGTCAATCCATATCTGCCAAGTGACCCTGTGTAGGGGGAACAGTCTCTATTCTGCTCTGTGTCAGTGTGTATCATGGTATCTGAGGACAGGTGTCAATCCATACCTGCCAAGTGACCCTATGTAGGGGGAACAGTCCCTATTCTGCTCTGTGTCAGTGTGTATCAGGGGCTTTGAGGACAGGTGTCAATCAATACCTGCCAAGTGACCCTATGTAGGAAGAACAGTCCCTAGTCTGCTCTTTGTCAGTGTGTATCAGGGGCTTTGAGGACAGGTGTCAATCCATACCTGCCAAGTGACCCTATGTAGGGGGAACAGTATCTATTCTGCTCTGTGTCAGTGTGTATCATGGTCTCTGAGGACAGGTGTCAATCCATATCTGCCAAGTGACCCTAGGTAGGGGGAACAGTCCCTATTCTGCTCTGTGTCAGTGTGTATCATGGTCCCTGAGGACAGTAGTCAATCCATATCTGCCAAGTGACCCTATGTAGGAGGAACAGTCCCTATTCTGCTCTGTGTCAGTGTGTATCATGGTCTCTGAGGACAGGTGTCAATCCATGTCTGCCAAGTGACCCTATGTAGGGGAACAGTCCCTATTCTGCTCTGTGTCAGTGTGTATAAGGGATCATTAGGATAGGTGTCAATCCATATCTGTCAAGTGACCCTACTTAGGGGGAACAGTCCCTATTCTGCTCTATGTCAGTGTGTATCAGGGTCTCTGAGGACAGGTGTCAATCCATATCTGCCAAGTGGCCCTATGTAGGGGGAACAGTCCCTATTCTGCTCTGTGTCAGTGTGTATCAGGGTCTCTGAGGACAGGTTTCAATCCATATCTGCCAAGTGACCCTATGTAGGAGGAACAGTCCCTATTCTGCTCCATGTCAGTGTTTATTAGGGATCATTAGGATAGGTTTCAATCCATATCTGCCAAGTGACCCTATGTAGGGGGAACAGTCCCTATTCTGCTCTGTGTCAGTGTGTATCAGGGATCATTAGGATAGGTGTCAATCCATATCTGTCAAGTGACCCTACTTAGGGGGAACAGTCCCTATTCTGCTCTGTGTCAGTGTGTATCAGGGTCTCTGAGGACAGGTGTCAATCCATATCTGCCAAGTGACCCTATGTAGGGGGAACAGTCCCTATTCTGCTCTGTGTCAGTGTGTATCAGGGTCTCTGAGGACAGGTGTCAATCCATATCTGCCAAGTGACCCTATGTAGGAGGAACAGTCCCTATTCTGCTCTGTGTCAGTGTGTATCAGGGATCATTAGGATAGGTGTCAATCCATATCTGCCAAGTGACCCTATGTAGGGGAACAGTCCCTATTCTGCTCTGTGTCAGTGTGTATCAGGGATCATTAGGATAGGTGTCAATCCATATCTGCCAAGTGACCCTATGTAGGGGGAACAGTCCCTATTCTGCTCTGTGTCAGTGTGTATCAGGGTCCCTGAGGACAGGTGTCAATCCATATCTGCCAAGTGACCCTATGTAGGGGGAACAGTCCCTATTCTGCTCTGTGTCAGTGTGTATCAGGGTCCCTGAGGACAGGTGTCAATCCATATCTGCCAAGTGACCCTATGTAGGGGGAACAGTCCCTATTCTGCTCTGTGTCAGTGTGTATCAGGGTCTCTGAGGACAGGTGTCAATCCATATCTGCCAAGTGACCCTATGTAGGAGGAACAGTCCCTATTCTGCTCTGTGTCAGTGTGTATCAGGGACCATTAGGATAGGTGTCAATCCATATCTGCCAAGTGACCCTATGTAGGGGGAACAGTCTCTATTCTGCTCTGTGTTAGTGTGTATCAGGGGCTTTGCGGACAGGTGTCAATCCATATCTGCCAAGTGACCCTATGTAGGGGTAACAGTCTCTATTCTGCTCTGTGTCAGTGTGTATCATAGTCTCTGAGGACAGGTGTCAATCCATATCCTCCAACGACCCTATGTAGGGGGAACAGTCCCTATTCTGCTCTGTGTCAGTGTGTATCAGGGGCTTTGAGGACAGGTGTCAATCCATACCTGCCAAGTGACCCTATGTAGGAAGAACAGTCCCTAGTCTGCTCTTTGTCAGTGTGTATCAGGGGCTTTGAGGACAGGTGTCAATCCATACCTGCCAAGTGACCCTATGTAGGGGGAACAGTATCTATTCTGCTCTGTGACAGTGTGTATCATGGTCTCTGAGGAGAGGTGTCAATCCATATCTGCCAAGTGACCCTAGGTAGGGGGAACAGTCCCTATTCTGCTCTGTGTCAGTGTGTATCATGGTCCCTGAGGACAGGTGTCAATCCATATCTGCCAAGTGACCCTATGTAGGAGGAACAGTCCCTATTCTGCTCTGTGTCAGTGTGTATCATGGTCTCTGAGGACAGGTGTCAATCCATGTCTGCCAAGTGACCCTATGTAGGGGAACAGTCCCAATTCTGCTCTGTGTCAGTGTGTATCAGGGATCATTAGGATAGGTGTAAATCCATATCTGTCAAGTGACCCTACTTAGGGGGAACAGTCCCTATTCTGCTCTGTGTCAGTGTGTATCAGGGATCATTAGGATAGGTGTCAATCCATATCTGTCAAGTGACCCTACTTAGGGGGAACAGTCCCTATTCTGCTCTGTGTCAGTGTGTATCAGGGATCATTAGGATAGGTGTCAATCCATATCTGTCAAGTGACCCTACTTAGGGGGAACAGTCCCTATTCTGCTCTGTGTCAGTGTGTATCAGGGTCTCTGAGGACAGGTGTCAATCCATATCTGCCAAGTGACCCTATGTAGGGGGAACAGTCCCTATTCTGCTCTGTGTCAGTGTGTATCAGGGTCTCTGAGGACAGGTGTCAATCCATATCTGCCAAGTGACCATATGTAGGAGGAACAGTCCCTATTCTGCTCTGTGTCAGTGTGTATCAGGGATCATTAGGATAGGTGTCAATCCATATCTGCCAAGTGACCCTATGTAGGGGGAACAGTCCCTATTCTGCTCTGTGTCAGTGTGTATCAGGGATCATTAGGATAGGTGTCAATCCATATCTGCCAAGTGACCCTATGTAGGGGGAACAGTCCCTATTCTGCTCTGTGTCAGTGTGTATCAGGGTCCCTGAGGACAGGTGTCAATCCAAATCTGCCAAGTGACCCTATGTAGGGGGAACAGTCCCTATTCTGCTCTGTGTCAGTGTGTATCAGGGTCCCTGAGGACAGGTGTCAATCCATATCTGCCAAGTGACCCTATGTAGGGGGAACAGTCCCTATTCTGCTCTGTGTCAGTGTGTATCAGGGTCTCTGAGGACAGGTGTCAATCCATATCTGCCAAGTGACCCTATGACGAAGGAACAGTCCCTATTCTGCTCTGTGTCAGTGTGTATCAGGGATCATTAGGATAGGTGTCAATCCATATCTGCCAAGTGACCCTATGTAGGGGGAACAGTCCCTATTCTGCTCTGTGTCAGTGTGTATCAGGGTCCCTGAGGACAGGTGTCAATCCATATCTGCCAAGTGACCCTATGTAGGGGGAACAGTCCCTATTCTGCTCTATGTCAGTGTGTATCAGGGTCTCTGAGGACAGGTGTCAATCCATATCTGCCAAGTGGCCCTATGTAGGGGGAACAGTCCCTATTCTGCTCTGTGTCAGTGTGTATCAGGGTCTCTGAGGACAGGTGTCAATCCATATCTGCCAAGTGACCCTATGTAGGAGGAACAGTCCCTATTCTGCTCCGTGTCAGTGTTTATTAGGGATCATTAGGATAGGTTTCAATCCATATCTGCCAAGTGACCCTATGTAGGGGGAACAGTCCCTATTCTGCTCTGTGTCAGTGTGTATCAGGGATCATTTGGATAGGTGTCAATCCATATCTGTCAAGTGACCCTACTTAGGAGGAACAGTCCCTATTCTGCTCTGTGTCAGTGTGTATCAGGGTCTCTGAGGACAGGTGTCAATCCATATCTGCCAAGTGACCCTATGTAGGGGGAACAGTCCCTATTCTGCTCTGTGTCAGTGTGTATCAGGGTCTCTGAGGACAGGTGTCAATCCATATCTGCCAAGTGACCCTATGTAGGAGGAACAGTCCCTATTCTGCTCTGTGTCAGTGTGTATCAGGGATCATTAGGATAGGTGTCAATCCATATCTGCCAAGTGACCCTATGTAGGGGAACAGTCCCTATTCTGCTCTGTGTCAGTGTGTATCAGGGATCATTAGGATAGGTGTCAATCCATATCTGCCAAGTGACCCTATGTAGGGGGAACAGTCCCTATTCTGCTCTGTGTCAGTGTGTATCAGGGTCCCTGAGGACAGGTGTCAATCCATATCTGCCAAGTGACCCTATGTAGGGGGAACAGTCCCTATTCTGCTCTGTGTCAGTGTGTATCAGGGTCCCTGAGGACAGGTGTCAATCCATATCTGCCAAGTGACCCTATGTAGGGGGAACAGTCCCTATTCTGCTCTGTGTCAGTGTGTATCAGGGTCTCTGAGGACAGGTGTCAATCCATATCTGCCAAGTGACCCTATGTAGGAGGAACAGTCCGTATTCTGCTCTGTGTCAGTGTGTATCAGGGACCATTAGGATAGGTGTCAATCCATATCTGCCAAGTGACCCTATGTAGGGGGAACAGTCCCTATTCTGCTCTGTGTCAGTGTGTATCAGGGTCTCTGAGGACAGGTGTCAATCCATATCTGCCAAGTGACCCTATGTAGGGGGAACAGTCCCTATTCTGCTCTGTGTCAGTGTGTATCAGGGTCTCTGAGGACAGGTGTCAATCCATATCTGCCAAGTGACCCTATGTAGGAGGAACAGTCCCTATTCTGCTCTGTGTCAGTGTGTATCAGGGATCATTAGGATAGGTGTCAATCCATATCTGCCAAGTGACCCTATGTAGGGGGAACAGTCTCTATTCTGCTCTGTGTTAGTGTGTATCAGGGGCTTTGCGGACAGGTGTCAATCCATATCTGCCAAGTGACCCTATGTAGGGGTAACAGTCTCTATTCTGCTCTGTGTCAGTGTGTATCATAGTCTCTGAGGACAGGTGTCAATCCATATCTGCCAAGTGACCCTATGTAGGGGGAACAGTCCCTATTCTGCTCTGTGTCAGTGTGTATCAGGGATCCTTAGGACAGGTGTCAATCCATATCTGCCAAGTGACCCTGTGTAGGGGGAACAGTCTCTATTCTGCTCTGTGTAATGGTATCTGAGGACAGGTGTCAATCCATAACTGCCAAGTGACCCTATGTAGGGGGAACAGTCTCTATTCTGCTCTGTGTCAGTGTGTATCATGGTCTCTGAGGACAGGTGTCAATCCATATCCTCCAAGTGACCCTATGTAGGGGGAACAGTCCCTATTCTGCTCTGTGTCAGTGTGTATCAGGGGCTTTGAGGACAGGTGTCAATCCATACCTGCCAAGTGACCCTATGTAGGAAGAACAGTCCCTAGTCTGCTCTTTGTCGGTGTGTATCAGGGGCTTTGAGGACAGGTGTCAATCCATACCTGCCAAGTGACCCTATGTAGGGGGAACAGTATCTATTCTGCTCTGTGTCAGTGTGTATCATGGTCTCTGAGGACAGGTGTCAATCCATATCTGCCAAGTGACCCTAGGTAGGGGGAACAGTCCCTATTCTGCTCTGTGTCAGTGTGTATCATGGTCTCTGTGGACGGTGAACAGTCTCTATTCTGCTCTGTGTCAGTGTATATCATGGTCTCTGTGGACAGGGAACAGTCTCTATTCTGCTCTGTGTCAGTGTGTATCAGGGGCTTTGCGGACAGGTGTCAATCCATATCTGCCAAGTGACCCTATGTAGGGGTAACAGTCTCTATTCTGCTCTGTGTCAGTGTGTATCATAGTCTCTGAGGACAGGTGTCAATCCATATCTGCCAAGTGACCCTATGTAGGGGGAACAGTCCCTATTCTGCTCTGTGTCAGTGTGTATCAGGGTCCCTGAGGACAGGTGTCAATCCATATCTGCCAAGTGACCCTATGTAGGGGGAACAGTCCCTATTCTGCTCTGTGTCAGTGTGTATCAGGGATCATTAGGACAGGTGTCAATCCATATCTGCCAAGTGACCCTGTGTAGGGGGAACAGTCTCTATTCTGCTCTGTGTCAGTGTGTATCATGGTATCTGAGGACAGGTGTCAATCCATACCTGCCAAGTGACCCTATGTAGGGGGAACAGTCCCTATTCTGCTCTGTGTCAGTGTGTATCAGGGGCTTTGAGGACAGGTGTCAATCAATACCTGCCAAGTGACCCTATGTAGGAAGAACAGTCCCTAGTCTGCTCTGTGTCAGTGTGTATCATGGTCTCTGAGGACAGGTGTCAATCCATATCTGCCAAGTGACCCTAGGTAGGGGGAACAGTCCCTATTCTGCTCTGTGTCAGTGTGTATCATGGTCCCTGAGGACAGGTGTCAATCCATATCTGCCAAGTGACCCTATGTAGGAGGAACAGTCCCTATTCTGCTCTGTGTCAGTGTGTATCATGGTCTCTGAGGACAGGTGTCAATCCATGTCTGCCAAGTGACCCTATGTAGGGGAACAGTCCCTATTCTGCTCTGTGTCAGTGTGTATAAGGGATCATTAGGATAGGTGTCATTCCATATCTGTCAAGTGACCCTACTTAGGGGGAACAGTCCATATTCTGCTCTATGTCAGTGTGTATCAGGGTCTCTGAGGACAGGTGTCAATCCATATCTGCCAATTGGCCCTATGTAGGGGGAACAGTCCCTATTCTGCTCTGTGTCAGTGTGTATCAGGGTCTCTGAGGACAGGTTTCAATCCATATCTGCCAAGTGACCCTATGTAGGAGGAACAGTCCCTATTCTGCTCCGTGTCAGTGTTTATTAGGGATCATTAGGATAGGTTTCAATCCATATCTGCCAAGTGACCCTATGTAGGGGGAACAGTCCCTATTCTGCTCTGTGTCAGTGTGTATCAGGGATCATTAGGATAGGTGTCAATCCATATCTGTCAAGTGACCCTACTTAGGGGGAACAGTCCCTATTCTGCTCTGTGTCAGTGTGTATCAGGGTCTCTGAGGACAGGTGTCAATCCATATCTGCCAAGTGACCCTATGTAGGGGGAACAGTCCCTATTCTGCTCTGTGTCAGTGTGTATCAGGGTCTCTGAGGACAGGTGTCAATCCATATCTGCCAAGTGACCCTATGTAGGAGGAACAGTCCCTATTCTGCTCTGTGTCAGTGTGTATCAGGGATCATTAGGATAGGTGTCAATCCATATCTGCCAAGTGACCCTATGTAGGGGAACAGTCCCTATTCTGCTCTGTGTCAGTGTGTATCAGGGATCATTAGGATAGGTGTCAATCCATATCTGCCAAGTGACCCTATGTAGGGGGAACAGTCCCTATTCTGCTCTGTGTCAGTGTGTATCAGGGTCCCTGAGGACAGGTGTCAATCCATATCTGCCAAGTGACCCTATGTAGGGGGAACAGTCCCTATTCTGCTCTGTGTCAGTGTGTATCAGGGTCCCTGAGGACAGGTGTCAATCCATATCTGCCAAGTGACCCTATGTAGGGGGAACAGTCCCTATTCTGCTCTGTGTCAGTGTGTATCAGGGTCTCTGAGGACAGGTGTCAATCCATATCTGCCAAGTGACCCTATGTAGGAGGAACAGTCCCTATTCTGCTCTGTGTCAGTGTGTATCAGGGACCATTAGGATAGGTGTCAATCCATATCTGCCAAGTGACCCTATGTAGGGGGAACAGTCTCTATTCTGCTCTGTGTCAGTGTGTATCAGGGACCATTAGGATAGGTGTCAATCCATATCTGCCAAGTGACCCTATGTAGGGGGAACAGTCTCTATTCTGCTCTGTGTTAGTGTGTATCAGGGGCTTTGCGGACAGGTGTCAATCCATATCTGCCAAGTGACCCTATGTAGGGGTAACAGTCTCTATTCTGCTCTGTGTCAGTGTGTATCATAGTCTCTGAGGACAGGTGTCAATCCATATCCTCCAACGACCCTATGTAGGGGGAACAGTCCCTATTCTGCTCTGTGTCAGTGTGTATCAGGGGCTTTGAGGACAGGTGTCAATCCATACCTGCCAAGTGACCCTATGTAGGAAGAACAGTCCCTAGTCTGCTCTTTGTCAGTGTGTATCAGGGGCTTTGAGGACAGGTGTCAATCCATACCTGCCAAGTGACCCTATGTAGGGGGAACAGTATCTATTCTGCTCTGTGACAGTGTGTATCATGGTCTCTGAGGAGAGGTGTCAATCCATATCTGCCAAGTGACCCTAGGTAGGGGGAACAGTCCCTATTCTGCTCTGTGTCAGTGTGTATCATGGTCCCTGAGGACAGGTGTCAATCCATATCTGCCAAGTGACCCTATGTAGGAGGAACAGTCCCTATTCTGCTCTGTGTCAGTGTGTATCATGGTCTCTGAGGACAGGTGTCAATCCATGTCTGCCAAGTGACCCTATGTAGGGGAACAGTCCCAATTCTGCTCTGTGTCAGTGTGTATCAGGAATCATTAGGATAGGTGTAAATCCATATCTGTCAAGTGACCCTACTTAGGGGGAACAGTCCCTATTCTGCTCTGTGTCAGTGTGTATCAGGGATCATTAGGATAGGTGTCAATCCATATCTGTCAAGAGACCCTACTTAGGGGGAACAGTCCCTATTCTGCTCTGTGTCAGTGTGTATCAGGGATCATTAGGATAGGTGTCAATCCATATCTGTCAAGTGACCCTACTTAGGGGGAACAGTCCCTATTCTGCTCTGTGTCAGTGTGTATCAGGGTCTCTGAGGACAGGTGTCAATCCATATCTGCCAAGTGACCCTATGTAGGGGGAACAGTCCCTATTCTGCTCTGTGTCAGTGTGTATCAGGGTCTCTGAGGACAGGTGTCAATCCATATCTGCCAAGTGACCATATGTAGGAGGAACAGTCCCTATTCTGCTCTGTGTCAGTGTGTATCAGGGATCATTAGGATAGGTGTCAATCCATATCTGCCAAGTGACCCTATGTAGGGGGAACAGTCCCTATTCTGCTCTGTGTCAGTGTGTATCAGGGATCATTAGGATAGGTGTCAATCCATATCTGCCAAGTGACCCTATGTAGGGGGAACAGTCCCTATTCTGCTCTGTGTCAGTGTGTATCAGGGTCCCTGAGGACAGGTGTCAATCCAAATCTGCCAAGTGACCCTATGTAGGGGGAACAGTCCCTATTCTGCTCTGTGTCAGTGTGTATCAGGGTCCCTGAGGACAGGTGTCAATCCATATCTGCCAAGTGACCCTATGTAGGGGGAACAGTCCCTATTCTGCTCTGTGTCAGTGTGTATCAGGGTCTCTGAGGACAGGTGTCAATCCATATCTGCCAAGTGACCCTATGACGAAGGAACAGTCCCTATTCTGCTCTGTGTCAGTGTGTATCAGGGTCTCTGAGGACAGGTGTCAATCCATATCTGCCAAGTGACCCTATGTAGGAGGAACAGTCCCTATTCTGCTCTGTGTCAGTGTGTATCAGGGATCCTTAGGACAGGTGTCAATCCATATCTGCCAAGTGACCCTGTGTAGGGGGAACAGTCTCTATTCTGCTCTGTGTAATGGTATCTGAGGACAGGTGTCAATCCATAACTGCCAAGTGACCCTATGTAGGGGGAACAGTCTCTATTCTGCTCTGTGTCAGTGTGTATCTTGGTCTCTGAGGACAGGTGTCAATCCATATCCTCCAAGCGACCCTATGTAGGGGGAACAGTCCCTATTCTGCTCTGTGTCAGTGTGTATCAGGGGCTTTGAGGACAGGTGTCAATCCATACCTGCCAAGTGACCCTATGTAGGAAGAACAGTCCCTAGTCTGCTCTTTGTCAGTGTGTATCAGGGGCTTTGAGGACAGGTGTCAATCCATACCTGCCAAGTGACCCTATGTAGGGGGAACAGTATCTATTCTGCTCTGTGACAGTGTGTATCATGGTCTCTGAGGAGAGGTGTCAATCCATATCTGCCAAGTGACCCTAGGTAGGGGGAACAGTCCCTATTCTGCTCTGTGTCAGTGTGTATCATGGTCCCTGAGGACAGGTGTCAATCCATATCTGCCAAGTGACCCTATGTAGGAGGAACAGTCCCTATTCTGCTCTGTGTCAGTGTGTATCATGGTCTCTGAGGACAGGTGTCAATCCATGTCTGCCAAGTGACCCTATGTAGGGGAACAGTCCCAATTCTGCTCTGTGTCAGTGTGTATCAGGGATCATTAGGATAGGTGTAAATCCATATCTGTCAAGTGACCCTACTTAGGGGGAACAGTCCCTATTCTGCTCTGTGTCAGTGTGTATCAGGGATCATTAGGATAGGTTTCAATCCATATCTGTCAAGTGACCCTACTTAGGCGGAACAGTCCCTATTCTGCTCTGTGTCAGTGTGTATCAGGGATCATTAGGATAGGTGTCAATCCATATCTGTCAAGTGACCCTACTTAGGGGGAACAGTCCCTATTCTGCTCTCTGTCAGTGTGTATCAGGGTCTCTGAGGACAGGTGTCAATCCATATCTGCCAAGTGACCCTATGTAGGGGGAACAGTCCCTATTCTGCTCTGTGTCAGTGTGTATCAGGGTCTCTGAGGACAGGTGTCAATCCATATCTGCCAAGTGACCATATGTGGACAGTCCTTAGAAAGCTTGGAATAGGCGCATCAATTGATGCATTTATGTCAAGTTCAGGGTGCTGCCTGCATAGTATGCTCTTAGTTGGACAGCCTGCATGATTGTCAGGCAGTCTGGCATGCATTTATGCCAGGCTGGCCTTCCAATTCTTTGGACAAACATGCCCACTTTTTCAGCATGTTCACCCCTTTTGGCAGGTCTGGTCACGTGATTCGCGCCAGTGACACACTCTTTTATCCTGCCCATTGACTTCCTGCTTCACTGGACACTGCTGTTAGGGGGTATGCAATTACTTGAAAGATGAAAGCATAAATAAGAGAGAGATTAGCATAGAGTATGTGTTTTCGTATAGCTGCATCCTTTGAGTTTCCCTCCAACACCATCTCTATCAGATACATGACGCTTGAGAGGTATGACCTATTTAGTGTTTTTGGTCGATAAGATCCTGTAGTTAGGTCCATCTTAATTGTCAGCACCAGGCCCACTTGGCTCTTAATCTGGCCCTGCATGGTATAAGGCTTTAAAACTCTTATTATTTTATGTGTATTAGATTATCAGCTCTTAGAACAATATGCCATACCTCCAATGTTTACTTATAAAAAGGACTAAATCAATTAAATACCTTATCATATTCTACTTTTCCAACATTAATCTTTACATCATCGCATCTCTTGTGATGCATTGTTAATGTAAAACAATATTAATAGTTTCCTATATCATATAAAGAAGGATTGTCCAAAGGATCATCACACATTTGTTCTGACATATCTCACTCCCTAGTACACCTCTATACATCATCAAATGAAAAATAATTTCTTCTGATATCATTGGGTTTTACTACCCAGAATCCTACCATTCCTTGTCCAAGCATTATAGACTCAGGAGAACAAAAACAAAAAAGTTACATTGGATAATACCATATCAAGAAATCGATGTTATCCAGAAATAAATCTTATCCAGAAATAAATCGTATATATAATCGATGCCATCATAGACTCAGGGGTAAACTGTGTACTATATAATAATCTATTCATTAATTTCTTCTTACTAGATCTATCAGAATGCTTCATTATAAAATTATCCTTTTATATTCTCAGTTTGTTAAAACTTCATACCAATGTCATTAACCCATTTACTGTTTTATGCCAATAACCATAAACTCTTCTGTATTATGTTTAATTTCAATGAACCAAGATTATCCTCATCTTTTCTATTTCTTGTATAACTAAACAAGTTTTTATATCATAATATAAAAAATATATATATTTTTTGTATTTATTTATTTAATTTTATCATATAAAAAACATATACATACACCCTATATAGCGATCCTTTATAAAAGGAGAATAATATTACCTTTATGCATTCATCAAAATAATTGAACAAAATAAATATTTGCATCATTTTCAGGACCATATAACAGTTCCAGACATAACATCACATAACATTACACCAACATTATATACATAACAGAGCAGGAGAAAACTATTTCAAAATGTATATCTAATACATAAGTTCTATTATATTATAGCTAATATACTACTTATTATGTTACTAATGTCTCCAAACCTTATAACTTATTCAGCCACATTTCGTAGATATTCCTTTTTCTAAGGGAATTTATGTGGTAAATTGAAAGATCCTTTTCCATATAAAGTTGGTGTTTAATTTGGTTATTATAATGCTGTTTTTGGAGAGGAGAAGAGGATCTCCAATTTATAGCAATTATTATCTTGGTAGCTATAAGGCAGTGAATGCCAAACACATATGGTTAACTATTTTTACATTCCATTTCAAATGAAGAAGTGCAATTTCTGGTCCCCACTTTAACTTATTACCCGTTAAACCTCAAAAAGTATCATATGCCAGGTCCAAGCTATTTTAACCAACGGGCATGACCACCATATATTGATATGGTGGTCATGCCACCTGATTACCACATCTCCAAAAGTGTGAATTATAATCTGTATACATCTTTGATAACCTCATAGGAGTTAAATTCCATTTATACATGATCTTACATTAGCACTCAATTAAATTTAAACAATGCATATTGTTATATAATTAAAGAAGAATTAAAGAAGTACATCATTCTAAATGTGATATATCCAGATCTAAGTCTTTTTCTCAGGACTTTATTATTTTTATTGGTTTATCATTTAATAGATATTGTGACAAACTGCCATTTGCCACTGGGCATTGGAGAGGACTGATCACTAGCCTCCAGCCCTGCGACTATGGCCCTGGATGTATTGCCCTTTAAGAACTGAATTTGGGCATAATGGATTTTTGTATACTGTTTCTGGCTCTTAACTGTGTTGTACAAAGAAAGGGTTTGTACTTTTAAACTAGCACTTCGGATGCAGTCGAAGTGCCGAAGTCATCGAAGTGCCGAAGCAGTCTAAGTGGCCGCCATTAGACAGTCGAACACATGGCGGCGGCCATTTTAATCGAGTCGAACGCGGTCAGCGGTGTGTGCCGTCAAATGCCTGCAACGGAAATCGGCCACACATTTGAACGAACACCGTTGACCTGTACCTTCCCCTGCCCTTCGACACTGCAGCTGGAGACTAAGTCCCAGCTTGAACGGGACTTTGTCATTTTGGGTGTAAAATAGACCTCCAGTAGACACTTGAACCCCACGGAAACACAACCTCGGTTTCACTTCGACACTTCAACAGAAGGACTTTGTTATTTTCAGGGCAGAAATAGACCAACCACACAGCCTGAATCTGTGGAACTGTTTTGGGCATGCAAACAGGTGTGCGGTCGGTCCAAAGAGACTTTTTAATATTTCTGGAAACACTGAACGGATTTTTCACGAATTTTGAATATGTTGTTCCACAAGTTGTGTTGTTCATAAAAATGTAAGTTTATTCATGTACAATGTAAAATGAGAAAGTTATAAAAATGTATAAAAAGTATAAGTTTTTAGCTTGGAGATAATTGAGTAGATACAGTAAGAAACTAAATTATCTCCCAAGCAGAGGGGAGGGAATCTGTGGGATGTAACCGATATCTGATTGGTTAATGCCTAATTGCCTGTGGGCGTCTCCCTTGCAGGGGAGCACTGCATAAAAGCAGAGTACCTGCCATTAAACATCAGATCTTCTTGACCCTCAATACGTAGCCTTGTCTCGTTATTGGAGGGAACTGCTATATCACACTGGGGATTGCTATGCTCTGCATACTCCCTTGAGCTTTAATCACTTAGCTCTTTTGAGAGCTTGATTCTGTTACGCTCTCCTGGAGGAGAGGTCTTCCCCACACGGTCCTGGAGGACAGAAGCTGATTCCAGGGTGGACGGAAGACGGCGCGGCTCCAGTTAAGCTACGGCGGTTTTGGAGTCTGCGGTGGTTGTGGTGTCCAGTGCGGTGCCTGTGGTCCTCGGTGCAAGCTAGGAAGCGTCCATTAACGGAAGGTTCCATAACAGATATATTAATTGATTGGCTTCAGAAGTTACTTTACTAACTTTTTTATACATAAAAATCTTCTCTATATGCTCCATAGTTGGTGAGGAAGTTTTAATTACATTTAACTCTACGAAATTCTTTATTCTTAGGTATGAAAATATTTCTTTATTGGGAATTTTATATTTTTCTGAAATTTTTTTAAATTATTCCAATTTAACTTCCTGCATAATATCCGCTATGAGAATTTATTTTTTATTTGACCGATTTCTTAAAAATAAGTCTTCTATATTATAATCCAATGCATTTAGTCTACTTGTTTTTGGAATAAGTTGACATAAATCCCAAATTTCTTAATTTCTTCCCATACTTGCAAAATCTGATCTGTAATTTTTTTAGAAATACTACACCATATATAATAATCAATTTTTTTTCATGTCCGTGGCTTCTAATTCAATGGTGTACCACGGTTCTATCAACATTTGATCTTCTTGTAATTGATATACATGATTAATTATATTTGCGTAATTGTGGCAAACCTAGCCACTTCTGGACACTTAGGGTGAATATTTCGTTAACTGTTGCTATGCTCGTTTTATATGCAGTGTGTAGAATTCGTCTGAATATTATATCAGTTATGTATTTTTATGTAAAACTGTATACAGTATTTTGCTTTACGGAGAGATTATGTGATTAACAGTACATTCTAGCACAATTATCTCTCCTATACAGAAAGGCATGCTGGGAAACAGCCTTGCAGGCTAAGTTGACAGTTGTCAGTTGACTCCTGGAGCCGTGAATAAAAATTGTCAGTTGTCCCCCTGAACTGTGTTTTGTCCGGTTACTGGGGGATTTGGGATTCTTTTCCAGCGCTTTACTTTGGATTACCTTCTATACCAGCGGAGATCTTGGGATTTAATATTGCAGCTCCACTACAGTAGTATATATGTTTTATAATTGGGAGGTTTAAGCCTCCCTTAGACAGTTTCTTTGCAAGTATTTTCGAGCTTATCCTGGGTTTTTTAGACTTCCAAATATATAATGTAAAGCTTGATTGTATCCTATCAAGCCAGTTTTTAAGGTATTTTAAATGGTAGCATAGAAAACAAATATTACCATTTTGGTAATATATATGAATTTATATTATTAATTCTCCCAAGCCATGAAGTCTCAACCCCTATCCATATTTTTAAAGTTTTGTTTGTAAATTTTAATAACTTCATGACATTCATTTCCATTGATCTCTCAACTTGGGCGGGTAGTATTACACCCAAATAATTTATTTATTTTTTTGTCCATATAAATTTAAATTCTTAACTCAATAATTCAATCGTAGTATTGTCTATATTTGTATACATAGCCATAGATAGTGTTGTCGCGAACACAAAATTTTCGGTTCGCGAACGGCGAACGCGAACTTCCGCAAATGTTCGCGAACCGGCGAACCGCGCGAACCGCCATTGACTTCAATGGGCAGGTGAATTTTAAAACCAACAGGGACTCTTTCTGGCCACAAAAGTGATGGAAAAGTTGTTTCAAGGGGACTAACACCTGGACTGTGGCATGCCGGAGGGGGATCCATGGCAAAACTCCCATGCAAAATTACACAGTTGATGCAGAGTCTGCTTTTAATCCATAAAGGGCAGAAATCACCTAACATTGACACCTGTCCTCAAAGCCCCTGATACACACTGACACAGAGCAGAATAGAGACTGTTCCCCGTCCTCAGAGACCATGATACACACTGACACAGAGCAGAATAGAGACTGTTACCCCTACATAGGGTCACTTGGCAGATATGGCGGGGTCGTGGGAGGGGGAGGATGACTTTCACCTCTTCCCCTGTTACATTCCCGTTGTGCTGTGACATCACCCTTATACGCTGTGTAAAGCATACTATTTAATTTGATCAGCATGGCCACTTGAGTTTTTAATAGTTTTCATGCTGCTTGTAGTTTATATATGGTTCACAAAAATCAAACAAACGATAAAGTAAACATGTAAGGATTCAGAATATTCTTTCAAACCCTTACACATTGTGTGTACATATTTTTTGTCTTAAGTTTGTGGCTTTAAAGAGGTTTACGTTGTTTCTATGATGTGCATAACATGTTCTTGTAAATGTTTGTTAAATTTTTCCTGGAATTGTAATTTTTGAATCTGAATAAAGATAGTCAAATCCCTGATACACACTGACACAGAGCAGAATAGGGACTGTTCCCCCTACATAGGGTCACTTGGCAGATATGGATTGACACCTATCCTAATGATCCCTGATACACACTGACACAGAGCAGAATAGAGACTGTTCCCCCTACATAGGGTCACTTGGCAGATATGGATTGACACCTGTCCTCAAAACCCCTGATACACACTGACACAGAGCAGAATAGGGACTGTTCCCCCTACATAGGGTCACTTGGCAGATATGGATTGACACCTGTCCTCAAAACCCCTGATACACACTGGCACAGAGCAGAATATGGACTGTTCCTCCTACATAGGGTCACTTGGCAGATATGGATTGACACCTGTCCTCAAAACCCCTGATACACACTGACACAGAGCAGAATAGGGACTGTTCCCCCTACATAGGGTCACTTGGCAGATATGGATTGACACCTGTCCTCAAAACCCCTGATACACACTGACACAGAGCAGAATAGGGACTGTTCCCCCTACATAGGGTCACTTGGCAGGTATGGATTGACTCCTGTCCTCAAAGCCCCTGATACACACTGACACAGAGCAGAATAGAGACTGTTCCCTGTCCACAGAGTCCATGATACACACTGACACAGAGCAGAATAGAGACTGTTCCCCGTCCACAGAGACCATGATACACACTGACACAGAGCAGAATAGAGACTGTTCCCTGTCCACAGAGTCCATGATACACACTGACACAGAGCAGAATAGAGACTGTTCCCCGTCCACAGAGACCATGATACACACTGACACAAAGCAGAATAGAGACTGTTCCCCATCCACAGAGACCATGATACACACTGACACAGAGCAGAATAGAGACTGTTCCCTGTCCACAGAGTCCATGATACACACTGACACAGAGCAGAATAGAGACTGTTCCCCGTCCACAGAGACCATGATACACACTGACACAGAGCAGAATAGAGACTGTTCCCCGTCCACAGAGACCGTGATACACACTGACACAGAGCAGAATAGGGACTGTTACCCCTACATAGGGTCACTTGGCAGGTATGGATTGACACCTGTCCTCAAAGCCCATGATACACACTGGGGGGAGCTACTGTCCTCCCCAACCCCTGCGCGGTGGGTGGGGGCCATAAATCACAATGGGGGGACCTACTGTCCTCCCCCCCTCGGCCCTCACCCCTGCGCGGTGGGTGGGGGCCATAAATCACAATGGGGGGGCCTACTTTCCTCCCCCCCGGCCCCCATCCCTGCGCGGTGGGTGGGGGGCATAAATCACAATGGGACGGACCTACTGATAGGAGTGGAGTATTGTTCATATCAGTTTAATACCTTCCGTGTCTCCTATCAGTGGACGTGTAAATGGCAGAGATTTTTAATTGTTGAATCACCTCCCCTTTTTAGGCCAAGGTGGGAAGATGCTTAGACCACTGGTATATTGGTGCCATCTTGGAGGATTTTTTTTTGATTTGGTTTTTGAAGCCACAGTGCTGCACCAGTGGGCCTAAAAATTAGGCATGTACACATGCCTGAAAAATTTGGTATTGTTGCAGCCGCTGCTGTAGCAGCGGCCAGAAAAAATGATGTTTGTTTCACAGGCAGAAAGTATCCTAAAACATGGCGGCTTGAACCCTAGTTGG
The DNA here is from genome assembly GCF_036172605.1 of Pelobates fuscus. Classification (NCBI taxonomy): domain Eukaryota; kingdom Metazoa; phylum Chordata; class Amphibia; order Anura; family Pelobatidae; genus Pelobates; species Pelobates fuscus. The sequence goes on along the minus strand of NC_086318.1, from coordinate 265,627,811 downwards.
TGGCGGATAAGTCACGCAAGTCAAACGTCATTCAGAGCTAAAATACAGCAGCGTGTGGACCATTTTTAGCCCAAGGCAGCTCATCTCATCAGGCCTTTTTTAATCGAATGTATCGCCCAGTGTCAGTCCCTTCGGGATCCATCCCTCATTCATCTTAATAAAGGTGAGGTAATCTAGACTTTTTTGACCTAGGCGACTTCTCTTCTCAGTGACAATACCTCCTGCTGCACTGAAGGTCCTTTCTGACAGGACACTTGAAGCGGGGCAGGCCAGAAGTTCTATCGCAAATTGGGATAGCTCAGGCCACAGGTCAAGCCTGCACACCCAGTAGTCAAGGGGTTCATCGCTCCTCAGAGTGTCGATATCTGCAGTTAAGGCGAGGTAGTCTGCTACCTGTCGGTCGAGTCGCTCTCTGACGGTGGATCCCGAAGGGCTGTGGCGATGCATAGGACTTAAAAAGGTCCGCATGTCCTCCATCAACAACACGTCTTTAAAGCGTCCTGTCCTTGCCGGCGTGGTCGTGGGAGGAGGAGGAGGAGGATGACTTCCACCTCTCCCCCTGTTAGATTCCCGTTGTGCTGTGACATCACCCTTATACGCTGTGTAAAGCATACTTTTTAATTTATTTTGCAAATGCTGCATCCTTTCCGACTTGTTGTAATTCGGTAACATTTCCGCCACTTTCTGCTTATACCGGGGGTCTAGTAGCGTGGACACCCAGTACAGGTCGTTCTCCTTCAGCCTTTTTATACGAGGGTCCCTCAACAGGCAGGACAGCATGAAAGACCCCATTTGCACAAGGTTGGATGCCGAGCTACTCATTTCCCGTTCCTCCTCCTCACTGATGTCATTGAAGGTATGTTCTTCCCCCCAGCCACGTACAACACCACGGGTACCAGATAGGTGACAACGAGCACCCTGGGATGCCTGTTGTGTTTGGTCTTGCTCCTCCTCCTCCTCCTCAAAGCTACAATCCTCCTCTGACTCCTCTTCCTCACAATCCTCTTCCAGCGTTGCCGCAGGTCCAGCAAGCGATGCTGATAAGGCTGTTTCTGGTGGTGATGGTGACCACAACTCTTCCTCTTCCTCTTCACGCTCATCTACAGCCTGATCCAGCACTCTTCGCAGGGCACGCTCCAGGAAGAAAACAAATGGTATGATGTCGCTGATGGTGCCTTCGTTGCGACTGACTAGGTTTGTCACCTCCTCAAAAGGACGCATGAGCCTACAGGCATTGCGCATGAGCGTCCAGTAACGTGGCAAAAAAATTCCCAGCTCCCCAGAGGCTGTCCTAGCACCCCGGTCATACAAATATTCATTAACAGCTTTTTCTTGTTGGAGCAGGCGGTCGAACATTAGGAGTGTTGAATTCCAACGTGTAGGGCTGTCGCAAATCAAGCACCTTACTGGCATGTTGTTTCGACGCTGGATATCGGCAAAGTGAGCCATGGCCGTGTAGGAACGCCTGAAATGGCCACACACCTTCCTGGCCTGCTTCAGGACGTCCTGTAAGCCTGTGTACTTATGCACAAAGCGTTGTACGATCAGATTACACACATGTGCCATGCACGGCACATGTGTCAACTTGCCCAACTTCAATGCCGCTATCAAATTTTTTCCGTTGTCACACACCACTTTGCCGATATCCAGTTGCTGCGGAGTCAGCCACTTTTCCACCTGTGCGTTCAGGGCGGACAGGAGTGCTTGTCCGGTGTGACTCTCTGCTTTCAAGCAAGTCAAACCCAAGACGGCGTGACACTGCTGTATCCGGGATGTGGAATAGTACCTGGGGAGCTGGGGGGGTGCTGTTGATGTGGAGCAAGACGCAGCAGCACAAGAGGACTCAGCCGAGGAGGTTATGGAAGAGGATGGAGTAGGAGGAGTAGAGGAGGTGGCAGCAGGACTGCCTGCAATTCGTGGCGGTGTCACCAACTCCTCTGCAATGCCACGCATTCCTTGCTTGTCAGCCGTCAGCAGGTTTACCCAATGCGCAGTGTAGGTGATATACCTGCCCTGACCATGCTTTGCAGACCAGGTATCAGTGGTCAAATGGACCCTTGCCCCAACACTGTGTGCCAGACATGCCATGACTTCCTTTTGCACAATCGAGTACAAGTTGGGGATTGCCTTTTGCGAAAAGAAATTCCGTCCGGGTACCTTCCACTGCGGTGTCCCAATAGCTACAAATTTTTGGAACGCCTCAGACTCAACCAGATTATATGGTAAAAGCTGGCGGGCTAATAGTTCGGACAAGCCAGCTGTCAGACGCTGGGCAAGGGGGTGACTTGGTGACATTGGCTTCTTACGCTCAAACATGTCCTTGACAGACACATGACTGTGGGCAGATGAGCGGGAACTGCTCAAGGCGGGAGACGGAGTGGCGGATGGTTGAGAGGGGGCAAGAAGGACAGCAGTGGTTGACGTGGCTGAAGATGCTAGACCAGGAGGAGGATGGCAACTTAGAGTAGGCGTGCTGCTTGTACTCATGTGTTGATCCCATAGGCGTTTGTGATGTGAGATCATGTGCCTACGCAAAGCAGTTGTACCTAGGTGGGTGTTGGACCTCCCACGACTCAGTTTCCTTTGGCACAGGTTGCAAATGGCATCGCTGTTGTCCGAGGCAGACACACAAAAAAAATGCCACACTGCTGAGCTCTGCGATGACGGCATTCTGGTGGTGGACACAGCATGCGTTGATTGGCGTGCTGTCGGGCTGACCCCGGGTGCCAATGCATGCTGTCTGACTGTGCCACTAGCTCCTTGCGACGACCCCCCCCTGCTTCCAACTCGTCTCCTCCTCCTCTCTGTCTCCCCATCTAAACTTTCGCCCTGTTCTTCTTCTTGCCGAGCGGGCACCCACGTGACATCCATGGACGCATCGTCATCATCAACCGCTTCGCTTGTATCTGACAACTCAGAAAAGGAAGCAGCAGCAGGTACAACATCATCATCATCACACCGTACCTCCATGTGTTTAATGCTGCCTGCCTGAGACATATCCCTGTTATCTACATCCTCTAGCAATAATGGTTGCGCATCACTCATTTCTTCAAACGGGTGTGTGAATAACTCCTCTGACATACCAAGTAAAGCGGCTGTGGTGCTAGTTTTGGTGGTGGCGGCGGGCGGGTGAGTGGTATCTTGAGAGGTGCCTGAAGCTAAGCTGGAGGAGGATGGTGCGTCAAGGTTCCGAGCGGAGGCTGTACAAGATTGGGTGTCCTGTGTTAGCCAGTCAACTATGTCCTCAGAACTTTTCAAGTTCAGGGTACGTGGCTTCTGAAAACTGGGCATTATTCTAGGGCAAAAGGGAATCACAGCACCAAGACCATGACGGCCCCTGCGGGGTGGCCTGCCTCTGCCTGTCATTTTTTGGGGGATTAGTGGTACTATACGTGCAAGCTACTGTGAGACCAGATATGATTGGCAATGTGAACTGTAACAGTTCTGCAGAGCACACACTATAGGCCTGACACACCCGCTTGAAGACAAGTAACTGCTATTCAATCTATAACAGTGAAAAACTAATTTTCTTTGTAAAAGCACACTATAGAGACACCAGATATGATTGGCAACGTGCACTGGAACAGTTCTGGAGAGCACACGCTGAAGGAAGGACTGACAGAGCCGCTTGAAGGACACTGACTGGCTGCTATTAGCTTACCCTAGAAACCTTTTTTCTTTGTAAAAGCACGCTATAGAGACACCAGATAAGATTGGCAACTGTCAAAGCACGCTGGCACAGGTCTGCAGAGCACACGCTGAAGGAAGGACTGACAGAGCCGCTTGAAGGACACTGACTGGCTGCTATTAGCTTACACTAGAAACCTTTTTTCTTTGTAAATGTACGCTATAGAGACACCAGATATGATTGGCAACTGTCAAAGCACGCTGGCACAGGTCTGCAGAGCACACGCTGAAGGAAGGACTGACAGAGCCGCTTGAAGGACACTGACTGGCTGCTGTTAGCTTACACTAGAAACCTTTTTTCTTTGTAAAAGCACGCTATAGAGACACCAGATATGATTGGCAATGTGCACTTGAACAGTTCTGCAGAGCACACACTGTAGGCCTGACACACCCGCTTGAAGACAAGTAACTGCTATTCAATCTATAACCGTGAAAAAAAAAATTGTTTTTAAAAGCACGCTATAGAGACACCAGATATGATTGGCAATGTGCACTGGAACAGTTCTGGAGAGCACACGCTGAAGGAAGGACTGACAGAGCCGCTTGAAGGACACTGACTGGCTGCTATTAGCTTACACTAGAAACCTTTTTTCTTTGTAAAAGCACGCTATAGAGACACCAGATATGATTGGCAACTGTCAAAGCATGCTGGCACAGGTCAGCAGAGCACACGCTGAAGGAAGGACTGACAGAGCCGCTTGAAGGACACTGACTGGCTGCTATTAGCTTACACTAGAAACCTTTTTTCTTTGTAAAAGCACGCTATAGAGACACCAGATATGATTGGCAACTGTCAAAGCACGCTGGCACAGGTATGCAGAGCACACGCTGAAGGAAGGCCTGACAGAGCCGCTTGAAGGACACTGACTGGCTGCTATTAGCTTACACTGGAAACTTTTTTCTTTGTAAAAGCACGCTATAGAGACACCAGATATGAGTGGCAACTGTCAAAGTACGCTGGCAGGGTTGTGCAGGGCACACGCTGAAGGAAGGCCTGACAGAGCCGCTTGAAGGACACTGACTGGCTGCTATTAGCTTACACTGGAAACCTTTTTTCTTTGTAAAAGCACGCTAAAGAGACACCAGATATGATTGGCAACTGTCAAAGCACGCTGGCACAGGTCTGCAGAGCACACGCTGAAGTAGGCCTGACACCCAGACGCTTGCAGACAACTAACTGCTCTTCTATTACAGTGAAAAAAAATTATTTCTTTTAAATGTAAAGCTTAACCTATTGTTAAAACAGATATGAGTGGTGGCACTGACTGTGCAAATGGGCAAGGCATCCAACCTGACACAGAAGCTGGCAGGCAGGCAACTGCTCTTCTACAGTGAAAAAAAAATATTTCTTTTAAATGTAAAGCTTAACCTATTGTTAAAACAGATATGAGTGGTGGCACTGACTGTGCAAATGGGCAAGGCATCCAACCTGACACAGAAGCTGGCAGGCAGGCAACTGCTCTTCTATTACAGTGAAAAAAAAATATTTCTTTTAAATGTAAAGCTTAACCTATTGTAAAAACAGATATGAGTGGTGGCACTGGGCAAGTAGGCACAGTATCCAATGTGAACCTCACACAGAAGCTGGCAGGCAGGCACCTGCAATTACATTACACAGGAAAAAAAAAAAAAAAAAAAGCAGCCTGATGTTATAGCCCTAAAAAGGGCTTTTTGGGGTGCTGTCCTTACAGCAGAGATCAGATGAGTCCTTCAGGATTGTAGTGGACACTGAATACCCTAGCCTAGCTATCAATTTCCCTATCTAATCAGCAGCAGCTAAACTTTCCCTCCTCTCACTAAGCATGCAGCTTCAGAATGAATCGAAAATGGATGCTGGGAGGGAGGTTGGAGGGTGTGGAAGGGAGGGAGTGCTGCTGATTGGCTGGAATGTGTCTGCTGACCGAGAGGCACAGGGTCAAAGTTTGCCCAATGATGACGAATAGGGGGCGGATCGAACTGCGCATGTGTCCGCCCGCCGCGGCGAACGCGAACACGCTAAGTTTGCCGGGAACTGTTCGCCGGCGGACAGTTCGGTACATCACTAGCCATAGATTTCGCAATATTTAACTTATAATTTGAAACTACACTGTATTTATTTATCTCTTGCATTAAACAAGGAATAGAATGTTCTGGATAGGTAATGTTAGCATCGTATCATAGGCCTATAATGATTTTTGAACTTCTTTATTCTTTGTAAAGAATCCTTTCATTTCTGGATTTTACCCCAACTGACCCTGTCAGACGCTTTTTCTGCATCCAGAGACAGGGTCAGTAGGGGGATTGATTTTCTCTCTGACTGATCTAACATGTGCAAAATTCTTCTAGAGCAATTACTTGATGATCTGCCTGAAATAAACCTAATCTGGTCTGGATGTATTATTTTATTTATTATTGCTTTTTATTCTTTCAGCTATAATGGAGGCATATAATTTCATATCCACATTTATCAATGAAATGGGTCTATAGTTATTAACATCAGCACCATCTTTATTGGGCTTTAATATTGGCAAGAGATTTGATTGTAGCAATTCTTTTGATGTGATTGAACCTCCAGCTATCTCATTAAATAAACATGTTAAGGGAATAATTGACATGGGTTTCATTAGTTAATAATAAAAGTTACTAAACCCATCGGGACCTGGAGTTTTATTCATATCTAATCTTTCTATTTTTCTCCACCTCAGTGGTAGTAAAGTTTAAATGTAATTGTTCTAACTCCTCGATTGTTATCTTTGGAATCTTTGTATTCATCAGGTAATTTAGAATCTCATTCTTGTTCAGATTAGTTTGGAGGTTATATAGGTTACTATAATATTCATTAAATGTTTTGCCTATTTGTTCTGGGGTTGAATATACATTTTGCATATCGACCCGATTTTTTGATCTTTGTTTTTGCAATTTTTTTGTTAAATTTTTACTGGCTCTATTACCTAAATAATAATTATTTAATTTCAATTTGTTTATAATTATTTACATTGTTTTCTTCTGTTTTTATATTGATTTTATTTGGAAGATCTATTAACAGTTTTTTCCTTTCATTTGTTGGTTGCGTTTTATTTAGATTTGAAAGATTATAAAAGGATATATATAAGTCTGATTTTAGCCCCTCATAACTGCCTTGTGTGTACACCAATTAATAGATTGGGTAATATCTGGAGAATTATTTTCATCAAAAAAGCATTTTAGTAATTTTGATAGTACTTCCTTATTTTTTTCTGTTTTAATTAGGTTATCATTTAATCTCCATGTATTTATACCGTGGGGTAGCGGTTTACCTAGTTCAATCAATACAAAACTGTGGTCTCTCCATGGATTTTCTTTAATTTTAATTTTATTTACAAATGGTATAGAATTAGCTTTAACTAAACACATGTCTATTCTTGAGTAAGAACCATGTACATTCGATAGGTGTGTGTAGCCTCTCTCTATTGGATGCAGAGTTCTCCACACATCATTTAAGTCAAACATTTTACATATGTTATTTAATTTCTTAGATTTTTTTATTACCTTCTTCTCCAATTCTACAGGAGTTTGAGATATCTTATCCATTTTATAATCTAATACACAATTAAAGTCACCTGCTACAATTAATATTCCTTTAGCTATCTTCTGGACTCTCTCCATTATCTTTCAAATACCGACATTGGATCTATGTTTGGCAAATAAACATTTACCAAAGTAAAAATCCTATTATCTAACTTACACATGATTATTAAATACCTCGCTTCTAGATCTGCATCTTGGTATAGTATATCTACCTTTATATCATTCGAGAAAATGTTCGCTACACCTCTTTTTTTTTTCTCTATCCAGAGAATAGATTTTTCTATTCTATCTTATTATTGGGTATTTCGTCCCTTGCCATTTTTGGGGGGTACTCTGTAGCCAATGGGTTTCTTGTATAAAGCCTATTTGAGTTTTTTCCTCAATAAATGAATTACATATAAATCATACCATTTTAGGAACATTATTCCATAATTTCCTTTGTAACTCATTTGAATCACACCGGAAAAATATGTGGTAACACCACACAAAGTGGGGTGAGCCCTTAGGAGTGTAGGAGCTTGGCTTCCCAATTAATTATCCCAAGTAGATGGGAAAAAAACACATTTCCAATATACTCCTATTTCTATAGTGCTAAAAAATACAAACACTTTCTTTCCATTTAGTCAATTAAGATTGCAACTTTTAAAGTGTGTTAGCAATTTTATACGTATTTATATTTATTTAATTTGTGAGTACAGAATATCTATTTAACTATTAGTGCCTTATATAATTTGCATTCATATTTCCCACCTCCTCTTTACCACATTGTGCAAATTTAAGAGTGGTACAAAAATTCTCTTTTTCTTTTTCCATGATTCAATTGACATTATGCAAATGTAAAGTGAATTCTATATCAGTTTTATACATATTTAAATTAATTTAATTTATGTGTTGCCTTATACCCTTTTGCTACTTTATTCTTTACAAACTTTATTTGGTGCCATTTACTTAAACCTCAATTTAAGATGTACCAGAACAAAAAAAAAAAAAAAAATTACAATTTCATAATTTTTCCATATACATATTTCTTTCTCCCATTATTTAGCTTTTGAACTTCTTATGATAATTTGTAATTTTTTAGCCATTATTTTAACTTATCATTTGTGTCAAATGATTCCACTTGGCTCTCATAGGTAATAACCATTTTCAGTGGGAAAGCCCATCTGTATTTTGTATTATGTTTCCTGAGGATCAGGATGGCTGGAGCAAAAGATCTTCTTTTCAGGCGTGTGTTGTATGACAAATCCGGAAGTACTACCACCTTTTTATACCGTCCCACAGTATTTGGATTTTCTCTAAAGGATTTTAATATTTTTCCTTAAATTCAAAGGAGTAAAAACATGCAATAATATCTCTAGGAAATTCTGCAGGGATATTCTGAGGTTTACTCAACCTATGGCATCTTTCAATTCTTTCGTCTTGACCATTTAATAAGAGTCCCAATTCAGTGAAGTATTCCTTTTCTAAAGGATTTTTTCTTCTTAGGCAGTCTTCCAGATCATTAATTTTTAAATCTAATGTATTCATTTGGTCAATGTTTGCTCATTTTCTTCTTTTAATTTATTAACCCTGGATCCTCAAATTTCTGAATGTTATTTGATAATTGATTTATTTCATGCTTAATTTCTTGTTTAATCTCCAATGAATTTGTAGAGCTTTATTTATTTCTAGTAGAATATTTTTTAAACTAGCATTTAGTTGATCTGCCGTGACCATTTCTTTCTACTATCTAAATCCAGTATGTCAGAGCTTGCCGTGGAATCTCCCATTTGTCCACTGTGCTTTTCTCTTTGTTGTTGGGGCAAGAAATATGTAATTAGACTCTTAACTGATCTTTTTTGTAAGCATTTTAGAATCTTATGTTCTTTTGGCGGCCATTTTATAAATTGGTTTATCTCTTAACTTATTTTTTCTTTTCTTTTTTTCCTTTCTTCTCTTTTGTCCCCCTTTATTTTTTATTTTTTTGCCTCTTATTTCTTCTTCTATCTTTCCTTCTTATTAAGTCCAGATATACACTTGCTCAAATTTATTTTTGTTCTTATTGTTCTTTAATGCATGATTTTGAAAGGGGTTATCAATTATATTCTCCTTTTCCTTATTCTGTCAATATATATGACTAACCCCATATATTATTTGTCATTACTTCCACTTTAAGGCAGGCATCTGTTTCATGCTTTTTCATGCTAACATAGCTTATTGCAGGGTTTTGATAGGGGTTAACAAAAGAGATTTTTTCTGTTTACTTTTTACAATGTTTTTCTTTCAGTTTAAAACACACTCATTTTTTTTTTTTTTTTTTAACCGATATATCTTATAGTTTATTATTTATTACACCTTTTCATTTCAGGGGCATAACAGGGTTTTTTTCTTCTAACTCTTGGTTTTTTTTTTTTCTTTTAAGCATAGCTACCTCTTTTTCTTGGCTTTACAGCTTTATCAGCTGGATCAGTTCTTGTCTTTCTACCTCTTTCTCCTCTTTTTTTTTGGTGGGGCTTTCTGGCAAGCTTTTTTTTTGTCTTTTTTTTTACCCCCTTTCCTTTTTCCTCCTCCTTCTTCTCCTTTCTTGTCTTAATTTTTTTTCTTTCTTTCTTTCTTTCCTTTTTTCCCCCTCTCCTGCACTTATTCTGTCCGTATTACCATATACATTTAGCTTCGTCAGTACATATCTTTTGCCTTGACTTTAATGGCACTTATGTATCTTTGTCTTCAGAAATTCTCTATTTTCTTTTCCGCTCCACAACATGAACACCCCATCCGATATCCACCGCTGTCGGACCGCACCCCTGCAGCCTCCTCCACCATGGCTGTATATTCGTACCCAGGTACCAGGGAGACTTCGCCACCACACCACGTCTGTTTGACCGCCAAGTGCCCGCAACACCTCAGGCTGCTCCACTCCATCGGCTACGCCCGTTCTTACGGCACGCAGATCACCATGTCATCACCTCACACCTCCCACCCAGCTTATTTCCATATAGTTTATATTCCTGTCTAGTGATGTCGCGAGCACGAATTTTTCGGTTTGCGAACGGCGAACGGGAACTTCCGCAAACGTTCGCGAACCGGCGAACCGGGCGAACCGCCGTAGACTTCAATGGGCAGGCGAATTTTAAAACCCACAGAAACTCTTTCTGGCCACAAAAGTGATGGAAAAGTTGTTTCAAGGGGACTAACACCTGGACTGTGGCATGCCGGAGGGGGATCCATGGCAAAACTCCCATGGAAAATTAAACAGTTAATGCAGAGTCTGGTTTTAATCCATAAAGGGCAGAAATCACCTAACATTCCTAAATCACAATGGATATGGATTGACACCTGACATATGAAATATTGACACCTTGACATATGGATTGACACCTGTCCTCAGAGACCCTGATACACACTGACACAGAGCAGAATAGGGACTATTCCCCCTACATGGGGTCACTTGGCAGATATGGATTGACACCTATCCGAAGGATCCCTGATACACACTGACACAGAGCAGAATAGGGACTGTTCCCCCTACATAGGGTCACTTGGCAGATATGTATTGACACCTGTCCTCAGAGACCTAATTGTGTAATAATGGTAATACTATTACCTATCATATAATATTGGCAAGGGCAAGGAAATTCACTCTAAATAGATGGGTATAGGCAGAGAGTATGGAGACCGGAGTGATAAAGTGTCAATAAGGTGATATAAAGTTAAATGTATCACAGACACACAGCCACCATTTCTCTTAGCAAGTTTCCAGAAATTCTGGATAGGTAGAAGGGCTATAAAGACTCAGAGAGGTCTAAGAAGAATCCTCTAAACTAGCCCTAATCTCCTTAAACACCTTTAAGGGTGTTCTAAGCTAAAGCTCAAACTAAACGTTTAGATGACAGCCTGATTTCCCATCACAGATGCTGGCTAGGAATAACAGTGTGCAAGACAAAGAGTGGGTCTAAGTGCCCATAGTGCAGTAAAGTGTCCCTAGTGAAGTGAAAAAGAGAATAACGAGCTGGCGCCCAAGAGAATAACGAGCTGGCGCCCTATCAGGGGACGTGTATATGGCATCGATTTTAGGAACCGGGAGGTGGAAAAAGATGCTTGGTTGGTCCTCCTTCTTCAAATTTGGGGCACTGCGCGTGCAATCTAATGTGCCACCAGATAGGAGTGGTATGTTAAGTAGTACTATTCCTATCAGTTTAATCCCTGTTATGTGCCTTTTTTTGGGTTTGGTTTTTGAAGCCACTGTGCAGCACCAGAGGGCCGAAATATTATGCATGTACACATGCCTGAAAAATTAGGTATTGTTGCAGCCGCTGCTGTAGCAGCAGCCATAAAAATTGATGTTTGTTTCCCAGGCAGAAAGTGCCCTAAAACATTGCGGCTTGAACCCTAGTTGGTGGCGGATAAGTCACGCAAGTCAACCGGCATTCAGAGCTAAAATACAGCAGCATGTGGACCATTTTTAGCTCAAGGCAGCTCATCTCATCAGGCCTTTTTTAGTCGAATGTATCGCCCAGTGTCAGTCCCTTTGGGATCCATCCCTCATTCATCTTAATAAAGGTGAGGTAATCTAGACTTTTTTGACCTAGGCGACTTCTCTTCTCAGTGACAATACCTCCTGCTGCACTGAAGGTCCTTCTTACAGGACACTTGAAGCGGGGCAGGCCAGAAGTTCTATCGCAAATTGGGATAGCTCTGGCCACAGGTCAAGCCTGCACACCCAGTAGTCAAGGGGTTCATCGCTCCGAGTGTTGATACCTGCAGTTAAGGCGAGGTAGTCTGCTAACTGTCGGTCGAGTCGTTCTCTGAGGGTGGATCCCGAAGGGCTGTGGCGATGCGTAGGACTTAAAAAGCTCTGCTTGTCCTCCATCAACAACACGTCTTTAAAGCGTCCTGTCCTTGCCGGCGTGGTCGTGGGAGGAGGAGGATGACTTTCACCTCTTCTCCTGTTAGATTCCCGTTGTGCTGTGACATCACCCTTATACGCTGTGTAAAGCATACTTTTTAATTTATTTTGCAAATGCTGCATCCTTTCCGACTTGTTGTAATTCGGTAACATTTCCGCCACTTTCTGCTTATACCGGGGGTCTAGTAGCGTGGACACCCAGTACAGGTCGTTCTCCTTCAGCCTTTTTATACGAGGTTCCCTCAACAGGCACGACAGCATGAAAGACCCCATTTGCACAAGGTTGGATGCCGAGCTACTCATTTCCCGTTCCTCCTTCTTAGTGATCTCAATGAAGGTATGTTCTTCCCCCCAGCCACGTACAACACCACGGGTACCAGATAGGTGACAACGAGCACCCTGGGATGCCTGTTGAGGTTGGTCTTCCTCCTCCTCCTCAAAGCCACATTCCTCCTCTGACTCCTCTTCCTCACAATCCTCTTCCAGCGTTGCCGCAGGTCCAGCAAGCGATGCTGATAAGGCTGTTTCTGGTAGTGATGGTGACCACAACTCTTCCTCTTCCTCTTCACGCTCTTTATGTCCTGATCCAGCACTCTTCGCAGGGCACGCTCCAGGAAGAAAACAAATGGTATGATGTCGCTGATGGTGCCTTCGGTGCGACTGACTAGGTTTGTCACCTCCTCAAAAGGATGCATGGGGCTAAAGGCATTGCGTAAGAGCGTCCAGTAACGTGGCAAAAAAATTCCCAACCCCGCAGAGGCTGTCCTGGCACCCCGGTCATACAAATATTCATTAACGGCTTTTTCTTGTTGGAGCAGGTGGTCAAACATTAGGAGTGTTCAATTCCAACGTGTCGGGCTGTTGTAAATCAAGCGCCTCACTGGCATGTTGTTTCGCCGCTGGATATCTGCAAAGTGCGCCATGGCCGTGTAGGAACGCCTGAAATGGCCACACACCTTCCTGGCCTGCTTCAGGACGTCCTGTAAGCCTGTGTACTTATGCACAAAGCGTTGTACGATCAGATTACACACATGTGCCATGCACGGCACATGTGTCAACTTGCCCAACTTCAATGCCGCCAACAAATTTGTTCCGTTGTCACAAACCACTTTGCCGATATCCAGTTGCTGCGGAGTCAGCCACTTTTCCACCTGTGCGTTCAGGGCGGACAGGAGTGCCTGTCCGGTGTGACGCTCTGCTTTCAAGCAAGTCAAACCCAAGACGGCGTGACACTGCCGTATCCGGGATGTGGAATAGTACCTGGGGAGCTGGGGGGGGGTGCCGTTGATGTGGAGCAAGATGCAGCAGCAGAAGAGGACTCATCCAAGGAGGTTATGGAAGAGGATGGAGTAGGAGGAGTAGAGGAGGTGGCAGCAGGCCTGCCTGCAAGTCGTGGCGGTGTCACCAACTCCTCTGATCATGCTTTGCAGACCAGGTATCAGTGGTCAGATGGACCCTTGCCCCAACACTGTGTGCCAGACATGCCATTACTTCCTTTTGCACAATCGAGTACAGGTTGGGGATTGCCTTTTGTGCAAAGAAATTTTGTCCGGGTACTTTCCACTGCGGTGTCCCAATAGCTACAAATTTTTTGAACGTATCAGACTCCACCAGCTTGTATGGTAAAAGCTGGCGGGCTAATAGTTCGGACAAGCCAGCTGTCAGACGCTGGGCAAGGGGGTGACTTTCTGACATTGGCTGGTTATGCTCAAACATGTTCTTGACAGACACCTGACTGTGGGCAGATGAGCGGGAACTGCTCAAGGCGAGATTTGGAGTGGCGGATGGTTGAGACGGGGCAAGGAGGACAGCAGTGGTTGACGTGGCTGTAGATGCTGGACCAGGAGGAGGATGGCGGCTTTGAGTTTTGTGTGCTGCTTGTACTCATGTGTTGATCCCATAGGCGTTTGTGATGTGCGATCATGTGCCTACGCAAAGCAGTTGTACCTAGGTGGGTGTTGGACTTCCCACGACCCTTTCTTTCTTTTGGCACAGGTTGCAAATGGCATCGCTGTTGTCAGAGGCAGACACACAAAACAAATTCCACACTGCTGAGCTCTGCAATGACGGCATTCTGGTGGTGGACACAGCATGCGTTGATTGGCGTGCTGTCGGGCTGACCCCGGGTGCCGATGCATGCTGTCTGACTGTGCCACTAGCTCCTTGCGATGACCTCCCCCTGCTTCCAACTCGTCTCCTCCTCCTCCTCTCTGTCTCCCCATCTGAACTTTCGTCCTGTTCTTCTTCTTGCCGAGTGGGCAACCACGTGACATCCATGGACGCATCGTCATCATCAACCGCTTCACTTGTATCTGACAACTCAGCAAACGAAGCAGCAGCGGGTACAACATCATCATCATCACACCGTATGTCCATGTGTGTAATGCTGCCTGACTGAGACATATCCCTGTTATCTACATCCTCTGGCAATAATGGTTGCGCATCACTCATTTCATCAAACAGATGTGTGAATAACTCCTCTGACATACCAAGTGAAGTGGCTGTGGTGCTAATGTTGGTGGTGGCGGCAGGCGGGTGAGTGGTATCTTGAGAGGTGCCCGAAGCTAAGCTGGAGGAGGATGGTGCGTCAAGGTTCCGAGCGGAAGCTGTAGAAGATTGGGTGTCCTGTGTTAGCCAGTCAACTATGTCCTCAGAACTTTAAAAGTTCAGGGTACGTGGCCTCTGAAAACTGGGCATTAGGTGCACTGATTCTAGGGCCAAAGGGAATCACAGCACCACGACCACAATGGCCCCTGCGGGGTAGCCTGCCTCTGCCTGTCATTTTTTGGGGGATTAGTGGTACTATGCGTGCAAGCTACTGTGAGACCAGATATGAGTGGCACTGTGCAGTGGCAGAGGTTGGCAGAGTACACGCTGTAGGCCTGACACACCCGCTTGAAGACAACTAACTGCTATTCAATCTATAACAGTGAAAAAAGTTTTTTGGTTTTAAATGCACGCTATTGTGACACCAGATATGAGTGGCAATGTGCACTGGCAGAGGTTGGCAGAGTACACGCTGTTGGCCTGACACACCCGCTTGAAGACAAGTAACTGCTATTCAATCTATAACAGTGAAAAAAGTTTTTTTCTTTTTAAAGGCACGCTATAGTCACACCAGATATGAGTGGCAAAGTGCACTTGCAGAGGTTGGCAGAGTACACACTGAAGGCCTGACACCCAGACGCTTGCAGACAACTAACTGCAATTCAATCTATTACAGTGAAAACTATTATTTTGTTTTTAAATGCAAGCTTAAGCTATTGTGACACCAGATATGAGTGGTGGCACTGGGCAAGTGGGCACAGTATCCACTGTGAGCCTGACACAGAAGATGGCAGACAACTAACTGCTATTCAATCTATTACAGTGAAAAAAACTTTTTTTCTTTTTAAAGGCACGCTATAGTCACACCAGATATGAGTCGCAAAGTGCACTTGCAGAGGTTGGCAGAGTACACGCTGAAGGCCTGACACACCAGCTTGAAGGACACTGACTGCTATTAGCTTACAGTGAAAAACGTTTTTTTCTTTTTAAAGGCACGCTATTGTCACACCTGATATGAGTGGCACAGTGGACTGGCAGAGGTTGGCAGAGTACACGCTAAAGGCCTGACACACCAGCTTGAAGGACACTGACTGCTATTAGCTAACAGTGAAAAACTTTTTTTCTTTTTAAAGGCACGCTATAGTCACACCAGATATGAGTGGCAAAGTGGACTGGCAGAGGTTGGCAGAGTACACGCTAAAGGCCTGACACACCAGCTTGAAGGACACTGACTGCTATTAGCTAACAGTGAAAAACTTTTTTTCTTTTTAAAGGCACGCTATAGTCACACCAGATATGAGTGGCAAAGTGGACAGGCAGAGGTTGGCAGAGTACACGCTGAAGGCCTGACACACCAGCTTGAAGGACACTGACTGCTATTAGCTTACAGTGAAAAACTTTTTTTCTTTTTAAAGGCACGCTATAGTCACACCAGATATGAGTGGCAAAGTGGACTGGCAGAGGTTGGCAGAGTACACGCTGAAGGCCTTACACACCAGCTTGAAGGACACTGACTGCTATTAGCTTACAGTGAAAAATTTGTTTTTCTTTTTAAAGGCACGCTATAGTCACACCAGATATGAGTGGCAAAGTGCACTTGCAGAGGTTGGCAGAGTACACGCTGAAGGTCTGACACCCGCTTTAAGGACACTGACTGCTATTAGCTTACAGTGAAAAACTTTTTTTCTTTTTAAAGGCACGCTATAGTATATGGCCTGACACACCCGCTTGAAGACAAGTAACTGCTATTCAATCTATAACAGTGAAAAAAGTTTTTTTCTTTTTAAAGGCACGCTATAGTCACACCAGATATGAGTGGCAAAGTGCACTTGCAGAGGTTGGCAGAGTACACACTGAAGGCCTGACACCCAGACGCTTGCAGACAACTAACTGCAATTCAATCTATTACAGTGAAAACTATTATTTTGTTTTTAAATGCAAGCTTAAGCTATTGTGACACCAGATATGAGTGGTGGCACTGGGCAAGTGGGCACAGTATCCACTGTGAGCCTGACACAGAAGATGGCAGACAACTAACTGCTATTCAATCTATTACAGTGAAAAAAACTTTTTTTCTTTTTAAAGGCACGCTATAGTCACACCAGATATGAGTCGCAAAGTGCACTTGCAGAGGTTGGCAGAGTACACGCTGAAGGCCTGACACACCAGCTTGAAGGACACTGACTGCTATTAGCTTACAGTGAAAAACGTTTTTTCTTTTTAAAGGCACGCTATTGTCACACCTGATATGAGTGGCACAGTGGACTGGCAGAGGTTGGCAGAGTACACGCTAAAGGCCTGACACACCAGCTTGAAGGACACTGACTGCTATTAGCTAACAGTGAAAAACTTTTTTTCTTTTTAAAGGCACGCTATAGTCACACCAGATATGAGTGGCAAAGTGGACTGGCAGAGGTTGGCAGAGTACACGCTGAAGGCCTGACACACCAGCTTGAAGGACACTGACTGCTATTAGCTTACAGTGAAAAACGTTTTTTCTTTTTAAAGGCACGCTATAGTCACCCCAGATATGAGTGGCAAAGTGCACTTGCAGAGGTTGGCAGAGTACACGCTGAAGGCCTTACACCCAGACACTTGCAGACAACTAACTGCTATTCAATCTATTACAGTGAAAACATTTTTTTTGTTTTTAAATGTCAAGCTTAAGCTATTGTGACACCAGATATGAGTGGTGGCACTGGGCAAGTGGGCACAGTATCCACTGTGAGCCTGACACAGAGGCTGGCAGACAACTAACTGCTATTCAATCTATTACAGTTAAAAAAAATATATTTTTAAATGTCAAGCTTAAGCTATTGTAACACCAGATATGAGTGGTGGCACTGGGCAAGTGGGCACAGTATCCACTGTGAGCCTGACACAGAAGCTGGCAGACAACTAAATGCTATTCAATCTATTACAGTGAAATTTTTTTTTGTTTTTAAATGTCAAGCTTAAGCTATTGTGACACCAGATATGAGTGGTGGCACTGGGCAAGTGGGCACAGTATCCACTGTGAGCCTGACACAGAGGCTGGCAGACAACTAACTGCTATTCAATCTATTACAGTTAAAAAAAATATATTTTTAAATGTCAACTTAAGCTATTGTCATATATATATAGCTATTTAAATGTCAAGCTTAAGCTAACACGCTATGTTCGCCAGGAACTATTCGCCAGCAAACAGTTCGGTACATCACTATTCCTGTCATGCCATATAACACATATAACTATTAAATAACCAATCACTGTTTCTTTTTCTCAAACTTTCTAATATCATCTGGGAAATTGTCTTTGTCAGATTATTCATATGTCTATTATCATCTTTCTTAAAAGTCCCCTTATATGTTTCTCTTCTTTACGACATCATCACCAAAGGTTTCACAGTTGTCACCCTGAAGGTTAGCAGGTCAAAGTTAAAAATGTTTCTCTCCGACAGACAGTTGTTTCTTTCTTTGCGTATGGCTTAACTTCTCTTCTACATATTCATTAGTAACCTATAAAACATAAAAATAAATGCAGTATCAATTTAATGGCTTAAAACTCAATATTTTGACATATTGTTCTGCAATACCCATGTATGTACGTAGCGGGGAAATGTGGTGCGACTAAGAGTAAGGAGACTACCCCAATTCTCCCCCCAATAATGACAAACAACGAATATTGGATGTATTAAAATTACAACTGTTGGACTCATCTGAACTTTATTCTTTTTCTTTAATTCAAATATGAATAAACGTATAAATATATACATATACATACCATAATTAACATATAAATTACACTTATTGCCCTACAGCCTCCAACTTAAATAACCGTCCTTGCCAACGAACTTAACCAGGTGCCTATGCACCAAAACTTTACCCACTGGTGTCTCGCCTCCCCCCTCGTCCAAACCAAAAATTCCCATCATCTTAAATGCTCTACCACCAGCCGGCTTTTTGCTCGGTGGGCACGTCCTATTCGGTAACTTAAAAGTTTACCTTACAGAGCAGGGGAGATTGAGACCCACCTTGTCCATCTCCTGACATTCCATCTGGTCCCCAACCCTGTTGGCAAGGACACGCTCCCCGCCACAAACCCCGCTGTTTTAAACCTAAAATCAGCGGGGAGCCCCACCAAAACCAACCAGGCCTGTTCCACCACTTCTTGCATGGCATGACGAAAAAAGGTCTAGCCCGACCTTCATCACCCAGAAACACAGTAGCTCCTCTACCTTAAATCTCCCGGATGTACAAATACCAGACTGGTACGGCCCGATTCAAGCTCCTCATAATTATCCACGTCCTCAGAGATCAAGATGGCAAACTCCGCCAAAAAGGCGTCGCAACGACAACCAACCTCATCTCCGAAACTCGCAAAGGCAACAGGTTGAACCACACCGATTCTGAAACCTGAGACGGAAACACAATATAGAAAAGAACTGAAAACCACATAAATTGCCAGAAAAGCGTCTTTATTCACAGGTTATCACACTCTTAAGAGCCTGCTCAAGACTATTCACAAAGGGACTGGGACACTGATTTCACACAATGCATGGCTCCATCAGCCTCTCCTTCGAACAGCAAGTCTCCCGCTCAAATAGACCTCACGAGCCTCATATGAAGCCCCGACTCTTGGAAAACGCCTGATCCACAGGAAGCCTGGACTTAAGACGTGGCAGCTCTTCGTCAAAGTCTTATACCAAGCCGGAGAAGAGACATCTGTGCGATCCCAGTGACTTTTACCATAAAGCTGAGTTAGACACCACAGAACTTGTCACCCACACCTGAAGGGCTCCAAATACCCACGAACTTATCTGACCAGGGAGCATATGTTCTTGCTGTCTACCAAAAGGTTCAGGGTTCTGTTGTTATGCAACCCACTAGATAAACCTATTGTGCTCCTATGCTCCCTCTCCTGTCCTTTCTCCCGGCCCTCTGGGCCGCGGGCCTGCTCTCCCTCCTTCCTCTTTCCTTGCTCTTTTCATCCTTCACACCTCTCCAGTACAGTATTTAGACATGTATTTGGGGATGTCAGGGGGGGGGGGTGGGGGGGCGGGGGGGTGGGGTGATGGGGGGGGGGGAGAGTCGGGGGCCCTGAGAAGTTACCACCAAGAGAAAGCTTTTGAGAGTGTTGACCATAACCAAAGCCGCACACAACCTGACACACAACCGAGCCAGGAGACCCGTTCATAGCAAGCAAAGCTCACGTGTCCCAATTCCTTACTAAAACTTAACGCCCGATATCCATTTCCTCACATAAGTTGACAGGTGGATTGCCCGCCACCTCTCCTTAAATCACTCAAAACAACTTAGACTTAGCCCCCACCACAGACTGCGAGACACTCTGCAGCAGCATTACAAGCCCCAGCGGTGCCATATCTGTATCCCCGAGACCTCCCAATACACTCGGGGAAAGCCACCGGCTAAAAGGGCCTACACACCCACAACACCTTCGCACTCTCGATTGCTAGCTCCAGAGTTTATTCAAAGTCTTTGTATATAGTTGGATTAATCCGTTTTTGTTTTTCTTTCTTTATTTTTTATTTTCTCTCGTTGTTATATTGTAATCTGCACTTAGTACTCTCGCTACTAGAGTCGATATCTCTCATATATTGTTTTCATTGTATGCACTGTGCCTGCATTTACATTATCTAACACTCCTAGAAGCAGTGACTTCAATTAGATAACCGAACATGGCAACCATACGCATCACGACCCTAAACACTAGGGGGCTTAACTCACCAACCAAAAGATCCCTAGCTCTTCGAGAACTTCACACTCTCAGAACGGACATAGCATTTCTACAAGAAACGCATTTTAAAGCTAACTCAGCCCCAACCCTTCGCAATAAACACTACCCAACAGGATATTTTAGCAATTATGAAAGCTCCAAATCTAAAGGGGTAGCCATTCTGATAGGGAAACACGTACCCTTCACGTACCTATCACACCACTCAGTCTCAGAAGGTAGGCTTTTGATAGTCAAAGGTAAGATAGGGAACACCGTAGTGACACTTGCCAACCTATACCTTCTTAATAGCAAACAATGCAAACATACACGCAAATATCTGAACGCAGTAGACAAAACCACGGAAGGGATTCTTATACTGGGGGGAGACTTCAACATTTCACTAGATTCTGACTTAGACACAACCTCCAAGTCCACTAAATACAACGCGACCTCCAGATCTAGAATCGTTCAAATCCTAGACAATCGTCACCTTTTTGACTGTTGGCGAATAACACACCCCACCTCCCGGGACTACTCCTTCTCAGCGGTTCAGCACACATACTCGAGACTAGACATGTTCTTCCTGCAACACAGACACTTACACCTCATACATTCCTGCGAATACGGCCCCATTACGTGGTCCGATCATGGTCCCCTATCTATGTTTATCCAGATACCTAACCTGTTCCCATCTAGATCACAATGGAAACTTAACGACTCATTACTCAACGAGCCAACACATGTTGCCCAAATACAGGAGACGCTCAATAATTACTTTGAAGAGAACAGCACACCTACGGTTTCACCCACAGTAATCTGGGAGGCCCATAAAGCCGTTGTACGGGGACACATAATTGCCCTTGCATCCAGGCACAAGAAAGCGAGGGAGGCCCAAATTACCTCTCTCACGGAGGACATTAGACGCTTAGAAAATGCTCACAAAAGGCACATGATCCTAGATACATATAAAGAACTCATAGACAAGCGCTCTACCCTCCAAACACTTCTGAATACGAAAATTCAACGGTCGCTCTTATATACCAGACACAAGTACTACACCCAAAGCGGAAAATGCGGCCGCATGTTAGCCAGGGCGATACAAAAAGAGAGGCAACAAACGTACATAACCCACATCAAAAAATCCTCAGGGACAATAACCCACTTACTGCCAGACATAATGAGAGAATTCCACTCCTATTACTCAAGCCTATATAACCTAAGACCCCAACCACCAGATCCGGAAGCCATCCAAAATTTCCTCATAAAAAGACTAGCCCAGACAATCCCCCCAAACGCTAGGCAAATACTAGACTCTCCACTCACATCCGAAGAAGTCTCCCTAATTATAAGATAACTACCACTGGGAAAGAGTCCCGGGCCAGATGGCTTTACGGCCAAATACTTTAAAACTTTCTCCACGACCCTAAACAAACCGTTCCTAGCGGCGTTCAATTCCTTAAACCATGGGCACACTCTGCCTCGAGAAACATTAGAAGCGCATATTACACTTATCCCCAAACCAGGCAAGGACCTAACGGAATGTGGCAGCTACAGGCCCATTTCACTAATAAATATTGACCTTAAATTTTTTACAAAGATACTAGCTGTCCGCCTCAAACCATACTTGCAGGGACTAGTTCACCCCGACCAAGCTGGGTTCGTGCCAGGGCGAGAAGCCAAAAATAATACCACCAAAGTGTTGAACCTCATATATCATGCACAGACGAAGGGGGACCCGAGCCTTATCCTCACGATCGACGCCGAAAAGGCGTTTGACAGGGTGGACTGGTCCCTGCTAACAGCCACAATGCAGGCCATGGGCTTCGGTCCCAATTGGCTGTCGTGGCTCTCAGCTATTTACTCTAAGCCAGGTGCAAAAATAAGGGTCAATGGCCAATTCTCAGACACAGTCCATATCTCTAATGGCACGAGACAAGGGTGTCCTCTGTCCCCCCTGCTTTTCATCCTAACACTAGAACCCTTCCTTCAGGGGATCAGAAACAACCGGAATATCCAGGGCATACAAATAGCCGACCGGGAATACAAAGTTTCTGCCTTTGCAGATGATATACTATACACGATAAAAAACCCAGAAACCTCACTACCCCACCTGTTGCAAGAGATCGATCTATATGGCCTAGTGTCCAACTACAAAATAAATAGTAGCAAAAGTGAGATCCTCCCCTTGAACATTTCAAAGGGGTTGGAGACCAGACTTCAACAGACATACCCATTCCACTGGCCACAGAATTCCGTAAGATACCTGGGAATACAATTGACGAACTCCTTACACAAAACATACGACCTCAACTTTCCCCCACTATTGGCCAACATTGACAGAGACTTAAGAACCTGGAACAAACCTCAATTCAGCTGGCTCTGCAGAGTACACATCTTGAAAATGGCCATCTTGCCGAAATTCTTTTACATTTTACAAACACTACCCATAAAGATCCCAACTTCATTCTTCAAGACGGTAAAGCACTGCCTCTCCAACTTTCTGTGGGCAGGAAAACACCTAAGGACTCAATACACAAACTTAACGAGACACAAAACACAAGGCGGCCTGGGGGCACCAGACGTAGAGACATACCATAGGGCAGTCATTCTATCCCGAATCTACGATTGGACTAACAATTACAACCAGAAACAGTGGGTACAAATAGAAGCAGCCAGCCTACAAGTCCACATTCGAACGCTACCATGGCATGCCTCAGGCCTGGAATTAGTACGCCCAAACCACAAAGACCATCCAACATTAATCCCTACACTAAGATACTGGAACAATATCAAGAAATTCGACCATGTTGCCCCGCATCCATCCCCACTGTACCCAATTACAGGAAACCCACACTTCAAACCAGGCATTCCACAGAATGCATACCGAGACTTCGGGAACCAACAGGAGCAATTACTCCTGAAAGACGTACTAAACAGTCAGGGAATGGTCCCTATTTCGGATCTAATCCCCACGCCCACACACACACCAATGCAGGGTTACAAATACATGCAACTCATGCACTTCCTACAAACTCAACCTACCCTCACACAAGGTAGCAGACCATTGACAGCATTCAAAGCTA
This sequence comes from Pelobates fuscus, assembly GCF_036172605.1. NCBI lineage: Eukaryota > Metazoa > Chordata > Amphibia > Anura > Pelobatidae > Pelobates > Pelobates fuscus. The sequence continues at coordinate 265,604,348 of NC_086318.1, read as the reverse complement.
GAGCCTTTTTGGGGACTATGACAAAGAAACACATCACCGTGTTCTATAAATTTTTACAGACGGATCTCCACGCTCACCTCCCAGAATTCACAAAATCCTGGGAAAAAGACTTAAAGATCACACTAACACCTGACGATTGGGGAACTATATTTAGAAATACCTTTAAGTCCTCTAGCAACACTATAACCCAAGAGAGTAACTATAAGCGCATTTCTAGATGGCACTTCACCTTAACCAGAATTTGCAAATTCTTCCCGAACGCCTCCAACCTATGCTGGAGATGCAAAATTGACGCAGGGACCCCGGGCCACATCTGGTGGTTTTGCAATGTAATACAATCATACTGGTGCAAAATAACCACCATAATAACACTTATTACGGGCTACGCAATCCCACAATCTCCTGAGGCCTTACTATTCATGCTCTTCCCCACCCCTCTACCAAAATCAATGCGTACCCTACTCTATCATCTGCTTACCGCAGCAAATAGTCTAATTCCCCTCAAATGGAAGCAAACCAAGCCCCCATCCATCAGGGAATGGATTACCAAAGTAGACACCTTTAGGCAAATGGATGAGCTCTCACACTCCTTCTCTGGCACTTACGATGTGTTCACATTTACCTGGGCACCTTGGGACAAGTACATTAAAGATTCTGATGGTTCTCCACTCCACGATACTTAACCCACTTGGTCTTCTGTGAGCCAATCAGACGATTACCTAATATATACGTAATCACACCGTTACATACTGCTTCCTATACCTCACTGAACTACTGTTTACTGTTATCTAAGTTGACAACAATATATTTTAGGAATTTGTCAAGCTAGGACCATCCTAAAGTTTGAAACTTCTGTACCATTCGTGCACATTGTAACGTATTACATGTTATGAGATGTATGACTCCTATATCCTTTTCATACGATGTAAAGTGCAAAATTAAACAATAAAAGTTTATAAATAAAAAAAAAAAGAAAAAGAAACACAGTAGCTGCCACATGCGCGAAAACACCCTGTGTCAAACCAAAATCCCCTTACCTTCAAACACCTCGAAAGGCCCTCCAATTTTGCTTCATACGGCAGCGTACCATGCACTGATTATGGGCCCGCTGCCAAAAGATACGGGAAATGACCTTATTTTTATTTATTATTATTTTTTTAGGTTTTTTTTAACTGCCGTTGTTATAACATACGACAAGTCCTGTATAACACATCCAGAACTTATTATAATAATCTCTATAACCATAATTTCCCTTCTTTTCTGAAACCAAAATGTTAAACATAAATAACCATAACTTAACATATATAACTTAACACACAGGGTCATACAGTGAACCCAATACCACGCATCACGAAACAACTAAAACACGCACCAATAACCTTTTAGGGGCAGACGCCAAACACGACCTTGGTATCGTCCCAAGCTCAATTCCCGCAAGGTGGATAACCCGAACATTAGGGACAGGTGGGACAGCTGAACCTGCTCCGGGAGGAGCCGAACACATTTCATACCTCTGGTACCAAACCAACGAACCTCCGCTCCAGAAGGCGCACAACCCAATAGCTCACCTCCCGGACGGACACCCGCATCCCACCTGGGAGTATAACCAGGAAAAGGACATCCAGATATTATCTGTTTTCCAAGTGCACCCTGGGAATTGTTACTTGTACCCAAGGAAGCGGTACTTAATTATCTACCTTAAAGGAATGAATGGATGAGCCACCGCCGCTGAGAATTGAACCCGAACCCCCCCAAGGATTGAACAAATTCCACAAAACCAGCATTACTTCGCCGAGACATCTCACCATACCCCCTCCCGGTTCTTTGCGCCACGTGCGCTGACATACCCATCCTAAAAGCCTCCAAGGCAGCGCTAAACCGAAAGGAATGCCACAAGATTCCTTGCCGACAATCCCCAGAACCATCAGACTTGAGCGAAAGACCCAAAAAATTGGGAATGGGAAAGAAAAAATCCCATCCGCATAACCCAAAAGAGGGCCGTGCATACTGGGCGCAGCTCACAGTTCTCTACAAGGTAAAGTGCAACAGCCGAACCGCCATACCCTTCTTGAAAAACATCCAACCTGGATTGTCAAATACCTATAGTGATATGACCCACAGGGCGCCGAATGGTGGCAAACAATACCCCACCACCGCATGGCCTACTAGGAATCACCAATACCCCAACATGCACGGCCCCCAGGAGCATAACGTCCAGGTGGCCGAGGAAACTGATCCACGGACCCATTCCGTCACTCTGCTAGACTGAGCGACCATGAGTCCGCCGGCAAGGCGTCCCCTCCAGATCCGCCTGTGAGGCGATTGCCCCTTAACCCCTTAAGGACACATGACGTGTGTGACACGTCATGATTCCCTTTTATTCCAGAAGTTTGGTCCTTAAGGGGTTAAGCAAGTGAACCACTGGAGGGAAGGAGGCTGTGAGCCGAGTAATGGCTTGAACAACCCCTAAATTGTCACATTGAAACACTACCCTTAGATCATTAAAATGTGACCGCCAGACCTCCCCCACCACCAAAATGGGGAAACGCTCCAAAAAGGCCACATTCTTTGTGAGCCCAGAATGGCCCCAAACCCCACCGCGCCAGCCGCGTCCGTAAATAGGTGGAGGTCGGTGTTAGAAACCTCGGGCCGTTGCCAGGAGGACCGGCCACGATATGCAGCTAAGAAGGAGTCCCAAACCGCCAAAATCTCCCGCAGCAGCCGACTGAGTCGAATGAAATGGCGAGGCCCGGAGAACCCAGCTGTCGCCGCAGCCAGATGCCAGTTAAAGACCCGCCCCACGGGCATGATCCGACAGGCAAAATTCAGCTCACCCAGGTGCGACTGCAGGCAGTGCGTCTGAATCTCGTGCTGCCCCATGGCCAAGGCCCCCACGCGCCGCCAGCCTTGAATCACATTCAAAGGCAAGCGGCAGTCCCCCGCCAAAGGGTCAACCTCAATGCCCAGAAAGCTGAGACAAGTGACCGGGCTCACTGTCTCGCTGTGTGCCAACGGGATCCCAAACTAATGGAACACCTCACCCAGAACCTGTCGCAGCAGCGCACAGGCTGTCGAATTGGCAGGACCCACACAAATGAAATCAGTGAGGTAGTGTAGCAAGGAGTCTATCCCAGTCTCCTCCCTCACCACCCAGTCCAAGAACATGCTGAAGCATGCAAAGTAACAACAGAATGTGGAACTACCCACAGGGAGGCACATATCCATGTAATACATGCCTACAAAACACAGCCCAGCAGATGGTGACATTCCGGGTGCACCGACAGTAGACGGAAGGCCGAATCCACATCAGCCTTGGCCAACAAGGCCCCAGGGCCCACGGCCCTGAATCTGTCAACCGCCACGTCAAAGGATGCATAAGATACCCGGCAGAGTTCCCAAGAGATGTCGTCATTCACCAAACCCCCCCCACTCAGGGGTACGATAAATGGCGAATCAGACGGTATTTGTCCAAAACCCATGCTCAACCCATCCAGGCTGGGAAGGCCTCCCAGACCCCCCAGGATCCTCAGCAGGTCTTCTGGCCCCCCTGGCCCGCCGTCCACGGCCGGGGGGTGGCAGATGATGCAGGCCGCGTGTCAGATGGAGCAGATGAAGCTAACACGCGGCCTGGTAGTGCCTTGGGCCTGGGCTCCAGCTCCCATACCGGGCCCGAAGGGGGGGGATCAGGGCTGTAGCCGCGTGGGAGGCCCCAGGAGAGGTCTGACCACGGGGGGTGATCCCACACCGGCGGCCACAGGTTGGAGGGGAGCACATGGCTCCTGAAGGTGCCTGCCATCATCCAGGGCAGCAGCAGCTCTGAGGGCAGCAGGAGTGAATCCACAGCCATCCCTCAAGCTGGTAAAGCATGCAGGCCCAGGACAAACAGGAGTGCAGAGGCAGGGGAGATGTTTGCTGGCCAGAATCCCAAAAGGCACTGAGGTAAGATGATCCCTGCCCCACTACAAACCCATAACCACTCCCCTAAACACATATAGCCAATTACTAGCACCATCCCCACACTCATACATGTGCCCTTGTCCGTTTAGCTGTGCTGACTCCCCAGGGCCTTAAACCAATTTTGTTTATTCTTGTAACATGAATCATTTAATAATAGTTTGCACTTGTACCATGCAATATACTAAGGCCTCATAATTTGTTTTGCAATAATCCTTTCTGTAAAAGTTTTATATTTCTTTCAACTTCATATCAAATATATATTCCAAATTAATCATATTTTATTTCTAATTTAACATTGATCATACCGGCCTTTTAAAACTTTTTCAATTTTTGGAGGTATAATACCTTTACCTACATAAAAGCTTATTTTATTCTATTCTATGACATACTGAACTCTATTAATTTAATCATGACATACATTTGTTGCTTTAACATAACATATTAAAATGAAGAGAACATATGTTTAACAAAAGAATTTCAGACAACACATTTTTAATCACACATTAACTTTTTCAAACTTCAAACACATTAATGTAAATATTTGTGTTTACTTTATGAAACATTTTTTATTTCAATTTGACTTCCTTTGCACTAGACTACAAATGTTCTTTAAAATTTTATTGTATAAGCATATGTATGTCCAGGTCATGCAAAATATAGTAATCTATTATCTGTCATGATATTAAAATTTCATTCTCATGAATTAAATCAAAGATTTTAAATCAACCCCAGAAGTAGCAAGGAATACATCCTTTGTCTTTCCTTCTGTAAAATGATTGGAGTTACTGTATAATCGCGTACACCCAATATAACATACATTGCATGTTCCTAACAACTACAACATTAGTGTATCTGGTCCTGCCAAAATTGTAACCTTGATTTATAGATTTCTTTTACTTCATTTTCGAATGACTGACATAAAAACCATATTAAAATAGTACAGATTAAAAATCAAATTAAAACAAAAGAAAACAAGTAAAAATAATGGTCTACTCCCGTATTGTTCTTTATTCTTGGAAAACTCTATGCATTAGTATTTGCAAATAAACTCATACTCACAGCATCTACACATCATGAGTAGTTAGTGTTTTGTTTTTATAATTACGTGTATTAAAGTTCCTTCCTTGGTTTCCTCCAACTTTTGAAGTTACTATATTTTCTCCTACTTGTCTCATTAGGAATGTAGATACCTTATGAGGATTTTTATTCAACTTTGTATCTATCCTTTTCTCAGTATTTTGAATGATTTCATTTAATTTACCATTTACTCTTGATTTCATATCATGTATAAAATATCGACAAGATCTTAACAAATGTCCTTTTTTTAAACAAAAATTACAATTACTTTTAGATGTGATGTCTTTTGGTGACATCTGCATTTTCTCTCTACAGTTTGACAGAGGGTCCGTTATCACACAAGGAGTAAAAAGTGGGGTTTGTGTCTGCTAATCTTACACACAGACACATCAACCTGTTGCTCCCTGGTTTGTCTCCTAATCTATAAATTATTTTTTTTATCCTCCGATTGGGAGGATACATTCTCAATATCTACTGATTTTAAAATTAAGTTGTGATCACCTTTTGTGATCTAACTGTTCTTTTAAATCCCTTACTTGTTCTGATACATGTTTGCATTTAGTGCATGTGTTTTCTGTTACCTTCATGGTAAACTTTTCCTTTAAGACTGTTCTTGTATTTGCTGATTGCTTACACGGGGCAATTCTGTTTTTTTTTTCAATGTATCTTTTTATTGGTTTTGTACATAGGAAAGGAAGGATATAGAGGTATACATCTACATCCATGAGTAAAGTAGGGTGGTGAATGGGTATTCAGAAACACAATGTTACGTGACAGCATGACAGGCAAGTAATGCTACAACATTATGAGTTACATATACACATATAGTATTCAACATCTGGTAATCAACATCTGGTAACCACACAAATCAAGGGATATACAGTAAAGTGACTTATAACACGGTAGTTGATCAGGAGATCAGTTACATAATAACTTGAATTCAGTCTTGGTACAAGGTGTGTGGGTGTTTGCGGATTGTATAGCCACAACGATTACATAACAATATTTATAACATTTACATAACAATATGAATAGCATTCTGATTTGCGAGGACCAATAAATCACATAGTAATTGTCACTGTTTCGTGTTTATGAGGAGGTTGTGTTACAGACCCTGCAACTGACAATTTCCCCATTGCTTTTATCTCTATTTTTCCCCTTTTTGTCACAACCCAAAATCTGGTTTCAAGCATGGATTTGTGTCCAAAACCCATGAATGGACTCAAAGTACCGAACACCGGACCACCTTGGTGTGTGATTAATGGATACTTTACCTCCCAGCTTGATTCCAGCGGTTCGCATGGTTCAGCACGAATCCTTTGTGTAAAATATAGGTGGCCGCCATTTCGGGACTTTGCACGTGTTCGCGGCCATCTTACACACGAACAGCTGTGTTTGCCAGCAATCGTCTGGAACTAAAAACGGAGACGCAACCAGGCGAACACCGCTGAGACCTCCAGGATAACGTAACTTCGTGCTGGACCTACCGAACGACCAGCCGTTCGGTAGAAAGACTACATTTCACATGGGGATTATAGCGAACCCCGGGATAATTGTGGATGGCAAGGGTTTCGTGGAGTTTTAACGTGCGAACGGAGACCGACCGCAAGGCCAAAACTTGTGGAACTAATTTCGGCCAGAAAAGCTGTGCGGTCAGTCAAAACTTCAAAGAGCCATAACTCCCGAACCCTTTATTGGATTTTGAATATGTGGTTCCCCTGAACTAGGACTATCTGGGGATACCGGATTTAAAGCTGTACCCCCTATTTTTGGGGTACATCTGAAACTTGGGTAAAATATTGTATGTAGTAATTATGTTAACTGTTTATCTGAAGGGAGGGAACATGGGGGTTGTACCATGTATATGATTGGTGATTTTATGCCTCCCCCTGGGTGTGTTTTTTCTGTGTCTAACTGTAATAAAAAGCAGGCTGGGTGTTCCAGCTCTCAGTTCTTGTTTGACCCTCAAATCGCAGCCTTGACTCGTTTTGTGGGCAGAAGGGTATCCTAGCTGTACTATAGCTAGTGGGATTATTCTACATTTTCAGGACTCGTATGGAATACTAAGGAAAGCAGCTTCTCCTCTCTTCAGCAATAGGAATCCAGACTAACTAAGCGGTCCAGTTCTCAGCAAGACTGAGGGTAACCGTAACAGGTTGTTTTTCGCTTGTATAGCTTATTCGATGTAAATCTTAGTACCCTTTACAATAACGTCAGCCACTCATAGAATGTAGAGAAGAAGGGAATAATACAGGTTGGGGTCTCATTCGGAGTATAAACAGATACTGATTCTTAGGTGATGAAGTGTATAATCGTGTATGTATACATAAATGTAAATGGGTAAGTATCATGGGTAAGATGCCACTCACATAATGTCTAGAAGGCATGCCGATGGCTCGGCTGAATTATCATCTGGGCGACAGTGCACACCTATTTGAAATAAGATGGTGTAAATTCTTCCCAGTTTTGCCATTTAGTGAGGAAGGATGAAACGTTGCTCGCTTTTGCCCACTTCTTTTCGTGGTGATACGTGGCATCTACTCTAGAGATCACTTCTGAAATATTGGGGCAATGCGTACTTTTCCAGTGGGCTGCAATGCTTATCTTGGCGGCTAGTAAGATATTGAGTACCGCATGTCTGGATGGAGTGTCTCTCAGGTTGGGTATGAGGTGCAGTAGGTAATTGTCTAGCGTGAGGGGGATCATTATACAACACAATGAGTGCATAGATTTTTGTATCAAATTCCAAAATGTTCGTAATTCACCGCAATGCCAGAAAATGTGTTCTATAGAGCCTGTATCTACATTACATCTCCAACACAGTGGCGACGCCATGGAGTAAACCTTGCTAAGTCTGAGAAGCACCAAGTACCATCGCATTAATGTCTTAAAGAAAGCTTCCCAGTGTGTAATGCAATTGGAAGATTGTTTGGTGTAAAGGATGGTGCGTTCCCAATTAGATAACGTGTATGTACTACCCATAGCGGATTCCCACTTGAGCATATAAGGCAGTTTGATTTTGTCATTAGAGTCAATCTGTGCTGTGTAGCATGTGGAGAGAAATTTAATTCAAGAGTGTAGTTTGTGTGTAACGATCCACTTACTACCTATTGCACTGAGTGATATTGGATTTATATAGGAGATTGATTTGGACATAAAGATATGTTTTATTCTTAAATATAGGAAAATATCTCTAGGAGGTATTTTGAAGGAGTCTTGCAGTGCAGGGAACGGCCGAATGCCATCCTTGTCAAACAAACAATGGACATGTGTAATGCAAAGGTTTACCCATTTATATGTGGGACGGTCTGGGGAAATGGAAGAGAGGGCAGAAGGCGGAGCAAGATAAAGTAATTCTTCACGAGGCCACAGCGATTGGATCCAGGTAGACCATGATTGTATCAATAAGGTCATGGCTGGTAGTAATGCTGGATTGCTGGGGAAGGAGGACATCCATAAAGTGTTGGCAAGGGACGGGATCTGACCACACGAAGTTTCGAGGTTAAGCCATATAGGATTTGTCCTACCTGTTATAATATCCAATCCCTGAGCCAGTTGTGATGCTCTATAGTAATGTTTGACATTGGGGACATTAAGGCCTCCATGTGTAAATGAGCGCCACATTGATTGCATGGATACTCTTGGGGGCTTTTTTCTCCAAATATGGGAGTTAATGGCAAGTTGAAAACGTTTCAGACTGGTATTAGGAAGGGCAATAGGCAGGGTTCTAAATAAATATAATATATGTGGTAAAATCATAATTTTTATGGAGTTTATTTTTCCCAGCCAGGAAACGTTAAGTTTGTCCCATGAATCCATTTGCTTAGATAAAGTGGATAGAATTGCTACATGGTTTTCCTTGATGATACGTGCTCTAGAGTGGGTGATTTTAATACTCAAATAGGAGATTGACGTAGTTTTCCAATCGAAAAGGTAACTGGTTTTCAGTTTTTCCACTGTTGATTGTGCTAATTTTATGGGCAGAATTTGGGTCTTACTAGTATTATTTTTATAATAAGATATGGAGCCAAAGGAGGTTAAATTATGAAGTAGATGAGGGATTGCATCTGTAGGGTTAGTGAGGAATAAGATGATGTCGTCAGCAAAAAGTGCAATCTTCCTTTCTCCCGCTGGGGTAAGTATGCCAGGAAGCTTTGTGTCTTGTTTTAATTTCCTCACTAGGGGCTCCAAGCAGAGGATAAATATCAGAGGTGAGAGTGGGCAACCCTGTCTGGTCCCATTTGTAATACAAAAGTTCCTGGAGGTGAATCCAGTATTAAAGACTTTTGCAGATGGGGATGAATATAGTGCCATTATGCTAGTTATGAAGGATTGCGAGAAGCCAAAGGCATTAAGTGAAGCTTCCATGTATTCCCAATTTAGGCGGTCAAATGCCTTTTCCGCGTCTAAGGCCACTAGCTTTGATTATGGTAGTTTGCCCAATCTATCAGATCCATGCAATACCTCGTGTTATCCCCCACTTGTTTTCCTGGAACAAACCCTGCTTGCTCCTCTAAGACCAGTGTGGTTAAAAGGGGTTTGAGCCTGGCAGCTATTATCTTTGCATATAATTTTACATCAGCATTGAGCAGGGAGATTGGACGTAAGTTGCTGCATATCGTCGGGGTTTTATTGGGCTTGGGTAGTGTTATAATATACGCTTCCAGCATTTCTCGTGGGAATTTGCCAGATTGTTTGATTACATTAAAAAGCTTTGTAATATGAGGAATGAGTTGGGTCACCATTTTTATATAATAATTCGAAAGGCCATCAGGGCCCGGAGCTTTACGCTTGGGAAGGGAGTTTATGGCCTGCGCTACTTCTTCCTCTGTAAACGGGGCATCCAAAGTATCGTTTTGTTGCTGGGTGGTCTGTGGAAGCATGATTTGGGAGAGATAATTAGATATCTCTGGTTCGTTGGGGGTATGTATTGATGCGTCGTTTTTGAGATTATATAATTTTTCGTAATAGAGAGACAGTTTGTCCACTATTTGATTAGGGTTGTACGTTTGAACGTTTTCTTTGGTCATGATATAAGGGATTTTGGTTAACAGGTACTTGGATTTTAGTTGATTGGCTAGTAGTTTACCTGCTTTATTACCCATGTGATAGAATTTTTGTTTGGTTTTGAGTACGTTTTTTTGTGTATGATTGAGCGTGTAGCTCATGAATTTTGTTCTGAATAGTAGCAATTTGTTTTGATTTGGAGGGGGATTTTTTATTAGACTGTTCTAATGATGTCAGTTCACGGTTTAACGAGGTATACACTGATTGGAATTGTTTTTTGGCGGTAGATCTTATTTTGATAAATTCTCCCCTAATGACCGTCTTGTGTGCTAACCATTGAGTTGCTATAGAGGTATCCCCCATGGAGTTAATGGAGAAGTAATTAGTTAACTCTGAAGTTATTTTCAGATGGCTGGTGGGGTTATCCAATAAGGATTAATTTAGTCTCCATTTACCCCGACCTTTTGAGGGGTACGGTACCGCTAGTGTGATAGTAATTGGAGCATGGTCAGACCATGTCCTTTGACCAATGGATTGGTCTAATAGATGCGGAAGAGTCGATTTGTCTAGGAAGCACATATCGATTCGTGTATACGTCATATGGACCTGTGAGAAATATGTGAAATCTTTTGCTCGTGGGAGTGTAGTAATTGTGAGAGAAGTTTTATTGGGCGGTTTGTCTTTAGTACGTTTGGTATCTAGTGATGGGTCAAGAGTGCAGTTACAATCTCCGCATATAATAACATGACCTTGTTTCATAAGTGATATCTTTTTTATTGTTTTATTAAGGAACGAAAATTGTGCCTGATTGGGGGCGTAGATTGAGCCTATGGTAACTAGTATGCCATTCAATTCGCATACCAAAATTAAAGATCTAACTGTCTTGTCTTCGTACGTCTTGTAGGGCGTGAAAACCCAGTCTTTATGAAAAATTATCGCTACACCTTTGGATTTGTTAGGAACATGGGCATAGTAGGCTATTGGGTATTTCGTTGAACGGATGAGGGGTGCGTTTTTTATGCTAAAGTGGGTTTCCTGAACACACACTACTGCTGCTTCACTGTCATGCATGGTACGTAATAAATGTTTCCTCTTAAAGGGGCTATTAAGACCTCTGGCGTTGATCGAGAGAATTTTCATAGAGTGATGTGTCTTAGGAGTGTTGTTGAGGGGTCTATGATATACGGGACGCTTCGAATCAGTAAGTGGAGATTTGCATGGCATACCTGTAGGAGTATGATGCGGCAACTCGATAGTGATACATCAGGATACATAGGCAAGTAGGTGGTAACTTTCTAATTGACCTGCTAGGTATAATGGAGGTTTACAGACCTACAGGGGGGCGGGAAAGAGAGGTAGAAGGAAAAAAGAAAGAGAGATAGAAAAAACAAAGGTATTTACATACGGCTTCCCTAATAAGAAGGCACACAAAGGTCATCTGTGGGGTATAAACTAAGAGCCTATTCCAAAGATGACTAGGAGGGACCCTGGTCTCCTCCCGACCTGAAGGTAAAGCATATTAACAATATAAATGAGAACTCGTGGGAAGTATGTTGAACACAATTTTACTTGTCTAACAACATTGATATTTACAGCCGAAACCATGGGCCAATGAAACGATGGTAACAGTGATCACACCTATCGTACGCAAGAACGAATTATTCCGTGGTAAATTAAGATCATATAGTGGCTTAGTGCAGCGGGTTAGTAAGTAGCCCGGTACAATTTTTATTTTTTCTCTCTCTCTTTTTTTTTCTTTTCCCTTCTTTCTTGAAAGATTATAGGTAGAAGGTTATAATGCGTGAAATGCGCACAGATGCGCCACTGGCAACACGCAAAAGTTAAGTATCCACATTTCTACCCATGCCTGTGGATGAATGCACGAGATCACTGAAGCCTTTGGTGGTAATAGGATATAAGATACATATGCTGTAAGTGAGCACTTTGGAGACATTTGTGATCGTTTATGTGCGTATATCACAATTATCCAAAGTGTTTGGTAGACTGTTGGCACTTGGGTATTCAGTTACTTATCCAGTGTGCGATTATGTGAACCAAAATACGGGAATAGGGCGGTAAGGAGAAGTTAGTTTTCTAACATATACCTGCATGTAATTCACAAATGCAGACTGTGTGAAACGGTGCAACACCGTAAGTGAATTGTGTTACAACGCAAGGTAGTAACCGGGCTACCAGGCAGGGAAACATACATAGCTGTGCTACTGTATAGGTAGCATTAATAAGTTGAGTCTCGTTTGATTAAAGTGGAAATGACCTGAATAAATAGTCAAGCGTTACTATAAGGTGTAGCTCAAGGTTGAAGCGTAGAGTTATACTAAATCTAAGTCTGTAAATGTACAAATACAATGCTATATAGTAAGTCATAAAACCATCTATGCAATTGGCTAACATATTCCACTAGGGCATATACATGCTCCTGAAAGATGATGTTAAATTCCTGGCAGTTAAGATCCAAGAGCAGTAGTATAGAGCCAGCCAGAGGACCAAAATTACAATAAAATACAAATAAAATTCCAAATAAAATATACAGGAGATGAATCCAACGCGTTTCGTCCGGTAAGGTGCTGGACTTCTTCAGGGATATCTCCATATTCATCCTCACTGCTATAAATACCGTCACCAATCTCAATAAATCCGGAACACTTGGCGTTTGGCGTGCGTTTCATCTGTGGAGCGCATAAACAGCGCGAAACAGTCCAAGGAAGTTCATAACAGTTCCGGGTTGAAAAGACGCATGCGCGCAATAGACGCAATATACCATGGATATGCTAGCATAGATATTAGATGTGCAAAGGTATATCAACATAACATAACTTTTGAGCCTGAAAAAAAATAGTGTTTGACATCAGACCATGTAAAGGCAATAATGCCTCGTATGACATGATGTTAAAGATGTTGTCGGCATATTGATGCTAGACTATCATGCATTTAAACTTGTAGCAAACGGGTACCTGTGCGTATTGAATTACGCATAACCTATAGCAGTAGAGACCTGCTTGATATTCATTGCACTGTTCATGGTTTCTTAGGTGGTGTTTTCGCCATTTGCCATTCTGCTTGCAGTCTTCTTGGGGAAGTGTTGTTCGTCGCGCCTTGAGGATCATTAGTGTAGTTCCACATGCCCCACTCTGTTAGTAACGTAAACCCTTCTGCTGGGTCATTTACAACGTGGTTTCTCCCTTGTTTCCATATGATCAGTTTGTTGGGATAACCCCATTTGTAAGCCACACTGTTGTTTCGTAGAGACTTTGTGATTGTAATAAATTCTCTTCGCCATGGTCGATGCCGATAGATCTGCAAATAGCGCTACGCCTTGGTGGGATCAGGTAGCATCGCCATCTACCTTGCTGCTGATAGTAAAGTGTCCTTGTGAGCATAATAATGAAATTTCACAATTACGTCTCTGGGGACCGTAGCGGACAAGCGAGCTGGCCTTGGGAGTCGGTGCATTCTGTCAATGGCCCACGCGGAGTCCGGCAGGCCCGGGACCAGCAGATTGCAAATAGAGAGAATGTGGGCTGGAAGAGCGTCGTGGGATATGTCGTCGGGTATGCCTCTGAAGCGGACATTTTGCCTCCGTGATCTGTCTTCAATGCCTGCTAATTTCAACTTTAGAGATTCATTTTCCTCAGACAGCTTTTGTTTTTTGTCCACTGCTTCTTTGTGGGCCACACATAATTCCTCCGTTCTGTTTTCGAGGTGACTAGTTCTGTCCCCGATATTCGAGATTTCTTTTCTTAAATCTCCATTTATTCGCTGGAAGTCAGCTGTAATTGTGGCCCGGAGTTCTTGTAACATTGTATGGAGACTTCTCTCCATCACAGGAGAGTTGGAATAGGTTGCATAACTCGGTTTGTGATCAGATAGGCCATCTGCTAAATTAGAGGCCTCGTCACCATCTTGGTTTTCTCGGCGGCGTTTCGTCTTTTTTGATCGAGCTGAGTCCGAGATTTTTAATTGTTTGGTGGGTGGCATATTGTGATCCGATGACTGCGTTCTTGTGCAGGATGTTTCTTCCCTTAAATTATCGCTTAGAATTACGCTTTCAGTAGCTTAACCCCTTAAGGACCAAACTTCTGGAATAAAAGGGAATCATGACATGTCACACATGTCATGTGTCCTTAAGGGGTTAAAGGTCGGGATGGAAGCGGAGCTCCTAAACCATGCGAACGCTCTCACCGGAAGCTGGACATGCCCCGACAATTCTGTTTTTAACATTAGTGCATTAAAAGTATCCACTAATTTCAAGACATTTCTGTTCTTCTGTTTTTCCTTACTAGCACACATTAGTCTTTTGTCAATTAACCTGTTTGCATTCTCACATTGATCCTGTAAACTTTGCCATAATTCTACTTTTGAATAGTTGCTATTAAATTCAAATTGAAATTTACTTTTCTGTGCAAAATAATTTATGAATTCCATTTTACTCACCAAGTCTTAGATTCTGTCTGGATCTGTTCTTGTTTCTCTGACACGGCTGCGCAGACTCTGATTATGATTTTATGATTACGATTATGATTATGATTACGATCTTCCTCGTGCTTGTTTGCAAAACTCACGTTGCTTGAGATGTTTCTTTCAGGAACATAAAATCTTGAACAGTCTTTGTGACACTCTAGATTATTTTTTTCTTCAACAAGTTTCAGTTCACACTTCAATCCAGCTCTGAGAACTCTCTTTTCTTTCCCCTCTTTTGAAGCATGAAAAAACTTAGAATAAACTGGCGGCTGGTTTCGTCAAAAAATGTAGAAAAGAAACTTGGAGAAAAAACACTGGCTGGTTTAGCCAATATGTAGAAAAAATGAACTCGTAGAATAATGAATCTGCTTGATACTTATTCATAATTATGTAAATTCTTCTTATTGTTGGGTGGCTCGCCTTACATCATGCATATTATAGTTCTTTGTAACTTACAAATATAATGCAATCAGACTGTCCTGGCTTCTCTTATTAAAAGAGATTTATTCTTCTTGCTTTGCAAATACAAAGTCAGTACTTACAATATAATTGATGTTAAATAGGTCAACAGTAGAGTTGAGCGGACACCTGGATGTTCAGGTCAGGAGGGTTCGGCCGAACTTTGAAAAAAAGTCCGAGTTCGGGATCGAACTTGACCCCGAACCCGAACCCAATTGAAGTCAATGGGAAACCGAACTTTTGGGCACAAAAATGCCTCTAAAAAAGTCCTGGAAAGGGCTAGAGGGCTGCAAAAGGAAGTAAAATAGGGGTAAGAGTAGGACAAGTGTCCTGCAAACAAATTGGGATAGGGAAATCACTTAAAATAACATAAAATACATAAAAATAAAAAATACAGCTGAGCCATAAAATAGCACTATATGGAATCTTTGATTTTAGCTTTGGAAGAACATAAATCAAAATCTAAAGCATGGCTGTCAGGAGGATCAATAATGTTGCAACAATTAAGAGTGGAAAATAAATGCAATAATCACACTCACAATCCAAAATTAATTGTAGGCATATCATAAAGATTGTAGAAACCTCAGGACTTGTGGAGCATCATGGCAAATATGGAGGAAAATAAATAAAAAATATAATAGTGCAGAGTATCTCAGTCAGAGTATCTAATAGTGTAGATTATCCCTTTTCCCCCCACATTGTTCTGAGGACTGTGAGGAGTCCTTACCTACAGTACTTATAGTACAAGGGTAATTGTTTCTATCTATTGCCCACTAAGTGTGTGTTTTATCCACTATTTGGTGTATCTGTACATTTTGTATTTGGTTATTTATATTTCTTTTCCTCTATACAGATTATATATTCCTATATACCATTCACCCGATATTCCTTAATAAGAGTCATGAGCATGTTCTCAGACCTCTCAGTAGAGAGAATTAAGAGAAGCTAAATTACAATCCTTATTTAATAATACTACTATCCCACAACAAAAACGAAATGTGACTTTGGATGATTATTTCTCTAAGTTAGAGAGACTTTCATTTAGAGAAACAAAGAAATGGTGGGAGACATGGGCGTCCGCAGGAATTTTTCCAGGGGGGGGGGGGGGCATAATTGTAATGACATCTATGCTTGGCCCCTTTTTGACAGTGTCATGAAGGGGAGGAGCATAGTCATTATCACATAAAGCCAGGGTGAATAGCATTTTCACAACTATGGTGTCAGGAATACATGTTTGTATTCCTGACACTATAGTGTTCCTTTAAGCAAATTAAAGGAACATTATGGTCACCATAACAACTTCATCTAAATGAAAATGCTATGATGCCAGGAAGCCCCTGGGTGCTCTTTCCTTTAAGGGGTTAAACCGCTCTCAAATGGTTTAACCCCAAAGGCTTCCTCCAGCTCCCTCAGTGGTATTCGGCATCTGAAATGGAGTGTCAGGAAGTGCAGATTGACGTCAGGCATGGGTGCCGCTGATTGGCTAGAGTTGACAGTTGATGCTCTAAGCCAATCGCCAGTTCCGTTTCATAACTTTTTTAAAACTTTTTTATGAATGTGGAGCTACTGATTGGCTTAGAGTGCCAGCTGACCACTCTAGCCAATCAGCAACACCCCTACCCAGCGGCACTCTTTGCTTCCTGACACTCAGTAAATAAAAGTGAACACATTAACAATTATATATTTTTTTACCTGGGGAGATGAGAAGGTCCAGAGTTTTCCTGCCAGCCCCAGGTACCAAAGCCTTATGATGTGGTGTCCAGAATAAAGTGGAGGGTTCACTTCATTTGTCCTTCCTGCTCCAATCTCCCTTTCTTCTCCTTCATTTGACAGTCTTCTTTTTCTTCTGACACTGTCTTCTATATTTGGCTCCTTCTGCTCCTTTACCTTTCTACTCCTTTCTGATTATTTTGCGCCCTTCCTCATTCTGATTCCTTTCTGCTTCTTGCAGACCCTTTCTGCTCCTTCTCCTACTTTAGCTTTGTGCTCCTTCTGATTCTTTCTGCTCCTTTACCTTTGTGCTCCTTCTGTCCCTTCCTGCTCCTTGCAGACCCTTCTTGCCCCTTGCTGCCCCTGCTCCTTGCATACCCTTCCTGCCCCTTGCTGCCTCTGCTCCTTGCAGACCCTTCATGCTCCATGCTGCCCCTGCTCCTTGCAGACCCTTCATGCTCCATGCTGCCCCTGCTCCTTGCAGACCCTTCCTGCTCCTTGCTGACTCTTCATTTAGGCCCCCCCACCCCCCATGTCCCCCCCATGCCTCACTTGCCTAATCTATAGGCTGCCCCCCCCCCATGCCTCACTTGCCTAGTCTACAGGATGCCCCCCCCCCCATGCCTCACTGGCCTAATCTATAGGCTGCCCCCTTTTGCCTCATTCCCCCCCATGCCTCACTCCCCTAATATATGGGCTGCCCCCCATGCCTCACTCCCCCCCATGCCTCACTCCCCTAATATATGGGCTGCCCCCCATGCCTCACTCCCCTAATATATAGGCTGCCCCCCATGCCTCACTCCCCTAATATATAGGCTGCCCCTACCATGCCTTACTCCCCTAATATATAGGCTGCCCCCATGCCATACTCCCCTAATATATAGGCTGCCCCATGCCTTACTCCCCTAATATATAGGCTTCCCCCCATGCCTCACTCCCCTAATATATAGGCTACCCCCCCATGCCTTACTCCCCTAATATATAGGCTGCCCCCATGCCTCACTCCCCTAATATATAGGCTGCCCCCCACGCCTCACTCCCCTAATATATAGACTGCCCCCATGCCTTACTCCCCTAATATATAGGCTGCCCCCCACGCCTTACTCCCCTAATATATAGGCTGCCCCCCCCATGCCTTACTCCCCTAATATATAGGCTGCCACTTACCGATCTGTAGGCTGTCTCTGGCTGCATGTGTTGCTCCCCTGAGGTTTCACTCAGCAGAGAGAAGCAGGGATAGATGCAGCTTCCTGTCCCTGTCTCTCTCCATACACAGCCGGTATTGCAGTCATTTTAAATCTCACACGAAAATCAGCAGAACAAGCTGAAAAATCCAGGGGGGGGCAAGTGCCCCCCCTTGCCCCCCTGCGGACGCCCATGGTGGGAGATATCCTTCCTGGAATCTTATTTAAAGGAAGGTTTAATTCCAAAAGGTCTTAGACTTGAAAAAAGACCCGCAAATGGGCTAGAAAAATCTAAATACATTGAACGTTGGGATCTAGCACTAGAGAAATGCTCAATGACTCTTATGGAAATACTTTTTGATTTCGAAAGGGACAATCTAACTGTTGTTTCTAATGAAATGGGTAAATTGGCTGAGTCAAATACATTATATAGAGACACCCCCGATTTAAAAAGGAAGGAGAAGGTTCTCTTTGAAAGAATAGAAAAATTGGACGATAACATCGCCCAAACAAAAAATTAAAAATATTTGAGAGATAAAAGTGACAAAGCCAACAATACTCATTCTACTCTTAACAAAATTGACAGAAAAATAAGATATAGAGAAAGTGGTAGACCCAATTATAAGAATTTCAACAGAGAAAGAATTACCCAAAAAATAAACCAATCTGGTTCACGATCGATATGGCATACATCTCCATCTAATCGTTTTGTAAATAACAAACCTTTTTCTAAGATAAGGAATGATAAACTCATCCAGCCCCCTTTGACTTCCAGGTCTAGAACTGACCATTCCCCCATTGAAAGAATTACTACTTCCCCACAGACTCACGATAATCATTTTAACAGGGATTTTTTTAGGGAAGAGGCGAGACCGAAGGAAGGAGAGATAACGGAGTTCTTCCCTCCCAGGTCCCAAGAATAGCCCTTAACCAATCGATTCATGCCACTAAGAGAAAGAAATACCCCAGGGAAAAGAAGGAGAATGAGTGGAGGAGCAATGTGTGTTTAGCACTTGCTAGATTGCCCAATCTAGATTCTGCCCCAATGAGAAGGGTAGCCAGATTGAGGCTTTTAATAAAATGATAAATAGAGATTTCAAGAAACTTGGAAAGAATCGTAATAGGGAAATTAAACATAAGAACCTTACTAATACAGAAAGCAAAATTCGAATAGATTTAAAAAATAGAAAGGAGTTAACTATCAAGAGTGCAGATACGGGAGGAGGTGTCATCATTATGGCAACTGAATATTATGTGACAGAGGCATATAGACTAGTTGACGATCACCTTACCTATAAGAAATTAACTTACAATCCAAACTCTAAGTTTAATCAAGAGCTTAAAACCCTTTTAAACAATGCTAAATCACTAGGCACTCTTGACAAATCCACTTAGTCTTTTATTTTTTCCCACTCTGTATTTTCTCCCCAAGATCCATAAGTGCAAAGAAAGACCACCTGGTAGGCTGATAATCAGCGGCATAAACTCTTTGACATCTAAGCTCTCTGAGTAAATTGATTTTCATCTACAAAAATATGCTCAGAGAGCTATGTCATATCTCAAGGACACCAAACATCTTATCCAAGAGTTGGAGTCGATTGAATAGGCGGATGATTATGTTTGGGCCACTCTAGATGTGACTTTCCTCTACACCATGATTGACCATGATCTCAGTGTAGAGGCAGTCAGGAGTAATTTAGAAAGGGATACCAATCTTGTACCTGCTTTCCATTCATTTTTGGAAGGTGCCATCCGTTTTATTTTAACTCACAATTTTTTTAGCTTCAATAAGGAATTTTTTCTACAAATAAAGGGCACGGCGATGGGCACCAAGTTTGCACCAAGTTATGCCAACGTGTTTATGGACTATTGGGAGAGACTGTCGATTTGGTCCAACAACCCCTATGGTGCAAACTTGGTGCTCTGGAGACGCTATATCGACGATATCCTGGTTATTTGGTGTGGTTCTTTAGATGAACTTGACAAGTTTTTCACGTATGTTAACTAGTGATGTACCGAACTGTCCGCCGGCGAACTGCCCCCTATTCGTCATCATTGGGCAAACTTTGACCCTGTGCCTCTCGGTCAGCAGACACATTCCAGCCAATCAGCAGCACTCCCTCCCTTCCACACCCTCCAACCTCCCTCCCAGCATCCATTTTCGATTCATTCTGAAGCTGCATGCTTAGTGAGAGGAGGGAAAGTTTAGCTGCTGCTGATTAGATAGGGAAATTGATAGCTAGGCTAGGGTATTCAGTGTCCACTACAATCCTGAAGGACTCTTCTGATCTCTGCTGTAAGGACAGCACCCCAAAAAGCCCTTTTTAGGGCTAGAACATCAGGCTGCTTTTTTTTTTTTTTTTCCTGTGTAATGTAATTGCAGGTGCCTGCCTGCCAGCTTCTGTGTGAGGTTCACATTGGATACTGTGCCTATTTGCCCAGTGCCACCACTCATATCTGTTTTAACAATAGGTTAAGCTTTACATTTAAAATAAATATTTTTTTTTCACTGTAATAGAAGAGCAGTTGCCTGCCTGCCAGCTTCTGTGTCAGGTTGGATGCCTTGCCCATTTGCACAGTCAGTGCCACCACTCATATCTGTTTTAACAATAGCTTAAGCTTTAGATTTTAAAGAAATCATTTTGTTTCACTGTAATAGAAGATCAGTTAGTTGTCTGCAAGCATCTGGGTGTCAGGCCTACTTCAGCGTGTGCTCTGCAGACCTGTGCCAGCGTGCTTTGACAGTTGCCAATCATATCTGGTGTCTCTTTAGCGTGATTTTCCAAAGAAAAAAGGTTTCCAGTGTAAGCTAATAGCAGACAGTCAGTGTCCTTCAAGCGGCTCTGTCAGGCCTTCCTTCAGCGTGTGCTCTGCAGACCTGTGCCAGCGTGCTTTGACAGTTGCCACTCATATCTGGTGTCTCTATAGCGTGCTTTTACAACCAAAATTTTGTTTCCACTGTAATAGAAGAGCAGTTGCCTGCCTGCCAGCTTCTGTGTGAGGTTCACATTGGATACTGTGCCTACTTGCCCAGTGCCACCACTCATATCTGTTTTAACAATAGGTTAAGCTTTACATTTAAAAGAAATATTTTCTTTTCACTGTAATAGAAGATCAGTTAGTTGTCTGCAAGCGTCTGGGTGTCAGGCCTACTTCAGCGTGTGCTCTGTAGACCTGTTCCAGCGTGCTTTGACAGTTGCCAATCATATTTGGTGTCTCTATAGCGTGCTTTTAAAACCAAAATTTGTTTTTCACTGTTATAGATTGAATAGCAGTTACTTGTCTTCAAGCGGGTGTCTCAGGCCTACAGTGTGTGCTCTGCAGAACTGTTCCAGTGCACATTGCCAATCATATCTGGTGTCTCTATAGCGTGCTTTTAAAACCAAAATTTGTTTTTCACTGTTATAGATTGAATAGCAGTTACTTGTCTTCAAGCGGCTCGGTCAGTCCTTCCTTCAGCGTGTGCTCTGCAGAACTGTTCCAGTGCACATTGCCAATCATATCTGGTCTCACAGTAGCTTGCACACATAGTACCACTAATCCCCAAAAAAATGACAGGCAGAGGCAGGCCACCCCGCAGGGGCCGTCGTGGTCGTGGTGCTGTGATTCCCTTTTGCCCCAGAATAATGCCCAGTTTTCAGAAGCCACGTACCCTGAACTTGAAAAGTTCTGAGGACTTAGTTGACTGGCTAACACAGGACACCCAATCTTGTACAGCCTCCGCTCGGAACCTTGACGCACCATCCTCCTCCAGCTTAGCTTCCAGCACCTCTCAAGATAGCACTCACCCGCCTGCCGCCACCACCAAAACTAGCACCACAGCCGCTTTACTTGGTATGTCAGAGGAGTTATTCACACACCCGTTTGAAGAAATGAGTGATGCGCAACCATTATTGCTAGAGGATGTAGATAACAGGGATATGTCTCAGGCAGGCAGCATTAAACACATGGAGGTACGGTGTGATGATGATGTTGTACCCGCTGCTGCTTCCTTTTCTGAGTTGTCAGATACAAGCAAAGCGGTTGATGATGACGATGCGTCCATGGATGTCACGTGGGTGCCCGCTCGGCAAGAAGAAGAACAGGGCGAAGAACAGGGCAAAAGTTCAGATGGGGAGACAGAGAGGAGGAGGAGGAGACGAGTTGGAAGCAGGGGGGGGTCGTCGCAAGGAGCTAGTGGCACAGTCAGACAGCATGCATCGGCACCCGGGGTCAGCCCGACAGCACGCCAATCAACGCATGCTGTCTGTGTCCACCACCAGAATGCCGTCATTGCAGAGCTCAGCAGTGTGGCATTTTTTTTGTGTGTCTGCCTCTGACAACAGAGATGCCATTTGCAACCTGTGCCAAAGGAAACTGAGTCGTGGGAGGTCCAACACCCACCTAGGTACAACTGCTTTGCATAGGCACATGATCTCACATCACAAACGCCTATGGGATCAACACATGAGTACAAGCAGCACGCCTACTCTAAGCCGCCATCCTCCTCCTGGTCCAGCTTCTTCAGCCACGTCAACCACTGCTGTCCTCCTTGCCCCCTCTCAACCATCCGCCACTCCGTCTCCCGCCTTGAGCAGTTCCCGCTCATCTGCCCACAGTCATGTGTCTGTCAAGGACATGTTTGAGCATAAGAAGCCAATGTCACCAAGTCACCCCCTTGCCCAGCGTCTGACAGCTGGCTTGTCCGAACTATTAGCCCGCCAGCTTTTACCATACAATCTGGTTGAGTCTGAGGCGTTCAAAAAATTTGTAGCTATTGGGACACCGCAGTGGAAGGTACCCGGCCGGAATTTCTTTTCACAAAAGGCAATCCCCAACTTGTACTCGATTGTGCAAAAGGAAGTCATGGCATGTCTGGCACACAGTGTTGGGGCAAGGGTCCATCTGACCACTGATACCTGGTCTGCAAAGCATGGTCAGGGCAGGTATATCACCTACACTGCGCATTGGGTAAACCTGCTGACGGCTGACAAGCAAGGAATGCGTGGCATTGCAGAGGAGTTGGTGACACCGCCACGAATTGCAGGCAGTCCTGCTGCCACCTCCTCTACTCCTCCTACTCCATCCTCTTCCATAACCTCCTCGGCTGAGTCCTCTTGTGCCGCTGCTTCTTGCTCCACATCAACGGCACCCCCCCAGCTCCCCAGGTACTATTCCACATCCCGGATACGGCAGTGTCACGCCGTCTTGGGTTTGACTTGCTTGAAAGCAGAGAGTCACACCGGACAAGCGCTCCTGTCCGCCCTGAACGCACAGGTGGAAAAGTGGCTGACTCCGCAGCAACTGGATATCGGCAAAGTGGTGTGTGACAACGGAAAAAATTTGATAGCGGCATTGAAGTTGGGCAAGTTGACACATGTGCCGTGCATGGCACATGTGTGTAATCTGATCGTACAACGCTTTGTGCATAAGTACACAGGCTTACAGGACGTCCTGAAGCAGGCCAGGAAGGTGTGTGGCCATTTCAGGCGTTCCTACACGGCCATGGCTCACTTTGCCGATATCCAGTGGCGAAACAACATGCCAGTGAGGCGCTTGATTTGCGACAGCCCGACACGTTGGAATTCAATACTCCTAATGTTCGACCGCCTGCTCCAACAAGAAAAAGCTGTTAATGAATATTTGTATGACCGGGGTGCTAGGACAGCCTCTGGGGAGCTGGGAATTTTTTTGCCACGTTACTGGACGCTCATGCGCAATGCCTGTAGGCTCATGCGTCCTTTGGAGGAGGTGACAAACCTAGTCAGTCGCAGTTGTGTGTGTGCGTGTGTATGGCTGTCTGCCTGTGTGTGTGTGTGTGTGTGTGTGACAGGGTGAAGATTTCTTGCACATGGGTGTGACAGGGTGTAGATTTCTTGCACAGGGCGCCCAAAGGCCTAAGGCTGGCCCTGCGCATGTGTCAGTGGCTCTGCACCAGACTTCCCTCCAATTGATCAAAGTTAAAGGATTTCAAGTGGACTGATTACAATTACAGGTGTCAATCCATATCTGCCAAGTGACCCTATGTAGGGGGAACAGTCTCTATTCTGCTCTGTGTCAGTGTGTATCAGGGATCATTAGGATAGGTGTCAATCCATATCTGCCAAGTGACCCTATGTAGGGGGAACAGTCCCTATTCTGCTCTGTGTCAGTGTGTATCAGGGGTTTTGAGGACAGTTGTCAATCCATATCTGCCAAGTGACCCTATGTAGGGGGAACAGTCTCTATTCTGCTCTGTGTCAGTGTGTATCAGGGCTGGGCTTTGAGGACAGATGTCAATGTTAGGTGATTTCTGCCCTTTATGGATTAAAAGCAGACTCTGCATCAACTGTGCAATTTTCCATGGGAGTTTTGCCATGGATCCCCCTCTGGCATGCCACAGTCCAGGTGTTAGTCCCCTTGAAACAACTTTTCCATCACTTTTGTGGCCAGAAAGAGTCCCTGTTGGTTTTAAAATTCGCCTGCCCATTGAAGTCAATGGCGGTTCGCGAACATTTGCGGAAGTTCGCGTTCGCCGTTCGCGAACCGAAAATTTCGGGTTCGCGACAACACTAATGTTAACCATAATTCCTTATCTTTAAATTTTACACCAAAGGTAGGCATCTCGAGTATAGATTTTCTCAATCTATAAATTTTTATTGAAAACGGAATCATTAAGACCAAAACTTTTTTCAAGACTACCGATTCCAACAGTTTTATTGATACTGCAAGTGGACACCATCCAAACTGGCTCAAGGGGGTTCCCAAGAGCCAGTTCATTAGGATGCATAGAAATTGTAGCGATTTAGAACTGTTCTATTCGCAAGCAGATGTCCTGAAAAGTCGTTTCTTAGAAAAGGGTTATTGTCCTGAACTTTTGGATGCCGAGATTAAGAGTGGGAAATATCTATAGAAATGACCTTCTAATTGATAAAAAGAAGATGGATACTAGAAATCCTGTGTTTGATTTCTCTTTTAACACACAATATAGCTCTAGAGCTTTCGATATACAAGGAATTATTAGAAGGCATTGGGGGTTACTCATTGAAGATGACTAAATACACAGATTCCCCAGGTTCCCAAGATTATTTTTAAGAAGGGAGTGAATTTTAAGCAAATTCTTGCACCCAGTACCTTTCGATCTGGAAATAAAAATGCTAAAAACAAAGAAGGTTTCCATATGTGTGGGAACTGTATAAGCTGTAATCATCAGATTCCAGGAACATAGGAACAATATTAAAAACACGTTAACACATTCAGTGCCAGTGCACTGTAAAAAATGCCCCTTTTTTAATTTTAATACTCTTCAATGCACTATTATTGAACAAGTAGCTCTGGATGAAAGAGGTGGTGACTTTGTGTTACTATTGAGAAAAAGAGAGGGTTACTGGATACACACTTTATAAACTATGCAACCAAGGGGACTTAATGTAGACTTTGATTTAGTTTGTTTCCTTTGTTTCCTTTAATATGTTTGTTTAAATTATTATCATTTTTCAATACCTTTTTGCTGCTGTCTTTTGATTCAAATATTGCTGGTTTATTCTATTTTTAGTATATTTCTTTTTATTTTGTAGTATTTCAATTTTCTTGTTAATCTAAGGGTTTTTAGCAATATGGAAATGAAGGTTTGTTATATTTTAATTGGGATTTTGTAATACCTCACTGATATTAGATATATTTTTATATTTTTTATGAACATTATGGACTTTTTCTGCTCTCATTATGAGCGATGGAACGCAAGCCTATACGTCTATTTGCCTGGTTTCAACCTGAAAGAGAGACTTGAGCCGCATTTCCGGAAACGTCACGTGGATGTACCCGGAAGCACTAGAAGTGACGATAGGCTCGGACACTCTGCGCGCCAAGATTAAATGAGTTTAAAAGAAGATCAGGACTTCATGGATGTTCATGCTTTGAAGGAGTTTCATCATATGCCCCTAAGGAAGTTCAAACGATTGAACGAAACGCGTAGGGCCGTTTTGATAAGTGCAGAGTTTTATCTGTTTTTTATTTGTTCTTTATTTTATTTGCTGTTTTTTCCTGTTTTCCTGTTTTTTGGGATCCTGTGATTGAACCATTTTATATGATGTGCCTGTTTTCCACTTCAATTCTGTAAGTGTGTCTTTATATTAAAGTGTCTATTTGACTGAGATACTCTGCACTATTATTTTTTATTTATTTTCCTCCATAATTACCATGATGCTCCACAAGTCCTGAGGTTTCTACAATCTTTATGATATGTCTACAATCAATTTTGGTTTGTGAGTGTGATTATTGCATTTATTTTCCACTCCTAATTGTTGCAACATTGTTGCATGTTTTTCTCTGCTATTATTGTATTGTAGATTCTCTTTGTTTCAACATTGTTCTGAGGACTGTGAGGAGTCCTTACCTACATCACTTATAGTACAAGGGTAAATGTTTTAGAATTTTTTCTATCTATTGCCTACTAAGTGTGTGTTTTATCCACTATTTGGTGTATCTGTACACTTTGTATTTGGTTGTCAGGAGAATCAACAGAATTATCTATTTGAGAGAGGGTTGGAGTGCAGGGTATTCTCTTTCATTGTTCAAACTGAGCTCACCTCCTGAAGCATGGAGAAAAGGCCTTCACAAGCCTCTGCTATTGTGTACATAGTTTATACTAAGTGACCCATAGGTTGAGGAGGCGGTGACCGTGGCGGTGTAGGTGGAAGCGGCGGTGGAGGAGGAGGAGGTAGCCAACACTGTTTTTTATTTTTTATAAAAAAAAAATGTAATTGGGGTAGCTCCTAAAATATTGGGACATATAAAAAAAAGAAACATTTGAGGCCTGCGGTCCATTTCTTGCAGTCCTGATGCATGGAGAAATGCTCAACTCCTGATGCATGGAGAAAAGACCTTCACAAGCCTCTGCTATTGTGTACATAGTTTATACTAAGTGACCCATAGGTTGAGGAGGCGGTGACTGTGGCGGTGTAGGTGGAAGCGGCAGTGGAGCAGGAGGTAGCCAACACTGTTTTTTATTTGATAAGAACCAAGAGAGTGGGAACTTCTCTGGTATACGTGTAAACTGCGCAAAGCAAGTATACTTCCAATGTTGTAATGAATGATCCAAAGAAATATAATTGCATGGGAAAAGAATATATGTATACACTTAATATAGGTGTGTGTCTGTGATCAATGTGAAAAGAGGTGCCTTTTAATGCTGCTCCTTTAGAAGAAAGTATCCCTACACTTTCTAGTACAAGACAAAGTAACACTGAAAATGGTTAAGGTAGGGCAAAAAATACAGTCTAATCACATGTTGATAATAAACATATAAACATTTATTGAATCTTATATGAAGTCTAAAAATATATTTAAAATACAATGACAAAAAAACCTTGTACAATAATAATTGTGATACCGAGTGTGCACACTACTAAGTAATATAGCAACAACAAACTGACTGTGTCAGTTAATGAAATATAAGGTAAAATAGAAATATACCATAAAAAATTTAATAAAAAATATGGAAAAAATAAAAAAATATAAAAATAAAAATGAGAGTGGAATGGCAGAAAAAAACAGAGTACTGAAGAAAAAAAGAAAGGGAGGGGGGGGGCGGGGGGGAGGAAAGTCCAACCTTGTATAGTTTGCTGACAGTTTACGGTTGTTTGTGCTGACATCCTTCAGATTACATATGAAGAGAGTATGGTCTGCTGCAGCGCTGAGTATTGAAGCTGTTACTGCTACAAACTATCCAAATAGTAAGTGCTGCTGGCTGACTGCCAGGGAGTCCCGTTGTGGAGCTGCACAGGGTAGTGGAGATGAAATCCTTTTCCCCTTGTGGCTGTCTTGCTACGTGGGGGGGGTCTCCTTTATTTGTAGCTGCCGGAGCTGAGCGTGTTCTGCCGATAGAATATGTTGCGGCCACTCACATAAAAAGTGAAAGTAATTGCGTCCGCTAGTAATGAATAAATGCGGTCGCTCTTGATGAATCTGTGTGAGGTCTGGTCTGGTCCCAATCTTCTCCGTCGATCCTACATGTTTCGTGAGCCTGCACTCACATCTTCAGGGATGATAATGGAGTATGGGATACTGAAAAGGATCTATTATATAGGCATGCAGTCCCAATTAACGGCACATTCCGATTACACAGAGGATATAGGATTTATATCAATCTGCAATACATTTCCTTCTTTTAGAATGAATTTAACACTTGTTGCAGAAAGTAATATAAAAGCATTACATACATTTATTCTAAGTCATAATCCTAACTGTCTAGAATTGGTATTTTTAGGTATAAAAAGGGTCAATGATTCCATAAAATGCTTGTAGTAGGTATAAAACAAATATTTGTTATTTTATTTTTGAATCTATATTATATCATTTCTTATGCATACTGGGATGTGCACATAAAAGATTCTGATTAGATTAGATGTTTATAAAAAAAGACAAAGTATGTCTTATATTCCTGCTTTTGAATAAAAATGCTCTCATTTAAAGGTGTATACACATAGTATTTTACCAAATGTTAAAGATATATACTAATGAAGATATATGTATATATAAACTAATAAAAAGGACACAGTATAAGAGAACTGCAAAGACTATGGAACACGAGCAAAAACAGAGATGAATATGTCTTGTATAGCTGGTTGTGTATATAGCCAAATTTTAAATATCATGCATATCAATTTATTAAAAAGCGGCTAGATCCAAATCTTTATTGAGTCCCCCATTGTAAAGTGTACCTAGTTGGAAAATCCAATAGGATTCTCTTTGTCTAAGAATTTTGAGTCTGTCTCCGCCTCTTTTGGTTGCTCTGATGGTTTCTATTCCCTTCACCAATAGACCCCATTATGTGCTTCTAGGAAATGGAGAGGGACTCCATGGTTGGTGCATTTTCGTTTAATTGCTCTGATGTGTTCGCATATTCTTGTCTTCATTTTCTGACATGTTCTGCTTACGTACTGTCTGCATCAGGGGCATTCCATAAGATAGACTACATATGATGTTTCTTTTCATTATCAAGAGACCTTCTGAGGTCCTCTTCCACCTCCTCTGAGCCCCCGGTGTCAGTTGGGAATGCCCTCAGCAGCGCGTCTACCAGATCATGCTCCAGTGAGGGAATTAAGGATGGCGCGTTTTCCTTGTAATGGGGATCCAGCAGGGTGGCCACCCAGTAATCAGCACAAGTTAGAATGTGGGCAACTCAGCAGTCGTTGTGGAGGCACTGCAGCATGTAGTCACTCATGTATGCCAGGCTGCCAGAAAAGCTGTCCTCTGTGGGAGGTGTATCACCTGTGTCCTCCGTATCCCCCCAGACACACTCCAGTGATGCCCAAGAGCTGCGTTGGGTGCCACCCTGCTGTGAACACTGTTCCTCCTCCTCATCCTCATCCTCATTATCCTCATCCTCCAGAACTGTGCCCTGGCTGGACAATTGTGTACCTGGCCTATGCTGGTGCAGGAACCCACCCTCCAAGCCACTTGTAAATGACTGGCCTGATAACCGTGGAAATTACCCCTCTTCCTCCTCCTCCTATGCCACATCCTCTTCCATCATCACCCGAAGCATTTTTTCAAGGTGTCACGGTAATATACCCCAACACGCAAGAATATTCCAACGAGAGACAAGAAAACAATATACGTCTTACCGGGCCTTAGAATGGCCGGACTTTGACGTGGACAGGAAAAGACAGAGTCAAGAACGAACTGAGGTCAAGGGAACAGAGAGACAGCGCAAACAAGAACTAGCCAAGGACTGGTACACAGGAGTCAGGAAACCGGCGAACAAGACAAAGCAGGGATAAAGAGAAAAACTGAGTCAGGTACAAAGCCAAGGTCAAGCACGAAAAAAACACTACTGAACGATACAAGCACTAAAGGGAACTGAATCAGAAACCATGATAGGGCAGGGAATTAAGGGAAGGGTGAGGATAAATACCTATTAGTTTAATTTGATTGGCCCTTGTCATATCCACGTCCCCAAAACGTGAGTGTATGGGGAATGTGGAATGACATGGGCCAATGGGAGACCTTTTTATTTTTTTGCTCCCACTGTCCCTTTAAAAGCGCGCCCGCTATGCCACTAGGTCAGTGCACGCCTTCCCGTCGGGCGAGCTGCGCGCGGCTCGTCCAGTTGCAGGACCGTGTGCGGCGGGGAAGGAGGACCTTGCCCGGCCCATGGAGAGGGTAAGTACCGCTACAGTATCTTCCTCTGAAGACATGCCCACCGGGCGGGGAGGGCCCTGCCTTGCAGGAAAACGAGAATGGAAGGAGCGCAGAAGGCGAGGAGCATGAACAGCATCAGTGGAGATCCAACTGCGTTCCTCTGGCCCTTCCCTTCCAATGCACCAGGTACTGGAGGCGACCCTGGAGAAAATGAGAGTCAAGCATGGCAGCCACCTCAAATTCCTCATGACCCTCCACAGAAACAGGAGGAGGAGGAGGAACATATCGGGTATAACGATTACACAGGAGCGGCTTCAACAAGGAGGTGTGAAATACGCAGGTTACTGGGAAGATCCAAGGCATAAGAACCAGGATTTACTTTATGCAAGACACAAAAAGGATCCATAAAATGGGGAGCCAGCTTCATAGAAGGCACACGAAGGCGGATGTTACGAGTAGAAAGCCAAACCTTTTTTCCCACAACATAGGATGGAGCAGCTCTGCGATGTTTGTCAGCCTGAACCTTTTGACGAGCAGCAGAATCCACCAAAGAACGCTGAACCTGCTCCCAGGTAGTACGTAAAGTGGCCAAATGCTCATCCAGAACTGGCATGCCCCGCAAGGTGAATGCAGATGGAAGAACCACAGGATGCCGGCCATAAACAACATAGAAAGGGTTATTACCGGAAGATTCATGAGTAGCGTTATTACGAGCAAACTCAGCCCAAGGAAGAAGGTCAGTCCAATTGTTCTGATGGTGGGACACGAAACAGCGAAGATACTGCTCTAGTGATTGGTTGTCACGTTCAGCAGCTCAATTGGACTGGGGGTTGTAAGCTGAGGAAAATGAGAGAGAAATACCCATCTCTGAACAAAAGGCCTTCCAGAATCTAGAAATAAACTGGCTACCCCTATCAGACACTATAGACTCTGGTAGACCGTGTAACCTAAACACCTCCCTGGCAAAGATAGAGGCGAGTTCCTTGGATGAGGGCAATTTGACAAGAGAGACAAAATGAGCCATCTTAGAAAATCTATCCACGATCATCAGGATGACTGTTTTACCATTCGAAGGGGGCAACTCAACAATAAAATCCATGGACAGATTAGACCAAGGCTTCGCGGGTATGGGTAACGGATGCAACAACCCACAAGGAACTCTATGCAAAGACTTCATACTGGCACAAGTAACACATGCCCGTACATAATCGGTGACGCCCTTGCGCAAGGAGGCCCACATGAAATATCTAGATACTGCTGTAAAGGTTTTAGCGATACCAGGGTGACCAGCGGTTCTGGTATCATGATACAGTGACATGATTTCCTGTCTCTCAGGAACATAGACAAACAATTTATCAGCAGATTTCTCTCTAGGTGCAATGTTTTGTTTAGCCTGTATGACTTGGAAGATGGACGAATAAATAGATAGAACAGTAGTGCAATTAGAGGGGTGGGGGGAGGGGAAGGGTGGAGAGGAGGATGGAAAGGGGGAGCACTAATATAACCTGACAATACATGACAACATTATTCATAACACTACAGCCTGGAGTAATACGACCTGTTCGGAGCTGGTCTCACCACTTGTTTCTCCGCTTTTAAATCTTGCCAGAGACCAACTCTGTGAGGTCAAGTCCCATATATGTGCATTCATGGATGGTGAGGTCGATTAGATATGTCTCTTTAGCTCAATCCGATGGCTGGTATGCTCGTGGTGGAGGCAGGAATATTCGTAGATCTTGTTGTTGAGTCTCTGGGTTTTATGTCCGATCTTGTGTCTGATTCCAGTGGCTGTCATGACTTGAAGGGTAGGGGTTGGGTAGAGGGTAAAGAGGTCGAGGTTCATTCCGTTGAAAATACTCCACATTCTCTTCAATACTTTATCGCCTTAATTCCGGGGTTAAAAAGCCACGTCCAGGTTAATTGTAGTTTTCTCCCTGGTCTTGTGGGTTTCTTCGATTGGGCGAAAAGAGTCTATTTTCCAGTCTTCTCTTTTTCAGAGGGGTATAGGCACGTTGTCTCTGCGGGAGGGAAGTTCCTTCTGCACCTGTGGGTGGCTGGTTCCAATCCATCACTTGTGTGTCAGGTAGTTCCAATGCCCTCAAAAATGGTTTGACATCTATAGGTGAAGTTATAGATAGTGTAGATCCCTTATGTGTCACAATTAGGGCAAATGGAAACCCCATCTATATTTGATGTTGCGTTGTCTTAGTAATTCTGTGACCGGTTTCAGGTATCTCCTGACTTGGAGTGTATACCAGGTTAGATCAGGATATATCTGCACTGGTGTGCCGTGGAATAATAGAGGTTGGGTGGTATCTCTGAGCGATCTAAGGATCTCGTCTTTAACTGTGAAGTAGTGCAATCTACAAATAATATCCCTGGGAGTGTCTTGGGTAGCTCCCTGTGGACAAAGGGATCTGTGAGCCCTGTCCAATAGAATAGGATGGTCTCCCGGTTTGTTTAATAGCAGGTTAAACAGTTCAGAGAGTATCAATACAATATCCTCCCCTTGGGTTTCAGGTAGGCCCCTCACTCTTAAGTTATTTTGTCGGCCCCGGTTGTCTATGTCATCTACATACCTTTGGAATCCCATTAGAGTGCTTGTTTGGGACTCCAACGTATAAGAGAGATTAGTGATTTGGGCCTGTATGACGTCCCTCTCTTCCTCTAGGTCTGTAACCCGATGATTAACCTGTTCAACTTCGGCTTCAATAGTTTCAATCTTGTTTTCTTTACCCAGCATAGAGGCTAAGTCTGCTTTCGATGGCAGGTTTCTCAGTAGGTCCCTAATGTCTGCATCTCTTCCTGGTTCCAAGGATTTGTTGGAGACCTCGGAGTTCGCTGGGCTAGACAGCTCTATGTCGTTTTCTGATTCTGTCACGGCCATCTTGGTTGCCTCTGGTCCGGCCTCGCGGTCCGAGGTATCTCTAAAGTAACGGGTTAAGGAGGTCGATTTTTGTACTGGAGTTTTCCCAGACTTTTCTTGGTTACTCCCTTGACGTATGGGGTTCCCCATAGTGTCGTTTCGTCTCCGATTAGTGTGGATTCACATACAGGTAGAGCGGAGCTGAGTTAGTGCACGGCCATGCAGCTCTGTGGTTGGCCACGCCCCCCCAATAGAAAGAACAATAGTAGTGATGATCCTGTCCAGGTGAATGACAGGGGTATCATCAAGCTCCTGTTTGTCAGTTGTTTCGAACTGTATGGACAGAGCATCAGCTTTAGTGTTACGATCACCCGGTCTGTAGGTGATGATATAATTGAAACAAGATTAGAAACAGAGACCACCTGGCCTCTCTAGAAGACAATCTCTTGGCTTCACTAAGGTAGGAAAGGTTTTTATGATCTGTAAGTATGAGGATAGGATCCTTAGTGCCTTCCAAAAGATGTCTCCATTCCTTAAGTGCTAAAATAATGGCAAGGAGTTCCTGATTGCCTATGTCATAATTCTTTTCGGCTTTGGACATCTGCTTGGAAAAGAAACCACACGGATGTATCTGGTACAGGGGGTAGAGGAGGAGCTGGTACAGTTACCGGAGCTGTTCTGGATAAAAGTGTCTGGATGGCTTGAGCCATCTGATCCATATGGTGATCCTGTTCTGCAAATCTAGCCTCATGAGTGGCCATCTGTTGTCCTAAACCTGCGGGGTCCATGGCCCTATCGTAATGTCACGGTAATATACCCCAACATGCAAGAATAGTCCAACAAGAGACAAGAAAACAATATTCCTCTTACCGGGCCTTAGAATGGTCAGACTTTGACGTGGACAGGAAAAGACAGTCAATAACGAGGTGAGGTCAAGGGAACAGAGAGACAGCGTAAACAAGAACTAGCCAAGGACTGGTACACAGGAGTCAGGAAACTGGCGAACAAGACAAAGCAGGGATAAAGAGAAAAACAGAGTCAGGTACAATGCCAAGGTCAAGCACGAAAAAAACACTACTGAACGATACAAGCACTAAAGGGAACTGAATCAGAAACCATGATAGGGCAGGGAGTTAAGGGAAATGTGAGTATAAATACCTATTAGTTTAATTTGATTGGCCCTTGTCATATCCACGCCCCCAAAACGTGAGTGTATAGGGAATTTGGAATGACGTGGGCCAATGGGAGACCTTTTTATTTTTTTGCTCCCAATGTCCCTTTTAAAGCGCTTCTTGCGGTCAGTGCACGCCTTTCCGTCGGACGAGTCGCACGCGGCTCGTCCAGTTGCAGGACCATGTGCGGCGGGAAGGAGGACCTCGCTCGGCCCCTGGAGAGGGTAAGTACCGCTACACAAGGAGACATAGAAGCAGGATAGTAAGGCTGAGAACGGCGTCATCGGCACTGGCCATGCTGGTGGAGTACTCGAAACAGTGCAAAATGACACACAGGTCTCATATGGAGGCCCAATTATTGATGTCTTGTCATCAGCACAATGTCTGAAGAACTGCCACGCCAGGGAATTCCTTGGAGCTGGCTTTGGTGTGCTCGGTCCCTGGGTGCGGTGGACAGTAGCAGGCGTACCGTCTAGGGGACGTTCTGCACACTGTCGAAAGCCACAGCAGTTGGCACCTGTGTTTTGTCATCATCAGAGACGTGCTGTGGTGGTCCTTGCATGTCCACATCCTGACACATACGTGGTTGTGCATCAGTGCACTCAATCTCTTCCACTTCTGGGGCAGGTCTAGGTGGATGGCCCACGGAAATCTCGCCAGCAGAGTCATCAAAAAGCATAAGAGACTGCTGCATGACTCGTGGCTCAGATTGCTTGGCTGATTTGCAAGGGGGTGAGGTGAAAGACAGATGGCCATGGGCTGCAGGTGCCAAGTCTGAGCTTTCAGCAGGTGACGCGTACTCGCACATGTGGAAGGTGTTTTACTTGTGCGTGTAGCTGGCACAGATCGACAATGAACTCTCCTTGCAACAGTAGCTCCACCAACACCAGCAGCACCACGACCAGGGCCACGTCCCTTATTTGACGCTTTCCTCATTCCTTGCGTTCACCCACCAAACTAACAGATGTTTCATGTCAGGCGACAATGTAACCACCAATAGTCAATTTTTTTTTTTTTTTTTAGTTTATTGGACTGCAAGAAATGCACCGCAGGCCGCAAATGAAACTATTTAGCACCAAAAAAATTCGAATTTTTGAAAGTGCGATGTAACCACAGTATTTGACAGTTCTATTTGACTCTCAGATATGAAGAGCATGCCCAAAATGTACTATTTAGCAGATTAGCTCCCATAAAATAAGAATGTTTACAATTGCGCTGTAACCGCACTATTTGACGCTTCTGTTTGACTCTCAGATATGAAGAGCACGCCCCAAATTTACTATTTAGCAGATTAGCACCCAGAAAATAAGAATGTTTACAATTGCGCTGTAACCGCAGTATTTGACGCTTATATTTGACTCTCAGATATGAAGAGCACGCCCCAAATTTACTATTTAGCAGTTTAGCACCAAAAAAATTAGAATTTTTACAACTGCGCTGTAACCGCAGTATTTGACGCTTCTATTTGACTCTCAGATATGAAGTGCACCCCACTAATGTACTTTTTAGCACCCAAAAAATTTTAAGTTTTAAAATTGCAATGTGACAGCAGTATTTGAAGCTTCTATTTGACTTTCAGATATGAAGTGCACCCCACAAATGTACTTTTTAGCATCCAAAAATTTTTACGTTTTAAAACTGCAATGTGACAACAGTATTTGACGCTTCTATTTGACTCTCAGATATGAAGTGCACAACCCAAATGTACTATTTAGCACCAAAAAAAAATTACTTTTTCAAACTCAGATGTAACCGCAGTATTTGACGCTTCTATTTGACTCTCAGATATGAAGTGCACCCCACTAATGTACTAGTTTGCAGAATTCTAATCCTAATCTGTCCCTGAAAGCGGCAGCATCCTCTCCCTACACTAATAAGAGCTCATGTGACGTGCGGCGCTACGTGACTCCAGCTTATATATAGAGGCTGGGTCACATGCTGCACTGGCCAATCACAGCCATGCTATTAGTTGTCTAAGGGCACACAAGTCAAACGCTTGTTGATTGGCTGCCCTGCAGCCTTTCAAAACGTGCCATTAAATCGCCGAGCACCAAACTCCAACCCGAAAATACAGTGATATGTCCGTGTTCGGGTCCGGGGTCCAAAAACCGTAATGTTTGGTACGTACCCGAAACTTTACAGCCCGGGTTCGCTCAACTCTAGTCAACAGCTGATGGTACATGCTGGACATTCTGTGTGTGAAGACAATCTGCCTTGGTGTTCTATGTCTCAGTGTCTGTGTCTCATTCTCCTAGACACCCGGTTACGCAGGTAATACATTCTACATATATACCACCAAAATGGCTGCGTAGGCATTACAAGTCAATGCAATATGCAATATGCTTGTTGGCAATTCTTATAACCCTGTTAGGTCATCCCAAGTTCCATGGACACTCAGAAATAGAGAAAAGCTTACAACACTTATTGTCATCTGTTCATGTGACTCAAGACCTACCACACCTCAGCGTGAAATGTATGTAAGAGACATTTCCAAAATAAAGAATATTTTATACCTACTCACTAATCTCTCTCTGGCTGACCGTCTATTGAGTATTTGCAATGGTGTCTGTTCGACCAAAACACATGCAGGCAGAAGAAACTGAGATGTTTACTTATGAGGACATTAACTTTTTACACAAGTACCTGGAAAGTGAAGTGCTGTCTAATGTGCACATTTTGAAATAACCCTCTCGACAATTGGGGTGGTGCAAGAGTATTGTGGTGAAAATCCAGCAACAAATGGTACTAATAACTATGTGAAACCTGACATTGCCTTTTTGTCAGCCATCTTGCTACTATCAGCCATTTTATTGAGAACATCTTATGCTGTACAAACTGATTTTATTTTTTATATTTTTTTAAAAATACTTATTTTTATTTTTTCTAAATGTAACAATTTTGTATATATATTTTTTTTTAGTTAGCCAGGTAGAGAGGAAGTGTTAGTGGAACCCAAGGATGGATGTAGAATGTGTGTTTTGATGTATGCTGAGTGTAGAAAGAAAATAGTTAATATGCAGCCTCAATCACCTCCCACCGGGTTGCATCTTTTCAAATCAATTTCAATTCATTTTAAACCAAATGCACAAGTCTAATATCTATGCTGTAGTTATTCTTATGACCCTTGGGCTTTTGTTGTTAATATTGTTAAACAGAAGAAAAAACTATTAATTAATATATTTTTGACCAATTACAGAAGCTGGATCCAAGATAGGAATCTTCCACCCTTTGTGGAAAGACTATAAATGCAAGGGAGATAAAACTTACTGATTAGGATTCCATGTATTTTTTGTGTATTTTCTTTTTTTATTGGTTTTCATCAACAAAAATACCAAAATACAGAAACAAAGTGCAATAGTGAATAGAAAACTACAAGGTGCAACAGGGTTGTTAGATTACATAAATAATCATTGGTACATTTATACATTTAAAGTCAGTTGGTTTACAAGGTGTGCAGTGTTTACGTCCCTGTATTGTCTCTTAAGCTTGGTATTATCACATTTCTGTTGGTTATACATAGGTGTGGATAAACATAAATAATATAAGAACTTTAAACATAGGTAACATAGAATTTTTTTGTCGGTGCTTTTGCTATATTTTGTTGCATGTGTTTTGGTACATTGTGGTTTCTGTGGTCGGTGTCAGTGTGTGGGTGTGTATCACAGGTTCCAGTTCACCTGGGCCCTGCTTTTCTGGTCTAGAGACCCATACTCATGTTGGCAGCCGCTCAATTAGCTGTCTAGCGTTTGCAAGTGAATGTCGTACGGTAGGGGTTGGAGTCTACTGATGATGCTATGAGCGCGATTTATCACGTTCTTTCATATGTTTAAGCCACCCAGCCCAAATCTATGGGTAGTGCGTGGTGTGACTGGATAGAGAGTATTTAATTTCTTTCATAACTTTGTTACTCTCTACTCTAGAATACCATTCTGCCAGTGTGGGGGGGGGGGGGGGGGTTGTTGCCTCCAGTATTTTGGGATCAGGGCCTTAGCAGCCGATAGCAGATAGTACACTACAGATTTACGGTATTGTTTGATAGGCTTAGGGGTCAGGTAAAGATAAATTTCAGGAAAGGAGTGAGGTCTCGGGATATTAGCCAGTGATGTTATTACTAACAGAATTTGAGTCCAATACCCCTGCAGGATTGTACATACCCACCATATGTGAGTGTACGTGCCCACTTCTATGTTACACCTTCAGCACTTGTCTGGGATTATCAGGTAGATTTTGTGTTTTCTTTGTGGTGTTCTGTACCACCTTGTGAGTAGTTTAGTTTGTAATTGGTCTCTACCAATGATATGTTCATGTCGTTTCTGGGTGAGTAAGAGTATCTTGGACCAGTCTGATATCGTGAAGGTGGTATCCAGTTCTGCAGCCTCTTGTATTAGTGAATACACCAATGACAACGCTTTTTGTAGAGGGCGATGTTGGGTACACCATGTTTCAAATTTAGTGAGTTGAGGGGTCTTGTCTAATGGTTTCAGTGATGTTATGAATTGAGTTAACTGGCAATACAGGAACTTGTCCATGATTGTGGAGCTGGCATTATGGCATAGCATAGATATGGGTTTAATCTCCCCATCATGAACAATTCCCATGAGGTATACATGTTGTAGGAGTGTAGGTTTAGGCCACTAAACTGATAGACATAATCTGGCTTGTGATGCCGTCTGTGAGTCCGCACGGGACGCCATGCTGGATCTGGAGGCCTCCGGATAACCCTCAAATTTCTCCATGAAGAATTTGTTTAATGGCTGATATCGAGATCCAGAGTTATTCTTTAGGTCTTTAGCATGAGTTGAGTCTCTTTTTTTGTTCCCCATATTGAGTAATGGCTGAGATGTTAGATGGATTGGGCTCACCCGGGATCAGAGCTGTAGCCTTACATGTCTGCTCACATAGCCGTCCGAACACACCCCTCCAGGATTCCATATATACCCCCTAGATTTCTGATCTCTTCAATCTAGTACAGTGTAAGGATGAAACAGTGGCCCAACATGCAGAATTAAGTCAAACACAGAAAACTACAAATATACAGTAAACAGGAAAGTGCACTCAAATAACCAACACAGGATGGAAACCACGACAGGGCACTGAACAGCTGCAGGTTTGGTTTTAAATAACCATGTAAACATGCTACTTGCTAAACTGGGTCCCATGCCCCCAGAACGTGCGTGCATGTCGAAAACGTGATGCCGAATGCATGTTTACGTCACTAGTGACATCATTGTTGGCGGCGCTATCATATAGTGCCGTCTTGCAGCGGCCAGCGCCCTTCCTAATGCTGGACCAGGCCGCTGTCACAGGAGCTGTGCGGAAGGGAGAGACACTGGAGGCAAGGTGAGTAACCTGTCCCTCCTTTAGTGTGACCACGCCGATCAGATGCAGTCACATCACTGTGCGGATCGGCCACTTTGACAGCGCGACCGCACTAATCAGGTGTGGTCACATCACAGTGCCGATAGGGCACCGTGACAGTGCAGTACCTCACAGTGCTTCTACCTTGCTGTGGTGATGTTTCACCCAGACGGAAGACTGCCACCAACTGGCTCCCAGAAGCCTTGCTTCCTGTATCCTGAATGCCTATCTATTACCTTGTATTGAGTTTCCCTGTTTCCTTATTTTGCATTTGTGTAATCATGTTGTGTTCTAGTAACTAATATGCTTGCTTTTTTGTTTTACCTTATTATAATCAGGAATTGTGATGCAATCAGGATGAGGACATCAGTAATCATGCGTTTAATATCACCGGTGATGCCTGCAATGTGTGGATCCACCGGGAAAGGGCATGGCAGCCTCCTGACTAGCCCCTTTCCGAAATTACCATACAAGCAGAGGCTAGTCAGGAGCACTCTCTGCATGGTTGTACTGCCCACTGTACAGTGCAAGTGTGTCTATGATGCAGTCGCTCTGTGCTGCTAGGGACCAGTTTCTTGGTGTCATCGGATGCAGGACTCCAGGGATCAAAAGCAGGATGGAGGGGCAGAACACTGAAATCTTGGCTGTCCCATCAACAGCGGGACTGTTGGGAGGCATGACTTGTTGGGTTTTGTGCTTTCTTTGCATATTGGATACCAACATATGGTAGTAGAATGCTGGTGTCAAGACCCCTTACAAACCATAACCTGACAGATTGCTAACCAGCAGCACCTTGTGGTGGATGTGGTCTTGTTAGTACCATCTCTTCCATGTGGGCTTTTATTTTCTCATTGACCCATGCAAAGTGTCTGTCAGTAAATGATGCATAATAAATTATTATTATTATTATAAAGAAAAAAGGAGTGTACTCCTTTGAGTACAGTAAGTGATATAGTAGTCACTAAACTAAAATTAGGAGACTTTTCAAGAGAATTGCAAATTATAGTCTTAAATTCTCCACCCCAGTTTTTCCGTCACATGCCCTTTGTGCCTTACTTTGGAATTCTCTTGTCTTTTTTCAATAATTTCCAGTTTAGTGAATAACCCCAACAGAGTCAAATTATGTATTAGGTGTTGCATATTATAAAAGCAAATGCAGTGGGGGGCGTGGCCGACTGTGCAGCAGAGAAGACGTGTTTACACAGAGCTCTGTCCCAGAAATCAGAAAAGACGATCTAAACACGGATTCCAAATCCCAAAACAAGCTAAGCGACAACTGCCCTCGCACAGAAGGCTTCATGGGGCGAAAGCACAAAAAAAATTACCGTCCAGAGGCTCCAAAAATGCAGGATATCAGATTATCCTTCGAGAGGCCTACACCACAGGCCCGAGCCAAAATGGCGCCCGACCCGCCTAGCGAAGATGAGGCCTTGGAGACTTACCACGAGGAAGAGGAAACCCCGGCCTCACAGTCGGAAGGGACCCCCTCTAATGAGTCAGAGTCAGACGAGGATTCCTCCCCAGCGACGAAGAGAGATATTAAAAATCTCCTGCTAGATATGCGACGTGTGTGGAAGGCTGACCTCCTAGACACACGCACGGAAATAGGGACCCTCAAACAACGAGTCACGGAGATCGAGACAAAAGAATCTGCCAGAGACCATAGTGTGCAAGACGCCCACGATAAGCTGCAAGCATTAACAGAACAAGTGAGCAAACTTACCAAATCG
Source organism: Pelobates fuscus (assembly GCF_036172605.1). Lineage (NCBI taxonomy): Eukaryota > Metazoa > Chordata > Amphibia > Anura > Pelobatidae > Pelobates > Pelobates fuscus. Next base: position 265,563,247 of record NC_086318.1, on the reverse strand, counting down.
CAGCTAGTGATGGAGTCCAGACACAGACGGAAGAACATCCGCCTCCGCGGAATTCCGGAACACATTGATGGGGACGCAGTACTGCCTTTCCTCAGACGCTTCATAGCCTCACTGGGTATAGGGGGCCACTCAAATCCAGAGACACTAACGTCAGCGTTCCGGGTCCGCAAAGCAGCGGCCGCCCCAGCTGAAGCCCCAAGAGACGTAATAGCCACGACAAAAGACATCACAACCCGGTCAGGGATCATGGCCAAATCGAGGGAGATGGGCACCATGCGCTTCGAAGGATGTGATATTGCCATATACGGAGACCTCCCATTTGCCGTCCTCGCAGTCAAGAGACAGCTAACACCAGTGGCCCGGCAGCTAAGAGAGGCGCGGATCAGATATCGGTGGGGGATAGATGGCTCCCTCCTGGTAACGCACGGCAACGATGTACTCACCCTCTCCTCTCCAGAGAATAAAGAAGATTTCCTCCAGAAGTTGACTCCGAGCAAGAATATACCAGAGACAATCCAAAAGCCGGGAACAGACACACAGGGTCCCACCAGAGTTCGCCCTTTAAACCCACAGACTAGACTCCTAGTCAAACCTCGCCACCTGTAGAGAGAACACACACATAGCGGCCCTTAGTAATTTCCAGCAGCCAACGACGAGACACACAATAGTGGCCCAGCATTGTCCTTCGATAAACCCTCTGGCGCCTAGTAAACGGTGGATAGCAACCATCAGCGGCATCCAACACAGCACCCTGCTAGAGAGCATGACACATAATAGCTGCACGACATCCCCAATTGTGCACACAATTGGAGACAGATAAACGGTGGCTTAACCCCCTTATTAGCCAGTGGGTAATAGTGGGACCACATAAACAACGATTGAAAGATACCCCTATTTCCATACACAAAGCTCAGTACGACTAAACTACAAGGGCACCTTTGGACTGCCAAAATCCCACATATCGCCCACTCATGGTTTATTGTTCCAGAATTAATATGTGATCTGTATAACTTATATATTATGTGAACGTTATCATTTCTTATACTATGTTACAGATGTATTTTGCATTTTCCACTGTGAAAACACCAATAAAATACAAATTTAAAAATAAAAGCAATGCAGTAACAAGCACATAAATGCAAAATGTTTAAATATCGTAAATTAAATCCCACAGCTTTACAGCTTAAGCTGTTATGAACGGTTCTAAATGTAACCTGTAAACTGAGAGTAGAATTACCTTTATAATTTGGCATGTGTATACGCATACATCTTGTAGAACTTGATTTATTTTAATCTGAAAGCTTCTTTTGGGGGGTTACAAACAAAAGATTCTATATTAACTATCTGGCTTGTGAAAATAGTACATTGACATTTTATATACCTTAATTACTTCAAGTCATTTGACTCTATATTATATATGTTTTCTTTTGTTGTTACCAAGGTATGGGTTAATGAAAAATTCCTTGATGTATCCTGGGCATCCTCCAGCTTCTCTCAGTCAGACATAATAGATAGTGGTGAGATGTCACAGAATTCAATCTCCAATACGTGGCCATTTATTTTTTTAATAAACTCGGAAATTTCCTAGCTTGGAAAATAGTGGAAAAGAAAGCAAAACCTTCACCTTGTCTGTTAACCTCTCAATTGCTATTACGTCATTCTGACACATAATACTTTTATCAACTAGAGGCTGCTTTATGCAGCATTTATTTCTGAATTTATACAAATTGTTAAGGTTTTTTGAAATATATGGGTCTGATTCACTTACACATTTTTGTAAAAAAAAAAACAAAGATTAGTTAAGGAGAATGTTTTAAATGTGTACAGTTAATGTATTTAAATCATTACCTGGAATAAAAACTGTATTTAACCAAATTACACCATAATAATGTTAGCTTTATGTTTTTGTTAATCTGCCACCTATATAGCAAAATCTATATAGCAATGGGCATTTAGCATTGTTTTTACATTTTACAGCTGAACAGTTTAAGGTATATATTAGCAAGCTATTTAAGCCTACCTGCTGCTAAACTCATTATGAATTTTGAATGTTGAACACTTCTAAATTATATGACAAGTGCAAAGTTGTTTACCGGCATATTAGAAACATCTCCCCACAAACCCAAGAATAGACAGACGCTGACTTTCTTATTGGAAAATATATGTCCGCAGCTTTATTAACCTATAATAAAAAAAAGAACAAATTAAGGTTATTGCCAACAAATAACCCATATGTAACCCACCATCCACCCGTACATAAATACCCCTTGGGAATGACCCCATAAAACCATATATAACAGTATAAATAACATGGCTGTTCCATCGGCCCCATAACAAACTGATTAACTGTAGGGATGTACCGAGACACCCCTTTACCCCCAGGTTCGGAGCCACCGACAAGCTCGAACCTACCAACCCCAAATGAACCCTTCCTGCCTTATCCATCCTAATTTAGCCATGCCCCACTTCCTACTCCATCTAACCCCCAAATTTAACTTGGCCACACCCTGCTGCTGTGAAAAACCAGGAAAGAACCCCAAACAAAAACAACAGAGAAGGAGGGATGTCAGGGTCTACTACCAGACCACGGTCTGGGCCTGGTGGCGGTCCATGAGGGCCCTTTCCACCCTGCATCTGGTTTTACCCCAAACTGGTATCCATAACACCCCCATTCAGTGTTTTTTTAACTATATTGTATGCTATGTTGTGTGCTTTATAGACTGTTTGTGTGCTTTATAGACTGTACTACGCTGGGAGTTTGCAGCCTGGATATACCAGTGGCCAGTGGCTGCAGGGTGTTTGGGGACTGCCAGATTCCCTAGCTAAGCACTTTGAGCACACTTTTACTCTCCCAGGAATGTTTGGTATATTGAGTTTGGTTAACCCCTAGTTACCCTCAGGATTCCATATATATATATATATATATATATATATATATATATATGGGGCTTGACCCACGCAGATTGGTCTCCTGTTGCTGTCAGAAAACAACACCTGCGATTGGCCTGCTCTTCTGTGCCCCTTTGACTGGCCTGCTCTGTCTGTGTCCCATTGACTGACCTGCTCTGTCTGTGCCCCATTGACTGGCCTGCTCTTTCTGTGCCCATTTGATCGGCCTACTCTGTCTGTGCCCATTTGATTGGCCTGCTCTGTCCGTGCCCTATGGATAGGCCGACGTTAGTCTGTGCCTGAACCCCCTTTTTGGCCGCAGGCCTGGGGGAATATTACTGAGGTAAGCCTAGTACCCACTACTGACACGAGGATAGGTGGGTGTCCAGGTAAGCACTGCTGCCAGACTATCTGAGGTGATACCGGTATACGTGCACCTAAGTATGATTGAAAGGGTGAAGGCCCTAAACCTCATGCCCTGAGGGGCAGGGCCCTGAGGGGCAAATACACAGAGGCTTGGCAAACAATGCTGACAGTTAGACGTGCATCCACCTCTGGCAGCAGGAAGCTGTTCACACTTCGACGCATTTCGCCCACAATACCAGGCTTTCTCAAGATCAGATCAGAAGTGTGAACAGCTTCCTGCTGCCAGAGGTGGATGCATGTCTAACTGTCAGCATTGTTTGCCAGCCACAGCCTCCTCTCCGTTTGAATATTCATTTTTATCAGCGCTGAGATCGGGTGGGAGTGTGCACTGATGGTAACGGCTGCCAAGCATCTGTGCATTTTAAAGTTTATATTGTGGTGTCTTGGAAACGAGTACCACAACTTGCTGATGTAAGGGTCTTTAATTTGGGGGAAGGGTTTTGTATGTTAACTTGATTAAATTGCAGTATTATGCTATGATAGGTCTTTTTGTATCATTTCAAGGTTAAAAGCCCACAGTGCAACAATGTACCTACAGATGCTGTGACATAGCTGCAAGACTAATCTTAACCCTGTAAAAGATCATCACCCAAGATTTATTGGACCCTATAGCAAGACTTTTTATGATTATTTGAGTACTACACTTATGCTGGTCTGTATTTTATTTTATTGCACGTGGAAGTATTTCCATGAATCCGCATTTATAAGTGTTTTACTTCAGATTGAGAGTGATCACCTAAATTAGGTTTTCAAGTATAGAACTGAAACTTTATTTTGTTGATATATTATGTGTAAAGTTTTTAAGGATCTTTATATGTGTATAGCTGCTGAATTTACTCACGTTCTTATTTATATTTAGTTTTATTTACTTTTAAGATCTGCGCTCTCCTATTTGGAACAAGGCTGATATTGATGCAAATTGCAGGTTTGAAGTGTGTCCCACTCAGGACCGGTGCTAGGATTTTTAGTTACACAGGCGAAGATGCATTTTGGTGCCCTCCACCCTCGTTTAAAATAAGGTTCATACAAACACAGAAATAATCATACAAAGACATACAGACACAGACAGAGACATACATGCATACAGAGACATGCAGGCATATAAAGACATACATACAGAGGCATACCGTCATACAGACACATACATACATACATACATAGACATACAGAAACATACATACAGAGACATCCAGGCATACAGACACATACATACATACAGGCATACAAAGACATACATGCATACAGACAGGGCCGCCATCAGGGGGTGACAACCATAACGGTTGTCACGGGCCCGGCAGCCCTGGGGGGCCCGGCCGCCCAGGCCCCACATGTAGCAGCGGAACTGCGGCGCCCGCACGCTGATGGGGCCCGGTCAGCGCTGTGGCCGTGGTATAGCGCGACCGGGCCCCTTTAAAAAAATTAATTGCCGCCGCAGCGCAAGTGCTGCTGGGAGGAAGTGGTCACTTCCTCCCAGCTCACTCCGCGCGGGAGGAGGGAGCGCCCGCCCGCCCGCCTGCCCGACAATGAAGAGGGAGAGCCCCGCCTGCCCGACAATGAAGAGGGAGAGCCCCGCCCGCCCGACAATGAAGAGGGAGAGCCAGCCGACTGACAGTCCCATCAGCCCCAGCCAGCCACCCTCCTGCAAAGACAAGGTAAGAAAAAGGAGGGTGGCTGGAAAATGAGCTCTGTGTGTGTGTGTGTGTGAATGTATGTCTGTGTGTATGTCTGTCTGTCTGTTTGTGTGTATGTATGTCTGTCTGTGTGTATGTCTGTCTGTGTGTGTCTGTGTGTATGTCTGTCTGTCTGTGTGTATGTCTGTCTGTCTGTGTGTATGTCTGTCTGTGTGTGTCTGTGTTTATGTATGTCTGTGTGTATGTATGTCTGTGTGTATGTATGTCTGTCTGTGTGTATGTATGTCTGTGTGTATGTCTGTCTGTCTGTGTGTATGTCTGTCTGTGTGTATGTCTGTCTGTGTGTATGTATGTTTGTGTGTATGTATGTCTGTCTGTTTGTGTGTATGTCTGTCTGTTTGTGTGCATGTATGTCTGTGTGTATGTCTGTCTGTCTGTGTGTATGTCTGTCTGTGTGTATGTATGTATGTGTGTATGTATGTTTGTGTGAATGTATGTCTGTGTGTATGTCTGTCTGTCTGTTTGTGTGTATGCATGTCTGTGTGTATGTCTGTCTGTCTGTGTGTATGTCTGTCTGTGTGTATGTATGTATGTTTGTGTGTATGTATGTCTATCTGTCTGTTTGTGTGTATGTCTGTCTGTCTGTTTGTGTGTATGTATGTCTGTGTGTATGTCTGTATGTGTGTATGTCTGTCTGTCTGTCTGTGTATGTCTGTCTGTGTGTGTATGTATGTCTGTCTGTCTGTGTGTATGTATGTCTGTCTGTGTGTGTGTATGTCTGTCTGTGTGTATGTATGTCTGTCTATGTCTGTCTGTGTGTCTGTGTGTGAATATATGTCTATCTGTATGCATGTCATTATGTGTATGAATGTCAGTGTATGTATGTATGTATGCATGTCATTATGAATGTGTGTATGTCTGTCTGTATGCATGTATGTCTATGTGTATGCATGTCAGTGTATGTATGTCTGCATGTCATTATGAATGTGTGTCTGTATGAATGCATGTATGCCAGTATGAATGTATGTCATTATGAATGTGTGTATGTATGGATGTCAGTGTCTGTATGGATGCCAGTATGAATGTATGTCTGTATGTATGTATGCATGTATGTCTATCTGTATGCATGTCATTATGTGTGTATCAATGTCAGTGTTTGTATGTCTGCATGTCAGTATGAATGTGTGTATGTCAGTATGAATGTCTGTCTGTATGTCATTATGAATGTGTCTGTGTCTGTATGTCCTTATGCATGTGTGTCTGTATCTATGTTAGTATGTGTCTGTCACTATGTATGCCTGTGTGTCTGTATATGTGTGTATGTCTCAGTATTTGTGTGTCAGTATGTATGCCTATATGCGTATCAGTATGTGTGTCTGTTAGTATGTATCAGTGTGTGTGTGTGTGTGTGTGTGTGTATCTGTGTCCTTTTGTATCAGTGAATGTGTTTGTGTCTGTGTGTGTATTCCTGTGGGCGGGATTTGGAGGCGGTCTCTGTGGGCGGTTTTGGAGGCGGGCCCCCAGGGGCCCAGACCCTGAGCTCAGTTAGGGGCCCCAAAATTTCTGGTGGCGGCCCTGCATACAGATACATACCGTCATACAGACACATACATATATACAGGTATACAGAGACATACAGGCATACAGACACATACGTACAAAGACATACAGGCATACAGACACATACATTTGTACATACAGAGACATACAGGCATACGGACACATACATTTGTACATACAGAGACATACAGGCATACAGAAACATACAGACACATACATTTTGTACAGAGACATACAGGCATACAGAGACATACATGCATACAGACATACAGAAACATACAGGCATACAGAGACCTACATACATACATACATACATACATACATACAGAGACACAATTACATACTTACATCAGTTCAATCTTGTCCCCTGGATGCATGCTGTCTGGCTCCTTGGAGTCCTGTCCTGCAGCCCAGCCCCATCACAGGGCGCCAGCCGCGCTGTGTGGTACACAGGGAGCAGGGATATGATGTCATTCATATCCTCGTCCCCTCCACACAGCCTGCGGCAGACACCAGGGTAGGTGCAGTGGCGTACACATGACCCATGTCCGTCCGTCCCCCCCCCCCTCTCGCGCTTACTCTGCGACCGCGGTATGTACGCCAGTGCATGCAGATGCACACACTCTTAAAGGACCACTACAGACACCCAGATCACATCAGCTCAATGAAGTGGTCTGGGTGTCAGGTCCCTCTAGTTTTAACCCTGCAGCTGAAAACATAGCAGTTTCAGAGAAACTGCTATGTTTCACCGAGGGTTAATCCGCTATTCTAAAACACTGAACGTCCATAGGAAAGCATTGAGTAATGCTTTCCTATGGACGGTTTGAATGCGTGCGCGGCAAGAGCATTCGGAGTTGAGAGGCGGAGGGATCCCCAGCGCCAAGGGAGTCCGGCGCTAGAGAAAGGTAAGTGCTGAAGACACACACACACACACTCTCATGAACAGATGCATACACACCAGCTAACAGACACACACATTTACTGGCAGACACACTCAGCGACAGACATACATACACACTCACTTACAAAACATACACACTCACTAACAGACATCAAACAGACTCACTAATACATACACAAACACACTCAGTAAGAGACACACAGTAACACACTCACTGACACTCACTAGCAGACACACACACTGACACTCACTAGCAGACACACACACTGACACTCACTAGCAGACACACTCACTGACACTAGCAGACACACACACTGACACTCACTAGCAGACACACACACTGACACTCACTAGCAGACACACTCACTGACACTCACTAGCAGACACACTCACTGACACTCACTAGCAGACACACACACTGACACTCACTAGCAGACACACTCACTGACACTCACTAGCAGACACACACACTGACACTCACTAGCAGACACACACACTGACACTCTCTAGCAGACACACACACTGACACTCACTAGCAGACACACTCACTGACACTCACTAGCAGACACACACACTGACACTCACTAGCAGACACACACACTGACACTCACTAGCAGACACACACACTAACACATGTTTTTTTTTTATTTAATCCCCCAGCCTCCTTACCTTTTGGATTCCCTGGGGTCCAGTGGTGCTGCTGGGCTCCTGGGCGGGCGGGCGGGTAGGCAGGCAGGCAGGCCGGCTGGCTGGCGGGCGAGCAAGCGCGAGGGAGCACTCTCCCATGTGTGCTTCCTCTTCAGCTCCCTCGCACACCACGTAGGGACGCTAGCGCCGGAAGATGATGTCATCTTTCGGCTCCGGTATCAGTATGCGGCACGCAAGGGAGCTGAAGAGGAAGCACACATGGGAGAGTGCTCCCTCGCGCGCCCGCAGAACCGGGCGCTCGGCCACGCTACAATAGGTCGTTGGTTGGAGGGGAGCACAGTGCGCTTCCCTCCTTCCAGTCAGCCAAATTTTGCACCCCCAGGGCCGGTGCGCCCTAAGGCGGCCGCCTGGGCCGCCTTATGGTAGCGCCGGCCCTGGTCCCACTCTCATATTTGGAGCCAGACACTGACATAGTCACTGTGTTTATTATTAGAGGGTACGATCCTCTCACAATGACAGGGATACAGTTTACGCTATTTGAGTGCGGCTCTCTCATACACTCAACCCGCTACTGAGCTCCCCTAATGTGCACAGACCAGGATAACCACTTATACTCTTTCCTCAGTTTACCGCTGGCATGACAGTTTCTTACAATACTGGATTCTGCTCCCCCTCTTTGAGAGCGAATCCATCATTTAACACTAACAAACAGGGTTATTAATCCCACGGTCAAGCCTTGTTCATCCTACAGACTTAGGCCAGTACAGGTCACCGGTGCCTTATTAGAGGGGCATCCTGCCTATGGTCAACTCAATTCGGAGGTCTGTGCTACATAATGTGGTTGAACGCTGATGCTACAGGTCTTGCAATAAGGACTATGGCTACCTCATCAGAATAGCGAGGAGACACTGTTTAGTCGCGACTGGGTAAAAGGAGAGAACCCCTCCATTAGATCTAACGACTGGGCTACTATTTTCCTTATAGTGGTGCTACCTGATCGGGCATGATATTGCATGTTTAAACTAGCTTTCACTGTTACATCCCCTATGATTGGTCTGCTGGACCCATGCCATATCGGGATATACTCACTGAGGTATTACTGGGGGAGATTCCCCACCTCATTTACACGTTCCCCTGATGCCTTTTTGGACAGGGCTGTTTGGAACTGGCTGTCTTAGTACAGCTCCTAGGATTGGCACACTTTGTGGGTACCTTATACCTCCCTGTTGGATTTACTCCGGGAGGTTGTACAACCGATGGGTAAGCCCCAGCTATTAGGTTTTTGTATAACCGGCGTTGTATCGAACAAGCAAGCGCACTCCGGTTAGGTTTTCACACACCGGTTTGGACACACTGACCAGCCAGTTTTTCCCCTATCAAGGGTAGCATTGGATTTTGAGGTCTTCTTAGAGCATACGTGCACTGCCCTTACTCGGACGGTGGAAATGGGGTAGTCCGACAACCCAGTCTGCAGATACTACGTACACATCGGTCAAAAGACCAGAGTCCCTGGTCGCTTTGGGTTTCCTGGCTGTTGGCGGTCCTGGGATAGGTGACAGGACTGCCCCCACTCCTCTGAGAATGTATCTGGAGAACGCAATTCGGATATAGAGGACCCTCCTTCTATACACTAGTTCCCTCACGGGAGCCGTTGTGGGTTTTGATTTTTGCTCATCTGCCTATTCAGGTACTGTTAAGGAGGACTGTTCGGACTCTATGGGGGAACCCTGTTTGATGTCGAATCCCACATGGACGTCACAAAGTCGGGACACACCCTTATACTGGAGTACTGCCCAGGAATGATGTCGGGTTTTACTCTGACTACCTGACGTTCTCAACCTGGACAGCCCCTGCTTCGAATGGTGGTTGCTATTAAACTTGTCTCGCTATATCTATTCTCTGGAGTCAGCTGTCATTAGCGAAGGGATCTTCATTTTATCTACGTATTAGAGAATGCTATGAGATCACGGTTCGCTAGGCGAAGATGAGAGATATTTCTTTATAGGGATGCCTAGACTTCATGCCTCGAATGCAAAAACCTGGGTCCCTCGACCTACGATCCACTCTTGGAGATAGCATGTCCTGCCAGTTACGGATATAGAGTCTTAGATACCTCACTCTATTATACCCTATCTTGGGTGTGATGTACATACCATGTCCCTCCACGGGCTTTTGTCCCTCCACGGGCTTTTGGCAGAACTGGAACGGCATCAAGCAAGCAGTTACTTGGATTATTCCACTCTCTCCCTAATCAGTCGACAGTATCTAAGACGGAGATCCTGATCCAGACCCACTCTCCAGGACCGATTCGGTTTTCTCCAACCCTCCTACTCTTCGAACCGCTTTCGACTCCTTTGCGGTCCACACGACTACAGCATGTGTCGACTCTTCTTCATTTATGCAGGTCCCAAGTAACCATTGGATCCGGACCACTTTTTCACTCCTCAACGAGGATACATTTGGATGGAATTCTCAACTACTGGTTATGTTTCCCTCATTTTGGGATTTCTAGGGTCAAGCACCGTTTTTGCTACACAAATTCAGTTTGGAACCCTGATAGGATGTCCCTTGGGAGTACTTGGCCTACCACAGTCGCATGTTCCGCAGTCCAATTGGAGTACCGAAAATACTTAGTAGACAACTGGTTTGGTCTGCACTTTTACCAGCATAGTTGTTTCTACTCGACTGGTAGATCATGAGGGAACGAAAAGACCCTATTAGGTACTGTGACGGAATTGGTGATGGTCTCAGATACCTTACTGGAGGTTGGAATTTGCTGGCAAGACCACATTTCCAGGTGACTCTGGCACGATCAGAGGAGCCATCTTTCCACATCGAGGGTCGAGAATTGAATGATCTTCGGAATTTGCATCCGCAGGAATATGGTTAATAGATCGACTTTGCAGGTCATGGATTGTCTTCTAGGAAGCGGGTCACATCCCCACATTTTTGTCGCAGCTTGAAAGAGGAAATTATGTATGGGGAGGGGAGTTTTATAGTACCTAACTTTTTTTCTGATTAATTGTTTTTCTCTGTGCTGCTGTGGAGTTCTAGTAATGAGAGACTTAAGCAAATATTCGCATCCTGTCATTAATAAAATTAAGATTATAGGTACACTAAAGCTAGCATAATCTACATTTAACATGGTTGCTATGCCTACTTTCTGACCTTGTCAAGGCCCATTCAACTCACTTCGCTGTTCCATGGGCTACAGTTTGTTTCTTGCTCTCTGCTGTGTTATAGAGAGTTAAAAAGGCAGAAAATAAGCAACTGACCAATAAGAAGTGGTCAGTCTCATTCTAGGAAATGTAATACGCTCAATAGAACATGTCACTTTTATAACATATATATATATATATATATGCACCCCATTTATGCCTGTTCAGGTGAGTCCAGTCTCCCCCCCCCCCCCCCCCCCATTCCCGTTTCATATATATAATATATATTTGGGAGTCAGACCAACTCCTTGGTTTTGCACCCCTCGCTGTCACAGGTGCCTCATCCCAGGGCCCTATTTAGCCTTGTACTGCAGAGAGCCCCAGATAGAATTTTTCCCCAAGTAAGTGGGTTAATCTCATAAGAGCAGACATAAGGCTGTTAGAGTACCTGTCAAAGATGGGGTACACTGACATTGTGGGAGGCTTATGCAATGTATGCTCATATAATTTAACTAAACCCCCATTAATTTTGTTTTTAAAAAAATCTGTCAACATTGAAGTTACTGTTTAGTGGATAGGTGAGTGCACTGGATCTTGTGTATTGTATGTATTGTATACAATGCTAAACAAAAACCTGCATACCAGTACAGCCATAAGACTTGCTTTCCCCACCGAAATCAGAAATCTGCAGTGATGTTACTACCGCAAAGGATTCTGGGTGGGCATATGGAAATTAGTTTAACAAAGAATCACATGTTTACCTCATTCCATTTTAAACATGGATTCCTTTGAGTTTGTGTTTGCTGTATACAACAGCTTTAAAACACAACTTAGGGAAAGATGCACAGCGAGTAAACCAGTAACCAACCTCATGCTGATGATTTGCATTAACAATGAAACAGCTGTCCATGAGTGGTTTACTGCTGCTGTATACAGCAAACACAGACTTGCTTTACTCTCCTCCCCTCTCATTTCATACCATGCACTCTACATACACCTTTCCAGCATATCTCCTCTAACTCCTCCCAAATCCTCTATATACATACCCTCCTACAAAACTTTCAAATCCTACTCCCACCTTCACTTCCTTTCTATCTTTCTGCTCCTAGCAGCTGGTGATGTCTCTGCAAACATCGGTCCCATCTCAGCAAACCCGCGTACTAACTTAAGGAACCACACCAATCTCATATCCATCTCATGTTACTCTTCCTCTAAATCCTTCAATACTGCCCTCTGGAATGCACGTTCTGTTTGCAATATTACAAAATCCACTGCTGTCCATGACCTCTTAATCTCTCGTTCCCTAGATTTACTAGCCTTAACAGAAATATGGATCTCCCCTTCTGACACTGCTACCCCTGCATCTTTATCCATTGGTGGTCTTAAACTTAGCTACAACCCAAGATACTCTGAATGTAAAGGGGGTGGTGTAGGGTTTCTCCTCTCACCTCACTGCTCCTTCAAACCTCTACCCACCCACCTTCCCTCTCTTTCCCATAATTTGAAATTCATTCAATTCACCTCTTCAAACCCTTCAAGCCATTATTTATCTCCCCACTGGTTCCCCTCTCCTCTTCCTTGACCACTTTGTTGCCTGGCTACCCTACTTCCTCTCTTCTAATATTCCATCCCTAATTCTTGGGGACTTCAATATTCCCATTAACCCACCGTTGACCTCAGCAGCCTCTAAACTACTTTCATTTACTTCCCTTGGGCTATCACAGTGGGCTAATTCTCCCATTCATGTAGCTGGCAATACCCTCAACCTCATTTTCTCTTATGCATGTACATTATGTAATATCTGCAACACTCCATTTCCTCTCTCTGATCACCACCTCTTATCGTTTCCTCTCAAGTACCCCCTCACCCAACAATGTCAGTCTAGCCCCCTTCAACTCAGGAGGAACCTTAATTCTATTGACCTCCAGCAGCTGTCAGCTGATATTGATTCACAACTGCTATCCATCCCTTCCCTCTCCTGTCCCTCACTGGCCATCTCCACATATAACACTACCCTCACCTCTGACTTAAATGCTGCAGTCCCGCTCCAAACATGCACCTCGAGGAGGACACGACCCCAACCGTGGCATACTAAATCAACACGTTACCTGTAAAGATGCTCCCATTGTGCTGAACGCTTCTGGAGGAAGGCTCACACCCAGGCAGACTATTACCATTATAGATTCATATTGTGTTCATAATGTGCAGCCCTTGCCCTTGCCAAACAGTCATATTTTCCTCTTTCATTAGTTCATGCTCCCGAAATCCAAGGCATCTCTTTGTTACCTTTAACTCTCTTCTTCACCTGATGTGGCCATCCCCCAAACTAACCTTAGAGCCGGTAGCTTTGCATGCTACTTTACCGACAAGATTGAACAGCTAAAGAAAGAATTCTTCCCACTTTGCCATTCTCTTTCTTAACCACACGTTGATCACGCCTTTCCTACCATTCAGAATTTCTCCCTGGCTACTGAACAAGAGTTGGCTGCTCCTCTCCTTTTCTCTTGGCCCACCACTTGCCCGCTCGATCCTGTCCCATCTCACATTATCAGATCTCTCTCCCCTTGTCTTGTGCTCTTCACTAGACACACATCTTCAACTGCTCTCTCTCTTCTGGCGTTGTCCCTGCTGAACTTAAACATGCCACTGTAGTACCTATCCTGAAAAAAAAAATCTCTTGACCTGTCCTCCCCCTCTAACTATCGTCCCATTTCCCTGCTCCCTTATTCCTAAAAGCTTCTGGGAAGACTTGTTTTTACCCTTATGTCTCACTTCCACAATTCCAACTCTCTCCTTGACCCTCTTCAATCTGGATTCCACCCTCACCACTTTACTGAGACTGCTCTTATCAAAGTTACTAATGACCTAATCACAGCTAAATCCAAAGGCCACTATTCCATACTAATTCTTCTTGACCTCTCTGTTGCCTTTGACACTATTGATCATGCTCTCATTCTTCAAACTCTTCAATCACTTGGTCTCTGTGACTCTGTCCTCTCGTGGTTTTCCTCTTATCTCTCCCAATGCTCATTCAGTGTTTCCTTTTCTAATGATACCTCCTCCCTGTCAGGGTTTCTTTGCTGTTTTAAACAGCAACCCTTTTCTGTTTCAGTGATTGAGTTTCAGCTGCAATCACTATGAGCTCCTTCTGCTCGTTGCCACGGTTACTCACCTGTGAGTAGTAATCAATGCTGCTGCTAATCAGTTCTGCCTATTTAAGCAGCTAAGCCCAGAACCTCCTTGCCCTTGCGTGGTTTCCTGTTCCCCAGAAGTCTCCTTGTTCCTGTGTTTCCTGTTTGCTCCTGGTTCCTGACTCCGGCCTTGTTCCTGACTCCGCTGCTCTCCGTGCTCCTGATCCTGGCTTGTCTGACTACCCGCTCTGGTGACTGACCCCTGCTTGATTCCTGGACTTTGCTTTTGTTATTTATTTGTTATTTATTAATAAAGGTGTGTTTCATCTACTTCTGTCTCTGTCTGGTTCCTGGTCCCTGACACTCCCCTCGTCCTGTCTTGGTTGGAGTCCCCCAAAGCTTTGTCCTTGGTCCCCTTCTATTTTCTCTTTAAATTGCCTCTCTTGGCAAACTTATTAACTCATTTGGATTCCACAACCACCTGTACGCTGATGACACCCAGATATATCTCTCCTCCCCGGACCTCTCCCCTGCCGTCCTGCAATGTGTCACTGCTTGCCTTTATTCCATCTCTGGCTAGATGTCCTCCCTCTTTCTGAAACTCAATTTCTCTAAAACTGAGCTTCTTGTCTTTCCTCCTCCTAATACTGATCATCCTCTTTCGCTCTCCCTTCAAGTTAGTGGTATCCACATACGTCCATCCTTGCAAGTGTCATACTTGATTTTGACCTCACCGTTAAGCCTCACATCCAGTATGTTGGCAAATCCTGTAGATGCCATCTTAAAAACATAGCCCACATCCGCCCCTTTCTTATGCAAGATGCTACCAAGGAGCTTGTCCATGCTCTAGTAATTTCCTGCATGGATTATTGTAACCCTTTCCTAATTGGTCTTCCCAAAAGCCGCATTGCCATGCTACAGTCTGTAATGAATGCTGCCACCAGACTTTTTCCTCTCTAGTCAGTCCTCTCACACCTCACCCCTCTGTCAGTCCTTACATTGGCTTCCTGTGTCCTATAGGAGTCAATTCAAAATACTAACCCATACCTATAAAGCACTGAACAATTCTAGCCCCTCTTATATCTCTTCACAGTATTCCCCTTCTCGGTCTCTCCGCTCTGCCCGTGACCTTCTCCTGTCCGCTGCTCACACCTGTATGGCCAACTCACGCTTGCAGGACTTTTTGCGTGCAGCTCCCTTCCTATGGAATAGCCTATCTACTGCCATCAGACTCTCCCCTTAAAACCCATCTCTTTAGGAAAGCGTATGGCCTCCCAGAGTAACCTCTACCTCACATACCTGTCTCTTGCTCTCTCTTAAAGGACAGCACTTTACTCTCTCCTCCAGCTCTGCTTCAATCCCAGCTTATTTGATGGATATTTCCTGTCCTAATGTGTTTTATACCCCACCTCCTATAGACTGTAAGCTTATTTGAGCAGGGTCCTCTTCAACCTATCGTTCCTGTAAGTTTTCTTGTAATTGTCCTATTTATAGTTAAATTCCCCCTCTCATAATATTGTAAAGCGCAACAGAATCTGTTGGCACTATATAAATGGTAATAATATATATATTTTATCTCCCAAAAGTTAGTACACCCCTCACATTTTTTGTAAATATTTTGTTACATGTTTTAATGTGACAACACTGAAGAAATGACACTCTACTACAATGTAAAGTAGTAAGTGTACAGACTGTATAACAGTGTAAATTAGCTGTATCCTCAAAATAACGCAACACACAGCCATTAATGTCTAACCGTTGGCAACAAAAGTGAGTACACTCCTAAGTGGAAATGTCCAAATTGAGCCCAAAGTGTCAATATTTTGTGTGACCACCATTATTTTCCAGCACTGCCTTAACCATCATGGGCATGGAGTTCACCAGAGCTTCACAGGTTGCCACTGGAGTCCTCTTCCACTCTTTCATGACGACATCACAGAGCTGGTGGATGTTAGAGACCTTGCGCTCCCCCACATTCCATTTGAGGATTCCCCACAGATGCTAAATAGAGTTTAGATCTGGTGACATGCTTGGCCATTCCATCATCTTTACCTTCAGCTTCTTTAGCAAGGCAGTGGTTGTCTTGGAGGTGTGTTTGGGGTCGTTATCATGTTGGAATACTGCCCTGCGGCCCAGTCCCTGAAGGGAGGGGATCATGCTCTGCTTCAGTATGTCACAGTACATGTTGGCATTCATGGTTCCCTCAATGAACTGTAGCTCCCCAATGGCGGCAGCACTCACGCAGACCCAGACCATGACATTCCCACCACCATGCTTGACTGTAAGAAAGACACACTTGTCTTTGTACTTGTGATGGACCGCTGGCACTCCGACTGAGTATCTCTGCCAATCGATGCTCCTAGCGCTTGCCGAGGACTCCGAGCACTCCAACCGACACCATCAGCACTCGGAACCCACTTCCAGTGATGCAGCTGCGCCGGGGTCTCGCCGTCTCTCACCCACCCTGGATCCACGACCAGTATCCAGCTCCCAGTGGGTGAACCTCTCCTAAATCCAGAGAGCGTAGCAGGATCAATTTAGGCTCTTACATGAGCTTACTCTGGGAAGTAAGTGATTATAGCAATCCCCAGAGTGTAGGTATCCCTTCCCCCAAGCATGAGCCAAGGCTTCAAGAAAGGTGCAAGTATGTCTGGTTTATTGAGGACACTCCCCTAGGGGTCCTGATGGAACAATGGGACACATATTGGATATTAGCCAATCACAGACAATACAAACAAAACACTCCCGCAGTGACATCACAATCCCTCCTCTCTATCCTGGAGATACTTGGGAAGTAATCAAATTTTCTCCCAGGACAGAGGCAAGACTCCATTAACCACAAGGTTACAAAAAGACATAAAATTACACAATGTTACAATTACTACATAAAACATATACATGCAACATATCCCCAGATAGCTTAGATCTGAGCGCACATTATTACCGAATGGCGCTCAGATCACCTACATACAGTTCAATCGCCATGGAGCCAAAGTCTTTTCCATCGTCTTTTGTTACACGAATAGGCTCCATGGCATAGCTATCTGGGGTAGCACTACTCACATACTGAAAGTCCTCTACGCCCCGGCAGAAATACACAAATAAACCTTTCTGCAGGAGAAAATACAGCTATCAGCACAGGGGCCATAGTCGGAAGGCAGGAGGCAAGCCAGTAGTCCCCTCCAGGCACAAGTGGCGAACGGCACTTTGTCACAGTACTCCTCAACTGGTTGCAGCCACACACGCTTGACACCATCTGGACCAAATAAGTTTATCCTGGTCTCATCGGACCACAGGACATGGTTTCAGTGATCCATGTCCTTAGTTTGCTTGTCTTCAGCAAACTGTTTGCAGGTTTTCTTGTGCATCATCTTTAGAAGAGGCTTCCTTCTGGGATGACAGCCATGCAGACCAATTTGATGCAGTGTGCGGAGTATGGTCTAAACACTGACAGACTGACCCACCACCTCTTCAACCGCTGCAGCAATGCTAGCAGCACTCACATGTCTATTTCTTAAAGACAACCTCTGGATATGATGCTGAGCATGTGCACTCAACTTCTTTGGTCAACCATGGCAAGGCCTGTTCTGAGTGGAACCTGTCCTGTGAAACCGATGTATGGTCTTGCTCACCGTGCTGCAGCTCAGTTTCAGGGTCTTGGCAATGTTCTTATAGCCTAGGCCATCGTTATACAGAGGAACAATCCTTTTTTTCAGATCCTCAAAGAGTTCTTTGTCATGAGGTGCCATGTTGAACTTCCAGTGTGAGAGTGATAACACCAAATTTAACACACCTGCTCCCAATTTACACCTTGTAACACTAATGAGTCACATGACACCGGGGAGGGAAAATAGCTAATTGAGCCCAATTTGGAAATTTCCACTTATGGGTGTACTCACTTTTGTTGGCAACAGTTTAGACATTAATGGCTGTGTGTTGAGTTATTTTGAGGGGACAGCAAATTTACACTGTTATACAGGCTGTACACGTACTACTTTACATTGTAGCAGAGTGTCATTTTTTCAGTGTTGTCACATGAAAAGATATAATAAAATATTTACAAAAATGTGAAGGTGTAATCACTTTTGTGAGATACTATATATATATATATATATATATATATATATATATATGGTGATTTAGGTTGAACAAAAGATTCAAGTTAATCAAGTTTTACTATTGATCCAAAAAAAGACATAAACAAAAAACCTATTTGAAGAGATTGCCAATTATGCCACAAATAAGAAAAAAATATTCTTAAAGAATATTAGACCTTATTGATCTTAAAACATTGTTTGCTGAAATGCTTTATGGGTGAGGAGTATCCTATATTTACCCTAGTTTATAAAAGTGCTGCGTTCTATGAGAAATAAACTATGGAACATCCCCTTGACTGTCAATCAAACAGCCAGGGAGGTTTGCAGCCTCCTTCAATTAGCTCCCCTGAGCTAACGAAGGGGAAGGCATGCTCTACGTGAGCAAGCCTGCCTTCTCACCAACAGACCTGCTTTCAGTGTGTTTGGATCTTTAGACTTCAGACCAGCTCCTTCACAGACCTGTACTCACATATTGTAAAGCTTTTCAATAAGAAGCCTCTGATTGCCTCTTGTCCAGAGAAAAAGGTGAGGGTTCATAAGGGCTACAGGCTAAAACTATTTTACATCTAAATTTTAAATGAAAAATGCATGCATGTGTTAATTGGGGGGGGGGGGGGGGGGTTGTATTTACAAAATAGTGAATTTTATTTTAAAGTTCAAATTTAGTTTGAAGTGGTCCTTTAAAGAATGTAAATAATCTCTTAAATGCATAGATAACTATCGCATATATATAAATAGAACATGTGACGGACCGCCTGGCATCCCAACCGTCAGTTGATGCTCCTAGTTGATGCTTCCTTTTGATGCTGCAGTCATTGTTTGATCAAACCATGGCTGTGCCTTAAGGAAAATGCTTGAAACTGTTTCAAAATATTCAGTTCAAAACCTCTATTTGTTAAAATATTCAGTTCAGATCTTCAGTATACAACATTACCCAACTATTAAAACACCTATAAGAGCCTTTTTCTTTTATCTGTTGGTCATCTTTTAGTTCCTCCAATCTCTCTTACTTTATGTTCTGTGACTTATGATTTCAACCAAATTGTGTAAGTGTCATGTGACTCAAATGAGGACAGATTGGTCCCCTATTTTGCTCACAAACATCTGTTCACTTAACTGCTGTTGTTGTTTTTGTTTGTTTGTGTCAGGGTCTTACCTGAGTTGGGAGTCTGTAGCGCAGATATGATGCTCACTCTTGCAAATAGCCACAGGCCAAGGAAGTCAGGTAAGAATTCACCTGGCCTGTGGATCTGTGCACAAGGGCTGTGCAGGATGAAGTTACAAAACGCAGCACAGCCAAGGACTTAAACAACAGGATAGTCAAGGGATAGCCGAGGTCAATGGATGCCAGAGGACAGGAACAACGAGGAATAGCCGGAGTCAAGGGATGCCAGAGTAAACAATGCCAGGAGCCGGGGTCAATATGAAGCAGAGAATTAATAGACAGGAACACTGGTACGGTAGACTTGATCCAGATCACAGAGGGAGGCTGAGTTTATATACCCTGCTGATATCTGATCAGGATCAGGTGAACTAAAATAGCAGGTAAGAAACAAAGCTACTGTGGCTCAGAGGTAGGAAGCAGGACCAGAACCGCCAAGTACCCAGATTCGAATCCTGACAGTTTGCTTGTTTTAGACAGTAAATAAAACAAATCCAGCATCTAGTGTCACGACTACTGTATGACCCAGCATGCAAAACTATGATAACACAAACACCATATACTGGGCATTAGAATGGCCGGACATAATGTAAAAGAGAATGGTCTATAAACAAGCCAAGGTCAGGGATACAGGATAAGACATACTAGCCAAAGGTCAGGATGACAAAGGTAGGAAAAGTCAAAACACAAGCCAAAGTCAAAAAACAGAAAATATTACCAAGAACACACTCTCTGAAAACCAACAAGTGGAAACCACAACAGGGCACTGAAAAAAAGGCATTACCGGGTTTCAATATGCCTCTCAGTTCTGTGATTGGTCAGATGTGGCCTTTAACCCCAAAATGTGCTGTGCGATGATATTGTGACATCACACGAACGCTGGTGTCATCTTTAATGTGGGCATTGTGTCTTATCAGTAAGAGCGGGACCACAGCGGCCGGTGTCCCTTAGAACGCCCCACCAGCCATGACCCATCTTTAGGGAGGATCGGGTGGCAATCCGCTGTGATCCAGGTGAGTATATTTCTCCCTTCTCGGTGCAACCGCCCTGCTCATGTGCGGCTGTGCCGATCAGGGACTTAATTGTGGCTGAAGTATCAGCGTGTCCGCACTGATCAGGCACGGCCACGCCAATACGAACCCTCAGCATTTTGACATCTAGAAAGTGTGTGCTTTCTGAGGACCAAACTTGTTTGTGCAGGACCTTTTTGTTCCTGTATATCCAACTTGCCTTGTTGCAACTACTTAATTCACCTATTGTACAGCACCACAAAATAAGTTGAATCTTAAAAACAGGCTAAGACTTTGTCATTTATAATGGTATTATATAAGAGCAGATTTAGATATTGGACTGCAGGAGTTTGTACAAAAGAATCGCAGTAGAGAAGGTGTATAACCAGAGTTTCTGAGGTTTTATTTTCCTAAGTCTTTTCGTTGGATACAATTTAAGATGACAGGCAGTTTAGTTTTTATAATCTAGTACAGGGGTAGGCAACATTCAGCACTCCAGATGTTGTGGACTACATCTCCCATAATGCTTTTACACCCATAATGCTAGCAAAGCATCATGGGAGGTGTAGTCCACAACATCTGGAGTGCCAAAGGTTGCCTATGCCTGATCTATTAAATAGTACTAAATGTAATACATGAGTTTAACTTCAGCAGTTTATATAAAATGTACACTACCTTTAGGGTTTTCTAATACCCAATTGTGATTAGCAACCTGATTACACTGCCTCTGGGGAGGAAGGTTGGTAATTATTATGTGTTTGTATATGCACACTTACATTCAAGGTGTAATCAAAGCAAGTTTTTTATATTTTGGACCAAATAGACAAGCTGTAAATGTAACAGAACTGGACTACTGTTGCCAAACATTTTTAATTTACTTTGAATTACTGACAATTCCCTATATATATAACCCTGTTTATTGTCGTTCTTCTGAATATGATTTTTATTTTCCCAATCATAAGCTATATATTACTTATTATGTAGCTGATATCTATAGGCTACTTAAACCAATCTCTATTAGCAATGTCGCGAACATAAAATTTTCAGTTCGCGAACGGCGAACGCAAACTTCCGCAAACGTTCGCGAACCGGCGAACCGGGCGAACCGCCATAGACTTCAATGGCCAGGCGAATTTTAAAACCCACAGAGACTCTTTCTGGCCACAATAGTGATGAATAAGTTGTTTCAAGGGGACTAACACCTGGACTGTGGCATGCCGGAGGGGGATCCATGGCAAAAGTCCCATGGACAGTTACACAGTTGATGCAGAGTCTGGTTTTAATCCATAGAGGGCATAAATCACCTAACATTCCTAAATCACAATGGATATGGATTGACACCTAACATATGACATATTAACACCATTACATATGGATTTACACCTGTCCTCATAGACCCTGATACACACTGACACAGAGCAGAATAGGGACTGTTCCCTCTACATAGGGTCACTTGACAGATATGGATTGACACCTGTCCTCAGGGAACTGATACACACTGACACAGAGCAGAATAGGGACTGTTCCTCCTACATAGGGTCACCATTTTTAGCCCAAGGCAGCTCATCTCATCAGGCCTTTTTTAGTCGAATGTATCGCCCACTGTCAGTCCCTTTGGCATCCATCCCTCATTCATCTTAATAAAGGTGAGGTAATCTAGACTTTTTTGACCTAGGTGACAATACCTCCTGCTGCACTGAAGGTCCTTTCTGACAGGACACTTGAAGCGGGGCAGGCCAGAAGTTCTATCGCAAATTGGGATAGCTCAGGCCACAGGTCAAGCCTGCACACCCAGTAGTGAAGGGGTTCATCGCTCCTCAGAGTGTCGATATCTGCAGTTAAGGCGAGGTAGTCTGCTACCTGTCGGTCGAGTCGTTCTCTGAGGGTGGATCCCGAAGGGCTGTGGTGATGCGTAGGACTTAAAAAGCTCTGCATTTCCTCCATCAACAACACCTCTTTAAAGTGTCCTTGCCGGCGTGGTCGTGGGAGGAGAAGGATTACTTTCACCTCTTTCCCTGTTAGATTGCACGGCACATGAGTCAACTTGCCCAACTTCAATGCCGCCAACAAATTTGTTCCGTTGTCACAAACCACTTTGCCGATATCCAGTTGCTGTGGAGTCAGCCACTTTTCCACCTGTGCGTTCAGGGCGGACAGGAGTGCTTGTCCGGTGTGACTCTCTGCTTTCAAGCAAGTCAAACCCAAGACGGCGTAACACTGCCGTATCCGGGATGTGGAATAGTACCTGGGGAGCTGGGGGGGTGCCGTTGATGTGGAGCAAGACGCAGCAGCAGAAGAGGACTCAGCTGAGGAGGTTATAGAAGAGGATGGAGTAGGAGGAGTAGAGGAGGTGGCAGCAGGCCTGCCTGCAATTCGTGGCGGTGTCACCAACTCCTCTGCAGAGCCACGCATTCCATGCTTGGCAGCCGTCAGCAGGTTTACCCAATGCGCAGTGCAGGTGATATACCTGCCCTGACCATGCTTTGCAGACCAGGTATCAGTGGTCAGATGGACCCTTGCCCCAACACTGTGTGCCAGACATGCCATTACTTCCTTTTGTACAATCGAGTACAGGTTGGGGTTTGCCTTTTGTGAAAAGAAATTTCGTCCGGGTACCTTCCACTGCGGTGTCCCAATAGCCACAATTTTTTTTAAATGCCTTGACTCCACCAGCTTGTATGGTAAAAGCTGGCGGGCTAATAGTTCAGTTAAGCCAGCTGTCAGATGCTGGGCAATGGGGCGACTTTCTGACATTGGCTTCTTACGCTCAAACATGTCCTTGACAGACACCTGACTGTGGGCAGATGAGCGGGAACTGCTCAAGGCGAGAGACGGAGTGGCGGATGGTTGAGAGGGGGCAAGGAGGACAGCAGTGGTTGACGTGGCTGAAGATGCTGGACCAGGAGGAGGATGGCGGCTTTGAGTTTTGTGTGCTGCTTGTACTCATGTGTTGATTCCATAGGCGTTTGTGATGTGCGATCATATGCCTACGCAAAGCAGTTGTATCTAGGTGGGTGTTGGACTTCCCACGACTCAGTTTCTTTCGGCACAGGTTGCAAATGGCATCGCTGTTGTCAGAGGCAGACACACAAAACAAAATGCCACAGTGCTGATCTCTGCAATGACGGCATTCTGGTGGTGGACACAGCATGCGTTGATTGGCGTGCTGTCGGGCTGACCCTGGGTGCCGAAGCATGCTGTCTGACTGTGCCACTAGCTCCTTGCGACGACCTCCCCCTGCTTCCAACTCGTCTCCTCCTCCTCTCTGTCTCCCCATCTGAACTATCGCCCTGTTCTTCTTCTTGCCGAGCGGGCACCCACGTGACATCCATGGACGCATCGTCATCATCAACCGCTTCACTTGTATCTGACAACTCAGCAAAGGAAGCAGCAGCGGGTACAACATCATCATCATCACACCGTACGTCCATGTGTGTAATGCTGCCTGATTGAGACATATCCCCGTTATCTACATCCTCTGGCAATAATGGTTGCGCATCACTCATTTCTTCAAACGGATGTGTAAATAACTCCTCTGACAGATAAAGTCAAGCGGCTGTTGTGTTAGTGTTGGTGCTGGTGGCAGGCGGGTGAGTGCTATCTTGAGAGGTGCCCGAAGCTAAGCTGGAGGAGGATGGTGCGTCAAGGTTCCGAGCGGAAGCTGTAGAAAATTGGGTGTCCTGTGTTAGCCAGTCAACTATGTCCTCAGAACTTTTCAAGTTCAGGGTACGTGGCCTCTGAGAATTGGGCATTATTCTAGGGCAAAGGGGAATCACAGCACCACGACCACGACGGCCCCTGCGGGGTGGCCTGCCTCTGCCTGTCATTTTTTTTTGGATTAGTGGTACTATGCGTGCAAGCTACTGTGAGACCAGATATGAGTGGCAATGTGCACTGGCAGAGGTTGGCAGGGTACACGCTGTAGGCCTGACACACCCGCTTGAAGGGAAGTAACTGCTATTCAATCTATAACAGTGAAAAAAGTTTTTTGGTTTTAAATGCACGCTATTGTGACACCAGATATGAGTGGCAATGTGAATTTGCAGAGGTTGGCAGAGTACACGCTGTAGGCCTGACACCCGCTAGAAGACAACTAACTGCTATTCAATCTATAACATTGAAAAAGTTTTTTGGTTTTAAATGCACGCTATTGTAGCACCAGATATGAGTGGCAATGTGCACTTGCAGAGGTTGGCAGAGTACACGCTGTAGGCCTGACACCCGCTTGAAGACAACTAACTGCTATTCAATCTATAACAGTGAAAAAAGTTTTTTGGGTTTAAATGTATGCTATTGTGACACCAGATATGAGTGGCAATGTGCACTTGCAGAGGTTGGCAGAGTACACGCTGTAGGCCTGACACCCGCTAGAAGACAACTAACTGCTATTCAATCTATAACATTGAAAAAGTTTTTTGGTTTTAAATGCACGCTATTGTAGCACCAGATATGAGTGGCAATGTGCACTTGCAGAGGTTGGCAGAGTACACGCTGTAGGCCTGACACCCGCTTGAAGACAACTAACTGCTATTCAATCTATAACAGTGGAAAAAGTTTTGGGGTTTTAAATGCATGCTATTGTGACACTAGATATGAGTGGCAATATGCACTGGCAGAGGTTGGCAGAGTACATGCTGTAGGCCTGACACACCCGCTTGAAGACAAGTAACTGCTATTCAATCTATAACAGTGAAAAAAGTTTTTGGTTTTAAATGCACGCTATTGTGACACCAGATATGAGTGGCAATGTGCACTTGCAGAGGTTGGCAGAGTATACGCTGTAGGCCTGACACCCGCTTGCAGACAAGTAACTGCTATTCAATCTATAACAGTGAAAAAAGTTTTTTGGTTTTAAATGCACGCTATTGTGACACCAGATATTAGTGGCAATGTGCACTTGCAGAGGTTGGCAGAGTACACGCTGTAGGCCTGACACACCCGCTTGCAGACAAGTAACTGCTTTTCAATCTATAACAGTGAAAAAAGTTTTTTGGTTTTAAATGCATGCTATTGTGACACCAGATATGAGTGGCAATGTGCACTTGCAGAGCTTGGCAGAGTACACGCTGTAGGCCTGACACCCGCTTGAAGACAACTAACTGCTATTCAATCTATAACACTGAAAAAAGTTTTTTGGTTTTAAATGCACGCTATTGTGACACCAGATATGAGTGGCAATGTGCACTTGCAGAGGTTGGCAGAGTACACGCTGTAGGCCTGACACCCGCTTGAAGACAACTAACTGCTATTCAATCTATGACAGTGAAAAAAGTTTTTTGGCTTTAAATGCACGCTATTGTGACACCAGATATGAGTGGCAATGTGCACTTGCAGAGGTTGGCAGAGTACACGCTGTAGGCCTGACACCCGCTTGCAGATAAGTAACTGCTATTCAATCTATAACAGTGAAAAAAAAAATTTGGTTTTAAATGCACGCTATTGTGACACCAGATATGAGTGGCAATGTGCACTTGCAGAGGTTGGCAGAGTACACGCTGTAGGCCTGACACCCGCTAGAAGACAACTAACTGCTATTCAATCTATAACAGTGAAAAACGTTTTTTGGTTTTAAATGCACGCTATTGTAACACCAGATATGAGTGGCAATGTGCACTTGCAGAGGTTGGCAGAGTACACGCTGTGGGCCTGACACCCGCTTGAAGACAACTAACTGCTATTCAATCTATAACAGTGGAAAAAGTTTTTTGGCTTTAAATGCACGCTATTTTGACACCAGATATGAGTGGCAATGTGCACTTGCAGAGGTTGGCAGAGTACACGCTGGAGGCCTGACACCCGCTTGCAGACAAGTAACTGCTATTCAATCTATAACAGTGAAAAACTTTTTGGGTTTTAAATGCACACTATTCTGACACCAGATGTGAGTGGCAATGTGCACTTGCAGAGGTTGGCAGAGTACACGCTGTAGGCCTGACACCCGCTTGCAGACAAGTAACTGCTATTCAATCTATAACAGTGAAAAAAGGTTTTTGGGTTTTAAATGCACGCTATTGTGACACCAGATATGAGTGGCAATGTGCACTTGCAGAGGTTGGGAGAGTACACGATGTAGGCCTGACACCCGCTTGAAGACAACTAGCTGCTATTCAATCTATAACAGTGAAAAACGTTTTTTAGTTTTAAATGCATGCTATTGTGACACCAGATATGAGTGGCAATGTGCACTTGCAGAGGTTGGCAGAGTACACGCTGTAGGCCTGAAACACCCGCTTGAAGACAACTAACTGCTATTCAATCTATAACAGTGAAAAAAGTTTTTTGGTTTTAAATGCACGCTATTGTGACACCAAATATGAGTGGCACTGTGCACTGGCAGAGGTTGGCAGAGTACACACTGTTGGCCTGACACACAGACGCCTGCAGACAACTAACTGCTGATATAGGAATCTTTTAAGCAAACCAATAAGTTTGAATGACTATCTGTTCCTGACCAAATTAGAGATGATTAAATTGCGTATACGCAGAAGTAAATTCACACTGACACAAGGTTCAGGTTAAATGAAAGAACTTCAGGAAATGTAATGGCATCTTTTAAAAAGCGGGTGCGCAGACCCTTATAAAGGCAAAATTACATAATTGAAAGAAATCAAGATATCAGCAAGAAAACATTTTCAATTGGCTTAGGTGTAAAGTGGTTAGTTAAATGCCCTCCCCGCTGGGTGTTACATCTTATGTCATAGCTGACGTCATGACGAGCTCCTCCAGGTTTCAGCACCATCTTGCTGGCACGAGGAGCTCACTCGATGGGAGGGGGGCTTTGGCAGCTATCCATTTTGAGTAACTGGCACGTTAGTCTTTCAAGGTTAGTTCTTCAAGGCCTTTTTAGCAATTATACATTTTATTAAGACTGTCTACTACAATATTTCACTTAACAGGATCCTAGCATTTTCTGCTGACACACTATTTCTATGAACAAAGCATTCTTGTAAGATTTAAACTATGAGGCCTATGAAAAGGGTATATGAGAGTATAATATTTAAGGGGCCCAGTAAGGGTGTAGTTTTATAAGGGGCCTAATAATTCTACAACAGACCCCCCTATAAAATGTTAATTACTAAAAAGATAAACTTTATTTGTTAATATCAGAAGATTTGTTAGCCCAAAGACACATAAACCCCATGACCGCTAACTTGGTGTTAATGCAAAGTGCAAGTCTATCCCTCATCTGACCCTAACAGGCTGCAGCTCATCCGTCAGTACGGCTCTCGAACACTTCACTCCATGGGTATCCCGCGGTTGCTTGTCCACCACTTCTCCACACGGTAGACTGACCCATACAGACGGAAGCTGTCCCTTAGCTGTCCCTTCCTAGAATTTCTGCACTTCATCATCATAAGGGAGAGTTTGTAGCGGAATACAGGGTGATGTGAGATCTTGATCACCAATTTCCAGATTAGTAAAGGTTGGTGTCGTTTGGTCAACAGTCTTCTGTAGGAACTTTCTGAGGCATGGGAGGACACAACAAACGAGAAGAGCAAAAATAAAAAGAAAAATTAGTAGAGCCATACCAATATGAATTAAAGCTTTCTGCCAACCAGTCATCCAACCAAACCATTTGTCCCAGGGGTCTGTCACCCCAGAATTCCTTTTCAACTCTTCTGAGAGTTTATTTAATTTTTCTATGGCCAGGGTGACCTTACCATTAGGGCCTGTATTTTCTGGAATGTAAGTGCAACAAGTCATGGTGTCGGGTAGTATTTTACATACACCCCCCTTCTCGGCTAGAATCATGTCTAAGGCCAGTCTGTTCTGAAAGGTCATCTGGGATGTGGCTTGTAATTGTTCGGCTAAACCTTGGAGGGCATCCCTGGTGTAATTAACAAAGCGTTGTTGGTTGTAATAGATATAATTTATCCAATTAAGGTTTTTATTGGCAGTGACTATAGTGAACAGTGATTCAAAACCCACGGCAACTTCATCTCTAGCTTTAAATTCATTAGGTACCCTCTAGGCACCCCAATGGCATCTATGTAAATGTGTGGGTCGAAGCTGCCTTTTACTGGGGTTTCACGCTTGACTCTGGTTGATGTTTGTGGAGATTCATGAATGTCAGGATGATTATCAGAAATAATGTGAATGGGCATGATGACTTTAACTAGGGTACACTCTCCCCACCACTCAGACTCCAGTCTAGACCTTAACTGTAAATCCCCACATAACCAGTAAATGTCTCCTAGTGATCTGGTATGGTGTTGTAACAGGCGTGTAGGAACAGTTCTGTAAGTGTCACAATAACCTTTGGAGAAGTTACCCATGAATTTACCAATCCCATCATACATGGTGTAACAAGTGTAATTACCTTTATAGATTGTGATTCCATCTGGGGGTCTGACACTTCCTACTAGGAGAGAGTACTCTGCTGTCCATGCTTTGCAGAGGGACCTATTGAAATCATAGCGGTAGGCAAAAAGACTCAAGAAGCAATCTTCTATTTCTAAAGGGAGAATTAGGGGAACGGTGCCAAGATGAGGTCGGGCACCACCACATACATAACATGCGGTTCTATTATGCTTGTTGGCATTATATCTCATCCACTCTAACCACAAATTAATGTCATTAAATGCAGTTTCAGCGGCCATGGTATCTTCAAAGGTGGGGTTAGCAATGGCCATCATGTCCCTAAAGGACTGGATATGTGGTTTCAGTGGATTTGGGACCATATGTACAGCCCCTTGCCACTCTGGAGAGTGACACATGTCCTTGAGGTAGAAATGACCTAGTTTGTTATAGGAACCCCTTCTCCAGTACATTCCCATTACATATTGACCAGCATCCTCTGGGCCAGGATGTTCAATATTTAACATTAATTTTATAGGTGCATCTCCTCCAGGTTTTCTTAAAGTCATTCTTTGGAGGAGGGATCTGCCATGGTCATCTATTTTTGATAAGGCACTTTTTGGTTTGTAACCCCAGGCAGGCCTGGCATTCCATCCCGCCGCCCCCAATGGTTACAGTTGTGCCCCCCACTGTTTGTCAACTACACAAATGTAGGGGTCTTTTGCTTGTGGTATATCTTTATAAATGGCTTGAAACTGTGATTTAGGGAATGGGCAATCTACAATGTCACAGTAATCAAAGGTAAAGGTGGCTACGCGGGTACATGATGAATTATACCAGAAGGTGTACCCACTAACATCTTTAGTAATGGCCACTTGTTGGGCTTTAAGGAGTCCAATCAAGGGGATTAGGTACCAGAAGTACATGGTTGTGCAGAATCAGCTTCCTCTGAAGCGGGTGTCTTTTTGCAATGGGAGGCGTGAATCCAATGTGGCCTACCAGCCAGCTTGACAGAGGTAGCGGTGATCAGGAGAACTTGGAATGGTCCCTCAAATCTTGGTGCCAGAGTGTGTTTTCGTACAAATTTCTTGACTAGGACCCAATCACCAGGAAGTAGACTGTGGTTGCCTGTGTCAGAATCAGGATCTGGAATTGAAGAGAAAACTTGGGCATGGATTTTGTTTAAGGCACTTGCAAGTTCAGTCACATAATCTACTAAAACATCAGTCTGAAGCTGCAGTTGTTGGGGAAAATAGCAACCTAGTCTGGGTGCAGTCCCAAATAGAATCTCATACGGGGACAATGAGGGCTTTCCCCTGGGCGTATGTCTGACACTGAACAGTGCTATTGACAAGCTCTCTGGCCAGGGCATTTTTGTTTCTTGTGACATTTTTAACATTCTAGTTTTCAAGGTACCATTCATACGCTCCACCTTACCACTACTCTGTGGGTGGTAAGGGGTATGAAAGGCAAGAGTCACTCCTAGAGCAGTCCAAATTTCTTTGGTAACTGATGCTGTGAAGGCCGGACCTTGGTCACTTTCAATAACTTCCGGCAATCCGAATCTACACACAATTTCTGTAAGTAGACGTCGTGCTGTTGTTTTGGCGGTAATGTTAATCACTGGGTAGGCTTCTGGCCAGCCTGAGAACATGTCCACTATTACTAGTGCATATTCATAGTTGCCACTCTTTGGCATCTGGATATGATCTATCTGGATTCTTTGGAATGGATACATGGGTTTAGCCAGGTGCTTCAAGGGGACTTTAGCTGTTTTCCCAGGATTACATTTAGAACAGATGACACACGCCTTGCAGTAGTTATTGACTAGTGTGGTAATTCCAGGAGCTTCATAGTACTTCTGTACAAGGGCATTCATCAGATCTTTTGATAAGTGTGCAGGGCCATGTACCCATTGGACAACTGCTGGGTACAAACTCTTAGGGAGACAGAATCTGAGGTTGTTGTAATACACTCCATCCTTTAGAACAGCCCCTTTCTGTTTCCATTTTTGTATTTCTTCGGGGGCTACTGTAGCCTGTTGTTCTCGTAAGATCTTTAGATCGGTTGGAAGAGTCTGCAAAGTGAATATTGGAGTTTCTTCATCTCCGGACACTCTTCTTTCCACTTCCTGTGGTTTTCTTGCAGCTTGCTTTGCAGCTTGATCAGCTAGATGGTTGCCCTTTGCTTCATCCGAGTCCAACTTCCCATGTGCTTTTATCTTCAAAACAGCCACTTCTTCTGGAAGTAGGAGGGCGTCCATTAGCTCCTTGATTGCAAAACTGTGCTTAACTGGTGTACCGGCAGTGGTAAGAAATCCTCTTGTTTTCCAAATCAATCCGAAGTCATGAGCCACGCACAGTGCATATCTTGAATCTGTGTAGATATTGGCGCGTTTTCCTTCAGAGATCTTGCATGCTGAAGTTAGAGCTTGTAATTCAGCTTCTTGTGCAGACTTTGTTGATGGTAGAGATGATGACTCAATCATTTCATCTGTTGTGGTGACGGCATATCCTGTATGATATTTTCCTTCTTCATCAGCATACCTGGAGCCATCCACAAACAGGGTAATGTCAGGATCTGTTAGTGGATCCTCATGCACGGTTGGTAGGTGCGTTGTCTCCATTTTCATCTGTTCGAAGCAGTCATGGCGGGTTTCTGGATCATAGTCGTGATGTATGACCAGGTCTTCAAATTCTTCTTCTAGAAGGTAACGTGGCCATGCTCTTACAGGTTCACGTTCAGTTGATGCATATCTGGCAACACCTATTTCTCGGAGTTGTGAATCATCCATGGTGGCCCATAATTTTGCCATAGGCCCAAGATCACCCCATGACTTAGTCTTTGACTTGGTTACAGGGACATGTGGAATGGCTGTGTCCCAGTGACGGTACAGATGTTCAAGTTCGTGTGGCAGTTGGACTAAAGCCATGCTGTTACCTTCAGTATCATAGCAGAAGTCCTGTAAGGTGAATGTTACCTCAACCAATTGAAAAAGTTCATCTTCATAGCGAGGGTCAGGGTTGATGGTTGGTTTGTACCACATGGTGCAAAAAGCATATTCAGGCCCGTCACAGGGAGGCAAATTGGGGAGCAGTTTTGCAAGGGTGTGTGTAAGGAGTAGGACATATCCTTCATCCATGATGAATCCATAATAGGTACCCCCCTCAGGGAGTGGCAGAAGAGTGGACGGGTTTAAAACCTGGCATCTTTGGAGGGTGACGTTGTCAGGTAGTAGAAGACGACACTGGAGTCGAAGGTGTCTGGCAGCTGTGACATGTTTGATTTGGACCTGGTTAATAATTGCAGAGATATCATGAGGTGCCAAAACAGTAAGAGGGTTGCCAAGAACCAGGTCCCCAGTACACTCAACACGTTCTTGAGCTGCAAAGACAGCACGAAGGCAAGAGGGGGTACCTCTGGCTACGATATCCAGTTGACAGGAGAAGAATCCAATAGGTCTCTGGCGTCCGCCAGGACCATGTGGTTGAGTAAGGACGCCCGTAGCATGGCCTTTTCTTTCAGACACAAATAATTTGAAAGGCTTGTCGTAATTTGGTAGGCCAAGAGCAGGGGCAGAGGCAATTGCACGCTGAAGAGTATAGAAGTTGTCAAATGCTTCTGGTGACAGACAGAAGGGGTCTGATTTGAGAGCGTCATACAAGGGTTGCATGAGCAGAGAGGCCTCAGGGATCCAGGCTCTGCAGTATGAGATGAGGCCTAGAAAAGCATGTAGGGATTTTGTGGTCTTTGGAGGCGGAATGGCCAACACTGCTCTGACACGATCACGTGTGAGATGTCTGGTGCCATGTGACAGGCAGTGGCCTAGGAAGATTACAGTAAGCTGGCAGAATTGAAGTTTGATAAGAGACGCCTTACATCCTTGATCTGCAAGATAACAGAGGAGATCCAGAGAACATTTTTCTGTTGTGGGGACATCATCTCCACAAAGGAGCAGGCCATCTACGTACTGAAGTAGGACAACCTCCGGATGGTCATACTGCCAGGGGTCAAGGATGGTACTCATAGCTTTTGCAAACTGGCTCGGGGAATTCTGTGCCCCCTGGGGCATAACAGTCCATGTATATTGTTGTTTTTCGTGTGTGAAGGCAAACAGGTATTGACAGCTTGGTTCCAGGGGGACACTGAAGAATGCATTGGCCAGGTCAATCACTGTGAAGTATCTAGCAGAGGGTGGAATGCCAGAGAGGAGTGTGTGTGGATTTGGCACAATTGGGGTGTCCAGAACTGTTGCCTCATTTACTGCTCTGAGGTCCTGGACCATTCGGTACTTCTATGGTTCACCCTTGGGTGTCTTCTTCTTTACAGGAAACAAAGGAGTGTTACATGGGGATTCACATTTAAAAAGGGCCCCTTTTTCCAGTAGTGCTTGGACTTGCTTAGTAATGGCTGCCGCCTGGGCAGGTTTCAATGGGTATTGGGACTTCCTTGGTAGCTTTGCCCCTGGAATGAGCTTGACCAACACTGGTGGGACTTTAAGATGGCCTATGTCCTCTGGGCCTGAGGACCACAAAGTCTTAGGGACACTATTCATTAGACATTCAGGGAAATTGTCTCTCATGGCCTTTGCATAACCATGGGGTTTCTCTAGATGGAGCATCAAAGGCAAGGAACACAGGGCGGAAGTATCTGAATCAGACAGAGCTGAGGATAATTTCACTTGGCCATCTGGTGTGAAGGTAATTGATGCTTGGAGGCGTGAAAGCACATCAGCGCCTAATAGGTTAATGGGACAAGTGGATGATACCACAAAACGGGCAAGCAGGCTGGGGCAGTTGCCAACCCGTAAAGGAGTAGTTAATGGGCTTTGTCTTGGAAGACCATCTACTCCCACACATGAGACATCAATATTGTACAGAAAGGAAGAATCAGGCAGGTCTTGTTCTCGCAGAACACTTCGGGCTGCACCTGTATCAACAAGGAATGTGGTGGGGTGACCTTCAATGGGCAAAGTAACAGTAGCTAATGGCCCCCCTTGTTCTCCTGCGGATACTGCCATGAAAGGGGTTAATGATACAGGCTTGCCAATGTCCTAGTCTTCTAGGGCTGAATCAGGTAAGGAAGGTGTTGGGGCCTTTGTGGTAGTTGTAGGCCTGGATGATCTTTGGGGTTTAGGGGGTGCAGGGCAATCACTCCTGAAATGGCCCTTTTCCCCACAGTTAAAGCAGATCCCATCTGCAGGCTTAGTGCCTTTAGGGATCGGTGGTCGTGACACCATAAGGGGAGTAGGATGAGGTCTCCTCGGAACCTGTGCAGCTTCTAAGCCCCTGGCAACTAGGAACACCAGATATGAGTGGCAATGTGCACTTGCAGAGGTTGGCAGAGTACACGCTGTAAGCCTGACACACCCGCTTGAAGACAACTAACTGCTATTCAATCTATAACAGTGAAAAACGTATTTTGGTTTTAAATGCACGCTATTGTGACACCAGATATGAGTGGCAATGTGCACTTGCAGAGGTTGGCAGAGTACACGATGTAGGCCTGACACCCGCTTGAAGACAACTAACTGCTATTCAATCTATAACAGTGAAAAAAGTTTTTTAGTTTTAAATGCATGCTATTGTGACACCAGATATGAGTGGCAATGTGCACTTGCAGAGGTTGGCAGAGTACATGCTGTAGGCCTGACACCTGCTTGCAGACAAGTAACTGCTATTCAATCTATAACAGTGAAAAAAGTTTTTTGGTTTTCAATGCACGCTATTGTGACACCAGATATGAGTGGCACTGTGCACTGGCAGAGGTTGGCAGAGTACACGCTGTTGGCCTGACACACAGACGCTTGCAGACAACTAACTGCTATTCAATCTATTACAGTGAACAAAAGTTTTTGGGTTTTTAAATGCACGCTATTGTGCCACCAGATATGAGTGGCACTGTGCACTGGCAGAGTACACGCTGTTGGCCCGACACACAGACGCTTGCAGACAACTAACTGCTATTCAATCTATAACAGTGAAAAAAAAATTGTTTTTAAATGCACGCTATTGTGACACCAGATATGAGTGGCACTGTGCACTGGCAGAGGTTGGCAGAGTACACACTGAAGGCCTGACACACAGACGCTTGCAGACAACTAACTGCTATTCAATCTATTACAGTGAAAAAAAACATTGTTTTTAAATGCAAGCTATTGTGACACCACATATGAGTGGTGGCACTGGGCAAGTGGGCACATTATCCACTGTGAGCCTGACACAGAAGCTGGCAGGCAGGCAGGCAACTGCAATTAGATTACACAAAAAAAGCAGACTGATGTTCTAGCCCTAAAAAGGGCTTTTTGGGGTGCTGTCCTTACAGCAGAGATCAGATGAGTCCTTCAGGACTGGAGTGGACACTGAATACACTAGACTAGCTATACATTTCCCTATCAAATGAGCAGCAGCTACACTTTCCCTCCTCTATCTAAGAATGCAGCTTCAGAATGAATCTAAAATGGATGCTGTACAGGAGGTGGGAGGTTCTGGAAGGGAGGGTCTGCTGCTAATTGGCTGGAATATGTCTGCTGACTGTGAGGCACAGGGTCAAAGTTTGCTCAATGATGACGAATAGGGGGCGGATCGAACCGCGCATGTGTTTGCCCGCCGTGGCGAACGTGAACACGCTATGTTAGCCGGGAACTATTCGCCAGTGAACAGTTCGGTACATCACTAATCTCTATAGTCATATCAATCTAGGATTGGGGCCTTAAACTTGTGGCTAGTGTTGTCGCGAACCCGAAATTTTCGGTTCGCGAATGGAGAACGCGAACTTCCACAAATGTTCGCGAACCGGCGAACCGCGCGAACCGCCATTGACTTCAATGGGCAGGCGAATTTTAAAACCAACAGGGACTCTTTCTGGCCACAAAAGCGATGGAAAAGTTGTTTCAAGGGGACTAACACCTGGACTGTGGCATGCCGGAGGGGGATCCATGGCAAAACTCCCATGGAAAATTGCACAGTTGATGCAGAGTCTGCTTTTAATCCATAAAGGGCAGAAATCACCTAACATTGACACCTGTCCTCAAAGCCCCTGATACACACTGACACAGAGCAGAATAGAGACTGTTCCCCGTCCTCAGAGACCATGATACACACTGACACAGAGCAGAATAGAGACTGTTACCACTACATAGGGTCACTTGGCAGATATGGCGGGGTCGTGGGAGGGGGAGGATGACTTTCACCTCTTCCCCTGTTACATTCCCGTTGTGCTGTGACATCACCCTTATACGCTGTGTAAAGCATACTATTTAATTTGATCAGCATGGCCACTTGAGTTTTTATAGTTTTCACGCTGCTTGTAGTTTATATATGGTTCACAAAAATCAAACAAACGATAAAGTAAACATGTAAGGATTCAGAATATTCTTTCAAACCCTTACACATTGTGTGTACGTATTTTTTGTCTTAAGTTTGTGGCTTTAAAGAGGTTAACGTTGTTTCTATGATGTGCATAACATGTTCTTGTAAATGTTTGTTAAATTTTTCCTGGAATTGTAATTTTTGAATCTGAATAAAGATAGTCAAATCCCTGATACACACTGACACAGAGCAGAATAGGGACTGTTCCCCCTACATAGGGTCACTTGGCAGATATGGATTGACACCTATCCTAATGATCCCTGATACACACTGACACAGAGCAGAATAGAGACTGTTCCCCCTACATAGGGTCACTTGGCAGATATGGATTGACACCTGTCCTCAAAACCCCTGACACACACTGACACAGAGCAGAATAGGGACTGTTCCCCCTACATAGGGTCACTTGGCAGATATGGATTGACACCTGTCCTCAAAACCCCTGATACACACTGACACAGAGCAGAATAGGGACTGTTCCTCCTACATAGGGTCACTTGGCAGATATGGATTGACACCTGTCCTCAAAACCCCTGATACACACTGACACAGAGCAGAATAGGGACTGTTCCCCCTACATAGGGTCACTTGGCAGATATGGATTGACACCTGTACTCAAAACCCCTGATACACACTGACACAGAGCAGAATAGAGACTGTTCCCTGTCCACAGAGACCATGATACACACTGACACAGAGCAGAATAGAGACTGTTCACGGTCCACAGAGACCTTGATACACACTGACACAGAGCAGAATAGAGACTGTTCCCTGTCCACAGAGTCCATGATACACACTGACACAGAGCAGAATAGAGACTGTTCCCCGTCCACAGAGACCATGATACACACTGACACAGAGCAGAATAGAGACTGTTCACCGTCCACAGAGACCATGATACACACTGACACAGAGCAGAATAGAGACTGTTCCCCGTCCACAGAGACCATGATACACACTGACACAGAGC
This sequence comes from Pelobates fuscus, assembly GCF_036172605.1. Taxonomy (NCBI): domain Eukaryota; kingdom Metazoa; phylum Chordata; class Amphibia; order Anura; family Pelobatidae; genus Pelobates; species Pelobates fuscus. Next base: position 265,525,996 of record NC_086318.1, on the reverse strand, counting down.
AGAATAGGGACTGTTCCCCCTACATAGGGTCACTTGGCAGGTATGGATTGACACCTGTCCTCAAAGCCCATGATACACACTGGGGGGAGCTACTGTCCTCCCCAACCCCTGCGCGGTGGGTGGGGGCCATAAATCACAATGGGGGGACCTACTGTCCTCCCCCCCTCGGCCCCCACCCCTGCGCGGTGGGTGGGGGCCATAAATCACAATGGGGGGCCTACTTTCCTCCCCCCCGGCCCCCATCCCTGCGCGGTGGGAGGGGGCATAAATCACAATGGGACGGACCTACTGATAGGAGTGGAGTATTGTTCATATCAGTTTAATACCTTCCGCGTCTCCTATCAGTGGACGTGTAAATGGCAGAGATTTTTAATTGTTGAATCACCTCCCCTTTTTAGGCCAAGGTGGGAAGATGCTTAGACCACTGGTATATTGGTGCCATCTTGGAGGATTTTTTTTTGGTTTGCTTTTTGAAGCCACAGTGCTGCACCAGTGGGCCTAAAAATTAGGCATGTAGACATGCCTGAAAAAATTGGTATTGTTGCAGCCGCTGCTGTAGCAGCGGCCAGAAAAATTGATGTTTGTTTCACAGGCAGAAAGTGCCCTAAAACATGGCGGCTTGAACCCTAGTTGGTGGCGGATAAGTCACGCAAGTCAAACGTCATTCAGAGCTAAAATACAGCAGCGTGTGGACCATTTTTAGCCCACGGCAGCTCATCTCATCAGGCCTTTTTTAATCGAATGTATCGCCCAGTGTCAGTCCCTTCGGGATCCATCCCTCATTCATCTTAATAAAGGTGAGGTAATCTAGACTTTTTTGACCTAGGTGACAATACCTCCTGCTGCACTGAAGGTCCTTTCTGACAGGACACTTGAAGCGGGGCAGGCCAGAAGTTCTATCGCAAATTGGGATAGCTCAGGCCACAGGTCAAGCCTGCACACCCAGTAGTCAAGGGGTTCATCGCTCCTCAGAGTGTCGATATCTGCAGTTAAGGCGAGGTAGTCTGCTACCTGTCGGTCGAGTCGCTCTCTGAGGGTGGATCCCGAAGGGCTGTGGCGATGTATAGGACTTAAAAAGGTCCGCATGTCCTCCATCAACAACACGTCTTTAAAGCGTACTGTCCTTGCCTTCGTGGTCGTGGGAGGAGGAGGAGGAGGATGACTTCCACCTCTCCCCCTGTTAGATTCCCGTTGTGCTGTGACATCACCCTTATACGCTGTGTAAAGCATACTTTTTAATTTATTTTGCAAATGCTGCATCCTTTCCGACTTGTTGTAATTCGGTAACATTTCCGCCACTTTCTGCTTATACCGGGGGTCTAGTAGCGTGGACACTCAGCACAGGTCGTTCTCCTTCAGCCTTTTTATACAAGGGTCCCTCAACAGGCAGGACAGCATGAAAGACCCCATTTGCACAAGGTTGGATGCCGAGCTACTCATTTCCCGTTCCTCCTCCTCACTGATGTCATTGAAGGTATGTTCTTCCCCCCAGCCACGTACAACACCACGGGTACCAGATAGGTGACAACGAGCACCCTGGGATGCCTGTTGTGTTTGGTCTTGCTCCTCCTCCTTCTCCTCAAAGCTACAATCCTCCTCTGACTCCTCTTCCTCACAATCCTCTTCCAGCGTTGCCGCAGGTCCAGCAAGCGATGCTGATAAGGCTGTTTCTGGTGGTGATGGTGACCACAACTCTTCCTCTTCCTCTTCACGCTCATCTACAGCCTGATCCAGCACTCTTCGCAGGGCACGCTCATACAAATGGTATGATGTCGCTGATGGTGCCTTCGTTGCGACTGACTAGGTTTGTCACCTCCTCAAAAGGACGCATGAGCCTACAGGCATTGCGCATGAGCGTCCAGTAACGTGGCAAAAAAATTCCCAGCTCCCCAGAGGCTGTCCTAGCACCCCGGTCATACAAATATTCATTAACAGCTTTTTCTTGTTGGAGCAGGCGGTCGAACATTAGGAGTGTTGAATTCCAACGTGTAGGGCTGTCGCAAATCAAGCGCCTCACTGGCATGTTGTTTCGCCGCTGGATATCGGCAAAGTGAGCCATGGCCGTATAGGAACGCCTGAAATGGCCACACACCTTCCTGGCCTGCTTCAGGACGTCCTGTAAGCCTGTGTACTTATGCACAAAGCGTTGTACGATCAGATTACACACATGTGCCATGCACGGCACATGTGTCAACTTGCCCAACTTCAATGCCGCTATCAAATTTTTTCCGTTGTCACACACCACTTTGCCGGTATCCAGTTGCTGCGGAGTCAGCCACTTTTCCACCTGTACGTTCAGGGCGGACAGGAGTGCTTGTCCGGTGTGACTCTCTGCTTTCAAGCAAGTCAAACCCAAGACGGCGTGACACTGCCGTATCCGGGATGTGGAATAGTACCTGGGGAGCTGGGGGGGTGCCGTTGATGTGGAGCAAGACGCAGCAGCACAAGAGGACTCAGCCGAGGAGGTTATGGAAGAGGATGGAGTAGGAGGAGTAGAGGAGGTGGCAGCAGGACTGCCTGCAATTCGTGGCGGTGTCACCAACTCCTCTGCAATGCCACGCATTCCTTGCTTGTCAGCCATCAGCAGGTTTACCCAATGCGCAGTGTAGGTGATATACCTGCCCTGACCATGCTTTGCAGACCAGGTATCAGTGGTCAAATGGACCCTTGCCCCAACACTGTGTGCCAGACATGCCATGACTTCCTTTTGCACAATCGAGTACAAGTTGGGGATTGCCTTTTGTGAAAAGAAATTCCGGCCGGGTACCTTCCACTGCGGTGGCCCAATAGCTACAAATTTTTTGAACGCCTCAGACTCAACCAGATTGTATGGTAAAAGCTGGCGGGCTAATAATTCGGACAAGCCAGCTGTCAGACGCTGGACATGGGGGTGACTTGGTGACATTGGCTTCTTACGCTCAAACATGTCCTTGACAGACACATGACTGTGGGCAGATGAGCGGGAACTGCTCAAGGCGGGAGACGGAGTGGCGGATGGTTGAGAGGGGGCAAGAAGGACAGCAGTGGTTGACGTGGCTGAAGATGCTAGACCAGGAGGAGGATGGCGACTTAGAGTAGGCGTGCTGCTTGTACTCATGTGTTGATCCCATAGGCGTTTGTGATGTGAGATCATGTGCCTACGCAAAGCAGTTGTACCTAGGTGGGTGTTGGACCTCCCACGACTCAGTTTCCTTTGGCACAGGTTGCAAATGGCATCGCTGTTGTCTGAGGCAGACACACAAAAAAAATGCCACACTGCTGAGCTCTGCAATGACGGCATTCTGGTGGTGGACACAGCATGCGTTGATTGGCGTGCTGTCGGGCTGACCCCGGGTGCCAATGCATGCTGTCTGACTGTGCCACTAGCTCCTTGCGACGACCCCCCCCCTGCTTCCAACTCGTCTCCTCCTCCTCTCTGTCTCCCCATCTGAACTTTCGCCCTGTTCTTCTTCTTGCCGAGCGGGCACCCACGTGACATCCATGGACGCATCGTCATCATCAACCGCTTCGCTTGTATCTGACAACTCAGAAAAGGAAGCAGCAGCGGGTACAACATCATCATCATCACACCGTACCTCCATGTGTTTAATGCTGCCTGCCTGAGACATATCCCTGTTATCTACATCCTCTAGCAATAATGGTTGCGCATCACTCATTTCTTCAAACGGGTGTGTGAATAACTCCTCTGACATACCAAGTAAAGCGGCTGTGGTGCTAGTTTTGGTGGTGATGGCAGGCGGGTGAGTGGTATCTTGAGAGGTGCCTGAAGCTAAGCTGGAGGAGGATGGTGCGTCAAGGTTCCGAGCGGAGGCTGTACAAGATTGGGTGTCCTGTGTTAGCCAGTCAACTATGTCCTCAGAACTTTTCAAGTTCAGGGTACGTGGCTTCTGAAAACTGGGCATTATTCTAGGGCAAAAGGGAATCACAGCACCGTGACCACGACGGCCCCTGCGGGGTGGCCTGCCTCTGCCTGTCATTTTTTGGGGGATTAGTGGTACTATGCGTGCAAGCTACTGTGAGACCAGATATGATTGGCAATGTGAACTGTAACAGTTCTGCAGAGCACACACTGTAGGCCTGACACACCCGCTTGAAGACAACTAACTGCTATTCAATCTATAACAGTGAAAAACAAATTTTCTTTGTAAAAGCACGCTATAGAGACACCAGATATGATTGGAAATGTGCACTGGAACAGTTCTGGAGAGCACACGCTGAAGGAAGGACTGACAGAGCCGCTTGAAGGACACTGACTGGCTGCTATTAGCTTACACTAGAAACCTTTTTTCTTTGTAAAAGCACGCTATAGAGACACCAGATATGATTGGCAACTGTCAAAGCACGCTGGCACAGGTCTGCAGAGCACACGCTGAAGGAAGGACTGACAGAGCCGCTTGAAGGACACTGACTGGCTGCTATTAGCTTACACTAGAAACCTTTTTTCTTTGTAAATGCACGCTATAGAGACACCAAATATGATTGGCAACTGTCAAAGCACGCTGGCACAGGTCTGCAGAGCACACGCGGAAGGAAGGACTGACAGAGCCGCTTGAAGGACACTGACTGGCTGCTATTAGCTTACACTAGAAACCTTTTTTCTTTGTAAAAGCACGCTATAGAGACACCAGATATGATTGGCAATGTGCACTTGAACAGTTCTGCAGAGCACACACTGTAGGCCTGACACACCCGCTTGAAGACAAGTAACTGCTATTCAATCTATAACAGTGAAAAATAAATTTTGGTTTTAAAAGCACGCTATAGAGACACCAGATATGATTGGCAATGTGCACTGGAACAGTTCTGCAGAGCACACGCTGAAGGAAGGACTGACAGAGCTGCTTGAAGGACACTGACTGGCTGCTATTAGCTTACACTAGAAACCTTTTTTCTTTGTAAAAGCACGCTATAGAGACACCAGATAAGATTGGCAATGTGCACTTGAACAGTTCTGCAGAGCACACACTGTAGGCCTGACACACCCGCTTGAAGACAAGTAACTGCTATTCAATCTATAACAGTGAAAAATAAATTTTGGTTTTAAAAGCACGCTATAGAGACACCAGATATGATTGGCAATGTGCACTGGAACAGTTCTGCAGAGCACACGCTGAAGGAAGGACTGACAGAGCCGCTTGAAGGACACTGACTGGCTGCTATTAGCTTACACTAGAAACCTTTTTTCTTTGTAAAAGCACGCTATAGAGACACCAGATATAATTGGCAATGTGCACTTGAACAGTTCTGCAGAGCACACACTGTAGGCCTGACACACCCGCTTGAAGACAAGTAACTGCTATTCAATCTATAACAGTGAAAAAAAAATGTTGGTTTTAAAAGCACGCTATAGAGACACCAGATATGATTGGCAATGTGCACTGGAACAGTTCTGGAGAGCACACGCTGAAGGAAGGACTGACAGAGCCGCTTGAAGGACACTGACTGGCTGCTATTAGCTTACACTAGAAACCTTTTTTCTTTGTAAATGCACGCTATAGAGACACCAGATATGATTGGCAACGGTCAAAGCACGCTGGCACAGGTCTGACTGACAGAGCCGCTTGAAGGACACTGACTGGCTGCTATTAGCTTACACTAGAAACCTTTTTTCTTTGTAAAGGCACGCTATAGAGACACCAGATATGATTGGCAATGTGCACTTGAACAGTTCTGCAGAGCACACACTGTAGGCCTGACACATCCGCTTGAAGACAAGTAACTGCTATTCAATCTATAACATTGAAAAAAAAAATTGTTTTTAAAAGCACGCTATAGAGACACCAGATATGATTGGCAATGTGCACTGGAACAGTTCTGGAGAGCACACGCTGAAGGAAGGACTGACAGAGCCGCTTGAAGGACACTGACTGGCTGCTATTAGCTTACACTAGAAACCTTTTTTCTTTGTAAAAGCACGCTATAGAGACACCAGATATGATTGGCAACTGTCAAAGCACGCTGGCACAGGTCTGCAGAGCACACGCTGAAGGAAGGACTGACAGAGCCGCTTGAAGGACACTGACTGGCTGCTATTAGCTTACACTAGAAACTTTTTTTCTTTGTAAAAGCACGCTATAGAGACACCAGATATGAGTGGCAACTGTCAAAGTACGCTGGCAGGGTTGTGCAGGGCACACGCTGAAGGAAGGCCTGACAGAGCCGCTTGAAGGACACTGACTGGCTGCTATTAGCTTACACTGGAAACCTTTTTTCTTTGTAAAAACACGCTAAAGAGACACCAGATATGATTGGCAACTGTCAAAGCACGCTGGCACAGGTCTGCAGAGCACACGCTGAAGTAGGCCTGACACCCAGATGCTTGCAGACAACTAACTGCTCTTCTATTACAGTGAAAAAAAAATATTTCTTTTAAATGTAAAGCTTAACCTATTGTTAAAACAGATATGAGTGGTGGCACTGACTGTGCAAATGGGCAAGGCATCTAACCTGACACAGAAGCTGGCAGGCAGGCAACTGCTCTTCTACAGTGAAAAAAAATTATTTCTTTTAAATGTAAAGCTTAACCTATTGTTAAAACAGATATGAGTGGTGGCACTGACTGTGCAAATGGGCAAGGCATCCAACCTGACACAGAAGCTGGCAGGCAGGCAACTGCTCTTCTATTACAGTGAAAAAAAATTATTTCTTTTAAATGTAAAGCTTAACCTATTGTTAAAACAGATATGAGTGGTGCACTGACTGTGCAAATGGGCAAGGCATCCAACCTGACACAGAAGCTGGCAGGCAGGCAACTGCTCTTCTATTACAGTGAAAAAAAATTATTTCTTTTAAATGTAAAGCTTAACCTATTGTTAAAACAGATATGAGTGGTGGCACTGACTGTGCAAATGGGCAAGGCATCCAACCTGACACAGAAGCTGGCAGGCAGGCAACTGCTCTTCTATTACAGTGAAAAAAAATGATTTCTTTTAAATGTAAAGCTTAACCTATTGTTAAAACAGATATGAGTGGTGGCACTAACTGTGCAAATGGGCAAGGCATCCAATCTGACACAGAAGCTGGCAGGCAGGCAACTGCTCTTCTATTACAGTGAAAAAAAATTATTTCTTTTAAATGTAAAGCTTAACCTATTGTTAAAACAGATATGAGTGGTGGCACTGACTGTGCAAATGGGCAAAGCATCCAACCTGACACAGAAGCTGGCAGGCAGGCAACTGCTCTTCTATTACAGTGAAAAAAAAATTATTTCTTTTAAATGTAAAGCTTAACCTATTGTTAAAACAGATATGAGTGGTGGCACTGACTGTGCAAATGGGCAAAGCATCCAACCTGACACAGAAGCTGGCAGGCAGGCAACTGCTCTTCTATTACAGTGAAAAAAAATTATTTCTTTTAAATGTAAAGCTTAACCTATTGTTAAAACAGATATGAGTGGTGGCACTAACTGTGCAAATGGGCAAGGCATCCAATCTGACACAGAAGCTGTCAGGCAGGCAACTGCTCTTCTATTACAGTGAAAAAAATATATTTCTTTTAAATGTAAAGCTTAACCTATTGTTAAAACAGATATGAGTGGTGGCACTGACTGTGCAAATGGGCAAGGCATCCAACCTGACACAGAAGCTGGCAGGCAGGCAACTGCTCTTCTACATTGAAAAAAAAATATGTATTTTAAATGTAAAGCTTAACCTATTGTTAAAACAGATATGAGTGGTGGCACTGACTGTGCAAATGGGCAAGGCATCCAACCTGACACAGAAGCTGGCAGGCAGGCAACTGCTCTTCTATTACAGTGAAAAAAAAGTATTTCTTTTAAATGTAAAGCTTAACCTATTGTTAAAACAGATATGAGTGGTGGCACTGACTGTGCAAATGGGCAAGGCATCCAACCTGACACAGAAGCTGGCAGGCAGGCAACTGCTCTTCTATTACAGTGAATTTTTTTTTTTTTTTTAAATGTAAAGCTTAACCTATTGTTAAAACAGATATGAGTGGTGGCACTGACTGTGCAAATGGGCAAGGCATCCAACCTGACACAGAAGCTGGCAGGCAGGCAACTGCTCTTCTATTACAGTGAAAAAAAATTATTTCTTTTAAATGTAAAGCTTAACCTATTGTTAAAACAGATATGAGTGGTGGCACTAACTGTGCAAATGGGCAAGGCATCCAATCTGACACAGAAGCTGGCAGGCAGGCAACTGCTCTTCTATTACAGTGAAAAAAAATATTTCTTTTAAATGTAAAGCTTAACCTATTGTTAAAACAGATATGAGTGGTGGCACTGACTGTGCAAATGGGCAAAGCATCCAACCTGACACAGAAGCTGGCAGGCAGGCAACTGCTCTTCTATTACAGTGAAAAAAAATTATTTCTTTTAAATGTAAAGCTTAACCTATTGTTAAAACAGATATGAGTGGTGGCACTAACTGTGCAAATGGGCAAGGCATCCAATCTGACACAGAAGCTGTCAGGCAGGCAACTGCTCTTCTATTACAGTGAAAAAAATATATTTCTTTTAAATGTAAAGCTTAACCTATTGTTAAAACAGATATGAGTGGTGGCACTGACTGTGCAAATGGGCAAGGCATCCAACCTGACACAGAAGCTGGCAGGCAGGCAACTGCTCTTCTACAGTGAAAAAAAAATATGTATTTTAAATGTAACGCTTAACCTATTGTTAAAACAGATATGAGTGGTGGCACTGACTGTGCAAATGGGCAAGGCATCCAACCTGACACAGAAGCTGGCAGGCAGGCAACTGCTCTTCTATTACAGTGAAAAAAAATTATTTCTTTTAAATGTAAAGCTTAACCTATTGTTAAAACAGATATGAGTGGTGGCACTAACTGTGCAAATGGGCAAGGCATCCAACCTGACACAGAAGCTGGCAGGCAGGCAACTGCTCTTCTATTACAGTGAAAAAAAAAAATTTTTTTTAAATGTAAAGCTTAACCTATTGTTAAAACAGATATGAGTGGTGGCACTGACTGTGCAAATGGGCAAGGCATCCAACCTGACACAGAAGCTGGCAAGCAGGCAACTGCTCTTCTATTACAGTGAAAAAAAATTATTTCTTTTAAATGTAAAGCTTAACCTATTGTAAAAACAGATATGAGTGGTGGCACTGGGCAAGTAGGCACAGTATCCAATGTGAACCTTACACAGAAGCTGGCAGGCAGGCACCTGCAATTACATTACTATGGAAAAAAATGGGCTTTTTGGGGTGCTGTCCTTACAGCAGAGATCAGATGAGTCCTTCAGGATTGTAGTGGACACTGAATACCCTAGCCTAGCTATCAATTTCCCTATCTAATCAGCAGCAGCTAAACTTTACCTCCTCTCACTAAGCATGCAGCTTCAGAATGAATCGAAAATGGATGCTGGGAGGGAGGTTGGAGGGTGTGGAAGGGAGGGAGTGCTGCTGATTGGCTGGAATATGTCTGCTGACCGAGAGGCACAGGGTCAAAGTTTGCCCAATGATGACGAATAGGGGGCGGATCGAACTGCGCATGTGTCCACCCGCCGTGGCGAACGCGAACACGCTAAGTTCGCCGGGAACTGTTCGCCGGCGGACAGTTCGGTACATCACTACTTGTGGCCTATGAGCTACAAGTGGCCATCATCCATATTGTGTTTCCCAACACTATAAAAGTTAAACAGAGCATCACTTGTAGTTTTTAGTAGAAATAATAGAAAATTTTGCCAGGCATGTATTGCAATCTGCTCCCTCTATATGTAATCAGGCAGAGAACTTGCCATCCCAGAGAATAAGGATGACTGACTCCAGGCTTTGTCTTATAGAAAAGTCATACATTTGAACTGACCGATGCATCTGCATTTTTTTTTTTTGTATGCAATCATTTTACATACTAATATTTAATTATTAATTATTATTATTATTATTATTATTATTATTATGTAAATATTCCTAATAAGTTTTATTTGGAATTTTATGTTTTGTGTATTCCTGTCCTCCTATAGTTATTGTGTTTTACCTCCCTTTATTGAGTACACTCATTCAGTGTAACTGTGGCAGGAAGATACTGAATTTGTGCACAGTGTCTTTCCTTGTAAAACATGGTTAGTGCAAGCAAATAATGAAAAGTGAAGGATAAGATGTTTTCAGCAAAATGGTTTCTGCAATATTCATCTGTAGAATAAAAAAGAAATCTCTTCTGCTTAATTTGTATTCATACTATAACCAAGAGGAAGGAATATAATACTAAGAGGTTTTTAAATGTGAAAGTTAAAAAAAAAGAAAAAGCTTTTTTTTTCTACAGGACAACCATTCTATTTCTAGTATTTTGTCTATGGTTTTTACCAGGGGATCCCTGGCATTTTTTGCTTAATGACAGTAGTCGAACCAGGGCTTTGCTGGGCTCCACTGCTTGTCTCCACTACTTCAGGCAGAGAGTCAGAAGCTCTCTTCCTGAGGTAAGCCCAATGGTGCAGTTCTTATTTCATTGGTGATAGGAATCAGCTGACACTCTCAACCAATTAGGTAGCCCTGCACTGCAGGGCACAGCTCAGGGAAGCTAATAGAAGCTCAGTGTAGTGGAATGGGCTTTGCCACAGTACCAATCTTTGTACTAAGGGCTGTCCATACCCCTTGTGTGCCTATATTTTCCTGTGTTGCTACTGCTCGTTACTTGGGGAAACAAGTAACAAATGATTACATTGTTTCTTTTCATTTGGTTGTTCGGTATTATCCCTATTTCAGCTGACTTTCCCTATATAGTTCAACAAACAAACTAAGTACCAAACAACCAGGCCACACATGAGAGGAGCGTGGTGCCAATTGACCTTTCTAACCCTGTTCATACTCTCTTAACCACAAACACACAAACCAACTGGGTGATCCCCTGGGTGACCGCCATTCGTATATGCAAACACGTGGCGGTGGCCATATTGGAATACAAACTGCACCAGCGGGGTTTGGTCGTCAAGTGCCTGGAGCCCAAACCGGACACTTGACAGCACTAACACCGCAGAGACTTCCATCCTCGTGTAAGTTTATGTAAACTCAGGGGAACAGAGCAGCATTCGGTGAAAAGAACCACATGAATGAGATGATTTCAACGAACTAAGGCATGAACCAGTTTTATATGCAATTTCGTATAATTCAGACTCTCGAATGTAGACTGACCGTACAGCCCAGATGCATGGAAATATTTTCGGCATACAACTCATGTGCGGTCGGTAAAACTAAGATTTTGTCGAACCCCTGAACCGATCTGGGTGATTTTTCAGTATGTTACTCCCTCAGATCGGGGCTATCAGGGAATATATTGTGGGAGTGTGATATGTTTTTAGGGTATTTCCAAAAATTTATTTAAAAAATTCATTTTTCGTTTGGAGATTATTGAGTTGATACAGTAATTAACTCAATTATCTCCTAAGCAGAGGGGAGGGATTGTGTGGAATGTATGGGAGTGACTCATTACCTGACTCTGTGTTTATTGGTGATTTACTGTTTTACCTGTGCCCAACAAGGTCCACCTGGGTGGTAAACTTGTGGGAAAACTTGTATAAAAGGCCAGCATGGCACATTAAAGATTTGTTCTGCTCCCAGTACTGAGTGTCAACCAGTAAGTAGGAAGGGTGATGGGAGAATCATATTCTGTATCTATGCCTGTATTCCTGAAGATTACTGCTTGTTCTTAAGTAGCTGTTGAAGTAACCAGCAAAGGAGAGTCCCTGCTAGGACTAGTGCTTCACTACATTCAGTAAAAACCAAAGAAAAAGTTACCTGCACTCTCTCCTTAGGGGGGGGCGGGATGACGTAAGCACGCACACATACACGCAGCAGCGCGCTCCGAAACAGGGAAGACTCTTGGGAGAAGAGCTCCATGCGGCGGATGCTGGCATTTGATGCTTGCCGTTTGAACGCCTGTCGTCTAAGGGCAAAAGCAGCCCTATCCCAGAGCCGTCCGATGAGAAAGCTGACTGACTGATTTAGTGATGATGGAGAAAGCCTTGCGGTAGACTCTATCTTACCTCTCTCTCCGGCAAGATCTATATCCTATAACAAGTCCGGCTGCCTATGTGAACCCATCTGTTTGGTGTCTGAGGGTAGCTACACACTGCCTCTTGTTGCTGACACATGGGAAATCCCGATGACACAGATCTAGCTTTTTTCAGCTTCCAATTGGCTCCCAACTATGTGTGACGAAGTGCCCTTCGCCAGTTGTTCTTGGAGAGGACTAATGGCTAGCCTTTTGCCCTGTGATTATGGCCCTGGTGTGTATTGCCCTTTAAGAACATTATTGGGGCATATTGAGACTTGGCACAATGCCCCTCTAAACTGTCAAAGTGGAACTTCAAATTACCGAACAGCCAGACCACACACAAGTGGAGTGTGCAGCCAATTTAAATCCTAGGCTGGTCGTTAACCGCAAGCTAATAGACGAACAGCTGGGTGGTCGCGGTTCGTAGAGTCAAACACGTGGTAGCGGCCATCTTGTTTAGCTGAACCCGGTCAGCAGTGTTTTGCCGTTGAGCTCCTGGAACTAAAATTGGATACACGATGGCACGAACACCGCTGAGCTTTTACCTGTTCTGGAACTTCGGCGCTTCGACAGTAGTCGAACGGCGTTCGACAATACGAACGCCACATTAACATTGCCAATTTGCACGAACGGTGGCCGTTCGTTCCTTTGAACAGTATTTGAACTATGGTGAATAGACCAGCCGCCCAGCCCAATTCTGTAGAACTGTGTTGGGCATGAAAATGTGCGTGCGGTCGGTCAAAGGAGACTTCCAGCTATCTCCCGAACCACTGGACCAATTCGCATGATTTTTGGATATGTTTGTTCCCTAATTATGCTGGTTCAGAAAATGTAACTTTTATTGGAATTGCATGTATAATTTTGCTGTTATGAGAAATGTGTAAAAAGTATATTTTTCACTTGGAGATAATTGAGTTGACACAGCAATTAACTCAATTATCTCCGAAGCAGAGGGGAGGAATTTACTGTAATGATTGGCAGTGTTTAACTGTGTAACTGTAAATGATTGGTTCTTGAGTTTTAGTTTTCAGTGCCCAACAAGGTCCACATGGGTGGTAACTTTGTGTGAAAACTTATATATATGAAGCAATAAAGCCTCAGTGCATTCTGTTCCTGTTTGACCCTCAACACGTAGTCTTGTCTCGTGATTGGAAGGGAACTGCTATAATCACACTGGGGATTGCTATATTTTGTATATTCCCCTGAGCTTTAATCACTTAGCTCTTTTAAGAGCTGTTCCTGATACGCTCTCCTGGAGGAGAGGTCTTTCCCACACGGTCCTGGAGGACAGAGGTTGATCCAGGTTGGAAGGAAGACGGCGAGACTCTAGTTAAGCTACGGCAGTTGTGGAGTCTGCAGTGGTTGTGGTGTCCAGTGCGGTGCTTATGGTACTTGGCGTCAGCTAGGAAGCGTCCATTAACGGAGGTGCCCAGTCACGGTGCCAGGTGATCCGTTACACTATGATACAAGATTTGTGAGTTATTTTTTATTTTATTTTATATTTTTTCCTTTTTTACAGTTATTATTTAATATTCTGCCTGCTGGTACTGCTTTTGCCTTTTCTTACTGAGCTATTGTATAAGCCATTGCATAAGGAATATTAGCTCTGAAGGGAAGTGAAATTGAGAAGCTCTCCTAATAACTGCTCAGATATATACTGACATGTTAGTCTGGGGCTAAATTTAAAGAACTATCAGCCCGTTAATGGCTAAAAGAAGAGAAGCCTCTGGATGGAAGATTAGCGGAATACCCACGGAATCTACTGAATATTTACAGATAAATACAGATAAGCTTCAATTCCCTACAGATATTTTTTTTTATTGTCTGGTATGGGCTTTTTTTTTGTGCATATAAACCAGCAATCAGTAAACTCTGAGAAGCAAAAAGACTGGATGAAAAAAGACTGGATAAATATTCGGCTATATATGGGAAAATCAGGAAACCAGATCCTTTAATAGGTAGAGTTATTATTATTATTTTTTTATTTTTTTTTTAACCTGTGGCAAATCTCTCATTTGTCCTTTTTTTTTCTTCTTTGGGCAGGCGTGAGATACTCCATAAGCCATTAGAAAGAGCAATTGATTTGCAGATATTTAATTCCCCTTGAATTATGTTTTTGAATGATCTGGAGCAGTACAAAAATTAGAAGAAGAGAAAAGGGAGAATTCTGTAAAAAGAACAAAGAGACATATATAGAACACCCCTCTTTTTTTTATTTATTTTTTTGTGCACTCGGGGTTGCTCTCAATCCAATTAAATACCTAAGCATAATTATCTATATGATATCAACCTCACCTGTTTATAGATTATTGGTATGAATTGGAGGTTGAGTAATATTTGATATATTTGTAAATAAATTGGACTCTCAGATATTGGTAGTAAACTGAAAACTCAATAACTCACTAGAACTCGCTAGCAAGGATAAAAATAAAACTATATCAAGGAAAAATAGAGAACAGGTTTTTTTCACCCAATTCACAAAAAGATATCTCAACTTCCCTAAACTCCCCGTTAGCTGTAAAAGATAGAATGTTGTCTGGGAAGATACAAGCTGCACAGCAATTAGATCTATCTGCAGACCTTGAACAAACAACTATCACTCCAGATTTATTAAAATCTTCTTTAGAAACCCAATGGGAATGCATAAGGTCTGAAATTCAATTAAATACAAGGGAGATAAAAAAGATATTAAAGCAGACTTTCTTTAATTAGGAAATAGAGTGCAATCTTTGGAAGGGAAAATAGAATCTATACAGATCTCCTCATCTGAAACTAAAGATCAACTGAAACAACTTGAATCAAAGGTAGCTTCTATGCATAATAGGATAGCAGACCTAGATGATCGTTCCCGAAGAAATAATGTAAGGATAAGAAATATATCTGAAACTATCACCACAGATATTTTAGAGCAATATCTGCATGAATTCTTTGAATCTCTAGGAATCTTAAATTAATTTTTTCAACCAACAATAGAAATATTCCATAAATTATGTAAACCACCATCAGTATCTGAATCTCTTCCTAGAGACGGAAATATAGCCTTCTCATCATATAAAAGTAAATCAATTCTAATGAAGGCTTTTATAGACTCGAAGCAAAAATCTGTAAAATTTAAAGATCTGAAGATTTTCAGGATCTTTCTCATTCAACTAGATCAGCTAGAGGAAGTTTTAAAAAAGAAGCAGAGGACATAAGAACAAAAGGCATCAAATATAACTGGGGATTCCCTATATGTATGATTGTGTATAAAGATGGCGTCAGACTAGTTTTAAAAAAATCAAGGGAAACTTAAAGAATGGCTGGAAAAACAAAATGATACATAGAGAAAGGAGATATAAATAAGAAGCATAGGGGCAGGAGAGTTTCCTACCCTCCCTAAGGTCAAAAATCGTTATAGGAAATCTTTTCTCCTTTTTTTTTGGGGGGGGGGGGGGGTATTCACTTGACTTCTTTAAGATTTATATCGTTATATACACATATAAACCAAAATTGAAATAGGTATAAAAAATAAATGGTTGATTATTCTATAATTGATGAGCGAAGGGGCATTGTAACACATAAATTACTTCACACTATATAATCTCATTGAGATAACATTATTGTATCTTGTGATACAATTCACTAAAACTTTGTCAGAGGTATTTTTTAAAATATCACATATAGAATGGGTAATTTATAAAATAATATATTAGAAAGATGCACAATGTATATAAGATAGAGAACACTTGATTTATAATCTAATATAAAGGGGATTTAGAAATAGAGGAAGATATATTTACACATAAGAAAGTAATAGTAGAGGAGAGATGAGATGAAAGATTTAGAGATGTAAACTAGGGAGAGTAACATAGAAATTAAATCATCTCAAATAGGCAACTGGGGTAATATTTTGATATTTTTTACATTAACACTTGTAATAAATTAAAATTTGGTGTTTTTTTACACTAACACTTATAATAAATTAAAATTTGGTTAAAAGTATTTTATCATGGAGTGTACAATATATAAAATGGCGAAGAGAGAAAAAAAAGGGGGAAAAGGAAGAAGGAAGGAAGAGAGAAGGTCTGCACTAGGAATTTAAGATAAGATATAGTGGATTTAAAGGGCAAGCAGAAGGGGAAAAAAGGGGAAAAAGGGAAAGGATAAAGAGAGATAAAAAGAAGCATATATTCTTATAATTGGCTATTAGATAAAACAATATAAGATCACCATAGGAATAAATTTACATACATATATATCCCTCTCCGTTTGTGTAGATATAGCCTCGAATGATATTTTCTCTGTTAATGGTTGTTCTATTTCTATTTGGAGAAGGGAGAGGTGATTGGTGAGAAAATAAGAGATGTAGAGACGATAGTAAAAGATAGGGAGAAGATGATCAAATATGACTAGGTTCTGCAAATTGGGCTAGTCCTGATCAAAGAGGGATTTAGTCTGAATTGTATGTGTTTGGAAAGTATATATATACAAATTACTGAGATCTTCCCTCCCATAGAAAGGCCACATAGGGTGCCTCAAGAGGGAAGTCTTCTCTGTCAAGGTCGTAAGACCGTTTTTCCTTTACTATGCATTGTAGGGAAATAAGGGACAATGCAATAGCCAATATCTCTTGGGATATTGGCGATTTGGCATTTTATGTTAAATGTTTATTGTTGTTAGTTATCGATGGTAAAATAAAACTGTTAATTTTGAACAATGTAAAAGATGGTATGGATTGGGAGAAGAAGAGAGAGATGTGGGGAGTTTATGAGAGATATGGTTAAATTTTTATCTCTAAATATTCAGGGATTGAACTCTCCTAATAAAAGATCACTTTTTACTAACCTACTTTGGAAAGAGAAAATAGATATATGTTTGATCCAAGAGATGCATTTTTTATTAAAGGATATTGATAAAATGAAATTTCAGGGCTATAAAGTTTTAACAAATGCCTCACGGTCAGAGGGGAAAAAAAGAGGAGTCTCTATTTTAGCAGCAAATAGCAATGGAAACACTATATTTTAGGAAAATGATCTAGATGCAAAATATAGTATTCTCATATGCAGTATAAATCAAACAATAATGACCTTAATACATGTATATGCTGCGGCGGGAGAACAGATAAGCACCTTGAATAAAATAGTAATAGATAGAGTCAGGAAAGGTCCAGTTATATGGGCGGGAGATTTTAATATGGTGATGGAACCTAGTCTAGATAAAATGTTACCAAGAGGCTCTGAATTATCACGAGAGGTAGTTAAACAGGCACATAGCCTTAATAGATTTGTTAGAAGAAATGGTCTCCACGAAGCATGGCGTACTCTCCACCCAGACAAAAGATAAATAAGATAGGCTTTATTGAAATAACATGGTCAGACCATAACGCGATCTATTGGGACTTAAAGATTCAAGGAGAGAATAGACCCCGTACATCCTGGAGACTTAATGAGTGCCTCCTGGAGTCAGATGAAAATTGTAAATACATGAAAGAAATGACAAAACGTTTTTTTGATGAAAATATGACCCCAGATATTTCGTTAGAAAAAATATGGTGGCCTATAACTGTGTAGCAAAAGGCTATCTGATTCAAATAGGCTCTAGAGCAAAACTAAAAAAACGGAGTAGTATATAGTATATCTGTATATAGCCCTCTCAGCAGAGAAAGAGAAAAATAAGGAAAATCCTTCTGAAGAATTGACATCTCGAATTTGTAACATTAAAGAAGAAATAAATCAAAGATTATTAGACAATGTTAAAGTTGCTCTAACAAAGCTAAATCAGTCTTATTATCTCAAGGGAAATAAAGCAGATAAAATCGTGACGGCTAGATTAAAAAAGTGCACTGGCACTCAAAGAATTTACAAAATAAGAAATAAAGGGAAATGTATATATTGTCCATCAGAAATTGGTGATGCCTTTGGATCTTTCTATCAAAATATGTATAATCTAAAAACTCTTAAAACAAATCAAGAGATCCAAGAATATTTAGAGAAATGTGGACTATCTACCCTCACAGAGGATCAAATTGGGGATTTGAACCAACCAATAATGGAAGAAGAAGTGGGGTTAGCCATAGATAAAATTAAAAAAAATAAAGGCCCTGGCCCTGATGGATTTCCCGGAACATACTATAAAACCATGAAAGATGATTTATGCAAATACCTTACAAAACTATGTAATTTATTTTCAGATAGATGTCAAATTGGAGTTGAACTACTTCAGGCAAATATAATACATAATACATATTAAAAAATAATAAAGACCTTTCTCAGATTGAAAATTCCCGCCCTATTTCACTCATTAATGCTGATATAAAATTATATTCTGCCATCATAGCAGATAGATTGAGACCTATAATTCCATCTTTAATCCATCCCCAGCAAACAGGTTTTGTAACGGGAAGGTACCCTTCTGATAATATTCGTAAAGTAGCAGATTTGATAGATTTCATTAACAGAAGGGCCGATCAGACTATCTTACTTTCGCTTGATGCGAATAAAGCCTTTGATAGAGTAAGCTGGACTTTTATGTTTCAAACATTAATCAATAGAGGCTTTAATGGATGGATTCTACAGGCAATATTTGCCCTCTATACCAATCCCTCAACTAGGATAATAGGATTGGGTATTATGTCTTCCTGGTTTAAAGTTCAAAATGGAACTAGGCTGCCCTGCCCTCTTTCCCCTATGATATATATTCTCACCTTAGAGCCCTTATCCCACTATATTAGATTGAATAAAAAATATTATGGGAATTCAATATGAATACAGAGAGTCAAAATTAAGTTTGTATGCTGATGGTGTCATAATGACACTAACAGACTCTGAAAATTCTATTAATCATCGTCTGAAAGAATTAGAAATATTTGGTAATATGTCAAACTACAAGCTTAATACATACAAATCTACTATTATGAGTTTGAATCTATATAAGGATTCCATAGACACTCTAAAGAGAGAATATACCTTTAAATGGGAAACTGAAAGTATTGAGTATCTAGGTATAATTCTTACCGCTCAGGCCAAAAATTTAATTAAAGCCAATTGGGAGGCACTGTTAAATCAGACTACCAAACTGCTTAATGACTGGAAGCCTTTGGAACTATCATGGTTGGGACGAATTAACGTCATAAAATCTTATGTACTTCCAATTTTGAATTATCTTTTTGGAGCGATTCCCACATATCTATATAGATCAAATCTTTTGAAAATACAGAGAATATTCTCTGACTATATAGATAAAGGAAAAAAGTCAAGAATAAAATGGGTGATATTAGAGAAAAACATAGACAAAGGTTAATTAGCCATTCCCAATATAAAAAAAATACCATGATGCTGTTATCCTAAACCCCTTAAGGACACATGACATGTGTGACATGTCATGATTCCCTTTTATTCCAGAAGTTTGGTCCTTAAGGGGTTACATATCTCTAAATGGTTTAAAATTGTAGCGGTACTTACCTTATCCGGGGGCCGGCAGAGGTCCTCTATTCCCGCGCGCAGTCCTGCACGAGCCGCGCGCGAGATGCGGTCATGTGTCCCGCCTAGCTCTAAAAGCGCGCCGCACGTCTCGGGCGCGCTCTTAAAGGGACAGTGGGAGCCGAAATTTAAAAACGGTCTCCCATTGGCCTCTGCCATCCCACATTCCCCATACACTCACCTTTTGGGGGCGTGGATATGACAGGGGCCAATCAAATTAAATACTAGGGTATTTATACTTACCTCTCCCTTAACTCCCTGCCCTATCGTAGTTTCTGTTTCAGTTCCCATGAGCGCTTGTCGTGTTCAGTTGTGAATTTTCGTACTTGACCTTGGCTTTGTATCTGACTCCGTTTATCTCTCTATCCCTGTTTGTACTGTTTGCAGGCTTACTGATTACTGTGTACCAGTCCTTGGCTCGTTCTTGTTTTTGCTGTCTCTTTGTACCCTTGACCTCGGATCGTTCCTGACTCTGTATTTCTCTCCTCTACGTCTAGTCCGGCCATTCTAAGGTCCGGTAAGGCGTATCTCTGCTCTATCTTGTCAATTGTTGGATTAAATCTTGCGAGTTGGGGTAAACTACCGTGACAATAATAGAATCTAAAGATTCTTGGTATGACATTGAGAAATCTATGCTGGAAATATCGGATCTCTCCCTTATACTGTGGATTAATCCTAAAAGATTGGGTACTGACACAATTTTGGATAATAAAGGTGGGAAAAACTATTTTACTTATCAAATTCTAAAATTCTGGTCCAGATTTAAGATAGAACATAAGTTAACATGGAATAATAGTATTAGAGCTAGAAGCAGCATAGGTCTTCTAGAATATAATATGGAAGAAATTAATTTATCTACATGGAAAAACAATGGTATAAATGCTTTAATAGATATTTTAAATGGCTCTCATATTAAATCCTTTCATGAGATAGCTCTTGAATTCCACATTCCCCCAAAAGAAGTGTTTTCCTATCTCAGAATTAAAAGCTATCTGAGAAATGTTACATGTAAAAAAGATAATGAAATCATAGGACTAGATTCCTTATAATATAATGAAAAGCCATATTTTTGATGCTGAAGATCCATCTAGAACTAATCTAGTCAACAGCATTATAAACAAATGGGAAAGTGATCCTGAAATAGCGATTCAAACCTCAGATTGGTATAAGATTATACCAAAGGTTAAGAAATCTATACATTGCCTCAATCTTATAGAGCTACAATACAAGATATTAAATAAATGGCATTTGGATCCAAAGAAAACTAGTAAAATGTTCCCCACCTATTCCTTTCTCTGTTGGCGCTGTAACTACTTAGAAGGTTCCTATTTCCATATCTGGTGAAATTGTCATAAATGGAAACCTTTCTGGGAATTAACATATAATATATTAGAGAATCTTACGGGTGCTCGCATGATATTTTCTCCCAAAATTGCCCTTTTACATCTTGATTGGCCCAAAATGTCGCAAAAAGATGGAGCCTAGATATATATACCCTAAATAGAAGTTGAGAGAATTCCCTGAATGATTGTATATTATCTATTTAGTATCTTGAGATACCCCTCCGCATCTCTCTACCCTCCCTACCTCTATGGGAGTGTGTGTTAGGGGTTCAAAGTATAAAACATGATTAAAATGAAGTATGTGTCATATTGAGATCTGAAATGTGAACCCCCATCTGCCTTTATTTATTGGTATCTTCTTTTTACAACGATTGGAGACCATCGTGTTTTGTCTTGTTTTGTCTTTTTATGTTTTTAATGTTTTGGCATTATTGAATTCTAAAGTAGACTGACCAATGTTGACTGGATTAATATGCATATTAGTATTGTTAGTGGTATTGCAATGCCTAACTTTGTACTTTTGATGATATGTGATTGTATGTCTTTTTTCTTTATATTTGAAAAAAATGTATAAATATTTATATAAAATAAATAAATAAAAAAAAGTCTGTGCATGTTACCGAAGTGATGGCAGAATATCGGATGGATAGCACTTCGGCTCCCAAACGAAGCAGTTCGGCAAACGAACGGTAGCAGTCGGAGTTCCAGAGAGAGCGGAAATTTCGGCTACCATTTTATGGTAAAAATCCACACACAGAGATTATCTCCCGTACCATGACGGAGGTTCAGGAATTCGTGCTGCGGCAGAGAGATTGGCAAATACCAGAGTGAACACCAGCAGTAACAATAGTGCCAGAGGGTAAGCCCAAAATTCCATACCAAGCTTTTAAAAACTATGTAGAGGCCGAGTAAGATATTGATGCATTCCTACAAGATTTTGAAAGACAATGTGCCCTACATAAAATTGATATTGAGGAATGCATCCCCTTATTGGCAAGCAGATTATCTAGAAGGGCAGCTGAAGCTCACCGCACTGTTCCAGATGAGGAGATTAGGAACTATGACCGAGTAAAAGAAGTTAAATTGACTCAAAATGCTATCACACCAGAGGCATACCGGAGACATTTCAGAGACCTTAAGAAAGTGGAGAAGGACTCTCATGCAGAATGGGCTTGCCAGCTGCATAGAGCTGCTCTGGGATGGGTACAGGCAAACAAAGCTTGCACACTAGAAGATTTGCTACAGCTAGTTTTTCTAGAGCGATTCTTTAATGGGCTAGCCTCAGACATCCAGGAGTGTAATCCCATTTCCTTCACAGAGGTAGAAAGGAGGGCCGAAGAATATTTTGATGCCTGCCATCAGCAGAGACCTCCTCAACCACAGCCAGTAAGTCCAACAGCCCCACCGAGGTAGTTCCAACCACCTACTGCCCCAAAAGCTATCAAACTCGATACAGTGCCACCACTGTAAAAAGTGGGGTCATTACAAGAGAGACTTTTCCCAGATCCGAGACCGAGCGACATGGATCCGGCCGCTCATTACTACTAGACAGAAGCACCATCACAGTATACCTCCCCAGCTCCAACTCCGGTTCCAGCGGTCGAACAGTGGGAAGTACTGCACCATCGGCAAATGGTATATCTGCAGAGGAAGGAGGTACAAGGGCTTCGTGACTCGGGAGCCACACTAACCTTGGTAAAGAGCCACCTGGTATCCAGCAATACTAGGGCCAAGAACACTGTAGCCATATGGGTAGCCGGGGGAGCAGTATACCGGCTACCCACAGCTTGGGTACATTTGGATTGGGGAGCGGGGTCTGGAGTGGTGGAGGTTGGATTAATGCCAAATTTACCAGCTGAAGTTCTGTTGGGTAATGATCTGGGGAAGCTCACATCTGCATTCGAACCCCAGGCCCCACCAGGAGAATTGTACTCGGTTGTCACCAGGCAACAGGCCGGCATCCAGGACCACAGCTCACAACCGGAGGCTCAGGTAAGAGACCAAACCCCTGCTGCGCCCACTGAGTTTGAGGCAGAGGTGATCACAGACCCCACTTTGCAGATCTTTAGAGACAGAGTCACCGCTGACCAGCCAAGGGTAGAGGGGGAAAAATTTGTGTGTAATAAGAAGTTGCTATACAGGAAATTCGAGATGCTAGTGGCTGGGTCTGAACCGATTCCCACTAGACAGCTAGTAGTACCCCAGAGGTACCGAAAGGAGTTACTCTGGATAGCTTACGATATTCCGCTATCCGGACATTTAGGGGTAGGTCGCACCTGGTACCTGCTTACCCAGAATTTCTTTTGGCCTGGTATCAATCAGGAAGTCAGGAGATATTGCCAGACATGTGATACCTGCCAGAGAGTAGGTAAGAGGGGAGATCGCCGTAAGGTCAAACTTCATCCCCTACCTATAATATAAGAACCGTAAGCCAAATAGCGATAGATATAGTGGGTCCATTAGCTAAGCCTAGCCCCTCCAGCAAGAAATATATCTTGATGGTGGTTGACTACGCTACCAGGTATCAAGAGGTGGTGGCACTAACTAATATGCTAAAACCATAACCGAGACCCTTATGCAAATATTCTCCCAGATCAGGGTACTCAATTCACAGCAGAGATCACCCACCACCTCTGGAGGATCTGTGGCATTAAGCCAATAGTGAGTGCCCCATATCACCCCCAAACCAACAGGCTCTGTGAACGCTTTAATGGAACATTGAAACAGATGCTATGGACGTTCGCAGAGACCCATCGGGATTGGAAACGATTCCTGACGCATCTCCTGTTTGCATACCAGGAGGTGCCCCAGGAATCCATGAATCCATGGGGTTCTCCCCTTTTGAGTTACTGTTTTTGAGATGGGTAAGGGGACCCCTAGACCTTATCTGGGAACACTGGGAGGGGGAGTGTAGTCTGGATGGTATCCCCATCGTGCCCTATTCAGGGACCGGCTGGAGGAGTTAACTAGGTCTGTATGTGAGAACCTACAGGCAGCCCAGAAGCGCCAACGCATATGGTACGATCGAGGAGCCAGGGAACGTAGCTTCCAGGTAGGACAGAAAGTTTTAGTCTTAAAACCTGTCTGCCATGATAAACTACAGGCTGCCTGGCAGGGCCCATACAAAGTGTTGGAGCAAATATGCAACACCACTTATGTGATCGGCCCTTGCTCTGTGTCGGGAGGGTGATGTATGATCCATGTGAACATGCTGAAGCCCTACCATGAGCACTCAGAGGAGGTGACAGCGATCTGTGCCACTGCCTCTGAAGACTTCAACAACCTTCCCCTACCAGCACTCTTGGGATGGAAGTCAATCCAGTGAGATAGAAGAGGTCAAGTTTGGAGATCGGTTGAGCCCACAGGAGCGGATGTTAAGGGAGAAGAAAGACACCTTCTCCAATGTACCTGGATACACCCATTTGGTCAACTCCCTATGCGTCAAATCCCATACCAAATCCCTGAGTCGGTGAGGGAGAACATGCGCAAGGAGATCCAAGAGATGCTCCACCTGGGGGTTATTGAGCACTTTGACAGCCACCGGGCCTCCCTAGTAGTCCTCGTACTCAAATGGGATGGTACGACCCGGTTCTGCGTGGACTACCCGAGGTTAACGATAAGACAGTGTCAGATGCCTATCCCATGCCTAGGATAGATGAGCTGTTGGATAGGATAGCTAGGGGACAATACCTCACTACAATTTATCTTTTTAAGGGGTATGGACAGGTTCCCCTAGCCCCTGAAGCCATCCATAAGTCAGCCTTTGTCACCCCATTTGGCTTTTACCAATTTAAGTTAATGCCGTTTGGGATGAAAAACACTCCGGCTACCTTCCAAAGGATAGTGGACCGACTCCTGGATGGGTTCCTGGACTACACCTGTGCATATTTAGACGATATTGCCACTTTTAGCGATACCTGACAGAAGCACTTGACCCGTTTAGGAGTGATCCTAGATAGGATTAGGGAAGTAGACTTAACTCTGAAGCCTGCCAAATGTAACATAGGCACGGCCGATGTGCAGTACCTTGGACACCGAGTGGGATGCGGGCAGCAGAAGCCCAAGCCCGCTAAGGTAGAAGCAGTGGCCCAGTGGCAAACCCCAAAAACTAAGACGCAGGTATTGGCCTTTCTAGGGACGGCAGGGTACTATAGAAAGTTTGTGCCCAATTATAGCGCCCTGGCCAAACCCCTTATTGACCTTACCCGTAAAAACCTTCCCCGCCAAGTCGCCTGGACCCTGGAGTGTGAGCAGGTATTCCAAAAATTGGAAAATGCACTTATAAATGCCCCTGTCTTGACAGCTCCAAATGCAACTAAACATTTTCTTGTTCATACAGATGCTTCTATGTTTGGAATGGGGGCACTACTGAGCCAAGTAAGGCCCGATGGCAGAGAACATCCCATGGCTTACAGCAGTTACCTAGAGAAGTAAGCTACACCGCCATCGAAAAGGAATGCATGGCCGTGATGTGGGCCCTCAAAAAGTTACAACCGTATTTATATAGACAGCCCTTCTCCTTGCTCACGGATCACAACCTGTTGGTCTGGTTGAACCTGGTGGCAGGGGAAACGCCAGCTGCTGCGCTGGAGCTTGGCGCTGCAGCCATTTGACTTCATGATTCAGTACCGCCCGGGGAAACAAAATGGAAATGCTGACGGGTTGTCTAGACCAACTGAATTGGAGAAATGATCCACGAGCAACCCCGGACATACCCAAGCCAATCCAGTAATGATCAGACTGTGTATGCCGGCTTGTAGTCATGGGGGGGCAGTGAAGCGGAATGCGCTTTGCCACAGTACCCATCTTTGTACTAGGGGTTTCCCATACCCCTTGTGTGCCTCTATTTTCCTGTGTTGCTACTGCTTGTTACTTGAGGAAACAAACAACAAATTATTACATTGTGTCTTTTTGTTTGGTTGTTCGGTATTATCTCTATTTCAGTTGACTTTCCCTATATAGTTCGACAAATGAACTAAGTACCTAACAACTAGGCTACCCATGAGAGGAGTGTGGTGCCAATTGACCTTTCTAACCCTGTTCACGCTCGCTTAACCACAAACGCATGAACCAACTGGGTGATCTCCTGGGGGGCCGCCGTTCGTATATGCAAACGCGTGGCGGTGGCCATCTTGGAATACAAACTGCACCAGCGGGGTTTGGTCGTCCAGTGTCTGGAATCCAAATTGGACACTCGACGGCACGAACACTGCAGAGACTTCCATCCTCGTGTAAGTTTGTGTAAACTCAGGGGAACAGAGCGGCATTCGGTGAAAAGAACCACACGAACGAGATGATTTCAACAAACTAAGGCACGAACAAGTTTTATATGCAATTTCGTGTAATTCAGACTCTCAAGCGTAGACCGACCGCACAGTCCAGACATATGGAACTATTTTCGGCATACAAAAATTACTATTTTCGGCATGCGGTTGGTAAGACTTCCATGGAATTGTCAAACCCCTGAACCGATCCGGGTGATTTTCCAGTATGTTGCTCCCCCATATCGGGGCTGTCAGGGAATGCCTGAATTGTGGGAGTGTGATATGTTTTTAGGGTATTTCCAAAAAAATTCTTTCGTTTGGAGGTAATTGAGTTAATACAGTAATTAACTCAATTATCTCCAAAGCAGGGGGAGGGATTGTGTGGAATTACCTGACTCTGTGTTTATTGGTGGTTACTGTTTTTACCTGTTTTTACCTGTGCCCAACAAGGTCCACCGTGGTAACCGTGTGGGAAAACTTGCATAACAAGCCACCATGGCCCACTAAAGATCAGTTCTGCTCCTAATACTGAGTGTCGTCCAGTTATTAGGAAGGGTGATGGGAGAATCGTGTAATATTCCTGAAGAATCCTGCTTGTTCCTGAGTAGCTGTTGGAGTAACCAGCAAAGGAGAGTTCCTGCTAGGACTAGCGCTCTGCTACACTCCTATACAGGGGCTTCCAGGACACTGTTTGGGCAGCACCCATCAGACCCCAGGTAAGAAGTCAATGTTATAAAATATTTGACAACTTACAGTGATAGGCACCAGGACACTTTTGGCACCATAACCACTACAATCTGTTTTTCTTGTTAGAGAGCTTGGAGTGTTTCTTTAAAATGTTGCTTGCTAGGTAAAATAACATACTATTGGTGATCTTGTGACAGAATCAATAGTGACTGAATTACTATCTGTAAATTATAGCAACATATTTTTTTACATAAAAACTATATTCAACACTTTACAGTGTCTTAAGCGAGTTCTTAAAAACAATATTTCATCTTTATTGTTGATCAATATTTTGCTTATGAAGGGTCTTCTGTTTATAGCAAAAAAGAAGGAATAATATTATTAATGTTCCCGTTCAGAGAAAAATTTAAGAAAAGTAATAGAAGTATAAAAGAAAAGGAATATCTTAATAATAATTGTCTGTGAAAGATACAAACTACTTTCTTACCACAGCATATAAACAAATATTTTTGATAATAAATGTATTTGTATTTTCCAGTTTTTTAATCATACATAAATAAAACATCTCACTATGCAGTCTGTTGATATGTTATTTGAAAATACTAATTCATATTTTCACACATACTTGAATATGATTGGAAACAATGACCTCGTAATAAAAGATCTACAAGTATCCATTGTTGATACGGGTTTCATTTGAATTTATGTTTAGAGGGGAAGGGACTAGTGCTTGAGTGTTCATTTTTAATATACCATTGAATTTTTTTCAACAGAGGTATATTGCGGACATTGGAATTCACTAAACACGGGGGGAGGGGCGGAAGGGGCAAAAGGTAGACCATCAGATGTTGTAGAACTACAACTACCATGGTGCTTTGCATGCCTTTAAAATGCCTTTATAATTACAAATCATCATTGAAGCTGTAGTTTTAAAACATCTGGGGATCTACCTTTTGGGCACCCCTGCACTAAACAATGAATTGCACTGAATTCCTCTCATCTAGCACTCCTTCCCTTATACTTGGGGATTTCAATATCCCAATCAACAACCCCAACTGCACTGATGCCTCTTGTCTGCTCTCTGTAACCTCTTCCTTTGGCCTTACGCAATAGTCCAATTTAGCAACCCATACAGTGGGAAACACTTTTGATCTTGCCTTCACCAATCTCTGTACCGCCTCTAATCTTTCCAATATTCCTTTTCCTCTATCTGACCACCATCTGCTGGCCTTTGACATCGGCATACCTAAGTCCCAATTGACACCACTGTCTGAACATCAATCTCACAGAAAACTCCAATGTCTAGACCTAAAGCATTTCTCCACTAATCTCCAAACTCTCCTTTTACCTATCTCAAACCTCACCTGTCCTAGCTCCGCAACTTCCTTCTACAATTCCACCCTCTGCTCTCAACTAGACATCATGGCACCTCCTACATTTAAACGCAGCAGGCACCCCCAACAACAACCTTGGCACACCAAGCTTACTCAATACCTCCAAAAATGTTCAAGAACTGCTGAACGCTGTTGGAGAAAGTCTCACTGTGCATCTGACTCTCCACTATAAATTTATGCTGCGCTCATACGGCTTGGCTCTTTCCTCTGCAAAAGTAAATTACTTCAATACCCTCATAACCACACTCTCCCACGAACCCAAACGACTATTTCACATATTTAACTCTCTTCTTCGCCCTATTGTTCATCCTCCACCTACTAACTTGACCGCCTCAGACTTTGCAACTCACTTCACTGACAATATCTCTACAATCAGGGAAGATATCTCTCATCTTTCTTCTTCCCCTTACACCACTTCCCCTAACCTCACTCCCTCGACTGTTCTATGTTCATTTGCACCCATTACAGTGGAAGAGGTTTATGCTCTGCTCCAGTCCTCCTGACCCACCACCTGCTCCTTAGATCCAATTCCCTCGCATCTCATCCGTACTCTGTCTTCTTCTATTTCACCACCTCTCACTAGAATTCTCAATCTCTCTCTCTCCTCTGGCATATTTCCATCACCCTTCAAACATACAACTGTAACCCCAAAATTGACAGACTTGCTTGAGTCTAACTCTCTGCTAGACCCGCTTCAGTCTGGTTTCTGCACTAAGCACTCTGTGGAAACGGCACTGACCAAAGTATCCAATGATCTAATCACTGCAAAATCTCGTGGCCACTACTCTATCCTAATTTTCCTTGACCTATCTGCGGTTTTTGACACTGTTGATCATCAACAGCTTCTTCTCATCCTCCGCAATACACCAACATGATATTGAGATATCAATATCTAGATATTGCTCTCTCCTGGTGCTCCTCCTACCTCTCCCACCGCTCTTTCTGTGTTTCTTTCTCTGGCTCTGCTTCTTCTCCCCAACTCCTCCCAGTTAGTGTCCCCCAAGGTTCAGTCCTTGGTCCCCTATTGTTCTCTATCTATACTGCATCGCTTGGTAAACTCATTGTAACGGATTCACTGGCACCCCGACTGGGTACCTCCATTGAAAGATGCTCCTAGCGCTTCCAGAGGACTCCAAGCACTCCACCAGACACCATAAGCACCGCAGGCTGCAGCTATCTCCCTTCAGAACGAAGCAGGAACAAGCTCTTACAAGAGCTCAGTGATTATAGCAAGGGAATATGCCTAGCATAGCAATCCCTTGTAGCAGATTCCCCCAATAAGAGACAGGACTCAAGTTGAGGGTAAAAATAGAACTCTCTGGCTGCTAGCTTGCAGCCCTTTTTATTAGGTGCTCCCATGAAGGGGAGGGACACACACAGTAACGTACATTAACCAATCACACAATAGTTACATCCCACACATAGCCCTCCCCTCTACCTGTAAACTAATTATCTGTACACACAGGAAAATACAATTATCCTAGGTAGGGAAAATACAGTTTTTACACAACATTCATAACTCCCAAAATATACATCACATTCGCATAAAAATACATATCAATCCATCCATTCAATCAATCCATTCGGGGGAACAACATATTCAAAAATCATACGAATTGGACCAGGGGTTCAAAAGTTAGTACAAATGTGCATTTGACCTTCTGGAAGCATGGTTTTTAGAAGCTCAAACTAGTTCCCCAGAATCCTCTATCCTGGAGACAATGGAGAAGCTGATTTAATTATATCCAGGGACAAACACAGCCTCCATTAAGCACATGTTACCAGCAACCACCAAAAGACATAAAAATACATAACTCCTGTTATACTAAACAGAACCCCCACATTCAACCCATCCCCAGATGGCTTGGATCTGAGCGCTCAACATATCCAAACAGCGTTTAGATGCCACAAACACAGTTCAAACGCCATGGGGTTTAAGTTTCGTATGGGCTGATGAGAGGGCCCATAATCCTGGGGCAGCCCAATAACCCATAGTATGCCCAAATACCGTGCATAAAGGGCCAAATCGCCCAGGGACCGTAGTCACAGGGTAAGAGGCGGGCAAGCAGCCCCCTCCAAACCACAGTGGCGAAGTGGCTTTCGCTACACTCATTAGCTCCTTTGGCTTCCAATATAATTTCTATGCGGATGACACGCAAATCTACCTGTCCTCTCCTGATCTCTCTCCATCCCTCTTGACTAGTGTCTCTGACTGCCTTTCTGCTATTTCTAACTGGATGGCTGCCCACTTCCTTAAACTCAACTTGACCAAAACTGAAATTCTAGTCTTTCCTCCCTCAAGTGTTGTTACTCCTGTGTCTCCCTCCCTCCAAGTCAACGGTGCTACCATCTGCTCCACCACGCAGGCTCGCTGCCTAGGTGTTCTCTTTGACTCCGACCTCTCCTTCATGTCTTATGTTCAGTCTATCGCCAAATCCTGTCATTTCCATCTCAAAAACATTGCATGCATCCTACCCTACTTAACGCCGAATGCGACTAAGGTGCTGATCCATTCAATTGTCCTTTCTCGCCTTGACTACTGTAATCCAATTCTCAGTGGATTCTCAGTGCTCCCAACTTACAGTCCATAATGAATGTGGCGACGAGGCTCATCTTCCTGTCTGCCCGCACCTCCCACGCCTCACCCTTCTGTCAGTCCATACATTGGCTTCCTGTAAGATATAGAGCTCAATTTAAAATTCTGGTTCATGATTTCAAATCTCTATATAATGCTGCTCCCACCTACCTATGCTCACTAATACACAAGTATGTCCCGTCTAGGCCCTTACGCTCTGCTGAAGACTAACGTCTATCTTCTGTCTATACTCCCACCTCTGATGCTCGCCTTCAAGACTTCTCCAGGGCTACACCGTTCCTGTGGAACTCACTTCCCTCCTCCGTTAGATGCTCACCCAGTCTCCACTCCTTCAAAAAAATCATTAAAAACCCACTTCTTTAAAAAAAGCGTATCAATTAAACTTTTAATAGCTCCCGACTGATTCCTCTCTTGCAACTGTCATTAGTCTAATACTACTCTTACCTTTTGTGTCACTTTACCCCACTCCCTCTAGCATGTAAGATCATTGAGCAGGGCCCTCAACCCCTCTGTTCCTGTGTGTCAAACTTGTCTGGTTACAACTACATGTCTGTTCGTCCACCCACAGTAAAGCGCTGCAGAATTTGTAGGCACTATATAAATAATAACATAATAATAATAATAATTAAAAACTAAACAACAAAATGTAGGCTGACTTGAAAAGAGCTATATTCACATTTTGGCTATTTTAGCTTTAAGTTTGGTTTTCAATGTACTACAATTTTCTGTATACTAAATGTACACAAACCCTAGTTTTATTGATAAAGAAACCAATGTATATTAAAATGTGCTATAGCAAATTCATACAGAACCTTTCCAAGCACTTCAAAGAAATGTAAAGGCGTCCATCTGGCTGAAATTTGACTGCAAAAGCAAACTGTAAGATACACAAATTAAATGAAAAAAAAAAAACACTATGGTTTGTTTACTAAAGACAAGTCAGATTTCCATGTGGTGCTTAGTAAATATCTTATTCATATAGTAGTTATCAGTTTATATCCACTGTTACTGCAGAAATTACCTGAGAACTACAAGGTCATGTACCCCTTATTTTAAAGAAGGTTCACCATTCTTTTAACCAACAATACCCCAAATAATTCTACAGTGCTCAGGTGATTCTCGTGACCATGGCAACCACTGACATGTGGTAAGACTTTCGACCTCTCAATTTTAAGATTGACCTCTTTCAAATATCTATTCTCAAACACCACTTCTTTGAGAAAAGGGAGAGATGAGAACCAATGAAGAACATAGATTTTATTATTTCAATCTAGAAATGGCACAGCTGAAAATGGCAGTGGCTTCAATTTACTTCAATAGTTTGTACAGTTCCCAGAATGATCAGGATTGTTTACTAAAGTGTGATTTGCTTTGATTACTAAGATAATTCAAAATGAATATCAAACTTTAGGCCATAGTAGCTCAATTAGGAGAAAATGCTTATGATTTGGCTATTTTGTGAAATTTATTTTGAATTTGTGTCCAATAACAACAACTGACATTTTACTGAATAACTCTCTTTTTTTTAATCTATGTTATCAAAAGTTCAGGCTATACTGGAGGTAAAAATCTTAAATGGCAAACTTAATGGTAATCTAATAGAGTTACCACTGAGTGTACTAATGATTATAAATGTAAAACAATTTCTAAACTTCAACAGCCTCTTCTGGCATAGGGTTATCCCTAATTCACTGGCAACAGGCATATGTAGGTTGGCAGGTAAATGTGTGTCTCTATGTGTGTTCATGTTATTTTGAAAAGAAATCTCCATGCCTCCAGCTGCTTTATAAATAAATGATACACCTTACATGGACAAATTATATATAAAACAAAATATTACTTACAATTTCTTCATGTTTTATGGATTCATTTATTTTTATTTCAGAACTCATTACATTTTCATAGTGGAGCTGAAAGAAAATGCTCTGCATAGATACTATGTGTCACTATTATTTTCCAGAGTGAGTTGGGAAAAATATTGTTTACGTGGCTTAAGTGCATTAATATTCATTCATTCTAGAATTTTAATAGAAATGCTTCCAGTTACAAGATTGTGGTTGTCAAGCATGCTTTTATTGTCAAAGTCAGCACCAGGGAGATAAGGACATTTTTTACATGGGTGATATTACATTTTCTGACTCATTGCCTTACTTTTGATAAGGTTACAGTTTGTGGTCTAGGTCAAATAAGACTATTCTGTCGCATCTTCAACTTCAATACTGATCAATTTGATAGCGTTTAACACTTAAAACAACTTATGTTAGAGAAGGGGAGGGAGGGGAGGTGAGTGGGGTGTCATGAATAGCAGAAAATGTGCCTGAAAGTGAAAGCTGCAGGTTGGCTGAGAATAGCCAGGTGGACTGAGAATAGTCAGAATAGTAAATAAGCTAGTTAAAAAGAAAGAAATAACAAAAAACAAACAAAAACAAAACAAAACAGCAGAGCAGGGCATGCAAGTATAGAGTTGCATGTATGTAAGTGTATACATTGATCCAATAAAGGTGAAGCGAGAATATTGAAAAAGAACTATATAAGACATTAAGATGTGTGTTTATAAAAAGTTTTGGTAGTTTGTGAGAAATCCAGAGTCTAAATTGAATCCTTCATTTCTGGTGTTGAAATGTGCTTCAGACCTGAGGTTGAGAGAAAAACTGTTAAAAACTTGTCTTTGAAATATTACGTTATTCCAATAAAAAAGGTATCATTGCATACTACAATACTCTGGTATTTTGGCATCTTGTCTATTGGACTAATACGGCTAATCCAATATACACTTTCTTTCTAATAGTACTTTCCATTAGAGTGGATTAAAATAGTGTATTGAAATGCATAACAAAATATGGAACTTCTTACCGAATAAATTAACCCAACATACCACTTGATTGAGTATCACACAGAAACATATTTTCTAAAGCATATATAATCCACATGTATTAAAAATATTAATTATTATATAAATAAATAGAATTCTGGAATCAATTGAAATTTTATAGAATTAACTTTTTTCACTAATGGAAACTTGTCATAAGCCATAACGTATTTCAAAATTTCAAATCAAAACACTCAACAAAAAATACTACTCAGACTTTTGAGCTATAATGGATTATATTTTTAAGTCAGATGACAAATCATCGCAATGTAAACTTGAATTAATAAATCCAGGCGTTTTTTTCAATGGAATTGTGGAAAAATCTTACAGGATGGAAGCAGTTGTTTGTTCAGTTTTCTGAGAGTATTGGAAACTCTAAAAGGTAATTATATGTAGGTAAATGTGCTGGAGTTGATAAATAGATTCAATTTATCTTTTCTTGTCTTGTAAATTGGACAGACCATTGTATGCATTGTTTTCTTATCAGTACATTGTAAAATCCTCAGGCCAAGTTGTGTTTGTCAGGGCTGTTGCCATTTGCCACTGGCTTATATGCTATCTCTTGATTGCTCTCAGCATTATAAATAGAATTGCAGTTCAATGATTTCCAAGACAATCTGTAAAAAAGAACAGTATTTTGATGGCCTTTCAGATTACAACATATGCCTCACACAAGTATGGAATATATTATTATTATTATTATTGGCATTTATATTGTGCCAAATTATTCCACAGCTTTTTACAATATTATTAAGGGGTCTTTAACAAATTAGAAACTATTACAAATTCAAGGGCGTAGGTACCTAGCACTGCAGCGCATACAGCCTCCCACATCTCATTAAACCAAGCGAATTAAGTGTCAACAGAAGTAGGTAATTTGAGAACTAGTATTTTCTATTGTTGTTCATATCTGTTACATTGTATTTTCTTTTCTTACTATAATTATATTACTCAGTAGTAGGTACGCAAACACCCACGTGGATACTCATACCTAGAAGTGTCATAGTCTAATTTACCATTAGCAGAGGCCCTACACATTCATACACATTCATAAATAACACAGTCACCCGACTAGGAACTTACGATATGACCACACTAAGGATCCACACACACAACCCCAGGGGATGAAATACCCAAGAAAAATGATCTTTGACATTGGTGGACTACCATAGACACAAAGCAGAAATAGTCTACATCCAAGAGACCCATTTTCGCAAAGACTCAGCCGGGGGTGGCGATGTTAATGGGGAGCCATGTCCCATTCACCTACTAAGAACAATTGGCAGATGACTCAGGCAGGTTTATATTTGTATATAAAAGATATATAGAATTTATCACACACTTATGGATAGTGTCCACATACAGTGCTGTATAAATCTCAATTCGAAAAGTGATTGTGATCAAAAGTGAAATAACTTCCCTTAGAAATATAGGATATGCCCGAAGATTTCCTCCTATCTTCAATTCAACATGTGTATGGTATAGGGCTATTCCAAGCTAGGGAAATAAGAAATATATGGCATAGTGCAATACTGTATATACTATAATTGGAAATATGGGCAAGTGACAAATGCTCACTCACACTTTAACATCCCAAGTGCCTTCAGAAATATACTTGGTGTGTCTTCTTTGCTTCAAATACTTGGTAAATGTGAAGCTCACATAAAAAACAAAGTGCAAAGAAATAGATTGGATGACTGTATGAGTAAAGAGTAAAAAAAAGCATTTATTACTTACATCAAAGTAAATAAAAGCAGGTAAATCAGTCCAACGCATTTCTTCCCTGTTAGGGACTTCCTCAGGGACAATCTTTAACAAAGATGATGAATAAAAATACATACAAACCTAGTTACAAACATCCCCTAATATATACCACCCCCAATCAGTCCCAATGATGGTTCTGCAGATGATTCCATTTCTTTTCAGCTGTTTTCAATTCAAATTTGAGGTACTTTCGGGTTTCGTGTGTCCTGTGCGGTCACGTGACGTGCGTGATGACGTCATGCGTTCCAGCTATGCGTTCCACCTTCGTTTCGGCTGTCACTCATAATGACAGGCTATGTTGAAAAAAGTCCAAAAAGACTGTTTCTGAATAGAAATATTACAAAATTATGTCCCAGACACTAGCCCAACCATTTACCAAAGCTTTTAACTCACAAAATCTCTCTTCCGCCATCCCCAAATCCACATTGGAAACAACCATTGCTTTAATCTCCAAGCTGGGCAAGGACCCCACTAACTGTGGCAGTTACAGACCCATCTTATTGATTAATATTGACTTAAAATTACTGACAAAAATTATGGCAAACAGATTGCTTCCAGGGCTCATACATCAAGACCAATTAGGATTCCTTTCAGGTAGGGAAGCGAAAAACAACACCACTAAAATCATCAACCTGTTTTATTGGGCACAAACAAACAAAGTTCAGAGTGTCCTGCTGGCCATCAATGCCGAAAAGGCCTTCGATCGGGTGAGCTGGTCTCTAATGTTAACAACGATGCATCACTTGGGCTTTGGATCACGATGGCAGGAGTGGCTGGCATTGATTTACTCGTCACCCACAGTCCGACTGCGTATCAATGGTCAATTTACCAATCCAGTCCTAATAACTAATGGCACATGACAAGGGTGCCCTCTGTTTTCCCTATTATTCATCCTTGTTCTGGAACCGTTCCTACAAGGAGTTAGAGATAACCAACGGATCCAAGGCTTTCGAATCAAAGGACAAGAATATAAGATCTCTGCATTTGCAGACGATCTACTATTCACAATCTCAAATCCACTCAATACTATACCACTCATACTTGCAGAAATGGACAGATACCGTGTAATATTCAACTTCCAGGCAAACCTTACCAAGTGTGAAATACTACCACTCTACAAAACCCCAGAAGTAGACAAACTCCTGCAATGAAGATTTAACTTTTCTTGGGCCAACAGTTCAATTAAATATCTTGGGTTCCACCTGCCAATTAAGGTAGACCTGTTATACGAACTAAATTTTCTCCCACTGACTAGGGCCATTTAAACAGATACTAAATGTTGGTATAGACCTTGCTTCGCTTGGTTCTGTAGAATTAATATTCTTAAAATGAACGTCTTACTGCACATCTTTTATTTACTACAAACTCTCCCTATCCCGAAAAAATTATTTGATGTACTCAGGGCGACGATCACATCTTTCATATGGTCTAACGCACACCCTAGAATAGCATACTCCACATTAACCAAGAAACGGGGGGAGTGAACCTACCTGACATTGACATATACCACATATATGACAAGGATATATGAATGGACCAGGGAATCCCCTACTCAACAATAGGTTACCATAGAAGAATCATTCTTTGACATACAATTGCAGACGATACCACGGAATAAATCCAGTCAGGCTTACCTCATAAACAAAAAACACCCAACCATAGCAGCAACGCTTCGAATATGGTCACACTTATCACAATCCATGGCTCTCTCGCCATACCCTTCCCCGTTATACCCTCTCACACACAATCCACTTTTTCAGGAATGATAATCGGGGAAAGTATACAGACTCTACCACGACCAACCTTATTTGTCACTCCGAGACATGACCAGGGACCATAACATAAAACCATTACATTAGTTAATCACAATGACAGCTCCCACAGGCACTCAACAACTACACTACAACCAGATTACACACTTCATTAGGAGCCTGAGTGTTCTACCCAGAGGAGACCGGGAGCTCACAAAATTTGAACAATTCTCTAGCACCCACCCACTGAAAAACAGATTACTATCCACCATGTACACACAAATACAAAACTCACATCCTCCTGTTCTCCCTCAGTTTGTGACTAAATGGGCAGAGGAACTATACATAGATATAACACAGGAACAATGGCAGAACATCTGTATAAGAGTGCATAAAGCAACCACCTCCACTGCGGCGCAAGGAAGCAATTACAAACGCCTCACACGCTGGCACTATACACCCGCCAAGATCCATAAGATATACCACAGGATAAGTGCTGGAGATGTCTCCAAATGGAGGCACACCCGACACACATTTGGTGGCAATGCCCAATAATTTCCAAATATTGGGAGCGTATCCACACGCTCATTCAGATAATAACAAACACAAAAATACCACTCTCACCAGAATATTTCCTCTTTCGGACACCTTCACCTCACCCTAGGAAACATGAGACAGTATTAATCTTGCAACTAATGATGGCAGCCACTCAGCTAATTCCACTAAAGTGGAAACAGCTAAAGCCACCATCCATTAGGGAATGGATACAACGGGTAGAAGGAATCAAGCAGATGGAGGAAATTACATACGCCCTAAATTTTAGCAAATTCACCAGAATATGGGAACATTGGAATGCCTTTATGAAGGCAGGTACAAGGGCCTACTAAACAGTATCAGTCACATGAAATTGAACACTTAATGTAATTCGCACAGTGCATGGACTAGCACTAAAAGGTTGCCTGCCATCCACAGGCGTACAAAATTCCATGCACATAGTAAACATAACAGGATATAATCAAAGTCCTA
Source organism: Pelobates fuscus (assembly GCF_036172605.1). Lineage (NCBI taxonomy): Eukaryota > Metazoa > Chordata > Amphibia > Anura > Pelobatidae > Pelobates > Pelobates fuscus. The sequence goes on along the minus strand of NC_086318.1, from coordinate 265,487,876 downwards.
TTAGTCTATGCTACCCCTGGGATTTGAAATTTAACAAGATGATAATTTCTACATAGGCATATCAGTATATGGTGGGAGAGAGACAAAGTATATCCTAAGATACTTCCACCTACTCCACCAGGTTATTTTGTTTTATTATACTAGTAGAATATATTAAGAATCAGCAAGAACCGCAGACTGTAATGTAATGTGTTACACTAGTAATCTACAATCATCAACCAAAAATGTATTAACACGCAGCTATTAATTAGAAAGGAAACTGTTAATATTATTGGATATGTTAATATTATTGGATGTGATTTTTATGACACTTTTGTATCACCGCAATTATGTTACACAATTATGTTACACAAATTAATATGTCTCGAATATCGTTGTTATATTTGCAAAAACCAAATAAAAATTAAAAAAAATAAAAACTATTACAAATTTTGACAGGAACAATAAGTTTATGAGGACTCTGCTCAAAGAAGCTCACAATCTAGAGGATGGATATACATATGTTGTAAAAATTACAACCCAACTGATAGTAGTGGCAGATGTACTCTTAGTCAGTAGCTGCTAAATGGCTAAAATTTTCCATTTGAATTCAGCTCTCTCCTATTAGTAAAATTAAAATGGGGACAGAAAAAACTTGTTTGTGTCTTCCGCAATCCCCACCAGCCATTATTATAAAAACTGAATTATTTATATGTACACACATATACTATTTCATGTGATTAATAAAGCTCACAGCCTTCCTCCAGTGTTGGATGCCCATGTACTTGTTAAGAATGGATGCCTATGTATTTTTTTGTTAAGAGAGTACTGCTCCTTGCACATGACATATGTAGTTGATAACAGAGTTACCCGCTTGGGATGCCTAAATTCTGCACAAGTAGTGAACTAACTTGGGGTATCGGGGGGTGAGCTAACCCCGGAATAGTAGAGAGCTACTGGGATCAGCCTGTGCTCTGACTTCATGACCTCCTGCCAGAAAATGGGATTCAACATCGCCCTAGCCCTGGCAAAAAATACAGAGCTGCAAGGAGCAGAGCAAGCCGTGCACAGAGTGATCCCAGCAGAAATACTGGACACTAGGGTTATAAATATGTGTGTGCATGTGCATGTGTGAGTGCATATGAATGTGTATGTGTGTATGAACGTGTGTGTGTTCTTATAAATGTAAGCATAAGTCTGAGTATGCTTACATGTGTGTATATAAATATGCGTGTGCATGTGTGAGTGCATATGAATGTGTATGTGTGTATGAACTTGTGTGTGTGTTCTTATAAATGTAAGCATAGGTCTGAGTATGCTTACATGTGTGTATATAAATGTGAGTATGTGTGTTTGTAATTTCCCTAACTAAAGGTTGTTAGGGGGCATTGTAGAAAGACAACTGCAGCAAAAAAACAATTATGCAGTTTTGGGTGGTGCTAATATACATTTCTGGCCTGGATGCCAGATAATGGTACACCTCTGTTCATCACAGCTTTGATGTCAGCTCTGATTTAAATAGGGTTCACTGTAATAAATCATGAATGTAGAGATGGCTGTTAATTGACGTGAGCAATGAAATCCACTTTTGCTTGGGTTGAAAGATCAGTCTTGAGTAAAGTGCCAAGACTACAAGAGGAAACACATCTCCTCATATCCTAGGTCAGGGATAGGCAACCTTCGGCACTCCAGATGTTGTGGAATACATCCCCCATAATGCTCTTACACCCATAATGCTGGTAAAGCTGTCCTAATTTGTAGTTACCTATAGGTCTGTAATCAAATGATTTCACTGTCTTAAAGATTGCATGATTGTCTTGATAAGTGACGCAGCAACAGCCAGTAAATCTGTCAGGTGCTCTCTTTTATAGTGAGGTAATACTGAAAATCTATTCCACTGAAAATGTATTTTAAGATTCTGAGAGTACTACATACCTATATAAATGGAGAGAGAGAGAGAGAAAGAGAGAGAGAGAGAGAGAGAGAGAGAGAGAGAGTCTATCTGTATGTATGTTTATTATAGTTGTCTAACAAAGCAACATATAGACACACATACAATATATTTGCTGTAGTTTATAAAGGTTTCATGGTGCAGAAACAAATTTAGTACTAATTTGCATCCCATGGGATTTCATGTTTTTTACAATAGTACTTTTATTTTTGACATTTAAAGCCTTAAATACAGATTTTACTATCTCAGTACTTCTGGAAACATGTTTATTTTCACTAATTAAAAAATAAAACTACAATATCGACGTAAACATATTGCCTCAGCTATCACAAAATAAATCTAGCTTTGTCAATAAAATAATAATAAAAACATTTTGAGAAAGCACAACGATTTCAGTGTATTTCGTAGAACACATGATGTATTTATTTGTGTCTTTACTGCCATCTAGCGGACATATCATGGGATTTCCCCCAATGACCTATATAATATGTCTGTACAGGAATCTCATTTCAAACCATACGCTGTACCCGTAGACTTCCGCAGGTGCATATAATCTAACGGCATCGTGTTCCAGCCATTCTGTACAATTAGTGTTTTCTTCAGTCTGGGCTACAACAGCTTAATTTCTATTACGGGAATGATTTGCAAAAGTGATGTCTAGAAACCTATATATTTGTTGTTTGAGGTTTCTGTTATCATGTTATTATTCCGCTGTTTTAGCTCAGCGATACACTATTTCAGTTGTTTTTCCATATCCTCAATGCCTGAAGATGTGATGTTGAGGAATACTCTCCACTCCTGTGATGCCAGTAACAATTTACCTGGATGTTCGAACTGAATCCAACCTCCTTTAGCCCCAGTTGATGTGACTACCTAGGAGACCGAACTAGATGAGTTATTTTGTGTGTGTGTGATATTAGTATTGTTTTTTTTTTTGTTGTTTTTTTTTATTATTTCTTTATTTGGTGTCAATCATCAGTGAACAGATTGAGGGAAAATGCGTTGGGATTTTTGCCTCTAAAATCCTGTAATCCAGGAGAAATTTGACTATTGGTACTAAAGGACCAACTTGCCTGCTTAATGGTCAGTTTTCTTTTCACGGACAACAAGTGTTACTCTATGCAAATTAGCACTGGAAACCTCAATTAACGCAGGAATGACGTCGTAATAATCAGGTAATTACTTTAATCACTACAATTCTTGCCGAGAAAATGAAGATACATTATATCTAATAAGATGAAGTATAGCTGCTATATATTATATTGATTGAGGTGGTCTTTTTTTTTTTTTTTCTTCATTCATTGCTGATATGTAACAGTCTCCATTCGAGTTATAGTCTAAAAGGTCATAAATGCTGTATAATCACATTAAAATACCGTTAAATATGACCATACAATCTTAATTGAATTTTGATGTACCTTTTTATAGTCTGACATTTTGCTATTCATTTTATCAAGTCTGTTTAATGAACTATTATTTCTTAACTGCTATAACGAAGGATACTGGGACAGTAAGGTATGCAGGCTTCAACAACGTTAGTGTTCAGATGTCATTAAAATGCAGGGACATAGTCTTCAAAGGGCTGCGTTTATGCAAAGCTTTTTTTCCCATTAGGTTTTAATCAAGATTAAATTGCTGTTTTAGGGTATACCGTTCTAGCGGTACAGGTGAATGGTATACGGTGGCAAATCATTTAAAAGACATGTGCAAGTAAAATAATAGACCATGTGCTATGCATGCTTTAATATTAATGTATCAGAACTAGTACCCTTTTTTCTGTTCTCAAATTATCAGCCTTTTTTGTAACACTAAAGGGTATAAGTGCAACTCACCTAGATATAATGTAACATGAATGCATGTATATATAACTAGCCTTGCAGTAGGCAAATTTTTCTGTGAAATTATGTATTATGTACAACATGCATCCCCTGCCATTACTGGTTACTTTCAGCTTAATCCGGCAAAGGAACTGGCTTGTGTAAATCCAGGACTGCCAAATGGTTAACGCAGCTGTATGTGGTAGAGAAGAGATTTCAACACTGGGGTTGAATGCTTATTTGGCAACACGCTTCATAATTTGGGTAAGACACCATGACTGTTGGCTCTTTAGAAGTTTCTAAAAAAATAAAACCCAAATTAACATTACAGTACTAGCGTTTTGATTCTTCTTGAGCTTACATTTTTCCCCTTTGAGAATGAAACTAAAATCTTACTTGTGTTTAGAGGTCGACAACGAATATAGCATTTTTTTGCTTTCCTCTATTAAAATTCACTTTGAATAAAATAAACTGTGTAGTGCATTACTGGTATCTTCTAGGTGACAGTGTAGGTGTCTTTCTAGATTGAAATGCATTGTACATGGGCCAAGCAGGTACACAATAAAGATATGTTGTTCGCCAGTAATTAGTGCTACTAAAGTACATCGAAATTACTGTGTTATTATAGTCCTGGAGATTGTGCTTTGTATCTGTATGCTTAGCAACACACCTATTGAGCTCTCGATCTGTGAAAATGAAAAACAGCTGGCAAACTGCTAACACTGTGATTATCTCAATATAAAGTTGAAAGTTTTTTTTTTTTTTCTAGCAATGTTAGTGTCAGAGTTGCTAAATTACCTGCCTTAAAATTGTATACGGTTGAGTTTAGTGACAGCCATTTCTCAGTCCAATTCCTGCAGTTTTAATTTTGACATCAATAAGTGAAATGTTATAGTTTGATATATCCACAGTGTTCTGCAAGGAATACAATAAATGAGATATATATTTCATGTAAATACACAATTTTTCAGTGTGTTCTTCATTATGATGTAGTAGTGGCTGGTGGTTTTAAGATGGTGGGCACTTGATTCAACCCCTTAAATTTGACTCTACAACCTGTCTCAAGTAAACCACTCCTCCTGAACTGTTGGGCTCTATGAATTTATCCCCTGGCACTCCACCCCTCACTTGTTGAAATCTCATGACTTCTTTAACACTATAATCCAATGCAAACCAATATAGATCAAATGTGGTAAATGAAAACCAGTTTGAATATATTTCCAGTATAATTGTAATTGTTTTTGTTAGTTGCTCTGTGTCTCAGATAGACTTCTGGTCTGCACTGCTGTCCGGGTGACTTTCTGATCTACCAGGCTCTGCCTTGCTTGTCTTCAGCTACCAATAATGCAAGCGTGCGAGGCTGATTTTTAAATTCTGAAGAGAGATCAATTTATTAATCCCTAACAAATCTTGCTGCACATCACTGTTTCATGTGCTGCCCATCAACCTGTTAAGTGATGTGTGTCTAGGAAACCATGGTGGATATGGGAACTCTAAAACAAACTGACAACACAATTAAAACTAGGGAACCGAGACAGACAAATACTATGACAGCCAATTGTACATATACACTCCACTTGCCATATTTCTTGTCATTTTCATATTTTGACTTTTTTTTATATATAACCCCTCCATATGTTAGGTTATGTACTCCACGAATATCTATAGCTGGAAAATTAGTCATTTTATGATTCTAGGAGTTAAGCCAACTTTTCCCAGCTTATCCTATTATTATATTTATATCCCCTTTTCCCAATTTTTTCCTTTTACTAGAATTTTATTAGTATTATACTTTGTCATCTTTCACTCAATTATGCTCCCTTATTTTACAGGGCAGGTTGCATTATGTCTCCTTCTATGTAGCCAAAAATAAAGAGAGGAAGAGTTGGATGCTGTGAGTGTATTTGAGAGAGTGTATTTAGCAACTGCTTTTAATCTGATACAGTACAGGAATAGGTGTAACATATTCTTCCTCACCTTGTGTTAGCGGCCGTGCATCTGCATGTCTGACACTTGCGGCATGTTAATGAATGCCGGCCGCTGCGGATCCATGTAAAAGTATACCCTCATGTCCCCTCACGTGATTGACGACGTCGGCGTGCACGTGACATCACTCATGCGCGGCGCGCGCACGTTTAGGGGTCAATGAGCGATTTCAGCGAATCAGAAAAGTAAAGCAGGTATTTAAACCTAAAAGTACCTGTCCTCATTGCCCTGTCGTGGTTGTCTGAGAGCGCATTAATTCTGGTTATTTGACTTTGGCTTTGATTTTGACTTCCCTGTTTTCTGGTATCCATGACCTCTGGCTTTCCTTAATCATTGTGTCCCTTTCTGTGTATCCCCTAACCTCGGCTATATCTCTGACTATTCTTTGGTATGTTAGTCCGGCCATTCTAAGGCCCGGTATACGTTATTTATTAGTCACCTGTGTTACACAATTCTACTGTAATCCTGACATTACGACAGGGCTATAGATCCTGTAGAATTGTGTAAGCACATAGCTGCTTGCGAAAGGAAACTAGAGGAAAATGATCACCGCATGGCTCAATTTGCCCAGGCTTTCAGTACGCTTCTTACCCGAACAGCGCATCTGCAACCTGTGGCCTCTTCTACTGTTTCACCCCCGCCTTATGTACCTCCACCTATAGTACAAAAGGCACCCACTATCTCTCTATCTCGTCCCCTGCATTTTAATGGTAATATCCAAGAATGTCGGGTATTCCTTAACCAAATAGAGTATCATATTGAGGCCTCACCGGGATCTTTTCCCACAGATAGAGCTAAAATTGGTTACCTGATGAACCAACTAAAAGGTAAAGCTTTAGCTTGGGCCAATCCATTATGGGAGAGTAAGAAGAGTGTGGCACGCAATTACCAGGAATTCCTTATGGAATTTAAACTTACGTTTGAACCATTAGGCAGGGAGGAAGACACCTCTACTGCCCTGATGCACATCAAACAAGGGAACCGGTCTATCTCGGAGTATGCCATAGAATTTCGTACCCTGGGTTCTGAGGTAGACTGGACTAACAGTGGGCTAATCTCTGCATTTAAAAATGGACTATCTGAAACTATGCTAGATGAGATTGCTGTCAAAGATCTACCAAAGAAACTTAAATGAGTTTATCACATTTGTTATGCAAATTGACAATAGACTAAGAACCAGAGAAGCTACTAGAAACAAGACCAGACCAGACGTATGACTATACCTTTAGTGAACAAAATGCCTACCCCATTCCCCTTATTGCTGAGTTATTTGACAGACTCCAAGGTGCTAAAGTATTCACTAAGCTTGACCTTAGAAGTGCTTACAATTTAGTAAGAATCAGGGAAAACCATGAATGGAAGACTGTATTTAATACCAGAAGTAGACACTATGAGTATATGGTGATGCCATTCGGGTTGTGCAACGCTCCAGCGGTTTTCCAAGATTTTATTAATGAAGTACTCAAGGACTACATTTACTCATTTGTCTTAGTCTATCTGGATAATATCCTTATTTATTCCGCTGACCTTCAAACTCTGGAAATCATGTTAGACAAGTCTTGCAAACCCTATTGAAAAATCACCTTTATTGTAAATTGGAAAAATTCATCTTTGATCAGTCTGAAGTACAGTTTTTAGGATATAATATCTCTTCTCGGGGTTTCAGATGGATCCTAAAAAAAACTAGAGTCTGTTCTACAGTGGCCTTTACCAACTGGTTTGAAAGCCATTCAAAGGTTCATTGGGTTTGCCAATTATTACAGAAGGTTTAGAAAGGGTTTTTCTTCAGTAATAGCCCCCATCACCAATATGACACGCAAGGGGGCTAATAGTGCAATATGGTCTATGGAGGCTATTGAAGCCTTTGAAACTCTCAAACAAAGATTTGCCTCTGCAGACATATTAATACATCAATACACCAGTAAACCTTTCATACTGGAGGTTGATGCCTCAGACGGGGGTGGGGGCTGTTCACTCCCAGGAGCCAGGATACTCCTTTGCATCCTTGTGGTTACTTCTCTAGAAAGTTTTCCCCTGCTGAGCAAAATTTCGATATTGGCAATAGAGAATTGTTGGTCATTATTCTAGCTCTCAAGGAGTGGGGACATCTTTTGGATGGTTCCAAGGACCCCTTTTTGATCATTACTGACCACAAAAACCTAGCTTACATCGGTGATGCTAAACGATTATCATCTAGACTGGCTAGGTGGTCACTATTCCTTTCTCGCTTTAATTTTCTTATAACTTATAGACCTGGTTCTAAAAATGTCAAGGCCGACGTCTTATCTAGACAGTTTGATACTGAGTCTATACAAGAAACGTCCCCTATCATTCCCCCTGAATGTATCAATGCTTCCACTATCCTTTCATTGTCCTCTCCGCTGCTTGGCTCCATAATGGAGGCTCAGTCTCAGACACCCTGCGGTAAACCTCAAGACAAATTGTTCGTTCCATTGGGTGAAAGGGTTAATATCACGAAGGTGTGCCATGACAGCATGACTGCTGGTCACCCGGGTATTAATAAATCCACTACTGCGATCATGACATCATTTTGGTGGGATTCCCTCAGGAAGGATGTTAAGGAGTATGTGCAAGCTTGTTCTGTTTGTGCAGTTTCTCATAAACTCCCTTTTGGCTTGTTACAACCTCTTCCTATTCCTGAGGTCCCATGGTCCCACTTGTTAATGGACTTCATTATTGAACTTCCTAGTTCTAACAGTTATACCACTATTCTCATGGTTGTCGACCGTTTTTCTAAAATGGCTCATTTTATCCCACTCAAGAAATTGCCGTCATCACAAGGCCTGGTACTAATCTTTATACGTGAGATTGTCTGTCTGCATGGCACTCCTCACAATATTTTGTCTGATAGACGTTCTCAGTTTGGATCCCGATTCTGGAGAGCTTATAATAAGCAATTGGGCATTGAGTTGTCCTTTTCATCCTCTTACCACCCCCAGACTAATGGTACGGCTGAGAGGGCTAACCAGTCTTTGGAATTGTATTTGCGTTGTTTTGTTAATAGCACTCAAGACAATTGGTCCGAATTATTACCATGGGCCGAGTTTGCTAGGAACAATGCTGACCATGACTCCTGTGGACATAGCCCATTTTTTTAAATACTGGCCAGGACTCTACTGTCCTACCAGCTGTTTTTTTCTGACACGGCTATTCCTGCTTTAGATGACCATCTTGCCTCTATTCATGATACCTGGGTCAAAGTTCACTCCGCCCTGTGGACTGCTTGTGACCATTTCAAGCATTATGCGGATAAACGGCGGGGTTCCAACCCTGTTTACCAAGTGGATGAGACATCCGGGTTAAAGTCCCTAACATGAAATTTGCTCCTAGGTTCCTTAGGCCTTTTCGTGTCCTTTTGAGGCTAAATCCCATTTCGTACTCTCTGGCCCTTACGGCCTTCTTGAAAATTCCTAACACCTTTCATGTCTCCTTACTCAAACCTCTTGTTTGCAATAAATATACTGTCCCAAGTGTCCCTCCTCCTCCCTTGGTTGTTTCTGGACAGGAGGAGTATGAGGTCTCTTCCATAATTGATCCCAGATTTTCTCCTGGCACTTTGCAGTACTTTGTAGATTGGAAAGGTTATGGTCCGGCCGACTGTTCTGATATACATGCTGGCCGCAAGATCTGCTATTTTCATGCTAAATTTCCTCTTAAGCCTGGTCCTGACTGTCCGGTAGGCGGTCTTCAGGTGGAGGGTAATGTAACATATTCTTCTTCACCCTGCGGATCCATGGCAAAATATACCCCCATGTCCACTCACGTGATTGACAATGTTGGCGTGCAAGTGACATCATGCACGCACGTTTTGGGGTAAAAGTGATTTCAGCCAGTCAGATCAGGATGTAATCCTGACAATGGGATACTAAAGGAAAGAGGCACTTTCAATTGGTCTCTAAGTTACAACATCCAAAGAGAAACTGATTGGATGATGTCATACACAGTTCTAGGAGCACACTGAGCATGTGTAACTTCTAAACTCAGAATATGTTTTGTTTTTGTTTTTTTCTGGAATGAACCTACACCCTGATGTTCCCATTATCACATGCAAAACAATGAGGTTTTTACTGCATTAAAACCACTGACAGGGAATTGAATTAGTGATTACATCCTTACAATGGCACCTGTTAAGAAGTGGTTTATATTAGGCAGCAAGTGAACAAGCAGTTATTAAGTTGTATGTCCTATAAGCAGGAATAATGGGCAAGTGAAAAGATCTGAGTGACTTTGACAAGAACCAACTAGCGATGGCTAAATGACTGGGTCAGAACATCTTTAAAACAGCAAGTCTTGTAGGGTGTTCTTGGTATTCAGTAATTAGTACTTACCAAAAGTTCAGCAAGAAAGAACAACTGGTGAACTGGCATCAGGGTCATGGACACCCAAGACTCATTGATGCATGTGGGGTGCCAAGGCTAGCCTTTCTGGGCTGATCACACAGAAGAGCTAAAGTAAGCTCAAATTGATAAAGAACTTAATGCTGGGCTTGATAGTAAAGTGTCAGAAATTACAGTGCATCAAAGTTTGCCTGTGGGGCAGCGGAGCGGAGATGTCCATGATGACATCTGTCCACTGCTGAATGCTCCTTCAATGAGGACATCGGCATCTAACTGCAGCATGGTGTAGTGGAAGGTTTCCTGGTCTGATAAATTATGTTTTTTTTGTTGTTTTTTTTTAGATCATGTGGATGGCCAGGTGCATGTGTATTTCTTTCCTCGGGAAGAGATAACCGCAGCAGGATGCTCCATAGGAAGAAAGCAGGCTGGGCAACACTCTGCTGGGAAACCTTGGGTCCTGGCATGCATGTGAATGCTACTTTGACATGTACCACCTTCCTAGAGATTGTTGCAGACCACGTACACCTATTTCCCTAATGGCCTCCAAAGTCCCCAGATCATAATCCGATCAACAAATCCCATCCATGGAGGCCTTACATTGAAACTTGCAGGAATTAAAGTACCTGCTGCTAATGTCTTGGTGCCAGATACCACATGACACATTCAGAGGTCTTGTAGAGTCAATGCCTCTACACATCAATGCTGTTTTAAAAGCACAAGGTGGGCCTACACAATATTAGGTAGGTGCTTTTAATGTTCTTTAACCCCTTAAGGATTAAACTTCGGGAATAAAAGGGAATCATGACATGTCACACATGTCTTGTGTCCTTAAGGGGTTAAAGAGTTACTCCAAGCACTATAACCACTTCAATGGTTCACATTGGTCATGGTACATGAAGTTTTTATGACAGAGAACCAGAAGAAATGGTGGCACAGCTGCCTGTGAAGCTAAAATTCCTCCCCTTCCCCTTCCCCCTCCCCTCCCTCAACATCAGAGCTGGATGAAAGGTTTTAGTCAGTCCCTAGTCTGATGAGGACTCATTGCAGATACTAAGGATTTGCAGCAAACACATGAAGTTCAAAAGTTTGTATAAAGTATAATAAATAAGGAAGCAACCCACAAAATCACACTCGGCTAACCCACCCCCCCCCCTTCTCCCTACACACACCCACACATCTGTAGTTGGTGCAGTGTTTGCAGTGGATACAGTGTGTGTCTGTAAATATGTGGGGTAGTATTGCCTAGGGGCCATACTTTTGCTTCTGCCTCTTATCTGTGGCCAGTGGGACATTTCACTCCCTAGTAGTCCAGTGGCATTGTGCAGGCTGGAAGCTGCAAGCTGCATATAGAGTGCAGCCTGGCCTGTGTGACATGCGGAGCATTGCCATGGTAACCTGCATCAATGCTCTGACAACTGGTGGCTTGTGAGAGTTGGAGAGAGGAGCTGCCGGAAGCTGGAAATAATTGTGTGCTGTACCTCCCATGACTGCCGACTCTGATATCATTTGCTATAGTGTTAAACTGTCGCTTTGGAAGGAACAGATATTGCACTTTATGTGCGAAATACGGCGCTATATGGTAACGTGTGGCAATGCTCCAACCAGCCTGCTTACGGGAAGAACACAGAGCCTCCCATGCCCTTCCCTCCTTCTGCTGGAACTAAGTGCCAGTGGGATGGTAAAAGAGGGAGATCTGTGATCTCCTTACCAGCCCAGGAGGGCTTACAGCAAGGCTGGCTCTATATGGGACAGGAGGGGAGATGAAAGGATGTCCCGTGCCGGCCTTGGTCCACAGCCACCGAGTCCCACTGGGTATTTCTGCAGAACCACCCACCGCCTGCGTGAAAACCGAAATCTCTCATTAGTGGGTGGTAGGGACCAGGTTGACTTCCCCTGCTTTAGACACATCACACTGTATGGCATAAGCCCCTCCCCCTTCATTAAAAAATCTGCCTGCCATCAGCAATATAGTTTTGTCACATGCATACATACATATTTAAATATAAACAGTAACATTCTATATAAGTGCATGCTATTGAATTATAGTCATAGTAGCACTTACTTCCATTATATGAATGTATTAATTACAAGATTACAAAATTATTTATTTTTTAGCTTTACAAAAACCCTAAATATTCAAAGATATTCTAGTTTATACACATAGTAATAGTTTGTGGATCCAAAGAGAATCTGATTTCCATTTTAGAGTCAAGAAGATTGTATTACCTTTTTATTGCACAATAGCAAATGTGTTTAAATTGGATATTTGTCTCTTCATCATAGATTAGCAGTAGAATCAGAAAGGTTGAACTTGATGGGCTTAAAACATTTTCAACCTAGATTTCTATGTAACAATGTAATGATGTACATATGCCATTTCCTGAAACAATACAGGCTTCAGTTATTCCATTTTGTTTTACTTTCTGCATGTAATGGAAAAACATAGCGTTTAACTGTGTGAAGGTGAGTGACACTCAGTGAATTACAATTGGCCACTCACAAATTTTCAGATGGAAAACAGCCTTGAATGAAATCCTTTCTTCAATGGTCACTGTACTTTCCCATCTTTACACTCCCATCATAGGGTTGGAATATGTAGCTCAGAAAGAGAAATATACAAAAGATGTAGTGCACTTCCAGAATGTAGTACAATTTGTTTTTAATAACTTGCATATAAGTATAAAAAAAATCACCACTTGGCGTCCTACGCGTTTCGTCCTAAAACCAGACTTCCTCAGGGACTTGGTACATCAATGACCGCAAGATTATAAAATACATTTCCCTCCCACAGTTCTTTTATATCCCCTGTAGCGTCTATTATTCAATAATTCCCGGCCAGTGTTCTATTTCTGTCTGGGCGGCACTTCCTGCTTGTTCGAACCACGTGACTTCATCACGTGCGCCGTATGCGTTTCATCTTGCGTTCCAGGAACCCGGAAGTAAGAAACAATCGTTTGTTTTACAATCTTAATTACTTTCAGGGTATATGAATAAATAAAAGAAATAGGGGAGCAATTAAAAACACTCTGGATGGCACGACATAGATGTATTTAGAGTAAAAATCACAATATAATATGCACATATGAAAATATGAAAATATATACATTGCTAACTTTCTTTTCATTCTATTAACCCCTTAAGGACACATGACATGTGTGACATGTCATGATTCCCTTTTATTCCAGAAGTTTGGTCCTTAAGGGGTTAAAGAAAAAGCTTAAAAAATATAAATAAAAATTAGCTATAAATAAAGGAAAATATAAAATATATATATATATATATATATATATATATATATATATATATATATATATATATATATTGTAACGGAGCTTCCTGTATCCCCGGTTGGGTACTTCCACCTACGGATGCTCCTAGTGCTTACCGAGGGCTCCAAGCACTTCTCCAGACACCATAAGTACTGCAGAGCCCACGAACCGCCGCAGCTTGGTTGGGGTATTGCCACCTCCTACCCACCCTGGACCTACGACAAGGCTCCAGGTTCCAGCGGGTGAACCTCTCTTCCTTCAGAGAGCGTAGCAGGAACAGCTCTTACAAGAGCTAGTGATTATGCAAGGGAGTATGATGATCATAGCAATCCAATGTAGTGATATAGCAATCCCCCCCCCCAATAAAAGACCAGACTCAACTGGTTGTAGCCCATTTCCTCTCTGTACCCCCCCTTGTTTAATCTTGTGTTACGGTTGCCCCGGGCTAGCTGAGGGTTGGACCGCCTAGATGTCCTTGTCCCCAAGCGTGGAGAGCGTTGACAGGTTTCACTTTAGCAACTACCGATATCCCTCAAAGTGTAGAAGATGCATGGAGCTCTGAGCACAGCTAGTGATTAGCATTTCCTTATAACACGAGTCAAGGCTGCAAATTGAGGGTAAGAAAACTGGTTTATTGAACAACTTGCATTTCTTTTATACACATTTTCAGGCCAGGCGCAACCCTTCTGGACCTGATGGAACACAGGGACATAAGGAACATAAACCAATCAGAATAAAGTGCATCTTTCTGAACCCTCCCCTCCATCCTGGAGATAATTGGATTAAGTGGCCATAGTAACTTAATTATCTCCAGGTACAGAAAACATTCTTAAGTTGAAACTGTAACAAAAACCACATAAAAATACATAACTCATATTATACAATATTCAACCCCTATGTTCAACATATCCCCGGATAGCTTGGATCTGAGCGCTCAATATGTCCAAAAAGCGTTCAGATCTCACGAATACAGTTGGATCGCCATGGGGTTAAAGTCTTCTCAACGGAGCTGCATTTGTATATTTAGAAACGAACGGATGAAGGTCTGGAAGTCCCAGCGGGGGTAAATAGTGGCTGAAAACAGTACCATGCGGTCGACGACAAACCTCTCTGGGCTTCCGGCAGTTAAAGATGGCCGCCGCCACATGTTCATTCATACGAATGATGACCACCCAGCTGTTCGTCGATTAAACCGCAGCTTCTGGGTGGCTAATAAGTGGCACACTCCTCATGCAGGGTGGTCGGTCATTCGGCATTTTGTTCGGTGGTTTTGAGGTGAAAAAGGTTAACAAGGCAAACCGCAGCCGGCACACTCCATATGCCGGCTGGTCGGTCATTCGTTCATACGAAAGACATGGTGAATTACTTTTGTGGTTTATTTAGAGGAAAGGAACAGACACCTTGTAACAAAGCGGCAGACAGAGGGTATTTGTAACCTCTTGAACTAAACAAAATAAAAAATGCGATTTAAAAAAAGAGACAAGACTCTTGATTAAGGGTGAAGTAGAACTGAAAGTTTAATGGTACAGGTTGGCTTTATATACAATTCCTCAGGCCAGAGGCACACCCCCTGGACCTGATGGAGAACCGTATTACAAACTGTACAGACCAATAAAAACAATGTAACAATTAACGACACTCCCACATACAGTACACAATCCCTCCCCACTGCCTGTGATATAATTAAAGCAGATCATGCATTAACTTAATTATCCCCAGGCAGAAAAAACACATATTTTTATAAAGTACCAGAAGTACCCCAAAACACAACACATCCCCTGATAGCTCTGATCTGGGTGAACAACATATCCAAAAATCACCCAGATCAAATTACGGGTTTAGAAATTTTATGGAAGTCATATTTTTGCCCAGGCGAACCAAGGATTTCATGCCCAAAACAAGTCCAAAGATTTGCAGCTAAGTACCACTGGAGGACCGACCGGGAACTGCAAGGTTTTCATGCTGAAAATAGTTCCAGGGCATTCGCGGCTAAGTACCCCTGAAATCTATTTGTGGTTTTAGTCCATGCGAACAAGATGTTCGTGAGTTCAAAGAACCATTGTCTAAAGTCCCAATAGCCACAAATAGGGTCTCTCAGCCAAAACAAATTTAAGGGGCCATAGTCACAGGGCAAAAGGTTTTTCAAGTAGTCCTCCCCAAAAACCAGTGGCAAGGTCACGAGAGAGAGAGAGATTTTGTATGTATATGTGGCGAGAGTGACATATATATTAGCATGCTCTTATGTTGTTTGCAGAACCAGAACTCCTGGGAGGCCCTTTGGAATGTGTGTGCTATCATATCAGATACCATATTATTGCCATTTTAAATGCCACTTCCCAATGATACTTTTCACAATCTTTCCGCTGCCCCAAGCCATTCTTTCCATGTGTATGTAACACCTATGTCAGCTTCCCATTTCAGCATATAGGGCAATTTTCGATTTTATAGAAAGTGTCACAGTGGGGGGAAAGTATACAGCAGCAGGAAAGTGGAGTACAGAGGCAACAATTTAGGCCATCACTGGAGTGGTCTGACACATTAATATCTGGTATCCCCAGTGTAAAGGATTTTTATGTATTTACCTGTGTGCCTTCGGTTATGCCTTCTCCCTGCAGTGTAAATTTGTGTAATAAGTTTTTCTTTTATGTAGTTGACCAATGTATTCGTCTACTGAACAGAGACCACCCTGGGTAGCAATCAGAACTTAGAACGGTGAGAAAACCGCAACTTAATTGCTCCTAGGTGGCCGCCATTCGGCATACGAACACGTGGCGAGAACAAAGGATGGCGGCCATCTTAAATCTCACGAATGTGGTCAGCGCGACTTACGCATGAATTGCCTGGAACTGTTTTCGGCATTGCAATTCCGCGAACACCCGGTCACCATGGAAGTCCCGGCTGACTACTTTCCACTTCATGAATCAAACCGGCATTCGGGAGGTGGAATCTACCGAACAATGGGAGCATTTCTATATAACCAACGGCAACGTTCGTATGGTAGTTTTCGTGTAATTAGGCGCGAACGGAGACCGGCTCTTGCTACTGATTTCATGGAACTGTAAAGCGGATACCTCCCCCTTTAATACCTATCCCATTGTTCTCCAGCAGGGCGTTGTCCCAGGGACACTGCCAGACCAGTTTAAACTGGCTGCTTTGTCCCTCCTCAATCTGTCATGAGCCCTTGCAAAACTTTAACCCCATGGCAAATTTACTCTGTTCATGGGATCTGAGTGCTGTTCACTAATATTGGGTGCTCAGATCCAAGCTTTCTGGGGATAGGTTAAATGTGGGGATTCTGTGTAATATAATAGGAATTATGGATTTTACGGTTAGTATAAAATGGAGATATTTTCTGTACCTGGAGATAATGGAGTTTACTGCAGTTACTTAATCCAATTATCTCCAGGATAAAGGGGAGGGATTTTACTGTGTATGTGGGAGTGTTATTTTGTTAAATAGTGTTCCCATTGGTTTGTGTCCCTTTTGTCACAGTTTACCACCAGGTCCAGAGGGTGTACCTCTGGCCTGAAAACTTGTATAAAAGAAAGTCCTTCTGTGTGCATTAAACAGACCTGCTTACCCCTTCATGAAGTCTTGTCTCATGTTTGGGGGATTAGAGAACTGCCTACACTCTGGGGTCAAGAAGCCTCTTCAAATGTCAGTGGCAAAGGGTAGTTTGTCACAGTGTGGTACTTAGTGAGAACGTGGGAACTTTGGTAGCATGTAATGCTAATATATTGTGGAGCAGTTGGAGCCGTCCACTGGCCATTGCTCTGTGTAGTGCTGTGTTTTTTTTTTTTTTTTTAAATTCCTGTATTTCAAACTTAAATTTGTGCAGCTGTTTTGGGGAACTGATGTCCGCTATTTACCTTTCATGTGGAATGTCGTAGTGTAGATTAGCTTCCATATCAGAAATGCATGGTATTGTAATATTTACAGTTTTTCATCTGTGCTCACAATTAAAGTGTGAGCTGTGTTTACATCAGTATAAACTTTCCCTCTCGCCTGTGTAGAGGCCCTCTTTAGGTGTTCCCATTCGTTAAGATATTGTAGGGCCATCTGAGATCCTGTAGAGTTCAATACGAGTCTCCTTCCCTCCACCAACCCATCTGAACCATGTCTTGGCTGAATGGCTAATGTATACCATGTTTGGGGGATTGGTGGAAGGCCCCCTGATTTCCCACCCTGGTGATGTTGTTCCCTCTTCAGTAGCGGTAAGACGTATGGGGGACAGTTCGTGATGGTGGGGTGTGTTACTCGGACCAACAGGTACTCCTGGGTGAACCCAGTTAACAAATTTGTCTAAACTGGTAAATCTCAATTCAATACATGAACATTACATATAACACCATGACATCAGAACAATATACATGCATTTGTAACAATAGTAAAGAGGTTAGGTACCCATTTTTGGAACCCTTAGTTCCATTCTGGTACTGCATTCATATAACGAAAGTTAGAACATACATAGATAGAACATCATGAAATTGTAATCCGTGTTCTCACTTTTAAAATATATTCAGGGATTTTGCTGTCCTCACACCACTAAAAAACAAACAAATACAAACACCTATACATTTTGTGTTTATAATCTTATGTTTAACCCCTTAAGGACCGGACTGTTTTTGCGATGTTGTACATTTGCGACCAGGCATCTTTTTACACTTTTGTGGTGTTTGTGTTTAGCTGTAATTTTCCGCTCTCTCATTTACTGTTCCCATACAAATTATATATTGTTTTTTTCAGGACAAAAGGGGCTTTCTTTACATACAATTATTTATATAATCTCATGTAATTTAATTTTTTAAAAATGAAAAAATATGATGAAAAATTGAAAAAAATACATGTTTTTTGACTTTTATGTGAAAAATCTTTTACTCATCTACAAAAGCGAATGAAAAAAACTGCTAAATAGATTCAAAATTTTGTCTTGAGTTTAAAAATGCATGCTTTTTGCTATTTTCTTGCATGTTATAGGGCTATAAGTACAAGTAGGATATTGCGGTTTCAAAACATACATTTTTAAAATGTATCAATAGTGACATTGTAACACTATTATCTGTCATAAATCGCTGAATAACACCCCACATGTACATATTTTTTTTAAAGTAGACAACCCAGGGTATTCAATATGGGGTATGTCCAGACTTTTTTAGTAGCCAGTTAGTCGCAAACACGGGCCAAAGTTAGAGTTCATATTTGTTTGTGTGTGAAAAAAGTAAAAAACTAAATTGAACGCTAATTTTGGCCAGTGTTTGTGACTAAGTGGTTACTAAAAAAGACTGGACATACCCCATTTGCAATACCTTGGGTTGTCTTCTTTTGCAAATGGTATGCCATCATAGGGGTAATTATCATTCCTGGGCTACCATACGCTCTCAAAGGCAACGTAAACAACCTGGCCATTTTCAATGTAAAAATATTTGACCCATATATTTGACCCTGTAACTTTCAAAAACGCTATAAAACCTGTACATGGGGGGTAGGTACTGTTATACTCAGGAGACTTTGCTGAACACAAATATTAGTGTTTCAAAACTGGAAAATGTATCACAACAATTATATCATCAGTAAAAGTGCTGTTTGTGTGTGAAAAATGCAAAAAAAGTAACTTTCACTGACAATATCATCGCTGTGATATGTTTTACTGTTTTGGATAATATTTGTGTTCAGCGAAGTCTCCCGAGTAAAACAGTACCCCCCATGTACAGGTTTTATGGTGTCTTGGAAAGTTATAGGGTTAAATATAGTGCTAGCAAATTAAGTTCCCTATACTTTCGGCATGGGTTGTCAGGCAGGTCCTGCTAACTGTAATTAATTAGGATACCTAATTATGTAAAGATATTACATAAATATATATGTAGAATTAATATATGTATATATATACATATGTGTATATATACGTATATATATATATATATAATTTGTTTTAAATATTTGTATTTATATATAGGTATTTATATAGTGATATATACGTATATATATTATGTATATAGATAGGGTGTCGTAGAACGTTACAGGGTAAAATACAGTGATAGCAAATTAAATTCTCTGGACTTTCGGCCTGGGTTGGCAGGCAGGTCCCTTAAATTGCAATCCATAAAATAACTTAATTATGTAAAAATATTACATAAATACGCACGTAGAATTTAAATATATTTGCATATTTATATATTTGAAGTCTACGTGTATATTTATATAATTATTTATGTAATTTTGTATATGGACATATGAATAGTTCGTATTCTTTTTATTTATTTATATATACATAGATATATATACAATTTCATTCTAAGTGTATTTTGATATATATATATATATATATTATCAAAATACAGTTAGAATAAAATTTCGTATAGATATATAATTTTTTTTACATTTTTATTATTATTTTTACATGTTTAATTTAATTTAAATTACTTATTATTTGTATTTTATAATATATATATACAATATATAGTTATTATATATATTATATATATACGTGTGTAATTTAATTATAAGTGTATTTTTATATTAATATATGTACATATTATTATAAAAATACACTTAGCATGACATTATATATATGATATATAGACATATATTATATAGGTATAATATATGTCTATATATCATTTATATATATACACATTTATAATTATTATTTTTTATTAACTTTAACTTTATTTTTATTTTTTTTATGATTTTACACTAGCAGGGAGACTGCCTGTCAGCACAGACAGTCCCCCTGCAGGCAGACACATGGACACCTATTGTGACCATGTGGTCGCCCTGTTGGGTGATCACATGGCCACAGGGGTCCTAATCTGCCATGGGGAGACTGTCTGGGCTGCAGGCAGTCTCCCCACAACGGGAGCACCGCCGATCGCCGCCGGGGGAACAACGGCGATCGGGTAAGTACATTTTAAATTTAGGACAGTTCAGGACCGTTGTCGGTCGGCAATGAAAAAATGCCGATGACGGTCCTGAACCGTCCTACGTCCTTAAGGGGTTAAACTCTATAATATTGACATTGATGAACACAGTTACAGTCACAGTCATAGCAGTCACGAGCATGTTATGGCAATTTAAAGGAGCACTATAGGGTCAGGAACACAAACATGTATTCCTGACCCCATAGGGTTAAAACCGCCATCTAGCCATCCTGGTTCCCTCATGCCTCCCTAAATATAGTAAAATCTCACTTGTATTCCAGTCTTTTTGCCCGTAGGCAAAATCGACGACTTGTTTGTTATTTGGAAGGGTTCAGAAGATTCCCTCAAGCTATTTTTAAACAATCTTAATAATAACAGCAATGGTATTATTTTAACTTCAGAATACAGTAGAAAAAATATAAACTTTTTAGATTTACACATTTTTATCCACTATGGTACTATAAACACCAAAACTTATTTTTAAGAAGGTCTGCATGAACACTGTTGATCAATCCAGCTGCCATCATAAACCATGGCTAGATGGAATCCCAAAAAGTCAGTTTTTATGTCTTTGACGAAATTAATCCCATACTGTAGATTTTAAAAATCGATCTCAGATACTTAAAATTTATTGATTAAAATTACAAATTAGAGAATCTTAATAAAACAGAAAATAGCTTTTAGAATATAAGGACAAAGACAAAATACCTTGGAGAGGTGTTGATTTAAAAAAAAAACTTTTGGTAAAAAGGAAATGTATTGGGTTTTCCTGTTAAAAACTCTTGCTCCAGATGGCTTAAATTTTGATTTTGACCTTTTTAACTTTTTATAACTATTTTATTAGCGTATTCCTTTTTAAATTTGTATTTCCAATATTATTTCTATTCATTACATTTTTTGTTAATAACCCTGCCATATATTCCTTTTTATCCATTTGTCTCTTTCTCTTTAAGAACACTATCAGCCATAATTATCATTGTTCATTAATAAATAATAATTTTATCTTCAGTCTACATACCCTATCATTTTTCCGCCGTGTTCCTCTCACGAGGTCGGAGCGTTGCCGCAGTTGTTCGCTTACCACTAGGACCACTAGAGATGGCTGCATGGTACCCCTTCCCAGTCAAAGGGTTAGAAGGGAGAAGAGATATATATATTTTTTTAAATACATTTTAAAAAAATAATGTAATTTAATTAATCTGCCTCCCCCACACACAATCTCCATAAACACCACACATCTCATACACACACAAACACACTGCACCCGTACACACATTACATTCCAGACACACACTAGATCCCTTACCAAACTCTGGATCATCTACACACAGCACCCCTCTCACACATCTCACACACACACAGCACCCCTCACACACACACACACACACACACATAGCGCCCCTCACACACACACAGCACCCCTCACAAAGCTTCCCTCACAAACACCACCCCTTACATATACACACAGCACCCCCAACACACTGCACCCCTCACACACAATACTTCCAAACTCTATACTACAGCACCCCTCACACACACATTGCACCCCTACACACATTACATTCAAGATCCCTTACCCAACTCTGGATCATCAACACACAGCACCACTCTCACACAGAGCGCCTCTCTCACACACAGCACCCATACACACAGCACCCCTCACACACCACGTGTGTGTGTGTGTGTGTGTGTATGTATATATTACACCCTGTTCCAAATTATTATGCAAATTCAATTTAAGTGTCACAAAGATTAAATATTTTGTTTTTTAGTTTAACTCATGGATGGCATTGTGTCTCATGGCTTTTTTGATCACTGAAAACAATCTCGGACACCTGTGATAATTAGATTGCCAGGTGAGCCCAATTTAAGGAAAATACTAAAGGAGGGTGTTCCACATTATTAAGCAGAGCCCCATTTTCATGCAATATGGGGAAGAAAAAGGATTTTTCTGCTGCTGATAAGAGTGAAATAGTTCAATGCCTTGGATGAGGTATGAAAACATTAGATATTTCACAAAAACTTAAGCGTGATCATCGCA
Organism: Pelobates fuscus; assembly: GCF_036172605.1. Lineage (NCBI taxonomy): Eukaryota > Metazoa > Chordata > Amphibia > Anura > Pelobatidae > Pelobates > Pelobates fuscus. Next base: position 265,465,558 of record NC_086318.1, on the reverse strand, counting down.
CTATTAAGAGATTTGTAGCTGATTAAGAGCACAGACGGGTTTGTGCAGATAAAGGCACATTGAGGAAGATTTCTGCCAGATCCATGCATCTGATCAAGAGAGCAGCTGCTAAAATACCATTACATAGCAGCAAACAGATATTTGAAGCTGCTGGTGCCTCTGGAGTCCGACGGACATCAAGGTGTAGAGTCCTCCAGAGTCTTGCAACTGTGCATAAACCTTCTATTTAGCCACCACTAACCAATGCTCACAAGCAGAAACGGCTGCATTGGGCAGAAAAATACATGAAGACTCATTTTCAAACAGTCCTGTTCACTGATGAGTGCCGTGCAACCCTGGATGGTCCAGATGGATGGAGTAGTGGATGATTGGTGGACGGCCACCCTGTTCCAACAAGGCTGCGACGTCAGCAAGGTGGTGGTGGAGTCATGTTTTGGGCTGGAATCATTTGGAAGAGAGCTGGTCAGCCCCTTTAGGGACCCCGAAGGTGTAAATATGACTTCTGCAAAGTATGTGGAGTTTCTGACTTACCACTTTCTTCCCTGGTACAGAAGGAAGAACTATGCTTTCCGTAATAAAATCCTTTTCATGCATGGCAGTGCACCATCTCATGCTGCAAAGAATAGCTCTGCATCAATGGCTGCTATGGGGATAAAAGGAGAGAAAGTCAGGGTGTGGCGCCAATACCTAAAAACTAATTTTCAATCAGTCCTGTTCACTGATTAGTGCCGTGCAACCCTGGATGGTCCAGATGGATGGAGTAGTGGATGGTTGATGGACGGCTATGGGGATAAAAGGAGAGAAAGTCATGGTGTGGCATCCATCCTCCCCTGACCTCAATCCTATTGAGAACTTTTGGAGCATCCTCAAGCAAAAGATCTATGAGGGTAGTAGGCAGTTTACATCCAAACAGCAGCTCTCGGAGGCTATTCTGACATCTTGCAAACAAATTCAAACTGAAACTGTCCAAAAAATCACAAGATCAATGGATGCAAGACTTGTGAAGCTGTTTTCAAATAAGGGGTCCTATGTTAAAATGTAACGTGACCTGTTAAAATGTTTAAAAAGTTAAAATGTTGTTATAAGTTTGATTGAAATAGCTTTTTATTTCAGTAAATATGCTGCAAACACAACAAATGACACTTTTCAGTTCTTTATAACCTATTAAGTGTTTTGAAACTTGCTGTGCGTAATAATTTGGAACAGTGCATTGTAAGTTTTTTTATGTTTTAAAAAAATACTGTTATTAGGAGGTTTGTTCAATAAAATTTAAATTGTACTCTTAATAGTTGATAACGTGACAATTATGCTGACTGTTATTTACATCAATTATTTAGGTAAATGAGAAAAATATCATTTGCATAATAATTTGGAACAGGGTGTAGATCCCCTACACACGCACATAAACATTCCTGACATCCACACTCTTGATCCCCTATGCACACACTAGATTCCTAAACACACACTCTCTACAACCCCTACACACTCCACATCACTTACACACACCAGTGTGTCAGGGATTGATTGTATGCGTGTCTATGTATCTGCATGTGTCAGTGTAACTGTAAGTGGGTCAGTGTTTGTATCTGTGTGTCTGCGTCTATATGAGTGTCAATGTTTGCATCTGTGTGTGGAGGGAGCCTGGGGCAGAGGAAAGAGCAGGGAGAGCCTGGGGCAGAGGAAAGAGCATGGAGAACCTGGGGCAGATGGGAGAGCCTGGAGCAGAGGGAAGAGTAAGGAGAGCCTAATGCAAAGGAGAAGCAGGGAGAGCCTGGGGCAGTGGGGGAGAGCAGGGGGAGCCTGGAACTGAGGTAAATGCAGGGAGAGCCTGGGGCAGAGGGGAGAGCCTGGGGCAGAGGGAATAGCAGGGAGAGCCTGGGGCAGAGGGAATAGCAGGGAGAGCCTGGGGCAGAGGGAATAGCAGGGAGAGCCTGGGGCAGAGGGAATAGCAGGGAAAGCCTGGGGCAGAGGGAATAGTAGGGAGAGCCTGGGGCAGAGGGAATAGCAGGGAGAGCCTGGGGCAGAGGGAATAGCAGGGAGAGCCTGGGGCAGAGGGAATAGCAGGGAGAGCCTGGGGCAGAGGGAATAGCAGGGAGAGCCTGGGGCAGAGGGAATAGCAGGGAGAGCCTGGGGCAGAGGGAATAGCAGGGAGAGCCTGGGGCAGAGGGAATAGCAAGGAGAGCCTGGGGAAGAGGGAATAGCAGGGCAAGACTGGGGTAGAGGGAAATGTAGGCAGAGCCTGGGGCAGAGGGAAATGCAGGGAGAGCCTGGGGCAGAGGAGAAGCAGGGAGAGCCTGGGGCAGAGGAGAAGCAGGGAGAACCTGGGGCAGAGGAGAAGCCTGTGGCAAAAGGAAGAGCCTGGGTGCAAAGGGAAATGCAGGAAGAGCCTGGGGCAAAGGGGAGAGCAGGGAGAGCCTGGGGCAGAGGGGAGAGCAGAAAGAGAGCCTGGGGCAGAGAAAACGTATATATTTTAAATAACATCAACTATGATCATTACAAACGTTTTGCTAATATGAGGGGTCCAATTTATGGAAATGGACTGCCAAGGGGTACTTAAATGAAAAAAAGTTTGGGAACCACTGATCTAAATCATGGGTGTCCAACCTTTTGACTTCCCTTGGCCGCATTGAGTGCAGAGGAATTGTCTTGGGCCACACATCAAATATGTAATATAGATTAAAGATAATGTATATAAGAAATACTATTACGCCCTGCAGGAGCCGGCTCTAAACGCCGGCGAGGTAATAGTACGCCCTCGCTATAATGGCCGCCCATGTGGCCGGCGCTAATTGCCCGCTGCAGATCGCGGTCGGGGGGGATGCCCATCTCTGCGATCAGTATTCAGCGTTCAGTATTCAGTATTCAGCGTGTGTCAGCCGATTTAAAATCGTCTGACACACGTGGCCAGCGGCTCTCCGTTTCTGCAGATCGCGGTCGGGGGACTTACCTGGCCCCCCAGGCAGTCCCCCTGGGGTCAGTGACCGCGATCTGCACTGTCTGAGATCGCAGTGACAGGCTGTCACTGCGATCTCAGAGCGCTCTGATCGCAGTGACAGCCTGTCACTGCGATCAGTGTTACATGTGTCAGCCTATTGGCTGACACATGTAACTGGTACAATGATCCCCCTGCAGATTGGAAGGGGTGAGTGCTTGTACCACCCAGGCACTCCCCCCTGTGGTCAATTACCTAATCTGCAGTCACTGTGATCACTGATCCTGTGTGTCAGCCAGTGATGTGAAATCACTGGCTGACACTGTCTCTGCCCCCTGTCCTGTAATAAAAATAAAAAATTAGTAAAAAAAATAAATAAATTACAGTTACAAATAAAATATACTTAGATCATATATATATATATATATATATATATATATATATATATATATATGATCTAAGTATATATATATATATACACACACACACACACACACTTACACATACACAAAGTGTATTTAAATATTAATATATATAATTTTATATATATATATATATATTAATATCAAATTACACGTAGACTGATACTGATTGATTATATATATATATATATATATATATAATTATTGTTATATATATATTTATATAAAATATAAAAAAAAATGTAAATACGTAAAAAAAATAAAATTAAAAAAATAATTAAAAATAAATTAAAAAGATATAGATGTGTGTTATTTCGTTCTAACTGTATTGTGATATTAATATATATATAGGGGTGTATATAAAAAATACCCCTTTCTGTCTCATTAGAGATATCTTTGCCAGAAGCTCAAGGAAGCAGGCTGAAGGGTCAGTGTTAGGACCCTTCAGCCTGACGTTGGCAGGCGGGCATTCCCTCCAATGGCCATTGGAGCAACTGAATGACCTCCATTTGTCTAAATATACATAGGGATTAAGGAGAAAGCGCAGATAACATTTTCTTTTCTTTGGTTTTTACTATATATTGGGGCTGATGTGTATTGTAGTCGTTGCAGCTGGCCCAGTAGTAATGGGACTAAGCGCAGGACTTCTCTTTTTGTATTAGCGTCAAATATAAGGCTTGTGTTTCATTTTTTTCACATTAAAATTCGCCAGATTGCTTACGTTGCCTTTTTGACCCTGGTAGCCCAAGAATGAAAATTACCCATATGATGGCATACCATTTGCAATAGTAGACAACCCAAGGTATTGCAAATGGGGTATGTCCAGTCTTTTTTAGTAGCCACTTAGTCACAAACACTGGCCAAAATTGGCGTTTTTTGCATTTTTCACACACAAACAAATACTAACGCTAACTCTGGCCAGTGTTTGTGACCAAATGGCTACTAAAAAAGACTGGACATACCCCATTTGCAATACCTTGGGTTGTCTACTATTGCAAATGGTATGCCATTATGGGTGTAAATTTAATTCCTGGGCCACTATACAGTCTCAAAGGCAACGTAACCAATCTGGCGAATTTCAGTTTCAAATGTAACGTGCTATATTTGACCCTGTAACTTCCCAAAACACCATAAAACTTGTACATAGGGGGTACTGTTTTACACGTGAGACTTTGCTGAATACACATATGTGTATTTTATTGCAGTAAAAGCAAACAGTATTATGACATTGACAGTTAAAATGTCATGTAGAACTAAAAAAATAACATTTCTTATTTTCTCCCATTTTTTTTTTTCATATTAAATTATGTTTCATATCTAAATATTTGATATTAAATGAAAGCCCTGTTTCCCCTGAATAAAATGATATATAATAAGGAGGGGTGCATTTAATATGAAAGAGGTGAATTACGGTTGGACAGACATAGCGCAAATGCCAGGTTTTGTTTACGTTTTGTTCTGTTCACAACTTGTACATTTGGCTGCAGTCTTAAGGGGTTAAAAGCCCTTTTCTTAGTTTTGATATTTTTGAATTGTTTAGTACATAACTCCCTTATTTGTTATCCTTGTGTAAGATTGGCATATTTAAGGATATCAAATTAGGGGGCTATCTACTAAACACACATGTATGTATTGGATCATCCAATAGGCAACTAACACACAGTTCTTAAAGGGGCTTACAAAGATATTTCTTATATATCTTATATATATCTTATATATATGATTCCCTTTTATTCCAGAAGTTTTGTCCTTAAGGGGTTAAAGGAAATAGGAGGGGTAGATAGAAACACACATTTATGCAGCCTACAGGATAGGGGAGGGGGGGGGGTAAATAAAATACTAACAGATGGTTACTGCCATACAAAGAAAGGATACCAATGTATAGGAATGTACAGCCAACGCCCTATCTAAAATGAACAGAACTTAGCTTTTTAATGTAGGGGCTTATTCACTAAAATGTTGAAAATTAAGGAGCATAAAAATAATAATAATATTCTATCAGCTATGCTTTAGTCATATTAAGGTAGTTTCTTCTAATTTGGGTGTACTTTATGTTTTTTGTTTTTGTTTATAATTTAGCAAATTTAAAGGGACACTATAGTAACCAAAAAACTTTAGCTTAATGAAGCAGTACTGGTGTACAAATCATGCCCCTTTTGTCTCACTGCTCAATTCTCTGCCCTTTAGTAGTTAATTCACTTTGTTTATGCAGCCCTAGCCACACCACCTTGCATGTGATTTACACAGCCTTCCTAAACACTTGCTGTAAAGTGAGATCTAATGTGTAAACTTCCTTTATTGCTAATTCTGTCTAATTTAGAATTACTTATTTCCTATGAAAACAGAAGTTAACATTAAAAATGAAACCATTTGTTATGCAGGCTGTGTCAGTCACAGCCAAAGGAGCTGTGGTTAATCTGTATGGACAGAAACAAAAGTGATTTAACTCCTAAATGATATATACACAAAAACTGCTTAATTAAGCTAAAGTTGATTTGGTGTTCCTTTAAACTTATTTTATTTATCTCATTTCTGTCCCAAAACACAGTACATCAAAGGGAAACAATACAGAGGCAGTGCCTGCCTCATCAAGACATCACACCGCTCTATGATTTTTCTCTTTGGTATTTCCTTTCAGCTGAAGGAAGGACCAGAAACACCATCAAAATTTCCAGCTCTACATGATGCGGGAATTAGTAACTAGAACAAGGTTTTATAATCTATACCAGCAAAAGCATTCACGAAAGGTAAGTGCACATGAGCCATCGTGGCCAATTATTTTATGAATAGAAAAAAAGCATACCGTATATACTCGAGTATAAGCCGACCCGAATATAAGCCGAGGCCCCTAATTTTATCCCAAAAAACTGGGAAAACTTATTGACTCGAGTATAAGACTAGGGTGGGAAATGCAGCAGCTACTGGTAAATTTCTAAATAAAATTAGATCCAAAAAAAATATATTAATTGAATATTTATTTACAGTGTGTGTATAATGAATGCAGTGTGTGCGTATGTGTGTGTGTATGAGTGCAGCGTGTGTGTATGAGTGCAGCGTGTGTGTATGAGTGCAGTGTGTGTGTGCATGAGTTCAGTGTGTGTGTGCATGAATGCAGTGTGTGTGTGCATGAATGCAGTGTGTGTGTGCATGAATGCAGTGTGTGTGTATGAATGCAGTGTGTGTGTATGAATGCAGTGTGTGAATGCAGTGTGTGCAGGGTCGGTGCAAGGATATTTGCCGCCGTAGGCTCTGCCAGCCCCCCTCTCCCCCAGTCTGTATTATGGCAATGCAAATTGCCATAATACAGACTATGACTCGAGTATAAGCCGAGTTGGGGTTTTTCAGCCCAAAAAATGGGCTGAAAAACTCGGCTTATACTCGAGTATATACGGTATTCCTTCAAAAATTACTATTGTTAGTTATTTAATTTATGTGCAGTGGAGTACAGTAATATGCTTCTACACATCACATATACTCAAACTCAATTTTATGTGTTTAGCTATTCATTCACAATGATATATTTACGTCTCTGGAAATCAAATTATTCAGATTGCTAGACCATGAGAGAAGGAAGTTAATATCAAGTATTATTTCAAGTATAATGTGATTGCATTGGCTCATCATCATTGGTAAATTTAGAATGCATTTATCAGCTCTAACTTGAGTTGTCTTTTTTGACTTATGGTAACATCTGAGGTGAACAAATAATGGAATGCAGAAGTTAAAAGATAATGAGTATATGAAAAATAACTTCATGTGCAGTTGGAGTTGGTTTTCATTATTCACATTCACTGTACACAAAAGGAGAAACACTCCTCATTGGACATAAACAATGTGGTTAACTTGTCCCAGTATCCACACACTAAGGCTAAGATAATAGGAGAAACTGATGTATGGAATCCCACAAGGGGAAACTAACATCAGTAGAGCTCTACTGGTATAAGAAATGAGGAAGGGGACCCTACCTTTAATCAATCTAAGGATAAAAAGGGATATGCAAACAAAAAGTATAACTCAAAGAAAAAAATCTCTATTCACCCTAAGAATTACCTCAACACCGTGGTATGACCACTAGTGTCTACACGAACCAACTCTCCGTACTTAAGTTATAAATAAACATCTAAAAATCAATAACTGTAGTAGTAACAAAAATAAAAAAGTGCTACCCAGTGCAGTGATAAATAAGAAAAATAAAACTCTTAACGAGCAATTTGGCGTGTTCAAAACGCCGTTGTCAGGAGCCTGTGAACATAAACGGCTTGTTGTTCTATTTAAATACCTATTGCTGATGAGACATGGCCATGTCGTCACACATTTGAATATGTTTACTTTATTTCTCCATTTTGTGTTGTAAGGCTAAGATAAGCTTATTGTCAAGAGGCTTAAGAGTTGCTCCATCGGCACAATATAGTGACTGTAAATACTTTTAAAATACATTACAGTTAAAAAAAAATGTCATGGCAAACAGAAAGTTATTACTCAGGACCCCATTTCTGTCATGATCTTCGGAACCAGACAGACTGACCGATAACAGACTAAGGAATTGCAGTACCGGTCCTTACAGTGGCCGGGCTATGCAAAAAGAGAGAAATCAGAGTACAAGACAAAGTTAGAGGGGAAACAGAGAATCGGAATAATGAAAAGACAAGGGATATACAAAACTGGAGAGAGAGAAGCTCCCACCATATTTTTAGTGGTTGTGGGGTAATACAGGGCCTAACCCAGAAAAAAGAGATAATAGAGAGGGCTTGAAAGAGGTCTGCCAAGAGTGTCAGGATATTTATATCGGCAGACATTTTGTGCTAAAATAGAAATTAAAAGTGTATATTGCCAGTCACTCAGAACAGAGCAGACTCCATTTTGCTATCTTCAGGATAACAAAGACACACAATTTCCTTGCTTTCACTAACCACTGAGCTTGAGCTAAGGAATGCATTATTTAAACAAGCCAAGTGATAAGCAATGAAGCAGGGGGATGGAATGCTCTGTTTAAATGTTAATGGAATAAAAATATTTTTTAAACACAGACATTAGTGACAGAGAAGATTACTTTGTAAATTTTACAAGGTACCATTGTAAATAAGGGGTGAAATTGAGTTTAGAACTGTCAATTTTAGAAATTATGATCAAAGTCGTTGCCACAAAGACTGAGGCAAACGCTTTGAACTGACAGCAAATTTAAGTTATGGTAGTCATTTTAGATAAGCCAAATGACGTCAAAATCATCATCAGGAAAAGTTACCGTATTTTTCGCTCCATAAGACGCACCTCACCATAAGACGCACCTAGTTTTTAGAGGAAGAAACTCAGAAAAAAAATATTCTGAACAAACTGTCCCATTGTGTTTCTTACTATGGACAGTTTGTACAGGATATTTTTTTTCTCCCCTGTCCCATAGTGTCCCCCCCTCCCATAGTCTTCTCCTCTCTCCCATAGTCTTCACTCACCCCCTCCCCATAGTCTTCATCCACCCCCTCCCCATAGTCTTCATCCCCCCATCCCCATAGTCTTCATCCACCCCCTCCCCATAGACCTTATCTCCCCCCTCCCCATCGTCTTCATCCACCCCCTCCCCATAGACCTTATCTCCCCCCTCCCCATAGTCTTCATCCACCCCCTCCCCATAGACTTCATCCACCCCCTCCCCATAGACTTCATCCACCCCCTCCCCATAGACTTCATCCACCCCCTCCCCATAGACTTCATCCACCCCCCCCATAGACTTCATCCCCCCATAGACTTCATCCCCCCCTCTAGACTTCATCCCCCCCTAGACTTCATCCCCCACGCCCCCTAGACTTCATCCCCCCCCATAGACTTCATCCCCCCCCCTTACTGTCCCCCTCCCCTTGTCCCATAATGACTTACCTGTCTTGTAGCGTTGGCCGGCAGCACAGGGCGCACCGCGGTAGTGGAACTTGAATTTCATGTTCCGGTTTCCGGCGGGACTGAAAGGAAGTGCACACTCAGCTTGTGCACACTTCCTTTCAGTCCCGCCGGAAACCGGAACATGAAATTCAAGTTCCACTACCGCGGTGCGCCCTGTGCTGCCGGCCAATGCTGCAAGACAGGTAAGTAAAGCTTCATATTCGCCCCATAAGACGCACAGACATTTCCCCTCACTTTTGAGGGGAAAAAAAGTGCGTCTTATGGAGCGAAAAATACGGTAACTCTTTCCTGGATAGGAAGGTTTAGTGAGGCGAGACTGCCCTCTATGGACCAAATACCTAAATTGCAATCTGCAGGTTGACCACACCTTCAGTTTCCTATTGGCCTTATCAACTAATGACGTACAGAGAGTCTGGCCCTTTAAAAGTTAGGACAAAGGGAAGAGAGAAGTTAATTGGAGAAGTTTGGGCTTTCAGATTCGGACATTCAGAGAGATCCAGGACAGATATTCACTCTGGGACTAACACTCAAGAAACACTCCTTGACACTTACTTTTTACTATTACTTACATACCTCCATACAACCAATCATACACGCATTCAAGTTCCTGGGACTACCTACTCATCTGACGAGAACATCTACTTAACTGGTAATTATGCTGGTTTTATTTAATTAATCTAAATTAATAAAAAATCTAATAGCATGATATATGACTAGATAAATCACGGTCAGATTTCAATATTTAGAAATCTTAGTTAACTAAAGAACATATAGTTATAAACATTCCATTCTGCAGGTGGAATTAAGAATAATTATATATTCATGTGATATTATCACGTGTTGGCATACCAATGTTTTTATCCAGGTGTATTGATTTGCTCTAAAATAAGATAAGATATCTTTTTAGGCAAATTAAAATTTGGCTTATAGAATCTGGTAGATTATTCTTATTGGATGGTTCCAGGAAATGATTAATGAGCTGGTTTGAATGTTATTTTAATTGAAAATTACATGAGAATAGGATATTATATGCCTAGGAGGATCTAGCCAGCATTGAAAGGGTTACTCAGTTGATCTAAACTGTTAGCCAAGGTGTTATGGCTTTTTGCTGGAAGTTTAGCTTTCTGTCTGTGAAGTACCCTCATAAATATTGTAAGTCTTGACAGTTGATGCTGTTAGCCATTGGATTGTTTTAACATTGCCATTGTATTGCATACTTATGTTATACTAAATATTCACTGATTATTATCATGCATGCTGCCTAATATTATTATTATTTTATTTGTCACAATAAATTATATCTAGTTTTATAACAAATTGTGATTTTATTTGTATTGAATACATTTTACTTACATGATATCGATCTCTAAGATCTAAGAGAATTGAAATAGTGGGCAATTCTTGACTGTTTAATATTATCATCCCATAAATATCCCCACAAGAGGCACACCCGATTCCAGTCCTATTACCCTAATGTAAATTACTAAGTAAAGGTAATTGGCATATAATGCCTAATATACATATGCATAGAAAATAAAAAACTTTATTGTTCAATACTGGATAAACACATCTAAATATCCCAGACACCAAAAAAGTGAAAAAAAAAAATAATAATGAAAAAAGATGATAGTAAGTATAAAAATAGGACCGACTGCTGGAGCTGATGTGTACGAATTACAAAATAGCCAGATAGTGATACTGATGAAATGGAAACAGTATCTAAGGGGAGATATACAGTGTATACATAGGTAGATACAATAAGGTAACCCTAGTCATACTGGCCAAGTGGCAACAGAATGGGTATATCTTATAACTAGTCAAGCTCAAAGTAATGTAAATCTGTCTGTGTGGCTCTAAGTACAGCAGGATCAAGTAGGTATATGGCTTGTCAGAGAGTATCTGGGAAGTCCACAGTAGACCCCAGATGAAATAGTCATGATCGGGAAAACAGACAGTGGATAACATAAGAGATTGCTCTCCCCTATTATGATAGTCTCTGATAGCACCTCCTGAGCACACCGTTGTATCTTGATAGATTCAGGGCATAAGTATCAAAAAGTAAAAAAAGTCTTGAATAAACTTATATAGTGTAAAGTGTATAAAATCTGAAGTAGATATTTAGTAGATAACCCCCCAAAAAACAGGTTCTACGCTTAATTGGCAGATAAGGGATAGCGTCCAGTATACTACTGCAGATCCCTTAATGGACTCTTAAGATAGATAGTGCACTAATGAATCTCTGGGTCACAGTATAGATTATTCAGTACTGTGCTGGAAAAGTCTCTGGGAAAAACAGCCCGCTAGAATGGATAGAGCAACTGAATGCTTATCATACTTGTATTGTCTGGTATCGCTCAGGTATGCTGTACTAAGCTTAAAGAGTAGTTAACAACTGAGTGCTTATCATGCTTGTAGTATCCGGTATCGCTCAGGTATGCTGTGCTTCAACTGGAGGAGTAGTGAACTGCGTATCGAGAGCTAGATAAACCCATATCTGAGAAAGACCCAGAACCCTAGGCTAAAAGCACCTGTAGAACGGTCTAAATTTAAAACCCCACAGAAATGTGGAGTCTACCTCAACGTGTTTCGGCGCTAGGATGCGCCTTTGTCAAGAGTTTGGTGTAGACTGAAAGTGTCGGCTCTTCTAACAGGATGTGTAATCCCCTTCGTTTGATGATGCTTGTATTGGTAAACCACTTGCATCTTGTTGGGGGTGGGGTATCCATGTAATTGACATGTATAGTTCAGTGTGGGGTAAAGATGTAACGTTAACTCCTTGATCCCCAGAGTGTATAGTTTGTCCCCAATGGGATTGATATTATGTTTATATTGCAAATGAGTGTTTAAACTAATAGATTGCAGAGGTATTGCAAGTTAGGGATATTTCTAGACTAGAGTTATCAATAAATTATATATTTATAAGCATAAATACACGGTTACAGGTTGACAGTCACTGATAGTCAGAGTTGGCTGTCAGAAATAGAATGAAACTTGGAGGGATATTTCTAGACTAAAGTAATAAAAAAATAATATATTTATAAGTCTAAATAGACAATGTTACAGGTTGACAGTTACTGATAGTCAGAGTTTGCTGTAAGGACTAGAATGGATCTTAGAGGGAAATTTCTAGACTAAAGTAATCAATAAATGATATATTTATAAGCATAAATAGACTGTTACAGGTTGAGAATTACTAATAGTCAGAGATGGCTGTCAGGACATCATTTGTATTGGATCCTTAAAAGGGGTAGATGTTATATTTTATATATTGTGTTATGTTTATATTGCAGATATTAGAGCTCAATATGTTCAATACAGGGGTGACCTGGTGATGGTACCTATATCATAAGCATACATGGAGACTAGTTATTAGTTGGTAGTTCCTGGTAATCTTAATGGACTATCTAAAAAATGGGTCTCAAAAGGCTATAGTGATGTTGGCAAGGTAAGTAGTTGTACAGAGGCATCTAGAAACGACTATATATATATATATATATATATATATATATATATATATGCACCTAGGTTTTAGAATAATGAATATTCTAGTTCATACAGATTTAAAATGTTACAATATATAGAGATTTGGAGGAATCTTAAATAGATCAATCCCTAGGTAAAGATGCATCTATATGAAGGGAGCAAACAAAAAGCATTAGGCTGTAAGGTCTTTAATCGATAGATCCAATAGCTCTTGCGTTGTCTTAGGAATCTATCGTAATCACCTCTTCTTTTGTCACATTTGACTAGTTAAAGTTCACAAAAACGAAGACCTTTTGAATCACCTGAGTGCAGGGCCGTCTTTAATATGGATTGGACCCTGGGCAAACATTTGCTTGGGCCCCCTGAACCCTTTCGTCCGCTCCTTGGCATGCAATCATGCCCCCCACCCCAACGCAGAGGCGGACGTAAAGTAGAGAGGGCTCTGGTGCATGAATTATTTTGGGAAAAGAGGGGGCAAAAGGTAGATCCCCATCTGTCATGCAACTCCAACAATGCTTTGACAGCTGGGGCGCTACCATTTTCCCATGCATGCAGGGTTGTATTTAGCACTGAGCAGTATTTGTGTGTTTGAGTGTAAGCATGTTTTGTATGGAGTACGTTTGTGTGAATGTAGGGGTGTGTTTGTATGTGGAGATGGCATTTAAATGCAAGTATGCATTTATGTGTAGTGTTGGGTTATGAATACACTGGTGTGTTTATATATAATTTTGTTGTTTAAAAAAAGAGGTGTGTTTATATGTAGTGTAAGTTGAATGCAGGTGTGTATTTGCATGTAGTGTTGAATGCTGAGATGTATGCACAAATACACATGCACTGTCACAAACACACACACTGTGATACACATACACACACAGAAACACTTGCAGATACACAGATATACACAATCATACAGATGCAGCTATACAGACACATTTACACACACTGACACACACATACAGACACACAACCTGGCACACATGCAGACACACAGATGCACACACTGACACACACGCAGATACACTGACAACATAAAGATACACAGACACACACAATGACAACATACAGACACACAGATACATAACCTGACAAATGCAGATACAAACACTGACACATATGCAGATACACACATTGGCTACATACAGATACATGCACAGGTATACACACTGGCACACACACAGATACATACATACTGACACCATACAGATACACACTGACACACACACAGTCACTGTGACAGACATACTGACACCATACAGACATACTGACACTGTGACAGACACACAAACTGACACACACAGACATACTGACATGCACACAGACATACATACTGACACACACACAGACATACAAACTGACACACAGACATATACTGACTGACACATACATACTGACACACACACAGACATACTGACACACACAAAGACATACAAACTGACACACAGACATATACTGACTGACACATACATACTGACACACACACAGGCATACATACATACAGACATACATACTGACACACACAAAGACATACATACTGACACACACAAAGACATACTGACACACAGACATACTGACACACACACATACATACTGACACACACACACATACATACTGACACACACACACATACATACTGACACACAGACATACATGCTGACACACAGACATACATACTGACACACAGACATACATACTAACATACTGACACACCCACACACAGACATATTGACACACCCACACACAGACATACTGACACACACAGACATACATACTGACACACAGACAAACATACTGACACACACACACACACAGACATACTGACACACACAGACAGACATACTGACACACAGGCAAACATACTGGCACACACACACACACACACACACAGACACTCTTCAGTTTCCTACCTTTGAAAGAGGCTTCCTTCCCTGTGGTCCAGTGTGCTGGCTGGGGTAGTTGGGAGTCTGACTCTGCTTGCTCCACCTCCTCACTGGATACTGGCTAAGCAGCCTCCCGCGTGGCCCGATGTCTGTGAGGTGGGAGGAAGTGATTCGCGGACGTCACTTCCTCCCATTCAGCCGTTAAGCATGGGCCCGGTCGCGCTGTTAAAGGGCCACAGGGCCGACCGGACCCCTGCTGGAACATGCTCACTGGGTGGCCCTAAGGGTATGGGCAACCGGTGGGCCCCCTTAGTGTGCGGGCCCCAGTGCAGCCGCAATACTAGTACCGCGGGCCCATTAGGTAGGGAAATATTTATTTTTTTTTTTTAAATGTTTTATTGCAGGCAGCGGGGCCCACGGGGCAGCTGCTTTGGGCCCCCCATGAATAACTGGGCCCAGGGCAGCTGCCCCGTTTGCCCCTCCTTAAAGACGGCCCTGCCTGAGTGATGTTCTTTAAGATGGTGGGCGATTGGGGTCTCGATAGTGAGTTTAGGGCATCGTACGTGTTATTTTATTTGTTCTTTAAAGGGTCGGAAAGTTTTGCCCACATGTTTTAGATTGCACTCACAAGTAAGGAGATAGACCAGGCCCGCAGTATTACAGTTAAAAAATGAAGTGACTGTAAAAATGTGTTTTGCTTCACTGTCAGTGACTTATTTTGAGTCTCGTTTAATGAATTTGCACGCAACATAACATCCACATTTGAAGGACCCTGTGATGGGAGTATTCAACCAGGTAGAACTGTTAGTACGCTGAGATTGAAAGTGACTGGGGACATGGGGATCTCTCAAATTCTTGCCCCTTTGTGCCGTCATCTCCACTTTAGGACCCAATATTTTCTTCAAGTGTATGTCATCAGTTAATATTGGCCAGAATTTTTGGATACCTGTTTTAACTGTATCCCACCCTGCTCGTGGTGAGCGGACAATTGAAGCCTGCGTGAGCGGCAAGCAGGAACCAGAAGCCGCCGCTCGCTGTGAGCAGGCAAGTGAAGTTGCTGCTCGCGGTGAGTGAGCAACAGAAGTCGCCAGGAGCGGCACGCAGGCAGAGGGCCTTACAATTTCTTTACCTTCCATTCAGGAAATAAATTCTACCAACAAATATTTGAGAAGAGATATTAGTATATCTCTTCTCAAATATTTGTTGGTAGAAAATCTGGAGCTTTCCATTCTGATACACTAGAACCATAATTGGGAGATACACACATTTTATTCTGACACTGCATGCATTGATTTTGATGACAATAATTGTTATTACAAATATACAAAGACAAGTAATGTGCTCAAACTCCCACTACTCCTGGGCGGCAGCAATGACCACAGTATACATCAGCCCCAATACAAACAATAAAAAACTAAGAAAAGTTACTTGCGCTCTATCCCAAATCCCTGTGCATATTTAAATAACTGGAGCTTTTTTAGTATTACTCCATTGGCCATTAGATTGAAGCTCACCTGCCACGTCATGGCAAACCTTTTAGGTGAGTCCTACACTAACAATTTACCTTGCTTCCATCTGCTTCAGGTAAAAAAATCTGTAATGAAACAGAGGGATATTTTTTATAAATCCCTATATGTAATGTAATACAAAAGCAAATACAAAATAAAAAAGACAAGTCCTGCTCTCAAACTCCCACTACTCCTGGGTAGCAGCAATGACCATAGTATACATCAACCCCAATACATACAGCAAAAACCAAAGCAATTGATTACTATCCCAAATCCCTATGCATATTTAAATATCTGGAGGTTTTTAATATCACTCCAATCGCCATTAGGTAGATGCTCACCTACCACGTCAATGAATAAACCCCTTCCCGACCAAAGACGGAAATTTTCCATCAAGCTTGTCCTTGTGTTAAGGACCCTTGACGGAAAATTTATGTAATATACTAAAGTTAACCACAGATGGCCGCGATCGCCGGGTAAATGCTCACCCGGTCTGCCCAGGCTGTCAGAGCGAGCACATGATCCGCCTCCCTGCTCTTCCGCCGTCAGTGTGAAGTGCAGGGAGACAGATCAGTGTTATTCCTCTTCATCCTGTGTGAAACAAAAATAAAAAATGAAGTTAAATCCCACCCTCTTTCCCCTTCTTTAATAAATTAACCCCTTCCCTGCCAAATGATCACTGACTACAGTGATCAATTGGCAGGGACTACATTTTACTGTCATCTGATTTATTTATTTTAACCCCTCAGGGGTTAAATTTATTTTTATTAATTAATTTAAATATTTTAAAATTAGACATTTAGCTAGCTGGGGTGGGTGGAAGTTTGTGGAGAATTGGGGGTTTGGTGTTAGGCTAGCTAGGGGTTAACGTTAAAAAAAAAAGTTTTAAAATTAAGCTTTAAAAAGTTAAAAGCAAAAGTGTAAAAATGTTTTAATAACTTTTAAGTAAAAAAAAAAAAATACCACCCCCCTTTACCCAATCCAAATAAAAATTAACCCCTTCCCTGCCAGTTGATCACTGCCTACAGTATTATACTGTGATCTAATTTTTTTAACCCCTGAGGATTAACTTTTATGTATTTTTTAACCCTCAGGGGTACAATTTATTTCATTAATATAAATATTTTAAAATTATATATTTTTCTAGCTAGGGTGGGTAGGAGTTATGGGAAAGTGGGGAATTTACTGTTAGTGCTGCTTATTGCTAGTTAGGCGTTAACGGTAAAAAAAGTTTATAAAAAAATGTTAAAAGTGTAAAAAAAAGTTAAAGTTTAAAACATTTAATAAGTAAAAAAAATTAACGAGTTTTAAACATACTAGCGAAAAAATTATCCCACGCTAAGGATCAAAATATGCTTTTTGAATTACCCCGTGGTGTATTCTTTAATAAATAATATGTGTTTGTGGGGAAGTTTGAATAACCAGCCAGCTAATCTACTCAAAAAGGGAACATGGGCACAACGTAAAAATTCAAAGTTTGGAAAAAAAACGGAATGGCTGTGTCTCAAATGTGCCCCTTCAATGTCCACATATACCTGGCAAAGGTATATGAAGTATTATACAGTCGTTCCACACATAAGGTTTGCAAAATATACTGTGCAAACTTACTTTGTGTGTCAAAAAGGCAGAAAAAAATGCTTATTACCACTACAAGCTAGCAGAACATTTTTCCTACGCTAAGGTTCAAAATATGCATTTTGAAATACCCTGGTATTTGTTCTTTAAGAAATGGTATGCATTTATGGTGTAGTTGGGACATGGACACAGCGTAAAAATTCTAAATTTGAAAAAAACTGGAATGGCTGTGTCTTACATGTGCCCCTTCAATGTCCACATATACCTGGAAAAGGTACATACGGGGTATTGCTGTACTCAGCTGACATAGCTGAGCAACATATGAAGTATTATACAGTCGTAGCACACATAAGGTTTGCAAAATATACTGTGCAAACTTACTTTGTGTGTCAAAAAAGGCAGAAAAGTGCTTATTACCATTAAACTTGGTACAAGCTAGCAGAAAAAGTATCCCACGCTAAGGTTCAAAATATGCCTTTTGAAATACCCTGGGATGTCTTCTTTAATAAATGGTATGCCTTTATGGAGTAGTTGGAATATGTAGCCTGCTCAAGTGCTCCAAAGTGGGACACGGAGGCATCAAAACCCTCCATGAAAATTCACACTTAAAAACCTGAACTTGTCATGTCTCTTTTACAGCGATGTAACTTCACAAAATAGAGTCTAGGTCATACAATGGGCATATTGTTTTACTCAGAAGATGTACCTGAGCATAATTTGTTTTGTTTTTTTATGACAGTGGTACATATCAAGTGTAAGAAAAACAAACATTGACATAAATTGGTGAAAAAATAGTGACAAGTTAAGGCACAATATACACCATATAAGATATACAGGGGTGTCTGCTTTATCAAATGAAAGCCCTTTGTGAGGTTATTTGAAACGTCACACTGCTATAATACCCTAAAATGAGACATAGGCCCGTCAAATCCATCTACAAAAATTCTAACTATAGAAACTGAAATAGCCTTGTCTATTATATAGCATTGTAGCTTCACAGAATAGTGCCAAAGGCAGATGTAGCGGAACACAATATGGGGTTCTGTGCAGGAATAGCACACACCAGCTTTACGAAATACACATTACAAAAACCTTGTTATATGTCTAAATGCCAAAATAGAGAAAAAACTCAATTTTACTCCAATATTTAGCAGAGATTGGCGATGAAATGGTTACGTAAAAAGTGTCAAACTAACCTCAGGTAAATAGCCTGTGATGTCTACTTTATATAAATAAATATATACTTTTGTGTGGCAATTTATTTTTTATGTGGTGGCTACTTAACCTACAAGACAAATATACCAACTTCTAAAATTGTTTCACATTAAAATGTTATTTTAGTCATTGTATTTTGTGACCTGTAACTTTCAAAATAAGTTGAAATCCTATACATATCATGTACTCTATTGTAAGGAAACCAAGTATATTTAAACCTCCTTCGGTAGTTTCCTCCCGAACAGCCAGAGCCTAGTGAATATAGCTCTCCGTTCGGTAGTTGAAGTAGACAAAATCCATACGAAATACAAATAGCTTTACAAGATAATTCCCTTAGTAAAGCATACGGATTCCCAAACATTAGCCGAAGTCAAGAAGAAGGGTACAAAATGGACTGGCTTTAATGAGCACACACAGACGTTTATGCAAGTCACCATGCAAGGGGACATCCCACAGGGAGGGACACAGTATAACCAATCAAGTACAGTAAAAACATAAAACACAGCCAGCACAAACATACAATTCCCTCCCCTATCCCTGGAGATAATCAAGTCTGATAAAATAATAACTTGATTATCTACAGGCAGAAAAATCAGTTTTCCCAATATCTGGAACACCCCTTTATACATGAGGTATCCCCACAAATATGTCCCCTGAGAGCCCCGATCTGGGTGACCAACATATTCAAATTTCACCCAGATCGGTTCAAGGGTTCTCAAAAACTATGGAAGTCTTGGCACAAACTCCGACAAAAAACAGACCTATCACCATTCCCATCCCCGCTATACCCACTTACACAAAACCCCCACTTTCAAAAAGGGGATTCAGGAAAATCGTTTGATCTCTATCACAAAGGCACCTCACTACAACTACGTGATGTAGTCCAAGACGGTAAAATTAAAACCCTTCCTTAAATCATACCAACTCATACCCACACGGTAATACAACAAATGCATCACCACCAATTGACACACTTTATCAAAACCCATAACTTACTACCTAAAGGAGACAGGCCCCTAACTAAGTTCGACCAGCTGTGCTCCTCACATCCATCCACTAAAAAAGTCCTATCTACCATATACACACTGATTAGGGAATCACAAGAACCAAACCTCCCGGGATATACGGCTAAGTGGGCAGATTAACTCAAATTAGACTTCTCTTGTCAACAGTGGCAAATCATTCTTAAAACGGCACATAGCTCCACCACCTCGTTAACAGCACAAGAGAGTAATTTTAAACTTATAACCCGGTGGCACTTTACACCAGCGAAAATCCACACAATACATAACACGACCACAGACCTCTGCTGGAGGTGCAACCAAACAGGAGCACATCATGCACACATTTGGTGGCAATGCCCGCAGATAGCCAAATTTTGGAGCAGAATTCACACTATCGTTCAAAATATCTTCCAGACCAAATTCTCCTTGGCTCCAGACCAATACATTTTCCTCCTACCCCCCCAGGGCTTCTCGAAATTAGACGCAGCCCTATTCAACCACTTAGTCATGGCTGCCTCTCAATTAATTTCCAAACACTGGAAACAGCCAAAACCTCCCTCAATTAGGGAATGGATCCAGAGAGTAGAAGACACAAAACAAATGGAGGATATAACACAAGCCAAATTAGGGAACCAAGATTTGGGCACCGTGGAACACCTTCATTACACTCAAGACACACTTGACAACCAGTTGCAGTCCACACCACAGCCACTATGCGGCTGGATGGATGTCCGGGGTGGCGCTGGACGCCCGGGCGCGCAGTGGGTCTCAAAGACCAATACCGACTACACTAGATGGCTTTCCCATAGTGACAGAAACCAAATCCTGAAATTACGTTAAACTTCACAACTCCCACACATGTAACAAATACTAGTTCTATGACGAGAAGGAAGGAAAGAAATTTAGCAATCTCACGCTTAAGCCAGAGCGAAAGGCGTTTTACTGAACCATGTAATATCCACAGCCTACTGTTCAACTATATACAACCGGTACTCTTCTGTAACAAAACTTGCTACATATCAATGTTATTGTGAATCTAACCCACACTCTGTAACATGCAATTGCGAAAAAGCTTATTGTACCATTTTACCAGCACCAAGACCGTATAATTCATGTATTTCTGTAACTCCTATAAGAATATACTCGCATTACTGATTATTGTAATACTATCTAAAAACAATAAAAACTTAGATAAAAAAAAAATTATATTGTAGCATAGTCATTGGAATAGTTCTTTTATATGTACACGATGAGTTGGTAGATCAGGAGAAAAGAGGAAGATATCGTCCAATTATACCACAATATATTGATTAAACAGATCACAAAATACATAATTTAGGAAATGTTGGAATGTGGCTGGGGCATTAAACAAAGCATAGGGCATCACTAAATTATTCGTAATGTCTATAACGAGAATAGAAAACGGTCTTCCACTCGTCACCTTGTCGAACATGAAGCAAATTATAGGCGCCTCTTAGATCCAATTTAGACTATACGGTAGCTGATTGTAATCTTTCAAGGAATTCAGGAATAAGGGGAAGTGGATATTTGTTTTTTTTATTGTTATCTGATTTAATTCTATATTCTCTATCAACATATGGATGGATGTAGGCTTCCATCCATTTTCCCCACTAAAAAAGATGCCAACTCCAGCAGGAGAAATCGATGGTCGAATAAAGCCTTTATTCATGTTCTCCTGCATATATTCTTTTAGGATACGAAGCTCGTTTTCTGCCAGGGGATATAACCTTCCATAAGGAATTGGTGTATCTGGTAGTAGATCAATAGAACAATCTTATTCTCTTCTAGGCGGTAGAATGTCCACTCCTCTTTTATCAAAAATTATTTGTATTCTTGTTAGGTTTCAGGAAGAAGAATAGCTTTGCCTTGTGTCATGTTCTCTACCAATATGGAGCAAACAATACCTTTTGTCATGGTTTTCTTTAGACACTGAGTTACAGAGGGTGGATGGGAAAGTGATAGTATCTTTGGACCATGATAAACAAGGATTATGGTTGCGTAACCAGGTTATATCAAGTATAACAGGAAACAGTGGAGAAGGCACTAACCAAATGAGAAGACTTCTTTATGTTCACTGTGGTGAAAGTAACCTCGCCACTGGCTCTTGAAGTGGCCTGCTTTCCAACCTATTGCCCCAGGACTATGGCCCATGTATTAGACTTTGGTTCAGGACTATGGAAATGCTTTGTTCTTGCCTTTTCCCTTATATGGTTCGGTATATGGAGTTTACCGAACGGATAAGGAGTATTGTGTTCGTATACTGAACAGACTCCGAACAGTTGGACCACCCGTGGGTGAAAAGTGCAGCTTATTAACCTTATTGACCTTGTTAACTGCAACATTCTAAACGGTCGGCTGGGTGGCCGCCGTTCATATGGAATACATACAGCAATGTTTGGTCGTCGAGTGCATGGAACTATAATCAGACACTCAACAGCGCGAACACCGCTGGGACTTCCATCCCTTCGTACGTTCGGCTGGATTCACTTGAGAAGAGCGGCGTTCAGTGGAAACACATTCCTGAACAAGATACAGACTACGTTTACATATGAACTGGTTGCATTTGTATTTCTGTTGTATTGTGAACTCCCAAAAGAGACCAACCACACAGCCTGATTTCATGCAACTCTTTTGGGCAAGAGCCTTGTTTGTGGTTGGTCAAATTTTGAGCTTCATGGAAATCCTGAACCCCTGAACTGATCTGGGTGATTTTTGGATATGTTGGTCCCTCAGATCAGGTTATGTGACTTTTGTGGGGTTTCCATGTGTTTTGGGGGTACTTCTGGGAGGTTGTTAAAATGCATGTTTTCTGTGCCTGGAGATAATTGAGTTTAGTACAGTTCCTGACTCCATTATCTCCCAGGCACAGGGGAGGGATTGACCTATTTTGTATGGGAGTGTCCTGGATCTGAGAGCCAATGTAATTGTGTGTATGTTTTTACTGTAGTCTTCTCTCAGATACAGTAGGGAATATGTAATCGGAAACCCCTTGCATGGGGACTTGCATATAAGGCCAATTGTGGCTACCAATAAAGCAGTTCCTCTTTACCCTCAATATAGAGCCTAGTCTCATGTGTGGAGGGGACAGCTATATTCACTCTGGGTATTGCTATAATCACTATACTCCCTTGGATTACAACACTTGCTCTTGTAAGAGAAGCCTGCTTTACTCTCTTGACTAGGAGAGGTCTACCCACTGGAAGCTGAATACTGGTCTTGGGTCCAAGCTGTAACTCTGGCTGTGGGGTTTACTGTGGTTATGGTACCTGGTGGAGTACTCAGTGTTGCTAGGAAGCACCGATTGGCTGAGGCACCCAGTCGGGGTGCCAGGCTGTCTGCCACATTCACCAATAGTAGCTTGAACAGGAAGAGTTTGCTGATGAACAGGACCGGATTGTAAAAAAGAACTATCAATTACTTGGATGTTCAAAGGTTTCTCTTTATTGATAATAGTGAGAGCATAAGCAACTTTAGGATCCATAAAGCAGCCACTGACACCAATCAGTCAATGAGTCAATCAGTCCTTGGCATTCATAAACATTCTTCTTCCACTGTAACAGAAGAGAAACAGATAAAGGAGATGCCATATTGACTGTGGATTATATTCATATCTTATGTGAGGCCCACTTACCCCATTGATTTTTTGCCTTTTGGCTTTTTTAGCCTTTTTAGCCTTGCAACAATACAGACAGAGGTTGTCTCTGCGTCTCCTTTGCAACTCAGCAGGAGGTATATGTTCCTGAATGAGACCTATCTGCATGGATTCTTCTCCACTAGGATTAATAGTGGTGGTTTGAGGAATGGTAGCAGGAAACCGAGGAGTCACTGTGTAAGAATTGGCTCTTTCTAGACGTCTCTCTCTCAGACAGCGATCCAATTGAATGGCTTGTTGCATGAAAGTCTTATTATTGGGAACGCCGAAATGAGCAAAAAAAAAAAAGTATCAGACAGACCAATACAGAACTGGTTTATCAGGCCGATTTCATTCCAACAAGTGTCTGTAGCATACCGTTTTGAAGTCTGCAATGTATTCTTCCACGGTTCTGAGGCCTTGTTTTAGGGCCTGGATAGTAATTTGTGCAGTATCTTGAGAGCATCATGTATGGCAAACATCATGCTGATGAATGCTTCCCAGGACTGGACTGCTGGATCGTTGGTGCGTAATAGATCATGAGCCCATTCTTGGGGTGCGCCAGATAGGAGAGAAATAATGGAATGGATTCTGATAAACTCTAAATGAGAAGTACAAGGCTTCAGATCAAACATGAGCTTTCATGCCATGATAAAGGTTCTGTACTTGGTACGATCCCAAGATAATTGTTCAAGTGAAGCCACTGCATCGTCAGGAAGTGGAATAAGATGAGCAGCAGTTTGGGCTTGTTGCGTGCAGATGCCTGGGTCTGAAGTTCTTGGACCACTTGCATGAGCTGGGTTATCTGTCTTGTCATCTTTGCTCTTGTCAGAGCGGATAACAGTGTTGTTGGATATGCAGGCTCCATATTAGGCTCAGTATTTCTGTCACGGAAGATGACAGTAGATATAGTCCAATATGCAATTACAGACTTGGTAGTTCAAAACGAAGTATAGACCAGGATAAGGCAGAGATTAAGTCAGGCACGCAAAAGGTCGGTTCGGACAGCACAGGATCATAAACGTAGAACAAGGCGGAGGTTGGATATCAGATAAGCAGACAGGAACAGGGAACAATTTTATAGGAGTCTGAAGCACAGAATACTAAGCATAGATAGGTCAAAGCAGGCTTATAGAGGAGATGGGGTGGAGCACATTTCACAGGTGTCCTACCGGTCTCCTGGAACCTTCTTCTGAAAAACTCCTACTTCCTTTAAGAAGCTTCTGTTCTTGTGCAAGCTGATGCGGCTCAGAATCCGCGGTCTCCATCGGTGCAGCATGGAGAGGAGTGGAGGATGTAAGTATCTGATCGGGCGAGGGGTACGTAGTCGGGCTGGTCTGGGGGCTGACACAACCCCTGTAGGTAATTTCACGTTTATTACATCTGATCTAGATGAGTGGAGAATTTACAGTCTTCTGAAAACTCTTCTGAGTATCTTAAGAAAAACATCAATGTAACTTTCCCTTTGCAAATGATTGTCGGGAGATATAAATTAAAATGTATAGGGGATCCAATTACCCGTATATACTCGAGTATAAGCCGACCCGAATATAAGCCGAGGCCCCTAATTTTACCCAAAAAAACTGGTAAAACTTATTGACTCAAGTATAAGACTAGAGTGGGAAATGCAGCAGCTACTGGTAAATTTCTAAATAAAATTAGATCCCAATAAAATTACATTAATTACATTTTTTTTTACAGTGTGTGTATATAATGAATGCAGTGTTTGTGTATGAGTGCAGTGTGTGTGTGTGATGCAGTGTGTGTTTGTGTGTGTGTTGCAGAGCCTTGGTGGGGGGTGGGCATGTTTATTGTTATTTATTATTATTTTAATATTTTTTTTGTTGTTAAATTATTATTTTTTTATTATTATTTTTTTAAATATTATTTTATTATTATTATTAATATATTTTTTTTTCATCCCCCCCTCCCTGCTTGATACATGGCAGGGAGAGGGGCTCTCACTCCCTGGTGGTCCAGTGGCATTGGCAGTTCAGTGGAGGGGGGCTGGCAGGAAGTACTTACCTCTCCTGCAGCTCCTGTCAGCTCCGTCCTCCTCCGCGCGGGTCCGGTCAGCTCCCCTGTCAGCTCCCAGTGTAAGTCTCACGAGAGCCGCACTATGACCCCACACACTGGGAGCTGACCGGACCGACGCGGAGGAGAAGGGAGCTGACAGGAGCTGCCGGAGCGGTAAGTAAGAGATTCCTGCCAGCCCCCCTCCTACACAGCCCCTTGTCTGTATTAGGACAATGTAAATTGCCATAATACAGACACTGACTCGAGTATAAGACGAGTTGGGGTTTTTCAGCCCAAAAAATGTGCTGAAAAACTCATCTTATACTCTAATATATACGGTAATCAGTGTGTTTATACTGAAGATTTACACACAGATACTGCAGGCAATTTATTGTCGCAGTATGTGAGGATCCTCAGCTGGCTACAAGATTCTAACAAAGGCAAAGTGAGAAGTGACAAGTGAGAAGACATAGGCGTATTACCAGACCTTATGGAGGCCAATGTTTAATGCAAAGCAGGAGCTAGAAGTAGCAGAACTAATGCTATAATTATTCAGCTCAGGACGAGAATAATAAAATCAATAGCAAATAAATAAATAAACATTGTTATTGGATAGCTGGAAACTTGAGGTTAGGAATAACCCAAGTCTGATACCTATGCAGGAACAGTAGAAAATCAAGGTCAAGCATAGCCAGGGTCTGATACACTAAACAGGAACAAGACAATCCTGCTCAAATGTAGCCAGGATCTAGTGCACAAGAAATACTGGAGAAAGCAAGTTCAATAACTAAACCGGGTCCTGCAAATCAGGAACAAGGACAACAGCAACAAGCTTAAGGCCTCTTAAACCACAGAATGACACTCAATCTAAGAAAGACAATTGCATATATAGGCCAGGTCCTTCTTTCAATTTAGCATCAATGACAAATGCACAGAGCAACCAGGATGTGTCCAACAGAATAAGGTAATAAAAGATGCCAAACTCTCAGTTCAAGACATTTACTTTTGGATGATTTAGGAATGACATAAATGCGACCTGGTTCCATTCAATGAAATGTTATCCACACTTAATATGTTTATTAAACAGGGACTCCAATTTACTTATTCTTTTATAGGCAAATTATATAACATTTAATTTTTTAACTGTAATTTATTATTATTATTATTATTATTATTTTTATTCATTTAGTTTGTTTTAAATATACTGCACAATATGATGTAAAGACTACCAGGAGTCTTAAAGAATGCATTAGTAAACATAGTGAACAACTAGATATAGAACAAAATAAATTGAAATCTCTAGTTCCTTAAAAGAGTGGCGACTGTTCACCATTCAAATAATACCGTATATACTCGAGTATAAGACGAGTTTTTCAGCACATTTTTTGTGCTGAAAACCCCCAACTTGTCTTATACTCGAGTCAGTGTCTGTATTATGTCAATTTACATTGTCTTAATACAGACAATGGGCTGTGTAGGAGGGGGGGCTGGCAGGAATCTCGTACTTACCGCACCTGTCAGCTCCCTTCTCCTCTGCGCCGGTCCGGTCAGCTCCCCTGTAAGCTCCCAGTGTGCGGGGTCATAGTGCGGCTCTCGTGAGACTTACACTGGGAGCTGACAGGGGAGCTGACCGGACCCGCGCGGAGGAGGAGGGAGCTGACAGGAGCTGCAGGAGAGGTAAGTACTTCCTGCCAGCCCCCCTCCACTGAACTGCCAATGCCACTGGACCACCAGGGAGTGAGAGCCCCTCTCCCTCCCATGTATCAAGCAGGGAGGGGGGATTAAAAAAAAATATTAATGATAATAATAAAATAATATTTAAAAAAATAATAAAATAAAAAAATAATAATAATAAAAAAATATGAATAAAACAAAAAATAATAATTTAACAACAACAACAACAATTTAACAAGAAATAATAATAAGAATGCCCACCCCCCCCACCAAGGCTCTGCAACACACACACAAATACACACTGCATCACACACACACACACATTGCATTCATACACACACTGCACTCATACACACACACACACACACACTGCATTCATACACACACACTGCATTCTCATACACACACTGCATTCTCACACACACACTGCACTCATACACACACACACTGCATTCATTATATACACACTGCATTCATTATATACACACACTGTAAATAAATAGTCAATTAATGTAATTTTATTGGGATCTAATTTTATTTAGAAATTTACCAGTAGCTGCTGCATTTCCCACCCTAGTCTTATACTCGAGTCAATAAGTTTTCCCAGTTTTTTGGGGTAAAATTAGGGGCCTCGGCTTATATTCGGGTCGGCTTATACTCGAGTATATACGGTACTTGAATTACAGACAAAATTCCCAAAGGGTAAAAACATAGTATAGAAACCTGTATTCGAATATCAGACATTGGATTTTATTCTAGTTCGATATATTATTTTCCTTTTGGTATGTACAACATATCTACTCCTTTTACAGTTAATTATTAAATTTTTCATTAAAAGCTACAAGTAACCCTGTAGAAGTGTTGGAGCATCCACAAAACATATCAGATTTGCTTTAACTTCCCTCTGCATTCCCCAACTGTATGTAACTTTACTTGAATAAAAGTTCCCTTTGTTCCCCTTTTTTTTTTTTTTTAATGTGGATTGAGGTAACCTAGCTGAAAAGAGACTTGCGTCCATCAAGTTCAGCCTTCCTCACATTTGTTTTTTGCTGTTGATCCAAAAGAAGGCAAAAAAACAGCTTAAAGCACTTCCAATTTTGCAACAAACTAGGAAAAAAATTCCCCAGAATGGCAGACAGATTTATCCTTGGATCAAGCAGCTATTACCCTACATTGAAAAATTATATCCTTGAATATTCTGTTTTTGCAAGTATGCATCTAGTTGCTGTTTGAACCTGTGTATGAACTCTGATAAAACCACTTCTTCAGGCAGAGAATTCCACATCCTTATTGTTCTTACAGTAAAAAACCTTTCTTTTGCCCTAGTCAAAATCTTCTTTCTTCCAGTCTAAACGCATGACCTCGTGTACTATGTAAAGTCCGGTTTGTGAATAGATTTTCACACAATGGTTTGTATTGGCCCCGAATAAATTTGTATAATGTTATCATATTCCCTCTCAGGCGACATTTTTCTAAACTAAAGAGGTTTACATTTGTTAGTCTTTCTTCATAGCTGATATGTTCCATTCCTTTTATAAATTTTGTAACCCACCTCTGCACTTTTTCTAGTGCCATAATATCCTTCTTTAGAACAGGTGCCAAAAATTGGACAGCATATTGCATATGTGGTCTTACCAGTGATTTATAAAGAGGCAAAATTATATTTTTATCCCGAGAATGAATGCCCTTTTTCATGGATGACAATACCTTACTGGCCTTAGTCACTGCTGATTGACATTGCACATTGTTGCATAGTTTGTTGTCAATAACAATTCCCAAGTCCCTTTCGTGTGTTGTTATCCCTAATTTGCTTCCATTAAGGGTATATGTTGGTGTCTTTTGTTTGATTTTCTCCATATGGAAGTATTCTATTTCAAGTTTTCAGCAGAAACAGAGCCTGTTTATGCCTCTCTCTGGATTAAGGTAAATGTAAATCTCTGTTCTGTGTACCTAGCATGAATTTTTTTTTTAAGTGCAAAAAATTACTATTATAATGATTGATTGTAATAGTTTTCCCTTTGCTATCTTGTATTTTGAAAATTGGGGTAAAGGACATTTTAAATACAAATAAGGGATTTATTAAAAATTAATGGAAAACGTTAGTATGCAATTGACAACCCATTCCCCTTTTCTGCCCTGACAAGAACAAAGTATTTCTACACATCCAGTCTGTAGCATCAGTGATCATCCTTCAGGGTTGAAAAAACACAGTGCCATTTCAGCTTCTTCCAACTGTGTCTGGGGATGGAGCAGGCACTGCAAGAGCCAGCCAGGCAGGGCAAAACCATGTCATGATCTTACCTGATGTGGAGTCCGATGTGCAGAGTTATACGCTCACCCTTGCAAATAAACACAGACCAAGGTGACCAGATAAGAAGCCATTTGGGCTGTGAGTCTGTGCATGGGGGCTGTGCAGGATATAGCTCCAAGTCCTAGTACAGGCAAGGACAAAATCAGGAGGATAGTTGAGGATAAGCCAAATTCAGAGGATGCCAGAGGTCAGGATAAAATAGGATAAGCCAAAGTCAGAGAATGCCAGAGGTCAGGATAAATTATGAGATTAACCAAGGTCAGGAGCTGCTGTGGCTTAAAGGCAGTAAAGCAGGCCCAGCAGGGGTGGACTGACAGGTCGGGCAGATCGGTCATGGATCGAGGGCCCGAGTCAGTCAGGGGGCCCGGCAGCACAGCCATGCTTCTGCTGTGCAGATCAGAGATCTCCACAGCAGAAGGAAGTTAAACAAAAACAAATCCAGTGAAAGGTTGCAGGGGGGGCCCTGCAACCCATCGCTCTGTAAAAAAAAAAAAACATTCAGTGAGAGACCTGGCAGCATACCTGCTCTCACTGCAAGGTCTCCTCTCTCTCTCTCCCTGCAGTGCTCCGTGTGAGGATGGGAGGTGGGGCAGGAAGTGACATCACCCCCTGCTTCCCTCTCACACAGAGCACACTTACAACTGGATGGATGGTGAGAAGAGGAGCCTGGCGCCTGTCAAGTGCTGCTTGTGGAAGATGGAGGAAGAAAAACATCAGATTGTACAGGTAAGCAGGCCCATACACACACTGCCCCTACACATACATACACTACCCACCCATATATGCACACACTGCCCCCCCCCCCACACACACACACTGCACATTCATAGATACACACTGTAGTGGAGGGCATTGGGCTGTCCTCAAAATTCTGTATGTTCATATGCTTTCTGTAAAATTTTGCCTGTGAAAGACCAGCTCTCCACTACACACACTCACACTGAATACACTGCCCACCCACACACACACACACACACACACACACTGCATACACTGCCCACCCATAGATACAAACACACTGCCCACCCATATATATACATACACACTGCATATACTCCCCACCCATATATACACACATACTGCATACACTGTCCACCCATATACACACACACTGCCCACCGTTATATACACACACACTGCACACGCTGCCCCCCCACACATACACTGCCCACCCATATATACACACAAACACTGCATACACTGCCCATCCATATACACACACAAACACTGCATACACTGCCCATCCATATACACACACATACACTGGTCACCCATATATACACTGCCCACCCCACACACGCAAAGACCCCATACACACATTGCCCCACATACACTGCCCCCACACACACTGCCCCACACACACACCATACACATACACATGTTGCCCCCCACATACATACACTGCTCCCCATACACACATTGCCCCACACACCCAATACACCCCCACACACACACTGAACCTTTCACACACACTGCACCTTTCACACACACTGCACCACTCACACACACCACTGCTCCTATGCCCTACTACAGCCTCATATCCCAGGTAAGTTGTCAAACTGTTCTTAAACGGTTTGACTACTTACTTTAAAATTATATTTAACATTTACTTAGTCCTTAAAGGACTACTATAGGCACCCAGACCACTTCGGCTCAATGAAGTGGTCTGGGTGCCAGGTCCCTCTAATTTTAACCCTGCAGCTTAAAACATAGCAGTTTCAGAGAGACTGCTATGTTTCACTGAGGGTTAATCCAGCCTCTAGTGGCTGTCTTACTGATGCTTCTGTGATTGTCACTGTGAAAATCACAGTGAGAAGAAGCTGGATGTCCATAGGAAAGCATTGAGTAATGCTTTCCTATGGGCAGTTTGAATGCGCATGCGGCTCTTGCCGCACATGAGCATTTGAATCTAATGTCGGCAGGGTAGGAGAGTTCCCCAGTGCCGAGGGAGCCCGGCGCAGGAGAAAGGTAAGTGTCTGAAGGGGTTTTAACCCCTTCAGCCCTGCGGGAAGGGGGGCCTGAGGGTGGGGGGACCTAATGACCCTATAGTGCCAGGAAAACTATAGTGCTCTTTTTATATTTTGTCTTCGAAGGGCCCTGGATCTAATTTTGTCTGGGGGCCCAGAAGGCTGTCAGTCCATCCTGAGGCTCAGGAGTCGGACCGCAAAGTACCCAGGTTACCCTGTGGATACTCTGGATACTTGGTATTGTTCCAATGTTCTCCCAGGAGTTAATTGCATATAATCCAAAATAGGGTAAAAATAAAAATTATTTAATAAAACAATAGATAAAATTAATGGTAATAAAACATCTTAGTAGTGTCCAGTACAGTACCAAAACACGTTTCGCCGGTTGCGGCTTCGTCAGTTGGTATGGTATGGTACTCAAGCATAGTGTGCACCTTTTGTGTTGAATTCCTGAACAAGAAGTAATGTGTGCAAAAAAGTGCACAGCTACAAAAAAAAACAATCTCTCAGACCTTTAACTATTTGTGACCACAAAATCGACATGCAAATTGGTGACACAATTCATCTGATTGCCTGAAAAATGCTTGCTGAAGTATGCTTTACATTATTATTATTATTTATTAAGTGTCAACAAGTTCCGTAGCACTGTACAATTGGTGGACTAACCGACAAGTATTTGTAACCAGACAGGTTGGACACACATGAACAAAGGGATCGAGGGCCCTGCTCAATGAGCTTACATGCTAGGGGGTGGGGGGGAATTATGTGACACAAAAGTTAAGGGTAGGGTATAGAAGTAGGTTGCTAGGATAGTGTTCAAAGATGGTTTTGTTTTGATGACTATTTCAGGAGAGGAATCAGGGCGGGAGGAGGGAAAGCTATTCACAGTTTAATTGATATGCTTTCCTAAAGAAGTAAGTTTTCAAAGATTTTTTTGAAGGAGTGAAGATTGGGTGAAAGTCTAACAGAGAGGGGAAGGGCGTTCCATAAGAACGGTACAGCCGGGGGCGGAGCCTGACCGCTGAACCGAGCGGACGCAAGGTAGAGCTGCTCCTGCTCCTAGAGGCTAATTTTACCCCAAAATAAGCATTCAACGAGCCCCAAATGACCCACAGGGGCTACCAAAAGAACGAGCTCAACGGGAACAACAAGCTGATACCAGACATGCAGCACAACCAGCGGAATAAAGAGAAACACTGCTCGCGGCCTACGAGCACAATCGGCGCGAGGGAGACGGCCGCTCCTCCGTCGCCATTAATGGCAGAAACAGCGAAGAAGGGCATTCGTACCCCCCCCTATGGACCGGCGGGGGTCATCCCCCTGAAGGATCCCCGAAGACACTGCTGCAGCGGCCTTCAAACTCCAAAATGGCGGCAAACCCCAAGGGGCCTTCCGACATGACACAGGTGAGACCCAGAAGCGGCTTGATAAAATCTTTGAGGCCTTTTGGAGGAAACTTGAAGAGCGACAGGCTACTGCTCGCAACCTAGCCGGAATCTCACCGCTAAGATCGCCGTCCTGTCCAGACCTCCAACCAGCAGCCCTCCACATACGTGAGCAGGCAAGCCCGACATCAGGGACCTCGGGATGGCGATGGGAGATGGCTGAGCCCCGCGCAGAGAAGCAGGCAGCGTCCAAGATACCGGAGGGTATCGGATGAATGGAGGGGCTGTGCGGAACTCTTCATGGGGCTTCCCTACACCCCAAACCTATAACCAGAGTTCCCTTACTATCCAAAGGAGATATAAAACAAGGAGTCATAACTGATAAGAGACACCTAGCTGTTGAGGAAGTACACCGTATGTTTAGTTTCTACATATTTGTTTCTGCTTCTTTGCCTATGATTTAACCTGTCTCTCCTGTCAAGCACTGCAGTATAGGTGATTAGATATAACATGGAGGGTGGTCCTTTACCCAGTGGCCCAGGCTTTAGGGGTATTAATGACAAGCATTCTCTGATCTAACATAAACATGTTTCCCAGCCTAGACACATGGACCTAGCCTGTACCTAGCCTGTATACTTTACATTAACCCTCAGCTGACTTTATTCTCCCCTTGCGTAACACATTTAAAACTATATGGTATGCATCTCCATGTACAGTCAGACACGGGGATTAAGATGTTTAGCTCAGTTCCGTAGGGTGCTGCCTGGGCCTGACCGATACTCACACTGCGACCACTGGGTAACACCTATCTGTGAGCAAAGCAAATGTTCTCTCATGCTCTTATAAAACTCAGGACACTACCCTGTCCACCCATCTGTCTCACAACAAAAAAGAGAAAAGTGCTATATTTTTGTCTAACTACTGAGACATCACTACTTAGCTTATAACACTCTCGCTTTAACAGTCTTGACTAAAATTATAAAATTGTGCATGCATATTGGTTTACCACATTGTTCTAAATGTTACAAATTTGCTTGAGGATTGCCGTCGGGGTACCTCACGCTTGTATGTTATTCTTGATATGCACTACAAAAATAAAGAATTAAAAAAAAAAGAACGGTACAGCCCTAGAGAAGTGTTTAAGGTGAGCATCAGAGGTAGGAGTACGAATAGAGATTAGGCTTGGGACTCCGGCAGAGCGTAGAGGCCTAGACAAGACATATTTGTGTAATAGTGAGGATAAGTAGGTCAGAGCAGCATTGTGTAGAGATTTGTAAGCAAGTATCAGAATCTTAAATTGAGATCTACATCTTCAGGAAGCCAATATAGGGACTGATAAAGGGGGGAGGCGTCGGAGGTGCGGGCGGACAGGAAGATGAGCCTCAACGCTGCATTTATTATACACTGTAACGGGCCAAGTAGAGAACATGTAAGACCACTGAGAAGCGGATTGTAGTAGTCAAGGCGAGGACAACGGCATGGACCAGCACCTTAGCCGCATCTGGTGTTAAATAGGGTCGAATGCGCGCAAATTTTTTTAAATGGAAGTGTCAGGATTTGGCGATTGGTTGGGCATAAGGGGTAAGGGAGAAGTCAGAGTCAAAACAACACCTAGGCAGTGAGCCTGAGAGGTAGAGCAGATCGTAGAACCATTGGCATGGAGGGACACAGACAAGGGAGTAGCAACACTTGAGGGAGGAAAGCGGGTGCAAATGAGCATAGGACAGCTGAGGGAGTGTGGTTAGAGGTCAGAGGTTATAAGAGAACTGAGGATTATGTAAGTCGAGACTGCAATTTAGCTGATGTCGAACAGAGAGTTGAAAATATATTTCCAGAGTCTAAGCACAGATTAGAGAAGATACGGTCAAACATCCTACCAGATTCATTAGTAAGAATGTAAATACAGATAGTATATGAGATAATAAAGGAAGAAAAGACTGAATTGTGATTTAATAATGTAGCGGGCCACCTGGTAAACCTCTGCTAATTCCCTTCCTTCATCCATTCAGGAACCCTTGCAACAAGCAGGCATCCATTTCCCCCAGTAACTGGACAAAACACAGCTCTGGAGGTTAAAACACTGACAATCCTTTATTGGTACAATACACTTTCCTTTGTCCCAGGCAGGAGAAGGGGGATGGGTTACAAATAACCATCTCCCACTCTGTATGTACAAAGTATGTATAAATATACTATTTTATGAACTTTTAAGTGATTTTATATTTGGAGAACAAGATATGTTTCAAAACAGAATAAAAATTATCTAAATGAACTTTCATTACAGAGTTCCTTTAAAAAAATCAAAAATAGCAAAACATCATTGATGCTCGGCTGAAATTACCAATTAACATAGAGTTTACTTATGTGCATTATATATTTGAGCCATACTGACAACTGAGCCATTGGCCTATTTTTAACAGTCCTTAGACTTATTAATTCAGCTTCAATGACTAGCAATTCTTCTAAATTTGTTTCATGTATCTCCACCAAAAACAAAACAAAACCTGTTTAATGGAAAAAAAAGGTTGTTGATGGGTTGGGTGCAAATATTAACTGTTGATTTTATTCACAGATTAAGGCATTCATTTAATATTGTTGGTAAGCTTTAAAAGGGATTTTGGATTAATGTTTAAAATGATTTCCTTCAACATATTCAAATTTAAAAAATACTATATATATAAAAACATAGCAATATATCAAAACATATAAACATATTACAAAATGAAAATATTTTCAGAATATTAAATCATTTTAAAAGCTTAAATTGAGGCCTAACTGAAAAAGTGATTATTAGAGGAAAAGGGAGGAACAGCAATTAAAATCAATATTTAAATTATGTATATATTTGGAGTACACTAATAAATGCATTTCCACTTGATTTTTGGTTCTCCCAAATAGTTTTTACTAAATGGATGAAATTAGTCTGAACAGAAACGCCACATTGATGTAACCAAAATGGCCCAAAACTATATTTTTCATACAAATTGATTTTGACTGACCAATTTTTTCTGTTGTGCACAAGTCAAATGGCCATCCAATACGTGAATATCCATAAACTAAATTGCACATGAAGAATGCAATATCATATCTGTTAACGTGGCTCCAAAAGGTAGGGAGCAATAAAGTAAAGTATGTGTGTGCAAGAATGTGTAAGTGAGTGTGTGTGTCTGTCAGTGAGTATGTGTAAGTGAGTGTGTGTGTGTCTGTCAGTGTGTCTGTATGTGTGTGTGTCTGTCAGTGTGTGTGTGTGTAAGTGAATATGTGTGTGTGTCAGCGGGAGGATCAGATTTGGCACAGGGTGTGTGCTGTGGTTTAGTAGAGGGGGGACTGGGATTTAGTAGAGGGTGTGCTGTGGTTTAGTAGAGGGAGATGCTGGGGGGGTCATACTGTACTTTTTGAAATACACCTACGTTTCTTTGAACATTTAAGGTATTTTTTTTGTGGCCCACATAAACTTAAACTTTGTTTATGTGGCCCGTGCCAGACTTTAAATTTGACATGCTTGATGTACACTGAGCTTTTGTACAAACCAATATTAAAACCTGCAGAGAAACATTATGTGGATACCGATTACAAAGCACATTTCTTAGTAATATCTCTGTATATTTAGCTACAGAAAGTTCAGGGAAAGTTAAAATATGAATTACTTATATCATAACTATATCAGACCAATCATGATTTTTTTTTATTCTCTATTATAACATACCTTCAATAATTTTCAGCAGGCTTTAAAGTATTTTTTATGAATATAATCGGCTAATTGGTATTTTCTGATGAGTCCATGCAGATTGTAGGAACACTATAGGTACCACAAATATTGCAGTTTATTTTATACTTGCAGCTGATTATATTATTACAGCTTACTGCAGTGGCGATGAGGCTAGGAAGATATGAGTGAAGTCAATTTTTTTTTGTCAAAGTTTTTTCAAGTTGCAGTGGTTATGGTACCCAAGGTGCAACAGTCGGGAAAAATGAATGGTTAAATTAACATAAATATCATAAACCAAATTAGTCTATGCTATATCTTACAGCTATATGCTAGCAATGATCACATTTTACAACTAACCGGGTAATTCACTAAAGAACAGATTTTGTCACAATGGACAAAATCCTGTGAAAATGGCCTAATTTTAACCAGAATAGCAATTACCATCTTTATTAATGATAATTATTGTTGGAATTTGGCCAACCCGACTAAATCAGTCTTTTTGCATCCAAACCCTGTACAAAGTATAGGGTTCAGAATAATGACAGAGCACAATATAAAAAAAAAAATTGGTACTGAATGTGTCCAGTAGGATGCATATTCGCAAATTATTGTTCATTTGTTTTCTACAAGTAAACGATAGTTGAAATAACTGTTTTTCCAATAGTTAAATAACCCTCGGCACGCAAAGGTTAATTATGTGGCAGCGCTTGCTAACCGGCCTCCACATTAAAGTTTTTAAAAAACAAAATAAGCAATGTGACCGCAATATTACTACAAGGGAGGTTTCTAATCTCCCTTATGCGCCCACCTGCCATGCATGTGGGCATAAACATATAAACTAATGACAGCCTTACTATCCAATAAGTAGTGGATAGGGCCTGAAAAATAAAAGAGGACTTGATTTCCTTTGCACCCCCATTTGAGGGCATTGGGTGGGGGGAAATTAATTAAATAATAGGGGGCAGAAAGGGGGCATGAAATAAATAAAAAAATATGTCCAATATTTCCACCACCCATGGTCAGTGTGTGTGAACTAATTATTAAATGGGGAGGGGAACCTAGTGTCCCATAGCCAATGCATTGGGTGTAATTAAAATAAATGTTTCCTAAAGTTTCTATCCATGGGTGGTGATTGGGGCTAATAAAATACAAAGGGAGGTGAAGTACATTGTTCACCCCACAACTTTCCTCCAGTGTCCCCCTAATTGGCTATGTATCCCCAAGCACCTAACCATCTCCCATTAAAATAAAGGCAACGTACCACCCTCACCTAATAGTAGTGAGGAAGCCCATAAATCTAACACCTTTAAATAAATTATATTTACAATAAGATGCCTTCATTCTTCTCAAATCTTCTTTTCTTCAGCCCCAGAAAAGTCCTAATACATTCAATTATACAACAAACTCAATGTGTGCTGGCACTCAATTACGTCTAAGGTGCAGGTATTCGAGGTTAACCCCAAAACAACCTCCTAATCATAACCATAAATAAACAAATATGAATACCGCACTCTATTTGGTGATAAATTCAAATAACACTTGTTATAAATGCTGAAATAAATTTGTAATGTTTATTCATTATTTAGTTATATTTTAAATTGATTTATGAAAAGTATATATAATCGTAGTGATATTCATTTCATCCTGAATACATAAGTTATATACAAAAATATACAATATATATATAGAATCCTCTCTTGTGTGGCGTAATGTTCATATAATGTATGTACAATTGGTAATGATCCTGAAAATTAGAAAAAATAGAAAAAATCCACAAAAAATAGAAAAAAACGTTGAAAAAATCCCAACTCCAGGGAAAAAAAGGAAAAGAAAAAACAAGAAAAAAAATATATATAGAGTCCTGGCAGTCCAAAATATAGTGCACTATATATAACTGTCTGTGGGTGGATCTCACCAATGTAGAAATTGTCTTCCTGGTATACACAGTCAGAGTAATGTTGAAATGATGAAATAAACCAGGATGAAGGTAGTTCCAATGTGGCAAACAATCAGTCACTCCATCAGCTCCCAGCCAGTGTGTGTGTGGTCAAAAACGGCAGATCTTTGCTTAGGCAGTCTATGAACGAGTGGGCTGCGCGCTCGGGACATCCATGTCCCTTCGATGGCCCCTGTGTTCTGCGTTCTATCAAACAAACAAAGTGTAATTTATATACCTGTTGTTGGCGGCAAATCCTAGCCGCATCCACTCCGAGGTATTCCCCTACTTCCGCATTGTGACATCAGCGAGCGTCGCTGCGTCATGCGTCCTCAATACAACTTTATTAGTCACTTACAGTGAACTCCCAGACAACATGAAATCATATGGCGAAAAAACAGTTTAAAGAAATATCAAACCGTATAATATATATACACAATAAGGAAAGTTAATGGAGTGAAAACATGTTTTGTATTTGAAACTAAAAATCAAAAAGAACTGCCAAAACCTTATTTAAGTACAAAACAGAACACTGTTAAATAACATATCTCAGATATAAATATTAAACAAACCATATAGCTCAGATAAAACTATCTCAATGTCAAATAATTATAGTAAGGCTCACCTGTCTTGTAAAACAACCAATCAATGCAAAATAATAGGTAAAATCCAGGCTGAAATCTGGACCATATTTAGGTCCTTATATTTGGATCCTTTTCTGCAAAATACGGGCATGTTTAAATAGCATGAACAATGTCCAGAATTTGCATTTTGAATGGCCCCTTAACACCAGATGGTTTTGCTCCATTCAGCATGGAGCTTTAGTGAATAACCCAGTAAATGTTACACTAATTTTTTGTGGAAATAAAAGTAACTTGGTAGGATAGAAGTTAACATACAAATGAATAAACATTATTAATAAATATTACTAGACATATATACTGTAAATAAAAAATCGTAACTAGAAAAGTCCACTTATTTATTATTGGTAGTAATCCTAACAAAACAATGAAGATTATTTATATTTAAGCATTTCATAATTATATACATTAACCTTTGACTTTAGTAAAATGGAGAAGACATTCCCTGTAGTGCTTAATAAGGCTATGGTACTTCTTCTTATTGATTTTTGTCAATTCCTCTAGGGAAAATGTCTTCAGCTCCTTCATATGTCTTGTTTTTCATTTGGTAACTTATTTCCTAAGTTAAATCACAAATGTTCTTTTGAAATTAGTTTTCAAAATTGCAATCAATCAAAATATTGATTTAGTGTTCACATTTATTTGTTTGTAGATTTTTAGCTTAGCATTAAGTCTTTATCATATGAACAGTTTTTTTTTTTGTTTTGTTTGGTTTTTTTTTACTGAGATTTAGCTTGTAGCAAAAATGCATGCTATTTTAGCTTGGTTATGCAATTTAATTCATTATTCTTTTGGTCATTAACATGTCTTGAAAATCAAACAAAGGAATGTCCATACTAATATATAATCCATCCAACTATTTAGATAGGGGCAAGATATACATGTACCATATGCCACGTGCCTATTTTTGTTAAGGAAGTCAATGTTGTTCAATTTGCATATCTGAAGTTTGACTTTGTAAAGTTCCCTTTGGGCAAGAAACTCAAGAAATCATGTTACCATGACTATTCCAGAGTTACTTGCTTGATATGTAGATGAGCACAGCTAGACATTGTGTTTCAGACTTCACCCTACATTTCTGCTATTACGCTTATCAGTGGATGATGTTTTAAACCAAAACATGTATTATGATCCAGAGGTTTTAGTGACCAATAACCTGCAATGGACTTTGGGTCTCATCAGCATGGCAACAATTCTGGTCCGGAAGTTAAAGTCTTTATGAGAGTGTATAACAAGGTGCCAAAAGTTTGTGGTGAGACCAAACATGATAAAACACCCCAGAGTGTAGATGGAAAAATTGCTTTTGCGCATCATCTGTATACCTCAAGTTGGACTTTGGAAAGTCCTTTTGTTTCTGAACACTAGCAATGCCGATGTTTAGCACTGTACGTTCATTTTTACAGTATGAAAAGAAGGCAAGATATAATGACTTTGCTCGGTTTGCACACTATATTTGAGTATGAACTTGATACATTTTCTGTTTCCTTATTAGATTATAGTTAATCTAGACTTCTTTTACATGAGGTCAGCTGTGTGTGAGATGTTTTCCTTTGAAGTATAATTGAGTTTCATTGGCAAATAAATTCGTTAACAGACAGAATGAGTCTGTCTTTTTGACATTGGCATTCTAACACTTGTCTTATGGTAATTGTGCTGTTTGTATGCTAGATATAATGACAAAACAGTAATCTATTGGCAACTAAGCGAATATATAACTATGTGTTTTACCAGTTACTGTATATCTCCCTGCAGGACTTTAGAGAGACTTCTATTTTTTGTAACTACTATGCTAAATACAGTAATGTACCTTTCTCCAGTTTATAAAAAAAAAAAATACATCAGTTTAAATCACCATATATTAAAAAATATACGTAAATCACAGAATTTTAGATACTTGTTAGAATATTTAAAAAGCTTTTTGATATACTTTCAAAATCAGTGGTGAAAACATTGGACATTAATCATATAGACAATCTGAACCAGATCTATATGGTTTACAAATTCCAGTAGCACTGTGTAGACCAGGGGTAGATAACCTTTTAGTAGTACTGTGACAAAACAAAATCTTGAAGTCCCTTGGCATGTTGGACCAATTTTTCAAAATTGAGATGTATGTTGCCATATTCTCTTTGTGTTATTTATGGGTGCTGCAGTTGCAGTTGTAGTGTTGTATTTGTAGCAGAGCTCCCTGTACCTCCGCCAAGGTCCGCTTCCTAGCTGGAACAGGGGAAAACCTCAGCGCGTCTGCCCTAGTCACTATGGCTTGACTGGGGTCCTCCTGCAGCATCTCCGTCCTGGAACAGGATAGGGTACTAGCTCTATTCCCTCCCAGGGACTGGATGACACACAGTCCTGGGAGCTGTAGTCCTTAAAAGGACTTTCCCCGTTGAATCCTCGACGAGCTGGAACAAGGTGCTGAATAGTGAATAGTCCTTCCTCTCCCAGTAATTAAACGACACATAGTTCTGGGAGTACAACTGATTTCAATGAACCAAACTTGGTCTTTTATGCACAGACCCCAGCAGGGGGTCTTCATTGTATTCAGCAAAAGACCCTCCCAGGAATCTCTGGGCATGGTAGATAATTGCCTTAAAGACCGTGAGCCAAAAATATAAAAAAAAAAATTGTTCCATAGCAGTCGTGGTAAGTACCGCTAGGGACTATTAGGGAGTTTGATTCACGCGAACACCCACCAGAGAGCTAGCATTCAGTTCCATTAGCATGAAGGGAAAGTGCAGAACCAGGGACACCAAGGTAAAGCTGTTAATGGCGGCTGGGAAGAGTAACTCCCAAATGGTGACCTGGACCATAGTTGGTGGACAGGAGGCCGGCTTCCACACTCTTCCAGGAGTCTGCGGCAAATGTACGTGGGAAGGAGCGTTTGTCACAGTATTTGTCTGTATGTGTATTGTTATATTGTACATGTTTATGAGTAGTTTGTTGCATTGTGTATGATACTTGAGAATGTGGGTTGTCTATGTCGCCTGCTTGTGAAATTGTGTGTATGGATGATGTATTACATTGTGTGTTTGGTGGGGCTGCTTGTGATACTGCCTGTGAAAGGCTGATTGTGAGATTTTGTGCGTGGATGTGAATTGCCAGTTGTGTGTTTGTGAGCACTATGTTTGTGTGTTGGCTGTCTATACTATTTGTATGAGGGGGAGGCTTCTTCTGCAGCTCTGTGTATATCTATGAGCATGGGTGGCTTTCCTGGGGTCCAGTGGCCAGGTAAAGGTCAAGGGCAGGAGGTGCAATATTATCCAGTGCAGATTGCCGTTCACAGATGCATTGAAGAAGTGATCTGAGATCACTTCCTCTATTGCTGCAATGTGTAAATTGAGGATTGTTTCTCAACACCTGCATTACAGCTCGGTTTGCACTAGCAGATATCTGAAGTCCCACTGGGACTCCTGATAGGCCAAAGACTATAAGGCTCTGTTTAGCTCTGTCAGACTTGAGTGCTTTGCAAAGGCGGCTTGAGTGCAATGCATGGCACATGTGCCATAGGTTGCTGATTCTTGACCTAGACTGAGTGCTTTGAAACACAAGCAGCTCCTCTAGTCTTTAGTCTTACTGTGCTGTGCTTATTGAGTTCTTTATGCAATACTTTATTAATGCATCTTTAACCCCTTAAGGACCAAACTTCTGGAATAAAAGGGAATTATGACATGTCACACATGTCATGTGTCCTTAAGGGGTTAAGAAGGTGTAATTTAAATTTTTGCTATAAATACTGGGAATGAGTTTACTCTGCTTACTGAATAGCAATTGTTCCATATACTTCAGTATATGAGTTGCTATTATTACTATTAGATTTATATAGTGCCCACATATTCGGTAGTGATTTACAATTGTAGACTGGGGATAAATCATCACAAGTAACTTACATACAGAACCGAGATCAGAAGGGAAGAAGCCCAGGGTAGTATACTTGTATCCTGCTACAAGATTTTGTGTACGCTTAATTGGATTTTATATTCATAGATATTTTAGACTAGTAAATATTATTTTACAACTAATTTTGTAACATGTCTTTAATAATACTCATTTATATGCAATTACGCTTGGACGTTTTAATT
This sequence comes from Pelobates fuscus, assembly GCF_036172605.1. Classification (NCBI taxonomy): domain Eukaryota; kingdom Metazoa; phylum Chordata; class Amphibia; order Anura; family Pelobatidae; genus Pelobates; species Pelobates fuscus. Next base: position 265,422,282 of record NC_086318.1, on the reverse strand, counting down.
ATGGACATGCTAAATTAACATATAATACAGTGCTTAGATTTAGTAGTTTTTGATTGTAATTATTTTGAACTATTCTCAAGTTTTAATAATCAGAATCAAAGTTATTAATTTCTCAATAAAATCCTTAAAACATACACATGTTACTTTCTTCTTTCTAAGGCCCAATTTAACTTCCATCTTTGCAACTAAGAATCTCGTATTATAACTCAATTGTTATAAGACATGTGCATTTGTTTTCGAACAAAAGCGTTTTCGGCCGAAATTCCTGTGGTTTTTGTATTTGTTGTCAGAAACGTAAACGAAAGAGCAACATACGATAATGGAAACGAAAGGAAAGTGGAAATGCCTAATGATTACCTTTTCGTTTCCATTTTTGTTTATTTAATTAGCCTCCGTGCTGCGGGATAATTAACCCCCACAGCACGGAGTAAAAACGTAATCCCCAGGATCTCCCTGCAATCTAAGATTTAACCCGTGCAGGGATGCAGGAAGACTGTTACAAGTGCTTGTAAGTGACTTAACCTGTGCTTGTAAGAGTCTCCCTGCACGGGTTAAATCTCCCCACACTGGCGGCTATGAGCTCTCCCTGCACTGGGAGACTTAACACCGGCAGGACTTCGTGCATGCGGGATAATTAACCCCCACAGCACGGAGTAAAAACACACTAAATCAAATCTAAACACAGGTCAGAGGTACATCTGACCCCCATATTAATAAATGGGAGGTTAAATACTCCTGAATGCCCGCCCCCCCCCTCCCCCCCCCCCCCCCCCCCCCTAGGTGTGTTGGATTGTGTTCAGTCCCTGTCTTACCCTCTCGTCTGCGTGGTCTTTGTCCCCTCTGTATGTCTGGTCAGACTTTGAGAAGTGTTTGGAAGTCGGGTTTCGCTGTGGTCAGTATCCAGTGTGTCCATGTCCTCATGTAGGCCTGTTCTCTCCCCTCAGCGTCCTGAGCTCCTCCATACGCCTGAACCAGGCAGAGATAGGTGGCGGGGTTCGTTGTTTCCAGTACAGTGGAATTAGGCTTTTGGCGGTGTTTAGTATCCTGATCGTCATGGATTTTTTATAGGTTGAGCTGCGGGTGGTGGTGTGGTGCAGGAGGAAGATTGCTGGGTCCAGTCGGGGTGGTGTGTCAGAAAGCCGTGTGACAATCGCGTGAATCGCTGCCCAGTAGGGTTGGATCAAGGGGCATGTCCACCAGATGTGGAAGAAAGTGCCCAGTGCTTTCTCACATCTCCAACAGTTGTTCGTCGTGGTTGGGTCATAGGAGTGGGTGGCCTGTGGCGTGCGGTACCAGCGGGATAGCACTTTGTATGCCGTTTCCTGTATGCCACTGGATGTCGCACAGTGAAGGGAAAGGGTACAGATCTTTTCCCATTGGGTTGGCGAGAGTGTGATCCCCAGGTCCGTTTCCCATTTGCCCATGTAGCTCGGTGGGGGTAGCCTCTTCGCTTCCATGAGGAGGCCATAGAGCGTGGACAGCCCCCTGTCTAGTAGGTCTGGGTCGTGGCAAAGCGTTTCAAAAACCGTGAGTGGCCTGTGGGCGTGGACGGCTTTGGTGATGGTTAGCAAGTAGTCTATTAGTTGCCTATATTTGAACTGCGTCATGAACATCGGTCTTTCCGCGGGCATCAGGGACTCAAGCGTCCTTACCGTGCCATTGGTGGTGGCATGGCAAAGTCTGGGTAGTGTTTTTCCCAGCATATGTTGGAACGGGCCAGCGTCTAGTCCGGGTGGGAAGGCGTCGTTGTGGGTCAGGGGGAGGAGTGGGGAGATGGGCGTGGTGAGGGAGGATGGTGTCCCCAATTTGTGCCAGACCAGTAAGGTTGCCCTAATTAGGGGGTGTGGGTTAGCCAGTTGTCTACTCTGGTGGTGGTCTAGCCACGGTAGGAGCCCTATCGGCCTGGTTATCAGGTCTGACTCTATTTCCTTCCACAGCTTGTGGACCCCTGTTTTGGACCACTCCACTATCCTCTGGAGGTGTGTTGCTTTATAGTAGACCTGGAAGTCTGGGAGGGCCAGGCCCCCCTTCCGCTTGGGTAGCGTAAGCGTGTCGTGTTTGACCCGTGCCTGCAGGTTGTGCCATGTGAACCTGAGGGCCATGGAGCGCAGTGTGGAGAAAAAGGCTTCGGGTATGTAGATTGGGAGTGTCTGGAGCAGGTAGAGCACCCTGGGTAGGATGTTCATCTTCAGTACTCCAATGCGGCCAAACCAGGTGAGGTGGACCTTGGTCCATTCCTCCAGGTCTCTGCGTATGGTGGTCAGGAGGGGTTGAAAGTTTGTGACCTAGAGGTGTGTTAGGTCCCTCGGTATGTTGGTGCCTAGGTATTTTATGGTAGTGTCTGACCATTGGAATGGGAGTGTGTGTTTCAGGGCATCTGCTCTGCTGGGAGGGATCGAGACATTCAGCACTGAGGACTTCGTGAAATAAATTTTGAAGTTAGAGAGCTGGCCGTAGAGTCAAAACTCTTCCATGATTGCGGGCATGGATGTTTCAGGCTGGGTGACGTAAAATAAGAGATCATCTGCAAAGGCGGCCACTACGTGTCTCGTCTGCCCCACATGCAACCCTCGAATGGTCGGGTTGTCTCGGACCGAGTTAAGGAAGGGCTCCAGTGCCAGCACGAACAGTAGGGGGGACAGAGGGCATCCCTGTCTTGTGCCATTCCGAATGGGGAACGAGTTTGTGAACGACCCGTCTGTGAGATCCTGCAGGTCTTGTTGATTGCGTACCGGCATGGGACCGCTAGGTGTGTTGGCCGTTAGGCCGGTTGGGAAGGTCCACCGGTATCT